>NC_134703.1:128931701-130389201 GCF_043290135.1 Rhipicephalus microplus
CGCCGAACCGACCGGCGCGGTTTCCGTAGAAAGGGGAGACGACATGGCGCCATTGAGTCAGAGCGAGGGGGTTGCAACGCTCTCGCCTGTAGCGGAAAGTTTGAGCGAGCTGCCGAGAGTTGATCGAGAGACGCTCATTCGGGAGCAGCGTGAGGATCTCTCGATTGAAGCGCTAGTGGAAAGCCAGATTGAAGCGCTAGTGGAAAGCCAGGTTGAAACGCTAGTGGAAAGCCAGATTGAAGCGCTAGTGGAAAGCCAAATTGAAGCGCGAGTGGAAAGCCAGAAAAACGCGGCAAAAGTGCTGTCGAAGGAGCACTACGAGGAATCGGTGAAGAAGCGTGCTTTTGAAGTTGATAATCAGGGAATGCTGCTGCAGCCGTCCAAGAGGAACAAGCTTGAGGTTGATTGGGAAGGGCCCGCCACAGTATTATCGAAGCCTCACGATTCAAATTATGAAGTGAAATTAGGAAGGCGGCCGAACAAAATTTACAACTTGATGAAACCATACGTTCAACATCAAGCGGTCGTAAATCTGTTGTTGAATGCTTCAGAGGAAGAGGAAGCAGAGATTTTGAGTTCTAGTGAGGTAATTGAAGGGGGATCGAAAGTAATTCGGGAGCAGATAAACCTAGAGCCTAGCTTCAGTGAAGGAGGACCTGAGAAAGAGGACCTGAGAAAGATTGGTTCCGAGTTTGAAGACGTGTTTTCGGACCGCCCCGGAAACACGAGGGTGATCGAACACGATATCGAGCTAAGCGGTGAGGAGTCAATCCGTAGCAAGCCGTATCGTTGTTCCCCTGTGCAACGTCGAAAGTGTGAGCCGCTCTTGGTGCCGCGTAGGTATCGTCGCCTAAAAGTGGCCGGTTACTGAAGTGGAGCATGTTGCTCCACAGCGCAACTTTGACGTTCGCTATCAAAAAAAATAAAAAAAATATAAAGGAAAGGTAAACGCTAATGCAGGTGCATTGAGCAGTGCGTTCCAGTTAGTAACTTCTCAACCTTTCGGTTTCTGGCTGGCGATTCGGGGCAAAATTTTGACCTCATCACGACCTGGGCTGAGCGATCTCGTTTAGAGTGATCTCAAGGGGCCAATTTTGTGGTATTCTAATTCGTTACGTTGTTGTACGTGGGAAAAAAAATTGAGTTGTCATTTTAAGGGTCTTTTGTCCCACATGTGCCTCTTGATGTAGAGGGAACAAAATTCCGATAAACACGTAGATAGGTATATGTTGTACTATACTTTGTCTGGTGTTCTGTCGGGTGACCGAGGGCACTTGCTTGTGTCGTGTGTTGTCTGTTGTCGAACCGTTCTTAGCAAGTTGCAGAACCATCGTCAAGTGCTGAAACCGAAAATGGTCAGAAGAGACGAGCGAAGTTGGTCGACACGTTGTGGCGACAAGCCAGTGGAGCTGGGATCCGTCGTCAAAAATGGGATGTGTTCCCGGAACAGTCTGGAGCTGTATTCTCCCCATGGCCCTGGAGGCGAACCTGGAGGGACCTGGCGAACGAGCGCACCTGACATCCGAGCCCCGGGGAAGCAGCTCGTCTTACCGGTGCATTGTCTGGCGGCGGGGGTGCTGTTATGCCAGCGAGTCCTCGTCAAACGTCCGTGCCTCTGAAAAAAGGCAATCTGGGTCAAGGCCAGCCCTCAGTCCGCCTGACGCGAACAACTCAACGGAGTAAACACGCGCGGCGCCTCTCTGGCCCACGTGCAGTGAGTCAACAGCGCACGTGACAGCGAGCTGGCGTCCTCGTGTCTGGTGGTCTGACGCATTGCGCGGCGACCCCATTGGAGGAATCTGCCCTGACGACCAGCGGCGCTTCTAATTGGACATTTTGGTTGGACCTGGTGCCTATAAAAGAAGCCATGCGGCGCGTCGCGATCGGCAGTCCTACGAGAGAGGAGTCCCCATGTCGGAGAGCCGACATGTGTGTGAGTCAGCGGTCTTAGGCGAAAAGTTGACCTATGTATTAGAGAGGAGAGCTCGGCTCTTCGAGTCTCTGTCGGCCCCAGTGCCGAAATTGTAACGCCTCTGTATATATGCCGTACATAAACCTTGTTTAACTCACCGTCGTCTCGTCCGCTCGTCTTATCAGCTCTGCGCAGAAGCAGTCGCGGGCTGAGAAACATACGCTACCAAACGGCTGGTGACCTTCCCGGCGGAGTTGAAAGCAGTGGCGCCTTCGGGGCCGTGTTGGCGTCGCCGTCTTTCGCAACAGTGGTGGCTTCGGCGGGATCGGTCCGTCGTTCGCAACAGTATGTATGTATGTATGTATGTATGTATGTATGTATGTATGTATGTATGTATGTATGTATGTATGTATGTATGTATGTATGTATGTATGTATGTATGTCCACCCCTATCATACTAAAGAATGCATCGAACGCATGGGTGAACAGAAGCTTCGCCCCACTGATCATCAGTCACTCCGTGGATATGCTATGATTTTTTTATTATAACAGCACCATCCATCCTCTTTATTAGTCAACTATATGAAAGCCACTAACGCCATCTAGCGACGTTATTCCCTAGGATATATGCACACAGCGTCATCTAGTGAGCAATTCATAACCTAGAAGTGGCTACATACATACTACATACAAACGGAGGACGGATCAACCCGCACCCTGAAGAGCTTCACCCCTAAAAATTCACTCATCACCAAGAAATTAATGATGACGAAGGGGGGAAGCTTGGTCATAATTTCCGTAGTGTCTACGTTGAAGACGTCGACCAGTATAAATGGTTCGCGCTTGTAGGTGTTATACATTGTCGCGTCATATTTAAGATTGATTTATGTGCCATGATCACGAATGCCACATAATGAACAAGCCTAGACCTTAAGCTTAGACCTTAAGTGCATAAAAAGACGGCTGTGGAATCTCCTATAAAAGTTTGAACATAAACAAAACATTGGTGCTTCGGTCTACCATCTTTTGAAAACTGTAACAAAGGGCACGCGTTCGTCTTAATCGCATGCATCGGGCTTCATATCTCTAACCGCTTCTAAAGAAAGAATAGAATTATAAAGCGGCGAAGGAACATATATCTGCGCACGTTCATAAGCTTTGCTAACCGTTTAACTTACAGCGATATGTTCTTGCATATGGCCAAGTCAAGACGTCGCATTCTATATCTCTTAAACCCAGAGGAACGAATTCATCGCGGAAGGGATAGTACCACGCATCAACAATATATGCTGGCTAAAGTGCAAGTTACTCCCAGCCTCCTCGCACACCACCATATCATCGCAACATTTTCCACAACACGCTTCGCCTAGCGAAACCTGTATGAAACCGGGGATTACAATTTCTCAGCGCCACTTCTACGCGGACACATTAAGCTTATCACATTGACCTTTATTGAATGCAGATTGTACCTTTTATGGGAGAGCTCAAGAACTCCACCGAAGGGTCGAGGATCGAAGACATTCCATTCATATAGGTGCAGCATTTTTGTTAACATCTTCTCTTCACTAAGGGGAACATATGAACAATTAAAGATAGTGCGTGCATGTGCTTGGATTAGTCGTATTTAGGTTTCGGAGCTATATACCTAGTCGCAGTTTTCTTCATTTATTTTATCTCCCTCTATCTCAATCATCTTTCCGACCCTTATTGTCTCACCCCTGTACAAGTAGTAAACCAGTTCTTTTAAGTTAACCTTCCTGTCTCTTCCTTTTGTTTATTGCTCTCTCCCTTTCTCTGCATGATGACTTTTTCTCTCTCTTTTTTCTCTCTAACAACGTTCGTAGCGTCAAATATTCCGTGAGGACACGTTAGACGACGTCGCATCCCGTTTACACTGAACTTGCGTACACGCTTCAGGGGCCGCTTGAAACGCCTTCTTGCTTTTGCGGTATTCCGACTCGCGACACGCCGCAATACTTCAAACCCCACTCGAAAGTTCATCGAACGAAGACGGCAGCGTGTCCGGGAGGGAATTCGCCGCTGTACACGGCACGTGCTTGGGAGTCCGCGGGAGGCGGAACGAAGTGCCGCGGATCTTCGTCGACCCTCTGCGGAGCTGCCTTAATTAATTCAGAGTCGGCCGCCCCGATCGGTCCATTCATCTCCCGCGAGTCGACATTCGAGTCGATTCCCACTTTCTGAATCGGGCGTCTTGCAAGTTGGGCCAAGCGGGCGATGCATGCGGGCTGAACTCTTCGGGCCGAAGAAGGCTCGACACGGGTGAAAGGCGCCCGGAAAACGCGACTATTCAAGCGATTGTCGCCACTCCATCCGGCATACTCCAAGTTTAATTAGCGCGTTCGCGCTGCCTGCCGGAGGGTTTGAGCCTGGCGCACGCTTTCTTATGTCGGTTGCCACGCCGGTGTAAATTCATTTGGCCCTGTGCGTACAGCGGAGCTGCATGGATCGTCTTGCTCTTTCGGAGGGCTGTAATGAGAGCAATTGCAAACGACGAACAAAGTTCGTGAAGTCACGGATGTGTCTTGTGAATGAATGATTCGGTGAGCTAAGAGAGTTAATCAAGAACATCCGATGTTTATCTCTCATGGTCATAATATCGCGACGATGATCCCGGCATCGTGTGTGTCTGCTGTGCAGTGATTGTCGCATAATTCTTCACTTGCGACACTTGAAGAGCCCTCTCTTCAAAATTTTGTTTGGGCACTCTATTTTTTTTCTTTCTGTGGATATTCATTATTGGTGTTGTGAAAGTATATCGTGCAGTGCCACAACCACTGGATTCCATCCAGCGGCCGCGTCAGTGTAAGTCACCGAAAACATGGTAAATGAAAGAAGCAATGGTTGACAGGTCGAGAAAAATATTATTGATAGTGCTAATCACGAGTACGCGAAGTTTTACAAACGAGTAAATGCACAACACTATGTACAGAAGCGCTCAATGTAAATTGCGAAATGGCGGCTGTGGTTTACGGGGCTACAAACCACGCGTAAACTGGAATACGCACCAGCAACATGGGATCCCTTTCATGTCAATTTAATACAGTCACTAGAAATGGTTCAGAACAACTCGGCTCGTTTCATTACATGTAATTACAATCGCATCGCAAGCATATCATTCATGAAAGCAGGCCTTAGTCTACCATCTCTTGCATCACGGCGTAAACTTTTCCGCTTATGTCTTTTTCACAAGCTCTACACACCATGCCATCTTACATCATGAATTCATAATTCGTTCTCACATTTCACAACGTCTGGATCACGCCTTCTAAGTCCGCTTTCCTTTGTGTAGAACTAACTTCTTTTCGCAGTTCTTCATGCCACGTACATTGAAGGAATGCAATGGCCTTCCTAACCCGACAGCAACCATTCGAGATTTCAACCTTTTTCAAGAACGCAATAGCTAGCATGGTATGACCAGAAACATGCTGACTGTATAACTATTGTCCTCTTTTTTGTTCTTGCGTTGTGTTGTAATTTTTACTGTTTCTCCTTACACCCACTCCCCTCTGTAATGTCTATTGACCTTGAAAGTAAATAAACAAATAAATAAATAAAACCCTGTAGCACTAATAAACAAGAACTTGGTTTTGCAAACATTGTTTACATTATTGATTGCTGTCTTGGTCGGTGACACCGGGCAGTATTTGTGCCGCTATGACCACGGCCACTGTATTACAACTCACACTTTCTCACCATGAATTTCGCATTGTGCGTGCGTGCGTGCGCGTGTGTTTAAAGTATCTCGGAAAATGAGAGCTCAACACTCATGGCATCCAGATGCACAGTGTGCGTCCTCACTGAAGCGTATACAAACAAGAAGATGGAGCTGCAAAACGGCGCGGTATAAATGCAGGGATAACAACACCAGCATGATTTGAAGTGATAGCACGATTTGAAGGCGTTAAATATAGCACTATATATACACAGCTTTCGCAATTGGACTCGCAAACACCGTTCTGCCTAAGGAAGGGTAGACATTTCGACGGCACCTTTTCAGCTCTCTTCGGCGGCTTGCCGCTGGACGCTGCATGCCTGAATTCTCTGATGTAATCTTTGCCGCAAGGATGCGATTTCGAAACGACGTCTTCGTGAAGAACGGCGGCGACGTGCTTTATCCCGTCATTGTTTCTGTTACGATGTACAAAGCGAGACGGACTGAGGACACACAATGGGGATTTAAATGAAGTGCGCGCATGCACCCCGCGAGAATGAAAACAGCGTCAATTAGTTGAACGTGAACTTGCCGACACAATGCCGTGACGCAGACAGTATACGCGGTTATTGTACAGCTCAGATGGCTCATCGCCAGAGAGCGGCGCAACAAGCAGCCGGAAAAGTCAATCACTGGTTGCCTGAAGCGGTATTATAGTTATTTCTGACACTTGCCGCAAAATGGAGAAGGCGCGTCGAGGGATATTGTCAGATAGCAGGTTAGCGATGACACTGAACCTGCCAGACGTCGCCTCGTGCGTGGCCGTTTCATTGTGATGAGGGAGGCGTGAACCCCGTGTTTCTATTCTCCGAGGCATTATAAGCGGAAGGCGTGTATATGGTCGCGCGGCACGGTATGCAGAAGGTCGAGCCCGATGTCCACCTTCCCTCGTAATTCCAGCTTTTTCGAAGGACGAAGTGAAGGAGGGTCAGATGAACGAGGAAAATTCTTGCAAATTGCCGGTTTCCGTAGTGTTTCAAAAGCTTCCGGGTAGACTTGGTTGAACGCCAGCCTCACGTGTCTGCTGCTGTCAGTGACATAACAGCATGCTGGTGTGCATGGCTGAGTGACACTTTCTGGCGTATATACAGTCAGACGCGAAATATGAAACGCTATGCCCATATTTGCACAAAGGCGAATTCTTCTCTGTCAATTAATTATTCTTCTCTCATTCATTGAGGGTGCTGCTCGAGCTAGACAGTTATTGTGTTGCCATCAGTAAATATTTTCCTTCCCCTGGTAACCTTTCTCAATTTTTTAATGAAATTAGTAACCACTTGCTAACCCAATGTTACAACTGTATACGATCAGTGCAAGTGTTGCAAGAAGAAACTTTCTTTTTATTCGATGAAAGGTTTCTGCAGTCAAGTGGGTGGGGTCCTCAGTTCAGGGTTTCACTGGCCTTTGCGGCTCGCTGAGCTTGGTCGACCAAAGCCAGCCCGCTTTTCCGGTCCTTGATAGCAACTCCAGGTCTTCCACAGCCTCGGTCGAGCTGTTGTCCCCAAAAGGGGAGAATTGACGTTTTAGGGCTGGGATTCCCATTCTCATGCAATGTGGGTGAGAGTTGGCCATTCGCCACACCACGGACAGCTGCTTGCGCATATTGTAGGATTTAAATGGCGTTTATTTGTAAGTATTGTCGTGTTGGTCTGTACTCGAGGCCAATCTCGCGCCTGTTCTCTGGCAAGATCCGGATGAGGATATCTGTATTTTTGCCCTTATCCGCATTAACGTTTGCAGGCACAGGATCATGAACCCTGAACAACGGCAGAAAAAAGGAGGTTTTACCGTAAGTGCGCTGATCAAATTTGACGTTTCTGCCAGAGTTTGTACTTAAGCTATGAGGACAAGTGGAAAGGGCGAACTTTTTCTCATATGTCGTGTTTAAGTTTTTGAACGTGTTAAATGCGCAAGTTATTGCCCATCATATTGCTGCATAAAGCTTCCGTCTACTCTATTTCTTTCACAAGATACAATGGAAAATGTTAGTCCACCCATACCCTAGGATACCGAAACTGAAAGTGCCAGTTTTTTATGCATCATACAATAAGCTTGACATATAGTACTTAGTTACTTATTTAGCAATAATATCAAGTTAAAACAAGCCATGATGCTCTAAAAGCATTCCCGACACATCGTCTTTAATTATACTTGTCATAATCGTCTTACTATAGGTGAACACGTGACACTCGTTGTTCACGCTCAAGGACACGTATGTCTGAGCCTTGTAAATCTTGAAAGTTGCTTTGTTTTACTATGTGTGTCATTTCAATAATTGAAACACAAGCACGTTTGATCATTTTCAGCGAATTCTTATCGAGCCTAGCCACTACACTGGAAAAGCGTGCCTCACAAATGATCAGCACCGCAGCGCGAAAGCGCCCCGTCGTAGCACTGATGCTGCAAAACAAGCTAAAAAGAAAAATTACATTTGCCGCTCGAGAGAACGCACACAGTATAGTATATACGGTCCATAGTGGAACTGGCAACAAATATCGAGAAATTCAGCCATACTGATCATCTTGTGTAAGCACTGCACGTGTTTCAAATCGTTTTTGTCGTTCATTTTGCCGGAACCTTTATATGTGCACGGTATTTTTTTTTCCGTACGCGAACAGTCGTCCATCTTTGGCTAATGAACATTTTGTTTTCATTTAAACTTGGCACAGTTCCTTATCATTCTAATAGGCGTGCAATGAACCTCAATGCGCAAAATTATGCCAAAAGATTTGAAATGTCTGCCTGTTATACGAAGGTGGCCCTTTAGTGTCACTGCATTCTTTCTTGGTTATTTATTTACTTTGTTTTTAATATTAATTCGATATCATTTGTTCTGGTTCATTGCACAGGCCAATACTCTGTTTATGTAGTTGCAAAAAAATCTGTTTTTAATTTGTGGACCTTGAGTTAGGAGTGTTCGTGCAATGCACATTTTAATGAAAATTTTCAATCAGGAAAAAGTGACAAAATACGACTTATTGTATATAGCCTATATTTTCCTAAAAGATGAGGCTTTGTACGGCAGACTAACATTCACAATTGGTTATTGCTGTTAATTTTTTTTTGGTCGCTTCTCCTCATACCTTAAGCAACGCACGGTGGAGACTCTTTTGAACTAATAATTTTAACTTTTTTTTTACCAAAAGTAGCTGCATTATATTGACATTCAACGTTCAGGTAAAATGGAAAACCGCGCCACCAAGTTCTGGTGAATGTACGGGTGCCGCCGTATGACCAGTGTTGCCTGGAGGGCTTCAGCTAAGCACACGTAGGTTGAAAAATGCTCTGCGCTACATCGACAATAGACTTTCTTGTGTCCAGCTGGTTCCGGAGTGGTTCAGTGCTGCAAGTCGGTTAGTGAACAGTCATGAATATTAACGGAGGTGGTGTTAAAGCTTATTTCCATAGCCGGCGACCAATGAAATCATGGCGCTGCTGTGCAAAGTAAAGTGGAAGCATAGAAGACACGTAAAGCATAGTATAGCAAGTGGTGGGAAAGGGAAACGAGCGTGAAGATGGTGAAAAGGTAGAGCTTGACAGGGCAAATGATAGCATAGCCATATATGGTCATGTCTACCAAGTGTGTTGGAAAGGAAAGTGGAAAAGGAGGAAGGGAGAGAACAAAGCATAGCATAGCCATGTACGATATGGGAGTGGGAATTGAAAGTGGGGGCGGAGGAGGGTGAGGGTAAGTCAAATATGTATAAGGACGACGAGGTTATAGCACAAAATAGCCATGTATAGCATAGAATAGCACGCACGGACGGGTGGATGGACGCATGAACGGTTACACAGACGTACGTAGGAACGTACGGAAGCAAGAACGAATGGACGGACGAATGCTTCGCCCCACTTCCCATCATTCACACCGTGGATATGCTGCCATTTTTTTTTTTTTGCCAACGGGAGGAGGAGGAGGAGGAGGAACGGAAGAAATGAAAGGCAGGGAGGTCAACCAGACGCACGTCCGGTTTGCTACCCTGCACTGGGGGATGGGGTGAGGGGATTAAAGGAGAAGAGAGGGAGAAGTGAAGGGCAACGTGTGTGTAGATGTGACCTTGTCCATTGCACGCTTATAAGCGGTCGCGTAGTCCGGTCGTCTTTAGAAAACTTAGCAATGCCCGCGTCGCTTTGCTGGCCAGCGACGCGTAGAGCTATGAGCCAAGTATCTTCTCTTCGGAAAAAGGTCTACTGTCTAGTGTCTCTAACGTTTCGCGTAGCAAGTTGCGTTCGCTCGCAAAACGTTCACATGAACACAGTAGATGTTCTATTGTCTCGTCAGTGTCGCACGATTCACATCGGGAGCTATCCGCCATTCCTATGCAAAAGGAGTACGCCTTTGTAAAAGCTACTCCTAACCACAGGCGGCACAGTGAAGTTGCATCCTGGCGAGAGAGGTCCGATAGAACTTGAAGCTTTCTCGATGGGTCCAATTTGTGTAGGTGGCGGTTCCTGACACTGGGGTCACTCGAGAGAGAGAGAGAGAGAGAGAGAGAGAGAGATAAATAGAGAGGAAAGGCAGGGAGGTTAACCAAGCTTGGCTCGGTTGGCTACCCTACACTTGGGGTGGGGGAAAAGGAGAATAATAGAACGGAGACAGAAAAGAAGAGGAGTAAGAAAGAGAAGCATAAATAGTCAGCTCGAGACTACACAGCACGGCCTCGCACAGTTCTTTCACAAGCGGTCGTGAAGTTTCGTGGTCCTTAAAAAGTACAAGAGGGCTTTCGTGGCTTTGCGCGTATGGGAAGCCGTCGGCCAAGGTCCCAGGATCTTCTCTTCTGTAATCGGCCGTGAATCCAGCTGACAGAGCTTGGCTTCCATAATACGTCGTTCGGTCTGGTATGCTGGGCAATGACATAGAATGTGCTCAAGCGTTTCCTCGCAGGCGCAGATGTTGCATGCCGAAGTGCTCGCCATTACAAGGAGACGAGAGTACGAATTCGTAAATGCCACGACCAACCTCATGCGACTCAGTAAAGTTTCAGCGCATCGTGGGAGCCCAGGTGGCAAACGAAGTTGCAAGTTTGGGTCGATCGAATACAGGTGCGTGTTGGAGAAACCCTGCGTATTCCATTGTAGGAGAGATATACGGCGAGCAAGTGATTGTAGTAGCCTTGCAGCGTCCGTTCTCAAGAGTGGTATGGGCGTGCGCTGGTCTTGGTCAAGAACCGATCGAGCAGCTTCATCTGCGTGGTCATTGCCGACGATTCCGCAATGACTCGGCAACCACTGAAATACAATATCGTGACCTTCCGCGAGCGCTTCGTGGTAGTCGTGCCTTATCTGATATAGTGATTGTTCATGTAACCCGTGCTGCGTAAGAAACCGTAGTGACTGTAAGGCTGACCTGGAGTCGCAAAAGATGGCCCATTGGTTAGGTTGCTGGCGAAGAATGTACTTTACTGCACCTTGAAGTGCTGCGAGCTCTGCTGCTGTCGACGTCGTGGTGTGAGAAAACTTGTACTGAAGCAACACATTTTCAGATGGAACAACCACTGCTCCTGTGGAGCTGTTGGAATTAGTGGAGCCATCGGTGTAAACATGTATGCGGTCGAAGTACCTTTCGTCCAACAGACGCAAAGTCAATTGGTTCCAGGGCTAGCGTTGACATGCGTGCCTTCTCGAACTTCACCAAAAGCCAATGAGGTGATTTAAACCTACAGCACACCTGTGTATTTTTCTTTAGTTCGAAATCTCGGTATTAATTATCGTTTATTTTTCGATTATCGGGCTAGTACTTTCACCTATGTATTGCATTGCATTGGACCACTGAATGATCGTCGTTTGAGCCACTATACCCAATATGTACCTATTCAAGGATAAGTAAAAAAAATACGGTCATCGCTCTAATACTCTCACTCTTCGAATGAGTGCTACATTATAAGCCCTATAGCTTTCAGCTGGCTATCCACTGTTTTTAGCAAATGAGGCGGGTCCAACAGCAGCAACAGTGCAACCAGACCACGGCGCCGCACACCACTCGGCGCTTAGTTAGAGCCCTGGGCTCTTGGGCCACGCGGTCTCGCGAAACGGGGAGATGGATTTGCGACAGTGGAAAAGGAAGTGATGAGTTCTTTCGTGACGACGGCAGGCGTGCGCGGACGCACACAACAGACGGCGCCAGCGCAGTGAGCACATACAGACATCGGTGCTGTGTACGCGCTTGCATATATATCCCAACGCAGCGCGGCAGGCACACTTGGGGATCCGGTCTCGCGGCGACGAGATCCCAGAGGCTTGGTTCGCGCGCACGCGAGCAGGCGGACACCGCCAGGAGAGCGAGAAAGAGCGGGGCGACAGCGTTGCGAGGCATAAGAGCCTCCAGTTCACGCTAATGCGTTTGGGGAAAACCCGGGGTCGAGAAAAACGGAGTTCCACGCAGGCATGCAAAGGGGAAGCCGCAGCAACGGGCTTCGTGTTCAGCCTTTAGTGTGTTTGGGGGGAGGGTTTTCGGGAGGGCGCGTGCTTAGTCGTTGCACGGCTGCACGGGGTGGCGGCGGTGGTAGGAAGCATCGCCCGCGTCTAGTCGCGCTTCGAGCGCGTCGCCTGTGCGTGTCAGAGCGGCGGCGGCGTGCCTTGATAGGATTACTGCCCATGAGACACGCTGGCGGCAGCGGTGGCGGCTGCAAAGCGTTGGGGAGACCACGCCGAATCGCTGGAACCGGAATCCAGCTCGCGACATCCTCTTCGTCTCTGTTCGCCCTCCGCACTCTGCTGCTGCAGTTCACCGTGCACCGAGTTGAGAACCCGCTGTGGGGTGGGGTGGCTGTTCGTCTCTGACGTCGTTCTCCGTAGAGCGAAGTTACGCTCCGCGAGCTTCGCTCTGCCACGGGGTCGCGATCGTGTGCTCCGTGTTTGCACGTACGGTCGACGCGGGGTCCTGCACCTGAGGCACGCTGAACAGAGAAGGGAGCTGCGTTTGAAGAGATATAAATGTGTTGTCTCGCGAGGGACGTCCTTTTAGCCGTTGATTTACAGGCCCTGATCGCGTTGCCGGCGGCACTGGTGAAGTGAGATGAAGACGCATCACCGGCACTGCCGAGTTTGTTGCGAAGCTGTGCTTTTCACTTGCCTCACGTGTGTGTATTGCCCTACTTGACAATCTCGCTTCGCGATCGACCTCTCTAGGCTGCATTTGAAGAGCTTAAAAATAAGCAGGCACAGAGTTTATTTCGAGTAGACCAGAAATTTGACTTGAGGTAACACTCATCCAGCCAAGTGTACAAAATGTGCACCCAGGAAATATGTAAGTGAGAAAAAGACGATTGTGAGGAGTGCACAATGGCGATATGTCTCAAAGCTTATTAAGAACTTGTGATTCGTGCCTATTAATAAACATCGAGAGCCGTGATGTGTGGCTGCAGAAATTTGTCACAAGAATTCACTAAACAGTTTGACGTCAACTGGCCCCTCCAGGAGCCCCTCGTTCGCTTTCATACTCCTTGTAGAGGAAAAAACAAGGATGATCTTCACTGCCGCAAATAAGTGCAATGAGTCGGTGTGTCCTCGACAAATGGTACTGTACTGACACTATATGCAAGGAGACTTGCAGCTCTGATTACTTCACGACATCGGATATTTTGCACGGGGATCGCTGAAACTCGAAAAATAGCTAGTTGCATCAGTGATCGTCATATAACCACACAAAAGTGTGCGTTTAAAATAAATCTAAGTTACAATCATTCGCAATAAAAACGGAAGTTTTGTGACTAGCTTAATATAGAAAAAGTTGCAACATGACGTACGTTGTGCCATTGAACGTAAGAAAACATCAGCTTATCCACGGAGTAAATGATGATGAGTGGGGCGAAGCGTCTGTCCATACGTCCGTACGTCCATCCACCCGTCCAACTTTCCGTCCATCCGTCTGTCTGTCTCCGTCTATCTATCTATCTATCTATCTATCTATCTATCTATCTATCTATCTATCTATCTATCTATCTATCTATCTATCTATCTATCTATCTATCTATCTATCTATCTATCTATCTGTCTGTCTGTCTGTCTGTCTGTCTGTCTGTCTGTCTGTCTGTCTGTCTGTCTATCTATCTATCTATCTATCTATTTATCTATCTATCTATCTATCTATCTATCTATCTATCTATCTATCTATCTATCTATCTATCTATCTATCTATCTATCTATCTATCTATCTATCTATCTATCTATCTATCTGTCTGTCTGTCTGTCTGTCTGTCTGTCTGTCTGTCTGTCTGTCTGTCTGTCTGTCTGTCTGTCTGTCTGTCCGTCCGTCCACCTGCTGAGTGAGCCATAAATCTAGGCGGTCACGTACCGAGTTATACAAGAGATGTACAAACCCACGGCGTTAGGAGCTTCGCCCTTAAAAACTTTCTGAAGGCGTTATTGCTAAAAAATGACCCCAAAGAAAAATCAAAGAACATTATGTTTATATTTCAGCCAGGTTTATTTCTAACATTGCATGGTCTCTTAAATTCTAATTCAACGTTTTCGCTCGCTAGAAAACGTGATGTCCAAGCCATATACAGCTTCATTCTCAAACGTAATTCATGCACTCTTAAAATGATACGAATTTGGAGGTTGGAATGCGATGCCTCTTAGAATTCCACAGCGCGCAACTGTTTTCATAACTAATTACGAGGATTCCGGTGGTAGAATAACCGATGCGAAGTTGATTCACTTTAAATGTGCAACGCCTAAAATAGCTCTGCCATTCACATATGTGAAACTGTAAGCGTCTTCCGTGAACCACATGCAACAGTGTGGACCTATAGGAAAGGCAGGTGAAGTGCTATGTCGTTGTATCTCTGTTCGAACAGCAACAGATCTTGAATAAACGCCTTTCGGCAAGAAAAAAAAGATGCCGTCGAAGATAAAACGACAAACAGTTTAAACGTCGCAGTTCGCATTATCGCCTATACAGTTCGACCATGGTCTCTCTCTCCACTATACGCCGTGACTCCCCGTGGTGTCACACTCATCGCGATTACTTGCAGGTGGCGGGCAGGACGGTGGTCAGCCTGTTTCCGGACCCCACAAATCACGGCTGGACCGCACCCCCTTCCCCACCCGCCTTCACTTGGCCATTGCTGGGGAGGCTGCTCTGAAAAATGTCTCCCATTCCTCTGAAGCCGTAAGGAAATTGCCGCTTGCCCCCGTATACTTCTTTCTGGGCTCGCGACCAACCTGGCTTGCTTGACCCGCTAAGCGCCTCGCGGGGTGGTAAGTACAACAGGATGGCACTCCCGTCACCTGTCTCTCAGCAGCCTGTGTACACACTAGAAGGCAAGGAGACACTCTAGAAGGGAAACTGATTTTTTTTTTTTTTGTATTCCGACTCACCATGTCAAGCATGTTGCTTGAGCTCATACGGACGTTGAATATAGCTACGTGTACGTAGTCTTTGGTTTTACACTAGCTAATATCGGATGCTATAGGCAAAGGCAACGGAAAAAGGAAAGATGACTGAGAAATACATCGAAGTTAATTATACGTGTGTTCAGTTGGCTACCATAAACACAAAGAGTGGGAAAAGCAGAACATTATATGATGCACACAAATAATCAGAAGAGTAGCAAAAATGAAAAAAAAATACCTTGTGTGAACACGCAGAACACGAACAGGCACTGGAAGTTCACAAACTTCCGTAAGTCCGGTCCACTTCAAGCAGCGAAAGCTAAGCGTGCTTAATGTAGCCCGCGAACGAGTATGCTCGTGTGCTTTTTTCGTCCCCCTTTCCTATTCTAGCGAGAAATCTCATACAGCTAGTACGACACATCTCCAGTAATCTCGCATGATCATACGAGAACACATGTGATTCACATGTGCTCATGCGAGATTATTGGCTATGAGGCATTTGTGCCGATTGAGAATTTTTGATAGGAAATTAACGCAGGGCATCAAGCCAGTGATTTGTTTGCAGCGGCTAAGTCCTTCCTTCCAATAAAGAGCTCTCTCTCTCCTTCTCTCTATGCAAGTTCTAAAAGGCCATGAAACGGCATAACGCGTTGACAGAAAAGGCATACGTGCCGCTCGGGTCGAACTTGAAGTCTATACAATCTACTGATGATATATACTCGTCGTAGAACCATGCGACATTTCGCAGACGCTGCAGACAATCATTTTTGAGTCTTCGGTTTCTATGCATTGAGGACATCAATCGTTGACGGCGGTTTATCATCAAATGCTTACTTTTTCGGTATAGTAACTATAGGCGAACACTGAATCATAAATATGCATAGCCAGAAAGTCGGTGCAGCATATACTCAGCAATGACCTTGTTAAGATTGTTGTTAGTGGTGGCCATCTGGAAAATGGTCACACATGCGTTTCCCAAGAGCTCGTTCATTCACGCATCCGTAGGAGGCCTCTGCTTGTCCGGCTCCGACGCGCAGAACGCGGGCGTCCACTCACCGCAACAAAAAGCGCGTGCAGTGAGTAGCGCCACTCTGCAAGAGTGAGTACCAAGTGAGTCCAGCGGGGCCTTCTTTTTTCTCCAGTGACTCTCGGCAGTCCGCCGCGAGCGCTAGCCGTTGGTGTTGCCAATTAGGGCCTGAAACGGGCGTCGCTTCTTGCTCGTTATAAATCTCCCAGCGCTTCCAGCCTGGAGGGGGTGCTGGACGAGTGGGTGGCGAGGGAGGAACAATCTTCCCGTCCCAAACCCTTTGCCGAACAAGGACGAGCTCAATAGGCTCGGTCGTAAATCCTTCATTTGGACAGCGGTAGGGGGCGCGCGGGGCAGATAGAGAAGGGGTTGCCGTGCTCTTTCACGCCTCGAGCACCTCCGCGCGCAAGAGTAGTCTCCCGGGAGTCGACACTCTCGGGGCAATGCATCGCACGCCCGCAGTGCTTGCACGCTTGTGCGTGCTTGTATGTGCGTGTGTGATGGAAGGGAATAGGGACTCCCCAAGCAAGGCCTCCCTCGACGAGGCAAGCATCTCGGAATGTCAGCGCTAGCGGCGCTCCGGAGTATAGGGGAAAACGGGAGATCCGGCCTGGTCATCGCCAGTATCTGCAGAGGAGTCCTCCGGCTTCGAACTTCCGTGTTGGTGCTGCCGGCAACGGAGAGGGAGGAAAGGGTTTTTCGAGCGATGCCAACGCGCCCTGCGGTTCCGTGCGACCGACTCGAAACTCGCAGGGCACCGGGTCTCAGTCGCCGTAGTAGTCGCGTCCTCGCGGCCGGTAGCGCCCAGCGTGAGCGCGTCGCACACACACAAACACGCGCACGCACGCAGGCACACAAACGGCGCACCCGTGTGGTCTGTTATTAACGAGCGCTATGTCTGCAGGAGACCGCCCCGGCAGCTGCCGGGTCCCGTGTGTCTTGCTGGCACGGGTAGGTTGGTGGTCGCCAGGAGATTCGGGTCTCCTCTCGAGGTGCGTGTGTGGTTGTAGACCGTGTGAATTGCTCTTTCACGGCTTTCTTTGTTGCTCTTTTCTTTCACTCCTTTTGCACGTGTCGTGCGCTCGCTCTCTCTCCTCCTCGATCCTTGCGACTTGTATCCGAATCTGGAAACTTCTTTGCTGTTCGTTCGTCGGTCAAGTTTCCGTTCTCTCGGTAGAGTTGAGTCAGACGCGTGTTGTGCACCGAGCAGTGCTTGCTACTCGCGCCTCGGTCAGACTGCTAGTCGTGCCCGGCTGCTGTGGTCTGGCTAGATTACCGTTGTTCTTATCGGCCTCATTTTTGTTTTTGCTTGCGTCCAGTCATCGCTACTCTCTCCGCAACCACGGCTATAGAGGCTGTGTGTTGTCTTGGTGTTTGGATTATAATGGATTCACTTCGCGTAAGTCCTGCTTCTCTTGTTTTCTGTTTTCACGCAAAATGGTGGTTCTGTTAGCTTTGCATATTCAATAAGCATAATATATAAGAGGAAGGACACATTTTTTTTTTCATTCTATTTCTCTATTTTTTCGTATTGCATTGAGGCTTCACACGAAGCTTCGTGCAAAGCTTGAGTGTGGCAGGTCAAGCGTACTCAGTACCCGAGGAAGATGTTTCTCTTTGCTCATGCAAATGCTGCGGATGCTAATTACATAGCTTCATCATAATCGTAACCATAATCTCGCAGCTATCTAGCCGATGTGGCACATTGTTTAAGTGGCTAATGGCATATCCGAAGTGCTGGAGTTTCATAACCGAAGTAGGTAACGAAGAACGATATATATTTTCTATGGGAAGTGTAACGAAGTATCAATGGTGCGTTTAGGTCCATCTGATCATCAACGCAGTAGCCCTTGACGGTGCTACTATTGGGGTAAATGCTCAAAGCCTCTTGATTATGAAATGATTCCAACCAGCTTACTTTCTAATTGGTACATTTTCTTCCTGCTGCTCTGTCAAATCTGCTGTTAGTGACAGAAAGGCACATTAAGGCTAAGGTTTCATACGGTGGTTCTCGGGCATTAAACCCGAGGAAGCAATTATTATTATTATTATTATTATTATTATTATTATTATTATTATTATTATTATTATTATTATTATTATTATTATTAAGTTTGAGGCTGTATTCTATCGCTATAGATCCCCCTCACATGCATATACATGCATGTGAGCACATGCCTGTTCGACCTGCGATTTCTCATAAGTGATCGACAGAAATCAGTAAAAGGAATTGTCAAATTGAAAATCATACCATGCTTTGTTTTATCGGAGTGAAGAAATTGACGCTTTCTTCTCTTGCTTCGCCACTCTTGTACTGTGTACTCACATATTAAAACAGGACAATTTAGACCTAAGTACAGCACATATTTCGTTTACACCATCTTTAGTGCAGGCAAAATGAGTGTAGTATTCGACAAGAGCGCGTAAATCAAAGCCAACTTTATCTTCATAGGCCCTACATAGCGCGACTTGACGTTTATTTCGTGCTATTGCGCACATCAGTCATTAAAAGAAAAAAATGATGTCGCACTGGATCCCGTGAGTATACTGCACAGTGTAGATGCAAACTGCAGCATCCTCTTTTTGTCATTAATATTATTATTATTATTAAAAGGCGGCAACTGAACGCAAGAATGGTATTATATGCCCGCCTAAATTATAGGTAGAATACCTTGTCAATTTGTTCAAGTTACGAATATATAAACATTAGGGTGCCAAAGTCGCAACGCCTTCCGTGAAAAAGTTCTGGTCTGTGAACAGCCTCTCTCAAAAGCAGTATGTTTAGCGCAAAGAGTGAGTGAAGTTTTATGTCATGATATTTTTGTGGTGAAAAATTTGTACACTGTACACAAGTGGTGTACTGCAGTGGACGCTTCAGCAGGCGGATTTCTCTCCTTCGAGACTGCAGCTTTCAGGTTGAGGTTCAGTTGAGTTGCGTTAATGTTGACTTGCAGCCCTGAAGAAGGCAAATATATGCGTGTCGAAACGTCAGCTCCACGCACGCCACCGAAAGTTTTATCACAAGCTTCTATCATCCGCTGACTCCTGCATCTTTTTTTTTTTTTTAGATAGTGTAGCGTAAGTGGATTTCGGGAATGCGGCATCTTTCAAACTTCGTAATCCCCGACAATGTTAACTTCAGAATAAGAAAGTTATGTCACTGTTATTTCACAACGTTCATTTCTTTAACCAGCTTGAGCGGCTTGTGTTTCTACATCCTTTCGTCTGGAACACAAAATTCGTGTGGAACATACATATGGAGCATGCTACATACAGTGTGAACGCCGCGTATTGCGTTGACAACATAGCAGGGCAAAAATGTTTCATGCGTTATATTTTTCCTAATTCTTGGGCACCATCAGTTTATTTAGGTTGATGGACCTATCTATAGTTTTACATACATATACGGCATAGATATAAGTGACAATATTTTGGTTCCGTTTTGGTTTAAGCGTAGTTAACCCTTCCCCCCCCCCCAAAAAAAAAAAAGAAAGGAAGAAGGAGAAACATTTCATTTCAGCGAAGTTTTTTTATACTTTTTCTTGATCAACTATTTTTCGAAACGCCGTTATATTCAAGGAGGTTATATTTCAGTTGCATTTGTGTTGAAACGGGCTTCGTTCAGGCCTATAGTTATCACTCTACTTTTTTTTATGACTAGGAACTAGGGACTGCACATCATTGTGTTGAATTTGATGCTGCATCAGAACTACGGTGTCGGTGCATTCGAGAACTATGCGACAAGCGATGACTGTGGAGAGGAGCTCATAATTAGCCTGCGAATGACCACTAGCGGTGATTTCTACAACTATAGCACAAACAGGATGATGTTCGCTCCCACATCCACCCGCGAGGGACTCACTCATGTTTTTTTTCTGTTGAATTTCATCACGTCCTGTAGATGTCTTGCGTTTGTCTGTTTGTTTGTTTGTTTGTTTGTTTGCTTGCTTGCTTGTTTGTTTGTTTGTTTGTTTGTTTGTTTGTTTGTTTGTTTGTTTGTTTGTTTGTTTGTTTGTACTCACTGCCTTTCACTTCAGCCTGAACATTATCCAGGGTTGCTTTCCTTTCTTCCTCCATTGCCCACTAAACATCTTCACCGCCATTGCCCTCCGATATATGTCGTTCGTGCAGAGTTAAAGCTTCAAATCGAGAACGGGACTAAATCAAGTCTCGCCGAAGAAGTGAAAGCATGATATAAAAAAGAAAATGTTGGCAAAATAGGGTTCTCGAAAAAAAAAAAGGCGAGTTTCATCAATTCCATTCGGCGGGCAAGCAGGTGAAGCACATGTGCAGTGAGGCAAACTGCAGTGAGGCAAATGTTCCACAAGTCACCGCGAATTCGCGGAACAGTTGGCGCCCCACGCCCAAGAATGACCGGAGCCGGGGTCTTCATCGCAACCACGCAGGGCCACTCCCGTCACCGATGACTCATCAGTTACAGACACGCAAGAGGGTCTCCCTATCGCGCGGAGAAACCGGCGGGAAAGCCTTCGCGCATCTTTTCGCCCCATTGTTTTCGCTGTTCGCGCCAAGCACCCGCGCGCGCGTAAGGAAACCCGGCGGGATCATCTCTCGGTAAACAAGTGCAGTCGATTGCCAGCTTCGCGCAACGTCTCTCCTCCTTCGGTCAATCGCCCAAGGCCGAGGGAGCTCGGGCAACGCTTGGGGGAATACGCCTGGCCGCCGCCATCTCTCTTGCGACTCCATCGCTCTTTTCCATATCATTGATTTTCGATCTTAAGGAAGGCGGCGGTTCAAGCCGCACCGACTGCAATCTTCATCCCGGCGCGCGCGTGCGCGCCTCACTTCCTCCCACTCTTGGATCGCGGGCGCGCATCAACCCCCACATCCCCTTCAATCCCCTCCAGCGATCCCCCCCCCCCTTCCAGAGTTACTTCCCTTCTTTTCCCTCTCCCTCCGCAGACGCCATCGGCCGTGCTGCGAGTCCCTCTCATTCGATTTTTCTCCTTCAAATCGGTTACAAATTGTTGAAATCGTTTCGCACTTTGTCCCCCCCCCCCCCCTTCGCGTCTTGTCTTCCTCTCGGGCAAGACCTGCTATCTTTGGTTTTCTGTCCCTGTCTCACTTCTCCTTCTTCTGTATCTGAATCTGACGACGGCGTGTAGAGATAGATATACAGTTAAACAACAGCCGAACAATGCTCCCATCTACCCAGTCTACTCCCCCTTCCGGCTAATCTCTGTACCCCTCTTCACTCGCTTGCTGCTTCTCCATTCTTCTTACTTGCATTTCGCACTATGTATTTCTCGATGTGCGCACGCATGCGCGCGTCGCCGTGCGTTATGTCATTCCTAAAGACAAGTTCGCGTCTCCCTTCTATCTTCCTCCCTCGTCCGCAGCGCCAGATCCCTCGTTTTACGCCGACCCTCCTCCGCAGATCCGTGAGTGTGCCCGCTGCGTCGTTGTCAGAGGTCCTTCCTCAAGACCCATCAATCATGCGTCCGCTGCCAAAGACTGTACTGCAGCGTATATATACATACACATACGCGGTACCGATGCTCGCGCAATACCATTCTTGCAGCTTCCGCCCTTCCTTCCTTCAGCGCGACCGATGCACCGCTTGATTCGGCCGTACACGCTCCGCAGGCCAGCGCGGCCACTTTCGGCGCGGCTTCGCAACCGCGCTTCTTTCCGACACAGCTTCCGATCAGGCTTCGCTCTTATTCAAAGGCAAGCGGTTTTCCCCGCACAACAGAAGGCCTGCTCGTATACGCTTCTCTTTTCAGCGCGAGTCTTTTCCCGGCTTGCTGCTGTGCCGTTGTGCGGCAGACCGCATGCCTCTCGCCCCTCTCGGCATTCAGACCAATGATCGTTCGCTTTTCTGAACGTGCATCGGACTTGACAAAAAACTTCGGCCATTGGCTGCCTCCCTTCGTACTTTTTGTCGTTCCTTTCCCTGGCCCTTTGCCTAGTGAGCCAGAATTTCTAGCTCACTGTACCCTGGCTTCGGGACTGCAGGCAATGCTGTGGCTGACGAACTGGTATACTAAAGCTGTGTAGCGATGTCCTTTAATGCTCCGTCGCTCTGTCGTATGTGAAAACAAGAAAAGAAGCAGCCGAGGAAAAAAAATGAGAATGGAGAGAGAGCTTTGTTATCTCTCTTTCTCTCACTGATTTTTTTCTTCATAATTTGTGTCTTCTCTGCTCGATAATAGTTTCCCCAAAATGTAGAAACCTTTGCTCTATGTACTTCCCTCTGTACTCGCAAGACTATTATCTCTCTTACAAAGTTTTCGTATTGTTCAGGATATACCGATTTGCGGCTGCCGTAAGATATATCCGTCCGCTGTAGTCCTTCCAACTTTCTCACACGTAGCTCGTCTGAGAGCACAATAGACTGCACTGAATCACTGCACTGCATCACGACGTTATCCCTCTCGCATACTTTCTTCTTTCTCAAAATGTACTTTGCGTCTTCCAGGATTTTCTCAACACTGGTTTCAAGCTATACGTTTTGGCCCACGTCTCGTTCTCTCAATTCACATTCTCAGGTCAGTTATCGGACAACGTCATTCCATTTCTTTTCAAGTTCTCTTTCAAGTCAACTTTCGATCACTTGCCGCGTGTTTCCCTGCTAGCGCTTTCTCGTCTTTGCCGACAATGAATACTTGTCGACGCTACGCACGCTTCTCTCGATCAGCTTTCGCCTTGCATGTATGCTCTCCGAGCTTTTATCTCAGCCCGTCTTGTCTCCCGACTTCACGCCTCGGTTGTCCGCTAATTTTTCTTTGCGTGACCGGAGGCGGCTCGCTTGCGCATTTTTTTCCCTTTTGTTTGCTGGCACTGTAGGCGGGTCCCTCGCCCAGGACGCGCGATTTCTGTCCTGCACAACCCCTTTCCCTCCTTCTTCCGGACTCCTTCTCCCCTTACTCATCTTCTCCTTTATCTCAATCGAGTATACTTCTCTATCTCTTTCACTCGCTCGTGACGAGGGAGGGGTGATAAATGAGCTCGTCTTTGATTAATTCGAATGCAGCCTATCGCGCCTGATTCTCTTGGCATTCGCGCGTAGATGTCTCTAGGCAAATGCGTGTCCTCTTTCTTTCTCGCTTTTCCATATCATTCTTTTTCTGCGTGTTCTTATCTTTCCGTGGTGTTTAACGATAACACTGTATATCTAGGCAGCGTGGGCGTGTCGTGAAGCTATGATATTCCGTCTTTTTTTATAATTATTTGACCAAGCAGTGTGACACGTCCTCTTGATGAAGCGTTGCAATCCTCTCATCTCGTCTATGGCTTGTTGGAGTCAGTAAGCAACAAAAGCGGCGTTGATAAGCCCTCGATGACGTTACCCTGCCAACCCTGCTAGTGTTGCTTTTAAATGAAGCGTGGTTTTTCCTCAGATAAAAAAAAGGAAGAATGTAGATCATTTGAGGGGGCGAACTTGAGTCGTGTTAGACGCGCCTCGGGTATTACCGCATCTGTTCGTGGCAATGCTGACAATGCGTTCAACTTACTGCGTTTAACTAACTGTGTTTAACAGAAATGACTACATATAACAACCTGGAAAACGAAGCGAGAGGGCAAACCATACACGAGTACTGCAACCTTATTTTGCGCGGACGAAGGCGTACCGTCATACTTTCTTCCCCGATATCATTCAATATTGGAATGAATTTCCGGGTAACATAGCCAATGCGGTTGATGTTAATGAATTTTGTGCATTCACTTGATTTACATTTATGTGATCTATTGTAAATATTATTACAATTGTTCTTCGTTGCATTGCGAATCAGGGTGTGTGTTTTTCGTTTTTCGTTTGGAATGCAGAGCTTTCACGGATTGGTATATATGTATACCTGGTTTATCATTGGGAGATGTATAGTTATATGCCCAATTTCTACAGTGTGTCGTACCTTTCCTGTAATGGCCCTCAATAGAGGGTCAGTACAGTATTTCTAAATAAATAAACTTTCGAGCCTTTCTCATTACGTATAGCACGATTCCGTTGTTTGAATGGGTAGCATACACAATCAAGTCTCACGTTGTGAGAAATACTTCGCGAAACGACAAAAATTATGACGAGTCTTACGAAAGAAAAGGACAAAAATCACATCGAAAAAATTCCGCAGTAATGTATCTCGAAGCGCCACTCTGAACGTTCATCTGATGGTATGTCAACTGATTTTGTAATTACCTGTGCTGCAAACAAAAAAACATTGGGTATAATAAACAGGAGTACACCGGGCAACGCATATAGATGGTTGCTAGAACCTGATGATGTTAACTTTGAGGTGGCAAGCTGAATGCTTGCGACAGCGGTGCACGGCAAGCGTAGAAATTTGCAAACTGCATGGTCGTTCACAACGTGAGAATACATGTAAGCACCACGCCTACACAACGGCAACTTTCGCACCCGAGAAAAGTTGCTTAGTTTGTTCATCAAATCACATTTGCTCGTTTCTGTGACGCAAAGTATCTTTCGCATAAATATAGTGCTTACATTCTGATGCACACTAAGAAAGTCGAGGTGGACGTAATGATTTCGAAGTCTCCAATTACATCGTGTCTAGCTATGAGAGCTCATATTTAATGCTTTATTTATTTATTTATTTATTCAAATGCCTAATTACTAATTTGTTTACAGAAGTTCACACAACCTGTCTTCACAGAAACAGCTCTCCCTAAACAAATCATCGCAGCAAGAGAATATTTAAGCCAGACCAATCGCAAAGACCACTTAAGCACCAAAAGTGTCGTGGATTCAGCTTGTATATATAAGGTTTGCCATTTTAAAAGTAATTTTAATCTATAAATGTTAACAAGGAAAAGTGGACGAAAAGATAGCTTGACACCGGCAGGATCCGAAGCTGCGACCTTCTAATAACGTGTCTAAGGGCTTCGAGATTTCTGTTGCCAACGCAAAGAACAAACACTTCATGACGCTTCATCTTCGGTTATCATGCGGCATGAATGCTTCCTATAGGCGGTGCTCAATGCAGTTTCTTCTTTTTTTTTTCCGAGCAGTGCGTTTACAGGCACTTTTAGATTCACTTACCACTATACATATCACAGAAATTGGTGTTCAATCTATCGTCTTCGAACTGAAGCACCCAAGTAGGGCATCACGTGCGCGACACTCGCAAAGTTCATCCCCGAATCCGGCCTGCTACGTTCGGCAATGCACTCCCGTTGCGGAAGCAGGAACGGCCGAAATTCCATCGCAAGGCGCGGCACGGGAGGCAGGGCCACGAGCTGCTGCAAAGTTCCTACATTGTGAAGCACTGCCTCAGCATCGCAAACAGTGAAAGCACCCCCCTCTCCCCTCCCCCCCCCCGCCCCACTGTATAGCTACTCGGCGTGAAACAACACTAGGCGAACTCGTTGAGGCGCCTTCACGGAGAGAGTGCACCGCGTCCTCCGCCCTTCGTGTCGGTCTCGTCTGGAGCACTAGTCCATTAATCCACGCGATTCGCCGCTCGCAGCTATTTATCAAACTGCATCGCGGACCGCACTGGTGCCGCTTAAAAAAGAAAACAAAAAAAGCAATTGCGATGGCAGCGCACCCAAATTGAGGCTCGCCACGTCAGGTATACATGCAACAGTTCGTAATAAAACAAATATGTACAAAAAGAAAACTTACCGCTTGCAGAGACGAGACACAGCCCCCCCCCCCCCCCTCCCCAATTTTCGTTTTCTCAAAGCGCAGACCATGCAATAAGTCGGACACTCGCATTTTTTATTTTATCGGCTCGCTAGTTGTTAGCGCACGTTCCTTCGGTCCGAAGGCTTGAAGACTGTGCTGTTTTCTTGCATACGAGCTTCTTCAGCGCTAACTTGATTGTTATTTATTATTATAATTCACCGAAGGTGAAAGGGCATAATTTTTTTTTATTTTCTGAACTCACGCAGACTGTTCGGCTGTGTTTAGCACGGTAAGACCATTTGCTGCCCTCTGATGAGAAAGAAAGAGAACATGATGGAAAAAAAAAAACGCGAGCGCCAAAGAAAAGGACTTGAGAAACCATCACCGGCAGCGCTGTTCCTCAGTCTTCGTCATTAGCTGGGATAACAGAGTTAGAGGTGAGCGAAAATAGAGAACCACGCGCGCGCAGAAGTCGAGTAAGTTCCGCAGCAAAAGAGCGCGATAGCTATATATACACGCGTTGTAAACTTAACTTAGTCCGCCGACTTGCTCTTCTATATACGTCTTACTGTCGACAGTGCACGCCAAAGCATTATTGTTCCTATATATTCCCAATAGCACTTTCCCCTCAGCACCAGACACGCAGCTCCCTATTGAGGATGGAGGGGAGGGGGTAATTTTTCTTTGGAGCCATTCGCGATGTGAAGTGCATATGCTGTGCGCAGAGCTAAAACGAAGCAAGTCAGGTGCATTAAAAAGGTACTGGGGGAAGGAAGCCCTGGAGATTGGGAGAGGTTAAAGGGAAGAAGAAGTAAGAAAACATCGGTATGATGAATTACCTTGGTACACCGGAACTCTGGAAAATGGTGCGGCGGTAGGAAGGCTTAATGGACGTTCTCAGGTGGTGAGGTACACACATAAAGGTGAGCATTGTTAAGGCGCCCACTAGGTCGCGGTGGGCTGCAGGTCGGGTAGTTTTGTGAACAGGAGCAAACATACGAACCCCCATCTATAATAACGGTCCTGGGCGGCATGATGTGGCCGGACATGTTCCGAACGCACGCGCTGCACGTAACAGCGGAAGATGTAAAATTGAGTTTAACGCGTGTTGTTGCTTGCGGTTCGGGAGGGCCTTTGTGACGTCATTCTTAACACAGGCATATTTTTTTTCCTGCTTACCTCTCTGCAGTTAGCGAAACTTTTGTGCAACCACATCTTAACTTCGTTATGCAAATTGCGAAGCATTGTGACATTGTTGAGCGATGTCGAAAATTCACCTCGTAGTTCTGCCATCACTTTTGTTATTAGAGAGCGACCTGTCTTAAGCTGAGATAGAGAGCAACGTGAAAGACGCCCTGCAGCTGACTCTCTAAGATACAAGGGTTTATAAAGTTATAAGAGCTGTATAATTGGCCATAACAAGGAATATAGTTTTTAAAGCTGACGGGAAATTTTGCGGGTATAGGGCAAACCTAGGTGAAAACATTCATTAAGCAGTACTAACTACGTCGTGTATCTTTTGTTTTTTAAGGATTATTTCAATCCTACGGCAATATTTGAACCTTCTGACCAGTAACGTTACTAACAGCACACATAGAAACGCACTTAGTTTTGCGCAGAGCCATGTTTTACGTTGCCGGAGCAACACCCATCACATGTCTATGATATTGGACGCAGCTTTGTCACGGCGAATGAATACATCGAGGAAGCACTGCGGCATTCTGTACAAGCCAGCTTCACTAAAGTACACGAGTGTGCTGCAGAGAAGCTTACAAACAAGCTAACTATATAGCGTTCACATTCCAAATCTGCAACACAAACATTTTCAAGTTACCTCGCTCGTGAGCTCACCGGCAACAGCATAGTCTACTTCAGCAAACCTCAGTTCGCATAAATGGTGGCCAACCGAACAAATCGTACGTGACACAAGGGGCTTCAGCGAATCACAGCCCGACGAAAACAAAACTTCTGACGTTATCAATGCTAACGGCAACAATAATTGTTTCTCATATAGTAGCCTGAAACTCACAAGATGCATATTACTCCGTCTTGTGATGCATTGAAATATGTTATTTTTGCCATGGGTTGTTTGAATAGTCGAGATTATTTGTGCTGAGGCTCTACTACGTCACATGTGTCCCAGAATGCTCCACGGCTAGCTCAAGGGACTTAATGTACCTGCCTCAATTTGTCAATTACTAAAGCGCTGTTCTCTATCATATTGACATGTACATTCTCAAGCATTCACCTTTCACTGTGACATTACATTTACTTTGCGTTTAGAGAGCCTTCAGATCAGCTGATCTTAGAAGGCACTTGCAGACATCCTGTTTCAACATGTGGCATCGCGAAGTCGCTTTCCCCACTAATTTACCGTCTTGGTTTGAAGTTTTAAGTTTTTTACTTCACCTGCCTTTCGCACCATGGGATGTATAGCCCATCGGGCGTCCGTCTTGCTAACGTACCTGCAAGCTTTTTCTTCGTGATATTGCTATATTGCCCTTCCTACTTCACGCCACGTGTTCTTACGATACGTGGCACAGCCGAGTAACTTTCTTCGTAGTGCGAAATTCACAACAAAGGCCGCGCTATATTCGCCTTGCAGAATCGCTATAGATCCAGAATGCAAAACATAGCCAAAATACCTCGAAAAGTACCCAACCTTTACTGGGCGCGGATATGTAGCCCACAAAAAAACCACACTACGTGCAGACGTTGCATCTGCCTTCGTTCGTCACTGTATGAGGATGTCATCAAAGCCAAATATTCTTTAAGTAATATTAAGACCGTAGACGCAGCAGCATAAAAGAACATCAAAACAAACTGTGCCATAATTAACTTGTTCTACCCGTATTACCGAATATATGACTCAAACAAAAAAGGTATCACACAATCCTAATCACAGTCACAGTTCAGGTGCAAACGTTCGAGAGTATTTTAGCAATCGCCTCTCGAAGGAATATAAAGACAAAAAGCTGGCATAGTTCCTCAGTCGTGTGTGAGCTTTATCATCGACATCTCTTCTAGACTCAATTTTAAGTGCAATGTCACATTTGGTGGAAATTGTTGCTGAGAAAATTCGCTTGACCTCTCCGTTTGATCTCGGCAGAGGAAGCAGCTTGATGCTCCGCCGCGGTTGTCTATAGTGGCTAAGGTACTCAGCCGCTGACCCGCACGTCACGGGATCGAATCCCGGCTGCGACGGCTGCATTTTCGATGGAGGCGAAAGTGTTGTAGGCCATTGTGCATAGATTTGGGTGCACGTTAAAGAGCCCCAGGGGGCTGAAATTTCCCGGGCTCTCCTCTATATACGGCGTCTCTCATAATCATACGGTTGTTATGGGACGTTAAACCCCAAGAATTATTATTACGTCACCTTGCATTACGTACTGCTGGATACATCCTAGAATCTGCAGTGGTTTCCGAGTTGCTTGCGGGGCAACAGGATATGCAGGCTAGTTTGGCACGTAGTGATTTAACGTAAAGAACCCCCCTTTAACGTGGTATACAACTGCTTACGTGCACTCAAAGTCTTATCTTGTACGCATACTTGTGACTTCAGTTACAAGTGCGAAGCGCGCTACAAGATTAGATAGGTACTGTAAGGTGCAACTGTTACAAAAAAAAAAAAACATCCACCCTTAGTCGACCGGAGCTGATGCAAGTCACCGCGCCCGGCGTGCAAGCACCTTCCATCGTCACAGGTCGTACAGCTCGAACCCAGTGCTTCGAATAGACCAAAACCCACGCGCCGATCCTGGGCAGGGACACTTTCCAGTGCCTCTTGCCATGAAAAATGGCCAGCAGTGAAACGAAGAGGGCGAGCTGGCAAGGTGCACCAAAATCAGGCCCAAAAAATAGGCGAGGGGAAAAAAGAGAGAGTTCAAGCGGCCTCGGCTTTGGTTCTTTCCTTTTCCTCGGGACTCGAGTTAGAAGGTGATAAATGAAAGCCGCTGATGGCGCGAATTAATGAACTGGGCCTCTTCGAACAGGTGGAAGGCGCGGAGCTCTCATGTGAGACTAGAGAAAAAGCGGAGAACGAGAAAGAAATACGCCCAAGATGGCGCCTCTAGCTAACCACGGAGGAAAGCCGCAAAGGTGCGGGCTTTCAAGTGCTCATTCGACAGTGTGTTACGACCTACGGCTGCCACCCTGCTTGCTTCTCTCGGCTTCCCTGTGCCATTTATTTTTCTTCTCTCTCTTGCCAACGTAGGTCTATTCTGTTTTGTTGTTTCCGTCGTCGTCAATGGCCCGGAAACGATAACGATGGTTCGGAGCGTAACGGTTGCACGGCGACATGCAAGTTTGTTTTAGAAGACGAATTAGCAGTTGTTCGAGATTCCTTGCTGTAGTGCATGGGACGTTTCAGGGATTGAATTATTTCAATGCAGAAGAATGGCGCAATTACGTTCTAGCGTGAGTGCACGAACAGTTTGTCTATGAATATGTCTATGCTTCAGGAGGTATAAATGTTTTTGTTATTTATTTAGAAATGATCCGCCACGGTGTTATAATGGCTAAAGTACTCAGCTGCTGACTCACAGGTCGTGGTATTGAATCCTGGCTGCGGCGGCTGCAGTTTCGATGGAGCCTAAAATACTCAGATGTGCTGAGACTTGGGTGCACGTTAAAGAACCGCAGGTGGTCGAAATTTCTGGAACCCTCCACTACGGTGTCTCTCATAATCACATGGTGGTTTTGGGACGTTAAAAGTAACAAATTTTTCGATCAAATTATTTAGGAGTGATTTTAATGTCATCAAGAATTCTTAAATCAGTGAATTTACAAACAATGCAAATATTGTGATACGCACAATTACACAATACAGTTATATGATTAGAAAAATAAGAATAATATTTTAAAGTCATTATCAACCTATCTGTTAGGGACTGTGAAAAAAGTTACACAAGAACACCATCTCAGTTGCATAAAAAGTGCATAAAAACTCAAAAAGAAACAGTAAAGCAAACAGATAAAAATAGATACTTAGGTGCGGTTTCACATCTGCCTTAATTACCTATAAATTCATGTGTTCTTGACATTACACTGATGTTTACGACGCATATAAGACTCTGTAAGCTCATTAAAAACATGCTTCCAGAAGTTTTGTTCGTTATTCTTTCATACCGATATGTTTAATAGAGAGACGCTTTAAACAATATGTAATTTTGTGTAGAACTTAGATAGTATTTGTTGGCCACGTGTCAAGAAGCCACTGCATACCACAATTGACAAGATGTTTGGCGCAGTTGACGCTCTGTTTGTTGACCCCTCTTTATCCATTCTCGAATACGCCGTTTTCGTCTCTCTTTTTCAACAGCGCCTATTTATTTTCTTTCACTCTTCGGCACCGAGAAGTTCTGGCTGAAGTCGCCAGATTTTTCTTTATTTCCTCTAATTTCTTTCTCCCAGGGTAAAACCTAGCAACTTTACTTGTGTCCATATTCTATTACAGCGAACAGCGTCTTTTAGTTTGAAACTGGTGTTATGAACAGTTCGAACCCACCCGGATATTTTATTTTCGACTTTATGCCATGTATAGAGTGATGTACCTCAACTGATCAATTATTGCTGTGACGTTAGTCACTGTGAAACGAACTCCTGATTAGACAAGTGATAAGCATTTAAGTGAACGCTTATTTTTGCTGTTTTTATTACCTTATACACAAAGGGGTAAGAAACATAATAACCCTCCAAAGAATATTGCACCCTTTGAGCGATAAGGCAGAACGGTCGTATGCACTACCACCATTGTTCATTATGGCATAGCATGTTCTTCAAGTCAATTTTCTGGTGTTGAGTCACCATTGATTTAACTCCGATCCCATTTGTAGACAGTGTTACCACGCTGATATTACGGAACTTATTCTCTTGCACGGCACCGGCCCGTTGCTGGTTGGAAAACAGGATTTACCATGATGGAAGATCTCAAATCTTAATAAAATGATGTGTCTTCTCGGCCAAGTCAGTCTACTCACTGAAAAGTTGATGGCGCCGTGGCACACGTGAGTGCCTTGTAATATTAGTGATTCATCACGTCTGGGGGCTCGATCGTAGCACGTTAATCTATATCACATCAACCGTATACTTATAGGCAAGCTGATTGACGTCTAATGAAAAATAATCAGTATACCTACGCACAGAGGATAAGAGCGATGAGACATTACACCGTATACATAATTTACACGATTATATAATTTATAAGTTCTTGTAATGAAAAAGAAATCTTCGTGGTGATTCGCGGATTGATTCTTTAAATCACCAGGCGAGTAAACTTCACTATGTGTGTCGCAATCGGGCTATAAATTCAAATGCCTTTATGGGCTACTTTTGATTAACGTAAAAGCAAAGCCACATTTCAAATTGGAGAGAAGTCGTAAGAAAGGACACGTTCATGAATTTTTTTTTAAAGCGAAACGACACGGTGCACATTTGTTGCCAAATGGATTGACGAGTTCACCCTGATCTATACGCTACGTCTAATAGACGTAGGTTAATTAACTGCAGTGGCAGGCTGTCTTCCCATCATGCCATTGTGATATCGGTGATCTACCTGAGTCTTTATTACTATTAAATAAACAATTTTTTATGACCGAACACGCGGGCATCATCTCCCATGATGATTATCAATCCGTTCTGTCTCTCTCTTCTCGTTTTTCTCTTTGTTTTTTTTGTTCGTTTGTTCTTTTGTTTGTTTGTTTTTGCCTAGTACGTGCGAGTATACGATAACATCACCGCTACGCTGCTTCTACGCTCGTGGCGCGGAAGCACAAGAAAGGCGAAGGTGTCCGGCAAAACAACCACGGGTGCCGCTTCTGGGAAACGGGCGCACATCCACAACGCCCGGCGCGGTAGTCACGGCCTGATCACCCAAGGACAACCATCACGCAGCGGGGTCCGGCGCGCAGCACCCACGAGCCGCAACGCCACAGGAATGCGCCGTGCCACCTCGAGCCATGGAAGGGGGACAAACCGGCAGCTACCGCCACCGCGGAATGGAATTCACAGCTCCGCGATCCATCATACAAGGCGAACGACTCATCCCGCTCGACGAAAAAAAGAAAAAAAAGCGAAGAACGTAGAAATAAACAGAGAGCCGAGTGACCGCGACCGCTCTCGGAGGAGTCGCGTCGCCGTGTTCGGCCGAGCTTTGTCCGCTCACTCCTCTCAGGCATCCGGGAAAAGGATCTTATCGGCCTAGCTTGGCGTACACGTGCGCGGGACGGTATAGGTGTTACCTGCGAGAATGGTTGGAGAAACTGGCAGCAGCTCATGTACGTGCCCTGCCGGAATATAACGGTGTCGAAGATTTTTTTCGCAGCGTATCGGAATCTTGTTCTTGCTCGGCACCATCCTCGTCCTCCTTGTGCCCCTCTCGCTGTTGCTTTGGCAGATTTGGTTCAGGTCCCTACAGGCAAAGCGCAATAAGTATGGCGTAATGTCTAAACCACTTAGAATATCCAAAACCGCATCAAGAAAGCTTAGAAGTGTCCATATATATAGTGTGACCACGCTTCCTTCAGACCCTTTTCCTAGTGTCCAAGTGCGTTTCCCTGCACTGCATGTTCGCCCAAATAATGGCGGCACCTGTCGCCTTTCAAATGGGCACGAGGTCTATAGTTGCACGTGCTGGGGCTTGTGTGTTAAAGCGTATTTGTATTGAGATTGGCTGAGTAGGCGTTTTCCATGTCAGAGCATCAGCAAACTGCGCATGAACACGCTGTTTCCGGTATAAGTGAGTGTAACCGTCATTGGTCGGGCTAACTGCATGGCGGGAAAGCCAGTTTTTAAATTGTGAAAAGGGTCTATAGCTGTGATATTTCTGTGCGCAATATCGACGATCCCTTTTGTAATTGTAAAAAAGACATTCGAAAAAATTAATAACCCTTCTGACGAACGGAGAGAGAGGCTGTTTCTGAATGACCACCTGTGGAAGCAACGAAATCGTGCTGGTTCGAGAAGGCCTGATACGTCTTCACAACATCCCTGCGAGGTTGCGGGCTTTCTGGTAACCGCTGGCTGCAGCTCTTCCCAGTTTATTGAGTTGAAGAATAGGTAAAAAAAAGTAAGAAAAGTAACCACAACAAAAAGATCAACCTCGCACTCAGTAATTCGTGCGGCTATGGACCTATTAATTGCGACAGCAGCAGGCTATAGAAGCGGATTCCGCCGTGTTTACACACTCAAGGACAACTTCCTTCTTTGCGATGCGCATAGCGTCCTCTTCGACCGATGCGGTTATTAGGGTGTTTATTAATGGCGGTGTTGCCGTTCCGTGCTAAGCATTTGATTCGAAAACGTTCGAGCTGCACAAGTTTCTCGATGCTCATATTTGAAAATTAATTTCAAGCGCACCGAATTCGTGGACAGATTAAACGGACATGCATGTGGAACAGCGCTAACTACAATTCTTTTATCAACGTCTTCGGTGTGCTTCATACTATAACTGTTAATCACGAACGTCTATTAGCTATCCTGGTCATCTTCTTTCTCTGTGCATACACGCTGACATGATGAGATGAATCTGCATCTATTGTGGACAACATGCTTATGCTTTTGAACGAGCTAAATACGCCGACAAATTGAACTGCCCTGAAACTGCTGGAGATAGTTCAGTGTTTTCTGTGCTTCAGTATTCACTACGGGTTGCCTTTTTAAAGGCCACGATTTCTCACTTGAGTGTCAGAGCGCCGAATTCATACAGGTCAGAGACTCTTCGGCCTCAGTGATTGACTTTCCTTCTTAACCTTTCTTTTTTTTTCCAATCCCCAGTGCAGGGTAGCAAACTAGACGATCATTTTTCTTCTTGTTTGGACGGTTATAGACGGACGGTTATAGATGGCCTCGTGGTTAAGGGCCACTGCCTTCCCAACGAAAACATTTTCTAGATGCGTGAGTTCTCCAGATTCGGAAATGGAAGATAACTTTGTTTCATTGTCCGCTATTTATGACGGAGTTGGATGCGTCTCAACGACTTTGCCGACTAACACCGCAAGCAGCCGCAGGCACAATCATTGGAGGGAAGGAGCCTTTTAGCACACATATCTGGCGTATATGTATCTCTTCATTCGTAATCATCCAAAATAAATGGGTGCCTTATAGACGCGCATCTAGGCAAGCCTGATCAACACTCCGTTCTAGACCAGGCATTTTTACGCCGTTGCTCAACACACGGCCAAGAGATCTTTGAAAAGATAAGCTCGACTATCGTTTATTATTGTCCCCATGCAGCCCATCTGACACTTTTGCGCAGGGAAACAACGTGCAAGATGGTTTCATATATCCGTCTTACTATGTTTAGTCCTCAGTAAACCACGAGGCGCCAACACCGCTAACTTCGGTTAGGAACAGGTCCACTTTCTTGCAAAGTTCTAAGTAAAGTTAGTCACCCACGTCATGTGCTGTTCCGTCTACATCAATTTCATTAGCCGATCCTCTCACCCTTGTCACAGGCGAGGCAAACGTCGAAAGGAATACAATTAGCAGTGCTGTCAACAGAACTTACCAGGACCGTCATGCAGCAAATATAAGCGTGAAAACCCCGCAATAAAACGACCTTTGTGTCACTGGTGCCATATTGCGGAGCACCGGTCACCCCACCGATCCGAAGCTGTCACGGGTTTCGTTCAAGCCGAAGGCCCGCTGGGGCGACGGGCGCGACCCACGGACCAATCCGTAAAACCGGCGGAAAGAAGCGAACGAGCGACGCCCGCTGCCAGTGGAGAACAAGGAAGACGTCAATGGGGGCCTCCCCGCCCCGAAACGTCGCGGAGGACATGCTCCTCGGGCAGTTCGTGGGATCCACGTCTCCTGCCCCCACGGCGAGGTCCCTCTCCTCTTCGACCGATGCCGTGAGCAGACGCATGCACATATATGCGTGGTGGTGCGCGCCCAGCGTCTTTCAGAATGAGCCGTGCCTTATATGATGAATCACCTCCACGCGGGTCCTTGCTGTTTTTGCTCCCACCACCAGGACGCCCTGTCTCCCTTCGCTCGCATGGTGGCACTCTGCTGCCGGGAGCGAGACACCACGGGCCCGACTGCGTGTTTGTTGCCGGCTCGTCCGCTTGTGACACTAGAGGCGCTGTTGTTCCGGGGATTCTTCTTCCTCTTCTTCTTTTCGCAAACTCGCCGAGGCAGCGAAGAACAGCGTGAAGAGCACGAGAATCCACGTCGGCGCAGATGGGGCGGCTACTGTGTGAAAGTTGTTCTTTGGGAAAAAAGAGGTGGCAGGAAAGATGGAGGACGTAGAGAGACGGGAAAGGGCGGTTGGGATGCGCGTATTTTCGTGCCTGTTAGATCCGGTCGTTTTCTGCCGATTAGCTGCAGGCCTTCCCTTCGCGCCGCAGAAGCTCGTCTCGCCTGGTCACTGATATTCGCCGCGCCATTCTGTGCCTGGTATCCGTGCGTAAGCGATTCCACGAATAAAAAGAGCCTGTGGACATCCTCTTCTTCTTTAGTGCGTTAGTCTAATGCACCCTTAAAAGGATAAACACCGTGACCTGCGCATGCTGTGAAGTGTGTATGAGTGTTCGGGGAGTTGATATAGTCTCTTGATTTAGCACGTTATTTCGCCTGCATCATTTCTCTGTCTTTGCAGCAATCTCAGCGTAGTAAGAAGTGAACGAGATAACAAAGTAGGTTTGACGTGGCACTGATTCGAGCAATCAGAATAGAATGGGAACGGTTTGCTATAGTGTAAGATGCCCAAAGTAGATAATGGCTGCGTCATAACCATGTTTCATGTGTTTATCTTGCTCACAAAGTCAATGATATTCACAGATCTAGCCAAAATAGTCGGCAAAGGAACACGTATGTCTTTTACGAGGGAATGAATGATATGTTCACAAACAAATGAGATTATTCCAAGAAACCATTGAACACCGGGTGCCTTTGAAATTATTTAACTGATGGGGACGTCAAAAGTTACTGCTCATATGTGGTGGTTTCTATTTCAAGGATGTTGACAACACTCTTTCTTAGATGCATTCGATGTATAGCTAATTATTTCCTTTACGCCCCTTTCGGATTGATGACAGTTCTGTTTTTTCCTTCGATGCGCATATTTCGGCTATAAAAACTATGCTCACTGATGGAATGTCGCTCTCATAGCATCACCACGCAACTTCCCATCACGTTTCACGTCTGGCCAATCTGTCTTTCCAGAAATAATATAGGGCTGGGCCTCATTTTTTAAAGCGGCTCTTGCTGATACGAAAAATTTGTGTATTTCAAAAAAAAACACAAATGACATTGCTTAAGACACATTGGAACCGTAAATTTTTCGAAATTTCTGTGAAGCATCGGAGGTTTGTCTTTCGTGCAAGAATTACGTCTACATTGACAGTGGGCGCCTTAGTAAGCTCATTTGCTTGTAAAATGAACTTCAGTGTTGTTTTACACTGCCATTTGTGACAGGGACCGATAGCTAATACGACCTATTAAACAATCGCGCTGTCGTATTACTGTTGTTGTTAGATTGTCAGTGGTCGACAAAACGACTTATCTGACTATTAGGTGTCGGCCCTACATGCTCGTATAGAAGATCTGTTTGTGAACAAGGCCGCTGTGCAAGAACATTCTTCGCGTACAACAAGCTACGCGTACTTAAAACATCGTTCGCCTGCCTCGCAATCACAGTCGTCGGTGCATTAGTTTGGAGATTGCTTATTCGCGAAGCAGAGAGGTTTGTTTTCGAAGAAGGTTCCCACGAAAGGTGGGCCCTGGGACATCAATTTAGTCGTTGTGTTGGGCTGCGACAGGATTTATGATTGGTGCACTGTATACGATGCACGAGTATGATGGGATTGGTGGGCAGCGGTACAAGAGAGAAGAATAATTCTTTATTGAAAACTTCACAGGTTTGAATACACATGCATGGTGACAGGTCCCGCTTGCCATTCTAAATGAGAAAGTGGAGAACGATGACAAATGAAGAAATATAAGCAGGACTCACACGGACAAGCATGCGCCGGAACTCACCACCACTCAGTATAGATAAAACTAATTATGATGTTTCTTTGAGATTAGAGAGTGTCTCGCAAGAACGTTTGATGTTTTCATACATATAGCACATTACGTATACACGCGGCACAGATTCGCGAGCCCCTCACTTTTCTAGCATTTACTTTATATTCAATTTACCTATTTACGGATACCGAATGCGTTTCTCGTTCTCACGCAGAAATGTGTACAGAGTGTACATAAAATAAATAAAGTTGAGTGCATTGACTAGCTTGTCAGAGTTGCAAAACAAAGAACAGAGGCTTCAGTAGAAAGAAATGAACATGCATTGTACGATAGCAATGCTCGTACTTAAGTTTTTGTAACTAGACGAAGACATAATTAGAACTAAAGTGTATTGGAAATTAACGTGGAGCCTGAAGAAGAAACTGCCTTTTTCAATACTTCGAGTAAGTAAACCAAATGAGACAGAGTTCTCAGCTTCCCCAGACATTCACAATAAAAAGAATGTGTGAGGAAAGAAGGATAATTTGTGAACATTTACGATGGCGAAGTTTTTGCAGGTTAGTATTGCTAAAGTATGTGGGTTAGACTAGAGGAGTGGTATATAATTAGAGGCGCGATGTGTACTTTTTAAAGAACAAGAAGTAAATCTCATAAACATAGATAGCTGGCTACTTGTTCGCGAATGTTCGGGTTCGTAACAGACCGTTGCCATTGGCTGGCTGCTTTTGCTAATGATATGTCCTTCATTCGCATTGGGGGAAACTTGCGCATAGCTGTGCCAGAGTGTAAGCATTCTGGTAACTCATGAGGACTCATGATCGTGTTCGTTTCAAGCACTCCACGTCGCTCTGTCCACATGTTTTACAAGCCAGAAAATTGCATATATAGGATAAGGTGTCCACGTGTACTGGAAGTGCACAGTTCACATAAATTTTTCCGCTATGTACTTCCGATACATGCAAGAACAATTCAGTAATACGGGGGCAAATAAACGATGCCTGTCGTTCTCAAGTGGTATCCGCAATCGCTCCTCTGGCTTTGCTAATGATATGCCTAGTATCACGATTGGCTGAAATGTTTCCTCGCAAACAATCCAGTGAAAGAACTTATGTGTAAAAAAAAAAAGCTAAGATGCTTCAAAAATTAACAGTCCGGCTCAACCGGCACAATGTATACGAAATAATTTTTATTAGGCATAATTAACTCTAGCAAGCACGTATTATAACGCCAAGGATGTGTGCTTGCAGTTCAGAATCGTGGCAGTGTCTATATCCAGTGTCTCTTTAGAGTTTTCACGTGTTTTATTGTCCCTGACTACTCCTTCAATCTTTCTTCTTCCTTTTACCTTCCCCTATAGAAGGGAAGTAAAAAAAAAGGCTTAAAACAGGCTTACCGTTTCTCTTCTTTGAGTGTTTCTTTTCGTTTCATGGTGTTTTTGTTTTATCAATATGAATAAACTGTTACGGCACTTGTTTCCTTTTCTTTTCATTTGCCTCTCTTACGACATTTCTCGTTGCCACAAGCTACGTTCACACTGCATCATTACATATAATCAGTTGTGTATTTCGTGTGCTTAATATCCTCTCTGTCATTATCGCTGAACACATTTACTTCGTGCTGCTTTTGTTTTGAGTTGTTAACTGCCGTAATTGTTTGTTGTGAAGAAGGTTCCCATGCAGTCTTACTATATGGGACCTCTTTCTGTGTAACATCTGTAATATTACCACACGTTTGACAACACCATGCTCTTTCTAACATCCATACATTTACCACATTCCTGTCTCCCCTTGTCACCCGCTTCTTTATTGCACCACTTCCCTTGTTTTGGTTAGTACTGTAGCACTTATTCTACAACTGTGAAGTTACACAGGTCCTTTCACGTTAATATTTATTGATTGATATGTGGGGTTTAACGTCCCAAAACCACTATATGATTATGAGAGACGCCGTAGTGGAGGGCTCCGGAAATTTAGACCACCTGGGGTTCTTTAACGTGCACCCAAATCTGAGCACACGGGCCTACAACATTTCCGCCTCCATCGGAAATGCAGCCGCCGCAGCCGGGATTCGAACCCGCGCCCTGCGGGTCAGCAGCCGAGTACCTTAGCCACTAGACCAACGTTAATATTTATTTTCGGATCAATGTTCGTATATAGAAGATTGAAAAGTTGAAAAGAAACCCGTTGTCAATGAGTTCGATACATCAAACATTTCGTTGTTCCTGTGTCCCGCCGCGTCGTTAGCGCGTTTAGCATGTGAACTTGCATGCAAAACAACATTATTGCACTATAGTAGTGTCTTAAGAAGCAGGTGTCAATCAATAATGACGTTGTACATTTATATAGCTAAGGTAGCCAGCTTAAAGCAAAGGGCGATTAGGAAAGCAATACTCTGTGAATTTAGGCCGTATTTTCAGCTGCCACAGTTAATTTGTTAGTATTATTATTGTCGCTTTTATTGAATGGTGGATATATTCTGACACTTACATTAAGACACATGAAGAAGAGAAAAAAAAAAGAGGGCAGTGTGTCTGTTTAATAGTACCGTTAGTCCGCTACTCTTCATCTACAAAAAGAAAGCTCCACACACCTCAGCTATTGTTCATGCATGCAGTGATAAATTTTTATAATCACCATTTTTGTCACATGCGTAATCTAATGAAACAGATGTGCACGTACATGCATCGAGTCATCGAACACCTCCATATGTTCAGCTATTATCAGCTCCTTCTTCCTCTGTCAAACTCTATCCGTCTCAACTTAATTCTTTTTCATCTTTGTTTGTTTTCAATGAAGAGTCATTGTGAAGGCCAGCTAACCGCGAGCGCATACGGTTCACCGTTCCGGTCTTCTATTTCCTGCAGCCCTTTAAAAATGGTAGTCCCGAAGCTTTCCCGCAAAACATCCAAGACACACGGCAGAGCGCGCCAATCAAATGTTTTCAGTGCCGAGTCATTCCCGCTTCTTTATTCTACGAGTGAAAAAAACTAAAGAAAAAAAAACAGAGTGCTCGGCTTCCGAATGCGTCTTGAAAGCTTTCAAAACACTCTCGGCGCCTCTTTGTCAAGAGGCGCACGGCGCGGCGTCTCAACAAGAACGCTCGAGGCGAAGCCGAGAAGCTGCTGAGGAGCGAGGTGCCTGCGAGTCGTGTTGTGAAGCACACCCGTTAACTTCGCTGCGCCACCCTCAGGCAGCTGTTTTGTTCGTTTTATCTTTGACGAGAAATCTGATCCCGCGCTGGGACGACCCGAGTTCAGACGTCTCGCCTTTCCGCCCGACGCTGGCGCAACTCTCCGCTGCCACTGCCTTCTTTCCTCGACATATCGTCCCCTCTAGTGGGGAAAAAGAGAGAGAGAGAGAGAGAAGTGTTTGTGAAATCGCCGGAACATCTTTTATTCCTCCTCCGGGAGATCTAGCCTCCGGAAATCCAAGCCGGGGGACGCTGGAGAAGAGCCGCTGTGAAGGGGGGACCAACAAAAAAACAGCCGGTGCCGTCACAATAGGATGCTCCAAAGCAAAACAAAGAAAAGCAACCGGGATAAAGAGCGAAGTGATTTTGCGAAGTCACGGAGAAGAGATGTAGGGTGGGAGAGGAGGGTAGACATAAAATGCCAACTTGAATGCGCGTACGTCGCCAGAATAAAACCTCGAAAACGTAAGCATGCTGCGTATGGCGATATACATATCCTCGGAGAGAGGGCGCATCGGTTGCCTGCTTTGCGGGCGACTGCTCTGTGAGGAAGATTGAGAAGCCATAACCCTCCTGTCTTCCCTTACACATATACATAAAGACAACCGAGGCTGAGCTCAGGGTTGGGGGAAGCCGGCTATGCAAGATGAGCTACGTGGTGTTGCAAAAAAAAAGAAAACAAACGGAGGATGGACAGGGTTGCTATACGCAGGGCCCGGTTCGCGTCGACACGACGGCTGCACGTGATGGATGCAGTGGAGATAGCGAGTTGATCGTGCATATCATTATCGCGACGCGTATCGATTTCCAGGAGCGATATGATAGGCGTCGTGGTCTTCGCTTTTTTTTTATTCACTTATTGTTGCACACGCTATTGCGGAGTGGGAAGGGAGCGACCGCGTAATAGTATGGTTCAGCCGATCGGAAAATGAGGCTGGAGAGCACTCTTCCCCAAGCACACGGGAGCTACTTTTTATTAATCCGCCTCGCATCACCTTCGTTGCATAACTATGTGCCCTTCCTGGTGCGTTCGTTCTGTTTTTCGTTTGAAAAAAAAAAAGCGAACGATACCATTTTTCTAGTAGTAAACACACGTATACATATAGCCGTGAGACACCTTTTTAGCGGACAGTTATCTCTTCCACATTTTTTTTTTCTGTACCTAACAAGCATTTGCTTTCGATCGTCATGGTGATAGATACGCATCCAACTTTTTTTTTTTCCTTCGTGTGAGCCTGTTCAGCCTTGTGCAGGCTTGGATGCTGCAGGGAAGAGATCATTCTATATGCTTGTTTCGTTTTTGTTTCTTTTTTCCTCACCTTCGGCACTGCGAGCACCTTCGTTATTTTCCCTTTAGGCTTAAGCCGAGTTTAATCCCTCCTTTCAATAACCGATCCCAGTGGGGGGCTCTATGGTAATTTCGTGCATCGAGTTCGGCCCCGGGAGCGGCGCTGCGAGCGCGGCTTCCGGACGTGGTTTGTTGGTCGGTCGAGACGATGACGTCACTGGGCGACGGCGTCCGTGAGGGATGCGCTGCATGTGGTTCGTTCGATTCGTCGACGTCGCTGCGCGTCCCCGACGAACAGAAAAAGAAATAAAAAAGAAAGAAAGAAATGAAGCGCGGCAAGAGATAGCTTCCCGAAGAGAAGGAACCGCTCGTGCAACTCCATTTTCTTCTCTTCGTTGCTTATGTATTATTGTTTTTTTTTCCCGTTGTGTTCGGCGAGGTTGATTTATTACCAAACGGGGGTTTTGATTCTGTCTCCGTTTGCCTGCCACTTCCCTCGCGGCATCTTTTCATTCCTCTCTTCTTTCGGGCTGTCGAGCTGTTCAACTTTACGTTTTATGTATATTTTTATTGGTACTGTTTCGAAAGGGATTAGAAACAAAGCCTTCAATCTGATACGCCCTTGTCTCGTTCGCGACCCCTTTTTGTTACCGAGACGCTTCCAGAGCGACAGGAGAGGGAATTAGCCGAGTCTTGTGAGACAAGTGCACCGTGGTTCAATGTTTGTTGCTCACGCGAGGCGGAAGCTGTGCGCTCAATCCCGCATGCCGTACTTACCCGACAAGCGCTTTGGTGACTTTATTCGGCTTGATTTGTATGTTATGGCCCTTTGAAATATCCTTACGCATATATCTTGCATATGTGTCTGCGGCCTACCTGCATCGATGAATTTCGCAACTTTTGTGATTTCGTGCAAGCGCCGCAGCTTATGCCGATAGGCGTACAGTGGAGTGTGAAAAAGTCGTTCCTAATTAGCGTTGTTGACTTCATCGAGTTCGACTTCCATAAGTGGACATGCTTTTAGATCAGAATTGTAGTCGTGTTGTGCTTTATTTTTCGGAAAAGTGCATGATTCGACCTAATGAAGTCTTACATCCTACGCAGGTGCAGAGAATGATCTGATGTGAGCATTAGATGTTATAAAAGTATACGTTGGACACTTAAAATAAATTTTGATCGTGGCTAATAATATCCGCCAAGGTTAATAGCCACTGTCCGCCCTTCCGGGCTAACTGTCCTTTGGGAGCTGGTGCTGCCGGTGAACAGGAGCTAAAACCAAGTCCGCCGAGCCCATGTCCGATCTTGGCTCTGGCCATGGCCTCCAAAATTACAAGTTCCGTGTGCCGCGGTCTTCCCGAAGCAAACATGCACATCACGTGCTATCAGATCTCGGAGGTCTTGTTCCGGCTTTTCGTTCAAAGCGCACACAGGAGACACGTTACAACCTTAACCCACATAACGAAGCGATAGGAGAATTGTGTTTGCTAAAGGTGGACGGACGAGGTACGCAACCGTCACGTCTAGTCTCATCTAAAGTGGAACAGTCTAAAGCCGATGTTAATAGAGAGTTTTAGTACTGCGGAATGGTGCTACGTACGCATCACGCAAGCGCCTTGCGTTACGTGGCGTCGTTTGCCACTAATCGGCTTTTAGTACGCCGTAGTACCCGCGTACGTAACGAGCGTGAAGCCTGTTGCGTCATCTGGTAGATCAAAATAGAAGCACGTGTTGTTGACAGCCAATGTGAGCCAATCCAAGTGTTATAGCCCGATTATGGCCATATTTTAAGCCACAGAGCCGGTTGGTGCTTGCCTTCGATGCCGCCATTTTGCAAAACGAAGTCTCGTGCTGTCTCGAACTTGTTCGAGAGCGGCGCGATCAGCTCATACGTACGCACGCACGCATCTCATGCGTGCGTACGTAGCGGCTGCGTACGTAACGCGATACGTGCGCGATGCGGTCTGCGCATGCGCACTACGCAGAACGTGGCGTCCTTACGTACGCAATGCCGCCACGTACGCAGCGTACGCAGTACTAAAACTCTCTAATACCTGCAGCACCTAACGCAGCTCCTTAGCAATTACGTACCACCAAAATTGAGCAAGCTGCACTACTCGCAAAAACGTCGCGAAGTCTGCATGGTTCAACAGTGCAGATGGCAAATTTAATAGAGAGTAAAGACGAGCAATCAAATGACCACCTGCAGGTCCGCTGTTGAAACAATCTTCGCGGGGTCAAAAAAGTAAAGCTACCTCAGGCTTTTTTTTTTCTCTTGATTTTAATACAGTGAACGCAAAAGGAGTATTTGTTCCGGTTTGGCTAAGTGGCGAGAGAACCATCTTTGGACTTCACATTGTTGCTGGCATCGTGCGATCGCGGAGTCTGGCGGAAAACCAGAACACCCTCTCGCCAAGCATGCGCTCTCGCCGCCAACACAGTGTCGAGCCGCCTCGACGGCGCACGCTCGTCTGCAGCGCAGAGACACCGAACAGGAAAGGAGGAACGGGCGACGCGGCGGCTGATTAATGGCGTCTCCCGAACGGCGCGGTTCTCTTCCACGCAAGTCGACGCCGCGCCGACGAGTTTTCGAGCGTCAGCCGCCGCGCACTGCATGCGAGCGCGACTGAAACCCGATTCATGCGCCGAGCGCTCTCCACGAGGACGCCGCTCGTTCTTCGCTCCTCAGCGACGTCGGCATGTGCGTTGCTTTCGAATGTATCTGGAAGGCTCGGATTGGATTGGATAAACTTTTATTTGGTCCTCCAAAACGCAGATCACTGTGTTGCGGGCAGCTCCCACGTGGGGACTGAGATGCCAAGCTCCTCAGCCGCCTCGCGGGCTTGGTGGAAGGCTCGTTTGTGTCGGCCTTTTGGATGAAGGAAGTATTATATCCCCATCTTGTCCGCATTGCCATTATATGCTTTACAAATTGGTGGTGCTCATGGTGCCCATGGTGTGGTGCGTAACGTTGCCCATTAGAATTGAGTGCTGTCAACAATGAAAAAAAAAACGAGCTCAGACGGTTTAACTGTGTTACTTGAACAGATTTTCCCCACAGAAATGCACAGAAGGAGATTATACGTAGTCATTTTTCGGGTCGCTCGATCGGCGTGGCCTCGGTGGTCCTCGGTCGTCGCACGCTCGATGACCATCTTCCACAGCAAGAACCGGCATCTTGAGGCATCGTTGAAATTCCCGTAATTCATGCATCTTGAGGAGAGTACATGTGTATAAGCCAGCTCCTCAACGCTCCGCTCGTGGCGATGGGTGCCTGAAGCCGACAAAAGTCAAGATGGAACAACACTTGGAACGATCGCATGTATCCCCAAGACGGTAAGGCAGGTCTTCATCTTCAAGTGTTTCGACTTCACCGCAATTTTCATCGACGTCGTGACTGTATTAAGCACACCATCGGTGTACTCTCTCAGCCTGATGGGAAGCAGTGTGTTCCATGCCGTGGAGTGCCGGGCTAACGTTGTTACTCGGGACCAGACCAGTGGACCAACGCGAGAGTGAACCAGTTTCATTAAAGACTAGAAATTTTACTCGTGAGAACGCGCATTGTGGATGAAGAGAAGGAAGAACACAGGGATGAATGTTTTGGCCAACGGCTTCTTCCAACGTTCCAAATAAAAAGGGGGAGGGGGGGCTGGTGGAGCATGGCCCGGATTGTAGGACGATCGTATTACGTATAGGCGCCGGTATGTACTAGCACGGTCTGACAGCCTCCTTCTGTGTTCGTTTTTTTTTTTTCTTTTTTGAGGTGGGGGGGGGGGCACATATGCGTGCAGCTATTGAAATAACTGAAGATGTACATTTGGTCTCGCGGGACCAGGTCTGGCTTCTCTGAAGCAGGTTCATGTTCGTTGTAGAGTATCCCGGTCACCATTAAACAGCTGTCATGACGATGGGTTATGGTGCTGATCGATGCGGATCAATTGACGACCATGTTGCTCACGACATACTGGGCTATGCAAGAGCACGACCTAACAATCCATGCATAGGAGCCCAAATCGAAAGTGCCTATATCTATCTTTCTCTCTCCCTCCGTCACTTCCTACCAATTTTTAGACGTTAAATCGGACGCATGCATGTGACCCTCGTGTGACAAACCCAGCCCAATAGCATGCGCGAACAACAAAGAGCCCCGCATGCACAAAGAATAAAGAAAGAGAAAGAAAGAAATCCGGAGTGCGACGTTCGGAGAACGTGTAAACACTGGTCGCCTAGGACACACGTGTCGTATACACGTCTTCCTTCAGCTCCTGCTTGCGTGAGCGTGTACGCACGCCCTCGCTTGGCGCAGATTCCCCTTCGCCGTTCGGTAATGGTGACTCTGCGCGCGCGTTCGCAGATCCCCGCGCGTGACATCCAATGCAAGCGGCGGTAAAAGCGGCGGCGGTGGCACGGCGGTGGTTGGACCCGTTCGAACGATGCGCAGTCCAGATATGGCAAAGCACCGCTCGAAAGCGAGTCGGGGCCGCTCGGCCGATCATGGACGGTGGCCAGTGGCCACGTATTCGCTCTGTTCACGCGCTTGCTCTCTCTCTTTCTCTCTCGTTCGTTTCATGAGAGATAGAGAGAGAGAAAGGGTAAGTACGCGCGACTTATCGCCGGTTGCCTGGGACTCGCGTTTCGTCCTTGCGCGGCGCCTCGCAAGCGCACGTCGCCACCAAGCGAGCCACACAGAGCGTTGGTGGTGGTCCTCCACGAATGAAGGCAGAGCTGTGCGCGTACATACCACACGGCTTCGTGATATATGTCCCACGATGGGCTGCGCAAAACGTCGTCGTCTTCTTGCTCGCTGTTTCTCGCCCTCTCTTTTGCTGGCAGAGTCCTTATCGCTCTGGCCTCGCGATGAAGTGCGTACCAAGGCAGCGCGGGCCGCATGTCCCCGCGCAGCTTTAAAAAGAAATGAAACAATAACAAATCAATAAAGCGAAGGCGAACACGTTTGTAACGGGAGCGGGCTGCCGAGAAAGATCGCTTCTGGTGCCGTTCTGTGTGTGGCGAGAGTTTGAAAGCGATCCGAATCGGGCTGACACGATCGCTTTTCCTGGCAGCCTCAAAGCCTTTCTATAGCTTTACGATGTGCTTGTGGTCGCAGATCATTGCAAACTTCTGGTGGTGGTGTTTAGACAAGGGTGCGTACAGGTGGCGCGTGTGTACCGATAACGGGCACTCAAACAGGGATCATGTACGGGTTTTTATCTGCACCTCGGCACACTTGGCTTGTTGGAATAGATGACTTGCCCGTTCTGTTCCCTTTAGGCTTTTGTGTGCATTGTCGTTGCGATTATGTGGTTGAGTGATGTTTTTGATGAAATGGTACGTTGTTCGTGAGAAGGTACGCTCAGAAAGGCCTTTCAGCTCTCCACACATCCGATAAGTATCTGCAAACTCTTGATGAGAAATGGAAGGCTTCTCGAACCACGAAATTTTTTGGCGCCGTTGATAAGTTGCAGTTCATTTATGCGCTAGAATTTCTCAGTTCAATCAAAAACTTAAATACTTTCTAACGTAAGAAACTATTTTGAATTTACCTTCCGAGGTATACAGCTCATTCTGAAATACAAAGTTGTGATGGTTAGGATGATGGCCACACTTGACGACCGAGCTAACTACAGTGGTGCATCTCGTGGAGTCGTAACCGATAGCCAACCGAAAAAAAAAACGAAAAAAAGACGAATAATACAGACTATGTTTTCTGATGGTATGGCAAGAATTCCGAATGGTGCAAAGGAACACGGATATCGAAGAGATTGCGATTGTATCAAACATGCCGAATATGGTGTACAGAAATCCATGGAAGGTACGAAACAATACAAAATCGACTCGACTTGGAAAAAGCAGTATCAAAATGATCAAGCAACAAAGGGAGAGAGAGAGAGAGAAAGGGATCCCAAAAATGCATCCGAGTGCTTGCAGCGGCACAGCGAGCGGCCAGAAAAAGCAAAGCAAGAAAAGCGCGGCCGCACAAAAGGCGGTGCACATAATATGCCCTTGCACTTTCAGGTTTTTGCGACGTCCTGCGCTGCGGCGCAGCCACGCTTCCCATGCTGCTAGGCACACACACCCGCATCGACGCACACACGTACAGGGCGGCAGCCGCTCACGAACACACGCACGCTGCCGCAGCAGCAAAGCCCACACGCACGGGCACAATGTCTGCCGAAGCTCCGCCTCCGAAAAACCATTTATCATCCGCGAGACACTCTCCGACAGCGCCCGGGAGGAGAACGCTCCGCTCCCGAGGGCGAGAGAGCCCCGAACCAAGCAGGCCGAGCTAGCTTTTGTTTGTATCCAGGGTTTCCTCAGCGCCTGCTGCTGCTGCCGCCGCCATCGGGCCAGCCAGCAGTGCGCGGCCCCGAGCAACGAGATTCCTGCCAAGGGTTGCACATCTCTCCCTGGCCACTAGGGGGCCCAGCCTGCCGACCCAGCCGGATGGCGTGCAATGGCCGGCGTGGTAAATGCCCGCTGGCGCGACTCCTATCCCAGAAAAGGCGGCAGTGCACCCGGTCATTGTCGAGCCTTTCTTATGCTTTTTGCTTTGGTCGACGAGTGCGTCCATTTTGGGCAGTGTGATACTGTGTACTATTCTCGCTGTGGTAAACCGAAAAAAAAAAATGCTTCCACGCAAAGCTGCATGGGCCCGCACTGACATCATAAGGTGTTACACCATAATCACTTGTGAGAGCTGATTCCGGTCAGTATAAGATAATTGTCACGTTACTAACGCCCCAGTGTCAAATAGAACTTACTGACGAAAAATCTTCGATGGCAAAACTTGCCTAGTTGAAGTAATATCTTGTATAAGTTAAGCATGTGTCTGAATGATCATCCGTCAGGATTTTCTTGGACCCTTAATAATAGGCGCGTATCTTTCTTTGAATCGGGTGAACTGTGACATGCTTACATGTGCGTTTTGTCCGTATTCTTCAACACACACACACACACACACACACACACACACACACACACACACACACACACACACACACACACACACACACACACACACACACACCGTACTTTAGCAGCGTAGTGGTTTAGGCGAGTTTCATGGTCACTAGCTATCCTGAATAACTGCACAGTAATCGTTCGTCCCCCCAAAAAATGTCAGCAATTAAAGGGGTGCAATTGAGCCATGTGAGTTTGTTTACTCGAACTATGTGGCACGGAACTGCATTGCAGCTGCCGAGTTTGTAAAAAAAAATGTACTATTAATTCATAATTGTTTCTTTCCATTAGCCTGTGATTGGCTGGAGCACGATGAGTATGTGGAGATACATCTCTTACGAAAAATTAATGAGGTAGCTGGCGTTTTTGAATGCGGACCCTGACTCTATCTATCACGTCTTCATGGCATGTTCCATGCGCACAGATTTGTGCAACCATTGTTTACATTAAAGCACAATAAATAAGTGCCATATGGCAAGATATACCGGCAGTCAAAGGGGGATATATATAAAAAGCTATGGCAGATTTTTTTTTCTTTTCAAGACCCCTAAATTTGCATATTTTAAAAAGCCATCGTGAAAACAACAGAACTTGTGGAGAAGAAAGTGCACAGAATGACCGCTCGTCCTGTGTCCATCTTTCTTTATGCGTTCCGTTATGTACACGCTGGGTTTTTTCTATTTTTCGAACATACATCTATTCCAATTCACATATCTTCTTACTATACATGAATAATCTGTGGGTTCTGCTAAGCAATAATGATTTTTTCGTGGTTGCACGTCGAAAAGCCACGATATATCATGAGCGACGCCATATTCTGAAGTTTTGATCTCTTGGGTCCTCTATACGCCCCGCCGCGGTGGTCTAGTGGCTAAGGTACTCGGCTGCTGACCCGCAGGTCGCGGGTTCGAATCCCGGCTGCGGCGGCTGCATTTCCGATGGAGGCGGAAATGTTGTAGGCCCGTGTGCTCAGATTTGGGTGCACGTTAAAGAACCCCAGGTGCATGGTCGAAATTTCCGGAGCCCTCCACTACGGCGTCTATCATAATCATATGGTGGTTTTGGGACGTTAAACCCCACAAATGAATCAAATCAAATTGGGTCCTTTATACGTAGAATTAAATACAAGTACACGGGCTTCTATAGCCCTTAGCCCCCATTAAAGTGTGGGTTCTTGTAAGGAAGAACTGCATAGAACTAATGTATATGTTGACTGCCATCTATATGGCATGTGTATACCAGTGACATCATCCGCAGCATCGCGAAATTATCTTTACTTTTCTTTGAGAAGCCATTCACCGTTGAAAAGTGCTGGTAACTTCCCGATTTATGCTACAAAGCTAGCAACTCCTCTATCCATATTTTCTTTCCCTCTGTTTTCATAATTTCTCCCGTCGTAAAGGATAGACGACCGGAAATAACCCCGTTTAAAGTTCCGGCCTTTGTTTTCTGGGACTTCACTCTCCATCATGGTGCAAACACTGTGTGGCAAAATAGTTAACTGCCTCTAAATGCTCCCACGTCACGACTAACCAACGCATGTATTCTTTCTTTACGAATAAATATTTCGTTAACTTTTCTTCTATAGTCGTTAAACAGCAAAGCTATTGCAACGCTGCTTATACTGAAGTAATTGTGTTTTAATTAGCCCACGGGTGTTCTTTATATTGAGTGTAAGTTCGTTCCCGTACGTATACAGCCTCTCAATGCAGTTTCCGAGACAAGCCGCGCATGGACCTTTAAAAAAAATATCATCAACAAAACGCGCACTATCGCAGAGCTGCCGGGCAGTGTTGAACTATATACACCCACCGGCATGACCGATCGTCCAATGTAACAAATTAGGTTCCGTCCTTCTTTATTCACCATTCAACAAGTTACCTTCGAGAATGATACAACCGACTTGTACCGTCATTATGCTTTCAGAGTGGTTTTACCATTCTTGTCAATCCATTTTTTTTTCTTCTCGCGACTGGGTTTAGTTCGCATAATAGCTCACCCACCCCTCTATCGTACCCGGTACGAGGCAATATTTCATGCATGCAGGTGCGGCTTGGTCCGCGCGGGGTGGCTCCAGCTGGAAGATTTTCACACTGTGTAGTTGATAGGTTTCTCAATGCTCGAGGAAAGCAAAATTGACCCCCTTATAGTATAGTGCGAAGGCATTTGCGTGCGTGCGTATACGAGCGACGATGCGTTGCATGCCTAATAGCCAGCACCCTTTTGCTAATTAAAAATACCTCACCGCGTCCATGTCGACGCCACACTACTGCCGCTTTATCTGCATGTACGCAAAAAAAAAACAGCGCGTGTTACCCACTTTCAGTGCTCGCTGCATGTACAGCTCTCCCGCATAATGATGCATATGCATGTGCTGCTCGCAGGAAGCGTTCGAATCTGCATGCGATGCCTGGCTTCTTGCCCACCGGCCTCTATACACGCTCGCTTCTCTCAGCTGTCCTTCCTGCATAAATTTCTTTTGTTGTGGTGTTGTTGTTGTTTTTGTTGTATACCCGAGTCTAAGAGCATCTTTTAATTTAACGTCCCTGTAGTACATGGTAGATGTATAGGCATTTCCACGGGCAAGATATTTTCCCGAGCGCTTGGGTGTGGTAGGTCAGGTAACATGGCGGAAAACAGAACGCGTTTTAAGTTTGTGTATAGTGTTGCATGTTTAGGCGAAGGCTTGCTTGCGCAGTATTTTTTTATTATTTTCTTGGCTAACATTATACGGCATGGTTAGAGTGACTCGCAAGCAAACGCTCATTGTTTGCCGCCTGTTCAACTCCTGCTGGCACTACTTGTAACTCCCCTTGCATCTCTCTTGTTTTCTGTCTGTGACCTCGACCAATAGAGAGAGAGGGCTGCAAACCAAGAATAAGCGAGCGCACGCGCCTCTAAGCCGCGTGACGGATGATGCGACAGATCTCTTCGAAACCAACACACTCTCTGTTTCAACCTAAAGTGCTACTTCAAACTTTTCCTGGCACTCTCCATATATTTGAAGGCGTCGTCGGCGACGAGACCAGCCCCTTCCCCCCCCCCCCCCCCCTTCCCCGGGAGCTTGAACACATGAAATGCGGAGGACGAAAAATAACGAGAACTTTGCCTTCAATTTAACTTTTTTTTAATGTTATTTGTGCGTGAGGTGGACATAACTAAGGACAAATCTGTTTTCGCACTTACCTTAATACTGCACACTCGCTTCTTTTACTTTTCTAGCACCGATTCAAATTAAGCCGCTGTACTTGTCATATAGCACTATTTTTCATGCGATGGTGAGCTTGTAAAATTATGCATATATGCTAGCTACTAAACGAATCATGATTATCTGTGCAGAAAGGACGGTACTGAAAGTGCTCTTTTTTCCCCAGCCTCGTGGCGTCATATATGCAACAAAGCTGAGCGACAAAAGATCAAAGATAAGGGGCCTTTCCCACCACGACACTTCCACTCAACCGCTATATATATATATATATATATATATATATATATATATATATATATATATATATATATATATATATATATATATATATATATATATATATATATATATATATATATATATATTTTTTTTTTTTCTACGTCATATCTGCGGGCACCTCAGCGCGCGCCGGTAAGTGTAAGCGAAACTTGCGCTTCGGAAACGCATCTACACTCTCCATAAATACATGCAATGTGCCCTGCAGGTGGAGACTCAATGTGATAAGTTAAGATCCCTGATTGCGACACGGATGCTGCTGAACAGAACACACCCTCAAGCATGCAGAAAGTTTGGACACCTTGTGACTGCGCAGCCCTTCAAGTCATTCACAGCATCATGGATGTTTGTTGATCTCATATATCGCAGTCGTAGATGAACTGAACTCTAGTAAACAGTTGTTCTCAATTCTTATACCGGCGCATTCGCGATTGTTACAGACGTACGTGCGCCTATTGTTTTTTTTTCGTATTTTCACTTAATTTTCGGAGCAACCTGGTCAACCTCTCTACTTTTAGTTTGTCCTGCCCCCCTCTTCTCTCTCTTTTTCTGATGTTTACTGTCAAACGGTATTTATGTTTTTTTTTTCAGATAAACTCACATTCAACGTGTGGCTTCCCATGTAAAACCTTATGTTAAAAGGAGCATGCTTTCTACTGTTGTACTGCGATAAAAAGAGAGGTGAAAAAAGCCATTAACGAGCATCTGATCTTATTTCTGTTACATAACGTGTAAAAAACGTGTAAAAAACAAGCACAATAATTACGACACAAAGAAAAAGTGCGCGTAAAGTATTTGGATTTCGAGCCTACCAGATTGCTTAAATGTATACTGCAAAAAGCTCGTTTTAATTCACATTGTTAGGCGGTGAATCAAATACCTATTTGCATTAACTGTATTGTTAGGCGATTTATCAAACACCCCCATTGCTATCTACTGCGCAAGCTAACACGTTCAGCTTTTTGCTTTTATTCTGGATATAATGCGGTAGCTTCGCACCTTTTCTCGGATTTTGTTTTTCCACAGACAATGAAATGTAAGCTTAAACATATTGAACGTTCGAATTCTTTTTATCCATTCGGTCATTACTGCCAGTACTGCTGCGATATGTGTCTCATAGTGTCATTTTATTTCAGTATCTAAAGACGAAGCAAAAAAGCAATGTCAACGTAGTATGACGCTATCCCTGTATAAATATAGACAAAGTGAGTCACGCGAAACCACAGCGCGACTGAAATTGTTTAAGGAGAAGAAAAAAAAAACTGCTTTGTTCGTCTCGCTTGCGAGAGATTAAGAATGCAAGGAGTATATTGAGAGAAAGAGTTGTACATTCGTGGACGCGCGTATACGTTTCCACGCAATCAAGCTCCGACTGCCACGCTCCACACCTTGTCAAGTGCGCGCCGAAGCGCGAGAGTATACGTACCCGTTCCCATCTCTCGAGATAAGATTTTCCTGCCGATGAGAAATTCGCTGTACCGTCATTAAAATCGCATCAGCGCGTCCTCCGCCGCTAATGGGACGTAAGATATCATTTATTTGGAGCCTCGATGACACGAGACATTCAATCGAGTCGCGCGCGCTGGCGAGGTATGAAAAAAAAAACAAAAAGATGAAATAAGAAAATTCGAACGTGGTTCACCGCTCACAACTGCTCTCGGTCGAACGTTATGCGTAGCGTTACAAGTTTTTTTTTTTTTATCTTCAATGCATATTAAGTTATACTGCTGCCACTGACTAAATATGTGTCTAAAACACTGGTATTGGCTCTAATCTATACATGAGCACATGCCCGTGTACTAAATGAACTTATGTGTAGAACGGCGTGCTTGAAGACACAAATAATGTGCATGTTTGCGGAGAGTTTCTCTTTCCAACAAGTGAGCACTTCATGAGCTTTTACCTCTGAAAAACGGACCCCGTATTATGCGTCGTATGTTGTGAAATGGTACTGGCAGGTGGATAGCAGTTACGTATAGCAGCTGAGAGTGTAATAGTGTAACACCTCTGCGGGCTTTGTGGTTGCACAAGCCCACGCAAGTGTCATGGCTGATACGGAAATAATTTCCAGGCAGCCACTATCACCCAGGCAACCACAGCAAGACACTATTTCGCACCATCATATACTGGCAGTATACGACCTTTGTTCATTATATTGTAACGATCACTGCACTGTCACCGCCACTGTTGTCTTTGGAACTATATATATAATCGTGGACGAATTTATCTCGTTGTACATGTAGTCAATACCACCAGGCGGTTACTGCCTACATATATTTTCATGCGTCTTCTGACAGCTTTTTCTTTCCTTTTAATGTGTGTGCCGAAGGATAAGAAAAGAGCCATACTTATTAGGTAAATCTGCGCCAGTAAAATACTTTTCTTTTCATTGCAGGCTGCGCGACTCTCGACATCAGAATTTTTTTTTCTCTCAGTTGATGTACGCAAGGAGGTGAAGTGATGTGCACTCTCAGGAACATCCATGCTCTACTGTATTAGAAGTGCTGGAAAACACCTGTATTCAATCGTTTCGTAAGACGTGAATTCACGCGTATTTGTGTGCAACGCTTAGATAATCTATATATAGTTTATGATAATTACTATATAGGTTTTTTAACACACACACACACACACACCCACACACACACACACACACACACACACACATACATATATATATATATATATATATATATATATATATATATATATATATATATATATATATAAACTCTTTAAATGCACTTGAAAGCTTGCGCTTGTACTTGTTGTATGCGCAGTGTTCCGTCCTCGTCGGGTCCTTTGTCCTCTTGTTGAACCGGAGTTTTTCGACGTCTATGTACGTATACGATTGCATGCCAACCCAGATCAAGGGTCGAATTCAAAGGGAGTTTCCCTTGACCGACTGTGGCATTAGCCGCGCGCATTCGCTAATCAGATGTCCGCCCACACGATTGGTTCACGCCCATTCTTACTATACAGCCTCATTTTAGAGGTATTTTTAGAATTGTTTTCGTAGTGGAGAAGGTGACATTATTGAACAGCCGAAGACAGTTGTCACTCTGATATGAAGTAACTTCGTGGATCTTACAGCACTTATTAGTGAAAATGCACATCTTATAAAGATTGCCATGCAATTGCCAAGTAGTGCACTGCTTTTCTTTAAGACTGCCTTAAACACATCAGGGCCCGTATTCACAAACCTCAGGTGTAACTCTCATGATAATGTCGTATCACCGAAAGCATAAAAAATATTTTCTTCCTTCAAAGGCGACTACGACATGCAACTTTGGAAATTAAGTTACTATGCTCGCCTATATATACAGCATTTGTGAGACGTGTTTTAGAATATGCAAATGTAGCCTGATTTTCAGATACCACACAAACTATAGTAAAACATTATAGAGTGCAGAGAAAGGCAATCCGATTTATTTATAATGAGTATAACCAAGCAATCTCACCATCTCAACAAATCAACAGCGTGGACTACCTTACAAAATCATACCAAGCTAGCTCGTCTGAAAGTAATCTACCAGCTGATGCGTAATTTGCTGCCCATATAGATAGCAGACGCTACCTGTCTAAGTCCGAATCAAGTCAGACCCGTCGTAAACATACCCAAACACTACAAAACTACCGCTTTAGTACCGCATGTTCCAGATTTTATTTTTTGTTTTCACTTCCAACTTCAGAATGGAACGAGCTACCCTCTTTTATTATCCATAGTCCTACGCCAAAAACGTTCCTACAATCTGTTGAGTACGCATCTTTGGTTTTACTTCATTATGTTGTAAATACCTTTATTTTTAAATTTTTAATGTTACCAGTTTACTTTATCTCGCTTTCCTAGTTTGTGAGAAATGTATATATGTATTTAAAAAAAACAGTAACCTATTACATCATTTTTCTACCTTTTCTATCTTATTCTCGATCGTGTACGTTTGACAGCGTAGTGTTTGCCTGCTTTTCACAGTGTCACTTTTTTATTGCTGTTTATGTTACGTAATGTATTTACTTTCCCTCCCTGCTATAGTCGCTTCTTGGGATTGGCAATAAATCAATAAATAAATAATCATTAACGTAGTAGGTTAACAGTGTTCACAAGAAAAATCTTCGAGCGAATCGTGAAGCAGGGCATAACATTAGCAAAGTCTGGCTACCAATGGGAAAAAGCATGAACTGGACCTGTTTATGATCTGATCGAATATTTTGTGGATGATACAGTGATCTACATGCTACTGATTTCCTGGCACACACTACAGTAGTGCAGTTGTTAAGTGCTAATTGATATACACATATTGATTACAGAAGCACTCGAACAGATCACGCGCTCGGAGGCACCCATATTTATACAGATAATAATGTTATATACACGCGCGCACTGCTTCGAGCCTGAATATTTTACAGAATGCAGGGTCCTTTTTAACAATATCTTCATTCGCAAGAATCGTTCCACAGAGAAAACTATCAAGCAATCGTAAGGCTGGATGTAACATAAGTTAGGCAAGCTAACCGATACAAAAATAATAATGAATAAGTAAATAAATAATCACCATCGATAAACACAATGTTTCATGAACTCACAATGTTTCACAATGTTTCATGAATTAGCGGTGCCGCTGTTGTACCGGTGCTTCCTTTGCGTGTACGGTTGGATATGTGCCAACTTTTCAAGTGCATGATTCGCTTTCTAATCGTTGCTTGCTGCGTTCAAGTGTAAGCAGGCGTTATGCCGCGAGTTGAGGTGTATACGTTCCAATAAAGGCGCAAACAACAGAGTGCCCAAGTTCTGGGTTCTCTTGTGCTTTATTTTTTTTGTTGATTTCTAGGTGACAAATTAAGAAGGATATCTCATCCAGCGAGGCCAGAATGCTGGGCATCTGATTTCGCGTCTCCTTTGAGCGGACGAATCCGCGATAATAAAGCGGTTTCAGTTTTCCGACTCTCGGGTGATGTTGTTCTGCGATTCCCCGAGACGAGTCTTCGAAATCAGTCATGTGTCGTCGTCCCCCCATGAACTGGGCGTGTACTTCAATCTACGCCAACTTACCATCGTGATGTTCGCATGTGGTGTTATTGTCACATGAGGTGTTATGTGACAATAACACCGCATGTCACATGAGGTGTTATCATGAACTTGTCACATGAGGTGTTATTCAAGTCGCTGCAAAAATTTCGCAAGATTACGCTACTGCAGACCGTATCCCAAGGACCGATTCCCTCTGTTGATCCCACTCTGCAGCAAGAAGGAACAGCTGCAATCAGCTTTTTTCAATGCTCTCGTTCTAGACGAAATGTCTTGGTGTTGTGGTCGATTGACTGCTAGCGTGTTGATCCGTTTAAAAGTTGCACGGACTTTTTGAACTGACATACCGAGACTAATAGTGAGAACATTAGTTTTCTATTTTTGCCGTCCGGTGTTATGTTACTTTATGATATCATAATTCTCTATCTGCATCTTACGCCTTCTTTAAAGGCATTGTCACACAATTCTCCCATCACCACCAAACTTATAAGTAATGCTGGCAGTCAGCACTGTGTGTGTTCGTGTGTCATTTTGCCCGATGTCATGCCATCCAATCGCCGCATTATAATTAGCCTGAATTGCAGCTCGCTGTAAGTTCATTAAGAAACATGAGATTATATTACTGTTCTTAAGGGTGTAAGCAAATGTCAAATATATGGGCCTTATATGAACGGTGTCAATGTGCATCTCCACGTTCGGCGCACACGCTCCAAGGCATACGTTCTATACAAGAGCGAAGAACACACGCAATTCAAGCAATGTGTACAGGGACGAGTAGCTTTTTTTTTTATTGGCGCTTCTTTCAAATGAACTCAGTTTTTTACAACATTCACAGCGATAAGTGAAACAAACGGTCATTTCTAATAACATGGCTACAACACTTACAGTGACACATAATAGCACAAGCACTCGATGCCGGCCGATAGAGAGTGTTTCTCTCGTTTTGTTTTTGTTGCATTCGTTTCCATTCACTCGAAGAACGTTACAAAAATGTCCAGCCAGACAAAATATACAATCCACATCCAAACCACTGTGCTTGGCATGGCGGCCGTTGAATATAGGCGACCGTGCGTGCCGTGTCGCCCCAACGGCGCTGTACATTCATGACGTGACGTCACACGCGTCCAAGCATTGATTTCATCATTAGTGCACCTCACCTTTCGTCAGACATATACTTGCAGTCTATACCTGTTCACGAATCACGATGCTCGTTTTGTTGTAATCAGGCAACAGAATTATATTGTGACTCAAACACTTAAGTACGTTCGCAGGGGATAGATTTCGCTTATGCGTCCGTACCGTAATGACGGTGGTCTTGCAACAAACAATTCGACATTTTATAGATCACTGCCCACTCCATGCGACACATAGTTTTCGACACGCGATTCGTCATTGTACGGCCACCTTGACTACGAATAGCAGCTCTCGCCTTGCGAGTGCTTTGTGAACGCCGGCCCAGATGGCGCTTTGTGAGCCGCGGCTGTTTACATTACACGGAGCGGGAATGCGTATCCTATAAGTTTAGTTGCAAGTGTTTCAAAACAGAAGACAGAGCAAACACGTCCATAATGATTCGATGTCATTTTTGGCGGGGTGCACAAGTGACATGTCAGTTGTAATAGAGCGTAAACAGACATCAGGGAATCACAAATGAGGCTAGCGTGGATACTTTGGGGGGCCTCATCTCTTGCGAAAATGTGCAAAATTTCACGTCAAGGTGAGGTTGTAAATTAAGCAGTACAGTAAGCCTGCAGTACTTTTTGCGCAAGAAAGTGATCTTTGCTATGCCAGCGCAAGAGAAGGAAGGTGTCATGCTGAAGGACATCCCGGAATACATAAGACCACACTGCCACTACGTTGAATCACATTAGCATCGTTTTAGCATTAAGAACACGGCATCATCACCGAATTTGTCCATCAGCGTACATAATCAATTTAACTGCGACCGTAACGTATAGATGTAGTGCATACCCGATTGCACGTTTCGTGAGTCTTGCTTCAAGGTAAGTGAATTGAAGTATTTACAATTTTTAAGCACTAGGCCAATTTAATCGGGAAGTACTGCATACCTACACGCAATGTGCAAGAATCGTAAAATGCTCCGGAAAGTAAGGTTCAAATAGCACGAAGAAGCTGGTAATCGTGAAACCCGCGCCACGCAGTCCATCCCCACAACGACAAAACGAAAGGGAGCGATAACTGCGGCCCATTCGAAGCCTTCAAGTGTCCATCCGGTGAACGTCCAACGTGTTTTCTGCACTTGACTTCACCAATCTTGATTGATAGGCGAGGTGCAACGACCCAAATGTACCAGATGATTATGAGAGACGCCGTAGTGGAGTGCTCCGGAAAGTTCGACCACCGGGGGTTTGTTTTCGCCAATCTTATCACGCTATTAGCCAAGTGAATGCTTGCATTTATGAAATATGACCTAGATTGCTGCAGTATACTGTAGTTATGATGAGTTTTAGATGCAACCACTGAGTGAAAACTACAAGGTCACCTGGTAAAAATGTGTTGACAGTAACGTTCAAATACGTATACATGCACGCAGTTGCACGAAGAGCCAGTTCAATAGCGCAGTATATAAAAAAAGTAATTCAGTTTGTAATTGATCGACACTGCTAGTAGCCAGGGGAGTCCACTTGCTTTATTAACGAAGGTGGGTCCGTGTCTCTACGCCTCGGAATTCATCATCATTATCAGAATATTTAGGCATAGCGTTACTATCGTTATATTTTTACTACTTTCCCCAACGGAATATACACAGTAAGATCTGCGCAACCACTGATGACATCAGCAAGGGACAATAAAATTATGACGCTTGCCAGAATACTGTGTTTTGAGAGACTACGAAACGGTACGGTCAGACGTAACAGAAAAGATATTCAGGAATGTCTGCGCAGACCTTTCTTCAGCTGCTGCAATATAAAAAGTCTCTGCCCGCCAGAAAGTGTGAAAATATAGGTGCGAGAGTCTTTTGAAGATGCGCGAAAGCATTTTCCTTTGCGAAGACCTCATTTTGACTGGCAGCTCGATGGGAAGAAGTGTCTGAAAAGTTCGTGTTTAAGACTAAGCACTCCTAGCAGACGTGCGAGCTGTTTCGAACACAAATCTTCGTTGTCTCGTTACTCATGCGGCTGCAAAGTAAGCCTTAAGAAAACTAAAAAAAATTCCATACGAAACCTTTCCAGGATAAGTAGTTACACACAGGTTTGGAAAGCAGCTGAACGTAACAAGGCGAGCCTTTTTTCCCCATCGCTGCCAGCATTTTTATTCGGATCATGGTTAAATGCTGGCTATATCCAGGAAACTAGACAAAAAAATGTCCGTATTCCAGGCTATATGTAACACTTTAAGCGGCACCTCGTTAAGTGTGACAGGGGTACGGATCGCTGTTGTAAAGATGCGCAGACATGGCTGCTCAAAACTTATCTCCCCTAAACTGACAATACGAGCCGTTAAAGTTTGAATAGTTACAAGGAAAACTTTACACCCGGACATATCGTGATAAGCCTAAGAAAAAGTTTTTGCGAACCGGACGAAATTGAACAACGAACACCTAAAGCACAACGGTGGACACTAAGGGAGAGAAAAAAAAAGAGAAAAGCAAGACAACAATAAACACGATGCAAAAATATCACAGATCTCCCGCTGGTGGCTTATCTATAGGGCGAAATTTCAAAGCGCGTCTGTCGTTGTACTTCGCAGTCAAACACTGCTTTCCTGACACTTTCTGTAATTACCGAATTGTCGAATTTTCCGATATACACGGTGCATGCAGGAGCTATCACAGACCGCAACGAAAACCACTGAATGTTCTTTTCCTTGATCATTTTGTCTCTCTTTCTTTCATTGCGTTTCTTCTCGCACAGATCTGAACGACACTCGGAGGAGGCATGGAATCTCTTCAACACCTGAAGCACAAGCCGAACTTACGCGAGTATAAATTAGGCCAACCACCAAAACAACTTATAGGACGGTGTGAAATAACCTCCAGTGTCGCTGAAGTATTTTCGCTCGTGATCGTACTCACGCAATAGGATTTATAACTTAGAGCAAAACACACGGAGTAGGAAGAGAGCTGTACAAAAGATATCTACTATGCACATCTTATACCGCGCTTTTAATTTGCTTCCTTTAGCGTCTCAACTGGCACATCCGTTAGATCTTGCGTATATTGGGTACCAGAGGCTCTACCCGGATGAGAGAGACGAGCAAAACAACTGTACTGTTGATTTAAATATCAACCCTAACGCTTGTCATCTGCGTTCTTGTGACGCGTCACGACCACCGGACTGAAGGCAAAAAAACAAAAAAATGCACGAAATTCAACTATACCAAGAAAGACACGGAACCGCGGCCACACAAACAGACGTATAGGGAAACGGCCACGGTATATACGTCACAAGACGATCTCCCAGCACGACGAAGATCGCGGTTTTAAAACACTTTGAACTATGCTCGCGCAATGAGCGAGATCGTTATAATGCTGTAGAATGCTTTAAATCTGTGTTTTTGCTTCGAGGCGTCGTTCCATTCTTTTTTTACCGTGTTTGTGAGTATTTCTGCAAGTTTTCGCACCTTCTACAGGGAAGTGCTTAGCCGGAGCACAGTGACAGCAATCGTTGGTGTGTGAGAAATGCCCCTGAGTATCAAGTAGCTGTCCGTCGCGAAACATCTCGATTGCAAGGCCTTGTACGCGCGCTGCAAAAGCTCCTGTCGTCTCCTCCGACCTGCCGCCAGTTTATTACTTCTTCCAGTGAGGTAGTTTCGGTGCGGCAGTGCGATGTACGAGGACTGCATTATGGTCCACTCCCATCATGTTGGACGCGAAAGTGCACAACGTGTGGTCCCAGATGAACAGAACTAACTGCTTTTTCATGTATATTACCACGAATATCATCTTCGTTATGGAGTTTTAAACGATGTTCAGTGCTGCCCAGTGAACGTTAGCGTCAAAAAAGAGTCGTCTGCAATTGTGGTTGCTTTTTACAGCTTAAAAACTTTCAAAAAAGTGCCGTTTATTAAAATGCAAAGTCGAACAAGTGGGCAATCTCATGATTTCGCACAGGTAGGTTACTTCGAGCAAAGAGCAGCCTTGTTTGTCGCCAGTAGGATTTTTTTTTGAATTCATGTGTACCAGGACGTTTGAAATATTTTTCAAAACTACGAAGGCTTTGCTGTAACGCCTACTTTCATCTAGGCTTTGTGGACAAGTGCCCCACGATGTGCCCAGCAAAGGCTTCATGACAAAGTTGACGTGTGGATCCATGAAGCATGCGATAAAGACTTCACTTGTTCAAACATGTACAGTCATAGACTATCGTAACACGAACAAGTTAGGGTAAGCGAAAAAGCGATATTCTTCTTTCCGCTGGAACACTCAATGTTACCATGATTTGTGGCCTAAGTAATTTTTGCCAGCCAAATAATTAGTAATCCGATGCGTCGTGCTGCAGTTTTCGCGCGCGAAACCTTAACGAATCTGCGATTTCTTGTTCGCTTTTGATTTATCCACACCTGTAACTTCTCAATCAAAAGCTATCAGCTATCAAACCAGTTGCTTAACTGAAAGAGCAGCTGCCTCTTCCAAGATATACAATGGACAACCTTTTACTAACCTCATTTGCACGAAATGGTTAACATAATCCAAAATATACACCCAGATATGGAAGCGACAGGAGCTTTTTCTGTTAGCGGAGGAGGGGGAAAAATCCTCAGCGATGAGAGCTCAGGCATTGTGGCGGGAATCTTCGGACATCACGAAAGGCATTTCCTATGATGCTCCGGTATCGGTTGCAAGCTAACTCGGCCGGATTCATCGAGACCACGTCTCGGTCTCCTTCGACTGTTTTCCAGTTATTGTGTTTTTTTTTTCCTTCGCAAAATGTGACAGCTACACACACACAGCACTGCAAAAATCCACACGGCGCGGATGTCTCGTGAAACCTGGGTTGTATTTACAAGGAAACGGCATGACACACCTGCACTAACTTCGTTGAAAAGACGTGGTCCACGCGCACACGCACACACGACGAACCCGGGGAAGGGAGGCACCGTAGCCCAGTCGCCGCCGAGCCGTTCTTTTCTTTGCTGGCACTGTAGGGCACTTCATGTGACCAAGTAGCCGCGTTCGCGAACAGAGCAGGCGACAGCGTATGCGCCTACGGTGCCACCACCACACACGCACACACACTGAGATAGAAGTACGAGCGTCCGGGTTCTCCTGAGAGAGGAACTTGTTTTGTGTCTTGTCGATTGCTTCGGTGCAGCAGTCTCGGCTCGCGACTAAGAGTCAAGTGTTCGGCTTTAGCGCACACTTAAGTCACTGCACTTCCACCCCTGCTGTAGGAGTCCCTCCGCGAATGGCGGAGACGAAAGAGCAGAGGGCAGGACGAGTGGCACTCTCACAAGCACGTCACGCGGCACTAAGCGAGAACGCGGTTCACAGTTCTGTCAGTCCGTAGTCCCCCTTCGTGTCCACGGTGGGAGGCGGCGGAAGCGGCGACATGATGTGCGTCTGCGCCGCGTGGCCCAGCTGGTGACTGTTCAGCAAGTGCGCGTGCTGGTGCGGCGCCAACGCCAGAGGATTGGGCATCTGCAGCGTCGGCGACGGCTGCTGGTGCGGCGGCGGGTGCGGCTCCTGCGAGGACGTGTTCTGCTGGTGTGGCTGTTGCGAAGGCTGCTGTTGCTGCTGCTGTTGTTGCTGGGCTGCCCGGTTCGGGTTGTTCTTCTTGACGTTCTTCGTGTTGGGCAGTTTGTTGTCCTTCTTCCACTTCATGCGCCTGTTCTGGAACCAGATCTTGATCTGGCGCTCGGACAGGCAGAGAGAGTGGGCAATCTCGATGCGTCGCCGCCGCGTCAGGTAGCGGTTGAAGTGGAATTCCTTCTCGAGCTCGAGGATCTGGTGCCGGGTGTAGGCCGTGCGCTGCCGCTTGGGCTCCATGCCCGTGAACGTGCCGTTCGTCGGGTCCGAGGCGAACAGGAAAGACCGACCTGCGAGGAGTCCCAAAGAGAGAAACATCGCGAGGTGCTAAAGCATCACGCTTCGTCGAAAGTAATCTCGTTCATCACAGCTCATTGTGCACCAACTAACGGTACTTTCCACTGGTCACTTTCGAGCGTTCTGGGCGCTCTAAAAAAGTACTTAAAATGGCATGCAAGTGCTGTCAATAAAATAATTGGGCAAATACATAACCAAGAGGGAGGCACATGGCCTGCATACCATTGGCTGACCATCTTCACTAATGATACGCTCAACACTAATAGTGGTAACAAAATCTTCTTAACGTATACGATTCCAGCGCAGCAATAATGCATGTTTAGCTGCATGCATATGTGGCAGCATATAACTGAGGTCTCGCCGCGAACAACGACACGCATTCTGTCTTGTTGCACGTTAAACGTGTAGGATTTCAACCCGGCGGAGTAAAGCACGAACACAAAAGGAGTCGTGCAGTGCACCCCAAACGCGCGTGCAACACCTTAAAACGCCGAAGCGTCGAAATTGCGCAACAGCAGCAGCGCACAGGAGCGAGGCGGCCGCTTGCATTCTTTATTCCGTGTGCGCGCCTCCGCTGCAGTAGCGCCACGCAACCAACGCCTGAACAGCCTTGCGCTTTTGTTCATCACGCCAAGGCCGCGCATTGAAAGTTAATGATCTGGCGCATTGTCTGAGCCGCTCCTGACGGCGGCCGGTTGCTCCACTCACGTACCAGCCCCGTTTTGTTGCGACTCACTCCAAGGTTAATCTAGCCAACTCGGTGAGAAAGAGATGTGCCTCTTACGCAGCCCTCAAAATCCAGAAAAAAGATAACGTGAAAAGTACGGGAACGGTACAGCTTCTGTATAGATGGCAAGTTTGTGGTGCACCCTTGATTGAAGTTCTGTAAAACACGTTCACTTGCGTCAGCGGAATGGGTGAGGTCGGGGGGGGGGGGGGGTCATTTGTTTTCAAGATTAGAGGGTGGGGCACCCCTCGCAAACGTCCCTTGTTGAGAAATTTGAAACATCATATATTCAACTTTTATTTAATGCCTGTTTATTTGATAATGTATACATGCGTTCAGTATCCCTGAACTTCTTGAGATTATTGACACCGCAAGTGCCACTCGACCGCGGTCGCACAGAATAATACGTTAGAACAATGCACTTACGCGAGTTAATAACACATGCTCGTCACTACTGTTATTTTTAAAAAGCGATTTTAGTTTTTATGTAAATAAAAGTAAAACATTTATAAAGAAACATTGGCCACACGACAAGATGCATGTCGCCCTTTTGTAACTTTTTCTAGATTTACGCCACTGCACGTGCAAGTTCTACTCTCACAAAGATATCGCCAATCATGTGCTTCGTGCACACAACACAACATAAGTCTCACGCGAGGCAGTTTCCTAATAGCAATTTCTGACTAATTCTCATGATGGATCTATTAGCGATAGCAACATCTAACGGCGCCGTTTAACAGAGCCTCAAAGATAATTCACAAACCATTTGGCTCCAAACAGTTAGATCAGAGCTGGAGGTAGCTCTGTCGGACCAAATTTCGAGCAGAGCATTAAACACTATGACTGTCATATGTACCCTTGGACATTAAGAGGCTGCAGACGTTATAAACGTCGAATGCCGTATAACTTAACGAAGCAAGCTAACAGTGAAATGCAAATTGCCGCTTATTAGCAATAAAGGCCAAAGACGACATAAAACACAGGGCTCGCAATAAATGCACAAAAGGTGTATGTTACGGCGGCGGCAGTTATACGACTGTAAAACAAGTAAATTTTGTCTTAAATCCTAATAGCAAAACCAATATCAGAAAGGTGAGATAATTTCTTTCCTCCATAAAGAGAAAAAAAAATATTTTAGTATGGACGCCTATATAGCAGTGACAAAATTAGGCAGTTTGTACGCGTAAAACAGGATCATTTCTTATACGAGACATGGCACATTGGAGATCATTAGGAAAGGCGTTCGTCTGGTGGTGACTAAACGTAGGCTGATAATGATGATAAGTGAAATTCAGCGATGTACGCGACATCTGGTGCTTTAGTGCAGCTTTCAGAGGAGAACAATAAAGCAGGTGAAAGCATAAATCTATGCTTTTGAGGCGCAATAAAAGTCTTCATTTGGGTCAACAAAAGCAAGGCTCATGCACAGGTTCCATCCTGTACATGCTGCTACACTGACATTAAATTGTATTTCAAGATTACTTTGCATGACCCACTTATCACATTACGTAATGTCTAAATTCACAAACTAATACAAAAGTTACTCATGACAGGAATACTCGAGACGTTCCGAACGCTTTCCCTGTTGCGTATGGTAACTTGGCACACAGCGAATGCATGCCCCGCCATGGTGGTCTAGTGGCTAAGGTACTCGGCTGCTGTCCCGCAGGTCACGTGATCAAATCCTGGCTGCGGCGGCTCCGTTTTCAATGGAGATGAAAATGCTGTAGGCCCGTGTGGTCCGATTTGGGTGCATGTTAAAGAACCCCGGGTGGTCGAAATTTCCGGAGCCCTCCACTACGGCGCCTATTGTAGTTTTGGGGCGTTAAACCCCACATATGAATCAATACAGCGAATGCTGATTTGAACCAAAGCAAACTATTACCTCAGCCAATAAAATAAAGCGATTTACTTTATTGAGAAACAAATAACTAAGCATCAAAGTGAAACTACAATGAGGGTGAAATGAATCTGCTGCAATAAAGAAAAATTGAATAACTGGTCTTGAGAGTTTTTTAAGTGGCATACTGTGAGTGATATTACTTTAGGCTATTAATCCAAAAAATCTATGTAATTACATATATCTAATCATAAAAATAAAGTTTCATTTATTTATTTATTTATTTATTTATGGTTCCGAATGAGCAGCCAACTTGCTACAATTACCTGAATGTTGACAGAGCACATGAATTGTGCCAAAAAGCCATTGTTCCTGGAAGATGTTTAGTGACGTTGACGATGCACACGCATTTTTTCAGAAACCAGAGCATATTCCCCGAATCAAGCAAACGATCACGAATTTGAGCTCTGCTCTCACAGTGATGCGTCTCCACATTCACGAATAAATGTTTCCTCATAATACGAACGAGACATAAAACACGATTTACATCGTGGCAAAGCTATAAACTGACGGTACGTGACACCCAGCACCAATGCTGTCAACGCAGCACCAAAATAAATGCTATGAAGTCGAGAACTCACTGCAACGTGCGTCAGTATGTGATGTAAATAGCCGAGTATGATCAAAACAGCGAGAATTCAGGCCATTAACAAAATATTGAAAACATGTGCACGAAAAACAAAAAACGGTACTGGCCGGGACACGTACGTCGTTGTGTTTGGGTTCCCAAATATTGTAATTACTGCACACCGTAAACGAAAAAACAAAACAAAAAACCATAGACGCCTGTTGCATGACGTCCCATGGATATTCAGGGTTTACATTTGTGTTTTGGGAGTGTGATTGCGAGCACAGCCTAGGTATTCGAAGGAGAGAACACCTGCCAGGTACTTCTTGCCCCGCAGTATCACTGCTATCGCAATCTCTAAGAGAATCGGGGCATGCTGGCGCCACAACAGGTTCCAGCTGCACTCACCGCGGGCACGATTGGCAGCTGTTCAGATATCAGAAATCGACTTCCTCTGGCCACGTCGACAAACTATACCTGAGCTTCACTTTCTGAATCATTAAAAGTCAGCCAGCCTGCCGACTTCCAGAAGATTACGTGGATGTGGCGATCGGCGCATTAACGAAGCCTATAGTGTCTCCAATGTCTTCCCATTCAGCCGCCAGTATTTGAGTGTTTAATGTTGTTGTTCAAGCAACGTCGCTGTTTTCACATAGGCAATACACACACGCGCACACACATATCACGATATATATGCGTGATACAATATTGGCACGGAAAGTTATCAATCGGCCATGCACCACCGCTTCTAGCAGAATCACTGAGAAATTAGCAATTATCGTCATTTTACTGTGGTTCCTGCTCCCATACAAATACCGGCAGTCTTCCGGCGTTCTTATCACAAGTGATAAGGGCAGTTCAGCTGTTGTATAGAAGAAAACAATTCCACGAGAAAAAGAAAAACAAACAACGTTCACAATACACTGCACGCTGTTCTTCGAAACCGAAATTCATTCTGATGCCCGTTATTCAGTCATGCATTGCAAAGCTATAGGAGCTATATGTACACGGACGTGAAAGAGGAGTCACTGTTAGGATTTTCAGTCTGAGAACCTTTGTGTTGGAATGAATGAGCACAATAAGAAGGCTGTATCATTGTGCGGTTACACAATATTACGGATTTAATCATATAGTGGTTTTGGGACGTTAAACCCCACATATCAATCAAACAATATTACGGATTTTCGCAATGTTTGGGTTGCGCAATCGCTTAAACGTTTTGAAAAAATCTGCGCAAAGCTCCAGCGCAGCGATGATGATTAGCGGATGGGGTGCGCATCGCATATTAACTCGACAAAGGATAGGCTAGAATGTGGAGCTTGAAGCTGCATAAGCTTGCGATTATCACATAAGCATGTGAATAAATGTAAAACACAGTGCGGTAGCGAAGGATGTCAATGGCTCACTTTTCGCTTCTTTTCATTTAAAAATCAATCACTCACTCACTTACTCACTCACATATCTGCATAAGTTTGTAATCAATCTGGTGACAATATAGGTCAAAATACCGAGTGCAGTATGGAAAAGTTGTTTGGAAATCGCATTCGCAGACGAAAACCGGAATTTAGCTTTATCGAACATTTCGCATCCCGCAAACACTTGCTGCTGACAGTATATCTCTTGGCTGCACCCAACGCCACTATGAAGCTTTAGCTTTGCGTGATATGCGGTAACACCGCGCATTACGTTCAGCCCACGTTCGCGCTACAGCGCATATAATTAATGAGGCAGTGAAGAATTCAGTCTTCGGAGCATTCCGAATAGCCAACGCATGGCAAACGCTAATGATGCTGCGCCGCGAATTTTTGCTTTAAAGATCAAACCACGTTCTTGGCTCGTTGCCATTCCTCAGTACAAGAGCGTGAAAACACGTTCTCAGCACCAAATACAACTTCATTAATGCCCAGCATGCGATGAAAGTCAACCATGACTTATTATACGACTTATTTCCTCGGTGTTAGGACAAGCGAATAAAGTAGAGGTCTTTACAACGAAGGATAATTTAGATAAGAACGGAGCCGTGGTCGACAATAGAGGAATTTTATAACCTCTTTGTTGGCGGACTTCGTCAAGTTGTTAGGCAGTCGTACACCTCTGTCACACTAAACATTGTCAATAAACATATATATATATATATATATATATATATATATATATATATATATATATATATATATATATATATATATATATATATATATATATATATATATATACAGCTGCTCACTGATTTTCGTTTAGTGAAGTTGCTAACAACGAAGGGCTCATCTTTGAAAACTGCATTAAGCGCACTTTCCTGTATTTAGTGCAGGGCAAGAAATATCCGCGGTGCATGTGACTACTTTAAACGATGCTGTGTGAGTAGGCCCCACTGAAATAAAAGAGATAAGGTGCGCATATCTGCCTATATTTAACATTTCAAAATAAACGTGTGTTTCCACCAGCAAGCATTTAGGTTCTTGACCATCGCGGTATATCTCGTCAGCATATGCGTACTTAAGGAGGATGAACACGCGGTCGCTGATTAAGTCAAGGTGAAAACATTGAGACGTTTCAGGGTACGTGCAGGTCGCGAAACTTCTTTGTGTTTTCACACTGACTTGGTCAGTAACCACATTGTGGGCATTTAGTATATACCCATCCTCTTCATCTGTACATTATCATGTGTTGCTCATGCATCCTCATCGTTGTCGCGTACCATCATCACCTTTCTTCGTGATGGGAGTTCAAACGGCGATAGTCGACACTCAATCTCCGGGCACCGTCTTTCTTTTTATCAAGAATCACAGGAGCTGCCCAAGGGCTCGACGATTCTTGAATGATGCCCTTCTAGAGCATTTCACGCTTTTCCCGGAGATTGTGTGTCGACTATCGCCGTTCGAACTCAATCACGAACCAAGATGACGATGGTACGCGACAACGATGAGGATGCAGGAGCAACACATGATAATGTACAGATGAAGAGGATGGGTATACTATATGTCCACAATATATTTTCCTCATCATGATACTTGACCAGACGAACTCGTTTTGACTTACGAGGGATAGCTCTATTGGAGTCGAGCTCGAGCTGGCACACGCTGATGATATATAGGAAGACGAGTAAGTTGTACAAATAATGATGATACACCCAGTTGGTATATAAAGAATAATGAGTGGCAGCGCACCCAATATGCATACTTCCTGCACACCGCATATTTAGCAGCATTTGAAGGCAAAATTAAGCCTGCTAGAGCATTTGCATTATTTTGTACCATCGTATTTTATCCTTTTTTTTTCAGGTAATTTCAGGAGACAATGTTCATGCTGAAGTGAAATTTCCTCCAGCGAAGCTGGCATGTCATAAGCTGTGATTACATGCCACGTTGATCCAAACAATGCGACACTACCACCATCCACTACATGTTGAGTGCATAAGCTTTCATATTCGACCTGGCCTGATTAAAATCAATAGATATTCTGAATCAACGCTCCCGATCTTTGTATCCTGTTCATTTTTGTTTAGAGTTTCGTCTTTAAACCAAATTACAAGGGGTTTCGTTTATCATTGTGCTATACCATTGACCGACTTCGTTCACTAATGGTATGTCCAGCATCAAGATGATTTTAAAATTTTGTCTTACGAGCAAGTCTAATGCGAAATATGTTTAAGCGAGATCACCTCGTTGATGTTCACCTCGTTTGCCGACAGTGCATATGAAATGAAAGCAATCAGTTTTTAATTACATGACTAAATGTTTGCCTATCAGAGCCCACTTGTGTTCTTTTTTATTTCTAGAGGTAAATTGTGCCACGCATTTGTTTCGTATTGATCGCATATTGCTGCAGCAACAAAATGTCAACACACCGGTGGTTTCATAATCACGTGCATGAATGAAATTTCGTAAGCACTATCCCCTCAAAGTAGCACGACACAGAGTTTATATCAATTTGTAATTTCCCCAGAGAGGTTGCAGCAATAACTTAGTTTTTTAAGTGTAAACAAAGTTCATGTATTATATATTACACGTAATACTATACATGCTATCGCAATTCGCCAATGATCTCGCGGCATTTTTACCCTGAAACATTATCCCTCCTTGTGTAATAGTGGTAAACGTATTATCTGTGCCTTCAAACACCAACGGGCGCAGTTGTACGATTTCTTTATCGTTGCAGTACTGACTGTATATTATGTTTTATCTCTCAGAACTATAGCAATATACAGACCTTGTGGAAGCTTAATGGCACATTTCGCCATTGAAAGGTGTCATACTCTGGTTTATTTCATCGCTAGTGGTACCTGCTTATTCTGGACTGCACGGTTAAGCTACCTACCCTTTCTTCTGAACCATCTCTCTCTCTCTCTCTTGTGATACCTGAATTGCCGTGAACACGTTGTATTTTGTATTAAGAAAAAAATTTCTTGTTATTGAAATTCCAAGGCTCTTAATAGCGACCATGCATAATTGCTATGCTTCCTTAAATACCATGGATGTTTTTCAGCCGAATTAACCCGCTCTAGGAGTATTAGCGTGTCTTCATCGTTACGTTGTCTCAAATATGGCACATATGTATACGAAAAGAACACACTGCATATACTCGTAAAATGGCTATGCTCGTTGCAACTTTTCTGGTCATATAACTTACACCTTCAACGTTCATAGCACCTTTAATAGAATAGTATTTGAAAACTACAGCTTGTAGTTAGAAGTGAATGTACAGTAATCATAGCTTTAAGTAACAAGAATGCACGCCTAACGTAATCTTGCGGAATTTACGATATCTACACCACGTAAATGAACTAAATCGATCAGCTTGCCATTTCTATACCGTTACCCGGTGAGCTTATACCATTTTTTATCCGTAGGTAGCTGGTCCACCAAAGCAACCGATATCACGAGAATCGTGTGTACGAACAAGTATGAATTTCAGCAGATATGAAATAATTTATGCCAGGATGATGTGAACCTACTTCTGATCTTGTTGGATGCACAATACTTATACGAAGCGACCTCACTTGCTCAGGGAAAGGGAATCCTGTTGAACAGCCTTTTCCGTGGGGACTTGAGATATAGAAATACATAGAATATTGTATCGAAATGTCTCTATTATCTCGGTAGCGTTAAAGAGATCGTTTCGCTGAAATTCCGGCGTCAGCGTCATTGCCTGCGAGTGAAAAAGTCATGTTATGCGCTACCAAAAAATTGAGAACTATGCAAATAAACTATTGATAACAAAAAAAATCCATGGTCAGAGTGGGGACCAAACCAGGGTCATTTGGGTCCGAGTCTATTGGGATCCAAGCGAGGTCGTTTGTGTGGCAAGCCGATGTTCTACCACACGGCCACACGTCTGCTTGTGAATACAGTGAAAAAAAAAAACTTTCTCTGCTCGGAAATGGAGTGAAAGTAGCTTCCATGCTTTACAAACACATACCCTACACATGCCTCCCAATGAAACATGACATAATTCAGTAATTATGCGTGGTACAGGCTCCCATTGGCAGCGGGCGTCAGAACATGTGATTATCATAATGGCTTCAAGGTTTAAAGCCGGTCAATGAAAGGCACACACGCTCTTGCGCCTATTCCACGTAGTTGGTGCATAGCACGTTGGAAAACTCGTAAAGGCGAAGCTTTAGGGTCCTCTAATTTTTATATATGTTACATACAAGTTTTTTACATGTTGCATTTTGCTGTACACAGTCTACGTCTTCGCGCGGCTACGACTGTGACTTGACGCTTTCGGTCAGGGCGTGTACGTTTATATATGTATATTAACAAAAGTTTGTGCGGTACGTAAAAATGCTTTAATAGAAAACAGCTGCTCAATTGATTAGAATGAAATTTGCCGTTTCTGACAGAAAAAACGAAAACTTTTGTAGGCAGCAAGATATAGCTGGAATGAGGCACTGGATTTTATGATTACCCAAGTTATATGTTTTAGAAATGAATTCTGATGCGTTCTATAAATAAAGTTTACAACGTCGAAACATTTTAGCACTGGCAAGTAACCTATACACTGGTAACTGTACCTGCGAGTGAAGTGAACACCTTGCACGGACGAGTGCAGGTGATGTATTTGTATATACATGCAGTGCGCAGCATATCGATTTAGTCAGTATGTCGCACACTGTGGAAGCACTGACAGCTATTTTGTCATAAGAATAATGGGAAGCAAGATTTATTGAGATCTTTTTCTCTTCACTTATGTGAATGTAGATAGCTCGAAGTGCTTTGCGACGTTATGTTTATATTATATGGCACAACGCTGCCCTCAAGAAAACAAGTCTTATTTACGAAACGTTTTCCCAGGCAACGTTTTCTGTCAAGCAATTTCTCATTCAACTCATCATCCTCCCCCTGAAGTTCTGTTTCATTTGAATGAATGAAATAGAAAATTTCATTGACTACAGATGTTCACCTATGTTCCCAGTAAAAAAACAAAAACAAACGTACAGCTCGTATAGCACTCATCGAGAGCCTTAAATGCGTCACGGAAAAGGGAAAGAAAAAGAAAGAAAAAGAGAAGTTCTGTAACGAATCCGAAGATAATTTCCTGATACCCACATGTCTTCATTCGCCCCAACCAGGTAACGATAGCCATTTTGAATGCATCCGTAAAATGAAACGTGCACTTTAGGAGCCTTAATCATGTGAAATTATACAGACTTTTTAAAAGGACCTTTCAAACAAAAACCAGTTAAAATACAGAAAATGCTCTGCAGACTAACATTCACACCGTGTCAATAGTTAGCACACATTATTAATAGTTTTATGTGAGGTTTTTACGTCCCAAAACCACGATATATTTATGAGAGACACCGTAGTGGAGGGCTCGAGAAATTTCGACTACCCGGGGTTCTTTAATATGCACCTTAACCATGAGTACACAGGCCTCATACATTTTCCCCTCCATGAAAAATGCAGCCGCCGCAGCCAGGATTCCATGCCCTGACATTCGGGTTAGAATCACACACATTGAGTTGCAAATAAAGCTTTAGACTGAACTATACCATATAGTGAGCTAGTAAAGAGCAATGTTGATAAGCCAAGCTTCAAGAGATAAAGAATTATGCTGGTGGTGTGACGACGCCACTGATGAGTATGCACATTACTGAAGCAATATTCACTCCGATTGTTAGAATACGACTATGCTGATTGGAAAAGAAATATGAGCATCAACACTTCCAACATGACACAGGAGTACATTGATGGGATTTCGATAAATAACCTGTAAATATAGCGAGAACTTTTTACAACTCACGTTAATAAAACTAGATCGTTGTAACTGACACCAGTGACTGAACACTGACGCGGACATGCGAAGACACTTCGAACCATTGTTGTCCGTCACACAGGAGTTAAGACTGCAGTGATAGCGGATCTGGATAGATTAATGCGCACCTGCGCCACCAGAAAATCGCCTCGGCGTACTGAACCGGAAGTGCTTGCCAACTACAACGCCGTCCGGAAGCAACAAGAATGGCGGATGCAAAGTCATTTCCACCAGTCTATGGCTGCCGTGTCTAGTCAGTACATTAAAAGCACACCGTGAATGCCCGTGCTCGTTCGTTACCGGTTTACACAGCCTCTGCACATGTTGGAACCGACCACAATGAAAACGCAATGACACCACCTGAACTAAGCTGTCTCGTGTACGAAGATTGTCATAGTTTGCGCTATTGTGTTACAGTGTATACTGTATACCGTGTTCAAGTGAGTCTACATGTGCTCCGCGCCTGGTTTGAGCACTGGCAGTCCCCGACACTCGCCTTTGCTTTGCAGACACAAATGCACTAAGTTTACTGCATCTGTTTTCCGGTCAGCTGTTGAGTTCTATAGAAACAAGTTAAACATGCTTTCGCCGCAGATTCCTTAGGGTATATGCAAAAGAAACGCTGTACTTGATTAACACACAGTTAAACAATATTAAAACCATACTGTTACATTTATAACGTTAAAAAGAAGGACGTTTGTTAGGAATTTGAACCACATTCAGGCACGGCAGGTCTCATACATTTCAGTCTCCGCATCTGAAAACTTGGTGCCATGCCATTTTGAAATGTTGCGATTAACAGCGGCGATGGTAACTGGGCGACGAAAGGAAGCGATCATAATCTACAAAACCTTAATAAGCACTAATCATATGCTCACATTGGAGCGTCTATATACTTCAGTAACATTACCAGCGACTGCAACGCATTTCGTTAGCGCATTCATGCTGAGTATTATAGGAAAGTACGTATGCCACCTGTCACGTTTCCAATATTTTTGAATGGCAGCCAGTCTGAATTTTTTAATATATTAACCTTGACACAAAACTATGGGCTAGACGCAGCGCAGGCACTGCTCGATTTAATGACAGACGCGTTTAGGCAAACTAATGAAGACACTATGCCAATAATACTGCACCGTGGTTTCTGAACTGCTGCATTCGATGGAATACTGATGCACATTCGCGAAAAAAATGGGGGCTACTCTATTCTCCCACAAGTTTGTGTTTGAGAGATCACACACACACACACACACACGCATATATATATATATATATATATATATATATATATATATATATATATATATATATATATATATATATATATATATATATATATCATCCGGATTGCTTTTTTATAGGGCATTGTCACTGTGAAACTTTCAAAACGTGGTCGAATATTCACGAGAAATTATTAGAATATTAAAAGTACATCAGAACGTAAAGTCCGCATCTACAACACTTGGTAAGAAAATCTCTAAGATCATTAACAATGACAAATAATTATTATGATCTTGTAAATGAAGAAAGATCTACACTAAACAAAAAAAGAAAATACTTTTTGTTAGAAAATGCATAAGACGTCAGTAACGAAAAGGGCCTGGCGGCCTCTTTTCTTTTTTTGCAGGCTACCCACTACGACATAAATCATCATAACTTAAGCGTAATATAGGCAGGCATTCACTATGCCGCTCCTCGTCATTCATTGAAGAAGCGTTGTACCCACTACACACTTGCAAAAAAAACATTTGTGCATATTTTTTTTTGTGCTGTCGCCGACGACGATGAAGAATTATACTTCAAGCATGGGTAGGAGCATTCGATGACCCACTTGGCACGTAAATCGCATTGTTTCACGTCTGATTGTTCGTCGGCTGTTCTAAATCGCTTTACTCACGCAATTGCTTTCCCGACATCAAACTCACTACAGTTCCCGAGTGAACGCACAGCAATGGGAACTCACTTGAAAAGTTGCAAATTCACCGAGCAGTTCTCACGTCCGCTCTATCAATGAGTGCGTCTATTCCTAAATCATTCGAATGAAATCCATGCTCGACCATTTCAAACGGTAAATTTTAATCCAAATAGAGATATGTTAGCAAACACATTTCGTTTTCCGATCACGGGGGCCACGGCAGCCGCATTGTAGATTGAGGCTAATATGCTTGACGTCCGTACATTTATAGATTTACTGGTATATACGTCAAAAACCACCAGCAGCTGAAATGTCCAGAGCCCTCCAGTACGGCTCCTCTCATAACCATGCCATGGTTACCGAATGTTTTACGCACCAACAGCTTAAAAAATAATAGTACTTTTGCATTCGAGATAATAGATTATTCATAAATCCCGTACTTTCATTTCTATTTCTTTTGTTTTGCTTGTCGGTATTTCGCTCATGAGGATCCAAGTATCAATAACAAAACAACAATCAAAAAAGTAGATAGCAGGATGTCCGTGCGCGAATATTCGCTCCAGCTCGCGAATTGCGGAACTGATCTGGCTGATGAAAGTCAAGAGAACGATAAACATAGAGCACCTGTATATTGTAACTACGGGTTGTGTTGATATGCGCCGGTGTATTAACGAGATCGTACCACAACGTTTGTGCGCACCAGAAGGTCGAAATTTCCGGAGCCCTAAACACTACGACATGTCCCATGATCACATCGTAGTTTGGGCACCTATACCGCCACGTATTGTTATTATAGCCTTTATGTGCTCAGTAAACTCTGCGGACTTTCTACGCGCGCGAGGTGTTGGGAGTTATTTACCTACCCCTTCTTTAAAGAAGCTGCTGTTACGTGTGATTCTTAACGGCATGTCGATTCTTGAGCCAACGATTGTTACTTGTTCACATTGCTCGTCAAAATGTTTTATTGTGTCTCATTTCTTCAATAAGCAATAATTACTAAGTCAGGGCTCCTTTGTAAATACGGCCCAAAGAGCCACGTTATGAAAGCTTTCACAGCGCTGGTGCATTACTATTGGCCGTCTGCCTCTGTTAATGATATGTGCTGCACCAAGGCTGGCTGGAGTATTCATTCACGAAGAAATCTAGCGTAAGTATGCACTGCGAATATGGTGTCGAGGATATCATACATTAGTAGGCGGTACCACACCTGCCATATATATAGAGTTTAGTATATAGTTTTCCTCTTATTGCATGGTACCACATTTGCGACAATGTAACAAGCAGTGCAGGTGCAAATATGATAGACTGAGTTTGGCGCCAAAAGAACTTTGAACTAACATTTAGCTCTATCATATATTCTTAAGATATGGCTCATTAATGCACTCATCAAAATGACCACAAATATGGCCTGTAACAGCAAAACACCAGGCCATAATTCAATTCACAAGTATTTCTGATAATCGTGAGGCTTTCCAACATCAAGTCATCTATGCACTTTTCGAAAACTGGTGTACAACAAAGCGCTTTTTTCAAACAACAATCCAGACAACGCAGTTGAATATCGCTATTTTGGATATGAAAACCAGTCTTAGATGTCAGTTGCTTATAACAGAGATTTAATCTGCAGAAGCATAAATATGATTGTCGGTGTGCACCTCCGATGGCAGTTTGCATTGTTTAACAAGCACTCCTCATACTCTCGATCAAAAATGCTGCACCGTTTTACCACTTTGGCATGACGAGTGCAAGATGCAATAACTCTTGTACAACCCCAAACATATTCGAGCACCGCCGCACGTATCTGTATTGGTTATTCCATGGTAATGGAGTAATTATGCATGACAACTCGTTGTTAACCTTGTATTAATGTCACACCTCGTTAGCGCACAAAAAAAGGATTGACTTCCACTAATGTCGACACTCACACCACGGCCGCAATCGCTGGATGGACTTACGTCAAAGGAAGCCTAGAACCTGCTCAAATCGCTTGACCAGTGCGAAAACAACTGGTTCGTACAGACGCAAACTTAAGGCACAACGCATCCAATGTATACGCCATTGTGCGTTTTAGATACTAACATGCGTGTTTGTCTCTTTTTCAAGTGATTCTAGTCATCAGTGTGTCCAATTATTACCAATACGGTTAAACTGTGTGTTGTAAACAGCCGGAACGATTTGACTGACGGCCACGTCAAGCCCATGCGCGAGTGGCAATGCACCCGCATTATTACAGGACGAGAGACAGAAGTCTCCGCCTTCGCGTCACCTAAAACTCTTTCAAGCGAGGTGATTGGCTGACAGTATGAAGTCGTTCCGGAAGCACGTCATAAACGCTGTCGGATTGGAGGGCCACGCCACAGGTTTATTTTTTTTTCTTGTTTTCTTTTGTTGCTTTTTAGGGCCATAATATTCTGCACGCGCATCTCAGGTAAAGGGACAACCTCAATTCGGAAAGCGTGGCCCTTTTGTAATATTCTCACTTGAGAAAAAAATGGTTCGCCTTGGAGTATACTTAACCCACGTGTTATTCGCAGCTCTTGTCGTTATTGCGATGTACAGCCAAGCCTTTCGCACGATTTTGGTTTTCCTTATAGCTCATCCGATTAATAAGGACATTTATCCGTAATTTTAAACGGATGACACTTCTTAATAACTATGACACGAGTAAATGAATGTGTCAGTGTGTCTTATTAGGGACGCAGTACCGAATCGGTCATGCCTTCACAAAGCCCAGTGTTCCTGCTTACAGAGATCAACCTGTCGGTTTTTCTTTGTTTGAGCACTTTTTTATCCTTTCGCTGCGTCGATTACGTAAGGGAGGGACACTTATGTCACAATAGTTAACGTGAAATATCCCATTTCATTCATGGACTGTCCGCATATGCACAGTTGGGCATATATTCGCAATGATCAGCAACTATTTGCTGCTCTAAAGCATGAATAAGTTTCCAGGATATATGACTGAAGCAGAAAAGAACTAAGATTGGTGGATGACACAAGCTTGTCTCATAACGCTGGATGTGAGAGAAAGTTTAAGTGAAACAATTCGTCTAAATAAGAACGAGTACACAAGCAGCGGGAACGAAATCGTCTTCAGGTGAACGAATATTATTCTAAACCCATTCTTGTGGAACTACAGTGTCATCGTGAAACAATGTAAGCATGACTGGTTTCTCTATTTCTGATCAGGCATTAGTCAAAGGTTCTATTAATCAAACTATGTTTTCGCTTTTCATAATACATGTCAACGCACAACTGTGGAACAGGAAGCTCTCCGAAACGCCCTCGGTGAAAGAAAAAAAAAAGATCACTTACATGCAATCGTTCGAAAAGACGCTTAACAAGATAAATAAACGCTTATATGAATTTATGTATTTATTTGTAGCCTCAATTAATTGTTCACCATCAAGAACAGAGCGTAGAGTGGACTAAATAATAGAAAGGAGTGAGGAAGTAAAACGTGAGATCGTAAAACATATACTCTGTCAATGTAAGCTTTAACACCAAATACAACCCCCCCCCATTCGTAATAACATTGTATTCATCTATTCCTAACCGCTGCAGAGTAACTCAGTTTATAACCTCACCAATCCCTAAAGTGCGTTATTCGCTAACTGCGCCTGCTAATAAGTGCATGTTGTTGTGATTGGCCGATTCCTCCTACTACTGACTTTACAAAAGCTTAACAACATAATAGCTCCTTGTGAATGCATTAACAATAATTATTATCGCGTAGTCCCTTTGATTGATCGATTTGATATGCGGAGTTTAACGTCCCGAAACCACCATATGATTATGAGAGACGCCGTAGTGGAGGGCACCGGAAATTCCGACCACCTGGGGTTCTTTAACGTGCATCCAAATCTGAGCACACGGGCCCACAGCATTTCCGCCTCCATCGAAAATGCAGCCAACGCAGCCGGTATTCGATCCCGCAACCTGCGGGTAAGCAACCGAGTAGCTTATTCACTAGAACACCACGGCGAGGCTGGCGTAATTGCTTAGCGATGATGTTTCTACGTTGACGATGGATTAGCGTAATCAGGTAGTAGTTAATTAAACAAGTTAGCATACGTGACAAAAACGAGATATGTCTAAGCTGTTCCTCTTGGTTTATGGAACATCGCGTGCCAATTATTTACGAATCAAAACGCTAAAATTTAAGAATAAGGGTTCGAATACAAAAAATTTCACGGTCGTAAAAGGCTTTTCTAAAATTAGATGAAGGTGCTGAGATCAACAGATGACGTGATTACATATTCGAAATTTAAACATAGAAATATAAGAACACGATAAAAATATAATAACAAAGGACAACGTTTTTAAAATTTCACTGGCCTCATCGCGTGCAATGCAGTTCTTAAGTCACTTTCGCCGCTGCACTTTGGTGTTTAGCAAAAAAAGCGTACTAAGATTACGGAGGGGCTATCCCGGGTCACACCGCATCTCGTTCATTAATTACACACCCGCGCAAGTGGTGCACATTCACGAGTACAAGTATAATCGTTGGCGTCTAAAACTTTACTCGTCATCATTCAGAGCTGTTTATGACATCGTTGAGGCTTCAGACAAAATAAATAAAAACGTATATCAGTTTTGCTTTGTCAGATGGCAATTTTCCATCTTTTAAGGTGATACGAATTTCAAATGACACGAATACATTCAGTGACCCCTTGAATTTCGGATCATCGAGGTTTCACTGTACCATTGTTCACTGACAGGCCACTCGACACAAACTTTGCAATAGCCGTATTCAGAAAACTGCAAAATAAATGCAGTCAGGGCATCGTATGGACTCTCGCGACTAATCAGATACGCAACCATATCAAAATCGTCGCTTTATTTTCTAGTTTAGGATTGCCTTTGTGGGACATTTGAGGCTAAATGTTCTACGCTATCAAGCATAGTGAATAGTCAACTCCTTAGAAATAAGGTAGAGTGTACGTTCCTCTCGCAAAAAAATCAAAAAGAAGCCCGTAAAAAATAAACAAGAAAAAAGATGAGAACAGCACGACACGATACCATATATATTTAACGTCCTGTTAATAATTACCCGCTATATGTATATACGATGCATTTCATACCCCAGCGCGATTGCGAAACGAATTTCCATCAATATTTCTCCGCATGCCCACTGGACTCGACCGAAGAGAAGCCACCCTTCTTCATCGCTTATGGCTAGGAGTGGCATTTACAAAATCTTACTCCTTTGTCATAGGAATGGCCGACAACGCTCTCTGCGATGCCTGTTTGTGCGAAGAGACGCTACACCACATCCTGTGTGACTGTCCATTGTATGAAATCCAGAGACAGTCACTGGCGACTGCTTTTGTGCGCATCGACAACAGCCAAATGCCTGTGGACACTATTCTGTCAAGTGCCCGAGAGAGGACATCTAAACAGAAGGCGACGAAGGCTCTGTTGAAATTTCTACGCGACACCGACTTGAACAAGCGACTGTAACAGCAATGTCAAACACCGCGAAAGACAAGACTGGAATATGACTGAGTGTGCGCGCGTGTGCTGCCGAATGTGCTGTTTCTATCTTCCCTCTCTACTCTCTTTCATCTCCCCCATCCCTCTCCCATGCGCAGGGTAGCAAACCGGCTGCCTATAGGCTGGTTAACCTCATTGCCTTTCTTTTCCCTCTATTTTCCTTCCTTCCTTCCTTGACAACGTCGCGAAAAGGTCATAACGTTCTTAAAAAAAATAACCCCTAGCAGGTTATTTGCTATCTTACAGAACGAGCTTGTCTCAAGCGCTATAATATCGGCGTGCAGGTTTCAACACACGGTTATATATAAACCCGCGGGGTTCCCCGAGGTAGGATCATGCCTCACGGCCGCAGTGAGCTCCCTAAGCAATGCATAGTGCGGCCCTTTCAGCGAGATCTTGAAAATAACAAATGGAGAGTGGCGCGCTGTTAATGAGAAGCCACATATGAGCCGCGCTTACTGCAACGACGCGCACTCATTAACCTCACCATTGCCGCGGCAAGAACAGCGCTTGTCGCTGGCGCGCCGTACCGAGCGACACATTTTTTTCCACCGTAACAACCTCACGCTGCGCCGTAGGTTCGGAGCGCTTGTATACACGCACAACGTTCACGCAACAATCCGGCAACACACGTAACGAACAAGCGTGGTCGAAAAGTGCGGCACCCGCACTACAGCTGGCAGCAGCCCTGCGAGAACGTACGATGTAACTACGGCGGCGCACAGGAGACTGATCGCTGCCGATAAGAAGGGGCCACACGGGAGCACGTGTCCGTGCGCGGCAGTAGAAGGAGGAGGGGGCGCAGTAGCCGAGGAGGAGAGACCGATAAAACAGCCATTTGCCACCGAGGCACGTGGCTCGGCGAGCAAACAGACACGATTCCTAACCATTACACGTGTCGGCGAAAGGGAGCCCAGACGCCTGGCATACAGGCGAGTGGCACCGCCAAACGGGCCCATAAATATCCGAGGGCGCCCAAAGGAGGACGCTGCCGACTAGCGAGCGTTCGCGCGCCGGCACCGTGAAAGAAGTGCGCGGGGCGCGTGCACCGTCTCCTCCTCGCCCGACTGAAAGAAAACCGTTTTAGAACCCCGGGGCTCGCCACCGACTATGACCTCTCCTTTGGAGCCCCCCTCTCAGTCGCTCGAGAACTCCATAAGAACCTCCTCGTCGGGCTTTTTTTTTTTTCCCGCCGGCCATATAGCCACATACTGGCATGATTCTTCTCTCGCTTCGAGGCCGTATTACTGCGGTCTCGCACAAGAGGGGGGGGGGGAGGAACCTCCCACCGTGCCGCTTCTCCCTCTATTTTCTCTCTCCTCCATCTCCGAGCAAATGGACAGTGCTTGCCACTCGGGCGACGCACAGACAGACGCGCCGCCCGCCGGACCGCAATAATTTGTGTCACCCCCGGGCCGAAAACGACTGTTTACGGCTGTTCTTTATGGCGTGCCAAGTGATTGCCGATTTCCACGACGGTGACGGCGGGGGGGATGCTTATCCCTCCTTTCTCATCTTCTCGGCCGTATACTCTGCCTTCCCGCTTCCCGTGTGATGCCTCTGCGCGATTTCTCTCTGAACGCGTGACTTTTGTTAAAATGAAAGGAATACGGGACCATCGGCGCGGGTGATCTACAGGTGTGTAAAAGGAACGTTACTATAATAAACTCTAGTAACGTTGTATAAGAGGCAAGTAACATGTACAGGGGCCGTCAGAAGTTTCCAGGCCACCATCTCATATTCCTATACGGCAGCGTGGCCTAGAAATGTTCTACGGCCCCTGTACATGCCATGAATGTACTGTTACTCAGCCTCCGTGGTGGGCTCAGTTCCTAGCGTTCGACCGAGGCCTTGTGCTAGCGCGTTTCCGGCTCATTAATCCGCCCTGGACTGATAGAGAGAGAGGGCACTGCATCCTCGCCACAGCGATAAGAGTAATCGAGAACTATCATTTTTTCAGCAAGCGATCCTCTCTGCCTTGCTTACGTCGATTGAAAGGCGAGGGAACCACATGCACGACTCGGTATTCGCCGTTGACACAATATGCGCTCAATTAGAGCAATGAGGAGTGGTGAGAGTGAAATCGAGAAAGGGGCTTTAACGATTGGGGCTCGCGTGTTTCAATAAGCTACCCGTGTATGCCTGTTTGTTGATCTCTCGCTGCAGGGGTCATTACTCTTTCTACCACTTGCGGCTTGTTACGCTAAAAAGTGCACGCAGACCGACGTCGACAAAAGCTGACGACGACAAAAGAGCGATTCACTCGTCCACGCTTGTACGTGCATAACGGGCGGCGAAATGTTTAAATAGACGTGTAATGGAGGCGCGAAATTGTCGCGTGCCACGCAGTTCTTCACGGTCCTTTTAGTGACGCCGCGGTGCGGGCGAGGAAATCGCTCCAGAACACGCGAGCGTCACGATTTTCTCGCGAGTCGAAAGAATCTTCGCGGCGGAAAGCGATGCCGCGCGACGCGCCAATGAAACGTGCCCTTGTGTTGAAACGTGCCCTTGTGAAACGTGCCCATGGTATGCGTCGTTATTTCACGTTTTTGCGTATCGAGCTGAACTACGTACTCAAACCGCGCGAACCATATTCCCAAGCTATATAGAGCTATTTATATACCTGCGTTTCGCACACTTGCAGATATAGATAGCAGATAGATATAGATCACAGGCCCAGAGATGAAAGCATAACAAACGACGGAGCCGTGTTTCCGTTGAATGTGAATCAATTCATTGGGGTTCTAACTATAGATGAAGCCTTGGGTTTTATGGACGGCACGGGAAAAATGAACAGGACTATAGAAAAAATTGAGAAAGACTCTTAATGTTTGGTGGCACCAAAGTGAAGAGAAAGAACAGAAACAAACGGTGGGAAAATAAAGGTTACTGTGCCGCAAAGCAGAATAATTTGGTGGTTGAGAACTTCTAAATAAACACAGGGTTTGATTGAGACCTGTATAATATTGAGAAGTGATTAAGCCAAATTAGAAGATCATAGTAATAAAAACCTCTTTTTAAATCTCTGTGATTCACTGGTCACAAACCCGTTGCATCGAGGACTTTCATCTATCTATGCATCCATTTATCCGTGCGTCTATCCTTCCATAGGTCATAGTGTTCGTATGTTGTTTTGGATTGGTTGGTGGTCTTTCTGAATGCTATGTGAAGCATCAACGTTGCGGAGGAATTCAAACTTAAGAAATATTCAAGCATACAACAGTGACATTACAAAATGCTTCTTAGCCAGTATACCATTCGTTAAGACTAAATAGCAGGCAATGCTGATGCGGATTTGCATGACATTAATCCGGACGTGGACATGCGGTTAGCACTTATGAGTGAAACGTTCTGTCTTCTGAGTAGGACAGCATGAGCCTAATTTGAAGATCTTCTCGAATTCCAAATTATACGTTTTTGAATTCGGCTAGAGGCGGCCGAGGATAAGAAAGCGCTATTTTCATAAGCACTATTTGACAAGCTGTCTTGGGTAACAATATATTCAAACGCGAGCAAGAACTTTCTTACGTCTTGAAGTTCGCTTTAGCGTTCACGCATTTGGCATTCCAATCGGTAATACACTAAGTGACACCCCCATACAAGATGATTTAATGATTTTTAAAACCCGCTTGTGCTCAACGTAAACTTCATGTAGCAGCACAATGTGACAAGATAGTCTTATATATTAAATAGAGCTTAAGTATCGCACTGAAGGACGAAAATTTTTACCTACACAAATGTGCTTGAAGTTGCTGATGAGAGCCATGATGCATCCAATAAGGATATACAAATGCAAACAACGATCCTATAAGGTCGTTGTTTGCTTTTTTCGATACCCATATATCCATGGATAAGAATGAACTGCAATTCATTTTCATCCGTAATTCTTTGCTTTTGAAGGAAACAAGTGAAAGACGTTCCTCAACTTCCAACTCTTTGAGGTTTTATAGGTATATTACAAGGGCACGATCTATTCTATTTTAATGAATAAATATTTAGGTAACTATGTTTCTAACAGCTTGAGCACAGTAACTGGATACGTACGCTTGAAGGTGCACGCGAAACGCTGCCGCCATAGGCTCGCGTGTAGCTCAGAGTACGTATATAAGGGCATCAACACGCACTCGATGCCGTATCCGAGAGAATGCATCGCAGCTTGCAGGAAATACAACTTCGATTGCCAAGCTGGTGGAACATCGCACGCAGCACTTCCCTGTACGCCGATGCACATGCCCCGCAACGCCGCTATCGGGAGAATTATTATGCGTCCCTGGGTGACAGGTATACGTTGGCGTATATATTCACAGCACACGGTAACTGCATGCCGGCGTGGCGCTAATAAGACCCCGAAATAGAATAGCTCTCGGGAATACGAAATGAGAATGTCTGCGTAGATGACATACGTCATTCCTGAGTGTCGTGCAGACAATAGAGTGACGCGCGACAGAATGCGCGCGTTCGTATATTTTTGCTCTTTGTACGCGGTATGTAGTGCGCACTTATTTGTGAGATACATAACGTGTGATTTATTGACAACTAAAATTACAAGTGTACGGTCATTTACAGCACGCTAAATATTTACATGGAATTCTAGAAATAGAAAGATCGAAAGAAACAAAATTTTAATACATTCGTCTACACAGCTCAGTATAGTTTTTGTAGCTTCGCGATGCACATTCACGTGGACGACAATGTATTCACATTAATTGGTCAAATAGTACGCGCATCCTGTTTTATAAAGCAGCTTGTTCCAAAAGCATAATTCTCACTTGATGGGTCACTGACCACCTATTATTGATGCAGCGACGATAGCACATATGTGTGTTTCACTTCCGAGCAAGCTCAACGAAACGTCACTTTTCCGTTACTCCGCCGAGTCCCTGTGTTTCAACGAAGAACAATGCGACGCATGCTCTGCAAAGAGCGCGTGAACGAACTTCAAACCCAAAGGCACAATCGTTAATGTATTTAGCTGGCCTTAAGGATGGAGAGTGAATGCCTTCATAATGCGGGAACATGCTCAGATAATACACACAAGATCACATGACAACCGTTACATTTCAAGCAAGGTTTAAACGATAGATTTAAACGCTAGACTTCAAGTTGACGTCTAGCAGTTACTGTGGCTGTGGCATTGCACGTACGCGTCCGCTTCAGCTACGGGAGGTGCGGGGTTCGATCCCCAGTGCCAACCGGCCACCCACAGGTAGCTAAACAGGGTACAGGCGGGCTTCAAGGGGCTGTGACGTGTCGCTCCAGTGGTGAAGCTTACTCTGCCTGGATACTACCAACACGCTGCGTGGGGACCCGGTACGTCTATAGTAGTTGTCCCGCGTTTTACTGTGGAGTCTGTGTGCGTGTTCACTAGTATTATGAAGATAGAGAAATGTTTACTACGACAAACGAATTGAGAGCTTGTATTAAGGAAACGCACAATAATTCCTATCTGATGTCACTTCAAAGAATCTAGCAAATATTTGTGGAGGAAGACGTCATTGGGGGGGTTTAGGGTTTGCTTTCGAGAACCTTGCATGTCGCTAGCCGCGGCAGTAACCTGCTTTGCGTTTATGTTTTGAGTGTTGCTAGAGCGGTTGTAAACGAAGGCCTAAACGAAAAAGAAAATTGGAGCGCGGAGACAGCTGCAGGAAAACTAAAGCAATCAACGGCTTTTCATTCAGTACCTCTCGCAATCGCCGACTTAAGTTGTGAACGAGTAACATTCCTTCTACACTCGAAAACTGCCTGTTCCCAAGAGTATGTGCTTCGAGGCGTGGTCGACCAGACACTTCGAGTCCCGCTAAGTTTACAACTAAAGAAAACGGACATGGCCTCGCGTTTATACACATTTTCCGTGTGACCATTTTTTTGTGTTTACGTGCCTGCTTTCTTTTTTGTGTCTTACTTCCCTATTCTCTTTTTTTTTTCTTCCCTCCTGCCTTGCTTTCCTCTTGTCTCCCCTTCCCGAAGAAGCAGGCAGACGTTGTGCCCTAGATGGAAGCTGTCAGCCTGTTCCCTCCCTATTTCTACTGCGTCATCGTGTTTTCTATTAATACAAACTAAATAATAATAATAATAATAACAACAATAATAATAATAATAATAATAATAATAATAATAATAATAATAATAATTCTAAGGGCGATTCAATGAAAACGCAACGGACTTAATGTTGCGGCTGAAATTACAAGGTTTCTCGCTCATATACGGGGGTTCAGAAGTAATGAGCACAATCTAACGTACGATAATCAATCGAGGAGAGCGCTACGCAGTGCCAACGACATATATGGTTGAACACTCATTTGTTTAGAAGAAGTTTATTCTCTCGTGGGACGCAACAAACCTATGAAACGAGCGTCTATACTACAAGCATTTTAAGTTAGAAAACTTTGCTAACGATTTGGATTGGATTGGATTGGATTGGATTGGATAAACTTTTATTTGGTCCTCCAAAACACAGATCACTGTGTTGCGGGCAGCTCCCACGTGGGGACTGAGATGCCAAGCTCCTCAGCCGCCTCGTGGGCTTGGTGGACAGCCCAGAGCTTATCTGCCAAGGGCGAGCTGCGGATTGCCGCCTCCCATCTGGCAGAGAAGATATTCGATAAATGAGCGAATTTGGTGCACTGTCAGAGCATGTGTTCTAATGAAGCTATTTCCCCACAATGTGGACAAAGATTACTTGGGTACATGATGTGTAACATTTTCAAAGTAGGGTGCATCCGCGTTTGCAAAAGCCTTAATGTAAGTGCTTGGGGCCGGGTTAGATTTTTGTGAGGTGGAGGTAAAATCCTTCTAGACTCGTAGAAATGTTCAGTGAGCTCGTTATTTGTCATGAGGATTTCCTGGTTATCTCCTTCACCGGTAGAACGCATCCCCGGGGAGGCGCGGTATAGGAGATAGAGTTCTCGCGCCGCCTCGTGTGCTGCTTCATTGAGATTGGGAGGGGAATCGTTGATTTGTCCAAGGTGAGCTGGGAACCAACTCAGAAGATGATGCGATTTAGCATTTGAGTTTAGAGAAGCTGCTAATGATTTAGCATTGGATCAACATTCATTTTAGACAAACCTATATACTATGGGAGTGCATAAATGCCGTCCCAAGCATTCATTTTAGACAAACCTACGTAGTAATTGCTGTTCATAGTGCGTGGGATCATGAATCGCGGCATTCTATATTGTTCTGGTAAACAGCCTTTTATTTCGTTCTTGTTAACACTTTGTTTTGTCATGTGCTTTGATTGGTGGGTTGTTAAATGTCGATATTTACACGGTGTTGTGGCCTTTTATTTTATTTGTTCTGGTTATAACAGCCTTTTGCGAACCCTTTTTTATTGTTAACGTTTCGATTTCTTCATACACTGATGTTGATGGCTGTATTTTCGCCTTCATCGAACACTGTAAACAAAAGTTAGCCGAGATGGGAGTTTCTCCAGCTTATGAGCCCACAAAACTCCCCTGCCCCAATTATTTACTCCCTGGTAGGGAGTGAACTCGGCACATGTCATCGTAAAACGCCCCCTCCTTAATCAGAGAGTTTATGACGACATGACCTTGTTAAACTCCCCTGGGAGTTTCAGGTCACGTGGTTACAAACTCCCTATAGGAGCTTTAAAAACCCTCTTTGGGCGTGACGTGTGTGTGTGTGTTTGTGTGTGTATGTGTGTGCGTGTGCGCGCGCGTGTGTGTATGTGTCTGTACGGGCATATGTTTGCACGTCGGTGTGACACACATGTGATTTGTGTGGCTAACCGTGTAAGCATCTGTCCACAGGCAACGAAATTATAAGTGCAGCGAAGAATAGCAACGACCGGTTGGTATTTACTGGGAACATTTCAATATATTTCGCACCTTAAACCACGCTGCACATCGGTCCGATTCCTCAACGAAACGTCCTGAATGCCACGCTTCAAAGGGCCGAGTAACAAAAAACTTCGAAGAATAAATTAATGGTAGCAAAAGTAAGCTGTTACGATCGTCAGCGGCTGCTCCTGGAGTTTCACCATCAGAAACTTCGAAGTGGTCTGAAGTAGGCTTCGCTCGACTACGGCAGGCTGGCCGGCAACCGGTCTGAGAGTTGCGCCGGCGACGCGCTCGCCCCGTCTCTGCCAATAGTGGCTTCTCGGAGTGTCACCGGTATTTCACCGGCTGTAACATCTAAGTGGTAAGAAGGCCTCGCTATGCCGTCGGTATCAAGCCGGCATCGTATCGAACTCGCACTGTGCGCTGGCCACCGCGGCAAGCGCTACGAGCTAGCACCGACCACCGGCGATGCAAAGAATGTGTTTCACAAAAAATGAAGGCTGCTGGGATGTATAACAGTCTTCTGCGCCTTGCGACCGCAGCTGTCAATGACTAACTACAAGGCGAGCGCCGAACGAGGCGGGGTACGATCGTCAGCGATTGCACCGTAAAACTTCGAAGCGGTTCGAAGTAGGCTTCGCTCGACTACGGCAGGCTGGCCGGCAACCGGTCTGAGAGTTGCGCCGGCGACGCGCTCGCCCCGTCTCCGCCGATAGTGGCTTCTCGGAGTGTCACCGGTATTTCACCGGCTGCAACATCTAAGCGGTAGGAAGGCCTCGCTATGGCGTCGGTATCAAGCCGGCATCGTATCGAGCTCGCACTGCGCACCGGCCGCCGTGGCGAGCTCTGCGAGCTATACATGCAATGCATGCGAGCAACGGGAACAGCGACTGCGAACCGTCTCATTCGTTTAAGTCTATCGCTCCGTAGCTTAAACTGCGTGGATAGCGGACACCTATTTCTGTGCATGGGAAAAACGAAACGTAAACTGCACATCAGCAAGCATTTTGTGATCGCCAGCTGTCATTCATCGAATCATCGTGCCGTACTCGTGAGTGAGGCCTAGTCGTCGAACGCGGTAGCGGCGGTCTACCTCGGTTCATCGCTGGAGCTGCTGAATGTGCCTCGTTAATGTGTTCATTCAAGGCCGCGCGCTCTTTGTGTATGATTCAGTGCATTTTACGGGTCCACAAACAGCACTGCTGATGCGAATTCAGCCTGTACGACAGAGCGTCAACTGATAAAACTTTTTCGTTATAGTAAAAAAAATATTAGTTATTAGGCAGGATTAGGATAAAAGGCATGTGTGTTGAAGTGCTTACATCAAACCAACGCAAGTTCATATTTACGCCGTGCGTATTTATTGCTTAATTATTAGAAAAAAAAGGCTTTCACCTGGGCTACAGGAGGTCAGAATGTGGTGCCTATATATACTCGGTGACTATATGGTAGGTGTGTACTGCGTGTGGCAAGCTGTGGTGTGTGCGAGTGTTGTGATATTACGTGAACGTTGTGATAATGTTTGTGTACTGTAATCATTGTTGTGCGTATTAAATGTAATGTAATTAAAGTTACGCTTGCGCATGGTACGACTGCTGACGTAATTTTTTTTCTCGGTCGATGCAAAAAATTTACTCCCATACTGACCTGAAAAACTTCCCCTATGGATGTAAATAAAAACCCCCCTGACACCATGCGAAAACCCCCTTCTGATGGGGAGTAAATTTTTTACTCCCAGAGACGGGTTTTTTAAAACTCCCATTTGGGTGTGCGCTAGAGGACAAGGTCATTTACTCCCATTTCGGCTTATTTCTGTTTACAGTGAAAGTGCTGTAGGCCCGTGTGCTCAGATTTGGGTGAATGGTAAAGAACCCCAGGTGGTCGAAATTTCCGGAGTCTTCCACTACGGCGTCTCTCATAATCATGGTTTGTTTAGAAAAAAAATGTGTTCAACGATTTCGAGTACTTCGTATATTCAAATATGGGAGAGCAGCGAGACATCCCAATGTTAAAAACCGCAACCAATATCAGTCAGCGTACAGCGCTGTCACGAATGATGGGACGTTGAACTCCACAAACCCCACATATCAATCAACCAATCAATCAATCAATCAGTAAATAAATAAATGAATTAATAAATGCACTGTTATTGCCCCTCTTCTGCTTTCATGCTGTTGTAGCCTTTTATTTTGTTGTGTTTAAGAACCACTTATTTTGTTATTGCTAACATTTTGCTGCGTAATATGCTGTGATTAATGGGTTTTTACTTGCAGATGTTTTTACGTAGTCGTGACCTTGTATTTTTTTTAAACCATTTGCGAGCTATTCACGTCCTGTAGACGGTTTCGCGCAAAAAAAATGTATTGCGCCATAACTCCAACTGTGCACAGCGTCCAGACGGAATGAAGATGGAAAGATATCCCGAGGTCCTGGTCCTAAGTGCTGGAAAAAGCGTTTAATGATTACGAGTACTTCGTACTCAACTAAGGAAGAGCAGAGAACCGTTCCTAATTAAATTACTAGGCAAAGAATATTATTGTCATGTAAGAAGTGTGTAACTCAAAGAAAAAAAACGTGCCTTGCAATGTTTACTTTGTACAGTTACAACTGACCTCTTTCTTTTTTTTCGTTACGGAAAAAAATCTGACCTGCTTAATTACCTTCACAGCAATGCGCTATGAGTAGAAAGTACAAGTTGAGCAAATAAACTTAGACACTTCATAAATTGTCTATTTATGGGCTTTTTGTTTGGGACATACTTTCTGTACATAAACTTTCCCTGTTTCTTTCATGCACATCGCGAAACATAGAAACCCTATGCGGACAAAAGTCATTTCCAGTGCCTGTTTTCACTTTTCCGAAGTGTTCCCGACGCTTCAAAGAATGCGCGTGCTTGGTTTTCGGAGAAACAATATACAAAACAAAAGAAAAAAAAGCAAGGCCACCATTTCTCTCGTATAGAATGGACCCGTAGGCTTACGCAGTGTTTACGTGCTTCAAGAATATAAAAGGAAAATATATAGGGTATGAGAGAAAAATGTCGAGGCACGTATCCGCAAAAGGCTCCAGACGCTACCCGGATGCTGTGGCGCAATATCAGCAGAAACGACTGGCCAGAGTAAATGAGCCGCTTTAGGAAAGGTACCTGTTCTCCGCCGACTGCACGACGCTTAATGTTGAAATACCAATTTGAAGATACTCTAAATATACTGCTATAGTTATAGACCTTACGTATAGGCACGCTATACTTCTTGAATATCGCGGCTCATTAACTAACACGTCAGTGCCTAATAAGACAAACAATGTACGAGTTCACTTTCTGCGGAACGCCAAAACGAAACAAGACCTTGTACACCGAAAAGACGGGCTATGCCGCGCCAAACTCGCCCTTCCCCTCTTCTACAGCTTCATCATCTCGCCTTAGACAGCGGGCGAAGCTCCCAACGTGCTAGAACACGCAACTTTCAACCCGTCCCATCCATCGCACCCCTTCCGAGAGGCTCCAAACGCAGAAGCACATCTATTGAAGGCCTCGTTGAAAACCGAAGCACCTGACGGACCCTTTTTGCGCGTTCTTCGGGCGACCACAGTGGGCTGTTTGTTGCTGTTGTGCCAGTTGGCCAACGCCGCTAAAAGGAACTAACGCGCGCCTAGCTGGTTCTAAATCGAGCCGCCGCCGCTTGTACCAGCACCGAGGATAGGCAGCGCAAGAAGAAGACGAGGCATCGGCGGCGAGTTCCCTCGACTGCACCGGCAAAACAGACTGGTCGTCTACCGACAGAGTCGGGCGGCCCGTTTTAGCGATGACTTCAAATTTAGATGGCGCTGGAGTGAGTTAAGGAGCTTGAGAGGGAAGGGGGGGGGGGGCGGTTGTAAAAGAAGGGGACGACGGTCGGCAGGTCTATTGCGAAGAACCCGGCTGTGTCGACTTCTTTTTTTCCGTGTCGGGATACGAGCTATATGCGACTCGCTGAACTATACGAGCGGGAACGCGAAGGATTTTTTTTTTTTTTTGCAGGAAGGAAGGAAGGAAGGCAACGGGCCGAACGGGTATGGGTCTGTTAATTTTATTTATTTCTCATTTCGTTCCATCTTTCTGTTGAAGGAAGTGGGCGAAAAAGATTCTCCAGTGCGGCAGGCATTCGACGTGTATACTCTCGGCAACTATTTATACCACGTGAATGCACTATACAGCGCGCGGTGTTTCTAACGTGGACGTTACGTGACGAATGCAGGATCAATGAGACGTGCGCGCTATACTCGCTTATTATTTTTTTTCTGAAAGCGGGGAGTTATCTTAAACCCATCGATGTGAACTAGAAATACTTTCGTACAAGGAAACAAAGCGGGCAAGAAAAAAAAAACATTCTTCAGTTTTGTGACAACCTGAGCCCCCAGTACGTCGCATGCAGCGCAAATGTGTAGGAGAATAATCGCGCCCTTACGACGCGTTATGTGCTGGCTTTCGTTGGTGATTAATCGTCGACGCTTTGGTCGTGGAACGGCTTCGGAACCATATCACACTAAGCCAAACAGCAACAAAACACGCTTACGGCTGCAAGTCTCCTGAAGAAAATTAAGGAGCATGCCGCAGATTTCGAGCCGATTTGGAATTTTGCACGACTCTAACTGGATCAAGGAATGGAATGCACAATATGATCAGTGGAAGTGCCTCAGACAGGCCGGCCGACGTTTCGATAGGAGGACCTATTTTTTTTCAAAGGTGCGTTTCGAGCGTCCAGGATCCGTGGATAATTATAGGGGACTTCAACGCCCACCACCCAATCTGGGGAAGTTCAAAAGTCAATGCCACGGGCCGGAGGCTGGCTTCATTTGTATCGACTCATGAACTGTCTCTACTTAATGATGGGAGCCCTACATTTCTGCGAGGATCAACGTACAGCAGCTGTTTGGACTTGACGTTTGTGTCACGTCGCTTCGCCACAAGCGTTAAGTGGTTTTTAGACATCGAGACACATGGTAGCGATCACATCCCCAGTTATCTCACCATCGAAGGCTTTGCTAGCGACCACCCGCCGAAAACCGTACGGAGGATCGATTTTTCAGCATTCACAACCAACATTGAACACGCTTGTGAAAAAGGCTTAACCTCTGGCATTGAGCAAGCGATCAAACAAGCAGCGCAGAGTGCGATGCGCACGCTGGCATATTCTTCAAGGCCCTCAGAAACGGACGTGGAGTTAGAGCGCCTCCGTGCGACTCGTCGGCGTGCGGAGCGTAGATATCGACGCACAAAATCCATTCAAGATCTACGGATGGCCAGGCGCATGCAAAAGAAGATCCAGCGTCGTATAGACAAACTGGAGTTTCAACGGTGGGCGAAGTTTTGCGCGAGTCTAGACCCTCGCAAACCGCTTTCTCAAATATGGCGAACCGTGCGAGGCCTACGCATATTTCCCCAACAACGTTTTCCGTTTAAAGCCTTGGCCCTTTTCCAAAATAGAAGGGATATCGAGGTAGCGGAAGATTTTTGTAGGAAGATTGCGGGCCCGTCAAATTGCACAGAAGCCCTTACTACTGATTACACGCCACATTCACTTGACCCGCACCTGGACCTGCCTTTTTCAATGGAAGAACTTAATGTGGCTCTTGCTTCATGCAATCGATCGTCATCGCCTGGGCCGGATGGCATATCATACCGCCTATTATGCAATCTCGGTGATCGAGCACGAAGTGCTTTGCTGGAAGTATTCAATGAGTCTTGGAGAGATGGAACGGTCCCCAGAGAATGGAAAACAAGCCGGTTGGTTGCACTTCTCAAACCTGGAAAATCGCCTCTAGAGCTGACATCATACCGCCCAATAGCGCTGGCTAGTTGCGTAGGGAAGCTGATGGAGCGAATGATCCTTGCCAGACTCGAGTGGTTCCTAGAACGCCATAGAATATATCCAGACGCCATGGCCGGTTTTCGTCGTCTTCGGAGCTCCATTGACAATGTCATTGACCTGGTGACCTACGTACAACACCAGAAAATGAGCAGACGGTTATCTGTCGCACTATTTTTAGATGTCAAAGGAGCATATGACAATGTTTCTCACGAAGCCATACTTGACGCCCTCGAGTCAGTTGGTTTGGGTGGGCGAGTGTACCGCTGGATCCAATGCTACCTACATATGAGATCATTGTTTATGCAAACTGATGATGGGCCGACTTCTGAACATTATACACACCGTGGTGTTCCTCAAGGTGGTGTATTGAGCCCCACACTGTTCAACCTGGTTCTGATCGGTCTCGTGGAACGCATACCAGATTCCGTGCAGATATCTCTCTATGCAGATGATATTTGTGTCTGGACGTCAGGTGTAACACGTCCTCAGGTACGTGCGAGACTCCAGAAAGCAGCGAATTCAATATCGGCGTACCTTAGAGAACAAGGCCTCGAGATTTCTCCTGAGAAATCGGCGCTGGTCGCGTTCACGCGGAAGGCAATGACGTCATATCCCATCGCCATCGATGGACACAGTGTCTGCTACGCCAGGACCCACAGGTTTTTGGGGGTCACGATCGATCGAAATCTCTGCTGGAGTCCCCATGTGGCCACTCTAAAGAAGCGCCTAACGGCCATCGCACAACTTTTCAAGTTCCTCGGAGGCAAAACGTGGGGCACATCAGTGCACGCGATGTTGCATTTGTACAAAACGCTGTTTCTGGGGTACCTGCGGTATAGCTTGCCGGTTCTGACGAACGCTTGCAAAAGCAGTATACGCACAATAGAAAACGCCCAGGGCCAGGCACTCAGAGTTTGTCTTGGATTACCACGCTGTACATCAACAGCGGAAACCATCGCAATCGCCAAAGATCATCCGACCACAGTGCACATTACATTGGAGGTGCTTAGAGCTCATATTAGACACCTTGCTCGCGCCCCTGCCCACCACCTAGCTTCGCTTCCAGAAGATCGACCGAGTGCCTCCTTCTGTAAGAGAGTATTGACTTTCCGTGAGTGCCTTCCAACAGTCTACACGCCTCCGGAACGGATACTAACACCTCCTTGGTGCTTGGACCGACCAAAACTGCGCTTGACAGTGCCGGGGATTCGCAAGAAGGCGGAGCTCTCGGCGCCAGCTTTAAAGCAGATGATTCTACTCATGCTACACGAAGAATACAAAGATCATGTCAAACTTTACACGGATGGCTCGACAACTGTTGGAGGATCTGCAGGAGCTGTGATCTTCCCAGCAAGAGCCGAAACCATCCAGTTCAGAACGTCACACAAGACGACATCGACAGCCGTGGAGCTCGCGGCACTCCGCAGCGCACTCCGCAGGATTGATCGAGAGACACCACAAAAATGGAGCATTTTTACTGATTCGAAACCAGCTCTCCAATGTCTACACAATGCTCTACGTCGTGGGCCTCAAGACCAATTGGCGCTCGAAATACGACAACTGTACCATCACCTAATAGACGAAGGACATGACATATCTTTTCAGTGGTTACCAGGCCATTGCGGCATCATCGGTAACGAGCATGCCGACGATGCAGCTAAGAATGCTCACGAAAATGGAGTGATGGAACCTATTCCACTATCAAGAAGCGACGCAGCAGCAAAGATTAATACGCTTGCGCAGGATGTCGCAAGGTCTATGCGGAATACGCCCGGTTTTCTCCACACCCGCCTTCACCGCCTGGACCCATGCCTACGACTTACTATTCCATCTGGCCTACCCCGATCCGAGACGACCCTTCTCTGCCGCATGTGGCTTGGGGTGTCTTTCACGAACGCCTTTGCCTGCCGCATCGGAATGAGAGACAGCGCTGCATGCGACCATTGCGACAATGACGAAACAATTGAACATATTTTATGTCAGTGCCCCCAGTACAGCTCTCAGCGACAGTCCCTCTCAGCAGTGTTTGCTCGCCTCGACGACCAGCCACTTTCTGAGCAGTCAATCTTGGAATGTCGGAAAGATCGAGCTTCACGCCAGAAAGCAACGAAGGCGCTGATGAAGTTTCTGCGAGCGACCCGCCTCGTTGAACGATTGTGACACTACTGTGTGCGCGTGTGTGTGTGTGTGTGTTTGTGCTTCTCTTCCTCCCTTTCCCATTTCTTTTTCTTACTTTTCTGTCTCCCCTTACCCCTTCCCCAGTGCAGGGTAGCAAACCGGATATGTTTTCTGGTTAACCTCCCTGCCTTTCCGCATTAAATTTTCTCTCTCTCTCTCTTTCAAAGGTGCCGTGTCACCTTTGGCATGTTAGTTTTAAGGGGGTAAGTGGTGACATCATCTCCGAATGGTGGCGCGTGTGTCTGTTGATAATAGCCGTCTGAAAAGAAAAAAAAAACCTATAAAGCCGAGAAGTGTACTCCTCGCTTCACTTCAAGTCACGTGGCAGTGATTCGAAATTGTTCTCAGAGAGAGGAAAGAAACCCGCGAAGTTGGAGCGGTGTGCTGTCAAAGTGTTGGCCGCTTCAGACACGAACAAACGAAAGATCTTAAGGCTTCAGAGCCGGCAGACGGTCGCCACGTCCAGCTACCACAAAGGGTTGCCGACGATAGCAGTGTATGCCCGTTCCCGAACACCCATGAATGGGACGCACAACAAGAAAGCAGTTAAAAACAGGGAGAAAAGCAAGCGGCGTACTTTTAAACGCCAAGATGACGAAGGTAAGCGATACCGGATGGGGTCTGAAGAGTTTGAGGCACTTCCACTGTTCATCCTGTGTATTCCACTACGTGTTTCTATCTGTCAGCTCCTATCTTGATTTTGGGGCAAGGACTGAGCTTTTAGTCTTCAGCCCTTCGACTTTAGGATTGCCGTCTTCAATGCCTCACCGAACTCGCGTGCGTTACATTATAAGTATTTGTGACATTGTACACATTCGTGTGACTTACAATGCTCCGATTTGCGTGTTTTGGGTTGTTTTTGTTCTACGAAAAGGATAACCGAGTGGTCTATACGTATCTGTATGCTATAAATATGAATAATAAAAAGTTGGCACCACCTCGAGTACACCACGAAAACTAATCGTTGATCTATTTCGAACAAAGTTTAGAAACAGATAGGTTTAGAATACCGTACGCAAAGCTTACGGGCAGCATTGGCGATCGTCACCCATAAGGAACCCGCAAGAGGTTAGCGTACGACGCACGCGCAACGCAAACGCAAAGCTTTGCGCTATTCTAAACCTCTATTACCCAACTCTATTCATTATGAAACAGCGAAAGTCACAACAGAACAAGAATGAACGTAAAAACTCATACGCATACCTCTTATATATATCTCTTCTATATAGCAAAATGACCTCCAGAGGTGAACGCTGCTCGCGCTAGAATTATCCATGACTGAATACAGTTGGATCATATAAATGCGTGTTGCTTCAAAACGGATTATACATACAGTGTCAGTGAGAACATCTCTATTTTAATTTATTAATTAATAATAAAGACATCACAAAATAAGTTGATGTATACATACGGTCGCCTCATCGATGAAGCCTGCGGGGACCTCTTCATATAAAACTAAGCAATATTCAGCACGTTTTGACTAGCTAATTCATAATCGGTGTCAAGTTCTCACAACAGCGGAGAGTGGCTTGTCGGTCTGCAACTGCACATAATCTTGAGGTGATAATGCACTAATGACATGGCAAACAAATTGTTCGCACTCATTACGGAGACGTCAAGCATTGTCGCCGGGTTGATTAATGGCAGATTTCACCACACGAATGCTTATTTTGTATCGCTGTTTTTTTTAAAGCTGGTCCCCCCGGAAAATCTTATCAAGAATTCAGACATAATCGGAACAGAGTGTGTATTATATAACAAAACAACGCACTTCCATCTTTCAGCTGTTCAGTTTCGGTCGTAAATCCCGCTGAGGCGAAAGTCTTTCTGAGGTATAACGATCAAACGTACCACAGTTCTGAGGGAGAAGTTGACATTTTTTTTTCCAGAATGCAACTGACTGTATGCAGCGTTGTACCAGCTTACGCAAACCAGGCCTTTAAAATATATGTACTTTATGACAACGCGACCAGGTGCACGTTGCCGACTATTTCGAGGAGTCACAATATCTGTTACCGAATGGCTTAAATATACAATATTAATTACCGTTTGAAGTATAGAAGTTTATAGCGGAAACTTTCAATTACAAAGTTGATAGGCTCCCAAAAACGACCGAATGTTTATTTAGGAAGTTTCTGCTTCTTGGATTGAATATAGCCAGGGTGCATGCAACCCAAGCTTAGAATTCCAGTGTCTCCGAAGCAAGTGTCTATTCCACAATCATTCATAATAATATCTGGCTTTTTACGTCCCAAACAAAGACACGATAATGAGAGACACCCTACAGTGGAGGGCTCCGGAAATTTTTACCATTTGATGTTCTTTAACGTGCACAGACATTGCATTGTACACGGGTACCTAACTATTTCGCCTCCATTGAAATGACATCACCGCGACCGCGATCGAACCAGCGACTTTCGTGTCTGCAACCGAGATTAAGTCCTCCCCTGCTCCACCGCGGTGGAGTTAATCCTCTATCATCATCATGAGATTCGTGGTTACGAAGATTCATGAAACACTGCTTCATTTCTTTGTCTCAGATTAGTTTAAAAGGTTGTGGCGAAATACGGCCTTGAATAATAACGCAACGTCTGTAATTAACATGGTTACTAAATATTTGCAAAGGCTACATTCACAGCTGTATTCGAGCATACCCCAGTCCAGATAATAGGTTTTTTTTTGTTTACGAGCAATCATAGTGTTTCTTCATTAAAGTAGATGAATGTTTGTTTAAAATAAATAGCTCCGGAAATCTATACGGCTGTTCTCAAAATCGTTGTTCTATACTATTCCAATACTGTTCGAATGACATTCGATTCGGTTCTTGTACTCACTATATCATGTGTGTTTAGAAAAAGGGTTTAACGATTTAGAGTACTTTGTAATCTACTATATATATGCATTGTAGAGCAGAAAGCCGTCCTAGTCACACCTGTTGAAGAACCCAATAAATAAGATACAGTTACCGGCTTCGTAAACTGCATATATTGCCTGTAGATTGTAGCTGACCTCTATCGTCAACTGATTTAAACACAATGCGAATAACAGTCGTAGGGATTATTGGATAAAAATACTGCGCTAAGAATGGTGTATGAATTCTACGTGCTTAAGATGTCCGCGACGTAACTTTTATTTCTCAGTCACTGATACCTACGTTCCGAACTGAAAATATTGAACACGATGCATGTTATATAGTTGATTGATAGCAAGTAACCACATTACCACACACTGGCCTTAATTAACCTCACGAAAGCTGCAGCGTATCCCGCGTTTTCCCTACTAGTCTTGTGCCCTTGTGGTCTGTTTGATAAGCGAAGTAGGGCGGTATTCACAAATCAGTCTCTTGATTATCTTTTACTGTGTTACTGTTCTCGTGCGCTTATAACGCACGTAATGTGCACCGAAGATTGCGGAAGATATGAAATAAGGATAAGATTGGTACACGTGAATACGGGCCTATAAGTCGCTAAACACCACGTAAAAATACATAAGCACTGCCTACAGCCATCGTACCTTGCCCAAAAAGAACTTGGATGATTATCCATTCAATTACGTTAACCAACTTTCACGGTGTAAAACACTTATGCGAATTCAAGTAAATTCATTTCTCCAAACAGGCATAAGCCTGAGACATCGCTTCTGTGTCGAAACCTTGAACGTCTGGGTAAATAAACGACTTCCTGATAATACTTCTAATATACCGTAAATACATTTCAGACTTAAACCACCACCTTCTGTCCCCGAACAAGCGTATCATTCAACTTAGCTCCGAAGTAATCTTAAGGGCTTACTCCGTCTGAAACAGCCCTCTTGGTAAAAAGGCAAGTGCCACGAGGTAGCCGCGGAGCTAAACTTTGTTTTATGGCTCGTACCAGCTTATAAATTGTGCATGGTTTGCCAAATAACCAGTGGCGTAGACTACAATACCATAAGGAGTTTATATGTCGACGTAATTTCGCACGCAGTTACACATTAAGGGTGTACACGTACGTAAGGGCCATCGACGTGTCACATTTGCGTTTTGCATTTTCATTCGTGCATCGTGTTACATTGAACAAACATGCAAGGCGTTATGAGCACTCCCGTTTTCTCCCCCTCCCCCTCCCATGCGCAGGGTAGCAAACCGGCTGCCTATAGGCTGGTTAACCTCCCTGCCGTTCTTTTTCTCCTATTTTCCTTCCTTCCTTTACCGTTTTCATGCTTTCTGAACTATCGCTAACGGTCATGAGAAAACAAATTGAACCAGCGGATATTTTACAATGTGCACCTTTTATGCACCGTTACCATCAGCGTTTCTCTTTTTTCTATCGGAATTTCTGCAATGTCCATATCGTTTGTGTTTTAATTTGGCGCTTGCATTTTCATTTTGGATACGATAACTGTTGTGCAACTGCCAAAATATGTGCGGTGCCACATTCAATAAAAACATGCTGTAAGCTTGTGCAATACGTCTGGAAATTTTCTTATCAGTTCGTTGAAAGTAATAAGTGACGAAGCCTGCATACCTTACAGGAAGGTAATGAGCCCTTAGGAACTAATTTGAAAATTAATGCAGTAATTCAGCTATTTGCAAGCGATGAATATTTACGTTATCAGAAATGACAAATTGACCGAGATAAACAAGGTGAAAAAAATTTAATAAAACTAGTGTCTGCCATAAACAGATAAAGCAACCAACTCGCCACGTACCAATGCGCATAATTGAGTTCGCACTGTAGCTATATAGTTTTTTTTTATTTACAGACATCCGAGACGCCGTGACAGCTTGACATGAAACAATTGTCAGAAAATCTGGAATATTTCAAGGTGAATGCTACGTACAAAAACAAAACAAAGAACGTTATTACTTTTTCGTTATTTCCACTAGTTTCACAAACTATTGCCTTGAAGTGGAGACGCTTTAAAATAAATTCTAGAGCAAAATAAATGTAATTAATCCTTATTGGATCTTTCAGAATAGTAACTCTAAATATGCCCTCCACATAGCACGCGGGCCCCAAAGAATTGAAACAGTGGGGATTATAAAATGAAAACGAAGCCATTTTGCCGAGGAGCATATTTTAAAATTCAACTTGTGTCGTGCACATCCCTTGCTTTTCGTTAAGGTAAACGAAGTGAAAATTATCGATCTCAATAATTATAATTTTTACTCCACGCATTTGTAGCATGAGCATGACAGTAATACTTATCTGTGTCATTTGAAAGGCCAAGTTACTGGTATATTTTACACTCGAAACCTTACTATGCTTGACGTCATACGAACTTAGCACGTTCCGACAGCAGTAAAATATGATGTCACGGAGAAATTACGCGCTAAAGCCTTAATTCATCACTCCTGTAGAGCATATTACATATCTACATGTAGAGCATGTACATTTCTCCAACCGTTGACGACACATACCGCGTTGAAATCGCAGTATAATTCACGATGCAAACACGAAGTACTTTTTTCTTTGTTTCCTCGGCTATAAACCTCACTTTAAAACCAGCGTAACGGATTCTGACTTGAAGGTTGCATGAATTTCGGATCTCCTATTTTAGATTGACCGAGTTCAATGACATTGAAAGTGTCTAAAAGTCATAAACCCATATACTGGTGGCAGTTTCGGTTAGTTCACAAGTAATTGGCATTCTGAGTGCGCTACTTTTTTTCGCTATAGTCCATCAACAAGCGCGACAGTGGCTCAATATATCAATTGTAAAGACGTTAACTGGAACCACCTTCGTGCCTCATTACCTGTAATCTCGAAATGGAGCCAGTAACTCCTGCTCTTCTTCGGTGCACAACTGCTGTCGTTACTCCTCATATAAGGTGCATGTGTTTTAATCCTACAAATGCCTGCTCGTCTTATAGTAACATTTTTGTCGCATTAAAATGCCGCTAGCTCGCCTAACAATTCATGTTAATCCTGGCTAATGTTATCGTGATCATATTGTTGCCTCCCCTTTTTTGTCGTTGTTGTTTCTACAAGGTTTCTACAAAATCTACAATCTTTCTAGAAAATCAAGACACGTTTTCCGTTAAGAGAGTATAAAGGAAGTGCATTTTCTACGTTTGTTTCACTGTCATGACTTTTGACTTAATCCGTTATACTTCGAAACGTGTATTTTGCATAAAGAAGTATCCGTAATTATTTCCTACATGACCTTCCGTTGCCTATGCATTTACGTCATTATTACGTTCATTCTCGCTTACGTTCAATAACCATTCCAGAGAGCAAATGTGCGTTGAAATACTTAACTAATATATTCTGAGCGAACTGATTACCAAACGCTTCAATGCTTGTGAATATCGGAAGATGCTCTTGTTTTCTGACTTCGCGTCGACGTACACTAATTATGCCACCTTGGCATTTCTTCAATTTGCAGGTACTTCATTACCCTATGTCTTTTTCACTCTAACTTTATTTCGTATACTAGTTTTGAAGTATGCGATATGTTTTATTTGATAAATTTTATAATTAAGAAGGTGGTACATTATAGGCCTGATGCGCGAGTACTATACCGTGCGCTTGAAGCTGCCTGGTTGAAATTATTTTAAAAATGTATTCTTCAATTTGCGCATTCTATATGAAACATTTCAAAACTGATCGGGTTCAATTCAACACACTGCCATTTTGCTGCTACTCAAAAGTTTCACAAAATGTGTTACTAATCGAACGTTCCTGCACTTATTTTTCTACAGAACTGCGCACTTGTAAGCACTCTGCATGAACGAGATGACAAAGGAATGTTTACAAATGTCCTGTATGGTCACATCGACGTATATAAAAGGCAGAAATAAATTTCGTCTTCTTCACGTGAAATATTTACCAGTGCGTGGCAGGCCCTCCACTGCAAAGTATACAGGCGCAAAAATGCACATAAAGCATTCGATAATTATTTTCCGCCAGTGATTACACGGCACATTTAACGTCCGATTAGCGGGCCTTAATGGTGGAACGCACGTGTACCGGCTGATATATCATCGGCTGCTTTGCGACGACGAAATTAACAGTGCGATCAATTTTAACGCCGGCAGTCTGTGCCACCGCGTACAATACATTATGATGTTGGTGTGAATCAGAAAGAAAAAGACCTAATAATTACTAAAGCAGTCAATTCGCGTATATGTTTAGTAATAATTTATGGGCATCTGCGGTAACGAAGAGACTGTAGTATACATTCTATAATGGTAATCTCTTTCGGATATTTTCTATTACTGTATATTACGTACAGCTGAATCTATTTATCTGACTGAATCTGCGTGTGCCAATTGCTTGAGGAATTGTCGTGATTGTGAACAATGAAAGCCATGCCTCAAGCGGTGCAGGCTCTCCTGCGGTTCCTTAGATATTCTCAATGTTTAATTAAGCGCTTATGTTTAGTACCTATGCTATACTGCAAAACAAAAAAAATCGTGTTAAGTAGCTTCATTCTCAATCATATGCACAGACTCACAAGCGATTTCAGTGCGATTTCCTCATTTGCATGTTTTAAATTACCGTGTGCATGCAGAAGCACGTGTGATGCAAATGACGTCGCTGTATACAGCTGACACGCGTCCGCAGGCGCGAAACTGAATTTCTGCAGGCGTGCATGGGGAACGTGCGAACAGTCTCGTCCTTTACGTAATAAAGACAACAGCTGTGGTCACCTAGGATATCTACAGAAGCTCGCGATGTAAGACGGGAGTGTCATACATCGAGTGTCCTTACTTATAGTTGTCAGAGGTGTTGGAAAACACGCAGAATATTTCGTGTGCCCAAACAAACGAGCAGTCGCACTGTTTTTTTTTGTTTTTTTTTTACTAGCTCACATGTGGTTGTCAAGTGTCTCTTGAACTTTAATAACTAACATTCGCGCATTATTCTAACCCACACACCAAGAAATTCTCTTTGTTGTTTATTATAGGGAACTGATATCGGGAAGATTTAGATAGCAGTTTCGACTTCCCTCATTCCCTATTTTACACTCAATCAAGCCAGACACGAAGAAGCTTGGTCGATACTATTTGAGAGCATGCATGACACGTTCCCGGGAACAGTTTCCCGCCAAGCGCTTCGATAGACCAGTAACGTAGCCTACTCTAACAGAGTGAACGAAACTATTACAGAACCGAAACGCGGCCGCATGGTGATGGCGGGTAGCACGTGTTGTGCTGGTGGCGTGACTGACTGACTACTCACCTGCGTTGACGTGCGCCTTTTTCATCCAGGGATAGATGACGGGCTGCCCGGCCTGATTGCAGTCGCCGCCGGCTACCGAAGTGGGCGCCGTGGCGGTGGCCCCGGGGCTGTGCATGGGTGGCGCTGCCCCGACGTGCGGCGACTGCGGCGAAGGCCTGAGCATGGACGCCGGCGGCGGGGGCGACGGAGACCGCTGCAGAGGCGCGGGAGGTCCCGAGTACGGCGGACTGTGACCTCCGCTGGCATGGTCTAGCGCTACGCTGGGCCGCGACAACGGGCTCAGCGTGGTCTGCGTCATGGAACATGAGTGCTGGTAGTAGTGCGGCGACGCGCTGGACACGTAGCCGCCGTTCTCGGCCCCGTACGGCGCGGCGCCCCCGAACGCCGCCGCGTACGGATGCGCCGCCGCGTGGTGGTGGTGGTGCGGCGGGCCGCCCGCGTAGTAGTCACCACCACCGTGGCTCGGGATGTAGTTTCCCTGCGAGTACTCCTCGGGCGGCGGGAACTTGGGGTCCACGTAGGACGGCGAGTTCATCAAAAATGAACTCATGGTCATTAATTTTCGCCGGCTGAATTGGATGATGGAGATAGTTTTGCTTCGGTTTGGTCGCCGAGCAGCGCCATGGCTCCGCCCCGCCGCTGAAGATTAGCATATCACGTGACGGACGCCATCCAATGACGGAGGCGGCGCGCGCGGCGCTGAACCCGCTCCGGCGTCGGCGACGATGATGGATGGCGATCGCGTTGCCCGCCGCCGGTGCGCGCACATGCGAGGGACTCTCCGGAGAAACGCCGGCTGCTAACCTGTCCGATGCACGACGCCGAGTTTCACCACGCACAGAGTGGACAGCGGAGAGCGCGTCCACAAGAGCACGCACGGGTTGTATAATCCAAGCACGGGCGGACCGATGCGGCCCGCGCGAGCAGTCGCGATCGAGTGGCCGCTCCCTCACGTGGCAGGGCGGACGCGCCAAACTTGCCGACTATAGCGCTGCCGCCGGCGACCGGAGTGTTTGTTGGGGAAAGGGGCGGGCGGAGAAGGGGGCGCGGGGAAGGAGGGCTGGTGGGAGGGCGCTCGGCCGGAGCGGCGCGCGCGGGCAACAAGTTTGGCAACTCCGCTCGGCCGCGGAGTGGCGCTGCGGGCGCGAGCGACTCCGGTACTCGCCTGAGGCCCTGAGTGTTTTTTTTTTTCTCGCGTACAATGGCGAGGGGACAGTCATTCTCTCTTCCTGAATCGGCGTCGTTACGCTCTACAGCTGGGATTCCTTCGAATGCGAGGGTGTGGATACACAAAAGTTCTCCTATTACACGAGCGCCTTTCACTACACTCCGTTGAGTGGCTAAGTTGGTATTCAGCCCATTTTTCACCTCCTTCGCGTAGAAGACCGACTATTATGACAACCGCATTGTGCACTTTCATCATGCTGGGTCTCAGATCTTAACACTTATGGGCGCAAAACGTAAGTTGCCCCACTGTCTTATACCCCTAGAAGTGTGGCAGCTTGGGCTAGTTGGCATGGCATGACGATAGTTATAGCGCGAGAACAAAACGACGACACAGAGACAAGAAGGACACGAAAGACACGAGCGCCAACTTCCAACTCTTTCGTGTCCTTCTTGTCTCTGTGTCGTCGTTTTTTTCTCGCGCTATAACTATTATCCTTATACCCCTGTCACACGGCACATGTAACGACATAAGCAGCGAATGATATTCATAGCGAATGTCATCCCAACCTTGCATCGGGGGTCTACACGGCTATGCGAAATGACCTTTGCAATTGATGTCAATGTCTTTCGGCAGACTGCTCTGATACCAAAAAGTTACATATCGCGGACTTAATTAACGAAACACTGTCCGACCGATTCGAAATAAACTGTGACGTGATAGAACAGCATTAGTGGGAAAAATCTCGTAGATATCCAAAGCAAGCCTTGCTTGAAGCTGCTCACAACTTCCACTCGGCTATATATTTGGGACCATGAGTTTGTGACGGCGATTAATTATGATCATGTGCAAACGATCGTTAATTGCTCTCCAGCTGCCTAGAATGAAGCATCAGAACCCACTGAAGCAGTTCAAGGAAAGAGATCACAGACGACGAGAGATTTATAGCTGCACCTAGAGGCCAATTCTGTTACGTTGACTGCTCTTTGGGCCTCGACTTCATCGGTGATTATCATAGAACAGTGGTGCTTCACAAGAAAAGAAAATTGGTTTGAAAACGCTCTCAATCACCGGGCGTACAACAGGTGCTTGTGTATTCTGGTGTTAGCGAGTCTAACGTGGTGTTGCTGCACCAAAACAACAGCGAGTGTATGGAAACATGACTGACAGCAGGCAGTATGGCATCAAGTTGGAGTCTTCTGAAAGAGAATAAAGCTGCAGAAATTCCTTGGACTATCACTTTGAATGTTAAATAGTTACTGAAAAGTTAACAAGAACCTATGATAAACATCTGAACATCATTTAGATTTGCTTTAATTCCGTTGACGAGACTACATATGTCGTACTTACAGGAGTTCGGTGAACACATTCAAAGTGCGAATGTCGTTAGATGCGCATGTCATTCGCTATGTCTATGTAACGGCAACAAAAATGAGATTACCACCGTATGTCATTTCAATAAATTTTTCCTAAACCAAACCTAATGTCATTTGCAGTGAATGACAATACAGGTGTCGTGTGACAGGCATATTATACTGTTCCTTATTTGTTCCAGCTCCCTGAGAATATTCTCGTCAAAGGTTGTACGTATAAGGCACCGTGCTCAAATCCATACTTTTTTTTTCTTTCTTCATTTCAAGTTCTTCAATTTACGTTAGCATATCTCCTAAGAGGGACAATATCCAGTTGAAATGTATAGCTTGGTGTCCTTCTTGCCGCCTTCAGTATACAATTGATGGGCTATATGCAAAGTGTGATGCTTGTGAATTACTTCGACTATGTTGTTGTGTGTCATGTATATCGTATAGCAAATGACACACCTACATAATATCATATATGTTTCTAGTGTCTGTATAGAAACACTGGCAAATTGCATGTTTAGATGTCATTACTTAGTGACCATAGAGCGTACGAAGACAGCAGTTGCGCTGGTATATATGCTTAGGCATGCGCATTTTTAAAAATTTCTATGCTAATGTTCCACAGCCTATGGCCAATGTAGCGCAAGTGAGCTTCATCAGTGCAAGTGAGCAAAGAAGACCTATTTAGTAACATTATAAGTACTCTGCAAGATATTACGTGCACGGGAAGAATGTGCGAACTAAAAAGCAAGTTTATGTGAGAAAGTAAGTTTATGTGTGAGTAGTATGTTTTTCTTTTTTTATTTACATATGCTTCCTTTTATGCATCACCGACTCCTGCCTAAATCCTCATGCGTGAGGCTGCCAGTATTTTTGAATAGATAAACAAATAAAGTTAGTGCAGTAGCAAGATATAAATTAACATGTTTTTTGTGACAGATACATGTGCATTAGGTAGAAACATGAGGTAGAATCTACATTAGGTAGAAACATGAGTAGGTAGAAATATGACATGTTCATTTACGTATTAGAATGCATGGCTGCGTAATTCATCTAACAGATCAAATACTCTCCTGACAACCATTCGCTAGGTGAAATGAGCAGCCTTTAGCTCTCAAGCAAGTTAAAACTGCTCCTACTTATCTATACCACCAACGTTATGCAATCAAGTAAAACTATGCGCCAACAGATAGGCATAAACCCGGATTTCGGGGGCAAATCGAGCTCGAAGTGATAAAAAAAAAAACTGCATCTGATCCAATGTTTCAGCGCGAGGAGTTGACCCGATCGGAGTCCACTTGCCGGAATGATGGCTCCATGCATGGCGATATCGTCCCTTATTCCACGATTTCTCCTTGCTCACGTACAGTGGCTTGTGTTACAAAATACATGCCTATATGGTACAGCCATGCATTATGCTTATATATACAGAATTACCAAAATGAGACATGTTATACAGTGCAGCCTCATTATAATATTTACCAGATTGTAGATAAGATATTAGCACGCCTGGCAGTTTGAGTAAATAGCACTTCCTGTATAAAAAACAAACAAAGCGCAGAACCCACTTAGGGCAGTGTGAATGCAATGTTCACTCATTGTGTGCTCATATGAGACTGTTTTCATTGAAACATCCAAAGGTTGATGATGTCGGGATAAATGATGTGTTTTTAGTCTCTTGAGATCAGTCATACGTAGATTATTGTTCTTACAACTAGAATACACACATAGAATCCGAAAGCAGCACGTTAAACATATCGGTGTTTGTCAGTATAACTGTTCCCTACATTCTCTATAGCTGCAATTGCATACAAATAATATTTGTCGGACACAAGGGCTTGCTAAATAACCTTGTGTGAACACCAGGTAAGCTTTCTTTAATGGCGCTGTAGCAATGTTCTGTTGCGTGGTGATATGTCATTGACCCAGATTTTTCTGTGAAATACATAAAAATACGAACTTTACTATGAAGTTAACTTTGGTGTTAAGGTTCTTTCTGGTGATTTGAAAAGATACGAATGGACCCACAAGTGCACTGTTAATGCAACGAATATTACAACAACACAGTATGAGTTCACATGTTAAGGAAAAAACGAAAATTTATTATTCTCTTCGTCTGCTCGTCCTCTTAGCATCTACTTTCGTTAAATGTGTTCTATGCCGCTTCTCGTAGATTTTTATTATGTGGCGTCGATGCTGATTATTTCGTAATAATATATAAGCATCCAGTAATGAGAGTAATGAACAAATCAGTTTTTGTCAAAGACAATAAGTCAGTTCACGATGCGAATGAATGCGCAAAATGTTCCAATACCTGAAAGCTTACCGCACTAGAAGTGTTGTTTCAAATTCTATCTGAACTCCCCCATAAGCCAACTACAAAAAGTTACATATTTGCCTCGAACAAAAAACTATAGTCAGAACGACTGTCAGGCAAGAAAAATGAGGGTATGGAAATATAATATCAAAATATTATTACCTCAAAAAGACAGCCAAAAGTTAAGGTTATTAAATATTATATCGAGAAATTATTTCTTAAAAAAGCGGTGCCTCAACTCATATAAATATAATGCAAAAGCCAGCCAAATAATGATACGCACGTTGGCTGTTGACTAATAATTTTAAATAGATCATGGTGGCTTGGTGGTTGTAGCATTTTGCTGTTAAGCACATCGTGACGGCCTCCGTTTTGAACCAGTCCTGTCGCATTTGGGTTAGGTCAATGTGCCATGCAGAAATGGATCTGTTGCTGAAGTTAGGTGCATATTCAGCAACCGCAGATGGTCCTATATCAATACGAAGCTATCTATCCTGATGCCCAACATACACAATTGCATAGTACTACGTCATTAATACTCACAGCTTTGTATAAGCCAGGTGCATATAAAAACAGACATTACAGACAGAAAGCACTGTAGAAATAAGTGCTCTATTGTTGCGCTTGAAATTCATAAACAATTGTGTTTATGAAACACAACAAGGGTTGAATATACACTCCCCTAAGTTGTTTCAATTGACACTCTGTACAGAAAGTCACTAGATTGTCTATAATTCCTTTTGACTCGCTGAAAAGACGCTCAATTCATCCGCAAAAAATGATATTCGATAGAAACATGGTGGCCAATACCCTTGTGTAACTCAATAGGAAAACTCAATAGACGCTTAATTTAAACACAGTACATTCTATGGAGAAAAGTCAATTTAGCCTCAATTAAATCTCTATAAGCATTTTTGTAAGGGAACCTGGTAATTAAGAATGAATAAAAGTGGTTGAAAGGCTATAGGTAGACGCTACTTTCTTTCCAGTATTTTTCCTCAACTCACAGCATTTAAACAAGAATTTGAGTGTACTAGAGTAGTTATAACACTCCTTAATTAGAATTAAACTTTAACAAACTATAATGAATTTGTCTGTGCTTTTTTTATGCGGGACATTACCTTCTATGTGACTTCTCTAATGATTGTCTCTTGGTGCACCTGATATTTCTTGTTCCGTCTTTCCAATTCTTCAGCACCGAATTAAAGGAAAGTTACTTGTCCTTGATTCGTTCTAAGGAGCCTTGTATCCGTTGCCGGAAAAAATGCAACTAAACACGTTACTCGTTACTCCTACAAAAAATAAAGGAACGTGTTACCGTTACCGAGAAAAGCAACGGGCGTTAACCTCTACCGTTGCTACACAATGATAAATTTTAGTCAATGTGTCTTTGCTACAGGAACTCACAAAAATAGTTTTTGTGTCTAAAATTTACGTTTCACATAAAACTTCTAACCCAAAACAAGGAATATTTTCTGCTCATTTAACGAGTATTCTTTGGACAAATGTACCGGTTCTTACCCATGGGATAGTGGCTTAAAGTTGCCTGTAGGGTTACATGTCATAACTTTTGTGACTCTGTGGCACACGGGGAAACCATTTTTTTTTCGTGTAACATTTTTCATGTGGACAGTGCTGTCCGATTTTGCTACATCAGAATTCATCGGGGTGGGCTCTGGCAAAATGGCACCTACAGGATAAAAAAGTAACGAGTAACGTGACACCACACGTTAGTGAAAAAATTGTAATGTAAGTACGTTACCCGCTAAAGTTACAAAATTGTAAAGAGTACCTTATTAAGTCACCGAAAAAAGTAGCGCGTTACCGGTAACGGCGTTACTTGTAATGCGTTACCACCAACATTGTTTCTAAATGATGATCCGATATACTCATTTTGGCTATGCCGCAATTTACCCGTATTCTCCTTGTGAATGCAGTTTCATTTCCGTGCGCAGGCTCCTGTTCTCTGTGGACTGCATTTGCCACAAAACCCCTCAAAGTTGGACACACAAATTCAAATACAAATAAAACAGGGCAAAAAAAAACTCACACAAACTGGTAATCTGTGGGATCTGTTTCCACACCCTCCCCATTCACTTTCAAGTTTCTATAAAAAGCAACAAATTAGTTTCTGCTGTGCTGTCTGAGGATTTATAGAATTTTTCGAGGAATGACAAGAATGTTACACTCTCGAGAGTAACTGCAGCATGCGACCGGAGGAACCGAAATCACTAATGCAGATGGACAGATGCATGCATATATCGCACAGCAGCTAAATCGGTGAGGTGTGGAAGACTGTGCAGCAATGTAGCAAGCAGCTTTTATCAATATGTTGATAACAGATACCGGAACATAAATTACTTCAAGTTGCGTCATAATTAATATGGCCAATAGCAACCAGGTATTAGTAGCTCTGTTGTGGAAGTCATCATGAGTTATGGTTGCTCGTCTCTTAAATATTTCTGAATAAGGTTACCTAAGCGATGGTTCAAAAGACCAGCTATTACGAAAAATTATTGATGGCACTCTCACGTTTTCTAATCTTAGTGCAACCACAATAAAGTACTCAAAACGGGACTTGCTTGTTATATAAATACGTACAATAAAGTATTCAAAACGGGACTTGCTTGTCATTTAAATACGTACCTTACTCCTTCAGAAGTGTCATATATTCACCGTCAAGCGCATTCATCAAGAGGTATGTATTATTACTTTCGAGAAATCTCTTAAATGAATACCATATGGCCTCGAACGCAAGTTACTACATGTATGCATGTATTAATGCGTATTTGGAAGTTTCCTGGGCCCGAGCTACTGAAATATCGCCGTACAGCGATAATTTACCACTTTTTAAATTTATTTCACACAGACGCCGTTGATGTCTTTCCGGGTCAAAAAAAAAAAATCAACAGTGCGCAGAAATATGGCAACGGCAGCATGTGGATCGCACGGAATTGGTTTTTGTAGAGAAGCGGAGTGTAACCAATTAATTAGTTATTATACCTGTGAAAATATTGAAAATAAGGCGAAAGAGGCAAGAGGGGTACGTTACAGCAATCGCGAGCACGCACGTAACACACACACACACACACACACACACACAGCTTATAACGCCTGCTGCTTGCTAGACTAGCAGTCATAAAGATATTTGAACAATACTGATTCCCTTCTCGTGGTTTCGAGTTTATGTAGTCCTTCCTCTCGGTTCGGTCTATGAGCTTCATTCCAGGCATATACATCTTCTCAATGTTTTCTGACCCTTAACTGTGTCTCTGTATATGTGATTATTCATCTTCATCAACAAATCAACTTTCACGACTTCGGTGCCTCCTCCTCAGAGGCAAAGTAATAAGATGGAAATTATTAACGCGTAAGTTAGAAACTCTTGCAGTTGATTGATATGTGGAGCTTATCGCCCCAAAACCACCATATCATTATGAGAGACGCCGTAGTCGAGGGCTTCGGAAATTTTGACCACCCGGGGTTCTTCAACGTGCACCCAAATCTGAGCACACGGGCCTACAACATTTCTGCCTCCATCGCAAATTCAGCCGCCGCAGCCGGGATTCAATTCCTCGACCTTCAAGTCAGCGGCCGAACACCTTAGCCATGCAGTAGACCATTGCGGCGGGGTGAGACTCTATAGCAGTCAGCATCTATGGTGTCAGCTGTGATAAACTTTCGCTAGTCGTGATATCACTACCGTGAACTTTGGCACTGAACTTGAATAATCTTTCCCGCGTTGTCATAGAGCAGAAAACGTGCAAGTCACGCGTTTTACGTGTTCCGTTCTCCTGCATTCGCAGTTTCATCAGCGCAGTTTTTGTTCGGAAGCACCCATTTTATTCCGACTTACCCCCCCCTTCTTCTTCCCCCATTCATTCGGGGGGGGGGGGGGGGCTTTCGCTATCGGCGTGCTACTACATACCACGGTCATCACGCGAGCGGCTCTAGCCGTCGTAATCTTTCAATTTGCTGCGCCCTTCGCGGTTGGAGGGTGGGTGAAAGTGTAACCGCGCTTAGAGAGAGTGTGTGCATGTGCGTCCTTCACATTTCTTTTACAAGTTTGGGATTCTTTTGCCGAGACCGCCGGAAGGAGGCGCTCGAGAGAAAACCGCGATATACGGCGTCGGAAGCGGCCGAGCTCCTAATGTGCAAACGTGACTTAACGGTTCCGCGTGTCTTAATCGCTTCGTTTCGTAATGTCGGCTCTGTTGGGAACTTTTTTGTCACGAACGTGCTCCAGAAGGGCCGCTCTCTGGAACAGTGCAAGGTATTTCACAAACTAATGGCGGGAAAGAAAAGGCGCGCATGTTGGCCGGGGTGACCGCGTTCAATGGAGTCGGCCAAGGTCAGGAGGGTGAAACTGACTCCCCCCCCCCCCCCATGTCGCCAACTTAGCGCGCGCACACGACTTGAGTATCTCGTATATAAGCTTGCGGACAGTAGACTAAGTCAGGGCCAGTGGGATTGCGCGGGCTACTGGAAAACAATGCGCAGATTTTTTCTACGATCATGGAGTGTCGATTGGCATCACCGGAAAGTGGATCATGAAAAGAAACTAAATCGACCCTAATGACACTTTTGCTTGAAAGAAACAAATAGAGAAAAGCAAAAGCATAAAGTAAGGAGAATACGAATTAGAAGTATTGTATATGGATGGAAAGAAAAAAAATAGAAAGGTGCCAGGTATGTGATGCACAGTAGTAGGTAGGTGTAGTAGAAACAAAAAGACGATGCATCAGGCAGATAACGTTGTAGGTCTCTGAAATTAGAATGGGCTAGAATTAACTGAGCGAACTCGACACACTTGTAGTAAAACATCCGGGAGATCCTACACATTGTGGTAATGCATGGCTTTCTTGCGAAGCCGTAACAAGCAGCCTGTGCCGATGTTATATCACTTTGAGTCGGGCGTTACGAGGCGCGTTGAAGTGCTTAAATAAACTGAGTTGTTGAACGCAAATCGTGCGTCTTCCAATCACGTGTCAACATACTGGTGGGCAAAGGGTAGCTCATAATGCGACATAACGTCGGCTTTTGCGTTAAAGCATTTGATAGATTGATATGTGGGGTTCAACGTCCCAAAACCACTATATGATTATCAGAGACGCCGTAGTGGAGGACTCCGGAAATTTAGACCACCTTGGGTTCTTTAACATGCACCCAAATCTGAGCACACGGGGCGTTAAAGCAATGTGCAGTTGTACCTCAACGAAGCTCACCATATCCGGTTCGATGATGTGCGTATCATAAGTAGGGGTTGTTGGCATATTCATGCGAAGCCCGAATACAGCGGCCGCGTTTATATAACATTGTTTGTTACGTTGTTATAAAAAAGAGAGCAAACCCTGCAACCACTATGGTACATATTCACGTGTTGATTTAAAGCACTGCCATGTCCTATAGTGTTTTATTATATATATGGCTGCCGTAAAGAATACCTGGTTTCGTTGCCTCCTCAGCAGTGATTTTTGTGCTTTGTTTCCATCGAGATTTTTCTATGAGCAACAGGGCCATTGATGCCGCTACCGGATTTTCTGCTTCAAGGGTTCTTTACCACCACCACGTTCAAGTTTTCTAAGGCGATACTATAGCTGTGCTGACAGAGACTGTGACACATACCTGTGCCACAAATGACGGGCCCAAATACCACACATATCACGGGCCTAAATTATCAAGGATGCGTGCCACAGTTGACTGGTAGAAAGGCTCACGCTATACATACATTGACCTGTGAAACGTGTTCAACACACACTCATGTCCTCCTACCTACGCGGAATTGCCGGGTACATAGAAAGCTCATCATACGACCACGAGAGTGGCCAGACGTAGGTGGCGATAGATAGATAGATAGATAGATAGATAGATAGATAGATAGATAGATAGATAGATAGATAGATAGATAGATAGATAGATAGATAGATAGATAGATAGATAGATAGATAGATAGATAGATAGATAGATAGATAGATAGATAGATAGATAGATAGATAGATAGATAGAAACGCTATAAGTTAGTTTGGTTTGCAATAAGAATGCTTCGCACTCAAACGGTCCCTTATGCACTTGCTAAGGACGACCAGAAGGAGAATGTCCCATTCTTCCGCCTGTTATTCTCAGTTGATTGTATTGATGATGTTTCACAGACAATGAGTTCACATAGTCTAGCCTGTCAATCTGTGCACAAAAGGGAGCTACGCGTTAAGACATGGTAGCGGACGCTCGATAATTGCTAACGTAAATTTAGAAGACTTGAGTCAGACATATGTTGCAAGCTGCAGTCAAAGCCCCTGCGGTGGAAGTACATGTGACCTGCAAGAGGAAGCGTCCACCACCTGATTTTTAAGTGGTCCCTATACATTGCACAATGGGCGCATATAGCTGAAGTATAATTCCGGAGTCCCTTATAATGAGGTGCGGTTTAGATCCTGGAACTTTAGCGCTTTTTTTTTGATTGAATTGTTTTGTGTCTGTTTGTTACGCATGCTGACAAATACGTACAATGCTGAAAAGTTCCACACGTTCTGTGTGTATACCCTATACAGAATGAGATTCGGTCAGCGACTATACGTAAACTGGAAACTAGGGGCATGTCTGCTATTATATACGGGCACTCGCGGCGTGCTTGGCGAGACCACCACAGGCGGCGTGCGCATCGACGGTCAGCTGCGCACCGAGTTGTTGCTGAAATAGCCGCGCGGCGCGCCATTTCCGCTTCGGAACCTCGCAACGGAGTTGTTGCGGAAGCGAGCACTTCCAGAGGCGTCGCTGTTTATGGTTTTCGGAAATGACATGCTGTGGAGGCGGCGATTGAGGGCTGAAAAGAGCTGCGGCTTTTTTATATATTTTTTTCTTCGTCTTCTTTTGGTCACCGCCGCCTCGGCACCCACCGCAAGTTCCGGGAAGCGAAACGCACTGGTGTACCTGGCAGCTTCAACGGGCTCCAACGCTTCTATGTTCACACCGGCGGTTTCTTTCTTCGGTTCGTGCAAATACACACACAAAAACACATTTCTTTGAAGTTTGAAGAGGAATTGTCCATGCGTGCATGCGTGCGGCTTATGAAATTATTGAACATCCAGTGTACCGGTTCCTTTCACCTTCTCTACATCGCGGTCACACGAACCTCGGTGCCTGCACAGCTGCAGGGAAAAAAATAAACACTGGTCATCCCTCAATGCACGGAACCGGTGTCATGATGTACACACATTCATAAATACATACCACCCGCTGCACGAGCACCTCTCGTGTGAGACCGCGAGCGTGGTTCATTATCAGCTTTAGGAAAGCACCGGTGTGCGGAGTCAATAGCGTGTGCGTTGGTGCGTGGTGTAACGGAGTGACCAAAGCGTATGAGGCGTCCGTATCCGCGTACAATTTTTGTGTACTCGTCTAAATGCGCGCTTTTGTACAAGAGAAACTGCCCCCATGGCCGCGCTCTCCCGCCGGCTGCAGCGTCCGTGTGCGCACAGCTTGCGTGGCCGGCGGCAGTTTGGTGTGGAGCGTGTTTAGTTTTAAGTGTTACATGGGCTTCAATTCCGCCACGCAATTTCTATGCGTGGTTCGCTCGGTTGTTATAGTGACGGCTCGCTGTTTGTCCGCACGAGAACTGCGTGCGAAGCAATTTGTATAGTTTGTCCGTTTCTATGCACCGCGGGCACGCACAGTTTGTCGGCAGTGTTATTTTCGCTTTCCATTGTGTCGAATATGTGCGTGAGGCTATGTGAACAGATGTGTTTGAGAATGTCGTCTTTTTCTCTTTTTTCCTTCTGTGATTGCACATGCACTGAAATGAGTGGTAGCCATCGTGCATCTCCTATATAAGGAGCTGAATTCGCAAAATAATAATATTAATAATAATACCTTTTATTTCTTCAAAAAAAAAACAGTACATGTGACTAGGCCTGCCAAAGCCAATTGGTGGCTTGAGTGGCAGAGCCTGGCAGACAGCAAAAAACCGGATGCGTTACAAGATTGTATCTTATGGCCTAAGAGGGATGACAGGACAAAAAACAACGTGTATATAAGATTAGAAACAACAAAGCATATAAGCAATAGTTACAAGCATTATACAATATTTACAGCAATTGAAAGTGAAAAGGTGTAAAGGAAAAAAGAAAGAATTAGAGCAAATGCTTCTTAAGCAAAGTAACATACTGGATAATTGTGCAGCATCATGCTTGCGAATGAGTGTATATGAAATAACACACGACATGCATTACAATTGTAGACAGATACGCCGTAGCAGTTTCTTTAATTTGCATTTTGTTTTTGTGCGAAAAATGCTGGGGGAAAGTGCATTGAAATAGGTTGGTACATAATGGGTTCCTGAGCGTTCCTGAATTTACTGTTGACCAGTATACTTTGAATAAACGTATCACTGACATCACGTTTGCTGGCAGTTGCTCTTATACGAACTGATGTGTATCGTGAGAGAATCACCGTTAATTGTGGAAGCCGTAGCAGCTGATAATCCTAGTCAATTTCTTTTTGTTAAAACAAGACTTTCTTTAGTTGCGTGCAATGATCCGAATACAACTATGATTCTTCGACGAAACGTTCATGTTGCGAAATTTCAATAATGTTGCAAGTACTAACGTACAGATGAATCGCACATGCAGTTCAACCTCTCCACACGTATGTGCGCTCTGAAGTGCAGTCAGACATTCCACGAAATAAAATCAGATATTATGAACCAGAAAAAAAAATTGGCACGTACTAAAATGTTCTTCTAGAAGTAGTATATAGCAAGATCATGATACATTTACTTCAACTTTACCACATATTCTACTTCCAAAACATTTGAAACTAATTTTGTACATGTGCTAGCGTATCAAACTAGAGCTTCCGTGGTCACCGAGCATATGTTACAAACAGCGCCCTTATAGCAGCGGCGAGAACTACGTCAAAGTCCCAATATTCTTCCCCAAGCAGAGTAGCAAGTCGGCGATTTTCATATACCGGCTAAGTGCCCTGTTTTTTTAATAAAAAATTGGTAGATCCTACGTACCTTTGGAACTGATGTTATGCAAAGCATACGGATGCATGATGAATGTGTTTTTTTTAGTGATACGTTATTAAGTGGCGCTCAATATACTTGCAAATCCACGCACACACATACGTTAAACAGCCTCATATGTTTTATGTAAGCAGTTGTTCGGAGGTGCGCAACAATACCAACAGTAACGTAGATATTAGCAACACCATGGAGAAGCCGTGAGCTCATATCAAGCGCTGGTGGTTGCACTGGCGCTATAGTTGGTAGCCCTGTATATATCACTGCTACAGAAATAAACCTCAGCGGAAGGCACCTAACTACAATTGACGTTAACCCAACATGACGGCTATATTATAGGAGTACATTGATAACGTTTATAAATGTGATACCCAGAAATCAGAAATGACGCTTCATGAACATCATAGGGTCAATTTGCAAAGCATTTCCGTCCTATCTCTCCTATCCCCTCGATATGTCCTCGCTTGCTGGCCTAGCACATTTTTTTCTCTCTCTATACCTTTAATCTTAAAGCCAAACCCCATAAACGCGAAAATGCACGCGACAGCGACGAGCGACGCGACGTAGATCGTCTTCGCACGATCAGTGCTTGCGCAGGCAAACCTCATTCACGCGACGGCTTCGGCGAGCGAACTTCACTGTTGCTGGCATGAGGCAGTCTACTCGCACCAAGAAAACCGCGTAGTGAGCGGTATGCTTTTTAAAAAATACGATATATTGTTGTGTAATGGAACGGAAAGTGTTTATGAATGCCTTGCAGCACTTTTTTTTAAATGCACATGCGTAAACATTGCGTCATTTTTCGTTGCGCATACGTGACTCGGGCAGGGTCACGTGCACCTATGTAGTTTTTGTCTTTTCCGGTTTTTCGCTATTGGCTGCATGAGCCCAGCACTTCCGGGCAATGAGCGACGGTTTCCAAATAAGGAGAACCGAGCGATCGCGCGAAAACCAGCACGCGACACGTCGCGCGAACGCCCTGTTTCGTCGCTCATAGCGTTGCTCGTCGCTGTCACGTGCATTTTCGCGCTTATGAGGCTTGCTCTTTATTCTTTTAATCCCTCCTCACCCCCATCCCTTGTGAGCTACTGTTGAGGTGTCGCACCCTGATGCAGACAGCTACGGGGCTCACTTTTCTCTTCTTTTCCCTCTCTTACAATGACTTAGAGACCTGGCATGGCTCAGGAGTATATAATACTTCATTGCCAAGCTGAATGAAAGGGTTCGATTCCTGCTGGGACACTGACATTTAATATTTGCATTCGTCTGGCGAACGCTGCCCGTGTATGTTTTTTATTATTGCTCAAGCGTTAAAGCTATGCATGTGTGTTCTGGCCTTTCCTGGGTAGATATAATAATGTCCATCAGTTGTGGCACATGCCCTCACCCGGGTATATGCCACTGCATTTGGTTATGCCTTTGACGACGTACGCGACGAAATTGGAACATTATTCATGTCATGACCAGCGCGTCGTATTCGTGGAACCATCTTACGCTCTCGTACTAATTTTGCTGTACGCCAATTTAAGGGAGTGATCATGAGAGCACCCAGACACACGAGGCTAGATAGATAGATAGATAGATAGATAGATAGATAGATAGATAGATAGATAGATAGATAGATAGATAGATAGATGGATGGATGGATGGATGGATGGATGGACGGACGGACGGACGGACGGACGGACGGACGGACGGACGGACGGACGGACGGACGGACGGACGGACGGACGGACGGACGGACGGATGGATAGATAGATAGATAGATAGATAGATAGATAGATAGATAGATAGATAGATAGATAGATAGATAGATAGATAGATAGATAGATAGATAGATAGATAGATAGATAGATAGATAGATAGATAGATAGATAGATAGATAGATAGATAGATAGATAGATAGATAGATAGATAGATAGATAGATAGATAGATAGATAGATAGATAGATAGATAGATAGATAGATAGATAGATAGATAGATAGATAGATAGATAGATAGATAGATAGATAGATAGATAGATAGATAGATAGATAGATAGATAGATAGATAGATAGATAGATAGATAGATAGATAGATAGATAGATAGATAGATAGATAGATCTTCAGCGGAGCCAGATGACTCTCTTCAAGGCAGATTACCTAATCTCGAATCAAAGGCTTCATCCGCGTCTCTTTTCCTTCAGGTCTCCAACCCGCCAAGGATGAAGGGATTGAGTAGGACACGTTTGAGCAACGATCGTATACAGCCATGGACGCCCGTGGTGCTCGAACGAGCAAGGCAGGGCGGGCAAATGTCGCGGCTCGAGTGGCGCTTTTGTTTTTTTGTTTCCTTCACATATGCGCGTGGAGATACTTTTTCCTCAGCCACCGAAACTTCCTCGACGAGAAACTTTTCCTTCTTGCGGGGGCAGCTGACGGGTGGTAGCGCGCCCAGCCTGGTGCAGCACTCCATCCCTGAGCCCCAGTGACGTATACGCTTCCACGCCCACATTCGTGGTTGTGAAGGAGCACATCGGGAGAGCCTCGCGGGGGCTGGAAGTACGCGCTCCAACAACTTACCCATGCACGCTCAAGTGATTTCGCGAGTACATAGAACAATGAAGGTGCCTTGCATATCAAGCAATGTGTTTAGCAAAGCAAGCGTTGGACACTTGTGAGAAATTGAAATGTGGTATAGTTGTCGGGTAATAACATAAAAAGATAAAGATCTAAAATTATAGATGGTGGGTAGTGCAAAGCGAATAATTGGATTAGTTCTCACTTTCTTTGAATGGAGAACTAACCTATTGTGCGAACTTTGTAGTTCCCACAACAGAGAAGTGTGGCAGCTTGGGCTAGTTGGTATGACATGACGATAGTTATAGCGCGAGAACAAAACGACGACACAGAGACAAGAAGGACACGAAAGACACGAGCGCTTCTTGTCTCTGTGTCATCGTTTTGTTCTCGCGCTATAGCTATATCGTCATCTTACAACAGGTCGGGGTACTGTGTAAAGTGCAATGTTTGAGTAGTGTGCCAGTAGTAATACATAGTTTCCCGTATGAGACAATGAAAACGGGCTAATAATGCGAAGGGTTCCGTTTATGGGGTACTCGGTTTTCGCCCATGCAATGAATAGGAAAGCCATACAACGTTGTATACTACTGCACGTTCTAAAACGCGTAGCAGTGCTGTGCACCTAGGTGTACGCCATAGCTTCTGCACCTGAATAGAAATCTTTCGTATTGTGGTGAAGTAGTCGCGCAGTAGGACACTCGCATGGTGTAAGAACACTCGCTTAGTGCGAAGCGTGAGCCTGGATCGCGAGCTGTTCGTGCCGAGTCTGTTGGACTGTTTTTCACTCTGCCGGTTTTCAGCCTGCTGTCTCACGTCGTAAAGTAAACCCTTTCGTAAAGTGGTGGAGGTACGCGATACCTGAATCTGGAACTTCGACGCCGGAAGCTATCGACCACACCAACAATGCCTGAAGAGAGCACCAAGCCCCCTTGCAGAATAAATGTCTATGGAAGCGTTGAAACTGTGCACCTGAATGTTCGCCAACCACGTTAAACTATACGTTGTGATGCTGTCTGCAATATGCTGTTTTCTAAGTAACCAGCGCTAACACTTCCACGTGCCATCGTTAGACGACAGGAAATTCTTCCAAGGTGTTGCGAAGCCCTGGAACTTAGAGATAGGTTGCACTCTCGAGCGCCTTCTAGTATATATAGGTCATCTCCGACGGCACTCGAGCTGGGATTGTGTGCCTTAATTGACTGTCGCCACTACGCATTATCACTGAGTGCCGGCAAATAAACATCTTAACTCAATCCAACAATATCACGTGTGATCGTCAAGTTCTACTTCCAGCAGGTTGATGTCACATGCTTGGAAATAACTGCACCGTCAAATTCACGCTGCAATGTACGCGATAATGATAGGATCAGTTGTCAGAAATTTCCCGAAATGGGCCATCACAAATTAACACTGCTGAATAACTTGCCAGTATTCTGTAGTGCTGAATCAATATATTCCAAACAATAGAGTACCAGTGGATAAAAAAAACATGTTATGACATGCACGGGCAGCGGCGATGAGCAAAAAGGGGAATCTTTTGACCGTATATATACGTCTTGCATTGTTATAGTGAACAGCTAGTCCCTTGTTTATGTGTAAGTATAATCTAGCTAGTGCAATAACGCTTACTTGTGAGTCAGTCCCGCATCACTAATTGCGATTTCAAGTTATTCCGCTCTGCATTTTTTGTCAGTTTTTGGCAATATTTGCTAGGCAAAATTTATATCTTGTCACTCATAGCAGGGTTTAGGTGACTGAGAAATCAGATTGCGATATTTTTGTTCATTTACTATGAGAAAATGAGCCTATCGAGAGTAATTGCGGTAAACTCATAATTTGCATAGAATTAATCGTTCAATAACAAAGTTAACCATTGCGGACGCACACTTTCAACAATGTACATCGTGAGATGAATTCCCTGTGTAGCGTTGTGGAATAAAATATTTAAGAGTTTTCCAAGTTATGGCATTGAGGTTCTACAATGTTCAGATACGTCCCTCAGCAGGACACTTCAACTGGCTTGGGCACTGGGAACAAACAGTTGCGACGAGTACACCCATGTGTCAGCGAAATTTGAAATGATCGAGTTGCGAATAAGCGGTCCTAACTGTAGACAGAAAACTAAGTGTTCCTGCTTTCGCGAGAGTCGGGCTTTGAGAGAAAGCGAAAAGACGCCCGTTCACTGCCTTTCTGGATCGCACACAATATGTTGGTATAACATACGTGCCTTAGTAATATCGTTTACTTTCCTTAAGTCTGGATCCGCCACTCGGACGGAAAACGTTTTCATGCACTACAGTGCACCATCTCTCAGTTTCGCGCTCTCTATACCCCTTCCATCACTTCCTCTGATAAAGAAGATAAGTAAGAAAGAGCGAAAGCCTAAGAAATGAAGATGGAGCTTTCAAAATAACCAACGCGTATTTACGAAGTGAATGCTGACGATGGGGCTAAGCAGTATGAATCGGATAATCAATCGTGACCTCCTATTTTGTTCTTATTAACGCTTTGTTCAGTGATATGCTCTGATTGATGGGCTTAACTGTCGATGTTTTCACAGCGTTGTGCCCTCTTGTTTATTTGTTCTAGTTAACCGCCATTTCATAATCTTTTAGGGGCGAAACTCCTTAAGGCGTGGGTCGCGCGTCTCCTGTAGTAGCCACCTTTCGTTTTAGTCCTTGGAATGTCCGCTAGATGGCGGGACTTGTATAGGATGAATTTATGATGAAAAGATGCGTGATGGCGGGACTTGGAGTGTTCACTAGATGGACGGATGGATGGACTGGCGGATTTACATGTGGACAGACAGACAGACAACTGCACATACATACATACATACATACATACATACATACATACATACATACATACATACATACATACATACATACATACATACATACATACATACATACATACATACATACATACATACATACATACATACATACATACATACATACATACATACATACATACATACATACATACATACATACATACATACATACATACATACGGACGGACGGACGGGTCGAAGGAAGGACGAACAGACAGGCAAATAGACAGACAGATGAACGGACGGATGGATGGACGCCGCCAGCGGATGGTTCACGGTTTACCGATAAAACCCTTCGAAGCTTCGCCCCACTCATTATCATTCACTCCGTCGATGTCCTGTGACCATGCATGGTGTAACACCGTGGCTGTGATTCGTTTAGAAAAAGTGATTAACGATTTAGAGTACTTGGTATTCTACTATGGGAGAGCTTAGAGCCGTCCCGTGGGTCTCTTACATGATGAGGACCTTTTCCAACACGGAGACGGATATGTGTGTGTTTAGAAAAAAAAAAGTTTAACGATTTCGAGTACTAGGTGCTTAACTATATATGGGAGAGCAGTAAGCCGTCCCTCTTACACAAAACGGAACATTAGGGGCATCCTCATTCTCCACAACTGTTTAGCTTCGTTCGCATGTTGATGAACGTGTTTATTTGCTGTTTTACGGTATTCCGGCCTCCTATTTTGCTATGAGTAATAGCCTATTAATTTTTTGTTGTAATTTTTTTATGTGATTTGATCAACGGGTGTTTGAATGTCGCCATTTTCACGACGTTGTGACCTTTTATTTTGTTTGTTCTGGTGAACAGTGTTTTAAAAACTTTTTTTGCTGTTGACATATGTTCCAGTTTGTGCAAACGCACCTGCACTAGATCTGCTGTGGACGACGGTGACACATTGACATGGTGCTGTTTAAGGTGCTTCACCCCTAATGCGTTCCGAAATATGGAGACTGGAGATGATCGGTACACGAAGGGTGAGTTACGAAGGACTGTGTTAATACAGTCCAGTAGGAATATATTGTATATTGTATTGTATATGAAGGGGTTCTGAAAGGAGCTCTGTATATAGGTACCTCGATACATAAAGTATTTTATATAAAGAAAATATATTCAAGAGGATTTTCGAAATGTTCGATATATAATGATTCGTAAAATACTGGTAAGGTAAATGAATGTTCGGCTGTATTACCACAATACTGGCCCTTGTATGGCTGAGGCTTTTATGTTCACGACTGCTCTCTAAGTTTGATATTTACCACCAGGTTTAATGTTGACGCTGTAAACATGGACTACTTCACGGTATATCTCTTCAGTTAGTAGAAATGTAAGCAACGTTCATGAATTTAGCATAGTTTTATCTTAGCTTAGTACGATGCCTGTTGCGGACTTAGTCCGCTAGTTCTCATGATGCCAAATTGTCGAATAAGTCACCCCACCCCGTCCTTTTGAAGACGTCACTAAGCAACTGGTGGTAAATAGTCGATGAATTGCTGATAGTGCTAAAGCTATAATACACGCTGGCCGCCCTATCTCTAATTTCTGCAGCTATGTAGGCAAGAGGATTCGACGCGAAGCGCGGACCCCCAAAAGAAGGAAACGGGCGCATATAAAAAATAGCGAATAGAGCACACTCATTTCTGCAGTGACAGAGGGGGGAATAAAATGAGGCCTTTACACCAGAGGAGCGATGGTCCGCAGACAATGCGGCCCTCGCCCAGTCAGCACAGCTGGATCGCTGCAGCTGCACGCACCACGACCCTCGAAAAAGCTATAGTCTCCTGCAAATACCGAAAGCGTTCCTCACGCCAGGACGCGCGCGTATACCGTTGCAACGGCAGCGGCCCATCGGGGCAAGTGCCGCAGCACAAATGGCCGACGACGGTAATCCCGATTCGTGGGTCATCATATGATATCGCTCGCTGAGACCATTGTTAAGTTCGGCTAATTGTCGCTGCATAATGTGAAGATACCGTAAATAATTCATAAGCAGTTGAAGCCATTTTGATTTCATCTAGTTTTCGTCTCCGTGCGTCAAGCTACAATATGACTCGATAGTGAAGGTAATGCAGCCTGATAGTTTGGTTCACTACGTCGCGGAGGAGCTGTACTTATATGATCAGGATCCCGGTACTTCCTAGTCTCTATCGACAAAAGGTGCAGGCCCGAATACCTCGAAGAAAGCGCGTTGAATTCTATATTTGCATACTGTCAGTACCTGTAAGCATTTATAGCTTTAGCGTATATCCGGCTCACCCACACTGACTACTATCAAATCAACAATCATCACGTATAGATTTAACATTGGTCAAAAATGTAAAGCTGCAACAACAACAATCAATGCATATTACAATTATCACAAGGGACAAGAACAACAAGAGAGAAGGTATACAGGGAGGTTAACCAGGCACATGCCCGGTTTGCTACCCTACGCTGGGGGAATGGGAAAAGCTATAGCCACTGCAATGACCACAGAGTGAAAATAAATGTCTGTACTTTTGCAGGACCCTGTGCTTTGGGCTATACGGCTTCGCTTTTCATCCATTTAGCACCATAGAGTGGAATGATTACTCGGTTTTTGTGCTAAATACTGTAACATATTTATATATAGTTTTAGAACTTTATACGTCGGCCCTTGCGTAGTGGTCGCATTATCATTTTTTACTAAACTATGCTCGATGTGCATTGCAATGTCAAGAACACCTGCCTAGCCAAGCTTCTATATCTCTGCTTCATTCGCTTCATGAGCGTGATTTTGTTGTATTTCAAAATTATACGTGACAACCAGCTTTTGTCTGAGCCACTACGATTATGAGCACTTTCATGAAGCATGATTACTGCTGTAATTGACACTGTGAATGCACCAACAAATTTAAAATGGCACTTCTGACAAAAGAAATTTATATATCAATCGTGGTATCTACACAGAAACGTACGCTTCGGATAAGTTCCCCGTTGTCCGAATACCTTGATACACGAGGTAGACAATTTTTAAAGCATTTACAGGTCTCTTGTTACGTACTGGCAAGCCGAATACAGAGTAATTTCTCCTGTTCGCGTTAATCATTTGAGAGAGCAGCCATTAGTGGCTTGAAAGTCATCTGTGTGCCGATAAATAACTAAAAAGACAAGCATTGCAGCTAAAAAGAAGTTTAACAGACACAGGAATTGCATGCCGACCCATTCGTCTTCGTCCTAATTACTCTTTATCAACGCCTCAACAACTTAGCAATGTTAGGAAAAAAAATCAAGAGTGCACTTTCACTGGTTCATTTACGTCTGTTAACGCAAACAGTACGAACTGTCGGTCTGTTTACAGTTTAACGAGTGGAGCAATTAATCAGTCTGACTTTGCTTCTTCTTTTTCGCAGCTGTCGCGAGTGGTCTGTGAAGATTTTGCCATAAGGAGGTCTTTTCAGTTACATCAAGATGAGAAATTTACAAAGTAGAAAAATGTCACTGATGTTCAACTCATCAACTATACAGTTAATCATGAGCGTGGTTCTCGAACGTGTAAACGCTCCATCAACAACTTCACCACACGTTGCTATTGGCAAAAGCGAAGCGTGGCAAAACGCACGCCCAACAGAGGAGGCTACGTCACAGAGACTTCGTGTAACGATTACCCTCATTCCGTCTGTGAATGCGCCCTCTGGTCGCAACAACACCACGGCCACTGTCATGCATCGTGCCCGTTTGTTGACGCCACCTTCCGCGGCGGGACACTGGCGCACTGCTTTATGTGAATGTGCCTGTAAGTCTGCGTTTAAGTCGTCTTCGTCCCTTCCGTATACCGCAGGCCTCATGCCTGCATGAAAGACCACCCGACCTTGATCATTCGGTTGATTGACCATTTCATCATTCGCTGTTAGACTCTCTTTTTCGCATACTTTTGACATCGTGTTTTTACTGTCTAAGGGCAAGCAGTCGAAAACAAAATTTACTTCGCAAAGCAGCGCTGTAAAGATGACTGCTGTACGAACGCAGTGCTACTCTGCATGTCTTACTCTGTGTTCATACGCATTCTCTCCTGTGATTACCGCTAGTGTCCAGTAATATGTTGTGCCATCTTGCTGATGGCCTAAATATTCGAGTCGGCGTCTGTTTAAAAATAGTTTAAACTCAACGCCTACAGCTGTTAAAATACATAACAGAGAAAAAAATCTATACGCTTGTTTAACAGCACGACAGATAGCAGCGCCTTGTCTAAACAAACGGCGACCCCGAAAGCAAGCCATGCATCAACCGCGGAATCCGTGCACAATATTCGGAACAACAATTAATCTTCTTCAAGAGCCAGCAGCGGCTGCGGTCCCGTGCGCCGCGTATATACTTCCCCGTGGCACGCGCAAATACAATTACGCTCGCGGAATAACAGCAATCAGCGGTTTTCCTTGCGCAATAACCCCTATGGGGTATCTATATCTATACGTCCCGATAAATCGGCCGTTATGAATCATGGCGCTCGCTGCGCTGGCGTGCATTTGTATACCGGGTCCCTGTTTTCCAGAGCCAATAGAGAAAGCCAGTGCGGTGTCAAAGGCTCGACTCTTTCAAGGTCCTGGCTGCCTATGAAATACATGCCCGTATTGAGCGTATACAACATATATGCTTCACCTCGGTGGTGTGTGCAAGCGTCGCGCTGAGGTCGTGGAGCTCGCTTGTTGGTCCGGCGCGTGGTCTCGTTTCACCCGCTCCAGATGCTGCCTAGCTAGCTGGATGACCTTCACCAGCCTCTCGGCAATGTAGTTCCTTGGCAAGGGCTGCTGTTCGACTGCAATCGCGTTTCGACAAGTGCGCGTTCGGGGGTGAGGCGTTGTGTGCACACGCGGGCGCGCATGCACCGCCAACGTTGCACGAAAAAACGGGGACGCCTGTCTGACCTGCCGCCGCACCAAAACGCCGGATACCTGCAGAGTTACACGATGCTGACGTGGGACAGGGCCGGGGGCACGGCCTGGCCCGTACGGGCTCCCCATCACTCTTTTTTCTTTTCCGCTTAGCGTCTTTAGCGTCGCGAACGCTGGAAGAAAACGCAACACTCGGTGCGCCGAACCTGGTAATTTCATTGCCGTTGCATGCGGACGACACACGCGCACACGGTGTGTATATTGTGGGGTATCTCCACGCAGGCTTGGAAAGAACGCTGCCCGGCATCCCGCAGTCGTGTTGCGCGTGGAGCTGCCCGCAGGCTGCACCGCTGTTTTCTCCTTGACTGTTGCACACAGTGCGCGTTCACCGACGCGGATCAGTGGTCAGACGGCTATCGATTCATTAGCATGCAAGCGAGCGAGTCCTATAGCGCGCCCAGGCCTGCCAGGTCTCGCTTGCGTAACGTGAACTTCATGACTTCCTTGTGCCAGATTTTCTCTCTTACCGATACGCGCACACACCTGGCGCGGCAAAGCGAGCGTTGCGGCATTCTGTCTTTCGCTCGGCGGCGCGCTGACATGACTGAGTGCGCCCGGGCATGCCTTGGAGAAAATCAGCCAAGGGCGAGTTAATGGTGACGAAATGAGGAGCAATGCGGAATATGACAGGTGGAGATGAAGCACGGGCTTCTACGTAGATGGTATTACTTTCAGTAGCGAAGTATAAGTCAATTATTGAATCAAATGTTTTTAAACACCCTTTAATTCTAGTACGAGAAGCATACGAAGACTTAGTGATGATGCGAATCCTTCAACAGATGGCGCAGATCCAGCATTAACATTCAGGTGAGCTTTGGAAACAAAAAGCAGGGCAATTATGAGAGCCAATGAGAGAGACAGATGGATAAAAAAGTATCATATTGGCTCAGGAAATCGTAAGTTGAACATAAGCAATAAAAGTTACTAATGTAATAAGTATCTGTTACTTTAAGGAAGAAAGAATATTTTTCTTTTCCTTTTTACAGCGCGTACACTCGCATCTCATCCGGCTTCGAGGGATGTCGCTGTTTGTTTATATTCAGTTTATTTCCTTCAGCTAGCACTCCATTCTCTCGATCTAATTTTTTTCCTGGAAAGCATGTAATGTGAACATACTTCGAAAAAAAAAAGTTGCGGACTGCCTTTAGTTTGACAGTCGAGCTTGCTGCTGCAAGCCTATGTTAGCATAAAATGAATTTTTAAGCTGTAAATTATATGCTGGGTAAGCATATATAAGGGGTGGCATGCACAAGCGTATACATTATTTATTATTTATTTCAAAGTACCTTACAGGCCCCATGGGGGGCATTGAGTAAGGGGGGCTATACATATATACAAATAAACTGGGAAAAAATATACAAGACCGACAATTGAGTAAGGGGGGAATACATATAGACACCTCAAAATGAAAAAAAAAAGTACAAAAGAAACAATTGAGTAAGGGGCGCAATACTTATATACATCTCTAACTAAAACAAATACAAAAGAAACAATTGGAAAATAATAAGTCAAACAAAAAGCACCAACATGTACAAAAGTTCAACATGTACAAAAGATACACGCATAGTAACTGTGGGGGAAACACTGTATTTCCTGCGCATGCAGCGGCCACAAGGCAGAATCCTCGCGCACATGAATGTGACAATCACAAAAATGAACCAATACGGGCCAATGAATTATGATACGGCATCTACTTGCTGAGGCTTGTGAAGTGGCTTGATAAGATATGACGGAATGTGTCAAAGTTTGTCTGGGATGCAATGTCGTCAGGCAAACTGTTCCACAGACGGATAGCACGTGGAAGTGCGGATTGATTGAACGCGTTTGTTGAGCCGTATACACGGGAATAGCTAAGATGATTGTGTAGTCTACGTGAAGTGAGATATGGTTTTTGCAGACCAGTAACGGTGATTCGGGAAGAATGGGTAATTTTATGAAAGAATGACAGCAGGGCAATGTCGCGACGAATGTTCAAGAGTGGGAGTGAAAGTTCCTGTTTGATTTGTGATATACTAGAATGCGGACTGTAGTTATTGGCAATGAAGCGGCTTGCTCTATTCTGGATTCTTTCCAATGCGTCAATTAAGTATTTTTGATGGGGAGACCAAATCGAACAGGCATATTCTAGTTGATTGATTGATTGATATGTGGGGTTTAACGTCCCAAAACCACTATATGATTATGAGAGACGCCGTAGTGGAGGGCTCCGGAAATTTAGACCACCTGGGGTTCTTTAACGTGCACCCAAATCTGAGCACACGGGCCTACAACATTTCCGCCTCCATCGGAAATGCGGCCGCCGCAGCCGGGATTCGAACCCGCGCCCTGCGGGTCAGCAGCCGAGTACCTTAGCCACTAGACCACCGCGGCGGGGCCATATTCTAGTTGAGGGCGAACCATTGTCAAGTAAGATAATTTGCGAATGCCTGATGGTGCAGCTTTCAAGTTACGTCTCAAGAAACCTAGTGATTTCGAGGCGCTGGCAGAGATTGCCGTAATGTGGTCGGACCAGGATAGATTAGGTGTCAGTATTACGCCCAAGTACCGATATTGTGTTGCAGTCGATAGAATGGAATGATTAATACTGTAAGAGAATTCGGATATGCTAGGTTTACGTGTGAACGACATTACTTTGCATTTTGAGACATTTAGTGTCATCAGCCATGCACTACACCAACCATTAATTACGTCGAGGTCGTTTTGGAGTGACAGGTGATCTTCACTGTTCTTGATTGGACGGTAAATAATGCAGTCGTCAGCGAACACCCTGATGCAAGAAGAGACATGTTGCGGAAGATCATTGACGAATATGAGGAAAAGTAATGGCGCCAGTACACTGCCCTGTGGTACACCTGAAGAAACGTCAGATAGGGAAGAAGACAAATTGTTAACTGTTGTGTATTGCTGACGATTCGACAGGAAATTGCGAAGCCATGATAATGTACGGGAGTCATGTACGGGAGTCTAATTTCAGGGCGGAAAGTTTCGATATCAGGCGACAGTGTGCAACCCTGTCAAACGCCTTCGAATAGTCGAGGAACACGCAATCAGTTTGATAATTATTGTCCATATTTGCATGAAGCTCTGTGGTAAATTCAAACAACTGAGTCTCACATCAAAAGCCCTTTCTGAAACCATGCTGATTTTTGAAAAAGAAATGATTGGATTCCAGATGCCTATAAATATGTGAAGCGATGATGTGTTCTAGAATTTTACAACAAATACACGTAAGGGAAATAGGACGGTAATTTTCGCATGAGGTTTTATTTCCCCTTTTGAATATTGGAATTATTTTCGCCAGCTTCCAGTCAGACGGTATCATGCCTGTTTCGAGAGACTGCCGGAATATATGAAGTAGTATTTTGCTTGTGACCGTTACCGTATTCTTTAGCACCTTTGAGTTGATTCCGTCCACGCCGCATGATGACGACAACTTAAGATTATTTATGGCTGTAATTATGCCTTCTAATTGAATATCTATTGGTTCCATAAATTGGTAATCGAACTCAGCTACGTTGGGTATGTTGGTACTGTTCTCTTTCGTGAAGACAGAAGTGAAAAAGGAATTAAATGCTGTTGGACACTGGCTAGCTGTGAGGGGGACGTTGTTGCAGTCATGCAATGAGATGTGTTGGTTTTCGCTGGAGGGGTTTATGACTTTCCAAAATTTAGCTGGGTTGTTTTTCAGTAGTGTGGGTAGATCATTAGAATAATACTTTTCCTTAGCCTTATTTAAAGCTGTGCAATATGCTTTTATGCAGGTTTTATATTTAAGCCAAGAAGAAGAACTACCCGAGCACTTAGCATTATTGTAAAGCCGTTTTTTCTTATTCCGCATTCTCAGAAGCTTTTTATTGAACCATGGATTTGATTTACCATTGCTAATTTTAACCAGTGGAACATGCTTGTCGACTAACGTACACAAAACTTGCTTGAAAAGTAGCCAGTTCTCTTCTACGGATCTATTGTGGAAACACGGCAGGAGAGTGTTTTCGGAAAATAACCTTAGCTTTGTGTTAATTGCCTGATAATTGCCTTTATTATAGTCCCGAATTTGTTTTGTATGTACACCGGCTACGGGAAGAGGTATGTTTATATCTACTTGGAGTAAATTATGGTCACTGAATCCGTCCAGGTAATCTGTATTACGTATTGTTTCCGGAGCGGTCGTGAGGATAAGATCAAGGGTGTTCGTACCACGTGTAGGTTTCAGAACAGTTTGAAAGAGGTTGAAATCTAGAGTTAAGTTAAGAAATTCAGTTGAAATGTGACAGGGCGATGACAGTGTGGCCCAATCAATGAGTGGAAAGTTGAAGTCGCCTAATAAGTAAATGATATCGGCTTGGAAAATTTCAGAAGCGTTGTTTATACTGTCACGTAGCATATTAATGAAGGAAGAGTCCGAGTCCGTTCATTAATCTATCGTTCATTAAATGAACGATAGACTGGCCTAGGAAAAACTACCCCCACATTGTAAATACAAATTGAACCCTGCACTCAGCCTATCTATATGGCATAGTTTAGCGTAGCCCACGGTAACTTGGAGACGTCTTGCTTCATGAATGGCGAGAGGCCACATGGCAAAATTTGAGAAAGCCTCCTCTTCAACGTAAGAATAGAGAGGTAGAATAACATGCAGTCATACAACTTGTGTTGCCGTTTTGTGTTGCCGATTTGCTATCATGCACGTCACTGTGGGAACGGGATAATGCCAATTTGAAGCCTGCGAGGTAGAGGATAAGAAAAGAAAGGAAAATACATCAATTTAATGCAAGTATAGTGAAATCTAGGCAGTGGCACAAAAATGGCGAATTAAAAATGTTAGTCTGACTCTCCTCACCTGAAAATATGGATTTTCTTTGGTCGTGCGTTGTAGTGGTAGGCTGGGAATCTTTCCATCTTGTTATGGACAAAATGTGACTTTGAATCTTGTGGGACACATTGTAAGATCAGAGGTTTTGGTCTGCTTTCTATCGCCAGCTAATGGCAACGCTTTCGCTATCACTGTTTGCTGTGCCCTTTAATTACAAGCTTATTGTTTTCTGGGGAGGGGGAGCTGACAATCGATTGTGGAGTATGCATGTCTTTTTGTTGAATGCTCCTAGATTAAACACAGCCTCTTTCACCCGTAGAACTATGGGGAAGTAAGCCATATATGGCCTTCTTTTCGGTGGAACCAAACGTCTGGCAGTACGGGAAATATCCCTTCTTACATTCGCAATAAAATGGTGTGTGCCTATAGAGTGGAAGCTCTTCTGAGATGATTTAAATATGTGGAACCTGCTCCCCGGCTGCTCAGACTTATGATCTCTGTGGAACTGGAGCGCGTATATTGACATTTGTAATACTATCCTTCAAAACTTTCCTAAAGTACTTACCGTGTTTCCCAACTGAGGTCGTCTATGGAAGGTGACGGTCGCACTTAGTAGTAAATGCAGGACGAGCAGTGCTTTTTTGCATCCCTCAAGATTGAAAGCCACGTGCGTGAGGATACCAAGACGGGAATGTTCCCAGCCTATACCACTAAAACACACCACTAAAGAAGGCGCAAAGTACTTGGCTGGTGGTATTGTAACGGCTCGCGATGAAGCCGCTATGCGAAGCAGATCATCTTCCCCCTTACCTGAAAAGAAGATAAAAATATACCCCCTTTCATATATAGCCTTTAATAAAATACACGTTACGCGTCGATAGCGAGAAGAGATAAGTCTTCCCCCGTCACTGATCGAAGGAGGGAGAGGCCGTATTCGAAACAAATAGACGCGTCCACCGCTCGCTGCTCACAGGGAGGAGCACGCACGCGTAAGGACGCCCCATAGCGGTGGCGTCGAGAACCAAAATACAGCAAAAGATAAGCAGGAAGCGGGACAAAAGGCGCGTGGCGGGCAAGCGAGCGGCAAGCACCAAAACCGAATTGCAAAGAAATTATATCTCAATGGCAGCCGGTGCTGCTTGAGCGGCGGCGACGCTCCTCTTTATGATTTATAGACTGGGCCCGAATGAGGAATGAGGGACGCGCTCGATCCCCATAATCCCCTTTATTCGCTTTTTGTCTCCCCATCGCGGGAAGCGCGCGCTTCCCCTTTCGGCGGCGTCGCCCCGGAGGAAGCGGCGGCGGTCGCCGCTCCGTTCCTCCCGATTTGAGGATATCCCTTCCCCGGCCGGCCGTCCGCCGCACGCCAACTCCTCCCCCGCGCTCATCGACGCAAGCTCCCTCTTCTCTTCCCCAAACTCCCTTACGCGGCGCCGTTCCCTCTTCTCTTCCCCAAAGAGCGGCGGGAAGCGACGACGGGCTCCTCTGATCCCCTGACGCGTGCACTGCCTTTTCCCCAGTCATCTTCTTCGCCGAACCTTTTGTTCTGTTTCTTTTCTATTCCTCGGATGGGCTCTATACTTTCGATCCCTGTTCGATCTGGCATTCTGGCTCTGTTCGCGTACTTATGTAGCTTGCGTCTCTTCCTTGGTACACTATAGACTGGGTGGTATGCAATAGTGACATATAAGTTAGTTCCCGCACACTGATTGAGTGAGTGCGTTTATACGCTGTCAACTCCCATGACCATGCCACATGTATGTAGCTGTTTCCTTCGTTGTGAAGCTCGCAACTTATGAGGAAGCCGTCACTTGATTTGAGATGATTGTACGCTACAGTCATGATGGGCTAAACAGTCAAGAAGAGTGCGCAAAAAGTGGCCCGGTGTCTTCTCTGCAAACTTTTGTGGGATGGTGATATGTACGTGCGAATCCAGCCTCAAGGGCTGCAAGAGAATTCGTCACGCATGACCAAGTTTGATAAAGACGAGAGGTTAACAAAGCACCAGCTCATGTGGCTCTTCATTAGAAGTATTGGGTTGAAGTTCGAGATGTATCATGAATTAATATTTCTGATAAGAACACAACACGACAGAGATTTCCTATATGAAAAGGTCACTTTGATTGTATAATAGGAATCAAGTTTGTTTCACAATTGAAATAATTAGATTCCAGAGCATTAGACACAGAAAAGCGCATTTTCGTGCAGCAATTTGTACTCTGTCAAGAATTGTGTATCTGTTAAGCGTTGATATGCACTACGGGTACTTCAATTCAACCTCGTCAGTATATTTCGTCTCTTCCTTTGTCTTGATGCTAACAAGCACCATCAGTGTTTCTGAGGTTACTTGCGAGCACATGCATTCGCGAGGTTATCTAAGGAATGGGTGCTGTAGGCTGCATGTATATTCGTCATGATAACATTCTCACAGCAGCGTTTGTGTACCAATGTCAGCTTTTTATGCGCGTGTTCAGTGTCGCTAAAGGCCAAATAACTTTTATTTATTTTTTGCTTGGCCATAAAAGCGACTATTTAAAATCATTATGGGGGTGGATATTCAAGATAAGTGTCTCGTCCACTCTTCTTCTGGTTTAGATTTTGTCCGCTGCGGCCGTAAGTGAATGCTTATGGAATGCACCTTCTCCTATACTGATAGGGCGTGCGCAATAGCAACGTACTTTTGGGACAGAGTGGGTGTTGTTGTGACCGGCGCCGGAGCTGAAGAGGGAGCGGCGCTCCTTTAATCTTCAAACCAAACCGAACGACCGGCTGCCTACTGTTAGGACCGGCGCCAGGTCTGACAATGGATCGGCGTTCCTTTTGATGTTCCTTTTTAGTCGCCAAACGGGTTGGCGGCCTGTGTCCGCCATGTATTGTTCCCCCCTGGCCGGAGGGTGCGGCGTCTTGCCGCCACGACACCGTGAGCAGTTCGGGAGACCACAAGTGCAGCTTCTTCTTTGGAAGATGACGGCGGCGGCGGCGGCCGGAAATCGTCCCGCTAATTGAACGAGTCGTTCGGCGACCATTTGAAGCTTGTTTACGGCGGCCCTTTCGATGGATGCAGTCATCAACTTCAGACCCCTCGCCCAGCGACACCCCTTGACGAGGAGGAGCCACGTTCGTGCCACATGGCCGTGCAGTGACCACGCTTCAATTTTGAACGTTCACGTGGACCGTGCGTGCTCGTCACCCTCGCGGGTAATGTGTGATCCGTGGTTGGACGGTGCCCTCTGTACGCGGTCCCCGATCTAGGGATCTGGGGAGGACAGACCCTTTATAATGAGCCCCCACGGCTCATTCGGTGTGCTTTTTTTCGAGAAGAGAACCAGGCAGAACAGAGCAGAACCGAGCAGAACCATGTAGAACCAAGCACCATGGAGCGCTATGTTAGGAGTCATGTAGAGGCCTGCCACGTTTGAGGGCTCACCGTGTAGGGAGTTCGCAATGTATATATTGTAAATAAACCCTCTTCAAGTCTCTCTTCCTCCTGCCTCGACAACTTCATCCCGGACCCCCGGTGTCTGGAAACCCCGGTCGCAACAACTGGTTGGCAGCGGTGGGATACGAGTCTGCGACGGAGAGCGACATGTACCGGAGGCCAGCCGAAAGCCCTGGAACTCGGCGGGATCGAAGCAGCGTACCACCACCGCACGTAATGGGGTGAGTGCCTGGCTTTGTGCTTGAGATATATCGAGTCTTTTAGCCTAGATTCGTTAAAAGATAGATATAACCAACAACTGCCTGGCCACTGTGGTTGTTATCTCAGCACAAGGCAGCACTGGATGATTATCTGAGCAAGTACGCTAAAGCAGGAAAGCTTAGATGATTCAATAGGAACAAGTGGTAATGTTTCAAAATTTCTAAGGGTACGTTGCGGGTTAAATTTTAGGATGTTGTAAAAAGCAGGAGTGAAAATTAACAGGAAACAAGTAGAGAGGGATGTTGGCCACGTAGTGCTACTTGGGTGCTTAAGCTTGTGGTCTCCGCTGTGAGATTTGCCAGGCTTCAATTTCTCTAGACCCAGAATTGAAACGCTGGTGGGTTTGTGTTTTGTCACAGCTGAGCCAAAGCAAAGTAGTCGCCATGGATCTTACGAGATTGACGAGAGAGAACCTGCTGAACCTGTGTTGGGATCTGGAGCTAGATTTTAATGATGATATGCCTGCTTCTAAACTCCGCGAAGTGATTCTCGAAAGCAATAGTGACAATGAGGAAATCGAGCACTTCGGGAATATGTACTTATTGGACCAGGAGGAGGAAGTAAAAAGGGCGCAAAGAAAGGAAAGATGGCGCCAGGAGGAATTGGAAGCTGAGCGCAGGCATGAAGAACATATGGAAGTACAAAGGGCGCAAAGAAAGGAAAGATGGCGCCAGGAGGAATTGGAAGCTGAGCGCAGGCATGAAGAACATATGAAAAGGATGCAGGAATTAGACGAAGAGATAGATAGGATTCGGCGTAGAGGGGTGGCATTGCAGCAGAGTGGTCAATCCGTAGATGTAGCGCACGAGCGGTGCAAGGTAGCGGCGGTGCCGTTTAAGGTTGAAGAGAAGGCTACAGGTCAGAAAGTTGTAGATGTAGCGCACGAACGGTGCGATGTAACGGCGGTGCCGTTTACAACTGAAGCGGAGGCTACATGTCTGATATCTGTAGATATAGCGGCGGTGCCGTTTGAGGCCGAAGAAAAGGCTAGTGCCTGTAAGGGAATGGAACAGGTTTTAACCCATTCTGAGGGAAAAGAGCTCGCGGTCGCAGCAGGGTGTGAGGGTTCCGTGGTGGTGGAAACGGAGTTAAGATTAACAGAGTGTTCCATCGAACCTTGCAGCCCTGTAGACCATGTTGATGAGCATCAGAGGCGGACGAAAGGCTCCAGGTTTGGCACCAAGGAATGTGCCAAACGGAGAAAGCGTCCGAAAAACAGAAGCGCGGCAAGGCTCGCGATCAGCGCGGCGCGTTTGACGAGGACCTTCAAACGGCGTGGCGGATTCGCGAGAAAAGGCCCGTTGTCTTCTCTGACTGGCTCGAATCGCATGCGTCTAAGCGGCCGGAGAGTGAGGAAAAGAAAAGCGCAATCTACGCGGCCGCGGTCTAGCGATGAACTGATAAGTGATCATCAGGACTGGGCGCGCGAGACGGCGGAGGAGCATATCGGTGATGAAGAACGTCAGAGTAGGACGAAAGGCTCCCAGGTCCGCGCAAAGAAGCGTGCACAGGGGAGAAAGCGTCCGAAGGGCAACAGTAAGGCAAAGCTCGCGATGAGCACAACGCGTTCGAGTAAGGTTTTCAAACGGCGGAGTGACATCGCGAGAAAAGTGCCGTTGTCTTCTCTGACGGGTCTGTATCGTATGCGTCCGAACCGCCGGAAAAGAAAAGCGCATCGTACGCGGCAGTGTTGGAAGGATGAATTGCTAGGCAATCATTCAGACAGTGCGCGCGGGAAAGCTAACAAGCAAGTGGGTGCTGACGAGCATCAGAGGTTGGCGAAAGGCTCCGTAGACGGCACGAAGAAGCGTGACAAACGGAGAAAGCGCCGTAAAGACGAGGCAAAAATCGCGACGCGTTTGAGGAATGTATTCAAATGGCGGAGCGAAATTTCAAGAAAGTTGCCGTATCGCAAGCGTCCGAGCGGCCAGAGAACAAAGAAAAGAGAAGCGCATTGTGTGCGTAAGTGGCCGAAGGGCAAGAGACCCTTCCGTTGTTCTCGCGGTGCATTGGACGGGGTGCGGGGCAAAAGAGTCGGTGGTTTTCGAGGGGCAGGAAGCGACAGCAAGTCGGCTTCGAGGAACGTCGCGGGGTTCGGTAGCAGGGCGATTGACGCGTGTTGTAGACCCCGCTTCTCGAGAAAATCGTTCCGGGCGCGACCACCGCGAGTTCGACTCAGAGTTGTTGCGAACAGCTGTTAGCCTCTCGGAAAACGTCGACTCGGGACTGTTGAAAGGAACATTTTGTTTGTTTTTGTGATTTTGTAAATAACTCGTTTGTACTTTGTTTTCGTTAGCGCTCTATCATTTTGGTAGCCTATATGCGTTGTATAGATCTATTGGAAGGATAGTGACACGCATTAGAGCGTACAGAATTAGGCGTTTGTCATCGGCACCGGAGTTGGTTTGTATGCGTCCGAGCCGCCGGACAAAACGAAAAAAAAAAAAAGCACGTTGGGTAGAAAGGCAGACCCTTTCGTCGCTCTATCGACGGCATGTTTGATGGACTGCGGGAGTGCGAGGTACTCAGCGAGAGTAAGAACGCAGGTTGTCAGCGCAGAGCTTTGCGGGGGTCGGAGGCGAAGCGAATGGGTTTTGCCATTGTTCCATTTCCCGTTCGCCTAAAAAGACCCACAGGACGCGACACCGCGCGTTAGTCCCAAAAAGGAGTAGACATCCGTGAGCTTTTGACGATGGTCATTAGTGGATTTATTTTGTTTTGAAATTTGCTTTTGACTGTTTAAGTTGTTTTGGATTTTAATGTGTTTTTTAAGAATCTCGTCTACCAAATAGTGTTTAGGTAACACATTTTTTGGTTTTGTTCATTTCTTGGGCGTTGTACGTTTAGCTAAGGTAAGCGTTGTGCGATTGCATAAACGACACGCATAGGAGCCTGCGTCATGGTAGATACGTGTAAATGAGCAGGAGCAACGTTATGAACTAATTATGACTGAGCGTAGAGACGCAAAGTTATTGCTTGCGAGATTTTTCAGGATTCATGCGAAACTTTTTTTGTTGTTCATTTAATGTTTTGTTCGCATGTGTCCGGTGTGTAAGAAAAGCTAGCTCGTGAGTTTATATGTATGCTTTGTGAAAGTGGCAACAGCAAGGGAACGGTTAGGTGGTATCTCCTCCAGGCAGGCGCACTGTGATGTGCGTTTGCGGATGTATAATAAAGAGGTTCCTAATGCAGGTGCAGCACGGCAGTTATGCTTTCGTCTTCTCAAGAGGAATTGACGACTGGCTTTGGCGGCACTAAATTTCGGGAACTAAAAGATAGCGTGAAGTAAAATGCTTCATTTTATGAGTATGATACCTGGTGGGTTACGGCGGATTACTCACGCAGGCACTCGGGTATGCCACGGTGAGCGCATCACTTGACAATTAGTTTTCTTGAAAGCAGTTTGATGGGAAGATTATTATCGGATCGGGATTAGGAGTTTTGGTGAAACCTCAGAGACACGTCCCGATTGCTGCTTTGTGTTTGGTAATACTGCTTAAGTAAGGTTGCTTTTGGATAATTTGTCGGACTCGACGTGTCTCAGTGCGGGCAGGGTGCTCTCCCGTGCCTGTGGTGGTGTGTATGAATGCTTTTCCCAGAGGGGAGCCACAAGGAACGAGAGGGAAAGAGTCCTTGGCTGAGCGTCATCAGCAGTGGCCTGGAAGACAGCACTACACAGCGACACTTCGAGCAACCTGTGCAGCTGGTCACCCTCAGGTCGCTTCTCCCGCCGGCGGACGAGCTGTTGTGACCGGCGCCGGAGCTGAAGAGGGAGCGGCGCTCCTTTAATCTTCAAACCAAACCGAACGACCGGCTGCCTACTGTTAGGACCGGCGCCAGGTCTGACAATGGATCGGCGTTCCTTTTGATGTTCCTTTTTAGTCGCCAAACGGGTTGGCGGCCTGTGTCCGCCATGTATTGTTCCCCCCTGGCCGGAGGGTGCGGCGTCTTGCCGCCACGACACCGTGAGCAGTTCGGGAGACCACAAGTGCAGCTTCTTCTTTGGAAGATGACGGCGGCGGCGGCGGCCGGAAATCGTCCCGCTAATTGAACGAGTCGTTCGGCGACCATTTGAAGCTTGTTTACGGCGGCCCTTTCGATGGATGCAGTCATCAACTTCAGACCCCTCGCCCAGCGACACCCCTTGACGAGGAGGAGCCACGTTCGTGCCACATGGCCGTGCAGTGACCACGCTTCAATTTTGAACGTTCACGTGGACCGTGCGTGCTCGTCACCCTCGCGGGTAATGTGTGATCCGTGGTTGGACGGTGCCCTCTGTACGCGGTCCCCGATCTAGGGATCTGGGGAGGACAGACCCTTTATAATGAGCCCCCACGGCTCATTCGGTGTGCTTTTTTTCGAGAAGAGAACCAGGCAGAACAGAGCAGAACCGAGCAGAACCATGTAGAACCAAGCACCATGGAGCGCTATGTTAGGAGTCATGTAGAGGCCTGCCACGTTTGAGGGCTCACCGTGTAGGGAGTTCGCAATGTATATATTGTAAATAAACCCTCTTCAAGTCTCTCTTCCTCCTGCCTCGACAACTTCATCCCGGACCCCCGGTGTCTGGAAACCCCGGTCGCAACAGTGTCTATACTGTTGATAACGAAGTTATTGTGTTTCGGTTCGATTAAACAGTCATATATATATATATATATATATATATATATATATATATATATATATATATATATATATATATATATATATATATATATATATACGTTAGGCTTGCTAAATCTATAAACTGGGCCTTGTGGTGGCCCCCTTCTTTTCTGTTGTGGATGGTGTCTTGAACCGTACGCTGGGCCATGACATTTCATCGTCCACAAAAGTCAACGTATACATCTTGAAAGGTCAATCCGTCGAAATGATTAGAGTATGAGTGGCATGTTTAAAGTGAGGTGGTATATATGGACGGACCCTCTCATCTTCATGGTGCATTGCATTTTCTAGTCGTTTCAAACGAAGAGGCCTACACTGCCTTGTATGGATGTACAATTACGCATGCCTGCAATGTTTCGTCAAGAGATGAAGGCACATCGTTACTCGGTAATCCTTAGTGTTTCTTAGAACCTGCATTACTTATGGCAGAAACGCGTCTTCTCATGCGTGAATGTTCATAGTCTTGCGACCAGACCACTGAAGTGGAAAAGAAAATGCTCGCAAGTACAAAAAACATGACGAGGTTATGAGACAGTTACAGACAGTGTTGTACCTGTAGGTTCATTTTGAAAATGAGTCGTAACTACCTTATCATTCTGTATGTCAACTTAGTCGACCAAACTGCCAGCTTGTGGTGTTTTGGTGATACGAACTTTTGAAGATGTCCTTGCTTCCTGGGGGTTAACTGGGAAGCGATTTTAAGTTGAGCGTGCGTGTGACGCAGCAGTTTATTGCACAGCGCAGCAAGGTCAGTCGGAAAGCTTCGGAGTTTCCGCGACGTCTTAGCATCTCCATCCGCGCTGGACCTCTCCATCTTCGCGTCGGCTTGTCCGGAGCTCTTCTTTGCAGACTCCCAAAGCCGGTACGCATATCTTCCCTCGATCAATGGAGCCACAAAGTTTCAAACAGCGCATCCATTCTCGCAAAAAGGAAGACGTGCACGATCTCGGCGTCGCGAGTTATCGCAAGCCGTTCTGGGGTAAATATGCCCCGTCTTCGTCCTTGCAACACTAAACGCGCATACGTATACGGCGGCGCTGTTGGAGCGGAGCGCTTAGCAGCGCCGCACGCGGAGGCGCACGGAAGCACGCCGATTAAAGAATCACCTGCTCTATAAACCTTATGGGAGCCTCGCGGAATGCGTTTAGACAGGCCGTTATGATGGACGAGTTGCGTGGGGGCGATCCGTCAACTGCAATGACACGCGCAACGCTTCTGCGATAGGTAAGCGGCGCGCAACATTGGTCGCATCGCGCGAGTGCTTGCAAAAGTGAGTATCTAGGCAGGATGGAGTGGGGTGCGCACGATAGAACGGGGCGGTTATGTCTCTATCAAGACTCTCCTCGGGACCCTTTGCACGCGCTGCGAGTGACACAGCCGTGCTCGTTCTTCCCCTTGGTTATAGTGTTCAGCGAAGAACTGGTTTCGTTTTTTTGGGCGCCCCGGATCAGCCCTGGACTGCGGATGCCCGACGTGTCGCATATGCTTGTTGCTGCGGCGGATGCACCGAAATAACCACGTATCATGGAGGGCCGTCCTTTTCAATCTCCGCCAGAAGCGTGCGAAAATTACTGTTTCTTTTCTAATCAACGTGATATGTAAATAAAATTAAGGAGTCCTGAAGGGATGATATCACTGCTTTCTACTGTGCCTTCATTGAAAAAATATTGTTTGGAGTTTTAAAGCCAGATAATAACTATGCGGCTGCAAATGATTTTCTTTTATTCCTTTTGCATCCGAAAGGAGAAGCGCGAGGTGAGAAGGCGGCGTGGTTCTCTCTTCCATTTTTCACGCCGCGTTATGGCCGAACGTGTGGTGATCATTCTTCAAGCGCTTGGCGCGTTGCCCGTGTCGTTAGCAACGAAAGAACTGCGTTGAAAAACGCTCACGACTCGCTGACAGAACAGAACGTGTGACATTTGTTATCGAGGCGAGAATTACCTGCGAATACATATGTGAGGCTTCCCTTAATAAATGCTGCCTTCCCCAATAACCGCATGACTCGTTCTTTAACACTCATTGAGTATCGAAAGAGTCCCCTTTCACATATAAGAAGCTTTACGCTGAGCAAGGCCCGTAGCCAGGACGGGGTGCCCTGTAGCCCCCCCTCCTCCAGTTTTGGGTGGAGAGGGGTGTTTCACGAAGAATGAATAGTGAGAACAGGGTTTTTTGAAAGCCTTCAACAATTGCCCCCCTCCCCCCCAAAAAAAAAACCTGGCTACGGGCCTGCGTTGAGCGTCTGTAGTCTGTATATGCCCTCACTTTCCTAATTGTGGAGGGTTGGGCAAAATTCTGACTTGAGCGCACTTTGTACACTTCATTGAACTTAGATTGGAGAGGGAGAGGGGGACATGTTTGCAGGCGCTTGTCATTCCCACAAAGCAACATATGCGAACAGCCCCGCTATTATTGAATTATCCTTTACGTTGCCTAAAAAAAATTAGGCACCTTCTCACTATAGCAGTGGCACGCATGAAAGAGGCGCAGAGCGGGCTGCAACTAAGATGCAACCTAATGAAGACAAGTCCTCTTGTCGAAGCCACGGCAGCAGCAACCCTCCACGTTTACTAATTCTTCATTCCTATAGGTGACCTTGTTGACGACGATATTAAAGACATTGATGAAGTGCCTTCGTATCAGTTGTTCTTACATCAGCTTCCTCCGTGTAGAACGTTATAGCATTCGTCTGTATAAGTTCGCTAGACGCCTGACTTGCGCTTACGTAAGGTGTGATCGCCACTAACGCGATGTGTATATCGTCTATATCCAGGGAACTATCATATGGGTGCTGAGACTATCAATATAGTCTCAGCACCTATATAGCTCAGGAAGACCCGTACAATAAGCTTCTTTGTTACACACTTTAACATAACTCCTCCCCCATTTTCGTTTGCGTGTGTTATTTTTTATTTTATTGTGTCTTGATGGCACATTTGAATCACCGTGCCAGGAGCAGCCTACTAATCATGAGTGCTGTACAACCAGGCGCAGTCCAAGGATGCTGAAAGTAGGTGGCCCGTCCTTAATTCCGAATGGGACAGGCTACTCGGGTGTACTGTATACGATGCTCTCGCCGGCACACCTTGAATAATACAATCACTTGTTTGTGTGTGTGTCTTGTCTGCAGCGATGCTTGCGACCATGTGGGCCGGGGCTTGTGCCTTTCGCCTTCATGTCATTAACAGACGTGAACGTTGTAGGAATGCGCTTACTATTAGTAACTCGGCTCCACCGTACGGTGGAGAAACTCGCCGCTCCCGTGTGATAGCTAAAGACTTTAGTGGCTTTACATATCTTTCTGAAGCCATTTCCGTCAGGTTCTTTTCCGCTTCTGATGCAGTGACGAAGGTGCTTAGGCGGAAGGAATCGCGCTCCTGGTGAGGCGCTGGCGCCCTCTGTCTTTCGGAAGCAGTTTTGGTGATTTCAAGCTCATTATCATAATTACTCGTTGATTATTTGTGCCTAATATATTATTTTAATCATTTTGTTTATGGTAACCTGGTATTAAGCATCTGTAGCCTTCCTTTAGGCCTGTATCGACCACTTTATTTTGAGCGTGATCCCACCGCATGAAACCTACGGATATTTGCCAGGCCATGCCCCAAAAGTGCTACGCATTCGAAAAGAAATTTGGCATGAACAATACTAAAGAGGCTTGTTAGTATCTAGGCCATATTCTACCTTACTTATTAGAATTCTAGGACAGATATTGCAGTATAAGGACTCTAACACTCGGCGCACGAGAACTATTTATGTTGTTACGCCACAGAGCACCGAGACAGAGCGTGATATGGAGTGGAAAAAGAAAGTGCGACATTGAAGCAAACAAAAGCAACCACGCCCGAATTTCACGACTTTAAATTTAGCGCTGATGTAAGAACTCGAGCGCGGAATAAAGTCTCACTCATTCTTTAAGTGTCACCCACTTAGTCTTTACGCTGCCGCGCACCAAAGAACTTATCGCCCGAAAAACTTCTCGAGAAGAGAAAAAAAAGAACGAGAAGACGCTTCAGGGACAACATTAATAAGCGTCGTCCCGAACGGCGTTCACCTCGCTGTCTGAAAGTCGGCGCACTAATTCAGGCAGTGAGCAAATGGGTGCAGAACAAGGCAACAAGACTATTCAGGCACTGCTAAGGAAAAGTTTTCGAAGACATCGAGAAATAAAAAAAAGGGGGAGGGACGCAACGAGCTTTGACGCTTTTTCTCTTCAGGAGCTGGCTCTCAAGCGCAAACAGCTGTTTGAGACGAGTAAAATAATAAAAGAAATGAAACAAAAAGAAGTGGTCTCCACACTCAAGTCTCTCATCGCTGGGTGCCTAGTTGGAAGGAGCTTGTGGAGGAGGGCTGCTCGTTTCGCGATCGTGGCAGAAAAAAAAAAGTGGAATCCCGAGAAAGACTGCGCTCATCGCCGAACAATATGTCTCGCGTCCTAGACGACACGAGAGAAACTTCTCATTCACTGGCGCGTGCATCACCAAATACTCAGAGAGGACTGCCGCGCTGTAGAGACAAGCAGCGGCGGTTTTGAAGTTAAAAAACAAGAACTAGAAGAAAACAATGTAAAACACTGATACAGAAAGACAAGTAACAAAGCTGAAGAACACAGCAGTTCTTTTAAGCTGCGCAAGCGGTGCCTGCGTATAGGAGCGGGAACTCGCGCGTCAACCCTGCGGTGAGGTTTCTTCCGGCACCGCGCCGGGGGGCGCACAAAAGAAAATACTGCATCGCGAGACGGCGGCAGGAGAAACCGAGCGAAAGGGGAGAGAAAGAGAGGGAAAGGCTCGAAGTTGCGAGAGCGGACGGGCGTTGGGGGTGGTCGGAGATTTATACCCCAAGGAAGCGCAAAGATGTAACGCCGTAATCTGTGGACCGCATAACAAGAAGCTATTTAACAAGTGCTCCTCCTCCCTCTAGTTCCCTCCTATACCTCTCGAACTATTTCCCTGCGTCTCGGCCTCACACCGCTGCCGCCACTGTCGCGTACAAGCTTGGGGTCGTGTTACAGGGTCGATTTTTATGGAGAATGAAGGGGGGGGGGGGGTTACAGAGCTCTACTTGAAATAAAAGCCTTCACCCTCCTTGAAGAAGAAGCCGCGCAAAGCATAGCCTTCTCCTCTTTTTTTTCTTTACGTATCTGGCTTTCATTCTTTTCTATTTTTTCTTCTCGTGCGTCTCATTTCCTCTCGCGGCTATCTTGCACTGTTTTACCCTCCACACGTTTTTCTTTCTTTCTATCTTTTTGTTGGATAAGACTTGAGGCTAGATCACTCGCTTGTAGTACTTCGCTCGTTTAGCGGCGCCTTAAAAAACACGCTGGTAGATACTGGCGCGACAGAGCGCGCCAGTGCTTGATGACAATACAAAAAACACACTAATAAAACAAGAAACGAAACAAAAAACGACTGGGACGACGATGATCGGCGAGAAGACAGCGTCGGAGCGAGATAGGAGGTGCGTGCTGCTCTCGCGAGGATGGCGGGAGAAGGCGGAAATATTAATGAAGACATCGCTCACTCCAGTTTCCGTTCCCCCATCCTCTCGTTCTCTACTTCTATGCGCTCAGAGAAGGCGTGGTGGGTGAACAGCGTGTGATGCTGCTTCAACGGGTGTGCTGTCTGTAGTAGGCGCACTGTGTTACCTAGAGGCCCTAACTTGACGAGCATAACCAGCCGTCCATGGCCCATCGTTAGCGCTATAGACGGCGTGCGAAGCGCTGTAACGAGCGGCATGTGACCGAGTCGAGCACTCCATTAATACGGCCAGTCATTCGAAACAATGTAACGGAGGCGAAGCACGTTTAACTATACTTGGACAGCGTCGCATGGTGTACATATAAAAACGCTGCCTTTGTTCTGTCTCGCGCTACCAGGAAGGCGTTAATAAAGCGAGATACATATATACTCACCCACACAGAACCTCTATCACAGGCAGGATGTGCATTGCGACGCGTATTACAAGAATCACAAGTTGTGTTTTCATACATCTCAGCGACACACATTGCATGGACTCTTCTACGTGCCACATTTACAATTGGCAGATCAGAAGCTCTTTTTCAATTCAATTCAATTCAATTCAATTTATTTTCCAGTTTACACATGCTGGATGGTTGCGTTGGGTTAAAAGATACGTAAGTAGCTTGACGAGACCCAACGACCAGACTATACAGGGCAGTAACAACAAGCAGTCCGGCGCAGTGACGAGAAAACCAACAAGTAAAACAGAATACCATATCGTATGTACATATACAGCGATTTACATAGATCTCCCGCAGGAAGATTGCAGGAAGAAAAAGTGAAAATAGATACATGTGCATAAAAATGTGCTAGAAAAAATAAATAATAAAAAAGTGCTACATACAATAAAATACGCCTATTGCACAAGTAATAAACATAAATAATAATAACACAGAATAATAACACCGTACAATGTAGCAATACTAGTTATTCGGAAAAAACACACTGGCCATATAACACAGCAAGAAATTCATGTAAGCACAAGATTATGTTAAAGAAACAACATAAGTTACGCACAATTCAATTACACAGAATGTCACAGTATGGGACATTACAAGTGAACGAAATATAAGCGGAAGTCTCAAAGCTCACAAACACCTGTCAAGGTAAATAATTTTTCCTGTCAATTAAACAGTCAGTACATAAGTGAAATGTTACGAGGGCTGTCCGATACGTACTTAGCCTCACCTATAACTATCGTCATGCCATACCAACTAGCCCAAGCTGCCACACTTCCAACTCACCTCGAAAGCGCGATGCCATCGCATGAGACATATACTATACACTCCGATAGAGGGACACACGTGAAGGTCCGGTTGAATTGGGCTCGTGGTTTTGTTTTGGCCACTTGAGGAAGCATGTGATTTTCGCCTGTCCATTAAAAATGCAAAAAAAAGCAATATCGGTCGGTGGTTGTATTCTTGTTTTGGAAGGGAAATCGCGCAGCGAAATCAAAGAGCGACTGCGTGCCGTGTCAGTGAGTCTTCTCCTTCGATGGCAACCCTCGAAAATTGGTTCAACAAGATCAAACGAGGTCGCACGCCCGCTTTTGATGAGCCTCACCCATGGAAGGGCTCCGCAAACGGCTACACCACAGATAACATTTCAAAAATCAAAGACCTCGTAATGGCAGACCACCGACTGAAGATACGTGAGATAGTTCAGACAGTAGACATCTCAAAATACAACGTGGGTCATATTCACCATCAAATTTTGGGCATGAGAAAGCTGTCGGCGCGATGGGTGCCTCGTTTGCTCACTCCAGACCAAATGCGCGTTCACGTGGGGCCCTTTCAGACCAGTGCTTGAAGCTGTTTAAGCGTGATCCGAAGGAGTTTCTGCGTCATTTGTTACCGTTGATGAAACATGGATCTACTGGTATATACCAGAGACCAAAGAACGGTCGAAACAGTGGACTGCACACAGGGAACCTGCTCCGAAGAAGGCGAAGACTGTCGCATCGGGGGAAAGTGATTTTAAATGAAAAGAACCGAAAAGCGAGCCCCGTAACTGTCTCTTAGGGGAAGGACACCTCAACAGTAACTCACGAGGGGGGGGGGGGTAAAGGAGGAATTAAAAGGATAGCATTAAAAGGTAAAGAGATAGACAGAGAGGAACTTGAGAGAGCAAGGCGCAGGGACAGTGAACGACGGAAGTGAGAAGAAGATAGGAAAGATGAAGACGGTCGCAGCAGCCAGAGGACGGGGCACCACTGGCGAGAGCTATAGTCGGCGACAGGAGATGGCATAAGGGTAATCCAGTCGGCCAGAGCTACGCCGTCGTCGTCGTCGGGGACCTGCATCAGGAGATGGCGTAGGACCAGCCCTGTCGGCCAGAGCTGCACTGTCGTCGGAGATCGCGAGGGTATACAACCGGTCGGCACGGAATCCCGCAAGCGAGTCACTATTGCATCGGCCCGGAAAGGGGATGGCAACCATCTCTTGGGATTGTAATGGTGTGATTTTTGTCGACTACCTTAAGAACGGCAAAAAGATGTCAGGACTCTACTACGCCGAATCACTGGGCCAATTCGATATCGAATTGCGAAAAAAACAGACACATTTGGTGAAAAAAAACTTGCTTTTCCACCATCATAATGTGCCAGCTCACATGCACACGGCCAGGTTGGTCGAACTGGGCTGCGAAGTGGTGCCCCATCCAGCGTATATTCTCCATATTTGGCCCCGATGGACCTTTTCAAGTTGGCAAACAAAAAGAGTGATTTCTTCTTGTTTCCCAACTTGAAAAAGTCACTCGCCGGACAAAAGTTTAAGTCCAATGAAGAAATAATTGCCGCCACAGAACCCTACATGCTTTGCAGCTAAGGAGAAAATGTATTTTTCTGACGGGATCAAGATGTTGGAGAATCCCTGGGTCAAGTGTATACAGAGTTTGAAGGGAACTATGTTGAGAAATAAAAAGACATCATTCTTAAATTTTAGTTTTTTTTATGGCTAAGTATTTATTGCACCGCCCTCGTACTTCGGGCCATGATATCAGTGACGTCGATGCTTTGGTACACACTTTTGTCATAACGCTCTGAGCATTAGCGCTACTCAGCCAAGCTGTATGGATGACACGAGTTTGTTTCCCGGCCAAGGCGGCCGTATTTCGATGGAGGTGATGTGCAAGGATGACAGCGTACTTAAGATTTGGGGTCACGTCAATCATACCCAGATGTCCAGGTAGCTCCGCAGACCCCCTCGCCTTCATTTACGGCATGCGCTATAATTATATCTTGGTTTCGGAGCGTAAAACTCCGGAATTGATTAAAGACTCATACCAAGACGTTTGCATCTTGACCTTGCTTAGAATGAGCTTCCCACGTCGCAAAAGGATCAGTGATCGTGGTACAAAGACTGACTTTATGTGCTGCAATGATGGCAGCTAGCAGTTTTCGTATTGATACCAGATGCCATGGTCGAGTGACGTTCTGCTCATACATATCAAAATGGTCTCGTAGAGTGGATTCTCTTATCATGATAGCTCGATCTCACTCAATAAAATATCACACCCCTAAAAGTTTTTCATTAGTAGCACGAGACACCTACCGTAATTGTGATCCCGACTGAGGGCCTCCGTTAAGTGCCTCCAGTGCTTTTGAGCATGAAGAGTTGTTTTACAGCGAAAGCTGTTATGAGATCACTTTTCGGGTCACGCGCAGTCGTTGTTGTCCGCCACCGCCACTGTCCGTAACCACATCACGCAAAAATTAAAGAAAACCCTGCACCAATGACACAGTGGGGCTTGAACCCGGGTCCGTTGGATTCCAGCCCAATATTCTACCACTGAGTTACACCGGTGCTTGTAACTTGTTGTCAAACTTGCCTTGGGCAGGCGTGAACTAGCACCAATGGCACAGTTGGGCTCTAGCCCGAGTCCGCTGAGTGCCAGCCCAGTATTCTATCTCTGAGCTACACCAGTGCTTGTGACTTGTTGTCGGACTTGCCTTAGGCAGGCTTGATGTCAGGAAAGCAATCGCTTTAATACGACTTCTAAAGCGTTTTACAAGAGCGAAAGAACAACCAGACGTCGCACGATACGAATAGCGTAATGAGTGGGCTGTACGAAGCTCCAAACCATCACAAAAGCTTGTTCTCGTTCCCCTATTAACTGTGGCGCATACCCACTTCAGCCATAAATCCTCATTATCGTCAGCCCCTGCATGTACAATTGGCACAAAATTCCTTGCAAGTGTCTAGCGGACACAACGCTTCTCAGAAGAATGACGAAAAATAGCATGCCTAATGCTGGCTTACTACCCAAAAGACTATTAATGTCCTAGTGGGTACCAAGCAAGTGTGCTTGCAGCAGTTACCCAATGAGTGTTTTTGAAAGGCTCTGAAAGGCCGCTTTTCTAGCTTTCGCTGTGACTGTGCTGCGCCTACCGCGCAGGCCTGGCGTTTCTTTTTTTCTTGAGCGCGTAATTTAGCTTCATGAAAAAACGCACAAAGTGAACGTGGAGTCACTGCTGCGTTCGAATACAGCTTCATTGGCCTTATGAGGAGTCTCTAAAATATACCACATCCACGCACCATGCTTCAAGAGTTTAGCGATAGCTCTTGTGAAGAGTTGAGAGACGAATAGCGTGGCACGTACTGCTGGTACTCTAAAAAAATGTCAGCACCCGATATTGTTATTATTAGTGTTTTACATGGTTGTCAACGCATCGACGAAGCGTTGAGGCCATTCAACAGCAACAACAACAACAACAACAACAGCAACAACAACAACAACAACAACACGACACAGAACTATCAACGTGACGAACTAGAGAGGTTTGCAGCAACCCCTCTCAACCCCTCTCTCCCTCCCCGTTAGAGCTTTCCCTCGCTATGTCAGGACTGTGTGACAAGACGCAAGTAATTTTCTGTCCCGGTCTTCCTGATCACGTATATCGAAGAAGCTACCGAGCAAAAAAAAAAAAAAACAACCGGCAGGTTATAAGGAAACATGCACATGCACGGAAGGCGTGCGCATTCGTCCCGATGAGACGACACGCTCTCTAACGGGGGACCACGACAAACGAGCCGAGTGCATATTCCGCCCAGCGTCGGTGTCCTACGCCGGGCTCCACTCCAACTAATGAGAGGAATCGGACAGAGAGTCCGCGGGCGGCATGCAGCACTGGCGTGGCCGGCTCCTTGGGTTACGCAGCAGCGTCAACGCCTCACGCATGCAGGCCTGTACACGCGTACCACGCCAGGCAGGGTCAACGTGCCCGTTCGCAGAAAGCGGGACCGAATGCGCGAATAGGTAGCTCATGGCCTTCTTCTCTTTCAGCCAGATGGACGACGGGCGTGGGCCCTCGCAGTGACATCCCCGCCGCGTAATCCGACCTCATTGGCCGAACCTCGCGCCAGAAACTATGCTGTTGGTGCAGTTATTGGAAGGGGGAGGGTATACACAGCCCGGCGATGCTCGGTGTGCGTCATCTAGTATTGCTGGTTGCTAGAACGATGATGAACAGTGAATAATACAGTAGGTCTAACAAGGTTCATCCGGCTCATTCGGAAAGCGCAGGGTGGTATACAGCTCAACGACGTCATATATGCTTAACCGAAATTGTGCAATAGATTGTCACCAGTTTATAGAGCGCATAGGGTAACCTTATTCCTGGAGACCTTACGTATACTCGCAACCCACAGTCGAAACATAGTCTGAACTTAAAGGCACGTATTCTGTCTTCGGGAAATCTGTATTGTGCGGGAAGATGCAGAAACGTTTCTTTTTTTTTCCGGCACCAACTTCTTTTTTATAGACATGGCTTGATATTTTATTACGTGACCGTTGGCAAATATAACATAACTTTGATGAAGGCAATATGCATTTTTTCTCTATAGTATTTTTCCGTCATCCCGTCATCCTTGTCAATTCAACGACGTTTAGAGGATGGTCCCCATGTTTGTTTGTTGTCGCAAACGTTCGATTGAAAGGTCTCTGTCATACTGCATGAACTGTTAAAACCTATGTCAGCTTGCTGCGGTAGAAACGAAACAGATTTTTTATATATAAGAACCTCTGGCATGCCATCTATGCCCTATGCACACGATCTTACATCAAGAGCAATAACGTAACCTGTCTTCCTTCGTTCACTCTTTTTCTAGCTTTTTTTTTTCACTACAGACAGAACACGGTTTTTGCCTAAGGCTGTTCCTAGCCTGAAACTACTGAAAGGTTTGGCTACACTGAATATTCGGCCACATAGGGACACGATTTCCAAACTGACTCAGTGCAAATAACCCGAGTGCGGTCTCCTGCGAAGCCCATTCGTAGGTTCAGAAGACACAGCTCTAGCAGTCCCCCCCCCCCCCCTCTCAGCCCACAACAGAGCTTCTAACAGAAGCTAGAAGGCGCCAGCTTCCCATTGTTATAGTGCCACGCTCGTCTTCATTTCAGTTCGGACGAGTCCCCACTTGAGAAGCAGAAAGAAAAGGCGATGGATGGCCGATGAAAAAAAAAAAGGGGGGGGGGGGGGAGTCCGTGTTTCTCGCGCACAAGGCGCTCTACTGTACGGCCATATACTTCACGAGAGCTCTTCTTTCCCGGTGGCGCCTTCGGCGTCCCGAGCGACCGCACAAAAGACAGGGCCTGAAGCGACGGCAGCGGCAGAGCTACCACCACCGCGCCTGGAGTGTGGCGGGACGAGCAGAAGCGACGAACCCCTAAAGTGCGTCCTTCATTAGGAGGGCGCCTCGCGAGCCTTCGAAAAGAACGAAAAGCGAGAGAGCTCGGAAGGAAAAGAAAGGGGGAGAGACGGGAACATCTCTCCATTTTTCCGCTGGACCAAAAGAACAGTCGCGGGAGGGGTGCGGAAAGGGGAGGTGACGAGAACGTATAAAGGAAGAGGGGGAAGGAAGAAGGTTCGCCGCCTCGACCGGGCCAGCGCGTTGCCTATGCAAATGAAGAGAATCAGTTAAGCTTCGAACCTTGCGATTGTCATTAGGCCGTGTTGCCGGATATGAATATGTATAAAGCGTGCGCAGGGCCCTGTGTGCCGCCGGCCGGCTGAGCAGAGGCGAGTCGGCTCTTGGGGCAAGAGCAAAAGCAGGCAGCCCAGGCCGTGTCGGCAGCCGCCACGCTGTCCCTCGAGGTGGCGGGCGGTGGCGCTTGTTCTCTGAAGCAGCAGTAGCAGGAAGGCAGGTCCCGACTGAGACCGGCGGTCCGTTCGGCCCTATGCACGCGTCCTGCAGCTCTGTCGAAACTGCGCCGCGCATGCATAGTTGCAGCCCGGGTCCCCGCCACCGGTTTTGTTTTGTTTCGTCCCACCAGGGACCTGTCTTTCTGGTAGGGTTCAGCACCCGCGGGACTGCCTGAACGTTCAAGTACCATGCACGAGCGCGTCTGAAGAGCTAGGATCGCGAGCATGTGCACTTGTGAGAGACTAAGGTTTCCGGGTGTAAGTTTATGTAATCAAAACTGAACTTGATTGAAGTTGCGAGATTGGCTTGTTGGTATATAATGCTGACAAACTGCAGCACGCACGCACACACACACACACACACACACGCACACACGCACACACACACACACACACACACACACACAAATAAACAAACAAACAAACCCAAACAGACTAAAAACGACGAATACCAGAGCGGAACTTGCAACACCTTTTTGAGAGGTATAGTCGTCCGGAGCATTTAGTTCCGTCTGTGGATTTCTTGCGCTGGAGCTCCTCAAACATGATCACAAGTGGTTAGTCGATTCAAAAGTGTTTAGGAGCCTTTGAACACCGATGCACTCGCAGTCAGACGAATAAGTGTATGCTGTCTAGACGGCTACCAAGCACGGCATCACAGATGCGCCCGCATATACACAACGAAAACTCGGCGGACGCTTGATCTCCGCATTCCAGGACAGAAAGCCTTTGCGTGATCGGCCCCGTTCACGCATCGCCTTTTCTATCACTAGCCTGACATTGGTTTTCGGTGCATGCCCTAACCGTGCCACAAGAAAACCAACGTCTTTGCGTGCAACCATAGCCTCCGAGATGGCGGGTGTGCGGCAGGTTTCTCTCGCGCGCGCGCCATCTGGGCGGCCATAGTGCAACATTGGCCGTTTCAACCTAACCCAGGAGGCCTACAGAAAGTGCAGTTGTAAGATGTGCGTTGTGCCATAATTATTACTTTTTTTGCGAATCAGTGAATGGCCCTCTACACGTTCGTTCGTATAAGGCGACACACGAACCCACACAGCTGCTCCCATTGTGGTTGTTTTGCATCTGATGATGATTATATATACGTAAGCGCATTGTAATTTGTGGGTCTTTATGATACCACTCCTTGTAAAATTTACATGTTTCGACATCTGTGACAATTCTAAGCTTATGTAACACAATATTACGTGTCTTGTTGAGATTCCTCCTAGATGCCATGCACAGATATTTTTTTTTTCGAAGCAGTTTTAAGCAAGAGCGTGGCTCAGTAATATAACACCTATATACTTTCCCGCTGATGGCCTGGGTTCGACTCTTACTCGAATGGTCGTGAAATTTTATTGTTAGTCCTGAATTGCGATGCTCAACATGCAGCGAGCTGCTCCCACGTTGGGACCGTCAGGCCAATCCCGACTACCGCATCGTGGGCCCTCTGCCGGCAGCCCTTGTTTGAAGCCAGAATATTTTAATTTTATTTGCATCTTGTCGATTTTTTCGGTGATGGCTGGGACACTGTTTTTTCACCACTTACCAACGACACCGAAGGCGAAGCTGAAATTTCTGTGAAGGGAACTTTATAAGGCTATCGTTCTAATAAGTGTGCGTAAGTGGGTTAAGTTACGGGTGCAACTTAGTGGGCAGAAAGCGTCATATGAATAGTTTGACTTTCAAAAGAGATGTCCTCCACTCTGCTGCCGTTCTCGACTATTCCTTTCTCAAAGAGATAACAGCACGCCCCGCGTCGGGCAAAACAAGACCGCTGTTCGTGATTACTCGTCATCGGTTTATGTATTGCTCTGTTTTATTCGGTTGTATACGTCAAAACGCATACAAATGTTTTAAAAAGACAAAAAGTCGAGCTAGTTGGCAGATGTTCATCGCGAATAAGTTAAGGCGTGCAAACACGGACTCGAGAACAATACAACACAGACGCCGGGGCTACCTTCTTTTCATGAAGATTGCTCTTGCCACGAAATGCGCCATCGGACGAACCATGACGAATTCTCTGGTTCTCCTCCGGTTAACGACGACAAGAAACATTGGGCTCGGTAAAAAACTTAAACCACGTGGGAACACCGAGGGCTGATTGTAGCATTCTTTTATCCGCCATTGCATGAAGGACTGGGTTTGGTTAGTTACGCCACTGGACAACAACCGTTTATTATACTATACTATGCGGTATACTGCGAACTGCAGAACCTCCGTCACTCGCTCGCTGGATTTCGTGCCGACCGGTTGTGCCCCCGCGATCTCCAACGACAGCGCAACTCTGGTTGACTGGCTCGCCCTACGCCATCTCCTGACGCCGACTAGAGCTCTCGCTAAGTGGTGCTTCGTCCTCGTACTGCTGCGACCGTGTCTATCTTTCCTATCTCCTCTTTACTTCTGTCGCTCGCTGTCCCTGCCCCTCGATCTCTCCTTCCTCTCTCTATATATACCTTTTAATCATATCCTTTTATCTCTCCTTACCCCCGTCCATTGTGAGCTACTGTTCAGGTGTCGCACTCTGATGCAGACAGTTACGGGGCTCACCTTTCTATTCTTTTCTCTTTAAGAATCACATAAGAAACAACCTCCGTCACTATTTTAATGCTTCTATCCGCGATAACCTTGTGGCTGCACATGATGCTAGTATACGTTCATTCATTAGTGGTTTTGACACTCCCCCCTTTTCAACACATTATTCGCATCAATGATATCTCTAACGGAGCTATGAAAATTCATAGTTATTACGCTTTCTTTGTTTTCGACAGAGTGCGCTTTCCTCACTTTTGAACAAAAAAAGAAGTACAATGTTACGACTCCCACTTTACGAGGAAACAGCACTGAACCTGCGTACAATTACACGCGCAGCAGCACTCGTTACAACAACAGCAACAACAGACAACGCTCTCTGCACGCCTCCCTGATATAACAAAGGGCGCGATGATATTCCACCTTTTATAATGAAGCATCACTGGACACGCATGCGACACGCGACCACCACATGTGCACTGTGCCTGCGCGAGCCTACGGACACGAGCGGGCGCTCACGTGCTTTGGCGGTCGAAAGAGGAAAGCGTGGCCGCGGCTGGCGTAATAAGTTGGTTGATTATACACTACGCGCGCGTTATGTATAAGCGTGGCGGCCATTAGCGGCACCTTTGTCATTTGCGCTCTATGCTGGTCTACCGTGACACGCGTGAAGTACTCTTTGTGAAGCTGTTTGGTCGCAAGTGAGAAAACAAAAGCATAACTACAAAGTCTGAAGAAAGGCGGTGGTGAGGGTGTGCTGTAGGGAGCTGACGTTAAGCTATCAACAAATGGACGTTTCTTTATTGTACCGTCTGCAGCTGGTATATAGCGAAAAGGGCAAACAGGATATAACACAATACGCGCACCTCGGTCCGTATATTCCTCTCTCTTCAAACCAGCCCCTGCAGCCACAAGAATAGCAATAAAGAAGTGGTAAATAAGTAGAAGACGCTAGAAAGCTATTGTTATATATAATTGGTTTTGTTGGTTTAAAGAATAAATCAAGTGGTATTCTTTTTTTTTCTTAAGCAAGTTGTGTTTCTTTGCGAAACTACTTTCTGTATTTTTTTGCATGTCACTGCATATATACGTACTTCCTAAACACAGCGAATGGTATAAAAGAGCAGTTACAAAGGAATGGTCGCAGGGCCGGACAGTGCAGATGGCGAAAGCATGGAGAGGGGGGTGGGGGCTGGAGATAGAGTTTGAAGAAAACGAGACCTATACACCACCCTAGGCTTTCGTTCTTTTCAAAAAAATTAATTAGATTGAACCTAATTAATTCAAGTCTGTGCACTCTTTTATAGCGTGTGATAGCGCTTTGTGTCTCAGCGCCCCCATGAATATTGCTTTCTGTTATACATTTTGATGCCAGAGCTTGCATATCAGCGCCCTTGTCTCATTTACACACAGGCACGGATGCACGAACGGACGGATGGACTGATGGACGCATGGACGGAAGCAAGAATGAACGGGTAGACAGAAGCACGAATGGACGGATGGACGCTTCGCCACACTCATCATCATTCACTTCGTGGATATGCTGGGATTTTTTTGTTTACATTCGTCGGGTAAACGCAGTCTATGTTAGCTTTTTCTTGACGCTCATGCGTTAAAATTAACCATGTGAGTTCTCGCCGTTCCTGGGTAGGTATGAAGTGTCAATCACCTGTGGCACATACCCACACACCAGTGGCACATACCCGCCCTCGTGTATGTGCCACTGTCTGGCGCGAAGTATTTGATAACGTACTCGATGAGAATGTGACATTATTCATCTCTTAACCAGTAAGTCATATTTGTCTTTACCCCAATTAAGTTAAGGGGATGATCACAAGAGTGCCCCGAGATAGATAGATAGATAGATAGATAGATAGATAGATAGATAGATAGATAGATAGATAGATAGATAGATAGATAGATAGATAGATAGATAGATAGATAGATAGACGTCAAAAATGCTTGCAGTACACTAAGCAATGCTTCGCACTTAAAACGCACAAAAGAAAGCGCATGTATACACAGGACGAGCGCGAAGTAATAACCGCTACAGTTGGTAACTTCTTTGTGTTTGAGCAGCGCGCTGCAAGTGTCAACTATGCACAACCGGCTCCACCTGCAGTGGCTCTTTTAGGCAGCAGCTCACCCGTTCCCAAACGTGGTCTGTACCGCAAGCGAAGTGGCGCGCGTGCGCTGTGAATGTTCAATGCAAACTTTACGGCGAAAGTACAAGATCTACAAACCACCCACCTTACAAGATAAGCGAGCGCACGGTCGACCACGCCCTGTTGGACAAAGTACAAGTGGTACAGGTATACGTGGTGCGCACGCATCGCAATTTCGGTGAAAAACGAGCGGGGTGACGGCTTTTTGAGCGTAGCCTTCATGCCATCTTGTTGGTGATAAAGACAACACGCAGAGGCACTCTAAATGGTTCTAAGAGAGAAAGGAAGAGAAAAGTGAGTCCCGTAACTGTCTGCTTCAGCGAGCGACAACTCTACAGTAGCTCACAAGGGATGGGGGTGAGGAGGGATTAAAAGGGTAGGAATAAAGGTATAGAGACACAGAAAGAGGCGTGAGGTGGTAAGCCAGAGAGAGAGCGACGACATATCGAGGGGATAGGAGAGATAGGAAAGATGGAAACATGGTCACAGGAGTCCGAGGACGGGGCACCACTTGCGAGAGCTCTTGTCGGCGTCAGGAGGTGGCGTATAGAGCAAGTCCAATCGGTCAGAGCTACACTGTTGTCGGTGGTTGGCGTCAGGAGATGACGTAGGGCGAGCCCAGTCGGCCAGAGCTACGCCAACGCCGACTAAATTTCAAGGCCGAAAGGCTGCCGCAGTGACGTCAGAGGGCCGGGGCCCAGTTACCCCACGAACGCGGCGGGAAGCCTGTGTTTCGTTCACGTTTTAGGAGAACCAACGCTCCCGCTATCGCAGCTGCTGCGGCTAGATTGGGCCGAATAAAAGATGTGGAAAAAAATCTTACTGAGCATGCTCAGTTGGGCAACTGGGCCCCCAACCTCTGACGTCACTGCGGCAGCCTTTTGGCCTTGAAATTTAGTCGGCGTTGGCTACGCTGACGTCGGAGATCGCGAGGGCACAACTGGTCGGCACGGAATCCAGCGAGCGAGTCCACGACTCGCTGCGCGTAACCTCCTAGGTTTTAGAAAGGTTTAGCGAGCGTTGGGCCGCAGTGCCATGAATACAGTGAACTAGTATATACCATGAACTTCTGACCACTTCTGACCCCTACGCACACTGCCAGCGGTATTTTGTGTCTCAACTAGCGCTCCGTTAGTATGCTGAAGGACGTTCTGTGCGCAGCCGAGTGGTTTAACGCAGTGTGCTGCGGTGTGAGGGGTCGCAAGCTGGAATACCTTGTTCTGCGTTTTGGAAAATTTTTCAGCAATGTTTTCGTGGCTTTTATACATACATACATACATACATACATACATACATACATACATACATACATACATACATACATACATACATACATACATACATACATACATACATACATACATACATACATACATACATACATAGGCCCCGCCGCGGTGGTCTATTAGTGGCTAAGGTACTCGGCTGCTGACCCGCAGGTCGCGGGTTCGATTCCCGGCTGCGGCGGCTGCATTTCCTATGGAGGCGGAAATGTTGCAGGCCCGTGTACTCAGATTTGGGTGCACGTTAAAGAACCCCAGGTGGTCAAAATTTCCGGAGCCCTCCACTACGGCGTCTCTCATAATCAAACGGTGGTTTTGGGACGTTGAACCCCACAAATCAATCAATCAATCAATCAATCAATACATACATACATACTGGGACATGACGGCAACGGCGACGCCAACGGCAAAAATCAGCCGAGAATACCTGGAATATATATATGCTACCACAACGAAACTGATATGTGAGAATCGACGTCTCTCTCTTTTTCGCACACTCAAATATCGGCATTTTCTCTAATAGTTCAAGAGCACGAAGAGCCGTAGCCCTTCAGGGATTTCGGGGATTTCAACGAGCTCCGCAAGGTGTTTGGTGCGGAGCTAGTTGAAATGCCTGAGAGAGCCTCCCCATTCGGTAACAGCAGTATAAGCAAGTTTTTCTAGCGCCTGGCTAGTAAAGAAATGGCACGAATGTGGTAAGATACGCACGAAGCGGGTAAATACACACGGTTACTAACTTTTTACTAGTCGTTTTATAAGTGCATAGCTCGGGCTAAGTTACTTCCACCAACGATGAATGTCAAAACTTTGGTCATTGTCGTACTCACCCTTCTTGATACTGGCACATGCATCTCTTTAATCGGAAGCGTGCTGCTGTCGGCAGAGCTAGAAGGATCAAGTTGCTCAACGCCTGTGGTAAATGGTGTATTTACATAGCTTACCGTATGCTGAATGCGAAAGAAGCCTACAGCATACGGTAATGTAGGCAGTAATAAACAATTTCGCGCGTTCATCCGTTGTTCCTGCGCATATATATATATATATATATATATATATATATATATATATATATATATATATATATATATATATATATATATATATATATATAATTAGGAAAAGAAGTGTATACTTAAGGGCTCGTTTTTTTGTGTTTTACACAATATTAATGAGATCTAACAGACAATAATGCCAAGGAAATTATAGGGGAAGACATTAGACCGAATTTTATAGTATAAATGGGAAGAAAAGTGGGTGAAAAAATAACTTGCCGTGGGCAGGATCCGAACCTGCGACCTTCGAATGACGCGTTCGATGCTCTACCACTGAGCTACCACGACAGCTATCCCCCCAGCCACTTTATTGGGTTTATAGGTGAATTAAACGCGGGAGTGTCAGTCAGTGCCACCAGTAGCCATGGCGGCGAGTGTAGCACACTCTTTTGAGCCTATTTGGCGTCACGTAGCACGTGAACTTATTACGAGTTGGCAGCTGACCAATAGTCCCTCGTATACAACCTAAAGGCGCTAAGTCTGCCAGTACGAGATCCTCGTTAATGAATTAAGGAAAGAAGTGTATACTTAAGGGCTCGTTTTTTCTGCGTTTTACACAATATTAATGAGATCTAACAGACAATAATGCCAAGGAAAGCATAGGGGTAGACATTAGACCGAATTGTAATGTAAATGTCCTGCCCACGGCAAGTTATCTTTTCACCCACTTTTGTTCACATTTACATTACAATTTGGTCTAATGTCTTCCCCTATACTTTCCTTGGCATTATTGTCTGTTAGATCTCATATATATATATATATATATATATATATATATATATATATATATATATATATATATATATATATATATATATATATATATAGGCACAAGCAGAAATTTATTAGGAGAAAAAATTTAAAAGGCACTCACCGGGGATTCAATCCAGTAACACCTCGCTCCTCAGCCTTCTGAATTAACCAAATAGACCACGTCACTCACACTGTCTATGTCACTAATGGCGACCTACGTATATACAACATTTACCACTGGCTTACTTTCAATTGACTTAAAAGAAGTATTCTTCAACAAAGCATGTACTTTTTTTTGCACAAGCTATACATGCCTCCTCTAAAGAGTGACGTGTCCTGGCTTGATCAATGGAGTGGTGGGTTCATTGAAGCCTACAGTTGGTTGAAAAGGGCATTTTAAACGTCTCTGGCTCGATGATGATTGATTAATATGTGCACCTTAACGTCCCAAAACCACCATATGATTATGACAGACGCCGTAGTGGAGTGCTCCGGAAATTACAACCACCTGGGGTTCTTTAACGTGCACCCAAATCTGAGCACATGCACGGGCCTACAACACTTCCACCTCCTTAGAAGAGTGGCAGCTTGGGCTAGTTGGTATGGCATGATGGTAGTTATAGCGCGAGAACAAAACCACGACACAGAGAAGAGAAGGACACGAAGGTGTCCTTCGTGTCCTTCTTGTCTCTGTGTCGTCGTTTTGTTCTCGCGCTATAACTATCGTCCCTTCCACCTCCATCGGAAATACAGCCACCATAGCCGGGATTCAATCCCGCGACCTGCGGGTCAGCAGACAAGTACCTTAGCCACTAGATCACCGCGGCGGGGCACGTCTCTGGCTCCACTTTCTCTCAAGCAACAGGAAAATTGATCGCATCAAGGCCAGGACTATTCGGTAAGTTGCTGGTCCTCTCATGCCTGTGAATTTGGTTCCTGTCGAAAGGCGCACGCCACCACTATCACTTTTACAATACTGATTGTTGGCTTAGTTGGTACTTGCTTACTGACATGCTTTGGCCGCAAAACAACAAACACACAAAATAAAGAAACACTCAACGACAAGCACAAACGACTTGTGGTTGTCGTTTAGTGTTTCTTTACCTTGTGTGTGTGTGTTTTTGCGGCCAAAGAATGTCAGTAAGCAACTATCACTTTAGACGGAAAAAAACTCAACTTTCTGCGCCAGATCAGTTGTGGTGATGCTTTCACCGTTATAACATAGCTCGGCTTCCTTGTCGCAGCACGGCGCATCTCATCAGGAACCTTGTGGACAGATGTCATGGACTTCCTGCTTCAGAACTTCCATATAGTGTGCCTACAGGATGCGCCGGCGATATAGCCACTGGAAACTTTAAGGTTAATATACTTCTACGTGCAAACCAGTGGCTTGTCGGGTTTCTCGATGCCGAACTTGGACTTCGCCTCCAGTTCGCGGACGTCACGCAGGCAACTATTCATAACACCTGTTTAGATGCTCTGGTTACTGTATTGTATACTGTCAATTCAAGCAAAATCGGCCGTGCTCATTACATTTTGTATAGTTCCTTAATCTCATTCCCTTACTTCATGTAACAGCCCGATGTGTTGCTGTCGCATTCATTGCTTCGGACTTGTGCCGAAACTATGACTTTCTTGAGTAACATGTATAAAACACCGGAGGAATGAACGCTGCTTCATCACTGATATGAAGCAACCAATTCCGCCCCGCCACGGTGGTCTAGTGGCTAAGGTACTCGGCTGGTGACCCGCACGCAGGTCGCGGGATCAAATATCGGCTGTGGCGGCTGCATTTCCGATGGAGGCGGAAACGTTGTAGGCCAGTGTGCTCAGATTTGGGTGCACGTTAAAGAACCCCAGATGGTCGCAATTTCTGGAGCCCTCCACTACGGCATCTCTCATAATCATATGGTGGTTTTGGGACGTTAAACCCCACTAATCAATGAATCAAGCAACCAATTCCCATACTTTTGCACTTTCTCTTACGCACCCAACATCCCGGGCCCCAAGGCACGTTGGCACAGTGTAAAAAAGAGAGCGTATTCATCATGATCAGTGGGCAAAGCATCGGATCTTTCGGAGTTACCGCAGATCTCCCGTGACATCGATCACTCAAGCATGTAAATGAGTGACAAAGCGGTGTACATCTATATACAGTGTTTATTGGTCATAAATGGAATGCTATCTAGAGTTGTGAATTTCATTTTGCCGTCTTTACTGCTGCTTTGTATGTACCAGATCCAGTGTGAAGTTGGCAAACACGTGATCTGCACGTTCCTCTGGTGCATGGTTGTTTCCTGTCCTACGAAATGCGTATTACAGCATATCGAGACGACATATACTGAACAAGCAGGCCGTTGTACATGATCATTATCATTTTCTTCTCCTTCTTCACCACATCAGTGTCATCATCATCATGACTACGGCGTCCGCCAACGCCGCCAACGGACAAGCCTCGATCACCCTTAATATATCTACATTATAAACAAGTGCAAGCAAACATTAGGTGACTGTAGGCTACACAAAACAGGTGTGGAAGGCAGGAAGAGCCTGCGCATCAGGCTCACGACATGGCTGATCCTGCTTGCCCTGGTCGAATAAGTTGGCCTACTCTGTAATTAATTACCATTCGCTCTCTTGCACATTTCTGCTTTAGTTGCCTATAGAGTCGAGTGATTTCGCCATGTTTTAGTTCGGCTAGTCTCACACCAATCAGCTCTCTTCAGCACAAAAAGCTATTTAGAAAGCTACGTGTGGCTGAACCGGCTTCTTGTAGAGTATGAAAAAAAAACGTCATTCAAGTCATCTCATTGATGAGCTACGAAACAAAAGCCATATCAAGGCGAGTATGAACACGATAGTTCATATTGACCTTCATCGCTTGCGTTCCTTTCCTTCGTAAGGTATACAGTGAGTTCATTTGTGAAACTCAATCATCACTGAGAGGGATAATAATGAAACTTATTTTAGTGAGCGTTAACCAGTAAACTTTGGGCATCGATATAAATTGCATGGTAAAGTATCCATGCAGGGTGCATTTCACCTTCGAGTGATATTAATAGAATGCTTAAGAGACCCTGTGTGTTTCATTTTATTTATTTTATTTATTTATTTACGGATACTGTCAGCCTTTACATAGGGCTATTACTGGAGTGGAAAAAAGTACATGAAAAAATAGCGATCCTTCTAAGAACAAAACATAGTTAACAAGTATAATCAGAAGTAACAAATTAAAGGACAAGAATGAAGTCAACAAAAAAGTGCAACCAATAACGCAACCAAGAACTTAATCATTGAATGCACTAAAGCATGCAGAGACAAATCGGTCATTACTATTTACAAACGAGGATATGTGATATTTACTTATTTACCAAACAGTTTTAGCTAATAATTCACTATAGCTACTTCTGTGCTGCAACGAAGTTTTTGGTTATCTTCATCAAGTTATGTTATTCCTTGCTCCATAATTTCGTCATACGCATTGGCCATGCGTATGGCGCATTATTGGCTTTACAATAGCAGAAAGAAATAAAACTGTACTTGTTTTTATACCTCCGCAAATACTACTGAGGGATTTACCACCTATTTTTTTTTTTAAATTTATGTCTTCTGAGTTCCTACGCATATGCGCAAGTGCTAAAAACTAAAACAAAAAACTAAAATTGGCGAATGCTTGGATAGATGGATGGGTGGATGGATGGATGGATGGATTGAAATGGCTGGACCCTTTAGATCGGGCGGTGGCTAACGCCACCAAGCCGTAACATATGGCATCCAACATTCAAGGGGTATGTCACTGCGCCCTCTCGTGGAAATCAGTGCAAGTATTTAGCCATGCATGAGTTCAAAAAGTTTTGACAGAATTCTGCTGCCTGCGTAAACGCGTACAGTTAGCGCTCAAAATCATGCAAAGGGAGGCGTCAGCAGCTTTGGTTAGCTAATTTCAATATTCATCAACGCGAGATTCACGGATTATTTCGGCTCATTGCGACAAACGATTCCTTCCATCGCCGCAGCGCACACATAACCAACGGCCTATCAGCAAATCTAGTTCTGTTATTCGTTCCTTGTTCTCGTTCGCCTTCGTTTTTTCTGCTGCATAAGTTGCCCTTCTCTCTTGAACCAGCTGTCCTGCCACTTTCGATTTTCGCAATTGCGCAAAAGTTTGCCGCATACTCAAGACTTGTGCACCCGTGACTCATCTGCGGCAACTAAAAGAGAAAAAACAAAGGAAGGAGAAAAAAAAATTGCGTTGCCGCCCCCAAGGCATGACTGAAAGGGGCGTTGCGTTTTCCCCTGGCATCCGAGGCAACAGCAGCGCGATTTGAATATTCAGATCAGCGCCGCCTTTTCCCCGTAGCCAGAATGCAGGCGGTAGCGAACAACGCGCCGGCTTCCTCTGGCTGAATAGTGATGAGTGACAGAGGAAGAGTTAATGGAAGGGACGAGGCGCGTGTGTTTGCTTTGTGACGAAATGGCCGCGATGCCCCCGTGCACCGTCATGGCCATCCCATATATACGCATGCAGGGGCCAAGTCAGGGGGAACGAGTCGCAGAGCCAGGCCGCCTATATAACCTCTCGTATCTGGCTATACTCAAAAACGAGGAAAGGAATTTAGGCGTGATCTTCAATATAGCGACCTCTCGGAATCGAATACTTTGTGAAACGTGCTTCACCGATTCAAGCATGTATGTTACAACTTTTGATGCACGTAAGGCACTAATTCTCCAACTTACCACTGCAGTGGACACCTCTTGTGGTAAGTGCCAATGCTCACCGGGGATGGTGAAATAGAGAGCTAGGCAGACAGCGGTTTTCTTAGGTCCCATTCCGTCGCTCACGTGGACGGTGAAACAGAGAGGTTTGTGACGTCAGAATTGGAGATATATACGATGAAGGCAACATTGTCATCGAAATAAGATGGCGGCTGAGAGGAACTGAGAGGTAGGCATTTATTTTTAGGCGCCGAACAAGCCACGTTAGTTTTCTTTTATTATTATTGATTTGTACACGAGAGGAGCTATAACTGAAATTCTGTTCGTTTTTCTAAGTTTTCTTTTGCGGATACAGGGTGGCGCCACGTCGCACAAGACGTTGTCCAGGACCTTTCCATCATTCACATGACCAGCGCTCGATGCGGCCTTCTAAGGTATCTAAGCTGCCAGCATAGATTATTCACGATGCTGTCCAACACTGCAGTCCAACACAGCCACACCAAATAAGAAAGAAAAAGCGCGTACTTTCCTTCTCTTTTGGCAACCACATACTGGCTAGCCAATTGTACTGCTGACTGAAGAAAACCAACATATGGCATTTGTAGTTACTGCCTGGCGGCTACGTGACAGTGCCACTGGACCCAATGCCGTGCATCTGAATACAGGCGGCCTGGCCTGTTACCTTCGTTGAGTATACGTGACAGCAGATAAACGTGGCGGGGCCATGACACTATAGTTTCGACCTTAATATGTATACTGTTGGTTCATCCTTGAGCATTCACAAATGAGCTGTCGAAATTTGAGTACATTTAGTGGAGCAGTTAATTCATGGTTGAATATCTTTATGAATACGCGAGCAGCCTGAAAGTCGGGCAACACTGGTGCACTCGGGAGCTGCGACGTAACACGCAGCTGGCTGGGCGAATATGCATTCAGAAAAGCTTGTTGGGGGGGCTGCTTGGAACATACTGTAGATTAAGGCTGCGCTGCAATGTTAAGGACGAATATAATCTGTCTCTGTTAGTACAGTTCTTTTTTTTTCCTTAACCATGCAGCGCCACCTTTACCTACGTCTACATTTGGGCGAACGATATCAGAGTGAAAGCTGTTATGAGATCACAACAATGGTCGCATGCGCCGTTGTTGTCCGCCTCCGCCACCGGTGTCCATAACTACTACCGCGCGAAATAATAAAAAAGTGAGTGAATAAAACCACCAAAAATACAAACATGGGTTCAAACCTGGGTCCCCGGCGTGGTAGACCAGTATTCTAACATAGAGCCATATTGTTGGAAACTGGCCTTACTCAGGCTTGATGTCGGGAAAGGAATCGCGTTAATATATGAGTAATAAGGCGTTTCATAACAGTAAAGGAACAACCAGGCATCACACAATGCGAATTGCGTAACGAGTTGGTCGTCAAATGCTCCAACCCGGATTACGAAATCTTTCTGCATAATTTTACATCGCCGCAGCATAAAAAAGTTGCACGAAATTCTTTTCAAGTATGTAGCGGTACTAGGCATCTCCGAAAAAAAGGACAATGAACAGCATGTGAACGCCTCACAAAAGAAATATTATGATTTTTTGTGTAGTGAGTGCCCTGCAAATGCGCTTGTAGCATTTACCCAAAGAGTGTTGAAGAAAGATTCTGAAAAGCTGCTCTTCCAGCTTTCGCTGTGACTGTGCTGCCCGTTCCGTGCAGATGTGGTGGTTTTCTTTAATCCGTGGTCAGCTGCGCGTGAACAGATGTTTCATTCTTTTCCAGTTCGGCACTGAAATCGAATGACTTCCAGCCAGTGGCTGAAACATTGGTACAAGACGACGGCCATTTTCCTTGCTGCGTGTGATGTCACACATGTGCACGCCACGGCAAAATGGTGGTCAGCAAGGTTTAAGTTGGTGGCTTCTGGGCCTTATTTTGATAGGAAACATTCTTTTACAGCCACCTTTTCTTATCTGCATCAGCGTTATCGACCCTATACTTTTGCTGTGAAAACCACGAATTGTTGAATGACTATGTCATGGCCCATTTAAATGGTATAGTAATTGCGCCTCCAGAGCTTTCATACACGAAAGTGTTTGAAGAATTTCCGTGACAGCAACTTTCAGGAGCAAGTATTTCATTTTCGCAAGTATCGCGAAGTAAGTATTTCATTGTTTCGCGATGCACACAGCACTCAGTACATTGTGCTCGCAGTGTCAGAAAGAAACAGTGGTACCAGGGAAGACAGCAGACCCGAACACACTGCCATATGTTAGAAACCTTTAAGTGCCAACTGGTATTGTATGACATTATTCAAGGCATGGCTTGCGTCCACTACTGTAAAAATGTAGGCACGATGGTAAACGGTAAGTGAATGAGCACGTTTTGATTAGCACGCTTCTTAGCGTTCTCCAGAGGCGCCGTAACATCAAGTGCATCATAACTTTGACACTATTGCAATGTCCGCCTGAAACACTGAAGATCTCCAAGGAGTAATTGGTGTTCGAGTAGGTTTTCGTTATACCAGAATCGACCCATAAGCTGTGAATTTTACTCACCCATGGATTTTACTCACACAACACATGTCTAGCAGTTCATGTCCGATAAAAAACATAAGCACAAAGGATTGCGCCTCCATGGCAAACCTGCATCCAAGAAGGAGACACATCTCTCCGTATATAATGAAGATATTCTAAAAGAGACATTTGCATGTACTTGAAAAACATCCACAAAGTTGCGAGGTTCCACACAGGGACGTTAATTTGGGAGCCTTCCTCAGAAATGAAAAGAAATAATGCAAAATCGGGAAATACCACAAAGCATGCACACTGACGGGACGAGAGTCCTGTAACAAGTAGCAAGCCACATTTATAAACTTTAAACTAGCGTTGGTAATACCATCCTCCGTCATCTGTAATTTCACCTTCCACTCACACTACTTTGGTTATTTAAATACGATGCAGGGAGCAACATATAGTGAAATGTACAATTTATTCATTTAACATATTGTTACCACATACGTAATTTAGGTATGTGTATACTGTGTAGCGGGGAACAGGGTGGTGGCAGAAGAAGAGGACGTTCGGTTGGTGGCAAGAGCTCGCTGGTGCGCGATCACTGCTGTATACCGTCCAGTCGACCGTTACGTCGGCTCTGAATAAACCCCTCTCGTAGACGTAACAATATAGTTGATAGGAGATGCTTACTGACACCGGCTACTTCTAATCCCACAATGTGTACATAAATTAGCGCAGGAGAGAATCGTAAGGCACAAAATCGCAAGAGGGAGTCTAGTTTTTCATTTCAAAATCCCAACACGTCTTGACAAAGACACTAAAATGACTTGTTATACCTTTGTTTATGAAATAAAGCTCGCACAAAATGTATAAATATCTGCATGTAATTCCCGTTCATATGGACATAACAAAACCGAATAAAATGAATAGTGGTTTGTTTATCATGCACAATCTATATGCCGAGAAATATAACATTGACCCTGACGTGGTGGGCGAATTATAACATTGGGACACTGAGTGCAGTTTCAGCATTAATGACACGGTGACTTTGCCGCAGTGGCGCCCGTATTCTACAGTGCATTAGAGCTCTGCTTGATGACTTTTACTTCTTTTAACGTTTCCCCAACATTAGTGTCTAAAATACTTGATGGATACGCAAAATGTCGGGGTTCCATTCCTGCTGGAATCCGAGTTCACAGTTATTCATTACATTCGTCCCATCAACGCTCCCGATGTCAGCTTTTTCTTAACGCTCAAGCGTTAAAATTACCCATGTGTGTTTTCGCCGTCCCTGGGTATACGGCGAGAACACACATGCATGGGTAATTGTCCAACATGGGTAACTGTCAAACACTTGCCATGGGTAACTGTCAAACATGGGAACACACGGGTAACTGTCAAACACCTGTGGCACATACCCGCATGCCAGTGGCACTTGCCAGCCCCCGGATATGGGCCACTGTTTTTTGAAAAGTGTTTTGGAGTTGCCTGCCTGTGTCATTTGGGCACACATTACACACGGTTCAGCAGCAAAACATATTTATTAAGGCGTCGATGGTGTGGCAGTGCCACTTCGGCGCCCGTATATAACGTACGGTTTGGCGTGCGGACGTGTACAAAAGAACTATTGTTTTCTCAGTATCGTGCAGCTGTGACGCGCGTTGGTCAGTTCCAACTATTTATACTAGAGTGTTTTAATATGCACTATCATATAAACAAAGGCACATTTTTCACGCAATTTACATAGCCATATTGAACGTCATACGATTTTATCTTCTACATTGTTCGCCTTCTCGATTGATGTCATGTCAGGTGTTCTTCACCATCTGGTTTTGTGCCGTCTCCCGACATAAACTCCTTGCGCAACTCTCAACCAACATGTATGACACTTTTTTGCGTGTTATTCCTCGTAATCGTGGTATAAATGCCCTTCGGAGTCCTCAAGGTACACAAATATATCAATAAAAAAAGTTAGTGACCCAGTTGATCTTCATATAGATTCGCATTCACATTTGCCATCCCTGTGCACTCCTCTTTGCTGGCTTGCTGTAATGGTCCTTAGTTTTCGTTCTAAGCCCCTGTTTTGTTTTCAGCGTTGCAAGAGCAATGCGATAGTAATTTTAAGAGAAAATGAACTACTTTTGTCAACCCAACAGTAAGAGGAGGGGGTAGAGGAAGAAAGGGCAGGAAGGTCAACCAGGTGAGCGTCCGGTTTGCTATCCTACACTGGGGAAAGGGGATTGATGGATGAAAAGAGGGAGATAGGGGTTCCCTAATCAGCAGGTTCTCATTAAACCGGGCGGAAAAAAGTGCGTGCATGAAATCGAACTTGCTCGCGTGAGGGAAGGCTAACGTCTGTCGCCTTGATTTCGCGGCAAACAATGAGCCCATATGTCCCGTAAAGGTGTATTCACGCGATGGGCCGAATCGGGATTCGAGCCAGCAAATTGCGTACGTGGTCAGCATAATTCAGCCATTCCCGTTTCGGTCCTCGCGGGGCCACTCGTGAAGCAACAATAGCCCTTATCACACTTGGGATCCTCGGGGAGCACTGCCGAAATCCTCGCTTGTGGCTCGAATTCCGCCCTGTCGTGTGAATTCAGGCTGCGGAGGGATCCGAAACACGTCATATGTCGCGTGACTAATTCGTCTGAGGGACGATGTGTGGTAGAACGCGTCGACTTGTTCTCGAAACAAAGCTACAGGACGAAGGTCATCAGGGCTCTCCTAGACATGGTTGATCGAAACAACGAACTCGTGGTTGTTCCAGCGCAGTATAGACGACGGATACTGAATCATAGCACAGTGGCGCTAGTGCTGAAGGCTTGTTTCTGGGCCCATGAGGGAAGGCGAAGAAGGTTATCGAATGTTGGCGGGAGGCGGGAAGCTGGAACCAGACCCGACGGCGGCGGCACGTCCACCACCGCCAGCCATCTCGGTTTCAGCAGCGTGGCAACCGATGCGAGCCGCGTCGAAAACAATGACCACCTTTTCGCCGAGTTCCAGGCGGGCTCTCAATGACTAAATCGTGATTTTTCTTTCTTCCGCGTTATTGTAGGTCCCCCTCCTTGCCTCCACCTCTTCTCCACCAACCTCTTATGGCAGCAGGAGCAACAAGAGGAAACAAGCTATGCCCGAAAAAAAATCGCTAAACAAAAGAAGAATGTACACTGGCGCCGAAACCTGCCGTTGCAAGCACACAAGCGAAAAAAAAAACCAAACGCACAGCCCTGGAAAAAGCAAGAGACCGGCGGTGGTGTCTGTGTGTGTGCGTGCTGGACGGCTCGAGTTAGGTAGAAGGTACGCGGCGTGCGTGTTGTGCCGGAGCTGCATGGGTCGCCAGCAGGAAACGGCGCGGCGGCGTGGGACATTTGGCTTAATGTCTTTCTGAAGGAAGGCGAAGGGACGGGAAGAAAGGCTTGCAACGTGTGCGCGCAGAAAACTTCTTGCAACCCTCCCCCTTCCAGCCTCACCGCCCCCTCCCGCTTCCACCTTGCTTTCTTCAGCTAGGCTTCGGCTCCTGCCGCATCGGGGAGGTGGGAGGTGCATGGCGGCGAACGTCCAAGGACCCCCCTGTCCAGGGTGAGCGTGCTCCGCCAGCCCTTCGCTGGCGGCGCGACGACGTGCGCACACGGAGCTACAGTCAGAAAAGAAAAGAAAAAGAAAAGGCGAAGAGTCCATCCGTCCATCCGTCGGCCCATGCAGGTCTGCGTAGCTGTCCGTTTGTGCGTTGCCGCGGCTGTTGCCTTGGCTCAGCGGAGGCCAGCGAGCGGGCGAACCAGGTTTGCGAGGCTGTACGTGTGATCTGTCGGTCGAGTTTTCGGCCAGGCCGAATGCGGCGCGCAGCTCATGCAATGACGGCGTGCGCCATAAGTGAGGAGGCACTGCTCCAGCCGATGCTCCCTCTTCGTTGGTGAAAGACGGCGCCGAGGCATAAGAACAGGGGCCGGATGAAAACGTGGTGGCTAGGTGTGCTTGGGAATAGCCGAGGCATATATTATTTGCTGTCCCTGCAAACCCCGTACTCAAAGAGAGACTGATGTTACTTTTGACGCGGGCAGGCATGCTCTATGGCGTGACTGCCCAACGGTGAGAAGCGGCAAAAGCACTGAATTGAACGCCGTCTTGGTGACCGACAATCCCTGGAGCTCCTTTATTTTCTCTCTTGTGAGCTCAAGAGTACTAGACAAAAAAAGGCCTTGTTTGAGCATGATCAGCGGGCACTGGCCAACGACGAAAAGCGGTGCGGGGGACGGAACCGGGTCATTACTCCATCGGTTCGTCGGAGGCGGTGCTGCATCTATACGTGCGCAGAGATCCAAGTAATACATCAGAGCACGTGCCCTTGTGAATTCGGGTGCCCAAAGGGAACCAGTACCCGGACCTTGGATTTAATAAAAGTGTTTATTTTCTTATCGCGAGTTTGACTAGCGGCCTTTGACAGCTTCTTGATTTGATTTCTGATTTAATATTCTCAGTTAATATCGAAGGCAACGTAAACGCCGATTGCATTTAATCTAGCGCTGCACCTGCATATCTTGAAATTTTCGTAGCTCATGACACTTTGTGCGCTTTGTACGAGCAAAAATATGGCGACCACCTCTCCGCGTTTACATGCTTCCTTGATTGTTGCTTCGATGCTTATGTCATTTCATACTGCCGTATTCACTGTTAGAGGTATTTGCCAGTGTGTGTGATGTGACATGTGTCTGTCCTCTCTCTTTTTTTACTCCCATCTCCCCCTCCGCATGTGTAGGGTAGCCAACTGGACGCATAGTATAGTTAACCTCCCTACCTTTCCTACATTTCTTCTCTCTCTCTCTCTCTCTCTCTACCAGTGCTTCTAACGCCACTTACGTCCGTTCATTTTACCTTTCAATAAAGCAAGCAGTCCTTATTGATTGCTTGTGGTGGGACCGTTAGCTTTATTTTTAAGAGCCCGTACGAAGTTGCCCGTTCTGCTTATTGAAATCCAAGAAGACCGCTAGCCTATTACCCAAGCGCTATTGAGACCGGGCGACGGAGTTGGGCCCGTCGTTTCAGTTGAAAGGATGACCGTTTACTCCCACCTAATCAGACGCAGTAAATACTACAACTGATTACCTATGCACGTTAGGTACTTGCAGATATTGTTTTGATTAGTGAGCTTGCGAATACTGACATCATTTGCTGGCGTTGCAATGTATATGACATGCAAGCACTCTGCTTTCAATGCGCATCAGAACAGTGCAGAAGAAGTTGGTTGCGAGTCTGTAGCTTCTCATATGCATTTGTCGGCACGACGAAGCTGTTGGCACACTCACCAAGACAAGTCCACTTGTTGACACACTGGCAACAACAATGATCATTCTATCAGATTTCGATCCTCCAAAGATCCTCCCCTGAGCTTCCGCCCTGTTTGACTTGGATATATTAACTATATTACACTTCATCGTTATGCTGCCTGTATGTCACATCATTATATGTTGAAACCAATACCAAGTTCTATTACATAATAGCTAGCCACTAAGAAATGCGCTTTTAAACAGCGTGTCAGAACATACAAGCTGTTAATAGCGGTGCGACACAGGACAGGCCTCGTTCATAAGCTGCTCAGTCGCATCTAAAGTCACCTTTTTCGTCGGTTGAATGAGAATGTGCAACTTTCAAATTAAGCGCCATGCTCTACCAAATGATCTAAGGCGAATTGCGCCTCATTGTCCCCATCCTTGGTTATTCTGTCCATTTAATACCTGGAAGTGCTCGCCAGTTCCACTCATACCTGGACGGCGAGTTTTCAACACTGTTTTTTTTTCCCTAGGGGGTGTCGTGTGGCACGCTATTCTTCCGCGAGACAGCAAATGACTAATAAGCCCTCGTATGCTAACGTAAGGCATGCAAGCGTGCAATGGCGAGCTCTTGCTATGAATGAACTGAAAGACAATTTTTTAAGGGGGCTTCTTTATGTGTTAGACAGAACCTAGTTATTCGAAGAGACAATTTGGCCAGGAAATGCGTAGACCACTGTCATTGTTGTCACTTATCTGTAGGCTACTGATTGTGACGTAAATTAAAATGAAGTGGGCAAAGAATCATTGTTTCCATCGGTGGGATAAAGAATTTTTCGGCGGAAAGGGTGATTTTTCGAACACTCAAATTCATTGCAATTAGCATCGCAATTATTCTAGTACAGTCAATACAGCAATAAACATCGTCTATGCTAATGATATGACCTAAATGTCTGTTAGCTTTATTTGGTTGTGTCTCATATAACCACGTTATGTAAAACAAGAGATGTCTTCCTGCTCTTGACGTTAGTCCCAACAAGATCCACAAGCTGTAATAAATATACATGAACGTTAAATCCGCTTCCACTAATTCTCTATTACTTGGGAATACTTCTTTATTTTCCTAAATGGTGCAACAAATGCAGGTCCGCTTTTCTTTTGTTTTCAACTTCGCATCAAAGTCGATGTGCCATGGCACTTCACGCGAGAACTCGCAAGCTTCATGGTTTTGTTTTTATTCGTTGCTTTTGATACCATTCGATAAGAAAGAACGTATCGATTAGAACCGATTTAGGCATGACAAAGTTTCTAAATAGTTACCCTGATCCATATTTCTCCCCTTATAAAATCATTTACCTTCTTTTGCTCACTTTCTGTGTGAGTGCACCCATTTCAACGCGCTAAGACAAGAACTGACTGCAGCTCGGGATAGACTGGATGATCGGCCTTTGTCGGAACAAAGGATTCTGGGTCATCGGCTGAGCCCATCCTCAGCCCAGAAGGCTTTGAAACCTTTGCTGCGCTTTTTGCGGACAACTGGCCTCAGAGACAGGCTATAGTGTCTTATACTCTTTGATGTTGCGTTTCCTTTGTCGCATTTTTTTTAATTTCTTTCTCTCTCTTCGCAACATTTCTTTTTAACATCTTTTATTCCCCTCAGCCCTTTCCTCAGCACAGGATAGCCAGCCGGTCTAAGAACTGGCTAACCTCCCTGTCTTTCCGCTTAAACTTTTTTCCTCCTCCTCCTTACCTTCTTTCGTGTCAGGCGAATTGCCAGACTAACCATCTCGAGCTTTTCATTAAAACATTTCTCTCTAACTCTCGCCCCTTTATTGTTCAACAATCGAGTCAGGCGTAAGTTTCCGTGGTCAGAATCATTAACGCCAAGCCAGTGGCTCTGTAATTTTACCGTTGATTTGATTTTGATTGATTTGTGGGGTTTAACATCCCAAAACCACCATATGATTTTGAGAGACGCCGTAGTGGAGGGCTCCAAAAATTTCGACCACCTGGGGTTTTTTAACGTGCTATAATTTTACCGTATGTTCGCCATTGTGTCAATCCCCTGTATATTTATGAATCGGCTATCACGATTGAGAGTGACTGCGCTATCGCAGGAGCACAGCCTGTTCTAATAAAGTCCTAGTTAACATGCTCGATGTTTGGTCGACGCTTGATATAAGCGTAACCGAGAATGCTCATGCGCACCGGCAAATGCGGTTACGAGGAAAACACGCAACGTTTTCTTTTTCTTTTCCTTTTCCTGTCATCACAAAAGGTGACCAACGCACAAGCACAAGCAAGCTCGCGAACAATCAAACAAACAGTAGACACAAGCGTCGCCGAAGAGCCCCCCACGCTCACGCCGTGATCTGAAGGAGGCGAGGTATAAATAAACGAAGGAAATGCGAACTCGAACCGAGAAGAATCGTGAGTCCCCCCCTCCTGTATATACGCTTTCTTTCTTGCCCTGGCGAGTTGCTTTGGCGCGGCGTCATCGTGACTGAAGTACGATTTGCCTGAGATTCGCAGTTCTTTATTTTTTCATTTTTTTGCTTCAATGAAGCATGGAGGCTCGCTCGCAATGCGGTCCTGAACGCGATGACGAGAATAAAAAAAAAGAACGAGAAAAACCACCCAAACTCCAATGCCCCGACCAGGTTCTCCCCATTGCATCCTTCTTTGAGTCGAATATATACACTTTTCGTGGCGTGAGCGGCATCACCGTGTGCTTCCGAGTCTATCGTGTGACTCAATTCTTTTTATTTTTTTATTATTTAAAATCTCGTTTTCCTGGTTTCGAAGCCGGCACCGCAGGGAAGGAAGGCTGAGGAGGCGAGAAATTGAATTTTTCAAGAAGAGTGAGCAAGAAAACCACCGAGAAGAATTCGCCCATTTGACACTCACACATTACACACACCTGTTGAATACCTTAGCTCTACAATGGCTGATGCACGAGTGAGGAAAAGAAAAACTAGCTTCATACCTGTAAGAAAGTAAGAGTGTGTATGTATGACGTTGCATGCTGTGCGTTCACGATGCCTTATTGATCTGTGGGAATCGGTAATGGTGGCAACGTTAAGCATAACGATAAACAATGTAACTAATCGCTGCACGCAGTTGGTGTACGAGGAAAGTGAGTGTGCGGGGGAAACCACGCGAAGATGCGTTACGCAAGGAAGAACACGAGGGTCTGTTTTTTTTTCACGAACTCCCAAGATTATGAAATCTCACGTGGGTTGAGTAAATACAGGACGAAATATATGGAATGCGTGGGTTCTTATTAAAAACGATATACGAATGAGGATATCACGGGTCCATTATTCACTCACTTAAGACAACTCAAAGTCCGCGTCTATCCTTATAACCGATGTATTTATTTATTTATTTATTTATTTATTTATTTATTGCATACTGCCAGCCACCTCTTGGTGGCCAAGGCAGGAGTGATACAAACTTTCATACTTGCAGCCACTTATAACACTACACTTCACGGCGCAGAAATAAAATCACCACATAACAGGTTTGCGTGGAACATGAATACTCGGGTTACAGGAGCAACACAAGAGCGGTATCAAAAATACAATCCAAATTTTTGTTCCTAACACAAAGTGTAAAAACATCATTAGAAAAATTGAAATCTGCACATACGACCAGACAGCTTTTACTACAGACAGACAGTGGCAGCTGATAAGAATGCGTCGGGCGCTGCGATGCTGGTGACGTCATGAGGTATAGTTCATTCCAGTCGGAAATTGTTCGTGGAAAGAATGAATATCGCCGAGAATTTGTTTTTGTAAGCGGCACCACTATATGGTGTTATCATGCTTGTTCCGAGTTTTTCGCGATGTATTGTACTGCATGTAAGTGTTAAAGGCGAGTCCTGAGTGTCCGTTGACTATGTTATAAAGGAATTTTAAGCGATGTAGCTTTCTACGGGACTCCAATGTGGGAAGAGCGGATCTATTACGGAGTTCAGTGACTGGACAGTGTCTACTGTACGCATGCTAAATAAACCGAAGGGATTTATTTTGGACTCGTTCTAGTAAGTATATTTCTGTTTGCGTGTGTGGATCCCATACAACGTCGGCATATTCCAACAATGGGCGTACCAATGTAGTGTAAGCGACTAGTTTTGTTTTGCTGGTGCAGTGCCTCATGCGATGCTTTAAGAACCACAATCGCCGCAGTGCTGCTGATGTTATACCTTCGATTGATGTTGACACACCACCCCTCGAAGTCTTTCTGTCCTAACTTGGTTTTTCATTGCCTCAAAGATTGGAGGCACCTCACCTGATATTGCATTGCTTCCGAGGTTGGAGGCACCTTTTACCTAGCTATTACGCGATATGATGCCCTCATAATGTGACGTCATGATGACATCCCCAATTATGGCGACCTGTCACACCTGCCTAGTCAAGCTCGCAGGAGCTTTTTCTTCTCATGCCCTCTGCTTGTTGAAGTGGTAAATTGATTGATTGATTGATTGATTGATTGATTGATTGATTGATAATCCGGACGCCATGTGGTGTCGTCATTTTGTGGTGATTCTTTTGCATCACTCGTCCCTGACACTGCAGGGACGAATTACGTGTACTCCTGTGATTTTCACCTACTTCTGTTCAGCCTTGGTTGCGTTGTAACCCGCAAGATTACAGAGTTTCTTTGTTATCTGTAATATGCACTTGCTCGAGTTTCTCCTGGCAGTTGCACCTCTGTTTTAAGCTCTTCACTTTAAAATGCAGGTGCCACACGGGCACTTTTGATGGCGATTAGGACCGGTCTGGTGCGGATTCATTGATCGCGATTAACAATGGTTGCTGCTGCAGGATCTGAACAATTCGCATGCTACACGGCACGAGATAATCCGGGTCCAGTTTGGCGCAGACGACATTAATATTGCGACCTGGGAGCCACATTGCGATGCACAGATCTCCATCATCTTGGTCCAAATAGGACCTAATCGTGATTGAAGTGACCGTGCAGCAGCACCCATTCTGTGTAGAGCCTGATTCGGATTGTCCCTTATCGCAATGAAAGTGTTTCGTGTCACCGGTGCACAGAACAAAATCCATATCAAATAACCCAAACTTCTCCAATCAAAAGGCAGTCATCACAAAGCTTTACCCTCCTTCGCTCTCTTTCTCTGGTGTCTTAACTAATGAAAAATTATTGAAAATGGGGTGTTGCTGGAACCAGTTCTTCGATATATGCTTGTCTTTATCAAGGCAGCGATGGTAAAGGTGGTTGTGGCCTTGCAGCTGCTTGACAGTTGCTATCTGTATATAGGTTAGGAAGGAAATATATGCGGCTATGTTTATAACTAATTAGGTTGATCTTGCCCTTGTTGTAAACTAGACATGCACACAATTTTCCGAGTAACCAGGGCAAACTTTGGTGTTTGTAAACGTTACACGTGTACCATGTAAAGCGCTAGCGTCTTTCTGTCTATATATAGCCAGAAAAGGGAGACGAAGATGTGTATACACATCTTCTTCTCCCTGCGTAAAGTACCGGATATGAAACTATAGTTTCATATTCGGCACATTACGCTGAACATGATTAAGATGGTAAGATTCATGTCATGTGTGAATCCATGACTATGCAGTAACCACGTGGGCTAATATCTATTTTTAGCTGATTCCTCTGTGGTACCTTATAGTTTTTTTTTTCAGGGACAATATGTACCACTCTGTTATTCAGTAGAGTATATATATATACACGGTATATTTTATATCGTTTCTTTTTTCATCGCGTAGGCTCTAAATCGAGTGTCCGTCCTTTGGGATCACTAACACCAGACTGAATAGCGATCACGTGGTCTAGCGGTAACATCCTGTGATAACTCATGTCATAAGGTGAAGTGTTATGGGCGATCATACTCAAGATATATGCTTGCCGTCATCTTGGATTGTTAAACGAATGTTTTTTTATCTTTGTACATCGCGGCCTGAATTAATAAAGTCAAAGAGATATGGATGCGAAAAGGAGTAGAAAGAAGTTGATATATCAAAATGACTATAGCTGCGTGTGCACATGGCGATGTGCACGACGTAAGTCTATATACAGGGTGTTTCAAGAAATGTGTCCAATATTCTTTAAAAATCAGTAACTTTTGCTCGCTGTCTTCACAGTTGCTTTTTTATGTATACATATATAGCGGTAGGTATCTTGAGAGGGTTGACGACATCATTTCTAACAGTAATAAGGAAAGTAAAATTAATCGGCTTTTTCATTTAGTGGAGTTAGGCAGATAAGTCAACTGGGAGCATTGACGTCGTTCATGCGAAAAACACATTGCCGCTTTGAGATTTCGGAAAAGTGGCTTCTAGTAATAGCTGCGAAGTAATTAAATTATCCTAATTTCTGCAGTGAAACCGAAACGTGAAAGAGCGCAACTGCCAAGTTCGTCTGAGACGTCCGAAATGAGGGAGCATTGTTACATCAGGCATCAACCGACTTCGTAGTGTGGGTGTGTGTGCTGCGCTTGCAATTAGAGCACGCGTGACGCACATACGTTCACGAAAGGGGAAGAACTGCAGCCCTGTAACCGCTGTTTTGAACAATGACGTCATTGTATAGTCACCTGCTTGTTGCGCTCATCAGTCATTTGGTTTCGGCATCGCCGGAGAATTTAGGGGAATTTTATTAATTCACAATTATTGCTAGAGGACACTTCTACAAGATGAATACATGACGTCACTCGCTAAGAAATCACTTGAATTTGAACCTGCCACCCACCTTTTACAACATCTCAAAGCGGCGTTGGGCTCTTCGGATGAAAGATTTCAATTCTCCCATTCAACTTAGCTGCCTAATTCCGTTAATTGAAAAGGTAATTAAATGAACTTTTTAATTAGGACTCTAAATGATCTCTTACACCCTCCTAAAATGCCCGACGCTACAGAAAAAGCAACTGTGAAGACGGCGAGCAAATAACGCCTTTTGCTGATCTTTAAAAAAATATTAGACACATTTCTTAAACACTGTGTACATTCGAAGAAGGTTGGTGACCTGAAGCAGCGCGTATTGCTTTCGTTATCTATAGTAGGAACGCTCGGGGACGTCATCTAATGAGTTTGCTTATATTGGGTTCCACGAATGATTCCACTGAAAACAATTGTTGTGTCGAAACTTTTTGTGCGCTCATGGAGCTCAGTAGAGTCCTAAGGGCCCATGCTTCGTTGTTATATACGTTGTTTAATGGTGCAAAGACAATTGATGACCAAAAAGGCCCAAGCTTCATTTCCAAACAAGGCAAGCAGCAGATCTGGTGACGTTTGGAAGCAGGCTTGCACTGCCGCCACTGAAAATAGCTGGCTAGAGCACCAACATGATGGGACGCTGACTTCGTGATGTCACGTTATCGTCATCAGCACTGCGCGAGCTGGCTCGATCGGTATTCACGCACAGAAGCCCAAATATGCTTTAGCGACGTCATATCCCACGGAAGCAGGTGAAATAGCGCGTGTTTATACTGCCTTGACGTCATCTAAGCCACAATGTTGGGGCCATATTGCGCGTCCATGACGCCACTTTCAAGCTATCAATGCCTTGGCAAAGTGAAGCTTTGAGCTAGTTTTTTATTTATTATTCTTACATCCTTCAGCAACCGCTTAACTTCCAGCGGTTATTGATTGATTTGGGGCGTTTAACGTCCCAAAACCACCATATGATTATGAGAGACGCCGTAGTAGAGGGCTCCGGAAATTTCGACCACCTGGGGTTCTTTAACGTGCACCCAAATCTGAGTACACGGGCCTACAACATTTCCGCCTCCATCGGAAATGCAGCCGCCGCAGCCGGGAATCGAACCCGCGACCTGCGGGTCTCAGCCACTAGACCACCGCGGCGGGTCTTCCAGCGGTTATCGGATCGTCCTTGTGCAGCTGATAAGGCGGGCACACGAGCGATGAATTTGATTGATATGTGTGGTTTAACGTCCCAAAACAACCTTATGATTATGAGAAACGCCGTAGTGGAGGAGTCCGGAAATTTCGACCACCTGGGGTTCTTTAACGTGCGTGCACCCAAATCTGAGCACACGGGCCTATACACCATTTCCGCCTCCATCGAAAATGCAGCCGGGATTCGATCCCGCGACCTGCGAGTCAGCAGCCGAGTACCTCAGCCATAGATCATCGCGGCGGGGCGGGCACACGACCGAGAGAGCCATGGCCGCGGGTGTAAACGTGCTGTCACATTTCAAACATATCCAATGCACTCTCAAAGAGTGCCTCCTGATCCCGCCTTTCGTGGAGCTGTGAAGAGCCTATGAGGTGTGCGCGTCGATGCGGCGCATGCATTCTCATCGTGTGCATGCAAGGGCGAACGTGCTGCTGGGCGGCGAGAGATCGTCGCACCGAGTGTGCGCTCCAGAGACAAAAAACAGAGAGGGGAACTAAAGACAAAACAAAGAATGACGCCTATGGGCGAAAAATAAAAGGGGGGGGGGAAGTGGGGGAAGTGTGGTGCGAACCGTGACGAAGAGACGAGTGGGTCGACTGCGCGCTGCAGAGCTTGGCTGTCCGCGCAGTCAGCACGCGGCAACCATACGCTCTTGGGTAATGAAAGGCAGCACAGAAGAGAGAAAGCATAAAAAGAAATCTGGGAAAGGAAAAGAGAGGCAGGTGATGGATGATGACGCAATGTCGGGAGCCGCTCGTGCGGCCGATGCTCTTCACTGCGTGAGCGCGGACGGCTTTGGTTGTGCTGCATGCTCTGTCGTGCAACTTTCGCACGTGTGGCGCGGGCTCCTGTAACGAGCATGCTATAAGCGTAACGCTGGTTCCTCTAAACGGAGCAACACGCATACGAGGGAGAGTTAAAAGCGTATTTCGTACTAATGCAAGTGCGTTCTCAAAGAGGCATGTGCGGCTGAAAAGTAGCATATATAACCCGTGCACACATGTAGAGTTTGCATTCGCCCGAACGCTCCGTGAGGTTCCAACCGCATTTGGTTTAAACAGTCGAACACGTGGTTGGCATGAACGTGGCGTCATATAGATGCAGATATTTAACGTACCGGTACGCAGACATGGTGGCTTTGATGGCGTCTAGACGGCATAATAACGTAGCGATTTTTATCTCGTGTCACGCCGTAGCGTCATGTCATGAGGACACCGCTGGAACGCTTCTGACCTCTTTGAATGAGTAATAAAAAAAACTCTGTGTGCGGTGTGTACCAATAACATTAGCTCGAAATTGCAAACTTTGTGTCCCAGGTTGTTATTTGGAACTCTAACATTGCAGCTTCAGTGAAGTCAGTGAAATCACCAATACGATAGTTTCGAACAAGCGCGAAACTGGCGAGAATTATGTCCAGAGTGGGTAATAAGAAACATTGTAACCTGTTCATTGAATCAGCATGGCTGGTGTGAGTGTAGGAAGAGCGGCACTCAAGCTGTGTCACCCCTGTTTAGAAGTACCTGGTCAATAAAAATTGCTGACTAACAGGAAGCTGATCGCAAGCTTAACACAAACTCTTCACAGTGTGTCCTGGAACATTTTGATTGACACTAGCACCACATAGCCTTGGGTTCTATTGTCGAGATGTTACACACGCATGCCGACATACTATCCAAGCGTAAACAGGTACTACTCATACATCGGCCACAATGCTCAGCGCTTCGCCGCTGTCATCAGACAAAGTTGTCCAGGTCATGTGCCGGAGCGTCCGTGTTAAGCTTTGCTGACGACTGTACATTACACCTATGTGGATCATATTATATACGTACATGGATGTGGTGGTGCCTTCAGAGCTTGAATGCGGAACTCGTTTCCACATGGACACATAGGCACGAATACTGACTAATTATGAAACCCGTTCCTTTGTGTCAAGCGTACCACATATATGTTGTATACGAATGAGCCTTTGCTCACTTCTTACACGCGGTCGTTAGTAATGCGACAGTGCATGAGCACACTTTGCGACGCAAAGATGAAAATACTTACCCCTATAGTGCCACTCATGGCATCTTTTGTTTATTGTATTTTTCAGATGCTATAGCGAATACATGTTGCAGGATATAGACGGAAAGTTGGAGCTTGCTTTTCCTTATTTGATGACATGTTTGTACACATTTCGTTCAGACAACCGGCGCAGTTGGCATGAACGAGGATTTGGGAGGCGTCAAGGTATTCAGATAGTTCGTTCATTCGTGAGGAGACGCACGTTTCCACGTACGCTTTCGCCAGAGTAGGGTATCAAACCAGAATTGCGTCAACCACCTTTCCTGCCTGCCTCATTGTGCAGATAGATCTTGCATGTTACTTCAAGAACACAGCTTTATAAACTTGCTGCTTCTCCACTGGCTTAGATGACGTAAAGGTAGCATACTCACGTTGCGCAACATGCTTCAATGTTATAACAATATTGCGACATTGTTATTGGTCTCTGTTGGATAATCACAAATCGGCTTGGAAATGATGAAATGCTGACGTTAACGAGACGTCAAGAACCTCGAGTCCCATGAAGTGCATCAATATCGTTTCAGTGCAAGCCAATTAATGCGGGAAGGTTCGTGCTGTTAAATCACTCGCATAGCTTTCTTTGTGCGTGTTAGACCCAGAAACCTCGATAAATGAGATGTTCAGAGTGATTAGTGGTGACCATATATCGGACGACATCGTACACTAACGCAGTTCGTTAAGAGGAGCGCTTGTTTGCGACTTGCCGCAAAAACTTGCCGCAAACACTTGCCACAAACACTGGAGCACTTGCCGAGTGCACTTGTCATGAACACTTGCCGCAAACACTTGAGTTGACGCAAATACTCTAGCACTTGCCGAGTGCCCTTGACCAGTTAACTCGCACTGTTAAACTATATAGTTCGAGCTTGACGAGAGCATTACTCACCTCTGAATCTGAAGATGTTTTCGAAGCAACGTGTTCTAAAGTAAAAGAACGTTTAGCGAGAATTGTGCATAGAAATACGGACACACAGAAAACGGTCAGCTTGGCGTTTATGCAGTTTATGCAGTTTATGCATTTATGCAGTTACGGCGTTTATGCAGTTACGTTTTTTTATACCTTGTGTATTCATTTTTCAAGTGCTTCTTTTTCATGTTATGTTCAAATAGAAGTGATTCACCTGTAGCTGCCAACTCACCTATAGTATATACGAGTATCAAGGAAAAAAACTGAAAGCGCATCAGCACTGGCTCAATACATATATAGCATTCGATCTGTCTTAAAGCAAGTGATGAGGTATTTGACTGCTAGCCATGTGAACCGCATATTGACGGGCGCAGAAGGGAGATCGACTCGGGTGCCGTGATTCATGTCCACCTTAAGAAAACATCAGAGCGTCAAAGTAAATTCACATTCGGCCACTTTGGCATCAACTTGGACGCTTCGGAACTTCTTCAGGATATACGAAAGTGGCAACCCTGCAACCACATTACATGTATAGGGGTAATGCGCATGAGGTAGCATGCATATGATTGTGCACATTAGAGGAAAGGAGATGCCACAGCCATAAGGTCAATGTTTCACGTTAAATTCAGTAACGGCTCGTTTCAACGAGAGACTGTCGTACCTGAAATTTCAACTCCACATTTGCTAATCCCCTTACACTATTCATGTTCTGCACTCGTTACGGAGCCCTAGAAACAAATTACAACTAAATATATCATTGTTATGCAAGGTTACAGAAAAAAGTATGTACTGGTCATGTCAACTCGTTTTCAGGAAGCGCAGGAGACTCCAGCATATGTGCGAACAACTTTAGTGAGTGCAAGGAACCACCGAAGTGTGTAAACGTAAATTTTGCCATGCGCATAAGATGACAAAAAGAAAAGTAAGCAGGAGTATACGCCAGTGTTTGCGCGTTCGTGCAAAAACAGAATCCCTCTTAATTACAAGGCGTCACGCTCCTACTTGTCGTTCTTCTTTTTTTCGCAATAGTCAGTAGTGGTAGGTTTTCAGACAGTATAACAGAGTTCCCGAACAGTTATTACCAAGAACGTAAGACTGTGACACTTGGAACTGACCACACAGCGTACAATTTTGGTGTATTTCACGCCTACACGCGCAAGAGTGCATGCAACCTTCGGTGCTTTCTATCGTGAGGACGCTCCAGGTGGCATAAAGGCAAAAAAAAAGAAGGGGGGAGGGGACTGTTTACATTGCAGTACGGCACAAGTGTGCCCACAATACCAGAACACCGCTTCCACAAACATTCTTTACAAACCCGCCCTCGCATGACGCTTTCCATTCGTGTCCAACGCTCCAGTGCCATCGTAGTCATCGTCCCTTCTTCTTCCTTTCCTATGTCTGCGAAACCACACGAGCCAATTTTCCACGTTATACGCCGGCGGTAGAGAAAAAGGCACCCCCGCTCACTTATGTCAATGTCCTTCACCATTTGCGTGAATCTCTCCGGCCACATAGTTACTACGCGGCCAACCCAAGACCGGCTGCTTTTTTTTGTTTGTTTCTTTTTGTACACACAGGCACGCTGGGAGGGCTTTCACGCGAAGCGCCTTCCTCGGCAAACGCTGCGATGTAGCGGCAGCAACCATGTGGCGTGCCAATTGTTGATTCGCTCGTCAGGAAGCGGCCTGAGCTGGGAGGCCCACTCGTCATTTTCCGCGCGTCGCCACGCGCCCGTCTGCCACGTCCGAGCATGCACGGCTGGTACTACAAGAACTGCGAGGCGAAGTACTGTGAAATTGCCAGAGCCGTCCGAAAACCATCAAGCCCCGCCGCGTTTTTCCATCGTCTTTTCTCTACCCTCGGCGGGGGTCTCGGAAATAAAGGCCAACAAGCGGAGCGCGTAGAAGAAAACGGACGCTACCGTAGAAGACGACGATGGATGACCGAGAGAGGACCATTCTTCAATGCGTAGTGTCGCGCGTCCGGCTTTGTCAGCGATCCGGCTCGGTCGTAGAGAGAGACAAAGTCAGCGGGTAACCCTATATGGATAGCCGGGAAAACAGACACAACCCTTCTCTATTTTGCTCTTCTGGACATCTCCCGCTGTGCTCCTGTTGTGACTCCTCAGGGAGAAAATGCGACCATTCCATGGGTTAGACGTCTTTACCAGAGGTCTTCGCTCATTCGCACGCGCCTGTACTCGCTTGAAGTGCTGCTCGACGCCAGCTATCAGCCGGGTTCGCATTAAAGTGCACGGACGGCAGCAACTCACTAACGAAGCACCGCGTGTTGCTGAGAATCAGAAAGAGAGCGAGGGAGAAAGCAAATAGGAATGTGTTTGTAAGTGGTCATGGCGAAGGCGGCAACACGTGGCTTTCCATTGATTATAATCTTTTTTTTTCTGCTGTTTTGGTCCTGGAAAGCAGCACCTTCGATGCTTCTGTTGCTTCGACCATTTCAGCTGCGGGGCGTCCCGCAGAAACTGATATGGCTGCGGGGAGTACGTGCTAGAGGGAGGAGAATGGTGCGCGGAAGACGGGAGGCGAGCACTAAAGCTAAGGGCTCTTCTTTACGCGAGGATCATTTATTTTTCGACGGGACGTCCCGTCCCCTCTCCTTTGGACGTTTTATGGTCCCTTTGACAATCGCGTTCGAACGCCGCCGAACGAGCGGGCCAGCCGCCCCTGCTCTCCAGACCACGTGCGGGCTTCGGCAGGCGCGCGTCCCGTTCCGTGAAATCGGGGCCCACTCGTCGCGTCCTAACCGCCATCACGCGCCGCCACAGTTGCGGTGTTCAACGCCACCTCGTCGGTACACCCATCGCTTGGAAGCTTTCAAGAAGATCGCGGACCATTGTCGGGAGTTGTCGTGCGACTTGCTCACCATCTACGCCATACTCTTTTTGCGGGAGAGAAACCCGCCGTAAATGAGCGAGCCAATTTTCTCTTTCTTTCCAAGCGGGGGCGCTGCTACTCCGTCATCCAGGGTGAGACCCCTTTTGTCTTGGATGCGCGCGTGTTGCTCGGCGGGCCTTATCAGGCGAGCTGCGCATCTTACCGAGAATTCCCGGAGGAACGCAGTGCACTGGAGGGGGCGGGATGTCTTGTTTAGCGCGGGCCGCGGATGCAGGCAGCGTCACCGATAGCACGCCGCCGGCTTCCCTTCCCGTTCAACCTGGTGCAGTCCAGCTTCTTTTTCCACCGACAGTTGTTACGTTTGCTTTTGCCGCTGCTGCTGGCCTAGTCAGACGTGAGCGATCACCCAGTGGATATAGTCATCAAAAGGCCCGGATCTACTGCCTAAGGTGCGTATTGGCATTTCCCGAAGAACCTGTCAAAATGCCGTGGCATGTGGGTCGGTACCACCCTCTGTGCTATGAGGCGCATCTCGATATATGTATGTGTGCCTATCTTGCTATGCTGCAGTGTGGCTCTTGTGCAATTTGCGTGGCTGGCTGTCAGCGAGTATTTTATCAGCTTGTTACATTTGGTAAACTGTGCGGCTTTGAACGCTGCAGCTTCGATCTTAAGAGCATGCACTGTGATGTTTTTTATGTTGTATTGATGCCCCGATAGTTACATTTTCTCGGCTGTTCGACACTTCGGTCGCAGTAACTAACGCAATAACTCAAATAATTTGTAAGGTGAGTTGACTTGTGAAAACCTTTACATGAATGCGTCGGTTACACCAGGGTCACCATTTATATATCTGCGTATGACATAAACCTGTGAAATAAGTTTCGCATTTTTCATAGATAAATTGATCTCAGGTTCGTGAAAGCAAGAAAAAGGATTGTCCCAGACTGTAAAAGTGGACCATCTGAACACCGTCATTTATCGATAATTATGCCTACTCTAGAGAACACGAAACTCGCCTTGTGCCATGGTTTATGACCGTAAAATCAGACTTCCTGTTGTAGCCACTGAACGTGTATAAAATAACGCTGGATTGTTGGCCAGGTATAAATGCTCGAAACATGCTTTTCCAATGCAATAGACACATGCAGCTTATTAGTGGACACTGTGGATCGCTTACGAGTAACGTTTCTCGATTGCCTTTGCATTACTGTATACTTATTGTGCCTTGGTTCGAGGTGACTCACAGTTTACTGATACAGAGCTTTTGCTTATGTGCAAGGTTTGTTTAACGATAATATCGTAAAATCACGGACATCATGCCATGCATACACCACGTATCTTTAGCAATCTTCACACCAGTCTGAAGCCACCTATAAGTGTTACTATATCGAATAAGCTGGTGATTCTGTTAGCCAGGATGCCTCTGGATTGTTGCCCCGCCGCGGTGGTCTAGTGGCTAAGGTACTCGGCTGCTGACCCGCAGGTTGCGGGTTCAATTCCCGGCTGCGGCGGCTGCATTTCCGATGGAGGCGGAAATGTTGTAGGCCCGTGTGCTCAGATTTGGGTGCACGTTAAAGAACCCCAGGTGGTCGAAATTTCCGGAGCCCTCCACTACGGCGTCTCTCATAATCATATGGTGGTTTTGGGACGTTAAACCCCACAAATCAATCAATCAATCTAGATTGTCATAACGATTGTCACGCAAGCTGTGATTTCAGATTGCTTGTGAAGCAGTGGTGGACACTGCTGGCTATAGACGTGTAAGCTATATATATCATTGTCCTTTTTTGTGGAGCATGTGGTGGTGTGTGAAAAACTGTGCGCACTGATTACGAGCCGATGTGATAGAGCTGATCTCTATATTTTTTTTCCTCGTTTCTACCACGCTTTCTACTGCTCGCGAGGGCAGGATAGAAAACCGGACGTTCTGCTCTTGTGACAAGCCTTTGGTCTCTTGCGTCTCCCTCTCTCAAAGTTTTTTGATGTTAAATGGAAAGCGTTTTCGAGCATTCCTGCTGTATATACATCGGTGTTGGCACAGAACTAAATCATAAATGGCACAAGGCTACGCGATGTGTGACTGCATGCATTAAAAAGGCAGAAAGTGGAACGTACAACACGGACCATATACTCAGCAAAAATAACAAAGGGGATACAAGAAGAAGTCTCTTTTAAAAATAATAACCGTTTTATATTGCGGTTATATCCACATCGCATGCTGTTACGAAATGTGCGTTAAGAAACTGCAGCTATAGTGACTTGCTGATATTATTGCTGCATTCTCAGCGGTTTTTTTTTCGACTTCACTGGGAAAAAACAGCGAGGCATCAATGACGAAATCATTCGTTTTTCGCATAAAAATCTCGTCTACCAGCTGTCGCACATGGCACAACGTGAAAGGAAGTGAATTCGTTTTTTTTTTTTTGCTTGCTGATCAACTTTGGTGCACAATATGGATAGCTATTCCAATATCGATGCACTCAATCCGTCGTTCAATTTTAAGTCTGAATATATGTGCTCGGATGCAAAAGTTCCAAGAGAACGCATGTCGCATAGTTTTTTTTTTCAGAGCCTATATAGGTATGCTGGTGAAACTGGCAGCTCACATGCCCACCTTCACCCATTGCAATCTACTACCGGTAATAATTGAAACGCGAACAGTGGAGCGCTTGGCCAATGCATTAGCAAAGCTACAGTACCCGCAGTCCAGTCCAGTCTAGGCACGGATATCCTGTTTGTAGCACTTGTTTCGATAACCTGATATTGTTATAATGGTTGCCAGGGGCATGCGCATGCCAAGTCAATTTGGTCGTTTCCCATTTATTTTCGCCCCGCCGCGGTGATCTAGTGGTTTCAGCGCTCGACTCGATCACGCACCCGTAAAGTGCGTGATTTATTCTCGGCTGCATTTTCGATGAAGGCAAAAATGTTTGAGGCCCGTGTATTTACTTTGGTGTATGTTAAAAAACAAAACCGCGGAGAAAAAATTTGTGGAGCCCTCCACAACGGCGTCTCATAATCATATCATGGTTTTGGGACGTTAGATTCCAGATGATATTATCCCGTTTGTTTTCTCTCAGCCCTATTTTTTTTTTACTTCATTTTAAACGTCAGAACTATAAGGGGAGACAGTATCGGGCTGTGATAGAACAGTGCTGTTATACCAGATGTACAGCCCGTGGACTCGGACTTGGGTGCACGTTAAAGAACCCCAGGTGGTCGAAATTTTCGGAGCCCTCCACTACGGCGTCTCTCATAATCATATGGTGGTTTTGGAACGTTAAACCCCACAAATCATTATACCAGATGTACACACCTGTCAGTAGGACTGCGCTCACTGTATACCTTTGCTAATGCTTGATTCACGCTCTCCGCCATACACGTTTTCTTTGACGCCAACAGTGCTCAAGTACACACTAATCCATAACTTAAAAAAAATCAGCTTTTCCGCAAACGCGAAGCACTGAAGGCTATAGTAACAATCGCAATTTTATACGAAGTAAAATAGCAGTAACAATCGCAATTTTATACGAAGTAAAACTAGCAGCCCACTAAGTTTACAAACTTCAGCCGCTACAGCGAGCGAAGTCACCTTTGCGCTTACTAGCCTCATCGCAAACCTTTCGATGATAGCACAGCTAAGATCAAGGGGCTTCAAGAAAGCGATGACGCATATGCGGAAAAGATACGGGCTATCCGTGCCTCTTTTCACGCCCTGTCGGCCAAAGTACGATGTTCTGTCGGTCCCACGCAGCCCCAGGCCTCCCCATACCTTTCCGGCGCCTATCTATATCTAGAGATGTGGCTTTCTCGGGACGGGGATGACCGGCTCGTTTCATTTCTGCTTGAGCGGCGTTCGCCGGCAGCGCACGCGTGCTGATACATATGACGCGCGGCGACAAGTTATCGATGTGACCTTGATGCGCTTGTTCTCTGGGTTACAGCTATCATAACTAAAATTACTTGTAGTATTAGGAGCATTGCTGCTGTTGCTATGTCACGATCAGCAGCAGCACTGCTCTAGTGCGCCGTGTAGAGTGCAAGGTTCATGCTCCGTCATGGATGCAAAAGGTGTGTTAGTGCGCCACCACAGCGCCGTAACTTCCTTGCATTTAGTCAATTGGGTCAGTCATTGCTGTTGTGCAAGCTGTTAAACGTGCTTTGTAATGTATACCTTCACGTTCAATGTAGAAAAAATTTCGTTCTCCGGTTGACAATTTTCCTCGGAGCCTGGTGGTGGTCACACATCCATCACTGATTTGCATCAATTCTCAGAGCCTGTCTTCTGGACCACTGTTTGCGAAATTGCACACCCGCTGTCGTAAAGGAGGGCTAGTAAAAACGATAGGACGGAGTGGCGCCGCGATATTTGCAGGCGAACCTACATAACTGCTGTAACGTGATCCGACCAATTGTCTCGTTGCGGATTCATGCGGCAGAGTCTGGAGTTAGTCACATCAAATACGTGGAAGGCTAACGTTGGGCAAACTTCTGTGCTCTTACTGGCACGCTATACGTGCATTCTCATACCATCTTGGTTTGTGACAGTTTCCCGCTCGATGTCACGGGGGCAATGTCGCGGGCTCTGTCTTACACAGTTTCCATAGGGAATCAAAGTGAGATATTAAACTGGCGAGAGACGTTCTGGTGAAATAACCATTTTTAAAACTGAGCCGGTAGTGGCAAAGGACACATGAGTTTTTTTTAGATGTATAGTGTATCCTAAAAGGACGGCTCTGGCACGGTGATGTCATACAGGTGCGAAGCACGATATAGATCTCGGCCTGTCGGCGTCTGATATCGTCATGGTGTGTCATGTAATCACGGTTCATCATAAAACTGATAAGCGCCACAAAAAATGAAGGAATACCACTACTCGCGCAGTCGCCAGGGGTGCATAAAAGATAAGAAGGCTACAATTAGCCCAACAAATAGGCGACAAAGATATAGTGGAGCACGAACACGCTTTCCTACGTGCCGCTTGGAACTCAAACCGGGTATTAAGGAAGGAGAAGTAGAACATGAGACGAAAGGCAGGGATGTTAATCAATCAAGAAGGACTGGTAAGCTACCCTACACTGGGGTATTAGGGAAGGAGCTCCTTACGATACCGGCTTCCCGACGCAGTTTTCCGACGACGTTAGTGAACGGTGACACCCTTCCCAACAGGTCCGGTTTCACGCTTTGCTCCACTATAGCGCCCGTTGCGCGTTTGTCCAGCGCTTCGCACACAACGAGCCGTGTTGCCATGGTCTGCCCGCAGCTATACACAGAGGGACCTTCTCTTCCCTGCACGGCACTACACCGAGGTCTTCAAGGCGGTTCTTCGCTCCCTTGGGGACACCGGACTGGACAACCGGCTACAGAAGCCGCCCGCCGCGTCCTCGGTCATGAACGCCGTTTCTCTTCTTCTCTCTGCTTCACTTCTTTAATACCCTCACCCCACCCCTAGGGGCGCTGAGCTGTGCTTTTAACTATACGGCTGAAGAAGTTGCGTCTTTTCGCATTCTCACCCTCCTCCCCTCTATCTCTCAATATAGCGCCTCACCAAAGAATTATCTCTTAAAACACTGCGCACTTCATCCCTCTCCACAGGTTTCAAGTTAATATGGAGCTGGAACACCCTTTTCTACATGCTTCGCCAACACGCAGTTTTTTTTTTGCTTTCTGTTTGTGTAATAAGCGATATTGAGACAAAAGGGCACTCGCAGGTGATGCATCGACCATCACGTGACACGTGCGGTGTTCCATTCATACCGTTTCTGCGGCGGCAGCTCTGAAGTTTCTTCGATTGCATTGCTGCATATAGGAGTATGCATGTATATCAACTGTGGTTGAACAAGAAATTTCGCTGAAGTCAGCTACATGCTCACTGCAATTGAAAGAATATTGGGTGAGCTGGAACGTACTCATGATTGGTCGGCTCAACAAATAATAATAATAATAATAATAATAATAATAATAATAATAGCCGGTGTTATTTAACGTGCACTCACATCAAACAGTACACGTGCCTCCAAGCGTTTCGCCTCCATCTCGGCTCAGCGCTCGCGGACAAGTTTTCTAGGCAATGAAGGGAAAGCTACCGAGTCGGAGCTTCTGCGCGTGTACTACTACGCGAAGTAGTCCGGTACCCGCGAAGCGACAGTTTTGCAGGTGTCTTCCTGTGCCAGCACGAGACGCGAGCATGCGCAGTGGGTTAGCACGGAGGGACAGCGTTACACAACCTAGTCAAACAGCTGCTTCGCATTGAAAAAAAAGAAACCAGGGCAGTATTTTCAATATCTCACGTAGAAATTAGGAACACAATTGTAGGACTCATTAGCAATCGGATACGCGTGATTTGACACTGTAGCCTTCATAGCATTGGCCAGACATGTCGTCCGCCACTATACACACACAAAAAAAGAACACGGGTCCAACTGTTCCCGTTCGTGCATGTTTTGCTGATTCATCCCGACAGTCTGCTGGTATGACGTCAGAGCTCCACCTTTCTGCGAATTTTCGTCTTGTTGTTGGCGAGCCTCCGGTGTAGCGTAAATAAAGAAAAAAAAATTGAAAGACTCAAGAGCTCCAAAGATGGTTATCTCGAAGTTACAGTGAGCGCGTGCCTTGTGCGAGTACGCTTGGGTGAACTACCGTACCTAAAAATAAATAAAAAAATGTACGTAAAAAATGGGAAGCTCCCAGGATTCGAGCAGCTGTCTTTGAGGAATCCACGTCTCGCCGTGAACACAAGCACGCACCGTGAAGGTCATGCGTTCGTAGAATGCCACCGAGAAAGGCCCCCAACGGACATCGCCGGCGAAAAAACTTCCCCGTACAATTTCCCGGAAAGCTGTGCGTATGAGCTACAAACCGAGTAAGAACGAAGAAAACCGAGAAAGTGAAAAAACAAAAAATGCCGGAGGATAAACGAAGCATTGCTGTACCACTCAAGTGCTATATCACCCGCGCGCGTGTATAGGGAAAGATCGGGTGGGCGTCGCAGGCAAACTAGCCGTAACCATGTTCAGGCAAGTTGCCGTTGCGCGCTTCTTCACACCTCAAGTAGCATGGGTGTAACACTATTGCGCAGTCCTTTCTGCATCTGCATACGCCATTTACTGATCACGCATTCTGTCCAGAATAAACTTAGCGTGTCCAGCCATGCTGAGGTAATCGTTGCGTATTAGTACCTATATGTTTTTTTAAACAACCTTTAGAATTTTCGTAACTTTTTGATAACCGAAGGACGGGATATAATAAACAAATAACAGAAGATGATAGCATGACGTGAAACGTCTGTGAGTGTGTGCTTGGCGAGCGACATTAAAGGGATGCTGAAACACTTTTTCAAGTAACCATGGAATGAATTCTCTGGAAGAGCTTATTGCCTCACGAACTCAACGCCACAAAAATTTTAAGAATCCGTCGTATGTGAGTGGAGATTTGGCGCATGCTGCAATTGCATTCTCTCTTGTCCCGACGAAAGCGCTGGAAGCTAACCAGGGAGGGATGGCAGGGGCAAAGAAACTACGTCACCCGCGCCTGGTAACCTTTTTTTCTTCGAATGCGCGGCTTCATCAGTGTGATCGCGCGCGCACCCATAGACAACTGGCGGCCTCCAGCGGCGATATCTGGCAACCGAGCGCGCCATGTTCAAATCAGCGAATGGCTGCTTTCTACGATTGATTTTCCAGCGTCTTCCGTCATTTGTCGAGAGAAGAGAAAGCAATTTTTAGCTGATTTTCATCATTTATTGTGAATTCTAGGCCCCGTGCTGCGCTATATTATTTGGCTCTCGTGTTGTTGGGAGCCTCTATACCACCGATCGGCAGCGTTTTCAGACCATGCTCAAAAAGTGTTTCAGGGACCCTTTAAAGTGAGAAGGGTGAATGTATCTGTCGACTGGTGCGATTATCATGCGGTAGTTTTCAAAAAAAAAATCACGCCAGGAGAGAAAGAACTCAGAAGAAAAATAATAACGTTCATTAATATCTGCATGGGGCTTAACATCACCAAACCACGATATGATTACGAGAGGCGCCGTGGTGGAGGGCTCCTCAAATTTCGGTCATCTGGTGTTGTTTAATGTGCACTGACATCACGGAGTACACGGGCCTTAACCACTTCGCCTTCACCGAAATGCCACCACCACTGCCACGATCGAACTTGTGACCTTCGGGTCAGCAGCTGAGCACCTTGACCACCGTGGCGTATACCCCATAAGAAAGAGAGAAGCAGGTAAAGCCCTACAGTGAGCGTTAGCACAACTAGATTACTTTGGGAACAAAGCCTCAGCAAACAACAAACGCGTAAGTATACAGAATAAGCAGAGATATAACACAGTGGACGGCAATGCATGTATGCACGTGCGTAGTCAGCACCACGGCGTCTAAGGCGATAACACAAATCTGTGGTATAATAACTGCTTTCGTATGTTTGTGTGACATCCTTGCATAATTTTCTTTTTGTTAGGGGTATATTGTTTTAAAGCACCTGAAATCACTATGCCTATTAAAAGAGAAGCCAGTAGTGCAGAGGTCAACGTTTGCTATATTGTGGATGAAAAATGAGCTATGTCAATCGACTGAGACGTGTAGCTTTAGGAGAAACCAACAGCCACTAATGACGAAAACATTTTTTTTTTTCACGTATATATAGAGTGTCCGAAGAAGACAGTGCAGCGGATGCACGTACTGAATTCTTTTCTCGTGACAATGAATATGCATATAAAGTCCGGCACGTACATAACAGGTATTGCGTCTGAAGCATAAACATTTACATTTACTATGAGCTATAATATATCTGATGTGTCTAATTTTATTTATTTCTGGTTGTGGCTTTCTATCATGTCCAATTGCCTGTGCATCGACGTAAATTTGTGACATTTAGTGCACATTTTCTGGCAACTTACTGCGCACCGCATGACACATGAATTAACAGTCGTCCATTATCTGAATTGTAAGTTCAAGGCAAGTGCCCCAAAGAGCAGTATATCGTAGTCAAGGTAGTTTGAGATGTTGTAACTTTCCCTCACCCCCCCCCCCCCTTCCCTTATAATTTCACACATTTTATGTGTATATACACGCGCACACTATAGCATGCATAAAAAAGGATCGCCCCCTCCCCTTCTCCTTCCCCGCCTCCATCCATGGTCAGTCGGCATGCAGAGAGCATACTTGTATATAGTTCCACACTTGTATATAGTTATGATATCCGAACATATATAGTTGTTAGACCTTGAGAACGGTACATGGACCAGCTGCGCTGCAGTATGCATGCAATTTACTTCGTTCATACTTAAGTTTGTATTTCCTTGCACGTTCATTTTTTTACGTCAGATAGCAAACCACAGCTTCCTCCTCGGTATCCTTGATTTATTTGACCATGCATACCTTCTCATTCTCCTGCCCATTACGTGTGGAAGTGCCAGCCGTCTTCTCGCGTTTTTTTTTTTATGCAGCAGTCGATATATTTTTTTTGTAACCGTTGGCGCCGAAATCAGGTAGCAACACAGAGGGTGGGGAACTAATTTGTTGGACGCCAACATTTCTCCTAAAGGCGGCCCTCTGGTCCTGGTGGCACTCTCGGCCATCTGAACGCCCCACTGCAGGCCTTATGGGGCTGTGGTGAGGAGTGCTGTCTCCATTGCATTTGTTAGCTATTTTGCGACACTCTCGAGTAGAGGCTCTGGACATGCACGCCCACTAAACGTGTGACAGGTTCGCTCTGTACTTGCATACACAGATCGGGATATTGTCGTGGGTATACCAGTAATTGTGTGCCACCAGGTTTGGACGCATATTGGCTTGAAGGAAGTGCCAGGCCATAAGGTTGGTTGGCGCCCCGCCGCGGTGGTCTAGTGGCTATATAAGGTACTCGGCTGCTGACCCGCAGGTCGCGGGTTCCATTCCCGGCTGCGGCGGCTGCATTTCCGATGGAGGCGGAAATGTTGTAGGCCCGTGTGCTCAGATTTGGGCGAACGTTAAAGAACCCCAGGTGGTCCAAATTTCCGGAGCCCTCCACTACGGCGTCTCTCATAATTATATGGTGGTTTTGGGACTTTAAACCCAGCAAATCAATCAATCAATATGGTTGGTTGGCGCAGGGGCGGTAAACGAGGCTTCTACAATATATATTGGGTTGTAATTTCTTTGTAGCAAACCCTGCGTTCTCCCCTCACCCCACGCACAGGAGGCTCCGTGGCTCCAATTGTGAGTCGTCGAGCCCTGGTGTGAGCCGCCTCGAAGAAAAGGCTGAAGCATTGACGGTAGACACTTATAGCTACTTCCGTTTAACATTCTGCATTATAAGTGGCCAACTTTCACTTCCTGGTGATCGACTTGAATCGTGGATAATTTCCACGTGGAACTTCAATTCAAGTTCCACGCGAATCGTGGAACTTGAATCGTGGATAATTTCGGCAAATACAGGCCAGTGCAGCAACGTTTTCTGACCATGCCCCTTTAAGAATTCCGGAGAAGCCCTGCCCAGACAACCGAAGCGTGCCAGCTGATCGCCTCCATGACAAACAAAATAGTCCCGCTAGTGCATTCAGCAGCATGTTCTCGGAAGGCGGGGTAACCAGCCGTTCTGCCCGTGACGTCAGTCCTGAGTGTGCGCCGATTAGTGCACACTTGTATGCATCGGCCTTCGAGTAGGGAATGGCGCGGAATTTTAAAGTTGTGCCCGACCATGTATTGGGTGTGGTGCTCGATGGCTGACCTGAAGGTCGCGGGATGGAATACCGGCCGCGGCAGCCGCATTTTTAGTGTTGGCGAAAATGCTTGAGATCCATGTACTTCGATCGATTCGCATGCACGTTAACGAAGCCTAGATGCTAGGTGGTCTTAAATTCTTGGAGCCCTCCACCACACCGTCCCTAATCTATGTCGTGGTACGTTAAACCCCAACGATTCTTATTACTGCTTGTGTTCACGTTTCTATGCGTTACAGTTATGTTCAAAGAATCCATACAAATAAACCGCTCGCATTACAACTTTTTCAAGTCGTGACGTAAGTGTAACTTGTATTCGCGTGAGCTCGACTAGGCGAACGTGATTACTACGTGCATATTCAAGAAAAATAAGGTGCAAGTTACTTTCTTTTCCCCTTATGCATTCTCCTTGCATTCATGGTACATGTTTTGTTGATGCACTTGCAAGGGTTCGAAAACTTTCGAGGTTGTAACAATAGGCCCCTAAGGAGTGCTATAATTTATAAACCAATAGTTGACATTCGTTTTATTCGACATGAACTTGCTTCCCTTGTATGTTTAAAATAATTTCTGGCGGCCCTTTCACAGCTGTAAAAAGTATAGACACTTCAAGCTGCAACACTTATATATATATACATTATGCGAGCTGTGTTTCTAGCGTTCTCTCAGAGCTTATATAAGCGTTCGGAAAGGTTGAAGCTATAACCGCATCAGGCGCAAATTACAATGCACTGTCAACGAACATGTCGTATTCTCGTACCAAAAACACAAGGCACTCAATACTGCATTCTAATAAAGCAAATGAAGTAATGTTGTTGCTCTGTGTCAATTCGACTGAAGCGTTGTGCTTTTAGCGATTAATTTTGAAATAAACAGATTGAAACCATAGTCTTCACATGTGTGAGCAATGCGTTTTTCGTGGTATTCTTTTAGCGAGAGTAAAGGTTACGCTTTTTCACTTTGCTTCCTGAACACAGCACGGCCCGTGCAGCATTCTAGTGCCTTCCTCAATGTGGTACTTTACAGCCGCACAAAGTACAGTGAGGTTTTGTCGAAACATTCTGTCTATGCAGAAGGTTCTGATAATCTAACGAGCAATGCGTCTTGCTCTCTTGTGACCACAAGTTCACACAACTAAGCTAAACAAGTTCCGTACACCAAACGTAGCTGCCGCTGCAGAGTGTTACAACATCGTGAAGGCGTCGAATGTCTCACGTAAAGGAAGTAATAATTCACAATTCCCTGACTGTCTAGGGTGTAGCGATGATTTTATTTAAGGGAAAGGAGAGGGGGGTCTGGCATAGTATGCATTACTTGTGTCTGTGTCTCTGAAGGTACACTGTACAGACATGAAAGCTATAATTACGGGGAGCGGACTTAACCCGGCCCATCCACCATCTGAATATGTCTGCGCCAGCCGTTACGCAAACAAGTCGACTTGAGCGTAATCATAAAAAAAAAAACTATAGACCACATATCAGAAAGCTTCCCTTTCATGCAGAGTGATTTTTCACCATTAGCCTGTGACGCCAATCGATATGCTCATTATACGGTGGTTTTTCCGGCAAAGACGTTCATGAATTCTATCGCTGCAACAGGCCCTGCATTCGCAAAGCAGCTCATTAGATGGAGCTGCTCGAGGAGCCGGTTAATAGAAAGAGTGGGCATATGAGTAACAGTATGTCCGCAGTAAATGAAAACGCTTCGCGAATTGGAGAGGGTGGGTTCGCATTCTCACAGCTTTCGTTTAATACGGTGCGATAATGATTTGTAATATATCAGCACACCGAGCACGATCGGAGCGCCATGCCACGAGATCAGTCCGGCTTTTATAAATCATTGTTATATATCATTCTAGCTTTCATATGTCCTTTTCGCTGTAGCATCGGCTGGCTGAAATAGTGATGACATTTTGTATATAGTCTGTGCTATTGTATGCGTACGGCCGATTGCAGCACAGTCGTCTTGTAAATGTAGCCCTATGGACTCCCGCTTAAGCCTGTCTTTATTTAGAACTATAGCGCAGTGCTGATGACTACAGGCCCTTGCATAACGAATCATTCTTTAGTATTATTCTCATAAGTCGTCGTATCAGAGGGATATAGGGGTACATTTTTTGCGGTTTTTGCACCAACAATCTCGTCAAAAAGATTACAGCAATTGCATAGTCATCAGTTATCTCACCTGCTGTGAATAATGATGATCGGGCGGTCTTTCTATAATTTCACGTTAACTATTCATTTATCACCATAAGGTATAGTGTACCAAACCATTTTCTTTTGCTGTGGTAAACTATGTCAGCCTATGTTAAACAATGGCTATGGGGATGAAACCTGTGACCTTTGAAGGTCGCGGGTTTGAGCCCGGCTGCGGCAGTCGCATTTCGATGGAGACGCCCAAGTACTGTGTGATGTCAGTGCATCTTAAAGAACATCCGATGATGGAAACATCTGGAGCCGTGCACTGCGGCGTCTCTCTTAATCATATCGTGGTTTGGGGACACGAAACCTTATGGATAATATTATTATTATTATATTACCTACCTACCTTCTTTTTACTTACCCCCCCCCTTTTTTTTTACGCTGTCGCTTGCACTTTCATAAAAACCCCCGCATCATTCATGCTAGTTTTTTTTTTTTTGTTACCTCGACTTTGCGCTGTCTATCATGTGCGTGAACAGAGCTTCCAAAGACTGTTTGGAATCAATGAAGACACACAGACGCCAGATTCTTCACCATATAGATAGATAATTTATTTCGTGAAGTACAGATCTCCATAGCAATGAAATCTAATATAGTGGTTTCCATTTATATATAGTCGTCATGAAACTATGTATACTGAGCAGGACAGCGGTGATGCAATTAAAAATATGTAGGCCGACACCGCCTATAGAGCGCGTTCAGGGACTTCAGGTTTCGGTACTTACCTCGCTGTAAGGGCACTTCATATATGCGCCGCTTCCGACGATGCCATATAAAGCTGTTCCAACAGCTGTCACTAGGAGTTAGATCTTCCACCACATATCAGTAAAGCACAGAGAATTCTGTATACGACGAAATGTCCAGGCTCGTCATCTAGTACATACTTCTTCCACTTTATAGTGCAAGAAATCTCTGCAATATCGGAAGAAATCATTTTCCTGCAATATTTTCTGTTCTCTTGAGTGATAATTATTGCGAAAAATGCATACACTGATTGTATTTGTCGTATTTTGCATTTTTATTTTTGAAAAGAGATTGCAGGAAGGCTATAAGGCTACGTGAATGCATGAGTGTACATACTTGAGCCTCGCGTTCGTGAATAAACAGTTGGTAGTCTAGCTGTTTTCCTGCCTCCTCCTTCGTTTCTTGTCTTCATAATTTTATTGGCTGGATATATTCTTTCCTCATGAAATAAGCCAATGGCGTAAATGCTATACGTCTAGCTCCTATGTAGCATACACGCACTGTTGGCGTGCATGGCGAGCTCTAAGGCAGTGAAATTTGAACTTGCATATTTGTCGCTTTTAGCGCGAACACATCTGCGAGGGACAGGCAACAAGTGACAGTAATGGATGCTAGTTTTGCAGGAGTGAACCACCGCGTCTTCGCGACAAACGCTTGCGAGTAAATCTCGCACCATAAATTATGAACGGCAATTGCACATGCTGCATATATTATGATAATGACATGCTGTTTTGCGGTTTTACGTTTAGTTGCGACTGCGGCTCTCTTTGCTGTTCTTCGCGGTGAAAAACCTTTTTGTTTTCTTATGCTAGCTTTAAGTATTGCGCAAGTAAGGGGAAACCATAAATTATCAAGTAAAGAAAGTTCTGAACGCTTCCTGATACTTTAAAAGAGAGCAATTATGCTAATATACCTGCGTTTATGCTGAAGGATTTTTGCGACCTGACAACAAGCTCTGGGACAAATTCCGTCTGATTGGCTACTTCTCAGTCATTCTTAAACATTGTGGTAGACTGCTTATTCTTAATTATGTGTGTCAAAATGACCGGCTATGGGACGTGCATCTTGTAGGAAAGTGAGCCACTCGAGAGGGGTACTTAGTAGCTACAGTCGCGACGATGCTGATTTATCTTCACACTTCGAAAACTCTGACTCATTGGCATATTTTTCACGCACTAGTAAAGTTACAACACAGGTAGATTGCTACAGCAGCCTACCTGTGTTGTAACTTTTCTAGGTGTGAAAAACGAGAATTTCGACGAGAAACCTGACATATGTTGCGCTGCTTCATTGTAGCTTATTTCTTTGTAGATGCGTTACATGTTTACACCACGAGGACTGTATTTAATAACATGATTGTATCGTGAACAACTTGAAATAGTCAGAAAATCGTTTGCGGTGTCACTGCTAATATTTAACGAAAAGATCCCCGAAGACTCATATTTGTTCTTTAAGAATGTCATCTGTTCTAAACACACCATGAATGCAAAAAAAAATTTTAATGGTTATCGCAATGGAATGAAGGAAACTTTTTTTCGTGCCTTACTCTCGCAACAGCCATGTCAGTGGGACGCAACGAATGAAGGTATATATACCTGAGTCATTTTTTGCTATGAGAACGGACTGAAAACCCAGTTGTACCATGATAACTAAATTATAGTTCTCCCTATCTCCTACCCAAGGCCGTTGATTCTGCAGCCATGTTCTATTGGACATCATTCCTGTTTGCCCCTTCCCAGTGGTAAGAATGATGCTTTAGTTGCGTTGCAAATGAGACTAGTCGACCAGGAAGGATTGACGATAACATCCTGGCATGGAATGTAGTGGGAGTAATCGCTATATATATATATATATATATATATATATATATATATATATATACATATATATATATATATATATATATATATATATATATATATATATATATATATATATACATATATATATATATATATATATATATATATATATATATATATATATATATGTTATGGCATTGGAAGCTCGAGGAGAGAATGCCGAATGATTGTCGCGATAGTGCAATGAATCCGAAACTATAGTGACGTGACCATTCCTTTGCTTGTCCAGTTTCGTTCTGGTTTAGCAACGTTGCGTTGTGGGGCACTTCATGGTGTAGATATATTGTACGAGCGAACAAGCACTAACACAAAGATGTTGAACTATTCTGCGCTTCACTGTGTTAATGGTTATTCGGTCGTACCTTCTACTTGCATAATCTTGGCTCTATTTTCTGCGACAGAAGCGCAATTTCACAACAGTCCAGCCCCGAATATACACTATCATTCGATAAGTAAGGTCAAAATCTAAACTTGGCAGCATTGCGAGCACAGAGTATATATACTCAGCACACCAGTTAGCTGTAATATAATGAATAGTGAAGAAACAAAATTTATTCGCAATTTAAGACTTTCATGTGCACTTCAACAGCGGACAAGCACAGTTGACGTTTATTTTACACAACTCGACATCCCACAATGCGAACGATGAAAACAGGTAAGCAACATAAAGAAACTCCCCCTCCTTTTTTTAAAGACCATCACTAACGTAACTTTCACATTCGTTAAACAGTCAGACCAGGACGAAGCTGGCACAGGTGCACTGCGTACGCTTCGCTTATATAACCGCATCACATCCATCCACGTGCTTCGAAGCCCACGTACACACAAACGCACATGGTCGATGAGGACTCTTCTACGCAGTGTGACGTTTCGTATGTACCACACAAACCTCTCTAGAACCGAATTTGTAGTCTCGTGGCAAACAAATTCGGATCTACAGGGTAGATGTAGAACACTAGAGCTCAACTTGCGCTGATCTCCCGCTGCTCGATCAGAGGCCGCCTCCTTGGAGTCTCTCGTAGCTGCTGTCCTGTGCCGACGAGCACCCCCTCCTCCTTTTTCTGCATCCTCCCCACCCACCCCTTAATTTTTCCATCCGTCCCAGCCCCACTCATTCACCCTCCTGGTTTCCTGTTCCGTGACTTTGATTCGATTTGATTAAGGGTGCAGCAGAAGCGTATTGAATAGAGCTGGATGCGAGGGGTGTCTTAGGGATACAGGGGAAAAGAGAAAAGCGTGGCGCGGTTGTCTGCCTGCCGAGCAGTCCAATCAGTAGCAACGCGCCCAGCCGGGCACAGGCAACGCCCTTTGTCACTCAGGGCGGATGAGCGGAGGCGAGTCCCTGCAGGCTGCTTTCTTGTCCGAGTCCGTCGCGGCAGTTTGTCTCCTCTAATTGGGCCCGCGGAGCCCTCCTTCCACCCAGGCGCTATTTTTTTGTCCTCCCCGTCGTGTTTCTCTGTCCACTTGATCAGCCAGGCCAACGGCGCCGGTCCCAGCTCCGCGCAGCTGACTGGTGTGCGAGCTCGGATCCCCTCTCTGACGCCGTCCTCTTCTTGCTGCTTCCACCAGGCCGTGCACTGTCTGCAAAGATTGAACGCGCCAAAAGATCCAGTCAACCCATTGTTGCGTACTTGCAAGAAGAAGAATAAGGGGAAAGGAAGGGGGTATGACACAAAGCCTTGCGAAAGTTCACTTTCCGTGAATGAACATCCGATTCCTTCTCTGTCTTTCTCAAGGATCACTTTGATCTTTTTGTCAGCCGAGTTGATGAGCTCGTTTCAATCATCTCGAAGCTGACACCTTCCGGTTCAGTGTGTCCTTTTTTTCCACCTCTCTATAGTTTCTTAGAAATTGACATTTGTTTTGCTTTTATACCATGTGTCCAGCTGCACAGCGAATGTCTGCTGGACTTAGTTAATTTATTGGCGAGTGTGTTAATATTGCTGAAATTAGTACATATTCTGAAGCGCAAGAATATTGAACAGCGTGATCCCAATATAATAATAATAATAATAATAATAATAATAATAATAATAATAATAATAATAATAATGTACAAGACAGAGTGCTTTCTGTGGCAGTCCTTGGTTGTGTTCTATTCGCAGTGCTCAATATTCTGCTTTTGAACATGCGTAACATTGCGTGCGTTTTAAACAGCTGAAACGACATGTTCCGAACACAAGTAAATCAACTAGCATCATGGCAGCCCATCACAAAGCTTAGGTTTATTTCAGGCACAAATGGGAGAACGATTGACCTTCGCCTTCAATGAACGGCAGATCGCGATAGCGTAATCGGGTATCATGCGCATCGGCTTCTGAACTTGCTAGTTTGCTTCTGTAACCATGCCGTGAGGAAACGAAGAACTGTGCGCGTAACATTTGCAGTGTCAATGTGCCATTGACTGCCTGCTGCAAGCACAGTCAAGCACCCGCTACGCCATAATTATTCATTTTACGAATCAGCCAAAGGCCCACGCGTCCGTATACACAAGGAAAGAAGTGAACCTACGCAGCTTCTCACTTTTTGTTGGTGGTTGGGCTGATGATACACGGGTGCAGCAAAATAGTCGCGCACCTTCTAGTGCTCCAGTCGCATAACCTTTTTCCCCACTGTCGCCAACTCTTCTCCTACACACCTTTCCCCCTTCCCAAGCACAGGGTAGCAAACCGGAGTCTTCTTCTGGGTAACCTCCCTGTGTTTCCCTTGTCTCCCTCTCTCTCTCTCCCTTTGTGTGTGTGTGGTGACGATGAATAAATGTGTCAAAGCGTTTTGTAATAGTTGGGCTTTCAAAACCCGCCACTGTTCAATCTACATTTTTTGACACGTGGCGCGATTCTACGCATCTGCCACGCAATATATGATGCGTTAGAGACTGCTTCCCCTACATGCATGGCTATCACATTGTTTTTTTTTTTTGCGAAGCAGTTTCAGGCAACGGCGAGGCTCAGTGGTGAAACCCCTGCTTGCCACGCAGGCCTGAGTTCGATCCTTACTCGGACGTGAAAACTTTCATGTATTTTCTTCGGACCTTTCTCGATTTTTTAGGTCACAGACAACAGAATGATTCTTCCCTCACAACCAGTGACGTCAACATTGACGCCAGAATGTCTGCGAAACGACGCTCTTTTACGCTATCACGTTACACACACGGTAAAAATTGATCGACAGGAGACCGGCGAACAGGCGAAATAGAAATAAAAAAGCCTGTGAATGCGCCTGCCCCTGTCTATAAATCTTGACTAACATGTATGTCCTGAATACTGATTCTGTGATAATATGAACGCAGGGGTATACGCAGTCTAGGCATGCCGCGTCATAGAGTATAAGCGCAAGAAACGACCAGAACTTCATGTGTGGCAGGCTGGGACATATACGTTATCACAAAAGTTCAAATCAACATAATACCTGAACACCGACATCTCATCTCCTCACAGGAATTGTTGCACAACAGCAACGTCGATGTGCAAACCGTAAAACATACATGCAGGAATACAGACCGCGTTTAGTGTTCAGCATCTGAACGTAATCCGCACGTACCACGTGTAAGATTTTGTAGCAATTATCACAATTTTCACTTCACATTTTACTCTATTACAGTGCCCGGAAGTAGCTCAGAATTGAACACAGTCTGTAGGACAGGGTCACACACACAAAAATGAACAAAACCTGGTCGGTGCGAAAGCGGTCTTTCATACTTCGCATGAACTATTAATAAATTATGCTGGCGGTGTAGCGACAACACTATACGGCTGTCGTGGCTGTCGGGCAGATTGCGTCCTTTCCCATGCTGTGAAGACGGAGCTTCACCGCAATAACTTAGCGCGCTATCTCTGACAGGAACAGACGTTCTTCAAAGAGGGGTGCTCGTTTGTGACGCGTTTAGGAGGACATACATTTTATTTATAGCCTACGCGAACAAAGCACTCCTACAAAACAGCATCCTTTCGCTACGCGTGTGTAGCAGAAGCTATAGATATATATATCAGAAACGACTAAAGAGAACTGCTCACCGCCCGTTCATAATAAACGAGCTGGCTGACGTGACCGCAGGTATCAGAGATGTCACGTGCAAAGGCCTTCCCTTGCGCGGCTTCCTCTCCGGCGGTCGAGCCTGACAGGCGTTTCCTAATCAGCCGCGCTTATCTGATAACCAGACCACCGGCGCTGAACGCGTTTACCGCCTGTACAACTTCCGTAAGAGTCGGGGTTAAAGAAGAAGAAGTAAAAAAACGAGAGAAGTAAGAAAAAAAAGTGGAGGTAAGTTACCGCACTGAAGCATGGAACGATATCTCATTACAACGCACATGGCGAGAGAATGCTCAAAGAAAAGAAAATAAAGAGAGAGAAGAAGAAGGGGATTGGTGCTGTAGCTTGCCCCTTCCTCGCATCCTCCAGGAAATGTCAAGCAAGATTGCGCACAGCGGCGGGGGGGGGGGGGGGGGGGGATTCTCAGGAGCGTGCAGCCCTCAAGAAAACGTGACTCGCATCTCCAGCGAGCCAGCGCGACATTGAACGACTTGTCGACAGCTCTCGATTGCCCGCGAGACACGCACTATCTGTTTTTTTTTGTTTTTTTTTTAGAGGTCGCGTATCCCGGGTACGGCGTGCACGGCCATCTTGGCCCGCCAATCCATGCACGATTAACACAAACAGTGCACATAGAAAGTTTATATACGCATAAAAAGCATTCAACGGAGTGGTACGTCAATGCGTCGTCTCATTTCGCCATGTGGTATGTTACAATGGAGAACGAGGAGGTATCGTCGAATGAAACGCGAGTCCTTTGCCTAATTGGAATCGTTCAAGTCAAGTTCACGTCATGTCAAGTTTATTAAATAGTTCAGTTGAGTTACATGGTTAGCGTTTTACAGCAGGGGGTCCCAAGGTTTCAGAGAAACTGACAGGGGCACCTCCTGTGGCTACATGGATGGGGTAACTACAAAAAAATACAGCAATAGTATACGGACATGTGAGTAATACTGAATAAGCTTGATTAACAATAAAAATACGATCAATACACAACATAATGGTAATACTCACTATTGGAAAATAACATGGAAATAGTCGAAACATGGAAATAACATGGAAATAGTCAAAGTTATCATGTACGGTTTATAAGACCTATCCATCCAAGGCTCCCTGCGCGCCGTCATAGTCCTCTCTGGGCTGTTAACGTTAACTTGCGTGATGCCCAAAAATGCACTGACCAGGCTGCCACAAAAAATACTGGAATCAATCGGTAACGCAACCGAAGACGGTTTCTTTAGGAAATTGAATCTAAACACGTGTAAAGAAATTCAGCGCATTGTATAGCGAGTTTTGTGCAGGGGGCATATTCGGTAAATATGTATCATTTGCTAGCAGTATTTCAACAATCGCGTCGTGTGGCTGGTCGCATAAATAATCGATAAAGATGCTCCAGATAAAAGAAAAATTGAACATTGGGCACTGGTTTTAAGCACGGATTCATAAATAGAACAAAATATTATCGGACGGATTGCTCAGCGGAACGATGTGTCAACGTCGTTGAGCGTGTTTTCTCGGGTTTCGAGTCGGTATGCAACGTCACTTGATGTTGTCAGAGTTAATTTGGAGGCGTAGAAGAATTTTCCTAGAATGTTAGCCGTTGTTGCTTGTCGCTCAAGAGTGACATGTGTGAAGTCTGCGCATGGACTAGTCAGCCGTGGCACCTTCAGAAAGGTGCCACATCAGCCCGTGCCCCAGAAAAAAATAAGCGTTTGATTGAGAACAGGCCGTGGCGCAAGAATAGAGTACAACAGTAAATGTGACGTCATCACGTGGTCCATTTTCAATCACGCGATGCCAGCGAACAAGTCCTTCGATTATCCGGAACAAAGGACGAAAAAGACACGGAAAAAAAAAACTTTGCAAATTATTACGGAAGGCAAAGTGAGGCTGATGAAACATAAGCGCAAAGTTCGCCTCTGCGTAGAACAAGAGCGTAGAAGGAAAAAAAGAAAAAAAAAAGAAAGGAGAGAGCGAGAAGTTTCGAAGCGCGCGCCTGCACCGGACGGGCGACGCACGAAGGAAATGCGATGTCTGCCGTCGACGGGCGACTATCGGGAAAGCCGGAGCCGCCATGAATCATTTCGCTGACATGGGGCCGCCATCTTGGAAACCAGCCGAGCGACGGCTGAGGGAAAGGAGGAAAACGCCCGAGGCAGAGAAGAGGCAAACGCACAAAGAGTACAGACGGAAACAGCGCCAGCATGAGGCGGCAGCAACACCAGAGAAGCGTAGAAAAAAATATCAAAGAAACACGATCGAAGCGGAAAGAAACGGGAAAAAATAAAGCGAAGCGGCAGAGCGGGAAAAGAAACATAACTGTACGAAAACGAAAGAAAGAAGAGGCCCGAGCGAAAAGTGGGCGGAAATAGTAGGGACATGGGTGGAGGCACAAAAAGAAAAAGAGAGGAGAGACGTATACTACGGAGTGGGGTAAAGGGAGGAGGCGTACGAAGGAGGAAGACGAGTCGCTCCGACGCGGCGCTTCTTTTTGTGAGCTCGAATCGGGCTCGCCGCGAGCCGGCGTGCGTGAACCACCGAGCTGGCGAGCTATAGGAGGGCGGTGGATGGGGGGGAACCTCCCCTTTCGTGATCGCCAAACGAAACTTGCGCAGCAGAGTTCATGGAACATACGGGTGCGCCTGAGCTGACGCCGTCGCCGCCGCCAAAGAGCGCCAGAAATGCATAACAAGAAATACAGATGAACGGCGCTGGGGTGTAGTAAAGGAAGAGAGAGAGAGAGCGGGTGGAGGGGGGGGGGGACAGACAAAACCAGTCCGCCTTCGGTATATGCCGCCGCTCGCGAATTCGCTGCATCGCTTTTTCTTGTCTTCTTTCCAGTGTTTCGTTCGTGCTCGGCGATCTCTCGAGTTCTTCTTGCTTGCTCTTTGTGCATCGCACCGAGCCCGTCGCTTTTTTATTTTTTTGCCATCGCACTTTTTTTTGTTTCTGCGCTGCTAGTGCTCTCTTTTGAATTCGCCGCTTCTTTAACGTTTGAGTTCATCCCTACACCTCTGCCGTCCCTCCCAAGAACTCGACTGCACTACCCCTTCGAACTTTCGTCTCAGTGTTTTCATATTCGCTAAGGATCTAGTTCGCTTCTTCTGATTATTATTATTATACTTTCTTGTTTTGAGGTCTCCCTGCTTTTCCAGAATTAGGATCCTACGGCGCAGACGAGAAGCGAGAGGAGGGGGCCAGATAGGGGAGCTGTAGAAAGAGGGGTCCGAAAAAGAGATGATACGAGGCGAAAGAGCAGTAAAAAAAAGTAGTAAGAGTAAGAAAGGTGGCCCGCGAATACACTCGCACGTGAAGGGGAACTGGTTTCCACGCCGCAGCCGACTGACTGGTGGGCGGCTGACTTCACCGAGCAGCGGCGCGTTTTTCTGACTGGGCATCACGCTCGGCGTTGAAACAGCGGCGTGCCTTGAAATTGCATCCCGCCCCGTTTCTCCCTGAACCTCGGGGTGTGAGAGGCGCACGCGCGTACAAACGGCGTCGCCTCCAGAGTATCCGGATGCACGATCGCTAACTATTTCTACTCACGCACTTTCTTGTGCCGCTAACGCGTAACTAAGTCAGGACACGTTAACACCAGGAGGCGGTTTCGGCTCCTCCTATACGTGTAGTGCCAGGAACGCGTCGGGACGTAAATGTCTTACGTCCCGACGTAAATGTCTTAAGACGTAAATGTCTTAAATGGATGCACGTAAATGTCTTACGCTGTGCAATTGTTCGCAAGAAAAAAAATCTGAGCCAGTCGTGGCGCTGGGTACGTCGTTGAAGAAACCGAACGGATAATGTTAAACACCTACGAACGAGAAAGCTTCACGAGTTTGGCCAAATATCAACGGAAGCCTGCCGAGCGGGAGAACGAGGCGTGCATCGCGAACTGGGCAGTGATCCCTCGAAAGTTGCTGAAGGTAACGTAATGCGCGTCTGCATTCTCCAGAACCACATCAAATCAACTCAAATCATTTTATTTTCCCAGAAAGAAACAGGTTCTGGAGAGGTTCACCGGCTAAAAGCTGTTTATGGACAGCTTGACGAGGCCAGTGAACCCTATACAAGGCAGGTGGGACAATGACAAAGATGTGTGTAACAATAAAGACCCTAAGCTAACATTACAATACCAAATACGGTGTAAAAACATATATATATATATATATATATATATATATATATATATATATATATATATATATATATATATATATATATATATATATATACAATCCTACGAAACATCCTGATACCAGCATAGCACAGAATATTACATGGACGCGAGCAAAAAGAAAGAAAAAAACAAAGAAAACGAAGAAAAAGCAAAAGAAAAATCCAGCAACCATAACACCATTAACACATGATATATGAAATTACAACGACAAGCGTAAAATGATTTTACACACAGTAAACTGGTGCAACAACAAAAAATACGCGGAGGCACAAATGTATATCGGCCTTTACCGCCGAGAAAACAAAATATGTGAAAACCCTAAAAACATCATATTCTCAGAACAGGGAAGAGTAGAAGGTAGGCACAGTGATGTCGAATGTCCCCATTCAATGAAAAAAAATAACAGCAAACCAACACACAACATGCGTCTTAGTAATATGTGTTGCTGATCTTCTTTGTTCAGGGTCTTCGCTTCTACGTTCCGATTTGTGAGCTTCTGTACTCCGTATAGTCATGCCATCTCACTTTTGTTTTCACCGGAGAAAAACGTGACATTAACTTCCTATAGTTCTATGCGACGGGCGACCATGACATCCGAATCAATTTACAGCAAAAATTAATGGACCTGGTTCGCGGGGAGGCTCGTAAACAAAACTATACATTTCTTCACCGTGACTTCATCTCACGTATGGTAAGCGTATAGATGTTACCCAAACAGCATGCTCTATACTGATCTGTACGCGCAGCCTTATAGAACAGGACTTTTCGCTTAAGCGTCGACGTTTCTGAAGCCATTCTCTCATTGCGGAAACGTTCAAACAGAGAACAAACACAATTCTACTTCTCAGTGTTCAAGGGTCCGCAGCACGTTGTCCACATATTACCGCATAAAAGCGGCTGGGCTTAAACATAAGGACACCACGAGCCCTCCTTATTTGCCCACCAGTGTTTCGCCGCACAGCAGCTCCCCCTTTGTAAATAGCGCAGGGCAAATCCTTCAGCCACAAAGCGCCTCGCTGTACTCGAGCCGGAGAATCTGCGGAAAGAAGCTTATGCAAGAGAAGAAGCCTACGCGCGAATCAGGGGAGAGGAGGCGGTAGAGGGAGAGAGGGGAATTGAAGTCGAAAGCGAGAAATAAAGGGTTCGGGGCAATCCGATTGCCTCGTTCGCGACACCGGTGGAAATTAAATGGTCCCTGGGTTTCGCTGTACAACATGCTATTTTTTTCTCACTTTTTTTTCTGTTCTATCTCTCCGTCTGGTGGAACGGTTTGCGGCTGAGCACACAGAAATGCACTGACGGACGGTGCGTGTTTCGCAGCCCAAAGCGAAGCGTTAAACCTAAGGTTAAGAAAGTAAGGAACTAAACATACGTTAAAACGAAACCAGAAAAAAAAAGTAAGTCCCGTTCGGGGTGCTCGAAGCAACCCCTCCTTGCTCAACAATGCGTTCTCCTTTCTCGCTACATTTGTAAAGCGGGAGCCGGTGCTCGTTTGTCTTCATGAATTGCCTGATTTATCGCCGCCATATACGACGCGGCGCAAGAAGACTCGGGGAAAAAACCCCTTTCCCCGACTTGTGCGCTCCTCTCCTGCAGGACCGGTCGCCGGGAATGCTCGATCTACGGTGCCGAACCTATCCACAACTCTCGAACCACTATGCTTTCCACACAGTCTGGCCCGTTCGCGCTCGAATTCGAAAGCAAGTGGAGAAGCGGCGCCCTGGTGGGAGGCCAAAGAAAAAAAAAATGATACCGTATGAGCGTGCCATAGTGCATTACACGCACTTGGAGTTTCGAACGTTGAACTGGAAAATAGGGTGAAGGGAATACGGGTTACAAGCCCTTGCGACTCGACATGGAAGGCGGATGCCCTATAGACCCGTGAAAGCCATTTCCCGGGTGTATGACCTTTCCCGCTTTTCGGTCCCATTGCGGAACAGAGGTATTTCTTTAGTAATCCTCTAGGGAGCTATAGCGGTGCGTTAGTCGAACCTTGAGTGCAGAATATTTGCATGTTTTTCAGCGGTGCGAGGAGCTAACTCCCGTTTTTCTTTCATGCACTTCCGCTCCAGCAATAACTTCCGGTGTGCCAATTATTCACGATAAAGCATTCTAAAAACAATAGAAGCGAAATATTCTGGTCCAAGTTCAATACGTACGGTATAAGGGCGCAATCTTACCTAAATAATGGCTCATTAAGCGTCTGAATAATTAACAAAAGTTGATTGATTTTAAAGATTGTGAGTGGCTGCAATCGCTGCGGCACCTAGTGGAGCAGATGTCAACCACGTGATTCTTTCTACGCAGCTTCCGAGATATGCTACAGCAAATACGATGAAACGCAGGCAACCACGTGGTTGTTGCTCCCGTGCAACTATAGCACGTCTTCTTCGAGACGCGAAAACGGTGTTACAATAAATGTGGCGACGCTCGAAATCGTGACTCTGATCCCTCTTTACATAGCGGTCGCACCCTCCCTTCCCTCCCAAAGGAAAAAAAAAAGAACCGTATGTTTCTGTTTGAACTCCACTGGTACGCCATGTCACTTACAGTGGCGACGGCGAAATGCAGTGGCAAATGCACCACCGTTTGTTGGCTTTAATTTTTTTTTTCACCTTCCCATATCGGGTCGTCAGGCGGAATCTTATGCCGGCATTTTTATGGCGCAGAGTAACAATTACGAGCCCATAAATCGTCTGCGGCCGCCCGTGAGGACGCACGCGCGTCGCGTCGTTAAACGCGAAAGCTCGTTGGCTCTAATTTATGGTCGCCGCCGCGCGAGATCCCGCCGCCGCGCGAGACAGAGCGCGCGGCCACCGCCGCTGACGACACCGAGCTGTATACGAAACAGAGCGGCCGCTACGCTACCCACACACCCGTGCACACACATTACCAGCCGTTGACGACAATCGTCGTCACGCGCACGTACGCGAAGAAACGCTCCTTCGAAGACGTCTAGAGTGGTAGGCGCCGCGGTTGGTATACATTAAATGTGGAAAGGGGTAGCCGTCGCCAAGTAACGATGGCAAAAACTCCTTCGTTTATTTTCTATTTCAATAAAAAAAAGAAACTACGAAGACACAATAAGTTGCTTTAGAATGACGAATAGTATTCTGGGAACACTAACGCCGTTAATTTCGCCATCGTACGTTCATAAAACGACGACAAAATCGAGGTCAATGTTTTGTATTTAAAAGTTCGCGCGCCGAAATCCCCGAGCGCGACGTCGCGGTTTTCAAAGTGTTTCGGCGGCAGTGGCTCGACGAAAATTTTCCCGAACCTGTAGGCATACTGAGTCTATGACTTCGTCAGAGTACGCCGCACTGGATCAGTGGTTACGGTGATCTGCTACTCAGCCTATATGGTCGCGGGTTTGATTCCGGCCAGGCCAATCGCATTTCGATGGAGGCGAAATGCTATAGAGGCCCGTGTACTATGTCAGTGCAAGTTAAACAACACCAGACGGTCGAAATTTTCCGGTGCCCTCCGCTACGGCGTGCCTCATAATCATATCGCAGTTTGAGGGACGTAAAACGACCCAAAATCTTACTATACTACCATTTCACCTTTGTGTAATTGAAAGAAAGCGTAGCTAAACGCGCGTTAGTCGCACTTCCCCACTGTCAAAGAATTAGATAGGAAGTCTGGCGCAGAACAAACAAAAACAACAAAAACAAAGCATCATGAAAAAAGAAAAGCGAATAAAAGCTCCAGAAGAAACAAAAAGCCCCCCACGCTGTGATTTCTTTTTACTTTATCCAAATAATTCTCTCTGCACCCGCTGCGATCCCCCCCCTAAAAAAAAAAGAAAGTGTACACCGAGTGCGGCCGCAAACTGCGTTCCATTCGCTGCAACGGCGGGGTCCTTATCGCGGTCAGGAGCAACGTAGTAAAAGAAATTAGTCGCACTCCCTTTCTTTTCCCCGGCAGAAGAATGATTCCGCCATCGAGAAGGGGGTATCTTAGAGGAAGGTAGTAGAGAAGGGGAGGGGGACGCTCGCATAGCACAGTGAGCGATAGCAGTGGCGGTGGCAAACGTGGGACGGAGAGAATGGGGGGTGGCAAAAGGGGGAAGGTTGATTTTCATAGGCGAGAGAAATAAATCGTACACCCAGCGAGGAGAAAAGAATGAGGCGAGGAGGGAAGCGACAAAACGACGGCGATTTTTCATACAAATGGCCCCGGCCACCAGGAGTACGAAAGGGAGAAACGGCTTCACGCTTGCTTTCTCTCTCTCTCTACAGACACACAGCTTGGGAAAGCAGCGGTCGTCTCCGCGGTTGCCGCGGAACTGTTAACGCCGCGGAAGAGAGGCGACTCGCAAGGCTCTTGAGAGTTATAAATAGCGGCCGTTTAAGCAGACCGCGCGTGGTTCGGTTTATTACGCGAGCGTTGTGCGTTACCCCCCACCGCGCCTCACTAACGCGCCCATAACACATCTTCTTCACCCCTCCCGCTATATGGATCCACGCGCAACACTATTAACGCCCAGGCTCTATTGAGTCACCTCGCTTATGTGTTTGTACGAGAGAAGGAGGGCGACCTTCGTCTTTCTTTGGTGGTGCGAATGTTTACACACGTTTCTAGGGTACGCCGTGACATACATCGTATGCTACGCCGTCGTCGACGTAAGACTATAGCGGCTCCCGCGCGTGAAGGCATCGCCTCGGAGGCTGCTTGTAGTAAGCGAGAGTGTTTATACATGGAGGGGTTAGACGACGTAATATCCGCGCAATGACTCTGTGAGTAGAAGGGGCTTCCCCCGTGTCGACGGCGGCTTATACGTACACAGACACGCGAGCAGAAACGACCTTGCCCTGCAATTCCAGCGGACCCATTCGCACTTTCGCTCGGCGGGCCTGATAATAGTGCCATTACATTTCCATTTGAGCGCAGTTAAGCCGGCGCGGGAGACGGCGATGTACTTTGCTCTACCGCAGACGAAGCGTGTCTGGCGTAGGCAGAATGACGTCGCCGGGGTCTCTCTTTCTCTCTCTCTGTTACTTTTTCAGCGAAACTGCCGCTATTCGCGTAGTTCAGAGACTGTCGCGCCGCCTAGCGGAATTCAGGAGCGTCCTCTCGTGGATGATCAGTAGGCAGACGCTTTCAATGCTGCCTTGTTCGGCGGTGCTAGACGCAGTGTTAACGCCTTAGCAAGAAACGAACCCAAACCACTTCGTATGTTTAGTGCATCAGTGCCAGACCGACCGAGACACGATACATCTGATTCATTCTTGCGAGACGCGAAGTTTTCCTGAAAATACGTGGCAACTCGCGCTTTCGATGATAGCCCGCAGAGTACACCAATCAGCTTGGCGAGATTTTCTGCAGCCACTTTGGATAGTTAAATGTTAACGTCTGACGATTTCAGTTAAAACTCACTTTTTTTTACGTACGTATAGCATTCGCAGTGCGCATGAATCGCATAACATTCATTGTACGCGGAAAGTAGCGCAGGCTCGCGATTAGCGCTTCCAAACCTTGGCTTAAGCTGCACAGCTTGTTTTTACATTCGTTGATAGATGGCAGCACACTGCAAGTGATTTCTTTTTTGCCAGGTATCGAAGCGAAATGATCTCCGCAGCCTCAGATAAACGCGTGGTGAGTGACGCCGTGTGGGTGTTGTGCGTGGTGGATGACGCGTTGTTGGTGCTAGAAGTCGTTTGGTGGAGAGAACTGCTGAGATTACTTTCAGCAGTGATGTTCAAAGATTTTACGTATTCTTAGCTGCTCTTTTTTTTTTTCGCAATAAAGCACGATTACTTCTGCTACACGCATTTCCTGCCGAATGACCACTTGAAGCGCAATCCACTCATTCAACATGAGCGATATCAGATCGACACATAAACGTCATCTTCCCTCACCCTCAACTTCAGATAGATGCATGCATTCGCGGGTTATAATGTTAACTGGGTACCAATTATTCTCGTTATTTTCGGTATTCACGATTGTGGAAGCACGACGCAGTGAGCCCTTTACGGTCGAGAGCGCGCTATGAGCGTATCATTTAGACGTGCTGTACATGACACGCATGTCAGGATTACCATGTTTGAGCGTGTCATTTATCTAACTCCGAGGGCGTTAGCTCTGGCTAGAATTCATCGCTTTTGTAGCACCAGAAATGCTCAGGGCCTGTATTCACACACACACACGCACACGCACACGCACGCACGCACGCACGCACACACACACACACACGCACACACACACATTTTGCAATAAACGTCTGCGCAAGAGAATATCTCAGCCAATCACGACGCAGGAAATGTAATTAGAGAAGCAGCTGACCACTGCGAAAACGCTTTGACAAAATGGGAAAAAAGTTTTGTGAATGCAGACAAGAGATTCAACAACACGTATACGGCAAGTTAAACTGTGAAACGAATTTCTTTGAACACAGCTTAATTTCGTCTTGGGGGAATGTCGACTTCGCCTTGAACATGGCAGCTTGCACGTTTGCTCGCTAAACCGTAACCCGGTTTTATCCGTGCTGGCTTTATAAGCTTCCACGTGCGGGCGCCTCCCAAGTGTACAACAAGGGCGTATACCGCGCAAGCGCGATATCGTACCGCGGAATCTCTTGGCAGCGCTCGCCGTTGTTCCCTGCGCGCACTTTCTTAGCTGCTGTGGGAGAAAGACCGAACCGCCGAGCGGGACATCGGGCACGCGCGTCGGCTGTCGAGGGTCGCTGCGGCAGACTTCTCGAATCGGGGCCGCCACGCGATGCTATTATTAAAGCGCGCACCCGACGAAGAGAGAAAGCGACTGGCGCGCGGCCCCTGGGCGCCGGAGCATTTGTCTTTCTTGGCCGCGCGGTGGGCTCCCGTGTGTAGCGCTGTGCAGCGTGGCAAAGCGCGCTAATTGGGGGTATTAATCATTGTTTCGCGCCTCTCTTGGTGTGCGCGCCGCACTGTGAAGGCGGCGGGAGGCGTCGTTTGGCCCCGTAGCCCGAAGAAGCAGCGAGATGCCATGTGTTGCGCTCCGCGTGTCTTCCTATGGACGGTGCGGACCTAATTGTCTGGTGGGCGGCGGTGCGGCTCGGCCGTGTGGAGGCGCCTCTATCGGTTTGTCAGCGAAACTTGAGAGACGACGCGATGCCCAGTGCCGCCACGGAGGATTACGAGAAGCGCGATATTGTTCATTACGGTATATACGCATATCCAAATGTAATATGGACGATCTCGATGCACGCCGTGTCATTTGGCCTTGACCACTTCCTCCTGTATTTCGGCATTTACGTGGAAATTACGCGGCAATGCATTTTCATGGCTCTCTATAACATTACTACCTTTCGTATGTTCTTTCGATCTCTTGGATCTCTTTTCATTTTATTTATCGCAACCACTCGTAATTTGACGTCACGTGTTAGGCTGCTAGCCGCTGCCGCACACATATCTGCGCACATATGTTTTTTTATTGAAATAGAAAACAAAACAAGTTTTTGTCACCGTTACTTGGCGACGGCTTCCCCTTTCCACTTGACTGTTACAAATAAAGAAAAAAAAACAGAATAGTATATGTACATATATACAGTCTTACATAGGTGAAAGAAAAAATTTTTCTACAGGCAGAACAAACACGTAGTCGCCACGCGCGCTTTTAACTGCAGTCCGCTCAGTAGCAATCACAAATCTTCGTTTTTTTTTTCTTCGAAGAAGTGTTGCAGCACCTTCATTGCTTTGCCATTTGTTTTAGATGGCCACGGGCCTAGCATATTATTCAACCCAAAAGGCCACTCGGGATCTAACTTATGCAGTTCCTGTTCGAGTCGCCTTCGGTGTGTGTCGTGTTTCAGACAGTCGAGCAAGAGGTGATAGATGTCTTAGTTGTCGTGGCCACATGAACATGCTGACGATATTACTTTTCTGTTATCTCCGAAACTACATGCATCTCACTTTGCTTACCCGGTATCGATTTCTAACGCAATAATTGAATCAGCGTGTAACTAGCCCCCCTTCCCTCTCATTATTTTTAATAGAAATCGTGCATTATTACACATTTTAACAGTCTTCATTTATTCAGTAAAAAATTAATGTGCGCTCGGTACATTGTAACGTAGAATTACGCAGACGCACAGGCGACACGAACCTGATTTATCATTCCTCATAAGTGACCGAGGTAAACAGTTAGTCTCCCATGGTTGAGCGATAATAATAGAATACACGATCCCGAGTGCATTTTAAGGATACTAAAGAACGACAGTCCTTACACTAAACTAGATACAAGATGCGCAAGATATATGTATATATATATATATATATATATATATATATATATATATATATATATATATATATATATATATATATATATATATATATATATATATATATATATATGCACGGCAAGGTATCTTTTCACCAACTTTTCTATCTTCACATTTACATTACAATTCGGTTTAGTAACTTCCCCTCTACCTTTCTTGGCAACATTGTCTGTTAGATCTCATTAGTATTGTGTCAAAAGAAGGAAAACCGAGGCCTTAAGTATACGCTTCTTTCCCTTAGATTATATATATATATATATATATATATATATATATATATATACCGAGAAAGGCCGGTCAAGAAAGGTCACTTCGATCGTATGCACGTGTGCCATGTGAGGCAGTTTCTTTCCTATAGCGCAAGTACAATAGAGGACAGAAGAAACGCGGTCTACAGCACGTGCGCCATTCGAGGCCCACGATACCACAGCGTACAGCAGAATACGGTGAAACGCAAACGAATGTCTGTCTATACAGCCGGGCAGCGGCTTACAGCCGCTGCAAGCACACCCGCTGTGTGCATGCGGGTTGGCCGCCACTTCGCTTCTGCCGAGTTCGTTCTGCCTCTCGCAGCGCCGTGCAGAGCCCTCCCCGCGTCTCGGCAATGGGAGCGGTCCTGGCCGCGAGGACGTTAATTAATGGCGCCGACCGCAGTTTCCCATTTGTCTCCCATCGGCAATTCGTCTTTGCGCGCAACGGTCTTCGGCGGCGGCTGCTCTATTCGCCGCGCCTGTGTATACTTTGTGCAAAAGCCGGCCCCCGATGCTGGAGCGTTCGAACACGCACGCCTTCTGTGTCTCTCGCTATACCTGTCTGTCCTTGCGGTCTCTGGAGGTCATCGTCCGTGCAGCCCGAATCGACGAGTGCGCAACCACATCAGTGCTTCGCTGCAGAGAGTCCTTTGCGGAGACTCTCGTGCGCCGAGTTTCGCCTGCGCATATCAGTTCGCTATATAAGGTGTGTTTTTGCTGAATTTCGCTATGTTGTATAAGTATATCGTTCATTGCCGAGTTGAAAAAGACAACGAAGTTGACAACACGGAAAATGAAGAGAAATTTTGTCGCTTTATACATGCCTATAGAAGATGATGACACGTAGTCCTTATAAGTGGCGCAAGGGCCACCAGGCATGGCTAGAGCATCAGAAGTAGTCACGAATATTCAATTGATAATTGGTTCCTGTATAAAGAGGTCTAAAAGAGGTGCTCGTGCAAGTCTTAAAATGTAGAACAATTAGGACAGTGACGGTATGGTAAGATTGGTATGCTTGAGAAAAAAAACAATACAAACACAACGCATGTATTCAAATAACAAGTAACGAGTAACACATCAGCCTCACCATGAGGTCGCCTGAGTTACATTGACAATACGCGCCTTTGTAAATGTTGTCGCTGATTTTGTTCCCACTGAAGTATATATATATATATATATATATATATATATATATATATATATATATATATATATATATATATATATTCTGAAGTTCGTGTCATTCCATTGGTTAAGACAGTGAAATCTGCTAATATAACAAAACAATTGTTAGGCCTTGACGTCCACGATACGACTATAACGGACACCGTAATGGACGGCCCGGGTAATTTTGAAGAGCTGGGGGTTCTTTGACGTGCACTCAAATCGAAGTACACGGGTACACAAAACAAAAAAACAGCAGCCCTAATGTTGACATCTTGAAATACAATGTATCAATGATTTCCCACCTATCACATACGCGGTCGTTGAATGTTGTTTTGCAGATTCGATGCCTGTGTTATCCGCAAAGTAAAATGAATCATCATGACGTGTGAAACACTTATTTTTCCGAATAACACCTCTATGTATACCCTGTGAAGCTGCACATATTGCCAAACAGTATACTCTCTTATATATGTATTCATTACTAGGTTAGTTACCGGGTAAACTGTAGAAGAGGTAAACAAGACTACAGAGGGATTCTAAGGGTTTATACGATTGCCGCCTCGTATGATATTCTTGGCTTCATTATATATTGCTTCTACCTGAGGGCTCCATAACTCGTCTAGGAACGGCTTTTTGATCTCTTATAGTGTAATGTTTACGAGGTACTGTATATCATCACATACTTTTTATTAACACAAACAATTCAAGAAATGAGCCCTCAATATTCCCTCCTTTCGTTCGTTATACCAGGTTGTTACTCTACCTTTCTGCGGCGATGCAGCGGTGATCTCACGAAACGTTGAATCGTTTCTAACAAGTTGAAGCTGCACAGACAAGAGTTCAAGTGAGTGGCCTGTACGTGCCACCGGGGACAGTCACTGCTATTACTACACCCGCCAACCACTTTGAGTGCCCAACATGGCTCCACAAGATAAGACTCTCAGCGACGCCCTTGTGCCCGAAGTGCAAGAAAAACGGCGATATAGAACACTATTTCCTCAATTGTCGTGGTGTTAAGAAGGAACGACAAGGTTTACTTGAAGAACTGCAACGGTTACAGGCTCGGCATGTGACAGCGTGACTGATATTGCGTTTCCGCGCGGTCACTCAATCTTCACGAAACAAGTGTCGCGACTTCTCTTGAAATTTTTGAATGCCACACACCTCGCATGTGACTGGTGATAAGTGACAATTATGTTTGGGGTATAGTGCAGTGAGGTAATTGATATGTGGGGATTAACGTCCCAAAACTACCATAGCGTAGTGGAGGGCTCCGGAAATTTCCACCACCTGGGGTTCTTTAACGCGCACCCAAATCTGAGCACACGGGCCTACAACATTTCCGCCTCCATCGGAAATGCAGCCGCCGCAGCCGGGATTTGAACCCGCGACCTACGGGTCAGCAGACAAGTGCGGGGCAGTGCAGCGAGGTAGACTCCGGCACAATACTGCATGTCGAATAGCACAGAGGCCAAGGTCTTATGCAGGCTTAAGTCACGCTATGCGCGACATTTATTTTAAGAGCCTGCTCGTGCTTAGTTAAAAACGAAGGACAATTAGCTACAATTAGCAAAGAGGAAACCGGGTGGGGCAATTGCCTGCAAATTATGCAAGGCTACATCCGCCGGCTACCTACAACATCCTTAACCTTAACCTCGAATGGAATGTTCTGTGATGAGAACACTTCCGTCAGGATATTTTCTGAACATATAGATCCTGCAGGAGTCGGCGGCGTTCGCAAAGCTTTCCGCACAAAAGCACTCTCTACCATTGGCCAGCCCGACTTGATAATGATATGTCCGGTATGAAGATTGGCTCATCGTTACAAACAATAGTTTTTGTGAATACAGGCCGCTTTTGGCGGTACCGAAGTCAGCTAGCCAATGAAATATCACTTTTAAAGAGCTGTCCGGGTAAGGATATTCTATCTTGTCATGTGGCGTTCGCTATAGAGGTTGTCACGCGAAGAGGTGAACACTTAAATGCGGACACGTCACCCGATTTCATCTTGCACAATTTGTTCTAATAAGGACATGTAAGATTTGGTAATCTAGACCAACTCTGATTCAGGATATAAGGTGATGATGGAAATGTAATGTGTACTGTGCATAAAGACACGCCCATTCTCTTCTTTGGCCGCTGCAACAAATTTCAATCATTGGTTTTCTTTCATGTTTATAGCGTTTATCAGTGGCTCCCAGCAATGGCCCACTTAGCCGATAGTACTACGTATCGATATACAGCACACCAATGACAATTTGCCGTATGCATCAAGTTGTACGTGTTAAGTACGAGTCCACACGGCATAAAGGCACACTGGTCAATCGCGTGCACGCGATAAACAAGTTTAAGCCACTATTCGTGTATACAGACTCACGCCGTATTTATAGCTTCAATATGAAAATACGCGAGCTTTCATACGCGTCTTCTTTCTGTTTTTATATGTGATGAATCCTTGGAGGAACCTATATATCAATTGCAATTGGCATTCCCCGGTGGCGACCTGCAGCCTTGACACGTTATAATTCATCACGACAGCTTGAAGCGTACCTAACTTGGTTAGCGTTCCTGCTCCAGGCATGTATATAGCACTCTCGCACACTCAAGAAAACAGCCCTGCCAACTCTACTGACGCTATAGCGCCGTATAGGAGTATATAAAGAAAACATGACATATAGGCACACTATATGAGAATGCCGGGGGCCATGTACAGCGAGCAAGCTCCCAGCTAACTCTCTTGTTTTCCGGCGGGCAGTAATAAAATTAGCAACTCAACTAATCAGCGGAGCATCTCTTCTCACGAAGTATAAATGCGTTATACGACCGGACCGAAACACAAACGGGGGATTGAGAGAGGCAGCGGAGAGGATGGCTAGTATCATCTATATAGAATTCGAAGCTGCTGCTGCGAGTTTCTTGGATGGAAGGCTTGCGGGGGGGGGGCAGTAGTATTAGGACGTAATGGTTGCTCCCCTTTGCATCGCCGACGATTTATCACCCCAACCAAACGGCGCTGTGCACGTGAGCACGCGAGAAGAGAGGCGTTTGCTCGCGTTTTTCCGCGCATACACAATACAGCAGCATGCGGCGTGAATCGAGGGGGCGGGGATGTGCCGGGCCGGCATGCAGCTCTCTCTCGCGGCGTATCCACGAGTTAGCTCGAGGGCATAATACTGCAATCCTCGACTCGAGCGTCTCTTCTGGCGCGGTGTTGCGAGGAACAAAGAGCGAAAAAGAAGAACGCGACAGCCGAGACGCGCAATGAAGCGCATGAACGAAAGAGAGAAAGAAGAAATATGGTATAGACGAGCTTATCTGCGAGGCGCATCGTCGCTGTGCCTGTGTGCGCAGCGGCGGGTGTGCCTTCGCCGCCCAGGTATGGGCGCTTCGGAAATGAGCACGGGCGCGTTAGGGGTATGCGTGCGTCCGAGCCGCGCCGCCTTCCACGGCCGGCGCGAGTGTCTTCTTCTTGGCGTCCTTCCTCGTTGCTATCTTGAATGCCACGGCAGCGCGCAAGGCTAGGGAGGACGAAGAGGAGGACTGGCACGAAAAAGAAGTTGAAAACAAGGTTTCACACGGTAGCTCGGCGCATAAGGGCAAGAGCGTATACGTGTAGCGAGAGATACCGATAGAGAATAAGTAGCAGTGGCGATTCAGGCTGCTGGCGCTGCAGAAGGCGGATGTTGCTCAACGAAAGACAGTAAGAATCAGAGCCGATGACTGGAGGACGTGATTGAAATGAAATAAATGACTCAACAAACAACGCTCTAGCCGAGAGCTCTATAGGTCGCACTCACGACTGTCTGTCGGAGCGCGGAATTATCGCCGAGTATGAAATGGCGCTGTGAGTAAGATAAATAGGCGATAAACGAATCATTTACTCAGACACATCCGTGTGATAACGGAGATAAGACGACTCTTACGGCCACAGGGCGGTGTGTGTTTTTGAAGTTCGAAATCACGCCGTGCCGCTTTGATGAATGAGCTGTCAACGATTGCCCATGGAGCGACGATTGCGCTGAAAACGCGTACAAGAACGCACCTTTATTGTTTGTTTCATCGAGTAAATGGCCTAAGGAGCTACCTGCTCTAGTTTAGTTTGTACACATACTCAGGCGCTTCATTATGTTTGGAACCTTTAGAGAAATCTTTTTTGCCCCAAGCTAGCTCGAGAGGCAACTTTATAAAGGGAGTTATAGGATCGCATTGGTCACCCGTGCATGCATGCTCCATAAGCAAAGTTTAACCGTGTAAGTTTAACAGTGTACGTATACAATTGCTTCCACAGAAACGTACGCACGAATGCTGTGGTTACAGCGTTGTCACCGAACCCGCATCTCAGACTCAACGATAAAATGCCACTGACTCATCTTTTATATATGTGGCAAGTTGAATGGTGAACTTAACGAAAACAAAAAAAAAGCTCATGTTAAATAAAAGTGGGAAGGAAGTGCAAGTCATGTAGGTCACAATTAACTATACCCGTGCCTCCAACGCTTTATCTTACTTCTCCTGTGTTTTCTTATACACATTTCGTGGCTCATCGAAGTGTCTACAGTGTGATACCTCAATGTCATCCTTATTTCCAAAGCATGCGTTGTTTGCGACTTGCACGACGCGTTCAAGTGACCCGCGGTATATATATGATGTAATGGGTCGGGCTCACCCTAACAACAGCAGCTCAAATTCTCAGCGCACATGTACATGTTCGCGCCTGAGGTCAACGAATGTCTCTGTACAACCGAGCAAAGGTCAAAGACATCAAATGCTGGTCACTTGTCCAAATTCAAGCCTTCGATTACCAATCGCCCCACCGCGGTGGTCAAGTGGCAAAGGTACTCGACCGTTGACCCGCAGGTCGCGGGATCGAATCCCGGCGTCGGCAGCTATATACATTTCCGATGGAGGCGGAAATGTTGTAGGCCTACGTGCTCAGATTTGGGCGCATGCACGTTAAAGAACCCCAGGTAGGCCTGAATTTCCGGAGCCCTCCACTACGGCGCCTCTCATAATCATATGGTGGTTTTGGGACGTTAAACCCCACAAATGAATCAATCGATTGCCAATTTACTGTAGGTGCGATAGTTGTCCATACAGTGATCACGGTGAATATGCACGAGACATTTTTTTTGGGTGGTTACGAATATGCTGCGCGAATGAAGCCACCGTCGCCGTGACACTTATGACTACATGTTCATGCTGACATTCATGGTACACCTTTGAGACTAACCACTCGATTCGGTATATGATAATACGCCATGGGGAGCACGAGCGGCGTTAACGAGCAAGGTGCGGTATAGAGACAAACTATGCACAGTGCTGGAAAGGATGCACACCACAATACAGCGTAACGTTTAACGACACTGCACTCGTGCGACAGATATCGCCCGAAAGCCACGCGTGATCACCTATGTGAGCGGCCGGACGAGTATTATGCTAAAGGCGAGAAAATTACGCGTTTGAACGGCACGAGCAACTTCGTGGTTTCCTTGTGGTTTCTTTCTATGCGACACGTCATCGCCACTTTCGCCTTCAGGCGTGCTTCAGGCCAGCGATTCGTCGCTGCGAGACAGTCTTGGCTCTCAGCCAATATATGCCGTGGGCAAGCGGCACCGGCGACATTCGATACGCCAGACATATTGGCTATAATTATCAGTTACGGACGCGCAAGCGACATGTAATTAATCCCCAACGCACCGTCATCAGCCCATCGCCTTGAACCTTTAGATGTACGCGACGCGTATAGGACGTTACCGCGGCCAATTGCGGTGTATACATCCCTAGGGGCTGTTCAAGTGCGAGGCGCTCCACGCTTATTACACAGATACAATTTCGGCAAAGGGTATTCCTACTCTGCTATACCTTGCAGGTTTCTTGTAAACGATAAAGAAGTGTTTATGAATGTGTAGCTTAAGCGAGTTAGAGATAAACAATACACGTAGGCAAAAAAACTCGTCAGTTTTAATGCTTAAAACAAAATAACGGCAATATTAAATTAATATTTATCATAAGATATTTGCGGCTGAATAGTTTATGATAAAGAACCTGCAGAAACTCTTTTTAGCAGCGTGCTCGCTTAAAAAAAATGTGTGGCCGCGGTCTGGAGTACTGACAGTACACTGCATGGGCGTGTGGGTACTAAATGCTGCACCACTGCATACGCGATCCCTGCATCATGATATTGAAAGTAAGCAGCTCCGAGACGTGGCACACCCAGCCAGACTATCACAGCGTAAGAGTCGCGTTCTGTATACAAAATACGCTTTTATCTCACTATTGGCTTATCGTATTTTCCACAGTTCTGCTTTTTGTTTCTTTCCGTAACACTGTTTGCGCAAGAACTCTTTTCTTAGCGTTTTGTTTGCGCATACAACTAGAGCGACAGTTCGGCTGTCCTTGTGCGCAGTTGGGGCGTGATTCAATGTGTGTATTTAGTTCGCAAAGGCTATTCCTGTTTCGGCGGCCTCATTCAGGGATTCGATATAACTTGACCTTCGCCGATAACATGCCTCTTTCTAGTATCTGGAGTGGCCGTAGTTGGCTCTTATCAAAAATATTAGCCTGCAATAGACAGTTGAAGTCTGTGCAACAGACAAGACGCGGTCGTGCGAGACACTATATTCAATACCAGGTTAACGAGGTTCTAATAAGCACACACTGTAGGTATTTTTATATCAGGAATCCCACAATTAGAAAGGTCACTGTCACAAAAGATATCCTAAAGCAGGATACCTGAAAGAAGGGGGAGGGGACAAATGCTTGCCTAAATTTTACGCTGTGGCAATATGTGACTGAGACACGTTTGTTCTCAATCAATCTTGAAGTTTCAGTTATAATTATCATGTACCTGTAGTTGGCGTGAGTTTCATAGTCTAAGATGTGAGCGTGAATTTATTTAACTGAGCATGCGTGGTCTTTTGCGTCGGCTTCTCCATAATGATCGATTAAAAAGAAAGATGCGGGCAGGAATTTTATCTCGTGGCGGAAAACGTGAGAGATTGACACAAAATATTCTCCCGCCTGCTCGTGTTGGCTGTCCAGATTAGGAATGTGTCACTTGCCAGTCATTATAAATTTTCACTTGCGTATATTCGCAGCAAGTTCTTACGCAAGGATTGTTCCTAATTGAAAAACTAACCCGTGTCCTGATCAGGATGCACATACGTTTCAGGACCAGACACGCTTAGAAACAGGATCAAGGTACGCCCACTCGCGCTTACGTAATTGCGCTTACGTAATGAACGTAATCAAGATGCGCTTACATAATATGCCCAACAACTATGCTGCGCATATTATTACTGAAGCTATATACCTGGTCAGGGTTAGGCACAGTCCACGTGTACGACAGAAAAGCCCCGTGTATACGACCCCTATTACTTACGGAAAAGCTCGCACAAATCCAAGGCTTTCCGTCACTCTCAGCAGAGCATGCGGGTTTTCTTGATTGTATACAGCTGGTCCAATTCGTGAGAGGAAGGCGTGAGCGGTGATTTTTGCGAAACAAAAACACTGTGACCGTGCGACACCTCCAGAATGACTCGTCTGAGCAGCGCATAGCAAGTGCAACAGCTGTCATTGGGCAACTTCATTTGATCGCGCGAAAGGCTTCAGTATAACCTCGCGGGGCTGCGCACCAAGTCGTTGTTCATTGTGAGAAACGGGCCATTGTCCGTATATTGTTAGGACCGGCGCCAGGTCTTACAATGGATCGGCGTTCCTTTTGATGTTCCTTTTGAGTCGCCAAACGGGTTGGCGGCCTGTGTCCGCCATGTATTGTTCCCACCTGGCCGGAGGGTGCGGCGTCCTGCCGCCGCGGCGCCGTGAGCAGTTCGGGAGACCACCGGTGCAGCTTCTTCTTTGGAAGATGACGGCGGCGGCGGCGGCCGGGAATCGTCCCGCTAATTGAACGAATCGTTCGGCACCCTTTGAAGCTTGTTTACGGCGGCCCTTTCGATGGATGCAGTCATCAACTCCAGACCCCTCGCCCAGCGACACACCTTGACGGGGGGGGAGCCGCGTTCGTGCCACATGGCCGTGCGGTGACCACGCTTCAGTTTTGAACGTTCGCGTGGACCGTGCGTGCTCGTCACCCTCGCGGGTAATGTGTGGTCCGTGATTGGACGGTGCCATCTGTACGCGGTCCCCGATCTAGGGATCTGGGGAGGACAGACCCTTTATAATGAGCCCCCACGGCTCATTCGGTGTGCTTTTTCGAGTGGAGAACTCGCCATGTACGAAGAACGCCACTATATATCTAAACTTTCTTATTGACCTCTCTCTAATGTAAATAAACGTCTGTTCTCTGTTTTCCCATATAAGCATTGCTTCTCGCTATAAGGGACGAGTCCGATGGGAGCCAGCTACCAACGACGAGACCCACAGGACCCAGACCACAACAACTGGATGGCAGCGGTGGGATCGAGCTCATCGACCAGGAGGCAATGCTGAGACCTGCTGTCTGGAGGACCTAGAGTCGGACAAAACTGCTTCGTGGCATCTCTGACAACACGGGAAGGAACGCGTCCGAATTCATGACTGCATAGGGTGAGTGCACTGCTTTTCTTTGCTGAGATATCACCAGGCTTTGCGTAGGATTGTAAACAAAGCAGTGATTTGGTAACGGTTGACGGAAGTATTGATAGTACGTCAAAGTTGTTTAGTTAAAAGAGTTAGCAGCACCAAGGACCGCCATGAATTTGAAGGGACTAAAAAAGCCAGAGTTGTTAGAGTTGGCCCGAGAGCTGGGCCAGGTAATTGCCGAGACGAAAAGAAAGCAGGAGATCATTGACGCCATCGAGAAGATCGGGGCAGATGACGATGAGCTGAGCGAATGCTTGGAGGCTATTACGCAAAGGAAAGAGGAGCAGAGGCTCCGTGAGGAAAAAGAGGAGCAGAGGCTCCGGGAGGAAAAAGAGGAACAGAGACGTCGTGAGGATAAAGAGGAAAGAGAACGTATCGATCGTATGGAAATGAAACGCCTAGAAATTGAACTAGCAAAGGCTCAATCAATGAACGGAGCTAGCGCAGTGGCACGAGAAAGAGAGCGCCGAATGACAGATTTGATGCCATCCTACGCGGTAGGAGGGGACATGGGTCTTTTTCTGGTGCACTTTGAGCGCACGTGCGAGAGGGAAAATTTTGCTAAAAACACGTGGCCCCAGCGCTTGCTTACGCTGCTGCCGTGTGAAGTAGCTGACATTATAGCCCGTATGGGTAAAGAAGACGCAGACGACTATGACAGAGTCAAAGCGAGTCTGCTCAAAAAGTACAGACTGTCAGCGGAGGCGTTCAGGCGAAAATTTCGTGAGATCGAGAAAGCCAAAGACGAGTCATACCCAGAGTTTGCGTACACCTTAAAGGTAAATCTGGAGGAATGGCTTGGAGAGGAGGGTGCGCTTGGCGACGCGGAAAAGACTCTGCAGTGTTTTGCGTTGGAACAATTCTTTCGGCGTCTACCTGAAAACATTAGGTACTGGGTTCAGGATAGACAAGGAGTAGATACTATCACGAGAGCGGCAGAGCTCGCAGAGGAGTACGTAAATCGCCGTGCCCTCGAAGGCAAGGATGTCCCTAGGAGGGAGATTAGTAAATATCGGGCCGACAAGCCTCCGCGATGGACAAAGTCGGGTCGGTATATGCCGAAGGAGGGTTTAGACTCCAAAGGAAGCGGTGATGAGAAAAACAAGAGAAAGGAAGAAGCACCCGAGAAAAGGGCGGAAGGGCAACAGAAAAAGGCGTTCGAGGCCAAGAAGCCGATAGTTTGCTATAACTGCCAACAGACGGGGCATATTTCTTTGGGTTGTAAGAACCCGAAAGTTGTGTTAATGTCACTCTGTAGTAATGACGAAAACATGAAATTGCTAGAACCATACATCCGAGACCTAGTCGTGAATGGCCAACCGTGCCGCGTGCTCCGCGATTCGGCCGCCACTATGGATGTAGTGCACCCGTCCTATGTCGAGGAGAGTCAGTTTACAGGAGAATGCGCGTGGATAAGACAAGCAGTAGAGACAAACAGTGCATGTCTCCCAGTAGCAAGAGTCCGCATCGAAGGCCCTTTCGGTGTTCTAGACACTGAAGCTGCCGTTTCGGCACATCTCCCAGTGCAATACCCGTATTTGTTCTCAAATAAATCAGAGTACTTGCTGCGACAAAAAGGAATTGGGTTCAGTGAGGGTATCGTACAGGCCTTAACTCGATCCAAAGCAAGGGAGCTCGCCGCTCAGACAGTTTGTAAAGATCCGGTGGCAGACGAAACAGCTTCAGCGGCAGAGCCTTCTTTACCTGGCACGAAACTGGACCGCCCTATAATGGAGCCTCAAAACACAATATCTAAAGAAAGATGTAAGAAACCGGATGAATCCGAGGCATCTCGAGAAGTAGAATGCACCATAAAGCTGTTAAATGTAAGTCCTACAGAACTGATAGTGGAACAGGAAAATGACTCCACTCTCCGTAACTTAACGCCAGACGCGAAGGAAGGGGTGGCTAAGCAAAACATTCAGTTCACCAAGAAGGGGGGCGTCTTGTACAGAAAGTACACGAGTCGAAAAGGAGTTCGGTTTAATCAGCTAGTCGTACCGTATCCTTTCCGCAAGGAGCTGCTGCACCTGGTCCACGGAGGTTTGTGGTCAGGGCATCTCGGCATCAAAAAAACAAAAGAATGTTTGTTACGGGAGTTTTACTGGCCCGGCTGCTTTCGGGAGGTGGAGGCATTTGTAAGAAGCTGCGACACGTGCCAACGCGTTGGCAAGCCAGGGGATAAGGCTAAAGCACCTATGAAGCTGGTCCCCATTATCACAGAACCGTTTCGCAGGCTAGTTATAGACACAGTGGGTCCACTTCCTGTAACGCAGTCCGGGTACCGGCACATACTCACAGTGCTCTGCCCGGCCACGAAATTCCCGGAAGCAGTACCGTTAAAGGAGCTCAGCTCGGAGGAGGTAGTTAAAGCGCTTTTATCTATCTTTGCACGTGTAGGCTTCCCCGCAGAAATTCAGTCCGACCAGGGATCTGTTTTTACAAGTGCACTAACCTCGACATTTCTAGAAAAGTGTGGCGTTAAAATCATCCACAGTTCTGTGTACTACCCTCAGTCAAATGCTGTAGAAAAGGTACATTCAGTCATGAAACGGCTGCTACGCGCCCTTTGTTATGAGCAAAAAGAGGATTGGGAGGCTTGCTTGCCCGCAGCTATGTTCGCGCTTCGGATCGCTCCTCACGAATCAACAGGGTTTTCGCCTGCGGAGCTTGTTTACGGACGTGCTCTTCGCTCCCCACTTCGCATTGTTCGAGAATCTTGGGAGGGCCGGGCGGACGACCCTTCGGTAGTAGCATACGTGCTTGAGCTGTTAGACCGACTTCACGCAGCTCAAGAACTAGCGGAGCAGGAAATGCGCAGAGCTCAAAACAACGCTAAGCGCTATTATGACAAGACAGCCCGGACGCGAAGCTTTCGAGTAGGGGAAAAAGTGATGATACTGAAACCCTCACTGAAGAATAAACTTCAGGTCCAGTGGGAGGGACCTGTTGAGGTAGTTCAGAAATTGTCAGACACAAATTACTTGGTTACTGGACTGGGAAGGCGTAAAACGCAACAGGTGTACCACACTAATCTGCTCAAACCGTACCAGCAGAGGCATGCCGTTGTAAACATGTCGCTCAATCAACCGGAAGAAATGCCTATTGATTTCCCGGAGTTAACAACAGAAAACAAAGACATTGGCGAGACTATTAGTAACCTGGTAGAGCAGGCGGAGTTGGAGCCAGATCAGAAAGCGGAACTGAAGGAACTATTGTTTGACTTTAAAGAAACATTTTCAGACACACCTGGCAGAACCAAAGCCCTAGTTCATGATATTGAGCTGACATCTTCGGAACCAATTCGTTCTAAAGCTTACCGCGTTTCCCCGAGGCAACGGGAAATAATGGCCGCGGAGATAAACCGAATGCTCGAGCTAGGAGTGATCGAGCCAGGAGAGAGTGATTACACCTCGCCTCTGATCTTGGTTGAGGTCCCAGGGAAAGAGCCGCGACCGTGTATTGACTATCGGAGGCTCAACTCGATTACAAAGGACCAAACTTATCCAATTCCGCATATTGAGGAAAGGCTTGAGCAAGTCAGCAGTGCCAATTTCATCTCGACTTTGGATTTAGTCAGGGGATACTGGCAGGTGCCTCTAACTGAAAGGGCTAGTAGGCTTGCGGCGTTTATTTCCCCGATGGGAACATTTCGGCCGAAGGTCCTTAGTTTTGGATTAAAGAATGCCCCTTATTGCTTTTCTGGCCTAATGGACAAAGTGTTACAGGGTATGGAGGACTTTGCCCTCCCGTACCTAGATGATATTGCTATTTTTTCTTCTTCCTGGATAGACCACATGAAACACTTGCGAGCTGTGCTATGTCGTCTGCGTGAGGCCGGCTTAACAGTGAAGGTTGCGAAATGCCAATTGGGGCGCGCTGAGGTAGCTTATCTAGGGCATGTAATAGGCCAAGGCTACCGCCGGCCGTCAGAAGTAAAGCTGGCCGCAATAGACAACTTTCCCCAACCACGAACCAAGAAAGACATTCGGTCGTTTCTTGGATTGGCCGGTTATTATCAAAGGTATATCCCGCGTTACTCTGACATTGCAAGTTCCTTGACAGACGCTCTTAGAAAGACTGAACCCCAGACCGTAAAATGGGATGGGGCCAAGGAACATGCATTTTCTACGCTAAAGAAAGCACTAAAAAGTCAGCCAGTGTTGAGCGCGCCTGACTACTCTAAGCCGTTCATTCTTCAGTGTGACGCCAGCGACCGGGGTATGGGTGTCGTGCTTTGTCAGAGGGGAGAGAACGACCAGGAACACCCTGTACTGTATGCCAGTAGAAAGCTTTCTGTTCGTGAGGAAGCATACAGTGCCTCAGAAAAGGAATGTGCCTGCGTTGTTTGGGCTGTGCAGAAGCTAGCTTGCTACATCGCCGGTTCTAGGTTCACAATAGAGACTGACCACTGTCCCCTCACATGGCTACAGTCCATGTCATCGAAAAACGGCCGTCTTTTGCGCTGGAGCTTAGCTCTTCAACAATACACCTTTGATATCCATTACAAGAAGGGTAAACTCAACAGCAACGCAGATGGTCTGAGTCGTTGTCCCTAGTACCCCGAGGGCTTCAAAACGATTTTCTGCTTTCTATCCTCGATTTGAGGCCCACTAGTTTTCTGTATTTATCCAAACATGTGTCAAGTGTTTTGTTTAATGTCTTCAAAAGTGGCTGATGTGGTGTTGCGACTCGGCGGGGGCCACAGGAATAAAGTTGAGGTAGAAGGAAATGACTTCCACAGGTGAATCTAAGTCTGGTGATTCTGAGTAGGGAATTGCCGTGTGCTTGCTCGTGTGTGGGTGTGCTTTCGGCGCAGTTTCCGCAGTTCCTCATTTGTGGTGGGCGGAAAATATGGTGGAGAGGGGTCACCTCATCCCTGCGAGCAACGCCCTCTTGGTCAATGATCATCGGATCCAGTGTTCGGGACAAAAATAATAGAGGAAGAGCCGACAAGCTGCAATACAGATCCCGCTGCACAGTACCTGCTGGCCACTGCACCTCGGGATCTTCTTTCCCCGGCGGAGAGGCTGTTAGGACCGGCGCCAGGTCTTACAATGGATCGGCGTTCCTTTTGATGTTCCTTTTGAGTCGCCAAACGGGTTGGCGGCCTGTGTCCGCCATGTATTGTTCCCACCTGGCCGGAGGGTGCGGCGTCCTGCCGCCGCGGCGCCGTGAGCAGTTCGGGAGACCACCGGTGCAGCTTCTTCTTTGGAAGATGACGGCGGCGGCGGCGGCCGGGAATCGTCCCGCTAATTGAACGAGTCGTTCGGCACCCTTTGAAGCTTGTTTACGGCGGCCCTTTCGATGGATGCAGTCATCAACTCCAGACCCCTCGCCCAGCGACACACCTTGACGGGGGGGGAGCCGCGTTCGTGCCACATGGCCGTGCGGTGACCACGCTTCAGTTTTGAACGTTCGCGTGGACCGTGCGTGCTCGTCACCCTCGCGGGTAATGTGTGGTCCGTGATTGGACGGTGCCATCTGTACGCGGTCCCCGATCTAGGGATCTGGGGAGGACAGACCCTTTATAATGAGCCCCCACGGCTCATTCGGTGTGCTTTTTCGAGTGGAGAACTCGCCATGTACGAAGAACGCCACTATATATCTAAACTTTCTTATTGACCTCTCTCTAATGTAAATAAACGTCTGTTCTCTGTTTTCCCATATAAGCATTGCTTCTCGCTATAAGGGACGAGTCCGATGGGAGCCAGCTACCAACGACGAGACCCACAGGACCCAGACCACAACAATATGCGATCGCGATGTCCACTTAAGAGAGCCGGAACTATCACGAAGCAAACACACACAAAAAACTTTTGTTAAGTCTGATACAGCACATTAAGTGCTCGATATAGATCCCTGCTAAACGCGTTAATGTGGCCATGCGATACGATCGGTCCATTGGAGAACATTTGTCGAACGCTCACGCAAATACGTGAGCGTCCGACGTATCAGCTGACATCGTGACTGTATAAGACGGTATTTAAAGTCCTGGTTTGGTTGGGCGAGTTGGTAAAACCACCCATTATAAAACGCTATTTGCGAATAACCTCAGGAAAAGACGAGTAAAATAGGAATCGAACGATGTATTGCGATTACTTGTCGTAGTAGATTAGCATGTAAGGTGTCACGCTGATACTCGAGGGCGCAGGTATGACTCCCGGCCACTGCGTCCTCATTTCTGAGTAGAGGAAGGGGAGGGGGGGGGGGGGGTGCAACGTTACCGGACATTCCTATTCTTCGATTCAAGTACACGTTAAAAAAACTCTCGTGGTTGAAATTTCCGGAGCCTTCAACTACGGTATTTATTAAACTGGGTTGTAGGACGTAAGACTGCAGCGATTTTCACTAGAGCATTGTGGTTATGTACTTTGTAGCCGCACTGCTTTCCGAATTGTGAGAACCTGACATGCTATTGAGACATATTCCATATACGCTCTTTACCCGCGGTTTCCCTCGCCAGAGTTGACAAATGGGTCGGTTAGTTCTGCTCACCTAACAAAGTGAACCATCGCGAGGAGAATGACGCTGGCTGATTGACAACATCTCGGCTATTTCAAGGCGTGGCCATCAGCCATATAGTTACACGCTGAACCAACTGTCCTGCAGGAACAGCCCGATGCGTGCGCGATTTCTCATGGTCGAGCATCCATACGGCGTGAGAATGTTTCCAGGCGCCGGTCGGAGTCGAGGACGCGACTTCCTCGTCCCACATTCTTGCACATTCCCGGCTGACCCTAACGGGTCGTGCGGGGAAGCGAGACCCGCAGGGGTGTACGAAGTTGCAGGAAGGTCACCGTACGCGATGGCCGATGATACACGCCGTCTTCGAAGGGGACGGCGCGTATTAGACGAGGTGGAGGCTCCGCCGAAACGTTGGCGACCCACGCACAAACTGGGCGCCCGAGGGCAGCCGCCGGTATACGCTTTAAAACCAACCTTGCGTCACACGGGCTCAACGGTGCCGCGAACGCGACGCCTGACATAGCGGCGGACGCGCTTTGGGCGCAACACGGCGTGATTAATCGATTCCATTACGCCTCACGCGCTCCTCGCACGAGATTGCATAATGAAGCGCGCTGGCTGCCCTGGAGCCAAGAATGCAGCGCGTCTCGAAGTGGCCTCGGCTATACGCGAGTGTTTGTGTGTATACGAACTTGGTTGACGCTGAGTGCGTGCGTGCGTCAGTATACGTGTGTGTGTGTGTGTATTCTGGGAGACGCTGGTCGAGGACGCATTTCTTGCTCGGGGCACGCGGGCTAGCTGTCCATGAACCGAGCGGCGAGCTCAGCGAGACCTTACTTCTCTTTTGTTTTCTTTCTTTCTTTCTCAAATCCACGCTGCGTGAAGATTCTAAATATTATGCCTCTATGCAAAGATAGGTGAGATATGTCGAAAGAAGAGGAAAGAAAACTAAGGGTTCACTAGATAGCCTTTCACTAGATAGCCTTTGGTAACACTACTAGATAGCCTTTGGTAATTCATCATACTAAGCACTAATGGGTTAATGATTTTCACGGTTATTAGCCGTAAGCACAAAAGGAGGAAGTCTTTGCACGTTGCGACAATATAGTGTGCGCACCGACTTTTAAATGGAACCAGATGCATACGTCGAAGTAAGCGGTGTACGGCTACTGTATATGTAGCATATTAGGTACTCTACCATCAATCACCCAAAAGCGCTACGTGCCGAAAGGTGAAACTATAGTTATGGGCTACATTCGTTTTCTCATTCTGGATATCAGCTTTAGAGTTAAGTAACGACAGATTTCACTACATTGCAGTTATTTTTATTTTATAAAACTACCATCCACTAATTATTTCTTGCATCACTAAATGAATAAACATGAAATAGATTTGTACTGCCGCGTTTTGTTTACATTTGTGATGAATTCTTGCGTTTATGTAACATTGTTGGGGAGGGGGGGGGGGCTCTTTACAACAACTGCGACGTTTACGGGACCACACCTTTATGTAACAACTAATGCATAACCGTTCATGCAATAGAGAACTTGTGGACAGGTTATACATAGACTCGAGCCGTAATTCCTTGGATTCGCAATTTCTCTCGGTGCTTGAAAGCATCAAAGCTCGTTAGGAATAACAGCCAGCGAATGTGCACAAGCACTTGCTCTCTGTAAAACGTGAGCTCAGCATTTTAGGCTCGCGGGCAAGCACGCCAACTGATTCGCTCGTATACAGGCAAGACCAACAACATGTGCACCACCATGGTTCCACATCTAATCATCCATGGGCTTGCGTTATTATTTTTCATAGAAGTCACAATTTCTTTTTTTTTTCAGTCCCTCTTTCTATCACAGTGAAGCACATACGCAAATAGCCCACCTGCCAATAAATATAGTTTAACTGCAACTCACTGTAACCTGCCCCCTGACCCCTGCCACCTGTCTCTTTCAATGTGCAAGGAGCCCCCGGGAAATAATAACAGGCTCTAAGTGCAAATGGCGTTTATCCGTATATAGGAATGAATATTCTGACTCGCCCTAAAGTACAATGAGGAAACAAGTATATTGGAATCAATGTATACGTTACTCGACATGAATGCCTCACCTTTTACGGACGCTTAAAAAAGAGCAAAAAAACATGAGCAAATTGGTCGTTTAAAGAATAAAAAGAAAGCATTCTCACCGCAGAATCTTCAGCTGCAGGAACGGCACGCAAGATATCCGCGACGTCCGAACTGCGGCAAAACAAGAGACGCATTGGATGAGAGACAAAGGAGAGGGTGCGTAGTGGTTAAATGGGAAAGGGATCAGTGGTGAAGCATCGTTTAAAACGCACAGACCGAATGGCGCAAGTAAGGGTGGAGCAGTAAGTCAACCATGGCTTTTCCGCGGCCACGCGGCGCAGCAAATAATCGAAGGAGGCGCGGCCAGCATCGAGGAGACGGCGGCCTGCAGCCTCACTGTTTCTATAAGTACACATTTGAAGATCGATTTTTTCCGCATCGACTCGTTTCTATACGAGTGGGTCGTCATAACGACGTCCCCAGCGGAAGTCAAACACAGACGGGCACCGTCCCAGAGAAGCACAGGACAATACGAGGCAACCAAATACGCGGGCCGCGGCGTAATATCTCGCGAAATAAACTAGCGTTTCCTTTGGCTTTTTCCTCTCTCCCACTCTCTAAGTACACTATATACTACTAGCTGCAGCATTATTTTCCTATAAAAGCATAAAGTAATTGAAGCAGCGACTGCATCAGGATGCGTGAATGACAGGCATATAGAATAAAAGACCAATTCAAAAGGTATACGAAAAAGTCGTCTGATCCTTCAACCATGTGTTAGTATCCCCACGTCAGAGCGCACACGAGAAGTTATTATTTAGACGCTTGCTTTGGTACGTCTTTACTATATATAGGATGAGCCGCGTTAATTCCTATTTGAACAATATGTCGTCTGTGTGTGAAGCTTCCATCTGAGTACGGTCAACGGCTCCAATGTATGATTTTAGGCTCGGCACTCGCGGGCTTTAAATGGAGAAAACTGTCATATTCGGTTCGTAGCAAACGCGGTTTCCGTTTGCCAGCAATCGCAGGAAGAAATTAGCCGAAAGAGAATACGCAGTGCAGGATAGAAAGACTAACCAGGCCACAACGTGGTGAACACTCTGCCTAGGGTGAATATCGATTATCAAAAGCACGCAAGGTCAGGGGTCAGCATCATTCAGCTGTATAAAATAAACGGTATAGACGATAGGACGAAACTTTCGCACGTTCTGCTGTTCACTCTAAACCGGTGCCCTGCAGGCCGTCATCAAAAAGGGCCGTGGTTAGAAGGTTTTCCATGCAATTAAACCGCTCCTGTCTCCCGTTGATCTTCTAAGCCCGACAGTCATAGGTTTGCAAATATCACACCGGATAATGTTGGTGTCGGAGTAGACACGAAATAGTCAATTGTGTCAACATGCTCGAGTGCTGCTTCTTTGGAAATGTCGCAAAGCCTTCCATCTATCGAAGTTCCTTCTCCGTGACCGGCCATCTCGGTCAAACCTTTCCATTGCGAATCATTCCACTGTGAAAAGTCATTAGAAGCTTTAGAATACAGCAATATGCTAGAAAACTGCCATCTTAACAAAGTGCCACATTTCTTCTAAATTGAAGTAAAACTTCCATTTATTTCTACCATATTTCCGTAAAGTCTGCCTTAAATGCAAACCACGGAGATAAACCAGTGCAGTATTCCTCCGTAGACGCGATACTGAGTGCATGCACCTCCAGCTATGTTAGCCATTGAGACCTACCCAGAATGCGACGTTTGAATACATTAAAGACAACTTCGTATCAAAACACTCGTTGCTGTTGCAGTCCCCATTCACAGGCTAAATGAAATTCCAAACGGTCGTCGTTAAATAACAAAGCACACAGTACCAAAATAGAAAGGGCGGTGTCTGTTACGCGGACGGAACAAACAAAATACGGCGCGCGCACAAGGACATTCAGCAAAACGCAAAAAAAAAAACGCAAGACGAGACAGCTATACACACAAGGCGGGGCACAAAGAAGCAGCAGTGCACAGAGGACAGTGACACGTGGTACTTAGGTATGCATGTAGCACGTACACAGGCGCTCCGCGGCGATTCCGTGGTGCGGCGTGCCCTGCGAGGTCAGACTCACCGCGCCGCCCAAAATGCTGCATGGTCGGCTGTCACCGCAGTACCTAGCCGGTCGTGGTGAGCCCCGTCCAGTGTCTCTCTTCGAGACTCACTCGGCCGATGGGTTCGCACACTAGGCTCGCCCATCCCTCGCGGCGGTGTCCGGCTTCCCGACGGTGAGCGAGCAGGCTACCCTTCCCCCCCCCCCCCCCAAAAAAAAACTCTATTCTTTGCGCAAAACAAGGGGCGAGCGTGTCTCTTCGAAGTCTCTATAGACCCTCATAAACAAAGTAAGAATCAAAAGGGGACGGGGGGGGGGGCGATGAGTGGGCGTACGCAAAGTCGAGATCGAGCGGTGACTCTCCTTGGCTACGGATGCACGCACAGAGATACGCACGTACACGTGCGCTTGTCCGATACGAACAAGCCCCAGAGAACACACGCACTGGGTCTTGCATGTATGTGGCGAGCCGGGAACCGGTGCAGTTTGCGGTAGCCGAAAAGAGCCGCTCCGTGCAGCAGAAGCGACACGCGTCGTGTGTGTCCCGTCCACCGCGGATCGATGTGGCTCGAAGCAGATCGTGGGGCCCCGATAAGTTTGTCTAAAGCCGAGTGCTCTCTCCCTCTACCTCTCCGCCCTCCCTAGTCGAGACCGAATGACCAAACCACCTGTCCTTGCGCGCGTACGTATGCGTCTGTTGGTGAGCCTTCGTCGTGTTCTCATATCTATACCCGCATACTGATGTAAGTATTTAGAGTCCGGGGTCCAGTCGATATAAGCCGGCCATTTTTACGAACCCGTTAACCGAAGATAGACGGAGCGAATGAAAGAGAGTGCGAGGTTTGTAAGCTATACGGCTTGGCCTGCCCCGGTTTGTTGCGCACAGCTTAACCCGTGTTTTAGTTCTTGATTACTTGCTTCTGCATTTTTTTTTGCAAGGGTGGTTCAAACGAGACACACTCACAACAGAGACCGATAAGGTGATAAGGAAGTATGCGGGGGCTCCGGAACTTGCAGTGAAACGAAATAAATCTGTCGCGCGGCTCTTCCCACATAATTTGGCGCACTGCCCGCGTGAGTATTAGCATAATCATGATAACTGGCAGCGCTTGACCATGCAGTGAAAACAAATGCAGACAGAGAGAACGGAGAGGAAAGGGCTAAGCGACGTTCTGACGGCAGTGTTGACGCATCGTATATGGCTATATTTGTTTACCAATGAGTCCATGCACACAAGCTGCATATTTCACCGCCACATTGATACGAATCTAGTCACGCGGTGTGTTAGCGACAGAGAAATATGCACATATATGAAAATCAACTTTCACAGCGCACCGCTGCGAATGGGTCTGTGCATAGTTCGTTCGCGATGCGTGGTAGTATGTACATGTATGCAAGCATCAATTAAGCAACTGATATCGCTTTCATGTCTTGCGGAAGATGTATACGATTTCGCGGAGAAGTGAGTGGCATCGGCGTTGCCGCATTGAAACACGCGACTAAGCAGTATATACCCTATACTTCTGATGGCAAAAAAAGAAAAAAAAACAGCAAAAAGAGTAAATCGTTTATCAATAACTCTAGACGTTTAGAGAATTATAAGGTTTCATCACTGAAGTATTGAAAGCAGTAAATTGCTATCAGAAAAGTAGCGAAATAAATACCAAGTAAATAATTACGTTTTATTGAAATGCAGAATAGTTCGTAAGGAAAAGCACAATAGAAAATTCAGCTTCATAATAGGGCCTCTTTTTAATGAAGATGACCGACCAATGTGAAAACATGCAGCTATTATACAAGAAAATCAATATTTAACAAAAACTATGACACTTAAGCAATGTCATTGCCATATTTATTTACTTGACTTTACAGACGTTAATGTGTATCATGATTGGCGCACATGCACATGAAATGAGCAAACGAGTTTTATACATAGAAACCTCGCCTAGAGAACAATCAAGCGCGATGAGTCAATTCGTTTGTGCATGCACAAAGACACCTCCGTGGTTTGCGGCATGGTATACGCTCCTGCTTCTGGTTTCCACTTCATTGAAAGTGATAAACTGTGCTTCCATTCTCCGACGCACATTCACCGACATCGCTCGTATACAAACTTAGCTGTTGTCAATGATCACGTGACTCGCCGTTGTCGGTTACGACTTGATAATTCTGGGGAGGACCCGCCCAGGTGATCGAAGCGCGGCTGCCAATCACTTCCGCGGCTAAAGAAATAGTCCCACCCACGCGCTTGGCAATGTTCTCCGAAGGTCAGAGAACCGGCCATCGATGCGGCTCATGACGTGAGCCAGGCGTGCGCTCCCATTGGTGCAGGCATTAGAGTACAGTGCCGTTCAACACCACTCGTATTGTCAGCCCTCTAGAAGTGGATAAGGTAACCGTATGTATGCACGGCAGTTTGCCAAAAGGAGCCTAAGGTGTCTCGTAGTCTCATGCAAATCTAAGCCACTATGCACTTGCAAGACAGTGAGATCCAAACACGCTGTGCACGAACATGTTCCCTTTAACAGTGCACCCGATTGTACAAGCACCCTTCGGGAGAAAATCCCGCGGACTTTCAAAGCTACATTCGACTATATATGAGCGGAAACTTTGGCAAATGCCGAATCGGCAACAGCCGAATGGCAACAACCAAATCGAGATTCGCTTTATTAACACTTGAGAACTCAGCCTCTCACGGGAGCGCAAGTACTCAATAACGCATATTTAAATCTGTTCACTTTAGCAATGTTTCGTGAGAGAGACAAGAATGATGCCGCAAAGCGATGTTATTGTCTAAAAGTGTGGTAAACCGGTGAGCGACGCCATCTATGCGATAAGAGATAGTAGAGAGCATGGGAAGTTGGAGATATCCTTGGGAATGAAGAAAGGAGCTGTATACACTTGGAGAAATAATCGAGTGTGCAGATCTAAATAAACCCAAACAAAAACGAATGAGAAAAATAGGAGATTAACCAGATATTTCTACCTGGCACTATGCAAAAATGTAAAGTTAGCAGAAAAAAAAAAGATATCTAGCAATGGTCTCGCAAGGCTTCAGGATTCGTCAGATTTGCTTTCGAGAGTAGACAGTGATAACGTGATCGGGCTCCATTTGGATCGTCCTAGCCGGGCCTCGCTTCTCATTGCATGGACAGGTCAACCGTCACGGGAGGAAAAGGAACGAGAGATGCTGTTTGAGAGAAGGCAGCCGTTCCAAGAACGGGCATGACTTGCCTCTGTGGACGATTGTTTCTTACCAAACGTCATGGACTGTTTGAAATAGTGTGTATTGTGTACATATGAGGGTTATTTTTCTATAACTCATGGTTTGAGTAGTTGATATAGTTAGTGGGAGTTTTTTCTCGATATAATAATAAAACTGGAGTGGCCCTGCGGTAAAGCTCCTCACCGCCTCAAACAATTTCTCAGTTTTATTGCCAATCTGACCGTACGTATTAATTTAGTTAGTTCTCCATTGACATTATCTTCAATTCTTGCTCCAAGACAACACCAATCACCAATTTTTTTTTTTTGCTTACTACCAACGACGACAACGACTACGACACCGGAATTTCCGCCACGTGAATTTCCGCCACCGGAATTTCCGCCACACGCAATTGTGTAAAAATACAGATAATAATAAGACGTGAATTAGGGAAAGGCCTCGCTGTATTCGAGAACGTGTAACCGAGGAAAAACTGCACCTGGATATGAGCCATTTCAAACATGCGCAGACAACGTTTCGAAAACGCCAGCAGACGTGTGGCTCTGTGTTAAAACACAAGTTTGCCGCGCAAACGACCCGGGTTGGATTCCCGGCCTTTTCCTACGCCACTTTTACCCGGAGGCTTTTTGTTGTTGTTGTTGTTCTCGCGAGATCACATACGCCCTGCATACGCTCAGCGCCGTTCATTCTCTCACTGTCCACCCATGGCGGTGGCTATTATATGCACACTCGATAAGACAGGCGAACAGCTTCACTTTTTTTCAGCTGCTTAGTTACGCGCCGCTAAACCGATCGCGAGCTGTCGAGAGCGGAGGCTCCCTTCACAGTCATATGCGTGGTTAATACTCTATTCCATAAGGCCACGTGTTTGATACGTCTACCTTCGAAGGGAGCGAGACGCTGGGCGAAGTTTTCTTCTTATATTATCAGCCCATTGCGTTACACGCACGATGCCTCCCTCTTCTCCCCCTCGAGCGAGCACCCTCTCCCACTATCCACCACTCTTTGTCGCTGAATGAATAATGAATGGCTTCGCGGAGACGACGTCCGACGAAACCGAACGTTAAGGGACACGACTGCCAGACCGCGGGCCATAAATTTATTGATCGTGGGCGTGTACCCGCCTCACCCTCGAACGGTACTGGCTATGAAGGAGAGAAAGAAGACAGTAAGGAAGGCCCAGAACGGCAAAGAAAAGGAAGCGAGATCGGAGCCCGCGTGGATCTAATACTGAAACAAGGAACGCGATGAGGTGCACCTTCACGACGATTACACCCTGCCAAGTTCGCATGACGGAAAACTTACGATGAGCGCTGGAGCTTGTCACAATTATGTTGGCTCAACAATTTGAAAGCTTCTTTCTATATAGCGTAGTTGGTGCTGTTGCTGCTTTCAAGAAGCACACAAATCAGAGCGCAAGAAAAACGCCAATTAGACAATATGGGCATCCGGCTTCTTCATACAAGAGTGTCGAGACAGTTCGAGCCATCTCCGTATTCTTGTTCTTTACTTCTAGCTTCTTATTCCTCCCGAGAATGCTATATCATAGGTTACGTATGGTCTCTAGCTAATCATGTCTGTTGGTACGAGTGGAATGTGTTTGTTTAGGCTGTTTACCGATGTATTGCCCGGATTCGACCAACTGCCAGTCCTGCTAAGTTGTTTCCGTGTCATATTACGCATTGAGCGATTCTAATTGTTGTCTCTAAGGTTGCTTTCTTTTGAACAAACCAGCTGATATGTGCAATTAGCATACTTATAGGATTCTTGGATACTGTTGGCAACCTACAGTGTACACAAGACTTCTTTTGTATTCCTATTTATGCCTGTATTTATCCCTATATCTCCATTGTATCATCCTCTCTTTCATCTCCTCCATCCCTCTCCCATGCGCACGGTAGCAAACCGGCTACCTATAGCCCCGCCGCGGTAGTCTAGTGGCTACTCGGCTGCTGACCCGAAGGTCGCGGGATCGAATCCCGGCTGCGGCGGCTGCATTTCCGATGGAGGTGGAAATGTTGTAGGCCCGTGTGCTCAGATTTGGGTGCACGTTAAAAAACCCTGCATGTGGTCGACATTTCCGGGGCCCTCCACTACGGCGTCTGTCATAATCATATGGCGGTTTCGGGACGTTAAACCCCACATATCTATCTACCGGCTACCTATAGGCTGGTTAACCTCCCTGCCGCTCTTTTCCTCCAATTTTCCTTTATTTTATTCAATTAGCACTTGCTCATTTTTGTTGTATGCGTGATTCAATACATTGTTTCCGCTCTCCATCCGCCTTCTCTTTGTTTGATCACGTATTATTTTATTAATGAAAATAAAATCAGTACAAGAGCAATCCACACACTATGTGTGCAGCGATACAATGAGATGCTTCCAACTATCTTTTCCGTAAAGCATGCAGTAAATATGCAAGCAACCGACAAAAATTGCGCGGAGCTACAGAAAAAAAAATAATAAGGCCGGTCCACGAAGTGAATGCTGATGGGGCGAAGCAGTGTGCAGCTGATCGTGAATTGTGATTTCTGTTTTGTTATCTTTAACAGCATTTTCTTTTGCTTTTGTTAATCTTTAGCTCTGTCATGGATCTTGAGTGATGGGAGGTTAGATATCAGTGTATGTGCGGTTTTTCGTCTTAAAACCGTACGCGTGCTATGTACGATCTGTAAAAGGTATTGCGCACAGATGTTTCGAACCTGCACTTCCACTGTAGGAACTAAAACGAGTTTCGACTACAACGGTTTCCGTGCGACACCAAGTTGCTCACGCTAATACGAGTGCCATAAGCTCGAAAGCCTGCTTTACTGCATTGCACAACTGTAGCGTGGCAAATCTAGTTTCTCGAAATCGGTGCGAAAGGTATTCGTGCGAATCGCTCCGGTTTCCGCGTAATCGTAAAACCGAAAGTTAGAAAAAAGTAGAAAGCAAATATACTGTGCCTCTTGGTATTTGCTAGTGCGCATAATGCTGCGTGTACTAACAGTGCAGTTGCTTTATTTCGCAGTCGTGAAGTGTGTATTTTCTCCAGACCGCTCCGTAACCATCGGGATGACAGATTCTCATGCAATAACACCTTCCCATATATATATATATATATATATATATATATATATATATATATATATATATATATATATATATATATATATATATATATATATATATATATATATATATATATATATATATATATATATATGAGATCTAACAGACAATAATGCCAAGAAAGTATAGGGGAAGATATTAGACCGAATTTTAATGTAAATATGAAGAAAAGTGGGTGAAAAGATAACTTGCCGGGGGCAGGAATATATATATATATATATATATATATATATATATATATATATATATATATATATATATATATATATATATATATATATATATATATATATCGTAAAACTCGCAGCACGCAGCGTACTCACCTATTTATTTATTTTATTTATAGAATTACCTACAATGGCATCTGCGTTTTGTGGACCAAGCAGGCAAGAGGGAGCACAAAAACGGGCGTCATACGGCATGCATCGAAGTAGCAGCCACCCTCCATAGTTTAAGAGCGCTGCTCCTTCTACACACATCCACCTGGCGCTCACCCACCGGGTGTTGCGCAAGGTGTGACCGCTTAAAAAAAGAAAGGGGCGGCAGGATGACGGTTGTTTTGAATGGGGACGGTGTCGACGTGTCCGCGGGGGAGAAAGACCTTGTCGCCCCGGAAAAGCGAGCAGTGTTTGTACGAAAAGTCAGGAGCCGTAAAAATGAACGGCGAGCCTATGTAATGACTCTTGTGTTAGAGTTTCTTTACTCACCAGCATACAGTTACACAGTAAATGTAAGTTATCGGTTCAGAAAACATGTTTAGAAAAAAGTAAATAAAAAGGGAACCGAGGCCTAGAAATGAGAAGGTGATGCAGAGAAGTCAACCAGACCAAGGGTAAAAAAAAATCAACAAAGAGTGACGGAAGGATTAGTAGAGGGGACACGTTGGTTTGAATATGAAGCCCAGATGCACCTATTGGGACAAGGGACACGCTTTTTCACCTGCAGCGGCCGTGACTCGGTTGAGTTTGTTTCAACATTTCTTAACAGTAGGCGCATAGCTTCCCAAGCCGGTGGAGAAGCGAACCAGGGTCTAACATTTTATCGTTTTGGCAAGTTTATGAAATATACTCTAACACGCTTGGAACAGCCTTTCATGAAAGAAGTATGATAAGAAGTTAAACGACAGCCGCTCAACCAGGGATGTCATGTTGCCCAAGCAAGTCACCTTCGTTATTACGGTGGGTGGCATAAAGATTTTTCCTCGTGTGAGCGGTTCTGGTGCCTCATTGTTTTGGGAATTCCAACACCCCAGCCTTTCTCTGCTGCGAAGCGCACGTGATCTCAAGGTTGTTGTTGTCTGACAGACTGCTGTTTCGTATTTACCACGACGTGGGAATGGTGACTAGTATATGAGGTCGCTATCGCTAAATCAGAGCTAAGAGCACACGTAACAAGGTTTATGACTGGGATAGTAGGTGAAAGTCCATGAAGAGTACACCTTGGATAACACCGAGCATTAACAAGTAAATCCGAAGACTCAAATGATTGAGAAACAAAAGAACTTATCCTAACTGCGTACTGTTCACGAAATGACACTTCACAAGAACTATACGTAGTTTTATTTTTCATGGGCAAGGTCCACAGTTGAAAACTGTGGTCCATGTGATAGGTAATCTAATATCATTGCACTACTTGTAGAATATACAAAGATGAACCCTATATAATCACACTGAAGTTTTCGCACCACCATACGGGACTCTTATTAGGATTCTCCTAGAAGAAAGTATGCCCTGTATAGAATATTTCCCTCAAGACGTAAGCGCGCCGCCATCTTGGACAGTTAGGCCGATGTTTTCTTGTCTTTACATATTGCGACGTGAATTAACAGCGTCATGGAACATCGTATGAACCAACCCAACCCTTTTCATGCGTATGCGTCTAGCCTAAAGCACTGCTAGTTTAGTTGTTAAAGACGGGAAACACAGAGGTAAACAAACCATTGTGACGGCACGCGAAGCCATCTTTAAAATAGCCGATAAAGTGATGCAGGCTGCAAAGATGATGCCAACACAAGCTTGAGTGTACTTACTTGCCGATGTTCATAATATCTTTGCAAGGTGTTTCAGCGCGCGAACAAAGGAAAAAAGGACAGGGTAGACAGAAAGACAGGGTAGACTTTCTGTCTACCCTGTCCTTTTTTCCTTTGTTCCCGCGCTGAAACACCTTGCAAATATGACTACGCAACAACTAGCCTAAGCTTCCACTCTTGTGAGTTTCATAACATCATTATGATTAAAGAAAAAGCACGAAACAATGAGTTCTTTCAAAAGGTGTCTCAGAAAGAACATCTGCGCATTTACGCACAAGTTAACCGAGCGCTGCACAAGCCAGTAAAAAAAAAAGAGAGAGAGAGAGAGAGAGAGAGAGAGAGAGAGAGATGGACCACACAAGCGCGAACAAAGCGGCACCACTGCGCGCGAAACGCAAGGCGCGAATTGCCAACTTCCTCTGCGGCTCGGCGACGGCTGGTGGCACGGGGCGCGCGCTGGCGCTCAACCCTGAAGCGCATCGAAGCAGCAAGGCCGGTTGCCGCGGCTTCCTGCCTTTCGAAGAGCTTTTCCTCACCGCACCTTGATCGCCGGCGAAGCCCGTTTTTCACTCGGCCGGCCGGAGATTCTCCACGCACGTTTGTCAAATCGCCCCGTTCCGCCTACTTTGACGCACACTTGGTTCATACGCTCGGCTCTGTTGCATAAGGCCTGAGGAAAAGAAAGATTAGCCAGTGAGCCACATGTGGCGATACGTTGCTAAAGGCACCTGCGAACGCTGGGAAGAAGCTGGACGTGCTAATGAAGGCCAAAGTTCTGTCTTATAACGCCTGAGCCTATAGCGATCACCTGTTGGCAATAATGGTGACTTACTGATGATGCGACGTTCTATCCGACATCTTGGTCTGATTGAGCGACATTATTCGTGTAAACTATCAAAAGAAAAGAAAAAGAGAGGCACGAAGAAGTCTTTACAATGTATACATATACAAAAAGCCTTTCAATGAAGCGACATTTTCCGGCACTCGTTGTCAAACAAAGCGTGCTCATCATGTGTGAATCACACTGTGCACTTCCTCATTATGCTAAGGGCTTTATGTTGAGACGTGTACAGAAACACAAGAATGAGAGCCTTCCACGTGCATCCAGCTGCATGTTTACATGCTGTAAGCTTGCGTTGTATCGCAGCACTACGATGTGTACAGCAATAGTCGCACACGCAGAAAGTAATTAAATAAGAAAAAGGTGACAGTAAAACGAAATCTAAGGTCACTTCCCGTGCGCCAAATATTTGAGGTGACTTACGTTTTACGAGCCACTAACACCTCACAGAGGTGCATTTTCGGGTTGATTGATCCGATCGATTAATCCGCTTTCATTTTCTGACACGATGCGATGCGTGTTGACGATCTCTCAAGTGACGGCAATGGATAATATTTCAGAAACGGAGGGAAACGTTCAATGAAGAAAGAGGCAGCTGCTCTTCTGAAATGATGAGAATGACGGATGATGATGATCAAAAGAAAGCCCATGCATGACCGAATATGATATCATGTTTTAGTTTATGCTCGATGCCGCGTTTTAAGAATCGTGCGTGTCAAAAGTTCCCCGTAACGCGTACATGCAGGTTCTAGTTAACGTCTAAGAAACAATCGCGCGTGGGCAGCATGCAGGATTGTCATTTTATATTTATTAATTGTTTTATTAGACATAATACTTGCGCTGATCACTATACACGGGCTTGCTGTCGAATGAAGCCATACACACAGAGTGTGCTAGCAAACGTAATCGTAAATTGTGTACAAATCACAGGAGCAAGTACTCTTTCATCCTATATATACGCATTAGAAACGTACACCAAGTTGTAGTGAATCAATCATGAGTTTGAATTGTGTTGAGCGGGGGCCGACATCACGTCTAAGAACGATACCGCGGCACAAATATGTGCGCACTTCGTTCTGTTTGTTAAATTTCACTCGAGGTTATGCTTACAAACTGCCCCGCCGCGGTGGTCTAGTGGCTAAGGTACACGGCTACTGACCCGCAGGTCGCGGGTTCAAATCCCGGCTGCGGCGGCTGCATTTCCGATGGAGGCGGAAATGTTGTAGGCCCGTGTGCTCAAATTTGGGTGCACGTTAAAGAACCCCAGGTGGTCGAAATTTCCGGAGCCCTCCACTACGGCATCTCTCATAATCATATGGTGGTTTTGGGACGTTAAACCCCACATATCAATCAATCAATGCTTACAAACTAACAATTGTAACAACATACAGGCTTCATTGTGGCGCGCCGCTGTGGCCACACGTCGGAGACGCAACAAATTAGCGCAAATGAAGTACAGTTGACGGACTGAAGAACAGACAGGACGCGGCGTCACTATCTTTCCTTTCGCCTGTCGTGCTTTTTTGCGCTAATTAGTTATGTGTGAAAGTCAATTCGCACCAAGTATATGGCCCCAACTCGCATCCATTACACATGATAGCTTGCTAATGCTCATAAATAAAAATCGTCTCTTTCCCCTCCTTCATCTTATGTGCACGCATGTATACCACATCGAACGGGCGCCGACGTCAAGTCGTGCCGCTGTCCTTCGCGAAACTCGGCGGGTGAACGGGCGAGCGGACGGCGTGAGCTGCGTTGCTGCGCGGCATTTTCCAAAGCGCGCGCCTGCGCCTGGCTCGCGAGCACCAGCCGCTCCTCCCACAGGCGTCCTTGGTGCGCACGGCCGAGCGCGGGTAGAGAACCGAAGCCAAGAGACAAAAGCTACGCTACAGCATGCGGGGAGTCAGCGGAGGGCCGGCTCAAGGGGACGACGCTCAGGTGCACGGAGGTTGGCACGACCGCCGCTCACTTCGCCGCAGCCATCAGCGAGGTTAGAGGAGATGGCGCTGCTCTCACACGTGTGCAACCTCCAACTCTATATACCCCCCTCCTCATTTTTTTTTTTTCACTTCCACCATGGCCGCGATTTCTGTTTACTTTATTTGTTGCTGTCCACGCTGTCCCCTCACCCTCGAGTTTGCTGAGAGTGCACAGAGAAGCGAATACATAAGCGTTACTTAATTGTTGGCCAAAGGTGACCGAAAGGTAAATAAATTCATGTCGTGAGATTTATGGCGAGAGGGAGCTTACCCACCAGGTCAACGAATATGCCTGCGGTGAGAAAATTCGGGGAATAAATTGTGAATTGCTCGCCATCGGTTGGTCGCGTTTTTCTTGGAGTGGGAACCGCGCAACAATTCAGATTTTCAAACGAGCCCGCGTATAGTCCAGCACTATAGACTGTCGTATATAGGCGGATGGTGCTGCCACCTTACGGTGTTACAGACGGCCTTCAGTGCGAGACCGAATGAGAGAGAGAGAGAGGGAGAGAGCGATCAAAAATCAGTAGTAAGGCAAACGAGAATAAACATCCTGTTTACTATACCTAGGTGTTGGGGTTGAATAGAAAGATAACGAAGCGAGAGAAAGTGAGAGAGCTGATGCATACAGTCGCTGTCATTAACAGCCGACAGAGACGAAATAAATGCAACCAGCGCATGCACAAAATGTTCGAAATTTGTGCTGCCTCATTATAGATAGGTTGTCTCATTAAGTGTATACTGTTTCATCTTTGCATCACTGGATTTTTTTTTGCATGCGCTTGTAGAGCTGACAAAATGCGTAACTTACACTCGTTGTACGTCTGAGATACCCCACTCATAACGCCATCGTCAAATTCTGCGCTTGACGCAGAAATTTGGGCAAGTAGGTGGGTGTTGAGTTTGCGCGTCTCGCGGTGCAGACAGACTGGGTATCACCTTTTAGTCGATGTCCAGCGCCCTTCCTGTTTACGCCTATCTCTTTTGTTCCGCTACGCTTGCCAACGTGTACAAGTGGTACACTTAACGCGGTCTGCATACGTTTGTCCACTGTCACTCTTACAGCAGGCTGCGCTTGGCACCTCAGCTGCATAAGGGCTTCACATTCTATGCCTATCCATCTGTACATCTTCATCGAAGCCGCCGAAGCCTTTGTGTCGACAGCTCCATCCTTCCACCACACCAGATGAATTCGAGATGCGCATAGTTCAGTTATAGATGCTCGCACTATAAGTTGGCCACCTTGATCGATCGGGCGAGTTTTCAGTGATCCCCCCTATTTTATTTCTTGCAACCGCTTGAAGAATGAACTGATAGCAGATAATTCGGTACCGCTTCTGAAACAAAATAGTCAAGCGGCGAATTTTCAAGAAATGTTAGCGTGAATATTTGAAAATTACATAACACGCTTGCTTATTGATGATTTTGACCGAACACAATAAGAGTTGAATATACGCTCCCCTAAATTGTTTTAATTGACACTCGGTACAGAAAGTCACTAACTGGTCAATATTTCCTTTTGACTCGCTCAAAAGACGCTCAAATCTTCCGCAAAAACTGATATTCAATAGAAACACGGTGGCCAATATCCTTGTGTAACTCAATTGGAAAACTCAATAGGCGCTTAATTTAAACGCAGTACATCCTATGGAGAAAAGTCAATTTAGCCTCAATTAAATCTCTATAAGCATTTTTGTAAGAATCTGCCAAGGCGAGCGCAGTCGGTCATGTATCGCAATGCGATTCGTAACATGAGAAAAACACACCAGCCCATAAAATGTGCGCTAGAAGAAACCACATTTTTACAACTATCGATCACCCTAAAAGAGTGCGCACTTTGAATAAACACTATGCCGCACGTAACCCGCGAATTTCCTGGAAGCGAGTATAGAACAGCGAACGATAGTGCGCGACTGCTTTCTCGGGCCATCGAACAGCGGCATGAAACTCGAGAAACGCGCGAAGAAGAGGCGCTATATAGCGTATATACACGTTATATATAGTCTGTATACACTTCCACACAAAACAGCCGTTTCCCCTCCGAGAGTGCGGCGCTCTGAAAAACAGCCGCCCATTTCCGATGGGTCTTCCAACTTCACTGTTACCCGGTCTAAAACAAATCGAACCACAACAAAAGGGCAAGCGCCGTGCGAAGCGAACTAGCTTCGAGGCGTAAAGAAGCGCGCCTACGTGCTTCCATTTTTCTTCCTGAACAACGCGCGGCAGGCGTCATATTTTATTCCGACTACACGGAGGCTGTTGTTACGCGCAAACTTATCTTTTCTTTTACTCTTGCCCATCCTCCCGTGCTCCCTCACATCTTCAGGGTTTGTAGCAGCGTAGAAAACCCGCGCTGCTGTGTACTGCCTAGCTGACGCCCTCTTCATCCAACACTCGGCAGTCTGCGGCGCGCTGCTTCCTCCCTCGCTGATGTTTTGTTTCGCGCGGTGCCGACCGAAAACAGAGCGCGGTCCCTGTTGTCTTGTTTTCTCTCTCGCGTCGTCGCCACTTGGCTCCGTCGAAGCCCTCGGAGCGCTCGCAGGGCGCGTTTTTCATTGTCACCGTCGCCCGAGTTAGAACGAGAATAGGAGGAGGAGGAGGACGAGGAGGAGGGCAGAAGCCGACTGGAAGGTGTGTGAGTTGTGTCAGTTAGGGAAAGCTATGCATTCATCTTCATTCCGTTTCGCGCGACTCTGCATTACGTCAGCACCGGGATCCCCAAGACCAACCCGCGGGTGCAGTCGTGAAGCGAGTATATATCTGCGTATGCTCGTACGTGCATACATATGTGTAAACTAGCGAGGTGCCAGAATGCGAACGAGAGATACTTGACGTGTACGCGGTAACAAGACGCAGTGTTCTACTTTCTCGAGAAATGTGTGACAGTAACAGTTACAGAAGGACATCAAGGACTCGTTCGAGACTTGCGTATACAGACGGATTATGCGTGAAATTCCGCTTGGTTCGTAGTTATACAGTATATAGTCTCGTAAGATCCAGCCGTTGTGTATAGCTTTACGTATAATGTAAGGAACAATGAGGAATTGGGACACGAATCGGGTATGGAGAAGATACTTTTTTAAGCGAAGCGTACTTGATGTATAGCCTGATTGTTGCAATACCCCCAAGAAATAGAATGAGCATGCGCTATAGTGTTCCACCTGCAGTAAGGGTAGAAAGAAGCCCTCGGTATATAAGCCCCCATGGGAGGCAAAACGTCACAGCTTCTCGCTAAAGACACCTGCTATAGGGTGGGTGGGTATACCTGTCTTCCCAAATTAACGTGAAACACGGACAGTTTTCGCATTGCAACTGTATACACAATGACGACATAAAATTGAGTTTGTCATAAGATACGTGAACAAAAAACAGAACTTTTTTTTTTTGAACAGTTTCCCGTTCATAATAATCTTATCCGAAACTGAACATCATGCTTCTCTCATTGTGGGAATTTCGTAAACCTGAAATTTTCTTCCTCCTGCCTTCCTTCCTCCTGCCTTCCTTTCACTTACCCTATCTCGATCTATCTATTTTGCAAAGCGGTCTTTATGCGGTTTCGTTGTTCTGCATGCGCGCGTACGGGAAATGTGAAGTTCTCTTAACCTGCGACCACAATAATATATTCCCGGATCTGCAACCCAGCAAATATTGCTACAGAATTTTCATACACCACTTTTTCGTATTACTATTAACAAAGAGAAAAAAAAGAGGAGGAAGAAGACAGCCTATAGGTCAAATGAGTGTGCTCAAACAAGAGCGCGCATCCTCTCACAACCAAGCTCTATCCAGAATAACGTAACAATAAAAGGCAGTGACCCCCATGGAAGGCTTGGTGGGTGTAGCTTCAAGAGAGCTACAGAGCCTGTGTATGCTACGCAGTGCATGCCTCGCAGCTGTCCAGCGCAGCGGGCCGATGCGCGGCTCTTCGGAAGTCCAGCGGGCGCGTCCAAGGAAGGAACCAGCTTCACGCTCCGAAGAGCACGGACCCAGCTCGCGGACGGAATCGTCCCCGAAACTCGTAATCAAGCGCGGACCAGACTCCTGGCCTCCCTTCCCTCCCACACTCGGAGGTCGCTGCAGTTCCTGAACATGGAGGAGCTGTGCGTGTTGTCCACACCACGCGACGCCCGATTCAGCGAGGAAAGACCCTGCAGAAGCACACGGCAGTATATTGCCACGACGTCAGAGATGCCTCGTGGTTTTCGTACCACACTCGTGCAGAGTCTTCCAACGCAATGTAGACGTTACGCAGCTTGCCTTCCTCGTTCCACTGATTTAGATTTCCCACTCTCTCGAAATGCTCTAACCAGTCTTCGGCGTCCTCGTATGGGTCACCATGAAACACCTTTGGAATGACCGGTTGGCTTACGATGAGTTGTGCCGGCGTAACTTGGCTCGTCATGGTGGTGGCGGCGCTTGTCTCCGTCACCGATGCCCTTGATACAGAAGGGAGTGGCCCAAATTCTGGCAACTCTCCTCGGATACGGCGGCTGACTCGTTGGTGCACCGGTGTAAGCTCCACTGGTTGCGGCTGGTCAGTGCTTGGACTTCGCTCTTGCGTGGGGCTCGGAATCATGTACCCAGCGCCTCCACCAGAAAATGTAACGGATATAACAACCTCACAACCAGGACGTCCTATTTACAAGGTTTAATAAGGGCGAACTTGTGCCCAAGCCAAAAGAACTACACAGTAGCTGGGAGAAAGCAGCGAACGCTCGTCGTCCTCTTCTTCTCTTCTTTTTCCTTGGCCGCTGCTCGGTAGCAGCTCGTGCACAGGCTGGGCCGGCTCGTGCCTTCCGGCGGGCTTCATGAGTCGTAGCGATGCCGTCAGCGTTCCTCTTTTAACAACGTCTGCGTTGTACTGCGCCTTAACAATTCCTCGTGGCAATATACTATATAGTATACACCACAGTCGGGAAAGAGCGCCGGGCTCGAGTCGGCAAACGCGCCCAGGGCACGTGTAGTTGGCGCGGATCGGAGAGGGGAGCTAAAGGCTGGCAGGAGAGAGACACGGAGAGCGAGAGAGGAGCCCCGAAAGCTCGCCTTTTCCCGACGCAAGAACCGCCGGCGCAGCGCAACGCCGAGGTCGAAGCCACGCCCGGCCTCGCAATCTCTTTCCTGCCAACGAACGAGAGGAAGCGGCGAAGCGGAGCTCCCCGAAAGGGCGCGGATTTGCGGCCTGTCAGGGCCTTAACCGCCGCTAAAGGCTCCGCAATCCGCGGGCTTACGGACTTACTTCATAAGGCTAAAACTTCCACCCGCCCCGCTATCTCTACCCCGCTCCCCATATACGAGCCGCTTATATACCTCTTCCTCGGGCGTCGGCAGCAGTTGTGGCTCACGAACGGGGGAAACTGCAGCGCGCTGTTATGTATAGGAAGAAGGGAACGCGCTCGTCTCTATAGCTGCGCCTTGCCGCGCAGAAGCGATTCGTATCTGAGCGTGCACGCATGTAATACGGATCGAGCCTTAAGGGAGCGTCGGGAGAGTTCGGCGTATAAATGCGCGCGTATACACACGCGCGCGCGTGCAAGTTAATTGGAACGCTTGCGAGAGCTGTGCAGGGGTGACTCCCCGCACGCGCAACCGTGGAAAGCCTGCCATGCCTGCCGAGCGAGTGAACCCAACTGGAAGAGCTTCGACGTCCGAGGAAACGGGAATTCTGCCCGCACTACAACCTGTATATCAGAGCACCGTTTCATCCGGCATATTAAGGAAGCGACCGGGCTTTCGAATGGGCAGCTGCGCTGAATGAAAATGACGTACGGTATCGCGTGGCGAATCGTCCTGCCGTTGCACCTTTTTCAGCGACTCGTGATTTGATATTACAAGGCGAGTTTCGTAGTCGGGATTTGTAAAGTTTGACTTTTCGCGCAATGAGCGGCCTCGTCACGACAGGTATACCTATATAGACGCCAAGCACGCTTTCATTGTCGCTACAAGTGAATAATACTGGGGTGCGGTAATTGGTCAAGCACTCATATATGTTATCAAATAAAATAAAAGCGCAGTGGGATAAAAAAAAGCAAAATTCAAAAGACATTTGTTTATGAGCGAGTAATCTATATATACCAGTAACGTATATATACTTCGCGGTTGCAAAGCTTCATCAGAAAAACCGCATATTGTGTACAGGCGGGACTGCTGTTAAAGGGAACACTTGCGTCATGTTTAGATTTCACTCTCTTCCAAAAGCATAGTGGCTAAGATTTGCCTAAGACAATCAGTGATTGACAGTTGTGGCTCCTTTTTAGAGACTGCAGCGCATGAACGTTGTTCTCTTATCCACTTGATGTTGGATGGCCGGCAACATGAACGGTGCTCGTTGTATACAATCTTACCTTTAACAGTGGACCGTACTGTTTGTCCATACACTCCGTGACTTGAAAAGGTGTTACCCATTATAGAATATGCAGTAATATAGTGACGGTGTGCCAATGTGCCTAACCTGAATGCGCACCTAATAATTGCTGCAGCCTCCAATGAGTCAACCATTACCCAGAAAACACGCCTTTACGATTCGACCGTTATACCTAAGTATACTTTTAAATGGAATACATAAGTTTTAATCGTGAGGTGTCTCTGCCAAAGCGATCACATGTGATACAACAACCATGACATATGATAGCAATAGCGGACTCGTTTCCAAGTCACTCACCGGAACATCCCAGCGCCTTGGTTATCCTATAGTAAACTTCGGCCGCGGCGATGGTCCCTCAGCCAAAGGCCTGTAAGAAAATGAACAAAAAAAAACTATATCAGCAACTGCACCGATTATGAAACACGTTATAGACAAATTGTACAGTTACCAAACTTAGTTATTTCGAGCATGTGTAATAATATACCTTCCTCAACTTGCATATATGTCAAATATGCCAGCAGCAAGGGGTGGTTGTGGTGTCGCATAGTTTGCTTGCCGATTGCCCAAAACCTCAGTAGCATTGTCACCACAGTTCAAAGAAGTCTAAATAATACTTTAATAATTTAGTACTTCCTTCTTTAATTAATTATCCTTTAACACATATTAAACCACCCGCATGCTTAAGCAAGTTGTTCCTTTAGTTTACGAACTTTTTCCTTAAGTATGCAACATTGGGTCTTTCAGTTGCCGTTCATGACGCACACATTACGCGGAAATCTGCGTCTTTGAAAACTCATGGATGCTCAATGGAACAATTCTGATTCGTTCAATGAGCAAGTGCTTGCCTTGATCAAGGTGCTTAAGCAACTTAAGTCCGAATATCGTCAGTGACAATAAGGACTTGAACTGGTAATATACGCAGCGGTGATGATTTATTGAGGCTTAACTGAATACCAGTGAAAACATTCAGAGCAATATATTTCAGTAAAAGGCAAACACAGAAAGAAGAGTGGCTGCAGATGCTCAACCACTCCGCAAAAGAGAGACGCATCAAGCAATCCCAGTCCCAAAACATGACAGCCAGTTTGTGTTTACACAGTAGATCGTATATATAGCGATCAGCGTCAACACTGCCCAGTATTTTCCATTATCTCGCATCGTTGATAATTATGAACCGCCACTTATTTTCCTTCTGTGTGAAAGGGGTTGCCTTGAGGGGGAAAAATAAACATGATAGAACTGCGAATATCAATCGGGGACGAAGCAATTAGTGTGAGCGAACCATTCGCCCATTGTTTTAGCGTATTAAACGGTGAGATGCACTACTGCTAATACGTACTATTACTACTGCTAATACGTTATATGATGTGTACAATAACCTGGCCGGCATCTGAACTATATACATATACTGTGAGAATAATAAAAGTAACTAAAATCCCTCTGACAAGAGTTGAGTAATGGAACCCATGGAGGTGAAGCACAGCTACACTCCTATTTTATATGGAACCTATTTGTTTTCGATTAGTTTCGACGTTAGTGAGTGGCTTGCCCATACCATTCTTATCACCTCGTGTCACTGCTCGATCGATATAATACTGATAACTATTTTGGTAGCATAATGAGGGAACATTAATTTTATTTGCGTGCCTTTTACACGCAAGTTTGTGTTTCAATTATAACTCCCTCTTATATTTCAATGCCACCACAAGAAGAATGTTAGGAAATCAGGCCGCTTACAGCGGTCGACACGCAATGCGATAGCTGACATTCGCGCTAAGGGAGTCATTGGAGAGAAGCTATATTGCACCGAGAGATGCTTGAATCGAGTTTAATAATTGATACTACGCGAGAAGGAGCACATTACAGGTGACCTTAATGGATCTGGGGATCCGTTTTCTTGGTTTATGTTACCGTGTTCGTGTATTCTCTCCCATCTTTCAGTGCGCGATACGAGACATCATCAAAGGCTGCTTCACCTTACGTATTAATTGTTCCTAGCGAGACTATGTATTATACCCAGTCTCATTGTGAATGACATGTAGTGCTCGTCAGGCCATCTGAAGAAAGCTGGTGCCGCATTTCTCGCTATGTCTATTTGTGTCGCTACAGAGCTGTCATTTTGCGTCAGCATCTTTCGTCAAATAAACCAGACTTCTCATTACGACTTCCTCACAAAAATATAACCCCGCCCCAAGCACTTACATTAAGGCTTTTGCAAACGCGGATGTACCCTACTTTGAAAATGTTACACATCATGTACCCTGACCTATACCCAAGTAATCTTTGTCCACATTGTGGGGAAATAGCTTCATAAGAACACATGCTCTGGCAGTGCACCAAATTCGCTCATTTATCGAACATCACCTCTGCCAGATGGGAGGCGGCAATCCGCAGCTCGTCCTTGGCAGATCAGTTCTGGGCTGTCCACCAAGCCCGCGAGGCGGCTGAGGAGCTTGGCATCTCAGTCCCCACGTGGGAGCTGCCCGCAACACAGTGATCTGTGTTTTGGAGGACCAAATAAAAGTTTATCCAATCCAATCCAATTACGACTTGGTGCTTTAAATTGAGGACTGGCATACGCAGGGCGGGAAACAACCGTTGTTTTTTGCGCACACAACATTGCTCGTCCCATAGTCATATACACCAAGACAACAACAGACAGTGCTTTCAATAAAGACAAAAAACGAAAAGAAAAATAAGACTACTTGCTAGAGAGGGACTCCTCGAAAGGCCACACCTCAGAAAAAAAAAAAAGACCCGAGAAGAATGCCCCCGACACGTCGGGCCGCTCGCCGCAAGGAGACAAGGGTGGCCCGGTTTTTGAAAGATGGCGCCGGCCAATCAGCTACGCCCCGCAGGGTGTTGGTCGTGTTCCAGGACGAACCGACGTCGATCCCAGACGAGGAAGGAAAAGGAGATCTTCTAAGCTGACCCTGTACGCTTTTACGCACGTATTTCTTTCAATTCACTTGTCTTTTTTTTTTATTGCGCCGCCCTCAGCATGGGTCGCACCCACTGAGCGGAATCTCTTCTGAAAAGCACGCCACCCTGTGGTACACTCGCGCACACACACACGCACGGACCGCGTCCAATGGGGCCTTCAAGCCGCTGCATCGACGCTCTGTGGCATCGCAGTGAACGTCGGGATTAGCAGCGGTCCCTGGGCGGGGTGCCGCGCCGTCGGGCCTATTGATGAAGCGAACCACCCCTGCGTCCCCGCCGCGTATTCGCTTTGGTCAGAGGAGGATGACAAGGTGGCCGGCACCCCTGCCTGCGTATACATGGTCGCCACGCTGAAGATGCGGCGACGATATCACTATGCCGGCGATGCAATCGCCTCCGCCTTGCCCGATGTATTCGCGTCACTGTTCGCGCCTCCGTGTGAACGATCTATAGCTAAAGGACATCTTTTCCGGGAAAGAAGCACGCTTCCAATGAAAATCGCATTATGGGAAACCGATCTTCTCCGGCACGAACGGCTATTGACACTGTTGTCTGGACTGTCAATTCGCACTCGCTGACGCACCCAATCTGTGCGTGATAAGTATGAGTATCTTTAAATTACGTCACGCAGCCCAGAGTATGCGTGACACACCCGCCCGGTAATATTAGCATGCAGGTCCACCAGAACTGTATACAGGTTTTGGTCTTGTGCTGCAGAAGGAAAACAGCGCACACCGAAAAACAGAGATGAAGGCAGGCATTATATATTAAAACCTCGTTCGTTCTTGAGTGTACGCTTATTTCTTTCCGCGATGTTGTAGGCAAACCATAACAACAGCTAACACAGTAACACAACGCAACGACTGCATGGAACTATTCAGTACCGAGGGATACCTGACAGTCGTTCTGTACAGTGAAAGATGAGATATCGTTATCGCGTTTAACTCTTGAAGGCGAAGCTAAACGGTCCTCGTATTTTCCAATTGCTAATTCCTGTCATACATACAGGGCGGTTCACTATGGGACGAGGACTGAAAGTATACAGATTTCTACATCACATATTCTGTCACTGCATCTGTCAGAAGAACGACTGACAGTTGAAAACACCGACTACACGGGGCGCAGATTTCAATCTTACGATACCCATATTGCGGGTCGACACCAATATCCGTGCCTGCGTGCCTTTCTCATGATTTATTCACCGGCAGGGGGAGACAGGTATACAGCATTGCCTGGAAGCACAAGGGTGGGCCACGAGACTTTTCCCACGGAATGAACCGCTCTCAATAGGACTCGGACGGTTCGTGCCGCGTATTATAATCCTCCGGTTATAACGAGCTCTCCGCTACCGAACACCTTGGCGACGCATGCGTGTTGAGAGAGAGCAGAGGAGGCCAGTGGATATATCTGAAGGCAGAACGTGCGGCCGTGCGTGCCGCAAGATCGGTCACGACTGCCAATGTGATTCGTGTCGCGGCTCAGTCACGCAGGCAACGGTTCTGGCTGCCCGTGCGTTTTCTTTCCTCGCAACCCGTGCTCAGGCCGTGTTATCGCTCGGACAGAGAGATTCGGCAAGCTCAAGCGAAGCACGCCAGCGGCCGTGTGCAGAAACAGCCCCGTTTTTCCTGTTTTTTTTTTTTTTCTCTCGGGCGTTGAGCCTCGCATTGCGCTCGTTTCGTTGGTCAGCCGACAACGAACGAACCGTGAAGGACGGGTGACGAAGATGATGATTGCCAGCACCGAACGCCTCGGTCGGTGGGCCAAAGGATGATGGGACGCCCGCGGCCAGGCGTGACCGAGGGATGACCTGTCGGAATTTACCTTGCAGTGGCCATGGCGTGCGACGCGGAAACGAGTGTATACGAAGCCAAGGAAGAAGAAAAATTATACCGCTGTCAGCGCGCAGAGGCGAGTTGCGGCAAGAAACTGGAATATTTGCGCTTATGTCGTGCTCCTATCGTTCGTCACGGCGATATTCGGAGCAAGCTTTTTTTTCCCTCTTTACAGTCAGCGCAAGTGTCTCTCTTCCTCCACCAACGTCTGCTTATTATTACGAGCTCCCTTCCCTTATCCGCCTCCGCTAGGCGCTTCGGGTGATTTTACGTGTTCGTGTTCTATTGCTACTTATCGTCAACAAAGATTTTCCATGACTTCGCTGAATCAAATGTACTTTCTCTTTACTGGAAGGATAGTGCCATAAAAGTGCTGCTTGACAGCTATAGCGGCCGAATAAGACTTGTGAAAAAAAAAAAGTCATAGTAACAGTAAACTAGCATGTCTAGCTGAATGACAGCATAGCACGCATTCCAGTACTTATACGTTTCAAGATGTCCAGTCAGACGCATTGAACGATCTGGTGAAACTGTCTTAGATGAGGCAGCTGGGAAATTGAATCAAAGGCGGCTATATACGATCTATGAGCTAAGCACCTAAAATTAGTGCCTCGCGAGCTACACAACACGCGATATCGCACTAATGCCGCTAATATAAATAAATAAATAAATAAATAAATAAATAAATAAATAAATAAATAAATAAATAAATCAAGAGCGTTTTTCTCGCTGTAAGAAACGAGCGAGCGAGTGAAAAATATTGGACAAATAATCGCCACTGGTGAAAGCGAAACTATATACGCTCTTCACATCACAGCATCGCACGGTCATTTTGAAGCTAAGAACCGGAACGGAATGGTTCCGGTAAGGCAACCACCGGACTGAAGAACGCGATGAAACCGACCGAGTCGTCTAAAAAGACATCGGACATCACGACAAAAAAGCTCGTGAGAGAGGGGGGGACATCACCACATATCCTGATATCGCATTGCCAGCCGGCTCAAAACTACATAGCACGCGCTATGCCCTTCACACATAAGTCTGCGCGAGGTTGTTCCCTTCGCTCCGCTCGTCAAGAGCAAGAGCAGAGACCCAGAAGCCCCTGAAGCAAAAAAAAAGAAAAAAACACCGCCCGTTTCTCAGCGGCGGCGGCGGTGGCACCTGTCGCCATTTTTCTTCTCCCGGCTGAGATGACGTCGCAGCGTCCCCTATTGCTTTGTTGCGCTCGGCAGATCGTCCCCTCGCCATTTCTTTTTCAGATCGAGAAGGGGGGAGCTAGGCGGGGAGATGGGGAGTACTCTAATGCGTTTTAAATCGACCTGCGTGGACCAACCAAGCCAGCGCGCGAGCCTTCGATGTCGTCTCGCTCAGCATGAGAGCTGCCGACAATCGCGACGCGACTAGGAGAACCTCGCGGGAAGGCGGTTGTGAAAGGGGAGGGATACAGCATCGACTTCCTTATGCCTAACGCTGCGCTATGACAAGGCATGACAGTGGTGGCGATGGCTGCAGCCCGAGGAGATGTATCTGTGTCCCGAGGCCAGATGCGGGACTTCCAGTTGAACGAGGGTCTTAAGATTCGCGTACCTGGCGCGAAGCCACACGGCGCGCATCGAGACGAAACTAAGCAGATTGACGGGATGCACGCGAACCGCGTCTCGGAGTTGTCGCTCATTCCCGGTAGTCCGTGTTCACAGACGTGGGGAACAAAAATTAGGGACCCCGCGCAAGAACGCACCGCAAACAATGAATGATGATCTCGAGTGCACACCCATGGAGCGTTTATCGTGTCACGGTGGCGTATGCCTTTCCTGTGATCGGTTGTGCGGTAAATGAGCCTCTCCTCTAGACAGTGTAATAAGTGGAATAAATTGGTGGGACGAAGTAACGGGAAAAGCTCTGGAGGTCAATGGCATAACACTTTGGATTTTGCGCATTCCTGCGATAAATTACCACAAACCCTCTGCCATGCCAGGCCTAGGAGTAAAGTTCATTTCGCTTAAACGCCGAGTCTTCACTTTTGTGGAACAACTTTTTGATGCTACTAGCGCTCAAATAATATGCATTCTTTACACATGTGAATAAGGCGCAGCAAAAAATGACACACCATGTTCTTTCGCCACTAATGTCCGAACAGTTATATTGCCAGTGGGTGACCAAGAGGGTCTTTGACAGCCATTTCAGAACGACCGGCATTGAATACAAAAACGCTTACTCTGATTGGAGAAGTATTACAACCTAAGTCCCATAATAATCATCGCCCATCTATTTATTACCTGGTGAACGTGGCGATGCGTTGTCGAGCGACCCATGCAATCACCATTATGTCGTAATAGAAGCCATGGCATCATACATAAAAAATCTTCACATTATAAAGCCGTATGTAATCAATCGCCTTCCATCTTTGACTGTATATAGATGTTTTGCGGACATTCATACTCATAACATTAATCTTTAAAAAAACGTCATGTAGGTGTCTGCTACCTACGGCCCCTAAAACCCTTTTTCACTGTTTCATATATAGTATACCAGTTATACCAAACAAGAAAACTCAGCATCGCTCTACGCAGGTGTCTTTACATAATACCTAGAATTTACTCGTCAAATGCATGTTGGAAGGTTGTCATATGCTTCTCATACCTAAATGTTATTATCCATGTTTCAGTTGCATAGGTTAGATAAATCGTACTATCTCAGTGAAAATTTCTACCACCACATACATAATTCAGCATCGTGATGAAAAGTTTTACGGCATAATGGTGGATGTTCTAGCGTAGATAGACACCAGGTGTGTGTTTGTGTATACCTCACTCAAGACAGAAATAAATCTGGTTCATGTATAACTGAACTACACGAGAGTATAGGATGCATTCACCAAGCTCGGACCATCAGGCAGCGCAAGCAAGTGTGTACATCCCATCGCCATAGCCGTGTTCAATTGAGCGGTGCGGCATGACAGTCCGATGTCATGTGAAACGATATCAAAACAACACGCACATCCAAGCCGCTTGGTTGTATGGGCCTACACCATGACCTCGCACGTGACTACGACGACTGCCACGCATGGCACCACTTGCGGAAGACGTTACGTGGATAACTCCAATAGTAACTTCGATGATACTCATTTCGAGTACTTGTAGGTGGCCTCGCCCCGCCGTGGTGGTCTAGTGGCTAAGGTACTCGGCTGCTGACCGCAGGTCGCGGGTTCGAATCCCGGCTGCGGCGGCTGCATTTCCGATGGAGGCGGAAATGTTGTAGGCCCGTGTGCTCAGATTTGGGTGCACGTTAAAGAACCCCAGGTGGTCTAAATTTCCGGAGCCCTCCACTACGGCGTCTCTCATAATCATGTGGTGGTTTTGGGACGTTAAACCCCACATATCAATCAATCAAATCAATTGTAGGTGGCCTAAACGGCTAATAACTGACATGTTAGGGCTGCTGCTCGCGGAGCCATCCTTCAGGCGCGAGTACTCGGGGTTCTTTGACAAGTTAAGACGGTGAGCGCAGAATGAACCTGCCGTGACAGAGGGTCCGGGGGGGAGGGGGGCAGACACGTTTTACAGTTCGTACTAGAAGCTCCGCTGGAAGACCGCCCTGCCAGCACTTCCCCGTGTTCTCGAGTGCACTCTTCAACCGACCAAAATATATCGCCGACGCGGAGCGCCCAAGCGCGACCGGCGGTAAATCCTGAGCCGTCGGCTGGTGCCGGAACTCAAAAATACACGAGTGAGACCAGATTAGAAGCTCCGTGTTGCCGATGCGACTCCTTTCTTGAGATATACTGCCGCGTCACTAGCGCAACCATAGCGCGCCAAGCCCACCTACAGTGTATACACGAAAAAAATGGGGGGGGGGGGTTAAGAGAATGTAAATAGTTCGAATTAAGGTTCTTTGTTTTCGGTTCCCTAACCTGGGGATCTCCTAGTATTGTTACCGAGATTTAAGATTACGTTTGTATATTTGCTGCTGTTGCTGTATTTTTTTGCTATCATTTCGCGGAGCACGTTCTGTTTTCGTGGGCTTGCTCAGGCATCATGCCAGGAATGGCTCGCATCTTGCCGCCGTTGGAAACGTGAAAAACGACCAAACGCCGTTTGTTTTCTCTTCTAGACTTTTCAACCAGACAACTTGTCTCACTCCGTGTCCAGGAGGAACGAAACGAGCGAGAGAAAGAGAGAGAGAAAGAGTATATATAGGGACCTGTACCTGCTGTGTGTGCATGCAGGCATGGATCTTTGATTGATTCGAGCGAAGAGAGCTACGCACGTGTTGTCAAAGCAAGTCAGGTTTAGCCGTAACCACATGGCCAGGGGACGCCAGCACATAATATATCACGCTGCGCGTGCTCCTCGGATGGCTTGCGTTTAGAAACGCGCCGCTGTCCTACGGAACGTTACGTTATTCACTGCAGCGGTACTGATGGCACCGTCTCAGTAATGCATAATGCAAAGCGAAGAGTCACTGACAAGTATCCTAAAATTAGACACGCCTGAATGCAGCTGTCGTCAGTGTAAGAAAGGGAAAAAGGGCTAGCCGGTAAGCCAGAAAGGCACCTGGCTGGCTGCCCCATGAAGACTGGGGACTGGCAAATGAGAGTAGGAGAATACAGGACCAACAGGAGAAACATGGCCCCGTTTAAAAATGCTGAGCGTCGAAAAATGTTGAAATGGTAAACATCGCCTATGTCGAACAGAGACAATCCTTATTGCTTTCATCAACCGGTAAAATAAACGAAAAATATGAGCGATACGGTGAGTTCGTAATCCATCGTCAAGGAAAATTTCAGTGGCACGGAAAAACTCAAACGTAAAGAACTGAGGCGACACATACAAGAGTTAAAAGAAGGCGAGCATTATAGCACTGTACCTGTCCTTCTTGCTTAGCCCCTGCAAAGAAATATTTGAAAAGCGCAGGAAAACACGATTGTACAAACGAGTCGTGTTTTTCCGCGCTGTTTAAATCTGTATTTGCAGTAAAATAAACATAGTCTCCTTCTGCTTGCGACTTCCAAGGTGTTCTAAAAATACAACAAAAATACTTATATATCGGTATCACTGTCATGCAGAGTCGTTCGTTGGAATCTAGTGCTCTTGAACGTGCTTACGTCGGCCTTGAATAGACTTCCTCTTTGAACTAGAAAACCTTAACATACATGTATAGGAACGTGACAGAAACTCAGAAGAACCAAAAGCCGGGGTTGTGTAGTGCGACGGACGGGGTGCTGCCAAAAAAGGGGGACTTGAAAGGTATTCTCACAATGACCCGCTCGTGTCCTCGCGTTTTTCACATTTCTTCTTAAGGAGAGAAAAATGGTAAGCGGCGGCGATATCAGCCGCAGGCCGACGGTCGCCTTCAACGGGACGCCGCGCAGTGTGCAACTAATACACCTGTCACACGGGCACCCACGAAGACCGTTTAACTCCCTCGTCCTTAGGACAACGAAGATGCGATGTCCGTGTCACACGGCCATCTTTACGCAAACGAAGGCAAACGGAGCGTTTCGCAAAGGACGTTCAACGATCTCCCTTCGCAGCGAAATGAGGTACTATCGTCCCTATAGCAGTCTAGAGGTGAGAGAAAAATCTCAAGCACCAAGTGGCCGCAGTGAAAAGAATAAATCATTTTGGCAATATTGAAAGTTCTTTCGTTGTAGTACTCTTTCGCAACGCGTGTTTGTTCATATATATTTACGCCCGCCAGAGTTCACTTACTCTCAACACCGATGCACTACACTCCGTGCCTCGCGAGTCGGGCCGGCCGGCGCCATTGAAAAATATTTCGTCCATGCGTGTGGTTGTGGTCGTCGCTGTGTCACTCATGGCTGAAGAACACAAAATGTGTGCTCACAAGGCAAGGAAGCACAAGAACTTTTGTACACGGGCATGAACACAGGCAACAAAACAACTAAAAGCACAATGTGGACAACGTCACTAGAAGCATCACTACATTCATCAAATTTGTTTTTACTTGAAATTATTTTTAATGGTTTGTTAGCCTCTTACCTACTTAATAGTGCTTTTTTGTAAACACCCCACAACGAGAATTTACAAAAAAATCAATTGAGATGAAATTAGAATACTTTTCCGAAAATCAAACAGTGCCAGCTGAGCCCCCTCGCGGCAACTGTTACAACCTTGTCATTGCCGTGTTACACTGCCACAACTCCTTCTCCGTCGAACCCCCTAGGGGAGATTTACGTTGACGGTGTTTAACGGAGTTTAGTGGTGGTCGTGTGACAGGGGTATAAAAGTCACGCATTCACGCAAGTTTGGTGTCGACGGACGCCACCGCGGCTCCACCGAGAGTCTCAGCCTTGCGAGAGGCCGCGAGAAAGTGTTGGCCGCCGCACCGAAATGCGCACCCAGCGGCAGAGAGGACCCGCGCGCGAGAGAGAGACCGATCTTTCTTGGTCGGGGAGGGCCGCGTGATAAATGGCGTGCCTGCGTCACTCATGCGGCGGCCATCTTGCTCGCTCGCCCGTTCGCGCGTTCATAGTACCGGCCCGCCGAACGCCGGCGCGGCCCGCAGGTTTGCTTGGCTTGGCTTGGCCCAGCAGCTCTCACAAAGGCTTCGCTGGCAGAAAACCGAGTGCCCAAGCAAGAACCGAGCACCCGCAACCTTTCCTCTGCTGCTGCTCGAGTTTTCTTCCTTTTATTCGCTTCCCCGCCAGGGGCGTCACTCTGGGCGCATTCTTCGTGCGGGGCACGGCTTCCCTTACTCGCATGCATGGATGCATGCATTGCGTGCGTGCATGCGTGCCTGCTTTGCTTACCACCTTGCTGCCATGCGAACAGCAGTGGGCAGGGCCACAACGACGGCGTGATCCGTGCTGCCTTTCTTTGGGCGTGTGTTTCTCAAACTCGTCGCCACCGTGTACGCTTGTCTTCCCTCTCCTGCTTGTCTCTCCTCGTACTTCTCTTTATTTTTTTTACAGCAAGACAACAGAATACAAATACAAATATATAAATGTTTAAAGGTGCTGTCCGGTACCCCCTTTACGCATAGATAACTACTGATATCACACGCAGTCCGCCAGTCAACTAATCGTGTATTGGAAGTTTAACACCCTTGTATACCTTTTCTCAGGGAACGGCTGCATATACTTCACACCAAAGATGCAAATCATCGGCACTTATTGCGTCGTTTGAATCCGAGATGTGTCTACTGTTTCCTCCTTTCCATTACTGTGAGTGCAGAATGATTGCTTTGCATAAAAAAAATCCTCGTTGTTATGTCATTGCTCCTCCCCCCCCCCTCCATTTTTTTCTGCATAGATACGTTACTATTTATGATGCATATTTCATGGCCGGGCAATCAAAAACTCATAAGGCGGGCGCGTTCGGGTGCAGAATGCAAATGGGCTGTCTGCATCGAGTCACTAGCACGCTGTGCTCTGCATCGTAAGTGGGTGCAGCTGGCAAGAGGTGCGAAGCAACGAAAACAGAATAATAATAAAAGAAAGCGGCATCGACGGTCGCGGTGTCGGAAAGGAAATGTGCGCTAAGTGAAAATTGCCTCCAGACATGAAAATGTACGTGCGCGCTTGTCCACCAAACCAGTGCGATTTGTTCATTAGGGAGATAACAATCCTTCTCCCTTTTGCGCTCCGCCGCAGCTCGTGCTGTGCTCCTCGCAGTGATAAAATGAGAAATGATGAACTCTTTGCCCCGCGAAAACTGTGATGAATGCTCGGGACGTCAGATAACGAATGTGATAAGCGCCGGGGACGCGAGCGTTATAAATGTTACGCGAGCAGTGGAGTTCTTCTCGTTTTGTTTTTCGTTCTCCCTATCCCCGAGACACACTCAGTCCTCCCATCAGGACGTGTAGCTTCACCCTTACGCACGAATGCAGTGCGGGATGCGGAGGTGCAATACGAGATTGATCAGCTACCGAATAGGCACTGCTTGTTTTGCGCATGCACGTTTCAAGGGCACATGCACAGGAAAGCACGTTTACACGATGAACACATCATTGAAATTGATAAAAGTTCCTTCTAAAAAAAAAGGGGGGGGGTGCGCACTTTGTGTGAACAAATCATCAATATTGTGCGAAATCCTTTCAGGGAGACCTGCGGGTGCTCATAATGGTCAAAATTATGCCGATGTAAAAATCTGAACCAGTGGTACTAGCGTATATCACTATTGGTTGGAATTTAGAATGCCTGGGATTTCCAATAATCTATACGTGCCTTTCAATCTCCGCTGGAAGTAGAAATAGATGTCGGTTTAAAAGCGCTCTGCACAAATAGGTGCAATAACCGTTTCGCGGCAGGCGAACTACTAAAACCTTTAAAAGAATACAAAGGTAAAGTATGCCTATTAACAGGCGTCTAACAGGACATTCTTGGGCCCCGCCGCGGTGGCGTAGTGGCTAAGGTACTCGACTGTTGACCCGCAGGTCGCGGGATCCAATTCCGACTGCGGCGGCTGCATTTCCGGTGGAGGCGCAAATGCTGTAGGCCCGTGTGCACAGATTGGGTTCACGTTATGTAAAGAACCCCAGGTGGTCGAAATTTCCGGAGCCCTCCACTACGGCGTCTCTCATAATGATATTGTAGTTTTGGGACGTTAAGCCCCACATATCAATCAACCGGACCTTCTTCACTGAGAACTGTCGACATTGTTCGTTCTGAAGAGAACCACAAAGATTTAATACAGCATGCTGTTGAAACTTTTACTACAGTACGTAATGGCCGAAATGAAAGAAATCGCCCTTCAATTCGTATGTACTGCCTTGTGCAGTAGGAGTGCGGCTTCCATGTGAAATGTTTATGATTTGTTTGATTTGCATGCATAAAATGAAGAAATAAAGCATGCTTTTTATTCTTTATGAGTGAGCAACTTGCTTTGAGCTTAAGGAAAATACAGATATTTAAACATAATTCCTATTTAGTTTAATGAATTACACATCCTCTCTTTACAACGACGAAACTGCTCCTCAGTATACGCAAGGATCGCGCAAGCGTGGGACAGCCAACTCACAAATCACGTCGTTCATTGCTATTGGCCGGCCGATACCACTAATGAAATGTCGTGCATCAGGATTGGCTGAAAAAGTCTCTTATACAAAGTTTATTTTGTCCGCTATGAGAGAGCGTTTTTGTGAGTGTATCAGTCCGGAGCTTCTCGGAGGCCGCGGATTCCTCGGCGCGACCTTACACGTTCCGGGGTTTATTTACAGCGGCTCTGGCAGAGCACTCGGTATATCTGTGCGGGGCGGCCAGCCATGCCGCAGCAGCTTTCGGCCGCCGCCGGGGGTGGAAGCCAAGGAAGCTGGCGCATGTGCCGCCACCCGGGCTACTACGTCAGCAGACACCGCGGTCTTTTTCGCCGCGCAACAAACAACTCGCGCAAGAGAGGTTAGTGTTGTGGGGCGAGAGAGGAGGATGGGAGAAGACAGCAAAGTGCGAAGCCCTCCCCACTTTACACACAGGCGCCGCTGGTGCGTGCGTGTGTAGCTTATACTCAGGCCCGGTGGCGCTAGAGGGTTGGAATTAGACGAGCTGGCACAGCGAACCGCGCTGCGTTTGATGCGGTCCCCCCCGACATAGACGCGCCCGAGGTCTCGCGACGTCAAGAAGAAGAAGAGGCGGGAGGTTAGAAGTGCAGGGAAGTTGCGAGGAAGGTTCGGAATTGGCGAGGAACGGGAGGCGAGGCCTCGGTGTGGCGGCATCTCGCGCTGCACACCACAGGAAGAGACGTCAGCAGTTTGCAGGAGCGCGCCAGCCTTCGCGCCGCATGCAAGGCCCGCGCTGGCAGCAGCTTCCTTTGTATTAATTTCTTACATCCCGCGCGCGCCCCGCGAACAACACCTGGCCCTCTGCGCAAACTACGCCCCGTTATTTCACTCTTTTTTTTTTGTTCGTCTCGCTTCTGTTGTCACGCACTTGGAAACAGAAGGCGCTCGCTTTACCACGGCTTGCGAAGAGAACGAGCTCTCGGACAGTGTGTGCGTGTGTGTGTGCGTGTGTGTGTGTGTGTGTGTGTGTGTGTGTGTGTGTGTGTGTGCACGCGAGCACAGTGCGAGTGCCAACTTCCTGCTCCACTCTGAGCGGCGTGCGTGAGTGCGTGTGTGATCAGGGGTTCGGCTGCAGCTGGAGAAGTGTCACGAAGCTCCCAACCATCGCGCGCCTGCGCCTACCGACTCTGAAGCGGCTGCCGTCGAGGCAGTGGCTGCGTAGGATGGCGTGGCAACGTACTCAGTTGATCTAACCCAGTTTGGGCGAGGCGGGTGAAACTGGAGCCGGCTGCATACGTGTGCATTGGGGGGGCGTGAAAAATGAAGGAAAAAAAAAGAAAGCAAGTTATGGCAGCACTGTCACCTCAGCTTTGGCGATTCTAACAGAGTCGGCAAAAGACCAAAAAAAAAGGAGAGGGGGGTACACATTCTAGTAAGAGAACATGTCAATCAATGGTGATGTGGGTCATCAGCGAGGACGATGCACCAGTGCTGAAATTAACTTCGGAATAAGAACGAAGCCCCATTAATTCGACCTTTGGTTTTAACGTGCACATTTTCGTTGCACATGCGCGGCCGAGGTTGAGTGAACATGTTGACAGTTGTAAGCACAACTTCTCCAGCGTTGTGCCGAGCGTATCAGCTTTAATCGAATGCGTTTACGCGACAGAGGGTCGCTTGTCTCTTTTATCTTGTCTAATTAAAATCAAACGACAGGTGTTATGGGGTGTAACATATGTTTGCCTTCAATTGTTCCGGTGATGACAACGCATGTCCATTTCTCTATATGAGCGGAGGTTAATCGGCACCATACAGAACGCATTTGCATAGCGATTGTAGCAGAAAAACAATGAATATATAAATGCGCATATCATCAGTAGCACATAAGCCAAACATATGGCGCCACGTAAAATCGTGTTGATAGAGCACGCACGGTAGCTCTGCAAACCACAGTGCAGGTGTATCGTGAACCACGCCCTGTCCTGATCTCAGTGAGGCGTAAATCTAAGTGAATCTTAGCGGGAATCATTACAGGTTTTCTGTAACAATTGATAGGAATATCTGGGGTTTACGTTCCCGAACCACAACATGATTATGAAAGACGCCCTAGTGCAGGGTTCCGGATATTTTGACCATCTGGCGTTTTTTTAACGTGCGCTGACATTGCATAATACACGGGCCTCTCCCATTCCCTTCTACCGAAATGCGACCGAAATGCGGCTGTTGACTGGAAGGTCGCGATCGAACTCGCGACCTTCCAGTCAACAGCCGAGCAACAGAAAGTCCGCCTCGGTAAGCTACTGGTTCACCAACGCGGAATTTCTGTAACAATTATAGCTGCTTGAACTTCACGGTATACCATCCAATGAGGTTTATCTATCCCGCATGAAATGAAAAAGAAAATAGAAACGGCAAGAATGTTTTCACTTCGAACCGGTTGGTATAATGTTCATTCGAAGCAACAGGGCACTGGCGGTACACATGAAGCAATGTCGAAGCGGCCGTATACCGAAACGCTGCACCCCCAAAAATTCTTTTCCTTCAGGGAAGGAAGTATATATGTTGTTTCCGTCATATCTCAATCTTACTGTTCGCATAAGCCAGTATTTCTGCACAACGCATTATGAAGTAATACACACTTGAGCGTAAATGAACTCCCACAGCGAGAACAACGCTATACCAGTCAAATTCGTAGCGGAGGACGTAGCGGAAAGGAAATGCAAGAAGGTCAACTAGACGCGCGTTCGGATTGCTATCCTGCACTGGGGGAAGGGTACTGACGGATGAAAAGAAAGAGTTAGAAAGAAGAGAACATAAAAAAAGGTGCACGTGAGATCTCGGTTAGTAAATTCGTAAGTTCCATTCAAAGCAATTTTCTTATGCAGATTGACGGGCAAGCCCCAGTGTATTATTATAAAGCATGCAAGTTAACTTTCGAGAACGGCGAACATCACGAAAGATGGAATGAAAGTTGCAGGGACATTCCAATCAAATATGGGCGTTAGCTGCTTCATACCTTACATAATTTAATGCAGATATGTACCGGTCCTACAAATACCTGTAAATGTTTACAAGTGATTCAATTTGATCGCGTCTTGTGTAATATAACGCATATGACCAATACTAACGAAGAGCTCAAAGTATATTAAAAAGTCAAGCGAATCATCAGCCAGAATGCCCGCCATCTCCCTCTTTCACAGCATGTTCGGGCATTTATTATGCAAAAACTCTTTTTAAAGATTAAGCAGCGCTTCCGTCCAAGGAGGAAGAAATAGTAGGCAACTAAGTCGTACAAGAAGCAAAGTGCAAGTGTGGCCTGTTGAACTTTGTTGTTACTGTTTCATGTTGGTAACTTTTGCATGTGTATATACGTAGCAGGAAAGCTGTTGCGGTACACGTGGTTACATCTAAAGAGGCTGCATATATATAGGACCCCAGCTGGTCTAAATTTCCGGAGCCCTCAACTACGACGTCTCTCATAATCACATGGTGGTTTTCGGACGTTAAACCCCACATATCAATCAACGCTGTATATACATAAAAGCCGGTGCTTGTTTGCGAGGTTTTGCAACAAACAGGGTCATCCAATGTTTGAAGAACAATTTAGTCTGTCTACACTGGCACGCAAGTTTATTAGGTCGTTCGTGTACACCACTGGCTTAATTAAACATTTTCGTGCGCTGCCAGAAAGTAAGCCCTACCTGGTCAAAGTTATCCACCGCAAGACGGCTGATAGGTGAGGTCTATACGCAGTACTAGAAAACAATGTAGCGAGAAACGAATACGAGGCACTACGTTTGACACACACACGACGCAAGAACTTGCAGTGTTGTACGTTTCTGAAATTACAGATAACATAGCTGTTGGTTCATGTTCTGAAGGACATTTCACAAGTAAAATAAATAGTTTTTCCACGTCAACAAAAACCAGTTCGGTTAGACTGTTCTGTGCGAAGAAAGTTCAGCCAATCTTGACGTTGGACATATCATTAGCGAAGATAGCCGGCCCATCGACAAAAAAAAAAAATCAAGGAATGAAAATTCTACCAACGAAGGAACAAGTTTCGTGAACGTGGCCCCTCGTTTTTTTTTTTTTTTTTGCGAGAACATATGGCGTCTTAATTACCGAGTACATTATATGGCGAAACTGAATTCCTTCTGAAGCATCAAGTAAGCGATGCACGTAAGGCATTAGTTTCAATGCGCCGTGGCGGCAGTAGAAATATTCAACGAACATGAACATAGTATGAAAAGTGCAAATTGACTGCAGATAAGCGTAAAAGCACGCATAAGGAATGCTGCTAGCTCCAGCAAGAAGTATTCTTGAGGCAGGGCCTATTTTCGTCCTAGTACGGAAGACGAACTGGCTGAAGATCTGGAAGCTGCACTTCAATAACATAAATTATAACTAACTTGCGACGACAGTGACAGTATCTTTAGGTCTACCTTGCATGCTTCTCACGTTTGACAGTACTTATATTGGGCATTCTATCAAAAGGTGGCAAAACCTTTCGAGCAAAATTAAGCAAAACATGTAAGGCCCAAGTTAATTTTCGAAAGGCCTAATGTTGCCCCGCCGCGGTGGTGTAGCGGCTAAGGTACTCGGCTGCTGACTCGCAGGTCGCGGTATCTAATCGAGTCTGCGGCGGCTGCAATTGTGCTCAGATTTGGGTACTCACCTTCACGAGCCCCGGCGATCAAAATTTGCGGACCCCTCCACTACGGCATCTCTCGTAATATTATGGTGGTTTTGGGACGTAAAGCCCCTCATATGAATCAATCGAAAGGCTAAAAAATGTCCATGCCGCATAAAAATGCGCTGGGCACTATAACTTAACGCACTGAAATACACGCACGCATCATTAGAAAAGGGTTGCTTAAAAAACGAATCTGCTTTTCGCTCGCATACTGATCGCGGTGGCACGAAGTGTAGCGGACAATCAGCGTGGCAAGCATCACACAATGATATGATAATATTGCAACCCAATGAGTGCATTATGAAGAGAATTGAAGTATAACTGAGCAATATCTGCAGGGCGCTACTCGACGCGATCACGTTCCCGCGAGAATAATTCGTGGAAACGCGCCACCTTGTACCGCAGGCGCCATCTGGCGTGCGTTCCTCGAAACCATAGTTTGAACGACCGCCGCCAGGCGAAGAGGGGGCGTTCGCGTCGGAGGCGGAGCCTACGCACGGAGGCCCCGTGGCGATCGCTTGACGCGGGCCAATCGGAAGCGTATCCATCAATGTCGCCGCATAGACGGCCCCCTGCAATCTATCTCCTTCGGCCCCTCGCCGTCCGTGGCTCCTCTTTTTCACTTTTTGGACTTTTTTTTGCTCTACTTCTATCGCCTTCACTCGAGGTTGTCTCGGAACGTCGAACAAGGCTGAGAACACGGATATACTGTTAACCTTGGTTACGAGTCGGCTCAGCGGAAAGTAGGTGGTAGAGCGACGTGAAAGCAATGGGCAAAAAGATCGAAGTAAAGCTCGTGAGAACGCATTTATTTTTGTTGCTATGGGGAGTGGACTGCTGGCTCATTTCTCTTTCTTGCCCTCGTCACTGTACAACGAATGTATAAGTGCATGTTCTAGCGAATATATCATGCGATTCTAATGTTCTGGGTTCCACAAGCAAAGCAACAACACATGTTTCTGAAGGAAGAACACGCAGATATATATGTCGTAACTACACAATTAAGCATTAACTTTCAGTTGGCACAACTGCGCAAGTTGCCCATTGCTTTGGCCATTAAATCAGCGCTGGTGACTCGAGGTGCAAGATTACAGGTGAATAGTTCGATAAATTCATATATAGAAAAACATCGTTGCCGGTGTCACATTTTCGAGATGGATAGCATTTAGATTATTTTCAGGCACGAGCCGCATGGAGCGCAGAATGTGATTCTTGGAGGAACAAGCGCAATCGAAAGCCATCTGGACATACACACATTTCTATAGCGTGGAATGACTCCTAAATATTAAGGTTATGTAACATTATAGCGGCTATCAACCATGCTAACAATAATTGAGATGAAAGAGTGGGAATGGGGGTGGGGTAAAATGAATAAAAAAAAACATGTTTGCTATTCCATGCTTTAACCCACATCAACGAGTAAATAAGGGGCGAAAGGATATATATATACATAAACACATAGATCACGCACACACTAGGTCAACTCTGTTTACACTTTGAAAGATAACAGTGAGCGATAACATTAACGGTAGCAATGGTGATCAAATTGATCGCGCAGACTTGTCATACTTCGAATTCACAAGATCGGTTTCGTATCTGTCTGCGGCCAATGCTTTAGAACTTTGCTCTTCTATATAATGACTGGTTACAATGAACTCTTCGAGGTCGTTGTGCAAAAAAACAAATGGTCAACACTAAAACATTTTTTAAAAAGTAATACGGATGTCTTTACGTTATTAGAATAGACCAGGGATCTCAAACACGTGGCCCAAGGACCTTTCAATAGCAAGCCGCGGCTTCACACGAAATTAAAGTTTTAATTGCGACGTCGCTGACAGTGCTTGCATTACTTTCTTGCCTATTGTGAACATGCATGTGTGATACTTGTGATAGTTACGAACTGGCGCTATTTGGCCATCGAGTGGTCCTGACGCCATAAAACACCATGTATCATAATCATCATTGCCTATCGCAATTAATATCGCTTTGTTGGGCTTAAGTACAGAAGCGGAACTGCAGGTCTCCAGTTTTCGTTTTTTCCCCCCTTTTTTTGTGAGGCATCCCACGAGGTTACTATATGAGTTTAAACGTCAACGTGGAACGAAAACTCTCGCGTTTGGACTTAAGTCATTGTGGAAGTCCGCATCGATATGCTTTTCGAAACCTGATCCATATAGGATCCATATCCACAAATGACGCATATATGAAATATGGGAAATGCGTTCTTTGATGTGCTGCGTATACCTTCTAACAGTTCAGGAATAATTTCTTGTTTTCTTTTTTTTTTCTTACTTATCTGTTGTTGTCTACTATGTCCGTAATACGCTTCTATAATTGTAATCACCTTGTATTGCCAAATATGTGCAGCATATTTATTCTTGAGTATGCATAAATCTTTCCTCGTGAAACAGCCTCTGTTCTTTGAGTTATGTGTGTCAAGGAAGCAGTGTGACCCGTAGTCACGAATCCCTGCCTTTTCCGTCCCCCTCCCACAGACAGAACAAATGTACATCTTGTTATTTGTCTGAAATAAATGTGAAACTTAAAAACTGGCAACGTCAGGCAACATTTTAGCGCAAGAAGGGCCCTTGTTGCGCATATCGAATTCGTCACTGCAGTCCCCTATAGGTATACAATGAGCCCTCTTTTCCGGAGCCGTCCTTGGAGGGTTCCGGATATTTCGATCATCTGGATGGAGTTCTTTAACGCGCACCCAAGTCTAAGTACATGTACGGGCGTACAGAACTTTCGCCTCCATAGAAAATGCAGCCGCCGCAGCCTGGATTCATTCCCACGACCTGCGGGCCAGCAGCCGAGTACGTTAGCCCCTAGACCACGGCGGCAGGGCAGTCATGATGCATCACTTCATTTTATGAAGAGCACAGTTGCACGTAAAAACGGCGTAATTTTAAAGGCTGTAGAGCATGCATGGAACCACGGCGCAGAGAATAGCATGCCCGGCATCTACATGTTGTCCCTGACAGAGAGGTCATGGGTTCGACTCCCTTTGGCGGAACTTTTTTTTCTTTTCTGACCGTGCTGCCGCTATTTCGAACAAGTGTCTCCTATCCGAGTGCACCGTTGTGTTGACGTTTGTGCACCTCGTTCAGTTTATCTTGAGGTGCCCTTTATTCTGCTTTAACACCACTATAAATGTCGTAGCAGTGAGTGTCGCGGGTTCTTCCCTTTTTATTGACCCTGCATGGTGGCCGTGCCGCATATGTGAATCATGAGGTATGCAGGCGCCGTGAGGGTTTCGTGAGCTGCGAGGGAGACGTGTCCTGGTCCAATAATGGAAATTATAACGCGGTCGGCGCGGTAGTCCAACTTTGAAGACATGATATGACAGCCTGGATTGGGTTACGCGTTTCGCAATATATATATATATATATATATATATATATATATATATATATATATCGCAGAGCAAGACAAGCTTATTGTTGCCAGCACCCGCCCGGCCGCGGTGGTCTAGTGGCTAAGGTACTCGGCTGCGGCGGAATCCCGGCTGCGGCGGCTGCATTTCCGATGGAGGCGGAAATGTTGTAAGCCCGTGTGCTCAGATTTGGGTGCACGTTAAAGAACCCCAGGTGGTCGAAATTTCCGGAGCCCTCCACTACGGCGTCTCTCACACTGTAAACAGAAATAAGCCGAAATGGGAGTAAATGACCTTGTCCTCTAGCGCACACCCAGATGGGAGTTTTAAAAAACCCGTCTCTGGGAGTAAAAAATTTACTCCCCATCAGAAGGGGGTTTTCGCATGGTGTCAGGGGGGTTTTTATTTACATCCATAGGGGAACTTTTTCAGGTCAGTATGGGAGTAAATTTTTTTGCATCGACCGAGAAAAAAAATTACGTCAGCAGCCGTACCATGCGCAAGCGTAACTTTAATTACATTACATTTAATACGCACAACAATGGTTACAGTACACAAACATTATCACAACGTTCATGTAATATCACAACACTCGCACTCACCACAGCTTGCCACACGCAGTACACACCTACCATATAGTCACCGAGTATATATAGGCACCACATTCTGACCTCCTGTAGCCCAGGTGAAAGCCTTTTTTTTCTAATAATTAAGCAATAAATACGCACGGCGTAAGTATGAACTTGCGGTGGTCCGATGTAAGCACTTCAACACACATGCCTTTTATCCTAATCCTGCCTAATATTTAATATTTTTTTACTATAACGAAAAAGTTTTATCAGTTGACGCTCTGTCGTACAGGCTGAATTCGCATCAGCAGTGCTGTTTGTGGACTCGTAAAATGCTCTGAATCATACACAAAGTGCGCGCGGCCTTGAATGAACACATTAACGAGGCACATTCAGCAGCTCCAGCGATGAACCGAGGTAGACCGCCGCTACCGCGTTCGACGACTAGGCCTCACTCACGAGTACGGCACGGTGATTCGATGAATGACAGCTGGCGATCACAAAATGCTTGCTGATGTGCAGTTTACGTCTCGTTTTTCCCATGCACAGAATTAGGTGTCCGCTATCCACGCAGTTTAAGCTACGGAGCGATAGACTTAAACGAATGAGACGGTTCGCAGTCGCTGTTCCCGTTGCTCGCATGCATTGCATGTATAGCTCGCAGAGCTCGCCACGGCGGCCGGTGCGCAGTGCGAGCTCGATACGATGCCGGCTTGATATCGACGCCATAGCGAGGCCTTCCTACCGCTTAGATGTTGCAGCCGTTGAAATACCGGTGACACTCCGAGAAGCCACTATCGGAGGAGACGGGGCGAGCGCGTCGCCGGCGCAACTCTCAGACCGGTTGCCGGCCAGCCTGCCGTAGTCGAGCGAAGCCTACTTCGAACCGCTTCGAAGTTTTACGGTGCAATCGCTGACGATCGTACTCCGCCTCGTTCGGCGCTCGCCTTGTAGTTAGTCATTGACAGCTGCGGTGGCAAGGCGCAGAAGACTGTTATACATCCCAGCAGCCTTCATTTTTTGTGAAACACATTCTTTGCATCGCCGGTGGTCGGTGCTAGCTCGTAGCGCTTGCCGCGGTGGCCAGCGCACAGTGCGAGTTCGATACGATGCCGGCTTGACACCGACGGCATAGCGAGGCCTTCTTACCACTTAGATGTTACAGCCGGTGAAATACCGGTGACACTCCGAGAAGCCATTATTGGCAGAGACGGGGCGAGCGCGTCGCCGGCGCAACTCTCAGACCGGTTGCCGGCCAGCCTGCCGTAGTCGAGCGAAGCCTACTTCGAACCGCTTCGAAGTTTTACGGTGCAATCGCTGACGATCGTACTCCGCCTCGTTCGGCGCTCGCCTTGTAGTTAGTCATTGACAGCTGCGGTGGCAAGGCGCAGAAGACTGTTATACATCCCAGCAGCCTTCATTTTTTGTGAAACACATTCTTTGCATCGCCGGTGGTCGGTGCTAGCTCGTAGCGCTTGCCGCGGTGGCCAGCGCACAGTGCGAGTTCGATACGATGCCGGCTTGATACCGACGGCATAGCGAGGCCTTCTTACCACTTAGATGTTACAGCCGGTGAAATACCGGTGACACTCCGAGAAGCCACTATTGGCAGAGACGGGGCGAGCGCGTCGCCGGCGCAACTCTCAGACCGGTTGCCGGCCAGCCTGCCGTAGTCGAGCGAAGCCTACTTTAGACCACTTCGAAGTTTCTGATGGTGAAACTCCAGGAGCAGCCGCTGACGATCGTAACAGCTTACTTTTGCTACCATTAATTTATTCTTCGAAGTTTTTTGTTACTCGGCCCTTTGAAGCGTGGCATTCAGGACGTTTCGTTGAGGAATCGGACCGATGTGCAGCGTGGTTTAAGGTGCGAAATATATTGAAATGTTCCCAGTAAATACCAACCGGTCGTTGCTATTCTTCGCTGCACTTATAATTTCATTGCCTGTTGACAGATGCTTACACGGTTAGCCACACAAATCACATGTGTTTCACACCGACGTGCAAACATATGCCCGTACACACACACACACACACACACACACACACACACACACACACACACACACACACACACACACACACACACACACACACACACACACACACACACACACACACACACACACACACACACACACGTCACGCCCAAAGAGGGTTTTTAAAGCTCCTATAGGGAGTTTGTAACCACGTGACCTGAAACTCCCTGGGGAGTTTAACAAGGTCATGTCGTTCATAAACTCTGTGATTAAGGAGGGGCGTTTTACGATGACATGTGCCGAGTTCACTCCCTACCAGGGAGTAAATAATTGGGGCAGGGGAGTTTTGTGGGCTCATGTGCTGGAGAAACTCCCATCTCGGCTAACTTTCGTTTACAGTGCATAATCATAGTGTGGTTTTGGGACGTTAAACCCCACATATCAATCAATCATCAAATCAATGTTGCCAGCACCCCTGACAACAGTGCTTCCAAGGTTCTTGCATATACACGAGCGTTTCCGTGATACGCGCTAAAACAACTACCTTTACCTTGGTTTTAATCAATTAGATATATTTTTAATCATTTGTAAGATTGAGAATGTTTTCAGCGTGAATAGATATGCAGGATGCAGATGTAGCAGCGCCTATAATGGGCCCCTTGCGGCTTCTGCATGGTCTCAACATGCATGGTCTCAAGACCGCCTCCATCGAACTTCCTAATGAAGTTGTACATTGATGGAGTTTAACGGAACTCGGTGGTTGCCATGTATGTGGCAGCGGTAATAGTGAAAGTCAAACTAAAAATACGTAATTGACAATGCGGTTATTTAATTGGCCCATTAGAGCATGATAATCCTTGTGCGCTAATCTTGTCAATAAATTATCAATGAATTATCATTAAAGATGCAAACATATAACGCGTGAATATTCGACTTGCGCGAGCACACCGTCAATAGCTCTGTCCGATAAGCAGCTAGAGTTTCTGGCCAGTCGCAGATGCCATAGGCGTTAAGGAATTGCTGCATGTAAGGCAAAGTGGGCGTTGGCAAGGTGGGGCTGATAGACACAGATATTTTATACGTTTTTGTTATGTTGGTTTGCGATTTAGCCTTATCGTATGCGCTTACGAAATGTTTCATCCGTCAGTGTATAGTTCATAGCTGTCCGATTAAATTTTCAGTTGGTGGTAGTAAGAGCCTGTCGCTGTCTACTATCAAGCTCGTTTTTCAAACCATCAGGAATACACAGCTCGCCCAGTCAATCATTTTCACTAGCATAACCGTCCCCCGAAACTCCCACGAAAGCACGGACAGTTAAGGGGGACTTTTGGTGCACCGCTTCTCTTCTAATTTCGACCTCGATTTTCTTTTTTTTTGTTTGTTTAATGCCGACTGTGTTTTAGTGCGACGTAAATCACCGGAATATTCGTGCACGTGGAAGTGTATGTAATTGAGTGGCAAACAAAATAAGAAAAAAGTTTTGTGTTCTGTAGACTCTGGGTTGTGACTATAGGCCTTCGTACCGCCAATGGCAGTCGTCGATGCACCAAAGACACCCTATCTTTGCGTGTGCTTTCGTGAGTTGCCCAGGGGACTGACACTTCAGCACAAGGGTGGCGACATTGTTTCTCTTTATTGTGTCAACTGCTTTTCGACAATAGATGTCTGTAGAAATAACCATCAGGAAACCGCACGCACGCACGCACACACACACGCACGCACTCACACACACACACACACACACACACACACACACACACACACACACACACACACACACACACACACACACACACACACACACACACACACATGCACGCTATTTCTGATGCATACCGGTATTTCCCACACACCAACCACAATGAGAAGCTTCCAGGAGCTGATCTGGTATACATTGTTTGAGTTGTAAGCTCTGGCTGAAACAGTCTGTCACGCCAGGCTATAGAAATATGCCCATGCGTATATGCTCATATTATAGACGGAGCAATTAACTATCTCTGTACGTGGAGGCTAACCGTAGAATATTTGAGCGGTATAGCGCCTAATATACACTGAGAAGATCAAAAAGCAATTCACTTAGCAGGGGCATTGCCAGTATATCAGCGCCGATACCTATATTGTCACGGGGTCGTGACGTGGCCGAAGACAGGAGACTTCGTGTTGGGATTTAACTGCTTATTTGCGCGAACCTGTGCCCGGTAAACGGAAAGTCCGATTACAGCAGTAGTCTTGAACAGATAGCAGTTTCGGACTGATGGCGGCGAACGGAGCGCCGGTCTTCGATCAACAACTGACAAGCGGCGAAGCGCGTCGGCATTTATACTCTTGCCGTCGAATGTTCTAGCATTATCGCTGGCGGTGGCGTAGGTTCCAGAACAATCTGTACCGTTCGCCCAGTGGGCGTGATCTTATCGAAATGATCTACTACAGTCCGGAATCTTCTCGAAAACTGCAGGCGCGATTTGCGCTGAGAGTCGTGTGGTGTTTTGGGACGACAACAAAAACTTGGGAAATGGAACGTGGCAATATATACGCCTTTACTGAAAAAAAAGAAAAGAAAAACTCCTGCTGCAGTATTCTTACGATAAGTGACAAAAACATTTCACCAGCGCGTTTGGTCGCGATCTCGAATTAGGAAGGCCGCAATAGCACTTTAACAAAGAGTAATTCAACAAAATTGGCGAAGTGTAATTAAGGCGCAGGCGGCTTCCCAGAAGCTCCTCTACGTCAGCGGCTCGGCGAAAGTGATGTTGAACGGTTGATATGACTGCCTCTGTTCATCATAGAAGAATTCAACTGAAAAGCTGTTAAGAGCAATAGTAACCGATAGGAGAGGAAACCTGATGTGATTGAGCCATACGAATTTTATGCACAGGCCGGAACCACTTACACCGCACGACTCATATGGCGACTTTCTAACAAACACTGGGAACAGCAGGGTAATTAAGGTTCTACTATACAAGACAATTCTATCAAATGAGCTAGAGGCTTCTCTGAGCTTAAGTTTGCTATCATTCGTGGATAAATCTTGTAAACAAGCGCCCTGGAGAAAACCGAAGACCACCAGCTTGGCACGATTTTGTCCACTAAGAGACGCTGATGTGCGCCTTTATGGTGTCGACTTGAATGAGCAGCGCACAATAAAGCCGCGCGAGAACTACACCCCCCCCCCCCCCCCTGGACGGCGGAGCAATCGTAAAGAACAGTACAGACCTCCAAATTTTCGAGGGGGAGGGGAGGGGGCCCTTCGAAAGGGCATTCCTCAAGATTCCACAGTCGCTCGGGTCTTTGTGCCAGCGGTCCAGAAACGAATCCCGCCGTACTGCCTGTAGCCACCGTCTCTAAAGGGACTGCTGGCGACCAGTATAGATAAGGCAAGGGAAAGGCCAGAGAGTACGCGACGTCTATAATTACATAATCTTCGTGCACGCTGGAGTGGTTTCCGACCGGAGCACAATGAAGGCCGCCAGGGGGCCAAAAAAAAAAGCGCGCACGCTCACGCTTAGCAACGCCCTCTCTGATGCCCGCTTCTGTTGCTCATTTCACTGTCTCTCCCTGTTCCCACTCGTTCTCCGCCCGCACCACCTCTCCCCCCCCCCTCCGACCGTCAACTAAAAGAGGGGTGCCCGGTGTGGGCAACAAAAGAGGTCGCATGCAATGAAACGTACCCCGCTGGCCGAAGACTCCAAGCAGAGGAAAGGCATCCACCAAAGTGCACGAATGAAAACGATCACAAAAAAAAAAAAACGAGAACTCGGGAATATGAAGGAAGCGATAGCGTGGAGGGAAAAAAATCAGGAAAGCAAAATAGACGAACGAACTTTCAATACAGACGCCTCGAAGAGGGGCAGCCAAGCAGGAGGGGGGGGACGAGTTCTCTACCATATAATCAAATACGTCTCCGACAGGGCCAGCAGCGGCCGGGCAGTGCGGTGCGCTGAAAGCCTGCTAGACCAGGACAAGCCGGGCCGCGCCTGAAGCCCGGCAGTCGAGTCAAGGGTACGAAGGAAAATTTCAGGAGGAGGGTCGGAGGCTCGGAACCCTACAATCCAATGCGACTAGCTGGGAAGTCCACTCCCTCCTCCATTCTTTCCTTACGGGCTAACTCCCTCCCCCTGCAGCCGGCTCGTTCGGAACGGCGCCACTACGGACGGTACTGGCGGGAGACTTCGAAGCGCGCTCGCTTGCGTGCACGATGCACCGACTCCCCCCCTCCCTCCACTCGGCTTACGTCGGACGTTGTGTGCACGCACACACTGGCGTCTGTCTGTGTGGCTAGATGCGGCGGCGTGTCATTGTTCTCCACTCGCCTCGCGGCATTGTTCTCGTTCCCCTCTCTTGGGATCCCTGCACGGCCTCCTTTTTTATCTCTCTCTCTCTTTCGTGAAGTCGCGATCGACAAAAGCCGCTTGCCAGCTCTTTTCCGCGCGCTCGTCTAGTCTTAGTCCAGCCAGATCCACAAGAGTTGGCGGGAAGGCGGGCGGCTTTTCCTCGTCAGTGACGCAACGAACTCCCCTTTTGAAACACGCACGCGCAAGCTTGCACTGTGAGGCGGCGTCGAAGAGCCACCCTGCCAGGAAGGCTTTATAATGTGACTCACGGTTTCCACCCGGTTACGAGCACACACAGACACGCAAGCTAAACAGTGTCTTAGAGAAGTTGTAACTCAATTTGCTTGGGCATTCTGCGGCGGGATCGTAACATTTTTCGCCCGCACGAGAAGCTAGACACACGTTTACCAAACTTTCCAGAATGGTTGCTGAGGGTTTCGTGTAAGAGGGGAAAATGGGCAACAAAAATTCCAGAGCTTCGTCGCGCTTAGTATTTGTGTAGTACGAAATATAGAACACTAAGCTGAATGGGAGACATCAGTACGCTTCAGAAAGCGTGATTTACCGGCTTCTAAAGATTGCGAATATATATTTTCCTGTTGTATAACTAATCAAATTGCTTCGCCTTATAGTCTATAACGAAATTTGTAGGCAACAATCTTAACAAGTTCCTGTTGTGCTAGTTAGAAAGAAGTTATCTGGCTACGCTCTGCCTCCTACATGGAAAGTGTATAATTTGCGTGAATTAATAAGCTAGGCAGACCAAGGTCACATATTTAATTATTGTGCAAAAACATCAACAGAACATCGATCCCCCCCCCTAACACACAAAGGCAGCATTTTGTTTTTCTTTGCTGTTTAAGAGAGCGAGAAACCTCACTTTGGCGGCAATACACGCCTATTAACTATAGTTAGGATTCCTAACAATGCAGCCATTCAATGTGTACGTGTTGTCTTACTACTTGGCCTAGCCATTCATAAACGTGCTTTGTGCAAAGGCGTGGCGGATAGGGGAGAGTGGTTCCGCACTCGCGCTGTCTCCCAAAGCTAGTATTTTACTTTGCGTGCTAACTACCACGCGCACCAACTAGAAAATATCATCTCATTTATGCTTCGCCGAGACGTCAACCCCACCGGAAATGCGAACGGGGCGGAAAATGCGAAAGGCATCGCTTCTCCGAGTCTCTTCATTCACACGCGAAACACGCTCACAAACCATTTACTCAGTGAGAAGGCACGCCTGGCACTATAGCGTAACTGCAATAACTGCGGACCTGCAGCTAAGTACACGTGCAACCCCATAAACTGTACATAATCTTTCCCCTTCCTTCTCTTTCGCTTGTAAGAGGAGGCGATAAGGATGAATAAAACGAAAGATACTTCGTATAGGCTAGCAGGTGGCGTTATTTATGGGCAAAAGGCAGTTAAGAGCATGCTTAGCCAAGAGCCGCACGAAGGAAAGATCCGACGAACACCAATGAATGAGAGGAGGGGGTTGGCGCACAGTGGTTAATGCTCGAAAAATAAAGGTGCTGCCGTCTTGCGCAGCCAATAAGGAAACGAGGAAGGGTGTAAAAGAGCAGAAAGTACAGGAGCTACGAGGTCTAGCGGGAGTAAGAATGGATGTCTGTATTGAGAGAAAGTGGTGTATATAGTTGGTTTTACAGACACGGGCTGTATGTCGAATGGCTCCACCTCAGCCAGCTCAGCCGATAAAAATGAGCTGTATGCGCGGAGGCGATTTCAAGTCCCCAAATAGTGGCAACGAATAAATTGAATATAAATAGAACGCAATATAAAAATAAAAAAATGAAGTTGAAATGAAAAAAAAATGCCCTTAAGCGGCGTTTGTGCAGCTCGTTGAAGCCCCTAATTTATGGTAGTCGCCTTCATAATATACATGCTAATATGGTTTAGTTGACACCAATTCGCTGTTTTTACAAGCAACATAGCCTTTTTTTGAACACCGCATTGTGTCGGGCATCCGAACAATCCTAATTTACCTGATTTATTTTATTTCCTTCTGAAGAATTGCGCCATTAGGCCGACACATGTATAGATAAATATTGTAGGTGGACTCACATGGAAGAGATAAGGGCAGGAACAGGATCCATAACATGCCTGCAAGAGAAAAAATGAGCATGAGCGTTAGCTTCACTAATTATTTACAAAGATGCAACGGATACTATAAGATTGGGAGATTCCGTCAGCTTATACTGAAGATTAATGAAGTTACGTATTCATAGACAGAACTGGTATAAACTAAATTGTAAGGTTTTACGCGCGCCAATGAATACAGCGATGCCATTATGAGGCAAGCCATGATCGAGAACTCGCCATTAAATATGACCACAGGGACTTTCTTAAAGGGAAACTAAAGAGCAAAATCATTCTTCGAGTATAAGTGTAGCACAATTTCAAAATTCCGAAAACGCCATTCTTAGTGCGACACGACGCTTGGTAGGTGATAAAAGGCGCGAAAAAAACAAAGTGCGAGTGGAGACGCACCTCGAGATTCCATCCCCAAACATCGTAACGTTATCAACTTTGAAGGCGTCTACTGGGTCCTATACGTAGCTTCTAATCGATAAAATGCAGCACATTGACATCTGTGGGTGCCATAGACCTAGAAGGCAAAGTTTCAGAAAATTGCATCGAGCCAATGTCACGAAAATACGAAAACAAAAACGTCGTTGTTTCCTCTTTTAGGAATCGCTATAAAGTATAAATGAAACGTGTCTTCGCAGAGCTGGTCGCTCAATTATTGTGCATTGTTTCGCCACAAGGGCGAAGGAATGAATGTTGCAGTATACAAATTTAAAAGTCCCGCGAATAACGGCAAGTAGCTCGAAAGCTGCAGCGCGCACCTCGAGCAGCAAGCACGCTTGAAATGAACGTACACAGGACGAGCGCAATTCTTACACTGTGTGCGAGCAGCGCGTTCCTTCTGTAAACGCGGCCGCGGCAGCGAGTGAATTGACGTTCGTGCTCTCTTTAACTAGTGTAATTTCAGAGCAAACTTGCGGTGGAAGCACAAGGGGTACGAAGCACCATAATCCCGAGATATGTGGGCACAAGTGAGCCACCACGCCGGAGAACATCCATACGCTCTTGCACCACGCTATGTGGAGACGCGCACGCACAGCGCCACGCGGGGTGGCACGGCACGACGATCTTTTTAAAGGGCGCGCGCCCGTAGTGCCATCTCGCTACTGATTACTGAAACGCGCTGAAGTTTCTGAGCGTGGAGGACCACCAGCGGTACACGGTGTATATAAATGGCTTGCCGTTAATATGTTGGAGAAAGGTCTCTCTGCGGTGTAGTGGTTAGCGTGGCGCGCTCAGGAGCGCGAGGTCGCTGTTTCGGCGCCTGCTACGTAACTTTCCCTTCTCCTTTTTCCCCCTGTGCAATCGCGTTAGTACATATTCTACGTCATATCCGTGGACCCAGGCATAAAACAATTTTGTGTTGGAATTAAATTTGAAATTTCTGAAGTCACGCGTTGAGATTTCGGCGCGAAATTTAAAGATGAAATTTCAACCTTCATTTTCTCTGCTAATCTCGAGCTTATTACAGTGAAAGATACGACATTAGAGTAGAGTGCACTTTGTCATTCTAAAGGAAACCATTGTCCCTCTTTAGTGTCCCTCTAAATGTCAGTAGACATTTCACTTCCCATCTTATTGCCACCGCCGCGTCAGGAAGCGGAACCCAAGTCTAATCACCTATATTAGCTCACCAACTTAGATCGGACGGCTGAGTAATGTTCCCCGTAGAGGCATACGTAAAAGACGAAGGTATCGCAAATTCCTTCTACAAATTGTCTATTGCAGGGCAGACGTGGCTTAAGGTCGTTAACGTGTGAATGCTTGAAGACATATAGTGATAACAAGTAATAAAAAATTGACGCAGTAATAACTGATGCGCGACCAGTAATAGAAGAATTATTTACGGTGCCTATTTTAATCGCGAGCCACTTTCCACAATCACTTGAGTGATTAAATTTATGACAGTCGTGAAAATTGTTCCCCTGTGTTCTGTAAAGTTGTTTCTTGCTTTAGATACAGTCTAAATTCAAAGTCTTTTATTGTTGTATATGGATTTATGCTCATTCCATGTCTGTCAGTGGCAATCAAAAAGATAAGGAAAAAAATTCGTCAAATCTCATGTACCTTCAGACTCGACGTTAAGTGAAGCAAAGCATGCGGAGGGAAGGTGAGCGTGTTACCTTTTTCAAAGATAATAGCGAAACTGCTGTACGTGTTCATATATAACCTGTTGTTTGCACTTGTACAACGATGCCAACAGGAACACGAGTATTAGGAACACCATAAGCTGATAAGAAGAGCTGGTGCCCGCGAGAATGGCATAGCCCTGGACACTACTGCGTAAATCCCTAACTACAATTGACGTTAACCCGACGTAGAGGCTGCATCATAGGAGAACACATGTAATGTTTATAAAATTAGATAACCGGCACTGGCAACCAAGATTGACGTTTCACGAACATTAGGGTCTATTTGGAAAATAATTGCGAGACATGGCGTGGCTGTGTGGTATACAGTAGTTGATTACCACGCAGGATACCTGGGCTCGATAACTGCAGGGACCCTGAAATTTATTCCTTGCGCTGTTCGGGTCAGTGCTCCCGATGTCAGCTTTTTCTTAACGCTCGCGCGTTAAAATTACCCACGTGTTTTATTACCTTTCCTGTGTAGATACAGAGTGTCAATCACATGTGCCAAATACTGGCATGCCAGCGGCACATACCTATACCCACGGGTGTGTGCCACTGTCTGGCAGAAAGTGTTTGACGGCGTGCGCGACTGATTTGTGAAATTATTCATATCTTGACCAGCGCGTCATGTTCATCAAACCGTGTTACCTTTCCAAGCTGATTTTGGTTCACGCCAAGTTAAGCGGCTGATCACGCGAGAACCCAGACGTAAGACGCTATAGAAATATATATACGTAGATAGACGCCAAATGTGCTTTAAGTACGCGGAGAAATGCTCCTTATTTAATAACATTAATTTCAACCGCTTCAGATATATGTCCCTCAATTATATTCAGAAAGAATATTCCGCTTGATATCACGCAGCCGTTTTTTGTGCGCATTACAAAAGTAAAGAATAAATGGCAATATTACTTCGGGGAAACACTGTAATAAGACACTCTGTCGTAAGTAAAACAAAAAAGTAAATATTGTATGTCGCCACATAAATAACTTTCTTTCAATATACACTCTTCGGAAAGCCGCAGCAAGTGCGACTTTCAAGAAGAGTCTAAAGGTGCGTCATTAATAACTGTTGCATCCGGGTCAAGACAGGGCCCACTAAAAAGAATAACAGGTGATCTTTGCGTTTGTCTCAGTGTTGCGCGCAAAGAAATTAATGGGGTGAGGCACGGACGTAGTAACTGATTTCTCTTGTTTTCGAGCCCAGGCGAGTGCTGGCTCACAGATGCAGTAGTTATACAGTATAGTCTGCAGAGCATTCGAACATTCCGAACCAGTGTAGCCGCCATCCGTCTTCAGCCTGCTCAGGCGTATGTCGCAAAGTCCTGAAACGTTTATTTATTACAGAACTTAGTCACGTAACCTCCAACATCAATATCCTTTGAAGACAGTCATAGTAAATGTATAGCTGAATTAGACTGGCCCGTTAAATTCCGCTGTTGGCGGCGGCACCCGCATTTTCGATGGAGGCGAAGTTGCTTGGCCGAGGCCCATGTGTTTAGATTCGGGTGCGCTTTAGAGAACCCCACGTGTTAGAAATTTTCGGAGCTCTCCCCTACCTCGCCTCTTATAACCACACGGTGGTTTTGGGACACTAATTCTTAACAATTATTATTATTATTATTATTATTATTATTATTATTATTATTATTATTATTATTATTATTATTATAGTACGAAATTTCATTATTACTTCAGTAGGTTCATTTGACTGAAACTTAATATGAAACTAGTCAAAAATACTATACCAACGAAATCCGAGGTGCTTTCATAAACAGTTAAACTGCACATACAAATAATTGTGCACATTTTTATGAAAGAAAGAAAGAAAGAAAGAAATAAAGAAGAAAACGGATGACGAAATCTAGAAATAAGGTTTTTTAAGTGAACAGTAGAGAGAGCGATGTTGTGTTCATATTAAAGATTGGAAAGTGAAGTCATGGTTTACAGCTCAATTAATAATCGATTATTATGTGTAACTTATTTCATGCAATAGAGACTAATTTTGTTTAAAACAAAACTAAGCAAATCTTTTGGCTTTATTTTTCAGTGATTCTTTTTGTTACGTTTGTAAAGTCTGGGTAAGTGGCTGGTTTGAGGTAATTCTTGAATGTGCTCTCCCACATTAAAAAAAAAGAAGCTAACACAGCTTTATAGATGGAACAATAAAAACAGTGCAAAACATACTTAATGTATACATAGAGCGAGCTAAATAAGGAGAGCCGCGTCTACAAACACACAGATGGCCCTAATAATATATGTTGGGGTTTAACGTCTCAAAACCACCACACGATTGTGAGAGACTTCGTGGCGCAGAGCTCTGGAAATTTCGGCCACCTATAGGGTTCTTCAAGGTGAACCTATAAAGCACAAGGGCCTCACGCATTTTCGCCTCCATGGAAAATGCGGCCGCCGCAACCGGGATTCGATCCCGCGACTTGCGGGTCAGCAGCCGAGTGAGTGCCTTGGCGCACTTGACCACTGAGGCGGGTCACAACTAACGTTGCAAGGAACAAATTGAATAGAAGACTTCTCTATAAAACGGTACCAAGTCACTTCATTTCATCAACGGGGGATACGCCTCTGGCGGAACTGTATAGGATTCACAGAAAAACTTTAGCTGTAAAGCTATTTTGATATAAAGTGTGACTGTTTTCACGGTATACTGGCTCCGCGGGTCTGTTTAATGTACGATTTCGAGCTTCCTCCCTTTTTTTCTCCCTCTTCTAAAATCCTCCCCTCCCCCTCAAACACACTGTCCAGCGCTTCCTTTTCCTTTTGCGCAGAGTCGCTTGAGTAGTAACTTTGGCATGCGACGACGTAACGAATAGGGTCGTATTCTTGATTGACATAATGCGAACTGTGTGCATTGCAGGGTCCGCTAGGATCACAGAAGAGGCCAGCCATTGTCATGCAAGTTAGTTGTGCGGTAAGAGCCGAAAGCAGTGAAGGCGAAGGGTCGTATACGCCACCCGTTTGAGTATATAATAGTGATGTGACATTTCAGAGTGAAAGTCGCGATGGCAGGAGAAAAGGGCAATGGTGTTTCTTGGTGTACGGTTGTACAGCCTGGAAGAGGAGGGCAGGATGGACTGAAGTAATTTTTGAATATTTTGTACCACATTATAGAAAGAGGAGGCATAGACAGACAGCTTGGTAGCTAGAACAATAAAATCAGTAACGGGAACTGACTAAAACGAACTGTTTCCTAAACTTACAGCCAAAAGCACACAAAGAAATGTTATAATTGCCCTGATATGGTAGTAAGCTCAAAGATTGCCCTTGATATCCAAAGAGGAGGAAATCTCGTTACTAAAGCGATAACCACATTACCAACAAGAGAATGTCATTGCAGCTTGTAAACTAGATAGTAAAAAAATGAACTATTTGAGGCATTGGGTTTGTATTTTCTACAGAAGGAGTAGAAATGGAAGTATGGATAAAATATAGGTTCACTTTTTCTCATGTCACACAGGCACCAGAAATGACATGCAGTATTTAAGGCCTAAAGTTCCTGAATGACACAATTTTTTTTTCTGGGGGTGTGGGGGGGGGGGGGGTATCTGCTACACGTGTAAATAAAATGGCATTCGATCAGAGGATGTCGATTACCGACTTCTGAAATGATCGATTTAAGGCCAATTTACCAAGGCTGCTGCGCATTTTACCAAGGCTGGTGAAATGTAGAAATAATCAAACTACAAAGCGATTAATTAGGTTGAGTTAGCGGTGTCAATACAGAACGTAGTCACTGGGCATTGCTACTATGGCGCCGGTCATCGCAGACTGACCGGAAGTCGTAGGCTCTTGTTTCACAGCATATTTGGATCGGCGCGTCAAAGACAATTGGAACGTACGACACGTCACACGGACTCGGAGGCACGAAAGGCCCGGAAAAAAAGGAGGGATTGTTTCTTGGAATTTGTGGCGCGCCGTCGGTTCGTACAGCACTGTCACGTGCACAATCGTTGATCGCGACGGCATTCTGCACGCGATGCACGTGTTTGCTTGAAAAGTTTGAAAAAAAATACCGGAGGCGGTTTACGGGCCCTTTAAGATTCGGGTCATAATTTAAAGCCATGATATCCACCATGGACCCCTCAAATGCATGCACTTTTATTCTTAAGAATAGTAAATTTCTTTTTACGGACGGTGTTTGTGTGGTAAGTGGCTAAGATAAACTTTCTCGTGTATCGATTCTAGAAGCACCACCATTAACCACGGATTAGTGTCCTGTTGTCAGTCATTACATCACGTTTACCTTTGCTGCAAAGGACTCAGTTGTCTAAGATGCTCAATCATTTTGCTACAGGTGATAGTCTCGATTTCTGCCAGTCTGACAGCTCGAATACTTCTAAAACTGTACTGAATGCCATGTACATGTTGTCTCCTTGACAAAGATATTTCTCCATCAGAATTTTATTCCAGGAGCTATTTATGTAGGTGGCCATTACTGTAAATGACTGCTAGGGCATTATTCGCACGATGTTTTCATGGAGTGCAGCTGCTTATACTGAAGTGCATTTTCGTAGCTCTAAAATAGTTCTTATAATGAGGCTGGCTATATTCCATACAATTATCTATAATCTTACTAATAGACTGCATGTGATTACATGTTGGACATCTGTCACGAATCCAGCCTTCTTTCCGAATCGGTCGGAGTCGAGTATTATACAGATCAAATGGAAATTGCTTTGGCCAATCTTTTGTGTAACGCGGCGAACAAACTAACGGTGTAATATGTCTAGACTTCTATAACGGTTTCGTTTTTGTGGCCATGAGCAGTCAACTATAATTACAAATTTGGTTATTTTTTTGGGTATCGCCAACAGACATCGGAAGAAAACCGAATTTATTCCTGGGATGGCTTGATGATAATATTGATAAGGTGCGTCATTCAGCGCCACATTCGTCTGCTGTTCACCTGCAAGTATATAAATATAACTAGACCGACTATACCTAAAGCTTCAATTCTTAACGAACTGCTGTAATGTTAATGTTAAGGTGCATAACATAATGGTATGCTCGGGCGATGTGAGTGCATAGTGCTTTCAAGTGAATCATTTGTTGACCAAAGTTGTGCAGCTGGGGCAACAATGTATGACTTTCCATTTAAACTTTTCGACTAAGCTAATGAATACAAATCCGATAAGGCTAGATAACTAGAGTTTGCAGTGCTGTAGAATTGTCACACAAATAAGTCAAAGCAGTGCATTATGGCGGCGAGGTACTCATGGAGCAAAAAGAGAAATCTTTATGAGAAAAGCGAACAGATTTGAATTATCTCAAAGATATGCGGTACAAAATTATGTGGAGAACAATCTAACAAGCCGAGTAACGGCACCTTCAAAACAGTAATGAAAAGAATACTTTTACTTTGCAGGTGCCCACATGTTGCGATGGTGAACGAGCACGCTAAACGAAAGACGGTGAATTGAGGGATGGAAATAAATGGTGAGTAATCTTACAAACAATAATAGGCACCATCGTATTGATGTAAAAAAAACGTGGCTGATCCTCCTGTATAGGAATCGGTATAACACGAAAGCAAAACGTGTTTTTACAGAGGTAGTTGAGCGTGTACCGTGCATTGTTTCAGCAGCACCAACAAATGGCGTATTCACGTTAGGAACAGCAAGAAGCTCGAAACTTCAAACAAACACCTCAAGCATAAAGCACGCACGAGATCGGAATACACAGAACAAGCGCAAACTGTCACAGTTCTTCCTTCATCGTGTGTTAGCAGTGCGGTCTTTCGCAAACGCTGCCGTGGCAGCGTGCGAAGTGACCTTCGTCCTCTTCCGAATTACGTGTCTGATAAGCGCGCGCGCAGGAGAGACCACGCTCCGTGAAGACGGCACATGGTGGAGGCGACGACCTTTAGAGCACGCCCAACGCGAGCCTGTCCCGTTATCTCACCAGTGATAAGGGAAACGTGCCAAAGTTTCGAAGCTCTGAGGATTGGCAAATGGTGTATGGTGTATATAAATGGCTTGCAGTTAGCATCACAGACAATGTACGTTCTGTGGCGTAGCAGTTAGCGCCGCGCGCTGGAAACCGAGAGGTTGCTTGTTCGATTCGGCGTGACATATACTTGCCTACCGCTTTCTTTCTCTGCCATCTCTTAATATACATTTTCGACGTCACTTCCATGGCGGAAGTACGTCAGCGGAGCCGTGGTGGACCCCGGCACAAAAGAATTTCGTGATAAAAGTTTAGGAACTGCGTATGCCAATGAAAGGATGAGGTAATCAGTGATATAGTTCTGCAATGTATGTTATACACGTAGACAGCAAGCTAAGGGAGGCCTGATGTAAGTGAAGCAGCGTTGTAACCAGACCTGCCGCAGTGGTCTAGTGGCTAGGGTGCGGAATGCTGACCCACAGGTCGCAGGATTCCATCCCGCGATCTGTGGTCTGCGTAAGTCGTATTTATATTTAGGTGTCCCTTGAAGAACCCAAGGTGGACGACATTTGCAGAGCATTCCACTACGGCGTCCCTTTTATACATATTTTGGTTTTGGGACATTGAACACCAACAATTATTATTAGTAGTGTAGCAAGGGGGTGTTTTGAGGGATTAAGCCCCCCCCCCTCGAAATTTTACTTTGTGTGTGCAAATATGCGTGCACTCATACAAACATCCACAAGACCAGATCCCCCTTCCCCCCCCCCTCCCTGAAAAAATGGTCTGGTTAAACGCTCAGCTAAAGACCATGGCAGGTGGCAGGAAGCCTTCGACCTGCTGGAAATTTATATATGCTGCGTCGGCAAGCCCTGGTTACAGGTGGCAACTTGCGCTTTTTTGTTGTTGGCAATAACATATAACTGATGTTTCAAGCAAATATTGGGATGTACATCTGCCTTTTAGTCATAACGAGTGTACAGTGCCCTATCGAAATACTGCTCTACTCCTGTACAGACAAAAGTTACATAGTCACGGCTACTTATGGGGGCAACATCATCGATGCTGCAACATCACATGTGCAACATTGCGTGTTCCATTTTTCAGGTAATCTTCAACCACAAATAGTGTTGGTGATAGCTTTTTTCTAGGAAGGGGTTGTGTGTCTAGATGTTTTCAAGATGAATAAACTCCTACAGATGTGCAGTAGCATTATTCATTTGCAATCATAATGTGAACGTGCAAGTGTGAACTTGTCATAGGCATAAAAAATATACCACGTTTATTTTACAGCGCTAACAGCATGTAGAATCGACTTGACACATAAGCGCATAGTTATAATGAGATCGTACCGCCATTGATGAACGCTCTATGACGTGTCATGAACGATGTCACACTGTGTTTAAAGAGCCCGTTAACTCTGCAACCGCTTCGACAGGTAGGAGCATAATTTCGGCTCGGCAATTTTAAACCGTGTAAATAGTGTAGAAGCAATACTGGAAGTAGTGTGGGCGTTGGTGTTTGGGGGTTAAGTGGATAAATCATGAGTGTACGCAATTTAACAATAAGCAGCATCGCAGATGAAGGGAAACTGGTGTATGCACAGAAAGAGGATTGCTTCAAATACCCGATGTGCCTGTCATAACATGAACTGTGAAAAATGAAACTATAGAGGCTGCGCTTTTAAGAGCAAACTGACAGCTTTGTCATTTATATAAAAAGGGCTTAAAATACTGTTGTATGTAAATGCTATCAAGCTCGGTTTGATGACACTGCGCACGAAGTTTTCTTAGCTAGTATAACCTAATATGTGCGGTAATGGCATAGTATAACGCCTCTGATGCAACAAATCTCTCTTTTTATATGAAAATCATGGTTCCTTCGTTTCAATAAATCAGGATTCATTGTTTAGTTTTTTCTGAAGCATGAGACATTCATTAGCAAACTATAGAGGACTAACATGGCACTGTTCAACAGTTGAATCATAAACTTTATCTTTCAAAAGTAGCACCATGCACAATATAATGAGCGAAACATTTAGTGTTTGCAGTAAGAAATGCTCAAGTGTTTAGTGCAGGAGCTGTGGGGTGTCTACACAAGGGAATAATATTAAGAACCGATACCTCATAACGAAACTTCAACTACACAATGGACAAAGTAAACTACAACATGCAAATTTCACCCCTTTAAAGAACAGATCAGACAGGAAGTTAATGTGTTGACAACGTAATAAGTGTATTTACGTTTTCCTGGGTGAGTTTAGAAATACTCCTACGCACATTTATCAAGAACGCATTTTCACTGTGCACCATGACAAGAAACGCAGCAAGCTTATTTAAACGTTGGCGAGTCTTTAAGGACTATGTGTCTCGGTGTCTTGACTTTATGTTTGCAATTGAGCCTTATATAAAGCGAGGACCTTAGTGCTGAAGACCTACCTTGGCAATATGCTCCAGCTTCAAGTACAGCAGCAGTGCCTGCCTTGCAATGTGCCCGGCAGCTAGAACACTTGGGTCAGACAGAGCGAGTGCGATTGAACAATTCAGTGCTTTCAACAGCAGAGCTCCCTGATAACTGCGACTCCGCAGCCCAGACATCCAGACTGATGGGTCTAACAGCAGGTGCAGGGAGGTGTCACCTGCAGAAAAAAGTGAAGATACTGCTGAGGTCCTCTACAATAAAAATAATTAGGCACGCGTAAACTGCGCAACGTATAGTTACAAAAACATCAAATGATCCTATGTTTTGTTTGACCACCACTGATCACTCATTTCGAAAAGGTTATCCAACGTTTTGAAGAAACTTATCTATATATATTCTATATTGCGAAATCCAACCATCCCTTCATAATAAACAGTCAAATTCATGCGGCAGGTACAAAAATGCGTCCTGGACTGATAACTTCTGGCTATGTTGCCACCTGAATTTCATACCCTTCTCCTCCTTCACCCCGTCCCACCAATCTTCTTCTGGCTTACGAAAACTTATCTCACTGCGAAGACTGTATACTTTGGCAGAAGCATAATTCAGAAACATGGCAGAGCTCATCACTTTATGTCAGTGGATTTTTACGCCACCTAATCGACCACAAACTGCCGCACTTGATAGGCATGGCAACCTACAAGATGTCTTCTCTTCGGAATTTCTTTACGAGGCAGGTCGTTTGTTAAAAGAACCTTGGTAAAATGTGTAATATATCATGTCAGAAATGATGCCAAGTGTAAAATATTTCACAAATGCACCGGGGACGTGCCTGGAATAAGATAAAAGCCCTTAGGTGCTTGCATCACAGCAACTACCCATGTATACAACTCACGACCAGTGATACAGACCGGGCGACTAACGAGAGAAAAGTAAAGCAAGGCTTTCAGTACATATTCGCGAATGTCGAGCTGCCGCTTATCATTTAATCTGGCAAACCTCAAAATACTCAGTTGCTGAATGAAGCGACGCGCACCACCAGTCGTCGATACCTGCGCGGGAAAGCCAGTCTATACGTGAACTCCAAGGTCATCAGACTCATCGCACTCGTAAATGCAGACATCTCGGGGCGCGCGAAAGGGAGAAAGTAGTTTGCGATGCTTTGAATGTCTCTCAACTTCGGCTGCTTGGCTATACGGTACGTATCACTATGTGCACATCAATACAGCTTTCGCAGTCTCTCATAAATCACGGCGCAAGACGGTGTAGTACGGTGCGATGCAGTGCAATGTCACACCCTGAAACACGGTGAAAAATTGCACGCCATGAGACAAGTACAGAGCGCAAATGAAAAGCATTCGCACCCTGAGCACGTCCAGAGCACATCCTTATCATTACAATAAAGCATCAAACAAGCACATAATTCATTTAGACTTTCTAAAGGAAGTCGCACGTACACAAGTGACAAAATGTAAAGACTGAATTCATACTGAACTTCAAATACAGGGTACATTACAGTTATTATAATAATTATCAAACAGAAGTCACAGTAAAATCGGGGTAAACAGTGGTCCTCCTAAACGACCATTTTTGTAACAGTAGTATTCAAGCACTTTAGAATCATATGAGTCGAATGAGGTCGGTCAATTTATCCTACCCGCACTTCTGAACAGTATCGTTACCATGAAAAAGTATCTACATATTATATGTTTTAGGAATTGTTTTTGTCGTAAGTGTTATTATACAGATTAAAGTTGCATATTAATATGAGACTGTTAATGCAGTTTTTATAGTATTACTTTAATAAACAAATTTTGAAGACAACATGCAGCAATATTTATAGTACAACAATATTACAAAATAATTTGATTGTTCTGCCCACAGAATGAAAGAAAAAACAAACAAAATAATCTGAAATATAAAAATGTTAGGTCAATAGTTTCGAATGATGCAGTTACAATTTTTTTTTTTGCCAAGTGAAAACTACATTACTCTCATCAGGTTCCACGGTTATATTTTCCATGCTAAAAATTGTTTAAACAGAGTATAGTAGAATGAACACAGTTAAGAAGAATAAGTTTGATGTTGAGCCGCATATATTCAGCAAATTGTGCAAAATATACCACAAGAAATATTCAGATAACTAAATTTAACACTGAACATACTGAACACGCCAATAAAACATCCTTAAGTATGACTCAACCACGCACAATAAAACTATTCTGAACGTATAAGCTCCAAAAAATATGTCTTCCCATTTCAACTATCGAAATATGCCGAACCAAGACTGACACGCACAAGCTATATATATATATATATATATATATATATATATATATATATATATATATATATATATATATATATATATATATCTTGTGCGTGTGTGTGTGTGTGAGAGAGAGAGAGAGAGACCGGTGTGCCATTGGGCAAAACAGTTCTTTGAAACGACATTTGCCTAGTATAGTCGGGTTTCCCGTCCTAACATTTCTTGCGTCTTCTCCACTTCCTGTTGGAGGCGGAAATGTTGTAGGCCCGTGTGCTCAGATTTGGGCGCACGTTAAAGAACCCCAGGTGGTCGAGATTTCCGGAGTCCTCCTCTACGGCGTCTCTCATAATCAAATAGTGGTTTTGGGACGTTAAACCCCACATATCAATCAATCAATCAATCAATCAATCTCCACTTCGTGTATCGGTAGTACTTGTGAACATAATAACTTTTGGTTGATGTACTCGCGGAAGGTCGACGATGCCCACATAGATCAGCAGTCAAGTGAAATTGAGCCTCTATATGCAGTCGTGACAATTACCCAAAAAAACTATTATCCTCGGCATGACACTCCGGCTACAGAGCTTACAATCAAGCATGCTCATTTTAGTAAACACAAATGGTGTTTAATATTTCCGCTGTGAAAAGCTGCCACAAACGCCAATCTTCCTAGTGACACATAAATACGCAACACTAATTAGATCACAGGCGGGTTCCCTCCTTGCGCTGCGCACCGCTCTCTGCTGCTTAAAAGGATGCCACCAAATATTCACCAATGTACAACTGAAACACTGTACTTATAGACAATACATTTGTACCAGCATTATCTTGACATTTCATTCAGCATAAAGACCAAAAAGTGAAACGTACTCGTGAACACTTGACAAAGATTCGGGCTCGTTCTACGGGTTTTAAAAGCGAAGATGCTTAGTGAATCATCCTTGTGCCAAAAACCTTTCGTCGTCATTACCGGCTATGGGCCACATAGTTTGAGTAACTGGCCCATTAAAAGTGGGGAAGGCAATAGTCACACCACCGTGGTCACACCACCGTGGTCACACCACCATAGTCACACCACCGTCACACGATACATTGTGGTAATGAGAGCCAATGTACACTGTAAACAGAAATAAGCCGAAATGGGAGTAAATGACCTTGTCCTCTAGCGCACACCCAGATGGGAGTTTTAAAAAAGCCGTCTCTGGGAGTAAAAAATTTACTCCCCATCAGAAGGGGGTTTTCGCATGGTGTCAGGGGGGTTTTTATTTACATCCATAGGGGAACTTTTTCAGGTCAGTATGGGAGTAAATTTTTTGCATCGACCGAAAAAAAAATTACGTCAGCAGCCATACCATGCGCAAGCGTAACTTTAATTACATTACATTTAATACGCACAACAATGATTACAGTACACAAACATTATCACAACGTTCACGTAATATCACAACACTCGCACTCACCACAGCTTGTTACACGCAGTACACACCTACCATATAGTCACCGAGTATATATAGGCACCACATTCTGACCTCCTGTCCCCCAGGTGAAAGCCTTTTTTTCTAATAATTAAGCAATAAATACGCACGGCATAAGTATGAACTTGCGGTGGTCTGATGTGAACACTTCAACACACATGCCTTTTATCCTAATCCTGCCTAATATTTAATATTTTTTTTACTATAACGAAAAAGTTTTATCAGTTGACGCTCTGTCGTACAGGCTGAATTCGCATCAGCAGTGCTGTTTGTGGACCCGTAAAATGCACTGAATCATACACAAAGTGCGCCCGGCCTTGAATGAACACATTAACGAGGCACATTCAGCAGCTCCAGCGATGAACTGAGGTAGACCGCCGCTACCGCGTTCGACGACTAGGCCTCACTCACGAGTACGGCACGGTGATTCGATGAATGACAGCTGGCGATCACAAAATGCTTGCTGATGTGCAGTTTACGTCTCGTTTTTCCCATGCACAGAAATAGGTGTCCGCTATCCACGCAGTTTAAGCTACGGAGCGATAGACTTAAACGAATGAGATGGTTCGCAGTCGCTGTTCCCGTTGCTCGCATGCATTGCATGTATAGCTCGCAGAGCTCGCCACGGCGGCCGGTGCGCAGTGCGAGCTCGATACGATGCCGGCTTGATACCGACGCCATAGCGAGGCCTTCCTACCGCTTAGATGTTGCAGCCGGTGAAATACCGGTGACACTCCGAGAAGCAACTATCGGAGGAGACGGGGCGAGCGCGTCGCCGGCGCAACTCTCAGACCGGTTGCCGGCCAGCCTGCCGTAGTCGAGCGAAGCCTACTTCGAACCGCTTCGAAGTTTTACGGTGCAATCGCTGACGATCGTACTCCGCCTCGTTCGGCGCTCGCCTTGTAGTTAGTCATTGACAGCTGCGGTCGCAAGGCGCAGAAGACTGTTATACATCCCAGCAGCCTTCATTTTTTGTGAAACACATTCTTTGCATCGCCGGTGGTCGGTGCTAGCTCGTAGCGCTTGCCGCGGTGGCCAGCGCACAGTGCGAGTTCGATACGATGCCGGCTTGATACCGACGGCATAGCGAGGCCTTCTTACCACTTAGATGTTACAGCCGGTGAAATACCGGTGACACTCTGAGAAGCCACTATTGGCAGAGACGGGGCGAGCGCGTCGCCGGCGCAACTCTCAGACCGGTTGCCGGCCAGCCTGCCGTAGTCGAGCGAAGCCTACTTCAGACCACTTCGAAGTTTCTGATGGTGAAACTCCAGGAGCAGCCGCTGACGATCGTAACAGCTTACTTTTGCTACCATTAATTTATTCTTCGAAGTTTTTTGTTACTCGGCCCTTTGAAGCGTGGCATTCAGGACGTTTCGTTGAGGAATCGGACCGATGTGCAGCGTGGTTTGAGGTGCGAAATATAATGAAATGTTCCCAGTAAATACCAACCGGTCGTTGCTATTCTTCGCTGCACTTATAATTTCGTTGCCTGTTGACAGATGCTTACACGGTTAGCCACACAAATCACATGTGTTTCACACTGACGTGCAAACATATGCCCGTACAGACACATACACACACGCACGCACGCACACACACACACACACACACACACACACACACACACACACACACACACACACACACACACACGTCACGCCCAAAGAGGGTTTTTAAAGCTCCTATAGGGAGTTTGTAACCACGTGACCTGAAACTCCCTCGGGAGTTTAACAAGGTCGTGTCGTTCATAAACTCTGTGATTAAGGAGGGGGCGTTTTACGATGACATGTGCCGAGTTCACTCCCTACCAGGGAGTAAATAATTGGGGCAGGGGAGTTTTGTGGGCTCATGTGCTGGAGAAACTCCCATCTCGGCTAACTTTTGTTTACAGTGTACAGCTCGCGCCTAACCAAACGCAGTCATGGGTCACTTGTGTAGAAAGAAGCAAGGTGGCATGCAGTGACAACCAAATTCAAGCAATCTTGCAACATCACTGCAGCCAAGTTCAAGTGAAGTTCAAGTAACAATTTAAACAAAAGCTCTGCCGAGATGAAGCAATAAAGAAACATGAGACCGATCTGCTTCAGTGTGTGTCGAACATCGCGCGGCTTATATAGTGCAAGCTTCAAGCTATTTTTTTAACCATCCGAACAATATTTACACGATTTGACATCCCTCTTAGCGTCACTTTTACTACATACAGCACAAAAATAACTATGCAACAGCATCGTGCAAAGAACATTTTTGAGAGGGTCTCGCTACGACATCTATTTTCGCGAACAAACCACGCGAACCGCTGTCTCAGAGGCGCTGTTGAATATCATCGCCGCTCAGCCCCCTTCACCTCCCCCCCCCCCCCAAAAAAAAACCACCTATGCTGAAAACGATGCACGGGTGCTTACAGAATATGCTGTGTGGCCCAACTACTATATAGTGGGCAGGAGCCCCCATATTACTAAATTCTCCATCGGCGCTTTCGAATCGCTGATGATCACGTTCTATCGGCGCGGTAACAAAAAGTTAAAGTGACGAAACACACCGACAGGCGATTATACTTGAGGCCCGTGCGCTTAGATTTAGGCGCACGTTATATAACCCCAGGTGGTCGAGATTTTCAGAGATTAAAAGAGAGAAAGAGAATAAGGATGAAAAAGAGGCAGGAAGGTTAACCATGGCTGAGCCTGCATGGTAGGCTACCTTGCACTGGGCAGAAGGTAAGGGGAATAAAAGTTAGAGAGAGAGAGAGAAAAGGAGACAAATGTCACTCATGTCAACGACAAAACGGCAGTTATGTGCTTAACATCACAGACGGTGAGTCACATCCGTGTCTTATTCGATTGAGCACATTCGTTGCATTAACTTGTATGCGCGGTTCCATGCACACAAAATCTTGCCAATGGTGAAGCCATGATGGTGCCGCTTGCGTTCTCAAGCAGCGTCCCCTCAGAAATTAAGGTCCCAAATCAAGATATGGTAATGAGGGACGTCGCATACGGCGTCCCTCAATAGTATATCCTGATTTGGGACGTTAAACCACAACAAATATTATTAAAGAGACGGTGAATAGTTACGAAATACGTGAGTGCAGGCAAGCAAGCAATGTACGACTGTAACAAAGAAGAACCAAGACAGAGCAGCAATGATCAAAGCACTGAGACAAGCTGACCCGGAGAGCCCGCAAAGTGGCGGCGGCACGCAAACACCGGCAAGCGGATCCTGAGGATGCTGCAGCCAAGCGCATGAAGTGAGGTTTCTCACGTCTTTACATGATGATGAACAAGAGGACAAAATGTGCGGAGGTTTGAAAGTTTACCAGATTCACTTCCGGAGCTTCACCCACTCATCGTCATTCAATTCGTGAATGTGGAGGGATCTCTTATACAAGGCAGTCTACATTCAGTTGAAAGCACGTTTGCCATCGTCACCTATTGATTCCCCCAACGTATGTTGGACTCCAACACTAGTCTATAGGCGTCCACACGGGGGAGGGTCAAGAGAGGTTCAACATCTGCCCCGTATACACTGACTTAGTAAGACGTGGGGTGGGGGTGCCCCATTGAGTCTTCGCCCCCTCTTGACAGAGAACCATACTCGCGCTTTACACTCAACTAGTCATCGACAAACGCGCTATTAGTGAACGACAGACGCGCATTGGTGACCGTGGTGATCACTAAAGCAACTATATTTGCTGGGACAGTGCAAATAAGCCCCAGAAAGAGCGAACAGTGACTGGAAAGTTCTACAAGCAACTACAAGCAAAAAAGAAGCCAAGTCCGCTTATTATACGCGGAACTAGCTACTCTGAGTTCACTTGTCGTAAAAGTTATATGTAACGATATACGGAATTCACAGAGTATAAAAATTACACGCGTCAATTTTCGCGAAGGATGATCCTGGCTTTGGTCTTCGTATAGTGTTCAGAAACAGGCTATTGATAGCGCCTAATTTAGAATACAAATCTAGCTTCACAATAACGTAATAGCTAACCAAATAAATTTTCTTTGTTATCTCCATGTCACTGACACATACAGGAAAAGAATAATTCTGAATGGCGGAAGAAACCTAGTTAAAACGGAAGAGCGGTCCTACCAGGGACCCTTCAAAGACTTCACTATAGATGTCTTGTACACAGAACACGTCTGGCCTTCTATAGTTTACAAGATGTATTTAGAAAATAACTCCAGAAGAGATTTGCAACTGAAAGGGCGACATCAAAGTGCATACATTTAAGCTTAAGCAGCCAGCGGTTGACTACGTCAAAAGCCTTGCTGCGGTCGCGGTATACATGCTGTCAACTTGGCCTCTCCCAAGTGAGGACATGGAGATCTGCGTTCTCAAGATACCAAGACTCGTGATAGTTGATCCACCGGCACGAATTTCGTGTTGGAATCAACAATTTATCGCAATAAAAATACGTTGTGAGGAGCCGGCCCACGAATCCTCGATGTGGTGCAGTAAAGAGAAATCGGGCGATAATTCGAGACATGTTTTACGTGCAGTTAAATACATAAAAAAAGAAAAAAAAGCAATTTACCTTATGTTAGGATAATTGGAAGCATTCAGGCAGTTAATAAATGTCGTTATCAACACTGGGACAAATACACTGCCGTATAAGCTTCTTAGAATCACGCAATGGAATCCATGTGAGCATCGTAATAAGTACGGCTTCAAGTCGTTAGCGTATTTGCGGATGAGATTTCCACCTCGACACAGGGCCTGATATATGCACCCTTTTGAGATATCGACTGATAAGTGACTCTAGAGATGGCAATTGATGAGTGAGCTGAAACCTGGGGCTTCATTATAAACGGACGAGAAATGCCTGGCGAGCCATTCAGTGGCCGCATTTCGCGATTCCGCTCTACTGCACGGAATAGTTGAGTGCATAATGTGGTTCAAGTGTTGTAAAGCGTGGAGCTTGCCAAATTACAAAAAAAGGCTCAGTAATAAGTGGCTGAACTTCATGATATACGTATCGTATAAAGTCAAGCATGAAACGTCCTGACTAAACAAAAGAAAAACAGTCAGGATATATATTTTCACCGCAAATTACGCTACGACTCCTCGTAGGCACTCGTGTTAGCCAATGGCGATGACGGGCATATGATTAGACAAAGCGGCTGCCCAATGGAAGAGGGCACTTACGGAGGTAAGGCGTCGCTAATTTCGTCCCAGATCTTTCATGTAACAAGGGTATACTTAAGGCCCGCACCAGCATTCATGATCACCCGTGATATAACACCAAGCGTTGACTTCATCAGTACGCGGATGCAAAGTCGGATCCCTTTAGCACAGTTTATTTAAGTTCACCGGGGATCTAGGCCTAACAGCACATAAACATCTCCCTTGGCAAGCCAATCTTCTGTGATTGTCCTTTTTTCTTCATTTTGGCTAGCAGTAACTTCCACGCTGCATTGAACTGAAAGTCCAAGTCCCGCATGACGTGACCAGGGTACTCCTTGCATAATCTGCAAGACTAGAATTCAAGCTGGCCGTTGAAATCGCAAAGATCTACAACAATATCTAGAGTGTACGTCAAATTATAACTTGAGGTGCTTTACGTCCCAAAACCATGATTTGCTTACGAGGGACACCGTAATGGAGGTCTCCGGAAGTTTAGAGCATCCGGTGTACTTTGTCGTGCACTCACATCGCACGTACAGCGCACTGGTTTCTATCATTTTGTCTCTGTCGAAATGTGACCGCCACGACCGGAATCGAACCCGCGACCTCCGGGTCAGTAGATGAGCGCCATAGCCACTGATCTACCGAGGCGAACGAGTACACGACAAATAGTTTTTTTTTTAAGCAGAACGAATCCAGCAGTAAAGAAAGAAAAACTTGCTTGTTGCATTTAAAACCATCTGCTACGTCTGTGCATGGATGACAAAAAGGAAAAAAAATAACTATCTTTTTGCTTCCTAATGATGGAGAAGAATAGAGCTACCTAATCAAAGTAGTACGACTTATACTTGTCTTTTTTGTTTCTGGAAAGTAAAATGCTGACTTGCACCATTCAAAAAAAAAAAAGAAAGAGTGATTCGAGAGGATGGTTCCTATCGAACATTATATATAATTAAAAAAACTAAAAGCATAGCGGCGTTCTTGATAACATAGTTTGCTTAAACTATCTTGGCTAACAAACCGGCATCTTTTCTCAGCATTGTGTTGTACAGCACACAAATACGAAACAAGCATGGTGAACTAAAGCGTTCAACGAGAAGCAGCGAAACATTGATGCAATCTTGATGATAATTGCTGGTAATCGTAGCAGCGTACTATATTCAGTTAAGTTTGAGTTTCTTATTCAACTTCTGTTTATTATTGTGGCTCCCTGCATTTTCCTTAACTATTGATCCGCATTTCACCTTCGCCCACATTTTGAGCGAAAGTTGTAGCGAAGCATTGATAACGGCGTGAAAGACAGCCAGACATCATGCAGAGTGGCAACTCAGTTTTTTTTTTTACAGATATGCGTCAGGTTCGGCACGCCTTTAGGAACCTGCACATGCGAAATATACAGTTATGTCTGGCATAAAGTCGGTTACCGTATTTAACCAATCCCAACGCGTACTAGAGCATAAAACCGCATGCGCATTAGATTTGCGTACAGACTTTTAAATTTCAGTCCCATAGCTGCATTTTCGTTTTTGGGACATGCAAGCCAGGTGCACGTTAAAATCAGAGGCGCATTAGAATTGGGTAAATGCCGCATGTAAATTTTCATATATGACATTCTGTTATCGCATGGACTTCGCAGAGGAAACTTATGGAAGAATAAAATATAGTTAATCCCTCGTGGCACTGCATACATCAGTTGACTTTTAGGCATGCAGCAAAAGTAGCGGAACGAAAATATGTAATGGAGATAATTATTTGGCATCTGACATAAACGAGCCTTAAACAAGTTGTTATCGTAGAGTTTAGCAATTCCCTGAATTCTGTGAACGAAGGCGAGTTAAAATAATGGGCGCGCCTGGTCGAAACACCGTGCACGGGAAGTATACCCGTCAAGCGTAACGTGAAAAACGGTGCAAGCGCGTCGTCGACGTAAACAATAGAACATTGTTCTTTGAGGACTGTTTTATTTCTTCTCGTTTCACCTTCTATGTATACTGCAGACTGGAACGATTACGCTTATATATAGACAGAGAAGCGCCTTGGCCAGGTTTGTGGCCGCTAACTTTTTCCTTGGTGAGACGGGTCCTGCCATCCTTTACAAACGTTCGTGCGTGTGTTTGTGTGCCCATATACGTGCACCAACAAAATATAAGGATTCCGGGTGGAGGAGAGGAAGTTGAAGCCACCTAACCATCCACTTAGCCCTAGCTACTACGCCATAGGAGAGGGGAGGAAGAGAAACGCAGGGAAGCTGATCAACCAGAGTCCCGCCTCGTTGATGCGCTCGCACTTAAAAGCAAGAGTAAAAAAATAAATAAATAAGCGTTAGACAAACGTGGAACGCACTGCACATTCACAGCGAAAGCTAGAAATGCGCGCTTTCTAGAGCCTTTTTTAAAGACTCTTGGGGCAACTATAGTATACTACAAGTACACTTTCGGGGAACACACTACGCCATATCTCATAATATTTCTTTGTGGAAAAGGTAAGCGCCCGCCAAGTCATTATTAGTTACTATGCGTAGAAGCGAGGTACCCGCTATAGCATCTTCAACACATTGTGTGCGCCTTATCAATGTGGTGGTTGGTGGCCGTGAAGAATTATGGCTAGCCGTTTGAAATGACTTGAAAGCTTTAAACGACCTATGCAGTTACATAATTCGCCCTGTGTGACGCCCGGTCTTCCATATATTCCCCTATAGCCACGCTGTATAACACAAGGTAACGTGGTTTCCCAGCAACTAATAAAATTACACTTGCGACATACCCACCATGCCATAAACCATCATGTATTAGTGTAGTAGGGAAGCGTTATCACCATTGACCGTTACTCGTCATTCTTCGGAAAAGCGTCGTATACCTGCTATGCATGCAGACCTGTAAGGCGTCGTATGCACTTTGCTGAAACAGCGCCTGATTACGAAGAACGGTGGCTGAGCCTTTCGTGACGGGTTGTAAGCAATGAACGACACACTCGTTACGCGGTTTGCGTTCCGTAACGCCGGGTTTTTTTTTTTTTGCGGATCTCAGACGCTTTATTACACATGTTGAGCTCATTCCTTCCCCGACATGAACCCTGCATAGGACGTCTTTCGGAAGGAACTTCAAGCAGCAACGTACCTCTTCGGTACAATGCGGAGCTGCCCCAGCGAGGGCCCGGGTTCGACTCTCATTTTATACCGAATAGCTTTTATTCGTTCCGTAGCATTTTTTATTTAATACGAAGATGTTACGGACACCGACGGCCGTGGTGGACGACTATACGGCGCTTAAAAACGGCTGTCGTGCTCTCATAACTGCTTTCATTGTAAAATTAAGCACGCTAAGTCATCTACTGATACAATAGTTGTGCCGATGCACTTCATCTTTCGCACTACGTCTGTGTGGCTGGAAAGCTGTTTGTGCTTAAATAAACAGGTGTTGACTATATAATGCTCAATTAATGACTGCAGCTTCACCGACAGCACAACGTCGGCTAAACAATAGGTATGAGAACTGCGAGTAGATGTAGAAGTGTCTAAAATATATCCAGTTTGCAAACGTATACGAAGAGGGATAGAGAAAGCTATAGGATACATGAACGAAAGACACTCTGCCATTTGCCGACATACCGAATCTCAAGTCAAGAGTCATGAATGTGAACGCAATGATCAGGAGAAGGAACATCTTAGTGGGGGCGTCACGTGTTGCTTATTGCAACATTCGGCATACGGGCTACCATTGCTTGTTTAAGGCAGAACACACACACACACACACACACACACACACACACACACACACACACACACACACACACACACACACACTTTGCGCATCATGCTTCAAGGCGGGAAAATACTTCAAAAACCCGCTCGGTTAAGACATTCAGCTACACAAGTTGTGATATACTGATATGAAGTGTCTCGCACAGTGGCATAAATGGGCGAATCAGTTACTTCACCATGTCCGAATTTGTGCAATGCAAAAGCATACAAAAAGTGTTCTGCGCTAGATGCCCCGCTTCGACTAATTAACTATAGTATGCAGATCACTGATGTTGTGAAATGGTGGGAGAGTAATTAGAAATGTTTTCAGCTCGCACAAAAGCATTCAAACAGGGATTAAAATTCTTGTATTTCGGAAAAGAAAACAAAAACAACAAGACCAGCTATAAGAGGTTAAACATGCACCATCGCAAAACTAGAAGAAAATGAGCTCCTTCTAAAGGCAAGAATGCTGCGAAGAAAAATACATCAAGTTTTTTTTTTCTCGTGGAATCGCCGAGGAAGGTATGACCACGAGTGCATTCAGGTGATCATCATATGTACCTAGAGAGTTTATATAGTTCAAAGAAAAAAAATTTAGATATTACAAAGCTTGTAGGATTTCGCATCCCCGTTCACAACCAAAAAAAGCCTCTTGACTAAGCAGCATCATTATTTATCAAGCTGAGGTTGGGCCAGTACGCCTTATAAATTTCACGGAATGATTTAGGGGGTACACGTAAGAAGCAACCGCCAGGGCTTTATTCTGCTTTTGTTTAGTCAACACATCTACGGCATCGATACTGCACAATTAAGGATATCAGCTTTTGCAGTCCTTCTGTGAATTTTCCGCTGCAGTAAAATGCATGCACACCCAAAATGCCTCCTATGTCTGTCAGTCTCAATAGCGGTGAAACGATATACTATTTTTGCAAAACATGAAACGTTTCTCTATCATTCCTAGCGAACTTCGATTCTGGATATGAATAATAATGATGATGATGAGTCTGCCGTGGTGCAGCACTGCTTATGGTGGTGGGCTACTGAAGCGAAGGTCGTGGGTTCAATTCCGGCCACAGCTGTCACGTTTGAATAGAGGCGAAATAATAGAAGCCCATGTACTGTGCGGTGTGAGTGCACGCTAAGAAACACCAGATGGTCCTAAATTCGACAGCCTACGGCGTCTATCATATTCATATCGTAGTTTTGGCACGTTCAAAAACCCCCAGGTATTGTTAATATTATTTGGTGATGATGATGAGGCCGTAGTTGGTTGACGTTAATTATTCGAGAGTCGCAAAGGCTGGCGCGTGGCGATGTTTTTTTTTTTTTTCATTGATACGTAACTTGCTTACATGTAAAGAAATTCCGACGCCTGGCTTAAAAAAAGAGAGAGCAAGAAGATCGCTTGCAAGATAACTAAAACCGGAGCGTGAAACCAAAGACGGTGCAAATCGCCGAGCGAAACGAAATGAAGGCACCTGCAAAGAAGCGCTATGCAAAGATAACCACAGGTGCGCGGCCACACCCGAACACGCGCACCCTCACAAGATCAAGCGAACAGGTCAAACCTAACCACATACAGCGTATACCCAAATCTGAAGAGCTACGAGTCTTTCGAGGCTTTCACTCCTCAAAAAGACGTAACTCATGAACGTTAGAAGCCAAGGTCAAATACGTCTAGCGGAACGAAGATAAGCGCCTGAAACGGATTCCAGCATAAATTTTAAGCACTTGAGCAACCGCACGAACGCCGTATACCAAACACGCGCGTCGTATAACAGCTGCTGCGGAGCGCGACACAGGTATACACGCCCAACGCGCTGCGCGGAATATCGCAAGTTCTCTTATACGTGGCTGCTTGTATATAATCGCTTCTGCGTTCTCGCCTAAGGTGTAGCCCCGCAGCGCAGTATACCACCGACTAGGGTAGAAAAGTATCGTTGAGAACGCGAAAGTGAAGCAAAGAAGCATAGTGTCGAATCCACCGAGAGAATCGCGAGCAGGATCGAGTCACCACTTGGAACGCTAACCGAATAAGCGATTATGCCACACAGTGCGTGTGTCAGGGACCACGCTCCGTCTGCAGATCACGAAACGCCAGCGGTAACGTGAAGTATGGTCTTGTGACAGATGCACGAACAGGTTGAGTAAATATGGGCTGAACCCTCACGGAACAGGCATTGCTCTCCAGCTATGCACGGTGGCATGGGAGGTGCCACTATAAAGAAGAAATTAGGTTGCTAACATAAGTTATAGGCATATTGGTTATCCAGCACGCGAAAATGTGTGCGAGCTGGTTGTTAAAGCTTGAACAATAAGCGGTGGGATCTGCTGAGCGAAGGCATGCGACTGAAGTCACGTTATATATAAAAGAATCAAGACTAGAACTACGCAGACGGCATACTAAACTGACAATGCATAGAGTATACAGTTAGACCCAGTATAAACAAAACAACACCGAACAACACGATATGACGGAAAGGAAAGTCTCTTACACGGGGCCACGCGAAAACAAAATGTCATCAATCTTAGTCCCATGCTTCTGCAACATGCAGCGAACATGCAACATGCAGCTGCTGGCTGACGTAATCGTGGAAAGTCAACAACGGCTGTGAAACTTTGGTAACACATTTTCCCGGGAATACACGCTATATCACATAGCCTCTCCTACGCTACTACATTATAACGACTTTACTAACAATGATAACATCCCATATATTTTGGCCTAAATCACCATAGCAGATCCATTTCACGGCGTGGTCACACCCCACCCCTCCCCCCCCCACACACAAATTATCGTTTTTTTAGAAATGTCTGCTATTTTGACTATGACGATGAAATGTGTGTGGGGGGGGGGAGATGAACAACAAGAGAGAAGGGAGGGAGGTTAGCCAGGCACATGCCCAGTTTGCTACCCTACGCTGGGGGAATGGGAAGGGGGGCATAAAGATGAAAGAGAGAGAGGAAAGAGAAGAGAAAGAGAAAAAAAAGGATTGTCAGTCAATGGGCTGACGCGTATGCAGCGGTGGCACTACACAAAAGTGAAAAGTGGTCATGTAGGCCTGTAGTCCTCAAAAAGCACAACACAGCTTTGACTGCTTTTTGAGCCGACGAAAGGCGAGGACGGTGTTCCAGTAGCATCTGCATAGAGAATGGCCGATCGTCCAATTGTCGCAATGCGTCCGAAAGCTTCCGTCCTTCCGAGGCAAATCGAGGGCATTGGCATATCAGATGGTCGATGTCTTCTTTGGTGCACGTAGTCTGTGTCATGGTGCAGCAGACGTCGCATTCCGCATTGTCGGTCAATCCGATGAGGGTTGTATATGAATTCGCGAAGGTAACCCCCAACCAAAGGTGACAAAGAAGCGAAGCTTCACGTCGACAGAGTCCGGATGAAGGTCGAAGTTCCAGTCGAGGGTTTATTTGGTAGAGTCTCGTATGTCTTATACTTGGGGTGCTCCACTCCAGCAGACACAGACTACGTGCCAGGTGACGAAGTTGCTTTGCAGCGTCAGTCCTTGACAAAGGAATCGAAAGGGTATGCCCTTCTTGGTGCGATGTGCGAGCCGCGTTGTCTGCGGAATCATTGCCACTGATCCTACAATGGCTGCAGCCACTGAAACTTTGACTTTGTGGCCTGTTTCTGTGACGTGGTGAAGAAGCTTGACAACCTCGTAAGTTAACTGTTCATGGCAACCTCGTCGAAGGACTGACTGCATGCTCTGTAGGGCCGATTTCGAGTCGGAAAACTCGGTCTCTGGGATTTGATATACCATAGGGCGCCACGTAAAGCCGCAAGTTTTGCCGCCGTAGACGTAGTGACGTGTGACAGCTTGATTCGCAGACTGATTCCTCTAGCTGGAATCACCACCGCACCGCCAGAACCAGACGCTGTGGTTGAACAATCGTGTATATGTGGACGTGGTTATTGTACATTTCGTGCAGGAGGTGCAAGCTGAATTGTTTTAGGGCTGATGAAGGCAAATTAGATTTTTTCTGTATTCCTGGAATTGAAAGACGTACTTGCGGAAGTGTCAGGCACCACGGAGGACACACCAGTTTCTCAGCAGGCGTAAAACCTGACGTAAACGATGCACGATGTGCGCAGACGAACTAAATTTCGTGCGGGGCCTCTCAGCAGCGAGGGTTGCCAATTCGTAAAATACATGGGCGAATATTGCACAAAGCCACGCAAGGCTACAAACAGCGAAACTGGGCGCTTTTACGACTAACATGCTCGCTGGTGGGTGTTTCTAGGCATTAGCCATATAAGTGATGAAGGTTTCGAGGTTGCTTTTTGTTAATATTTAGATAGTTGGTGTTATAGGTTTTCTCTACGCTGATTCTCAGAGCACATGTAGAGGTTCGAGTGAAACCACATGCACGACACGATTGTCCAAACTCCACAGACCGATACTCGTATCCAAGTGTGGCAGCTTGGGCTAGTTGGTATAAGGCATGACGATAGTTATAGCACGAGAACAAAACGACGACACAGAGACAAGAAGGACACGAAGTAGCGCTCGTGTCTTTCGTGTCCTTCTTGTCTCTGTGTCATCGTTTTGTTCTCGCGCTATAACTATCGTCGTATCCAAGCTTTCGCACCTCTCATATAGACACACGAGAACGTCGTCGTTAGCCTTCCATCACTTCTCTCTCGCTGTACGTACTCTCGCTCTCGCTGTACGTACTCTTGCTCTCGCTGTACGTACTCTTGCTCTCGCTGTACGTACTCTTGCTCTCGCTGTACGTACTCGGAATATTCTGCTCGCTGCCTTCGATCGCTTTGCAGTCATTTATAACTATTGCCTTCTTTATTTTTGGTGGATCAGTGGTGAGTATAGTGCAGATCTACCCCGATTTATGTGGCACGTATACGTTTATGATTAGGATAGTTTTGTTATACGAGATGCAAGGAATGATTTGCCAAACAGATTCGCTCCTAAAAAGCACCTAGGCAGTGTATATATTATAAGTACGAACTTTCTGCGGAGCAGCAGGGACAAAAGGGCACGCCACTCTATACATGTCTTGTCCCTGCTGTCCATGTAATCTTCAACTTTACTAATTAACCTTACGGTATAATGATCAGTCACCAACTATCCCAGCTGTCAACTTTATTAGGGCAATACAAATAATCTTGCCTCGCTATATGTCGATTTGCTGCTAGCATACTGCCTTCCATATTATTACGCCCATCAAACTGATTAAGGGGCTTTGTTGTCTGATAGCTTATCTGTGTGGCTAAATTTTTTTATATATATATGCAGAGACACTAGGACCCAACTCACGAATGTTTTCGTCAGCACGCATTTTTTTTCGATTTCCCGGACGCTGACAATTCGACCAACACCAGGATTTGGTTGCAAATTATTTTCCGACAATTCTAAACAAGAGCTTTCCGTGAATATCGTCCATGTTCGTTGTGCCACCAGTTTCTGGCAAAACAACGTGCACCGTACTCAGCATTCTGCCTGTTTATCAATTTACACGTTGAATACACAGACGATCTAAGGGTTCTCTTGATTATTACTAATTGCAGATGCGCAGAAAACTACTGTTCACTTTTTAAAAAGAATCTTTGACCAATATTTCCGCATCTGTGTGCACGATACATCAAGAAAGGAAATCCGCCCCATCGTTCTCCTTGGCCGAAGAATGACCTACTACTCTATCTTCAAATGACTGTGTTGCTTTAAAATTATATTAGAGCAGTTGATACAAACGAAAGGATTCATGCGTTTTTAATATGTTTAAGCTACATGCACGATCGCTTTGTGAGTTGATCACTTTCAAGCTCCTTTTCTCCTGCGATTACGTTCGTACCCGAATGGTCCTTTTCTGTCCCCCTGCCTGTTCCTCCTGAACCGCCACTTGGTAATGTGCAAACACTGATCTTGTGTTGCTTATACATCCATTATTATTCGTAATAATAATAATAATAATAATAATAATAATAATAATAATAATAATAATAATAATAATAATAATATTAATAATAATAATAATAATATTATTATTATTATTATTATTATTATTATTATTATTATTATTATTATTATTATTATTATTATTATTATTATTATTATTATTATTATTATTATTATTATTATTATTATTATTATTATTATTATTATATGACGCATACGTACCTACAAGTGGAACATGCTCGTTGTCGTCTCATGCTTTCCTCTATTTCCGAAATCGCTATAGACAAACAGTGCGCTTGTTTAGTGCGATTCTCTCGGCTGCTATTTTCATCTTGTGTGGGCAATATAAACATGTACTCCACAGTTTAAACCCCAAAGTCCTCTATCACCAACACATCATTCGATATCACCTCACCTTTTTTCTTTCTAACTACGCAAGATCAGCTTCCCAGGAAGAAACAAAAAACGCATTCGTCACTTTGTTTCCTAAAGATTGCTCTCGCATGGCGGCTCGAGCCCACGATGATTCATATATTCCAAAAAGGGAATCTTGCCTCAGAAAACACCAGCACATTTCACAAGGCCAAACGATGTAGTTGCGATATAAGAGGTAAAGCTCGCTGCTTTCTTCGGTGACCAGCAATTCATCACTTTAGGTGTCTTCGCAAGAGCCTATAAACAGCGAAATACGTATAATGCGAAGAGGCTATGTATCTTAATCAAGCTAACCATATGTAACGATAGCCCGGCGTTGGCCCTTCAAGCCGTGCTTAGCGCACGCAGCTCGCAATGGGATCGCCCCCATAATTTACAAATTGCAGAGAACGAAACCCAGCTGGTCATGCCCAAGCAATCCTAATTAACATTGACACGCTCGCTGACGATGATTTCACAGCTCGGGCTTTCTCTCGAAAATTCTTGAAGGGCGCCAAAGCGTGTGATGACACAAGCCACCACGTGAAATGACACGTCGCTTCACCATCAAATCGCGTCACAGTGCAGGCGGTCACCATTTCTTTATGTCTCCAACCGAGCTTTTCTCTCGAGGAGGACGATGGTGAGAGGGGAAAAGTGACAGAGGAAGAAAGGTCACAGGCCAGTGCCGCGATTCTGGCTGTGTATGCGGATGCACGATGCGTAAACTTTCAAGGATGCAGTTGTCACTGACCCTCCCGCATGCCGCCTCAGCTTCTGAATGTGCCCGTGCTTCTTCTTCCGTGAAGAAGAGCAAGAAAAAAAAACTAGCGTGAATACCTCAAGCCGAGTGATAACTCGGCGGCCCTCACGTTCGACCGAGGGGGACGCGCCAGACGAAAACGTCATTACAAAGACATTAAGGAAAACTGTAAGACAATGCAAGCGGAACGCAGAAACGAAGTATATAGAAGAGGAAGAAGACGAAACGAGGAGATTGGGGACGAGTGCTTTTTTGCGTTACCGTAAACACGGTTTATGCGCGCTTCCGGCGAGCCGCTGACTGCGAGCTGCGCTGCACGCACGCTTTAATGCATGCATCACGAGGGGCGTCCGGTTGGCGGAGCGCGTCGGCAATTTTGATCGATGGCCGGACAGCCATTGGTGCGTTGAAAGGGGGGAAGACGCGGCGCGGTGGCAACTGGCATCGGACGCGAATGTGGACGAGCTCGCAGTCTCGTCTCCTTCCTGCAACCGGACGGCCACTTTGTATACGTCTACGAAGTGGTCGCATCCTGGGAGAGAGGGGGGACCGGCTTGAGATGACCAAGCGATTGGTCAATCATGCGTCCAGTCGACGACCACTGCCTATCTTTCCCTCATATCTCTCGTCGAAAAAAGCTACCCCCCCCCCCTTCCTTCTCCCGGCTGCGGCGGCTGCATTTCCGATGGAGGCGGAAATGTTGTAGGCCCGTGTGCTCAGATTTGGGTGCACGTTAAAGAACCCCAGGTGGTCTAAATTTCCGGAGCCCTCCACTACGGCGTCTCTCATAATCATAGAGTGGTTTTGGGACGTTAAACCCCACATATCAATCAATCAATCTCCAACCCTGCGTCTTTTTACGGAACGAATTGTACACGCCGTCTTGGGACTTCGAAAGCACGCTTGTGATTGATATGCTCAATTCAGCTACGCTCGTGGTGCGCTTTCGTATATCTCTCATCGTTTTCGTTTTGCTCCCGCCGAAGTCGTCTCTGCACTCTCGGTTGAGCTCACTCCGATGAAATATTGCGTTCGATATACGTATAATTTATGCAGCCGCTCGAAGGACAGCCAGTCTTGGATATGTGTACTTGTAGTATTTGTATTGTGTATTTGTTATGTGCATTTGTATTGTGGTCGCCTTAGCTTCACGCGTGACTCACTTCACGACTAAAGTTGCGGCTATTTAATATGTGTTATGTTTTTTCGAAGAATTAAGCACTTCATCCTGCTCAGGGCACAAGCACTTCATCCTGCTTGTGCCCTGCCGCAAGTTCAACTCTCCTATAGATATTGGCCAGGCAGGCATCGCTGAGATAGTACCGACTGCAGCGTTGCCTTGAAACATTTGACACATATGAGGTTCAATTTGATTCTTCTGCTACATTATTATGTATGCCTGCTTCGCTCTCAGAATGTTCGTCTGCGGTTGTGCCCAAAAAGCGACTGCGGGAGACAGAGTCGCAGAAACTAGAGAGAGACATGGTATGAAGAAAGGCAGGGAGGTCAAGCAAGTGTCTGGTTTGCTACCCTGCACTGGGGAAGGGGAAATGGGAGAGAGAAAAGTAAGGAAAATGGAATGAGAGAAAGAGAGCGGGACCGAAGCGAAAACACACACACAGTAAAACGTCACAAACACAAAGTTCGACGAGGCGGGTCGATCGCAGAAACTTATCCGGTATATACGAGCGCAATTACGCGGCGATCAATAATAAATGTCCTTATTTTGAAGCAGTCCGCGTTTTATGTCCGGCGTGATTTACCGTGCCCAAACTCTCTCGGCAGTCAAAAAAAGTGCGAAAGTAAACTGTTAAAGGACTCCTATAGAAGGCAACAGAAATTGACCTTAGTTCTTCGCCTCATCACAATCTTTAGTACGGTTATCATCACTTACCTTTAGTACGGAAAGCAGCTGTAAAGGTAATCAAGGAATCAGCATTTTTTGCCTGACAGAATTAGTACGCCAAGTGTCACCCACTTATCGAGTATTCAATGCCACATTGCTACATTGTTTACAGATGAGTAATATGAGGGTACCGTTAGAAACATTCAACGCCATTGCTGGCGTATCTGGAGTATTGGTCCTTTCGTTTAGTATATTTTTACCACCAGCCTTATATAATTGCATTATTACAAATACTTTTTCATGATCTCTAGAAATGGAAGCTTTTCTTACCGATGAATTACCACTTGGAATAACGAGGCGGCGCAGTAGAAAATGTGCCTACATAAAGTTGGAGATCTACGTTCGTGTGAGATCTTAACATAAACATTTTTAATTGTCACTGTATGAGAATTTCTTGTAATAAATAAATGCCCCTATATTCAATGACTAATTGATACGTGGGGTTTACCGTTCCAGAACCACCATATGATTATGAGAGACGCCCCCTATATTCAGTCAATCGTGAGACTTCGAACAAATTTGTCAATGACTTGTTAGCTTTCAAATTAATCTGCGTGTGACCTACCTTGCTGCTTACACATCAGAGTTACTCGAATATAACAGAAGCCTACTACAACTTTTAAAATTTTTGCAATTACAAGGGTTCAAAGCGTGATCTTATAAAAACATTTTACACGCTTGAAAGCTCAAAGTTCTATGCCAGGTTTAATACATCGTGCGATCTTCTAGATTACTTACTGCTTAATACAAATGACCTGAACACCAGGAACACCCTTTATTTATTGTCGCTATTTAACAAATCGAGATCAACTTCCTATGCTCCACAAAATTTTTTATAAGGCAATGTCTTCATAAATTCCCAATGATCAGCAGCTTACAAGCATTTTTAGTCTAACCTTTGTTATTATCAGCACTTTATCCCAGTTATGATCTTGAAGTCTTGGGAATTGTATATTTTACTTCCTCTTTTATATTTTGTTACTTTGCTTTGTTAGTCTTTTTTTGTGGCTTTAGTAGTTTGTAGCAACGACTTTGGTATAGTCGGCCCATTTCTTCTGCTAGACTTTTCATACTTTGCATTCACTTCTGAAAAAAAAAACAGATTGTTTTGTCATTTTTACATCACAGCTTCTAAGTTAAGAACTATGTGACAAATTTCCACACACTTATATACGACTTACTTATATGGCTTTCGTGTCTTACACCTCCTTTTCTTTTTATTTATCTGTCTACAAATACTCAACCAAACTACAAATTTCAAACATATATCTACAGCTCAGGACAAAAGTTCATGCAGCAGCCGGATGTAATCACGTATCCTAATTATAGTCGTTGGTCTCATCGTAACTCCGTCTACTTTTTTTTTTAGATGGGCCCGATACGTTACAATTTACACCGCCGAACGCCATTGGTTACCTAACATGCTGCTTCAGGATTTCTTGTCGTTTATATATATTGTTACGTAACTTGGCTATTTATTATAATGATAGTTCCTCTCGTAACACATTGCTGCTAAGTTGCTAAGTTATGCGTATTGCTGTTGTTGCAGTAGGGTTCCTCCTTCTTCGATGTTATGTATAAATTAACCATGCACTGCTCAACTGTATTAACGCTTGGTTTTATGCTTCATAGCTTATGCAACGTACGAAGAAAGCTTCCTTGGAAGAAATAAAACGGGGATCATCATAATGGCTGCCGTCATCAGTCACCTTAAGCAAATGCTCGTTGGTACAAGGACGCCTCGCGGGCTGGTGCAGCGTTATAGTGGATCACTTTAGCAAAGTTACATAGTTTAATTATGTTGATGAGAAATTGCCGAAAAAAAAAGCGAATAGCGCTGCAAGCAGCCGATGTTCTGACCATGGGATTTGTCAAAAAAAAAAAACTTTCTTTGTCGAAGTGTTGGCTCCTGCAACGTTCTTGCTCAACAGATTCTCATCCCTTCGAGCTTTCACCCACCCCTCAACTTGTTTGCATATCTTACGTTAATACTTTATACAAAACTTCGTTGTATAAGTGGGCAGAAGAGTCGGTATTGAACGCCATTGCTACAGCAATATAGGAATCCCAAGAACTAGCGTGAGTTACCGGATACCCCAATGCCCGGTTAACCTGCCTGCCTTTCCCTCAATTTACTCTCTCTCTCTCTCTACATTTTATTAATTGCTAAGAGGTACACAAGTTCTTATCACACTCCACAGACGACTGCGCAATGCATTTGCTGCGCCGGCATTTCGCAGAGCAATAAATTCATTACAAGGACCCTGATAATATAAGTAGTGATGACAGCCAAATGGCCACTGCACGAAAATTGGAAACCGGGAAGCTTCACCGTGAATCGACGCATCTGCTTTGCATGCGCGAGTGTGTAAAGCAACCTCTGCGCAGCAGCAAAAAAAAGCGATAAAACGTTAACTACAGAGGATACACATTGCATTGATTGATTGAAATGTGGGGTTTAACGTCCCAAAACCACCATATGATTATGAGAGATGCCGTAGTGGAGGGCTCCGGAAATTTCGACCACCTGGGGTTCTTTGACGTGCACCCAAATCTGAGCACACGGACCTACAACATTTCCGCCTCCATATAGGAAATACAGCCGCCGCAGCCGGGATTCGAACCAGCGAACTGCGGGTCAGCAGTTGAGTACCTTAGCCACTAGACCACCGCGGCGGGGCGATACACATTGCAGGCATTAGTAGAAAGAAAAAAGAAAATCTAAATCCAAATATTACGCTCCAGTGAAGCGTTGTCTTCAGACTCGTGCCTGTGAACACTTTCAGCCTGCAAGGAACGATTTGCTCCAACTTTAAGACACTGAACTGGAAAATGTACTCACGTTCAAAGCTATATAGGAAAGGCACACCACGAACGCATGGTCGCTGGAATCCGCAGCCTATAGACGCGGGTCATTTTTCGCGCATCGCTGCACGCTGGCCGGCATGGCGCAGTCGGTTCGGCCGCGCCGGTGATTAAATTCTCCTCACGGCATTGCGGCCAATTAAGACCGCACGCAGCAACAATTAACGGAACACGGCTGCGAGCCGATAAGGATCTCCCGGTCACGTGATGCACTGCTTCACTGAAGACGCGCCAAGCCAGAGGCTACAGTGCACAGCAATGGCGCGAACGCAAGCCCGCAACAAAGCAAAGTGCAAGAGTATGAGAAAACAACAAAAAAAGCAAAAGAACGAATGCGTAATTGGCGTTATTGTCGCAGACGTTGTTCGTTGTCATTCTGCCGGTGTTACTGTTCTCGCCGAACCACCTGTGGTGCAATTAAACTACCGCGTTAGCACCGGAAACGGCCGCGCCAAAAAACATTCAGTGTGCTCGCGAAGCATGCAGAAGTGACATAGTTGAAAGGTAAAGTATTCTAACTTGAGAGCTAGAAGTCCCACAACACTGAAACAAACAAAATTAAAATACGTAGCGAAGAGAGCATTCACCGTATGGTGAAAAATTGAGGAATTTCGTCTTCATAATGAACAACAGTCGCCGAAGACTGGGCGCCACAGTAGAAAGCTAAAACAGAAGAATCCTGCCACCTCAGTTAAGTCGCACATCAAACGGCAATAAAGGACAACCCGGAAAATAGTACATACTCTTTATTGGAGAGTAGATCCGAGACTGCTTTTTTGAAGGCGGCTCATAAAGGCCCTTCAAATAAATCGTCACTACTATATATGAGTCCAGGACAACAGTATATATATATATATATATATATATATATATATATATATATATATATATATATATATAATGTGTGTGTGTGTGTTCTTATTAAGCCATGACGACAAAAGAAGCAAGAGGTGAAACGCATAGCTGACTGAGCTGATCACAGCCTGCAGGTCGGGGACTGTATCTTCTGAGGATAGTGAAGTAAATCGTGGATGGTTTGAAAACTAGCTGCGCTATCATGCCAAAGGTTAATCCAAAGTCTTATGGGCGATTCGCTCGCAGGATTTCAAGCTGGACGGTTGTGCCCTCGCAATCTCCGACTTCAGCGTAGCTCCCGCCGACGGTTCGCCCTCCGCGGTCTCCTGATGCCGTGCAGCTCTCGCATTGTGGTGCCCCGCCCTTGGACTGCTTCGACCAGATCCCCACTTTCCTATCTCCTTCTTTTTTCTCTCGTTGGCTGTCTTCTTCTCCTTCTATTTTCCTTCTATTCTTTTATCCCTCCTTATCCCATTCCTCTGCTGACCTGTCGAGGTGTCCTCGTAAGGAGAGACAGTTACGGGTCGGCACCTTTCTTTTCTTTTCTTCTGATTTAACCACTTATATAAAGTCTTATGAAAATGTTTAGCTGGATGAGACGCGCTGCAGCTTCAGCCTATCTGTCCGTCTTTCTGAATAAGAACAGCTATAGTATATGATTCGCACAATGCCCTAATAAAAAATGGTCGTGCTATTGTTTCTAAAACAAGCTTTCAATCGGTGTAATCGTAGCATAAAATATTCTGTGGTTACCTTGTCTTGCACATTCAAAGCGAAACAAAAATTACTCAGTGGACTGTCTGGAAGGTAAGAGAGAAGCCGTTGGTTTGTTTCTTCACTTGTTTGTTTGTTTGCTTGCTTGTTTGTTTGTTTGGGAACGTAATTCGTTGGGCGAGTTCATTGTTCACGTAAAACCATTATTCTTTTGTCCGTCTTTCGTTTTCTGCTCTGTACACCTGTAAAATTTGGTTGTTCAGTTGTATGTATGTATGTATGTATGTATGTATGTATGTATGTATGTATGTATGTATGTATGTATGTATGTATGTATGTATGTATGTATGTATGTATGTATGTATGTATGTATGTATGTATGTATGTATGTATGTATGACGATTCAGAGGAGGCCGACGTGTCGGTCATGCCCCTGACCTGCTCTCTGCGAGTCAGGAAGTCAGGGGAGGGGAAGTAGGGTGTGAGTACGAGAAGGAAATACTTGAGATTAAATTCGGCGAGTAACCTATACTTAGCAGTAACCTTAAACATTCTTAATAGTGCAGCGACGCTCTAAACGGGCTGTATGCGTAATGCTGATGGTGCAATTGCGGCATTCATAATGTAGCACTTTTATTCAGCGTAAATTTTTATTTCCTTTCATTTCTTCGTGACCTAACGTGATTCTAACCAGTATATTCGCAATAATTATGTGAAACTAACCACTCTGAACGTCATTTTAAGTGGATGAGTTTTATAGCGAGTACACTTCCTTAATCGACGTATGTAACTGCGCGGTAGTAAACACGGACGACAAGAAGATACAAGGACAAGCGCATCTTCTTGTCGTCCGTGTTTACTACCGCGCAGTTACATACGTCGATCATGCATCACCAACTCGCCCAATCGTCCACCTTGATTAGACACTTCCTTACTTCAGTGGTGGCGTGTTTCGATACCACAACTATACACTGTGCGCGTCAGCGTCTTGAAACACTTTAAGCGAAATCAACGTTTTACAACGTTGTAAAAATGAACCGTCTTTTGAGATGCATGTTCGCAGGCTCTACTTCGCTTCATTTATTTCGATACATTTTTTTAGAAGAACGGAGGAAGTGAAAGTTTGAAAGAGAAGGATGCAGAGTTCCGCCGGAAAACCGTGTTTATAGACTATACGACTTTTGACTTTCGCAATGACCTGTAAATAGAGTCATTACGCCCCGCTTCGCATACTCTAGACGGCGGGACATCGTAAAAAAAAATATGTATACTAAAGATGCAGACTTTTCCATATATTTTCCAACCCTTATACTTTGTTTTCACCGATTGCACGGAAACATTGCTCGTTGTTGACTTGCGCGATTTCCTCGGGTTAAGAAATACATCTGCTTACCTAAAGTGGTACAAATCTATACCCCATGCTTCTGCATTAATGGCTGGACAGTTAGTCGGTAAACGCTTGAATAACGGCAATTTGAGCAGCGTACTTTGTTTAATGGCGGAGGACTTTATATATAGTTTCATTCTCACTTCGATTCATATGAAGGGTCTCGTTCATTTTGCCTAACTATAGTTGGACCAACATAGCAGCTTCACCAATACTGCTAAATAAATAATATACACGCCACAGATTTTTTTGAAACGAAGTTGTACTTATTCATTCAGTGGCCATTTAAGCCTAAAAAGGAGAACTGATATTATAAAGCAGTGTTTTCACTTTCGTAATGGAAGCATGAATGAAATCTCAAGTCCTTCTTTTATTAATGAGGGTGGCGATTCGGGCTTGTTGGTATGATAGCGTGATAACATAATAATGTAATAGTTTGAATGTGTTCATACACGGAAAAGTCATTCGAGGGTTCCTCTCTCAAGCTCTTTTATGCACATCTTACAGTGAGCGCGTCTTCTAGCTGCGAAATATTTACACATGAGTTAATATACAAACTCACATCCGTAGCACACTTGTTAAGGCAAGCTTACACCGATCGCAAAAGCCTAAAAACTAACCTATACGCAAGGAAGTGACACGGATTTGTGCGCGAGCATATTCAATAAAAATTAATCATGGCGAGTTTTGTTAATCGATACGGGACATTCTTATCCTGAGCAACTTTCGATGTGAGAATGGCAAAGTGAATTTATTTTGTATGTCTAGCTGCTTAAGAAGAAATAAAGGTAAAAAAAACAAATATTAGCTTCTACAAAATAAACATGTGTGCCTCGTCCCCAGTGGAATTACTCAAAAAGGCTACCGCACCTTACAATAATTCTTATTTTACTGCTAGACATAGCTAGTAATTACCACTATATGCGCAAAATTTTACTTTGTTACCTTTTTCTTGTTGAAGTAAAAAAATTACACCTCTTGAAACATACAACCCACTAGCTCAGTGGGTGACAGATTCGTAATGGGCATCAGAAAATAAGAAAATAAAATACTCATAAAATTCATCAACTCTGTCAGTTAAATTCCCTCCAGCACAACATAAAATATTCCTTAGTTTTCTTCTCTATAGAAAAAAAATGCTAGTAAAAAAACACATATTAAGAGATTATATCAAGTACTTCGTGCACTGGGCCTAGAAAGTTTAAGATTTGTTAAAATATACTCATACACGACAAGAACGCTATTCAGATATGAAGGTGTACATTACCCTGCGACGTACGACAAAACAATACTATTATGTGCTCAGATTTGGGCGCATGCATGTTCAAAGAACCCCAGGCGGTCGATATTTCCGGAGCTCTTCACTACGGCACCTCTCATAATCATATAGTGGTCTTGGGAATTTAATCCCCACAAATCGATCAAATCAAAACAATACTATTTCTGTTTCTTGCTTCATTTTTGCATCAGTACGGTAAGATATACTTGTCACGTCAGAACAAAAATCATGCTTCCCCTGCATTTTTCCTGGCAGGAATAAATATAACGTTCAAATTTTTCCTTTTAGTCTTACGTGGTGAAGCCAGACAAACAAGGAAACAGAGAAGTGAATGATTCACGTTAAAGAACCCCAGGTGGTCGAAATTTCCGGAGCCCTCCACTACGGCGTCTCTCATAATCATATGGTGGTATTGGGACGTTAAACACCACATATCAATCAAAAGTGAATGATTGATAACATCTTGATTTGCAGTACCTGAGTGTAACTACTGAGTATAACTAAATAACAGGGCAGGTCTTAGCCGCACAATCACATTAATATTACGCATGCCTATCTACGACAGTATTGCCGATTAATTATGCACCACATCAACACAAAACATACCAACCGTTATCAAACAGCTCATCTCTCTGTCAACGACGAACGAACTTGCATGCTTGGATTGTTCTGCGTCGGTACTGTTTCAACGAGTTATTGCTTAAAATAATGCAACCAGTTTTAATTCTTATAACGCGAACTGTAATGACATTTATCAGACATTAGCTTTTAAAAAAGCAATAAAAACATTAGCAGCAACAAAACAGTGCTTCTGTATGTAAAACATGAAATTCAAGAAGTGATCCTGGAACTGCTTAGTCAGCCTCGCGGATGCTTTCTAATAAAAGTAATGAGTCCGAAATCGTTCGCTGAATCCGCAGAGTACATATGAAATGCTACACGAGGAAATGAAAAGAACCCATATGATTCCGACAGCATATACCAACACAGGCATAATGCTGGAAATGAGAGGAGAGGACACGTAGACGCAATATGTATGCAAAACAGTGCTGCATATACAGTCCCTACCCACGCTTTGGCACCCCAGCAGCACAATCTGCCCGGGGTAGATATGAATATTGCTATTTACGCGGCGTATTCCACAGAACATGGTTTTGTTCTAACTACTACGCAGAGCGTTAGTAGACACGTCAAAGATTGTGTTTTTTTACAAGCGTTCCTTACGATGGCTCCATGCCTCTAGTCGTTATTTCATTGAAAAAAAGTAGCGATGTCGATGCGCATGTACTCTGGATGCCTTCGAACGTGCTAAAAAGTTTCACTCTCACAATAATCTCTTTCGTCCACTTAAAGAGCATTCTAAGTTCTTGTTGGCAGCCAAATACAAATTCAATAAAGTAACGCACATGCGCTTAGCAAGATCATCGTACAGGAATGAGAACATAATAGTAAAGAGGGTGATGAAATAATCAATTACAACACAACGATTCTGCGATGAAAACTTCCAGAACACGGCCAATTTAATTAGCAGGCTGTTACTTTTCTGTTTCTTGTTGTTACCTGCAAACGATCTTGAAGCGCCGTTCACTTCTGACCCTCCGGAACAGTTTGAAACATTGTGCGCAAAAGAACACTGGCTGTTCCCTTTTTTTTAGCTCTCTCCCTCTCTCAACGAGTTACCGTCCCGGAGGTGCCCATCCGATCAATGTGCCTCTGCAGCGTGTGCGTTTAGGGAGACCAAATAATTTCGCTGTGCACGCCACGTACTTCCCACATGCGAAGCTTAACAGCGTACGATTGAGAAGAAGTCACTGACAGAAATGCGATCCACGACGACACCAAAATGGCCGATTATTGCTTTCAAACTGTCGCCGCGCAACGACGACAACGAGGTACCGTCGCAGCAATAAAAATGGCGATAGAGGCCATCATCACTCGTCCCGTGACAATTGAGCGGTTAGTGTCAGCTCCACGCCGTGACCCGCGCCAGCGAGTCGAGCCATCCTGGCGGGTCGCAGAAAAATATGTGGTGGCCGGACACGAGAGGATTCGATTCACTGAGCGTTGCGCAAGGACCGCTTGTATCGAGCCCTTGGCCACTGTTTATATCCGCGGAACTGGCTTATAACCGTGGGAGAGCGAGGGGGGATCGCCGGGAGGAGGGCAGGCGGAGGAAGCGAGGAGGTCCGAGGGCGAAAGAAACATTTTGTAGCAGACGCCGGCAAGCGCGTAGGCTTAAGCGCCGCTCGCGGATATCGAAAGCCGCGATTACGGGAGATTGCTCGGGCGTCGGTGAGGTCGCAGGAGTCAACAGACGGTGTCGGCGTTCAAGTTGACACGAGTACGAGAGCACGGATGCGAACCTGACGGGGACTAGGGCCGACTGCGCGTCGCGAGAAGAGACGGGGGACTCCGAGCGCTAGCGATATCCAACGGAGGCGTTCGGACTTCCGGGCCTAACGGGGAGTGTCTGTCTTTAACTGTGGTATCGGGCTTAGTGTGGAAGCCACCGGAAAGGCAAGAGGCATCGCTTCGCGACAAGAGCAGTCACGGATGCGGGCCGTAGGGGAGTGGCGGATAGGAGAAAAGCGACGTGCCAGTCGCAGCCTTACCTTGGCAGCGCAGCCATCTTGCGCGTCGTCAGAGCTCGCAGCGGCGCCACCATCGCCTCCCCGTTTCACGCAGAATCCGGGGTGGACCAGCGTAGCACCGCGTCGCCAGAGGGCGGGGAGGACGAAGGAAGGGGAGTTGGGTTGATGGTGAGGAGGTTCTGGCAACTTTGTGAGAGCCTGGAGGAGAGAGAGAAAAAAAGGGCGATGCGCTGCCTTGAGAGAGCCGAGGGGGATCGGAAAAGTCCCTTTCAGGGCGCCACCGCCGCCAGGACTGCGTTTTGGCGGCGCTTGACGCGGCAATGAAGGCATAAAAAGCGGAAGAAAACTGTTTGAAGCGCCTTGGTCGTGAATAAGTGGTCCGTGGGGGAATGCTTGTCGCTCCCAGCCTGAGCTCTGCTGTCACGTCTTTTGAAAAATTTTTTTTTACAGCGGCCCCGAAAAAGGAAGAGTAAAATACTTCGATAACGGACGCGGCGCCAAACAGGGGACGCCTCTCGAAAGAGAGCCGCGAATGCGCCAAGTTGTGAATGATATGAACCGTGCGTGCGAGTAAGGCGGCATTCCGAAAAAGCGGGAAGTCTGTCACTGACAGGCCTCACGAAGTGTTAGAAGTCAGAGAATTTCGCGGATATGCGAAAGACACCGACAGAAAGAAAGTGTGCGAAGCGCCTCAAACAATTCTATGACGCATTCATTCATGCAACAAACACCTGGCGCATTGGTAACATTCAAATTGAGAGCCACTGTGAAGAAGAAAAAAAAAACTGGACTGGATATTTAGAGAAGGCAAACGCACGAAGTGGAGACGGAAAGTTAGGTGGGCTGATGACATTAAAAAAGCTCGCATGTATAACGTGGCAACGGAAAGCAGAAGACAGGGTTGATTGGCGGATCATGGTAGAGGCCTTTGCCCTGCCGTGGGCATAGTCAGGCTGATGATGATGATGATAAAAAAGCACTTGCTGATGATCATATTGCTTCAAGTGATATTGTATGCCTTATAACCAAAACCAGATTCGTACAGCTGACAAAGTATGTAGTCTTCCACACTGGCGAAGCCAGAAGGTCCAATCGGACCTTCCTGCAAAAAGGCTAGGAAGGTCCAATTCTCTTCCGCCTACCCTCCCATTTTTACCGTCACATGTAGGCATACACAAGCACACAAGGAAAAATACACACACAGAAGCGCACATATAGACTCGCTCTTCCAAAATGTTTCTCATGTCAAAAAAAGTAGCCGGTGTCCCACAAAAGGCACCAGATTTCCATAAACAGTATGCATTTCCTGTGGCATCTACACACATCTTCAAAATGTTATACAAGCGTACGCAAAATGTAGCCTAATATTTATGTTGTGAATTTTGTAATTGTTTCTGTTGTTTGGAAGTTTCTTCCTAGCTTTATAACAACATCATAAGTTGGAAAGGACTCTGAGATCTTGACTCTTTGAAATAACGACACTCGATACGCACAGCTTTGTATTATACAGAATATCGCGTATTGTAATTACACCCCGAACGTACTAATTGATGTATTGAGAACAGACACGGTGGCAAAATATGTCGAAATGTGCCCGGCTGCGATAAAAGTAAAAAAAAGAAAACCTGGCTATCTAATCAAATTGCGTACAGTTCGCTGAAATAATAGAAATCGATTCGCCCATCGTTGTACGCTGCTCCATTTCGAGAACTAACAATTTCCAGTAACACAGCGATTTGCCCAATAGCTTCTGCCGAAGAACTCTTGGCCAGCAGATGATGCGTATCCGTGAAGTAGGTCCTTGGGATACCGCATTCGGAATGAGCCGATATACCATAGGCTGATCTCCTCCAACGAGGCGCCACAAGGCCACTGAGCACCGATTTGCGGCTTCCTGACTTATCTAATTAAATTCACTATACCAACGCGTAATTCAACTTGGTAGTCCCTTGGCCTACGAACGTCGACAGACACATGTAGCAGCTCTGACGGAAAACCACCTCTTAATATACTGAGAGGTGGTTATGTAGAAGTATACATATATGTAGAAAGTGCACCAAACGTGTCCTATCAACACACACACACACACACACACACACACACACACACACACACACACACACACACACACAATGTGTGTGTTAAAAGATTTTATGGTCATTTCATCAAAAATACAAAGAGGAGGAGTTAGCTCATAACAACTTCATTGCTTTAGTGACAGAATCTCCACACCAGTGCATTATGCTTACCATATCATTAGCCTTGCTTGTAATCAATCTTATGACATACATAGAATTAGGAGTCATTGAATTACCGTGCGTTCAAGCCCCCAATACTAACACACAAATGTGTCATTAAATGTAAACTTATTAGCCACTTTTCATGGTCTTCTTACGATATTTAGTGTTCTTGCATATGTATAGAATAGATTGGATTTGTGGGGTTTAGCGTCCCAAAACCACCATATGATCATATGTATAGAATAAACATAAGCATAGAATACTCCAGCAAATTAGTTATAAATGTAAGGTTTCGTCAGAGATTCAACCAAGGGATTCAGTGATATATGCTACTATTAGAAACTGCCCCCAAGTTAAGATATCTGTCAGTATGCTTGGGTGTTGCAGGGGTCAGAAGTTAAGATTTATCCTAATGAAACAAGATGCATGCGGCCGTCCTGAAATGACATCTCCAAGTCCGTCCGACAACAAATATTTCCATTGTAATCACTAGAGCATGGCTTATTAGAGAATCGAAGATTAAATTGATTTCTTGTGTGTGTGTGTCCAGAAGCTTCTACTTTTGTGAATGTTTATTACTTGCAAACATTTGGAAAGACGCAAGAGCATGATCTACTATAAAAGAGCAATAAAGTATGCATTGATACTACGACGGCCACTCGACAAAATTTGAATGCTAGCCCGACTGTTTTCGTTGTAGTAATACTGACACATAGAATTCACAAATTTATGCTTCCACAACACTTGGTCGTCACTGCCGCCTTAGCTTGCAGCACGACGAATCATAGACTGCCTGAGCACTCATGGAGTGCATGCAGTAGCCAGGATGTGTACCGGAATAGGATACACCGCATGTCGGTGATGTTCTGAATGTGATCCTAATAAGTATCAATAAGCCTTAAGCTTGATTCCAGCTTACAACCTTAAGGGGAAATTGCCGTCAGAACGTGAATGAGTCGAGTATACGAGCAAATGGTGAGCAATAAATTGGACCATCAATAGGGTTGTCAGACGCTAACCATGCAACAACGCTAGTTGGATAGTGACAAAATCTTTCGGAAGTGGTTATCTATCCTGCAACATTGTGTAAAATACGAATAATACTCAATGTAGAATGATCTCAACATGGAAAGCGTTTCACATATAAGCCATCGTCTCCTCTTCTTCCCGAAATAACAATTATTATTACTCTAATGCCAACTGAACACAACTCAATGCGCACACAGTATACCACCTGCTTTTGCGGTGCCAATGAAAGTGTGAATTCTGGCAAAAACATGTGCCATAAACAACATTACTATAAAATTGCTATATAATATGCATGTATAAAATTTCCTTTATAGAAGAAAATAAACAATAGATATTTGTTTTTACAGTTTACCCGAAATGTCCAACTAACGGAGAAAACATTACTGTATGGATATTTGTGCGGCGCTCTTACCCGTTGTTCGGTTTTGAACAAACACTATATACATCAGCCAGCATGTGCTCAGCAAACCACCGCATTTGCAACAGGAGAAAGGTTGTTTCTTCAAGCTACATATTCTGTAAGTTGTATATACGTTGTATATATGTTGTATAGCCGAAAGCATTGCAATGCATATGTTCAGAGACGATAGCCAAGTGCAGGGACAATGTCAAGAAAGAAGTCGCGAAAGAAATAGACTCTTTTAAGGTAAGAACAATGAGTGTTTTATTGTTACATTGATTACCCGGGTGCCACTTTTTCCCACATGATCAATACCACAAACGCAACTACATCGAAGCATATTTATACAGCAAAAAAACAATGCCTCCCGCGTCTTTCCATGGAGGGAATTCGAGTAAATGCGTCGCCGAGTAAGGAAGGGGGGTATTGCGTGAATGTTGCGTAATTATGTATGGTTTCGGAATGCCTAATTGTTCTTTCGTCTTTATTATCCTTATTTGTTGACTGAAGGAGAAGCGTTGCCTCCAACTTAAAGCGAAAGCCATGTAAAGACACCCTTGACTGAATTCCGAATGCGCGAAAATCTTTCACTGTTAACAAACACATGCCAACTCAGCCTGTTAGCATTGGCGGGGAAGGAAGGCCTTAGCGAATAACCTACTCATTTTCAGCACACTTGTCCCTGTTACTTACGAAGTATTTCTAATGCATGTTCTTCTAAGCAGCACACAACATTATAAAACGTAGCCCTTCACTTTAGGCGTACTTCTTTCACCCGAAAGACGAAGAAGAGCTTTTCATTATTCTAGCACATCCTATGAGAACAAGCTTTCTGCTTCGGTGTTAGAGAGTTATATTTAAAGTGACCGAAAGTTTCCTGAGAAGAGCAAGAATGGTTCTGCAGTGCGAGCGGCCGTTTTCAAAGATGACAGTCTTTTAAAGATGACAGTCTTTCTAGGGGACCTTTGTCACAAACCGTTTGGCCTGCCTGCCTGCCTGCCTGCCTGCCTGCCTGCCTGCCTGCCTGCCTGCCTGCCTGCCTGCCTGCCTGCCTGTCTGTCTGTCTGTCTGTCTGTCTGTCTGTCTGTCTGTCTGTCTGTCTGTCCACCCTTAACGGCACCCTAAAAGGCACCGAAGTGACCGGCGAATAACCCAAACGGCCGACCCCATCCGCAGCTCCCACCACTATTGCTCAAAGTTCAGCGTTCATGTCACTTAAAAAGCAATTATTGCGCATATTCGAGGCACCATAACAACACGCATACCAGTCGCATACCTTTGTCATCCATTCACGTACCGTAATACCAAGTTCGGTATATGTAACGCTAGCGAAACGGCCGCGAGCACATCATGAGCGTGGCATGTAGTCATGTTGTTACATGACACGCATGTCATGATTTTCATATTAAGATCTAACGCTTGTGTTCGCCATGCAATCATGTCATACCATACAAGTTTTGCAACATGCCATATGAACAAAACCACCGCAAGTGTTGCAGGACCATGAAATGTGAATCATGACATTCATGACATACATATCATGATTTTCGTGTTATGACCATTCAAATATGTTCTAAATACAGTCAAGTTATGCCGTACTAAGTTTGGTATCGATACCATTATTTAAACGGTCAGGAGAACCAAAAGTCGTACGCGGCTAGATAGATAGATAGATATATAGATAGATAGATAGATAGATAGATAGATAGATAGATAGATAGATAGATAGATAGATAGATAGATAGATAGATAGATAGATAGATAGATAGATAGATAGATAGATAGATAGATAGATAGATAGATAGATAGATAGATAGATAGATAGATACGTTCAAAGTTGCCGAACTTCACTAAGAAATGCTTCGCATTTAGAACGTGGAATTATCAAACAAACATTTTCGAAGAAAGACGCTCCCTGATTTTTGTGGATCATTTCGCTGACATGATGTGGTGTTATTCGCTTTACAGTTCGAAGTCACATCAAAGCCAGTCTGTCGAACCACTTTCCCATTTTTTCGGTATTTTTTGTATACTACCTGGTGCAACGCATCTACCAAACTTCATAACTATGTGTGACTAATCGAGAGGTTTACAATATGTAACAACGTATAGAAAACGGCGCACGCAGTAAAAAAAGAAAGCAGACGGCACATGTACTGCCGTATTTATTTTCTTCATGCGCTATTCCGATCCCTGCTATCATGAATCTCTACAAGCACTTCTAGTACCGACAAAAACGAGCAGCCAAACAACAGTGCATCGCGAAACCATTCGCAATGACGTCTTTTGCACTATAACACATGCCATGCAAAGCGGACAGGCTATGGAATCACCGCTGCATGTATCACGGCTGGCAAAAACATTAGCACTCGTGTGCTGCCCATCCGATCCATCTTGCTTCTGCGCATCACGCGTCGCCACTGATGCTTGTCGCTGTTTTCGTGCAGGTTTTCCCTGCAACAGAGGAAGACGGAGCGAAGTGGGAAGACGCAGGGCAAGGACATGGACGGGGCGCGCTACAGAGGAAAGAAGATGCAACGACGCAGCCACCACCCGCCCAGCCGACACGAGCCCCAGCAGCAATGCACCGGGGGTCACCTGCGGCTACGGAAGGATTCCTGCCGCGCTTTCTCCCCCTCTCTAGCTTGCCCGCAGAGCACGGCCGGCCACTGGACGTGCGTTGCATTCTGATGGTGGTAAGGAGGGCGATGGAAGGCAGGGCGGCCACCGAACAACATCGAGAAAGAGAAGAAGGCACGGCTTCCCTCCGCTCGCTGCCCGAGGCCTCCTTGGACGGAGGGCCCGTCCATCTGCCGCTGTCGTACACGGCTCGAACAGGAGACGCTCCTTCTCGTACCGGTGGGGGCCCCCGTGGCACGTTCCTGGGCCCCATCGTCATCTCGGATGAGCGGGACTCCAGCACGATGCGCGCATCCTTCGTGAGACGTTGGTATCCGTGGCTTGCCGTCCTTCCTTATTTCTTCTTTGCTGTCTTCTACAGTTTATACATGTCTTCCTCTTGGGCTTTCCGCGTGTGTAGCAGTTTAGTTGCGCCTTAATCTTTGCTAGGCACCTCTCCCTTCTTACCTCCACGCGAGCCAGTTTTCACTTACGTGTGCACGTCTTCCCTCCCAACGTTTTCGTAGCGCCTTCTATTTTATTCCGCAGTATTGGGGTAGAATGCTCGAACATCAGTTCCTCGACTTGTCTTCTTCGCGCCTCATTAATGCTTTTCTCCCGACAGTTTTCTCGCATAAGATGATCGAATACCCAATCACTCTTCCCAAACGACCTCCACTGCCTCGGTGCTGAGAGCGAGGGGAGAAAGTCGAGGTAGGATATCTAAGAAACGCGACGTCCAGTGACTTGCGAAAAAAACGTCAGCCATTTTCGTCACCATAAGCTTGATGAAATATAATCTTGTTTTCTCTCTATTTTTGTCATGCATTGTAGGGACTATAGAGCGTAAAATATAGATTTGAGCTCACGTCGTATCATGAATATGCTTTCCATTTGAATATAAAATTGTTCGAGCCCATGACCCATAGCTTTCGTAGACAAGATCGCATGATGTACATATGGTGCGAGCATAGCCTTATAATTTAGTCAGTTGTTTCTAACCCAATCCAGAATTGCATGGAAGCCTTCTTCTTCCTGTCTCTTTAGGTTCTAGAAAATATGCGCTGGTGCACTCGTAGGTTTTTGCTTAATTGGCGGACCGATTGTATTGGCAGGAAAATGCGTAAGTGTTCCCAAACATTTTTTTCTTAGCGGTGAGGACCTCTCATGCTGCTTGATATTTAATACGTAACAAACTCTGACAGACATCAAGTCATCCTCTTAGCAATGGAGAAGGTTTTGTTTTCATAACAGAGCTAGTTATGACGTTACAGAGGCCAGTATAAATAAGTATAAAGCGTCAGGCCAACGTGGGACGTGAGTGTTATGAGGAAAGGAGAACAAAGTTGGTCTCTCAACTGTTTGCATCTCAGCATTTGGCTATACACTTCTTTAAAAAAAAATAGGTGACTGAAAAACACACGTCGCTAGCACCGAAGGTAGCCGCGGCTATGATTACGACGGCAGAAGTTGATGAGTCATGTTGATTGGCCACCGGGTTTGCAGATAAATGATGATACACTTCGCTTCAGTTCTTTTGCAGCCGATGGAATGTGCGCAGTGGCTCCCTCTAGCGTTCCTCCACTCTATCTATCTATCTATCTATCTATCTATCTATCTATCTATCTATCTATCTATCTATCTATCTATCTATCTATCTATCTATCTATCTATCTATCTATCTATCTATTTCAAACTATCTGCCTGCCTGCCTGCCTGCCTGTCTGTCTGTCTGTCTGTCTGTCTGTCTGTCTGTCTGTCTGTCTGTCTGTCTGTCTGTCTGTCTGTCTGTCTGTCTGTCTGTCTGTCTGTCTGTCTGTCTGGTCTTTTTCATACCCATTCTGGCCTGCCAAATTACAGCCTAGCTAATAAGGTATCATGAAGGCTTAGCATACCTGTCTCTCCTTTCTTTTCTTAAGTAGGCCAGATACACTACGTACGTGACAACTGATCCATCGTGGTTCGAGCTCCACATACGATATACGCGCCTGCTTCGATTAATCATAACTTTTTTTCCCTTCTTGCCCTTACCCATCGTGATGACGCACAAGTTAGTGGAAACTCTAAGTTGAAGATTGAGAAGAATATTGATTGCACTTGAACTCAATGATCGCCTCCTGAAAAAAAGCTAGTGGCGTAGCCAAAATTTTTAGGGAGGGTTTTGCGGGGCCAGTAAAAAAAAAACTATAGAGGGAGGACGGGGACTGGAGCTGCCATTCATGCATTATTTTAGTGATTTTGTAGGTGAAAATGCATTAGTAATTTTAATACAACGATGCATAGCGTAAAGAGCATTGATTAAAGAAAGGTCAAAGGGAGGTGGTGAAGGGGTAGGCAGCGTTGAGAACAGCTTGTTGATGTTCAAATCCCGGAACACGCCCGTGAGAAAAAGATTCTCGCAGGACACCGGTCCCAACAGAGTACAAATCTGAATGCTTAGTTCAAATACGTGAGATTTGTTTTCTCAATAGCGGTCCGGTATTTACACACAATAATCTTCCTGTCTGCCTCTGCAGTCCCGATTTGAGGAAAAGAAGACTGCTATATGCCCGAGTACCAATACAAAAATTAATTTAAGCAACGGGACTTCATTCACTCTTTTCTCCTTACGAGGTCAAACGCTTTCACAACCTTTGCCTAGGTATCAGTCGTACAATAACGGTCTTCCAAGGACTTTATTAACGGGGTGTTGAATGGATCGAGGGCACCGGTCTCTGAGGATAGTTTCGTTCACGTTATGACCCCATCTCGTCACGTTTATTGCGCGTTATAAGAGGTTGCGAAGCTATAAATCGCCGTTTTATTTGTGTGCTTTAGATGCGTCCTCAAGCGGTGTATAAAAAGGAGGACAACAAGAAAACACGCATACAGGGTGTACGAGAGATAGTGGCACACTGCCCTGGCGGGGGATACAAGTTCGATTGGATTGGGACAGCCTCGATTGCCGCGACCTTCTCGGAAGCATTCCGATCAAACGATCGGCTCGTTCGCGTAAGTGGCAGAGGCCTCGCTATATTAGCACAGGGCGAGCGGAACATTTCATCCAGTATACAAAAATGCGAAGCCGTGCCGGTGACATTGCGCGTTAAAGTACGTGCCAACTTAACACGTGGCCACTGAAGAGGAAATAACGAAACAACACAAAATTATTTTTGTGCACTCTAAGAGAAAGAAGATAAGTCCTCTGACTGTTTTGTTTGTTCGGCGTATATGACTACCTTTAAAGAGACACGTCATTTTTTTACGAGATCATTACACGGTCATTGCAGAGTAGCGGGACCAAGAAGAGTTAGAGAGCGTGGCATTAGGAACCACTGAAGTTAAAAAGTATTTTTCTCTTGTATTAGTAAATTACTCTAACACAATACGAAAATACTCATTCTTGCTTCGAGAACACGTTTCGTAAACGAAAAAAATGTGAACGAGCGCTCAAAAAAAAGAAATAAAGTACGGATGGCAGCGCTGCTGTAAGGTTCCTGCCCCAGTGACCGTGGCGTCATTCTAGGGCCTACGTTGTTCTTACTAAGTAAAAATGGCGTACATTGTCTTCCGAAGAAGTCGCAGACGTAACACACCAAGTTTCAGCAAAAGTTTGTTGAGAAAATGCGGCAGAACCACGGGAATACTTTGTGAAATCCCGGACGTCACCTCTGAATATCTCGGTGGCGTGATGTTGAAGAGTAATACTTTTGACACAGAGTTTATCTTGCGATATAAAGCTATGACAGTGAAACTAATGATTGATTGATTGATTGATTGATTGATATGTGGGGTTTAACGTCCCAAAACCACCATATGAATATGAGAGACGCCGGCCGTATAGTGGAGGGCTCCCGAAATTTTGACCACCTGGGGCTCTTTAACGTGCCCCCAAATCTGAGCACATGGGCCTACAGATGAAACTAATGAGGCTCGTGTTCTCAGTGTATATTTTATCAGTATAAACGTACTTATCGTTTCGCTTTAGGTTCTCATTAGAGAGTCACATTACACGTGGCATGTATAGACTCACCGAATAGAGTAACTCGTAGGTTTGATTTCGTTTTCTTAAAGTCTTAAATATAGCATTGTTACAAGCCACCGGGCTGCACGCACGTCTTTGAATTGACACCAACGTAACTGGACTATTCTGCCTGCCTTGCCATCGTCCTTCATCACTCTTTCGGTCCACCCTCCCCAGTGTATAGAGTAGCAGGCCTGAGCTATATGTCGCTCAGGCCGGCCTCTCTGCTTTTCTGTACATGAATTATCTCAACGCGCAAAACAAAACAAAAAAACACAAAAAGCAACCGACCTCACGACTGGCCAGCGTTCCTGGGGACGGCGCCGTTGCACAGGGTACCACCGCGTTTGGGGTACAGCAGCGCTGTCTTCGACTCGGCGTTGACTGTACAACAACGACCACGAAGACGTTGACGCCGGCTATGCCGTCGCGTCCGGCTCCAATAGCGATGCGGCGACGACGACAGCCGCGGCCGTCTCGAGGAACTCCTCGCCGACTCCCGACTCGCAATGTCTCTGAGGGTAAAATACCGAACGAGTGCTGCGGTGCCTCTTGGCGAAACGACTTGCGAAGGAGAGCGCGCGGGCGGTCGCTGTCGAGAAGGAAATAAATATTTGTTCTGTTTTTGGGGCTGGGTGTTTAGTAATAGCGCCCGAACGTGAAGAAGATTGAAGGGGAGGAGATTGCGGGGGAAAAGGAGAGCAGAAGCTGAAGAAAAGAGACTGAAAAAAAAAGAAAGAGTGATAAAGATAAAATCGAAAGACGACATAATGAGAGGATAGAAAATGTATAAAGCGAAAAACGTGGCCACACCGGACGTGAATTACTTGCACAAACCGCGCAGACAGCATGCACGAAAGACCCGAAGAGAGCGCGCAACTCGGAAAGAAAAGGAAACAAAAAAAAGTTATAATAAAACGATCAAATCGAGAGGAAACCGACAAAGTGGCGACGATATAACGAAAGTTGTAAGCTGTTGAGTTTTCTTATCTCTTCCCGCAGTACGTGTGTGTGCTCGTGTAAGCGCGTCTGTAGTTTAGGTGTCGTTTTTTTGTTTGTGTGTGTCGCAATTCGTCGTCGTCGCCGGCGCGCTTGTCTCCACTGGACCGAGAAGCGAAAGGTGGATGGGGTGAGTGTGGGTGGAGGAAAGGGAAGAGGGGTTGCATGGAGGGGCTGTGTCTGCCTTGTATTAAATCTAGGAACGCAGAATGGAACAACTAGAACGCGTAGCGTGAGTGAATATGTACGAGGGGAAGTGCGCAAAAAAAAAATACGGAACACACAACAACAGCAACAACAAAAAAGGCGCTGCTCATGCATCAGGTTATCGAGAAATTTGGTGGAACTGCGGCATTTCGTTGGCGCGCTGGTGTGACGGAATCGTTCGCCAAGAGCCGCCAGCACGACGGGCTCGGAAACAAGGCAGAGGAGGCGAGGCGATCTCTCTCTGAGCGAAGGGCACACTACACGCGCGCGCTTATGCGTAATTTATCTCAGCGCGGGCCGCTCGGGCAGGACGGTGTCGCCGGAAATATTGCTATGCATGTATTCAGACCTGGCGAGAGGCTCTCCCCGATGCGCTTCCCTGATTGCACCGCCGTCTGGATCCGAGAGAAGTTGGAGAAAAAATATATAAATATACACAATCTAGATAGAGAAGGAATGCAAAGAAACAGCGCTGCGCGCCGTTCTGGCCGAGAAGCGTTGGAAAAAAAGTTGCCCTTTTCTTTTTCGAAGTTTCCCTCTTTTCTGCATTTGTTTCCTTCGTTATTTTCTTTTTCTGGACGACTGGACAAACTCGCCACGCTCCGAACGAAACAGCTGTGCTGCCGCGCTGACCAAGCATTTGTTTTGGCTTCTTGCACCTTTTCTTTTTCTTTTTCGAGGGCGAACCCAACGTCTTCACCGCCATTAACCGCAAACGGTCATGCACGCGAGTGGCGAAGCGTATAAAGCGGTAGCTGCACAATCGCGGCCAGAGGAAAACGTTAGTTCGCCGTGCATACATGCACTTTGACGTCAAGTTCACTGCTGTTTTTCTTTCTTTTTTATTTAGTTTTACAACGTCTTTCTTTGAGGCGTATAGCTGCTGCAGTGATGTTTCGTGCAGGGAATTTTCCCTTTTTAGGGAAATTTTCGCCTGTCTGTGAGCCAAAGAAAAAAGAGAATCTTCGTCATATTGCAAGGAATTTACGAATGGGTAAATTTTCCTATGGCCACCGAAAATAAGTGGTCACATTGCGCCTTCACCTGCTGTAATCGGTTCTGGCACATGCACCACGCAAGCATAGCCTATGAGATTCGTTTCTGATATTCACGCGGAGCGATTTCTAGTTCACCGTTGGTGTTAGGCTTGAAGCCCACAATGTGCAGTGTACTAACAGTCATGCTTTTGTTGTGTGGCAGTGGAGGGGACTAGCCATAATTTCAAAAGTCGCCAGTACGTGAGACACTTCTAATTGTATGTGTGTGCGTGGATGGAGGTAGACATTAGTACTGTTGTGTAGGGCAATGTGCTGGGAATTTCGTCAACGTCTGCAGGGAACATTTTTCGAAATTAGGAATTTTCATGTCTCAGAGTGGGAATTCTTCGGCGTAGTACGGAACATCAGTGGCTGCTTGCTTTAGCAGTACGCGAAGAGAATATATATATATAGAAACTGCCTTCAATTAAAGAAGAAAGATAGTATACTCTTGTCCCGTCTTCGCAACCTCCTTTGTTATTTGTGACAACACTTTGACGAATAGTTCAAGCTTGCGTTGAATAGTCTTGCGTCTTTAAAAGAAAATATCTATATGCAGTAGTGTCAGTAGCTGCTCGGTAGTTAGTGAAAGCATTCCGCCAGCTGCAGGCGTTGACAAGCATTTAAGAAGTGGGTATGCTACGGGAGGGGCGACATAATTTAGGACAGTAAGAAGCTTTTATCTTCGTTGTTTTACTGGTAGAGAGAGGACATTATTTTATTTTCGATGTGATCCAAGGTGACCGCCATCTAACGCCATCAAGCAAGACGATGATAGAGTAAATGGTACATATCTTTGGTGCTGCGGGGAAATATGTCACCGTTCCAGCCTGAATAATTGCACCAACCGGAAAACCTTGTGTAGTGTGGACAATTTTATAAAGGCGAAAGCTTTACGTCGCTCGTAAAATACGAACAATTACCACCAGTCTTCTTTGAATCGTTACGCAGTACTAGGCGCTCTTCATCAGCACAAAGCGTATAATCGAACCCTTCTTAGGGTGGCGTTACTATCCCGTAGCAGAGTACTAAGTACTCTAAATCGTTAATCACTTTTTCTAAACCCACCTTTTCGTGCGGCTTACTCGCCACCTAGGTTTTGGCAGAGACGGCTCACCGTTCTGCCATAGTTGAGTATGAAGTACTCGAAATCATTAAACACTTTTTATAAACACACACATACCCACCTTTTCGAATCACACATATAGATCACGTGACTGCAGATAAAATAGTCAAGACGTTCCAATATAATCAAACTTTGTAGCACCCTCGTGACGTTATTGCAACGTCACGTAACAAAACGATGGTGTCATATGATGCTGACCCTTTGGGCAAGGAGGACCAAACCCGGTGCCAAAACAACACCTGGTGGTGTGCAAGGGGGGGGGGAGATGTTAAAATGAGGTTGGAATTAGAAGTCCGCCGTGACGTTGTAGGGCTTACAATGCTCAATTGCTGACCCAAAGGTCAAGGTTTCGATCCCGGCTGCGGCATGCAGTTGCATTACAGAGGCGGAATGTTAAAAGCCCGTGTGGTGCGTGATGTCAGCGCACGCTAAAGAACAGCGGCTGATCGAAAGTTGCGGAGCCTTTCACTATATGGCGTGCTTCATGTCGTATCTATAGGGTTTGGCACGTAACAATCTCAGATACTACTGCGCTGAATAAATTCTGGCTTTCACCTTTTATTCGTCTCAGGCGAATGCGTACGACACTATTGTCTGTATCTACAGCGTAGCACGTTGAAGACGCTTTAAGGACGCGGGAAGCGTTATATATATATATATATATATATATATATATATATATATATATATATATATATATATATATATATATATATATATATATATATATTCGGAACTCATCTGGTGCACAAGTATGCGGTGCGGATTCACAGATCACAAGAGCTGTCAATTAACTGAAAAAATAATAACAAAAGCTGAGCAAACGCACAAACAAAGAAAACATACTGAGCGGCATTGGCATGTGCTAAGAGGTAAGCGCCCGAAAACAAACTTGAAGAGGTGGCTGTCACCATGATGTCGCGTACCACGCGAGCGTGATGGACAAGTGGCAGGCTGCATGTTTGTGTGTTATCTTTCTCTCTTTCCACTCTATCCTCCCCCTTTTCCAATCTGCCCTTTCTTGTTCCCTCTTGTAGAGTAGCAAAGCGGCTATTCTGGACTGTTTATCCGGCCGGCCTTTTCTTCTCTACCACTTCCTCTCTCTCTCACACACACCACACACACACACACACACACACACACACACACACATATATATATATATATATATATATATATATATCAGAATATAATTTCGTCAAATATGTAGCGCGAAAAGGACTAACATCTCACTAAACATAAATAATTATTGCGGAGAAATGCAGTGGCTGCTATATTCTTGAAGACCTCACTCACTTTTTAAAACATGAAAATGCCAGCGGTTGGCAAAAGCACAATCATGTGCGCCAAATGTACATACAAAGGTATCAGTGTACGTGTAATTTCAAGTGCATGATTAAATCAGCAGGCGGGAGATGCAAGGAACGAGATATCGTTGTCTGATACATTTAGACAGGTTCGATAACGTAATATGCCTCAGTTGACGAGGTAATTAACGATGAACGTGAACAGCTCTTCGCAATTCAATGTCTGCAAGTCGTGCGATTACAACCACTGGAAACTCCGGATAGCCTATAAATCACGCCAAGAGATCAAACTTCTGAGCTAGTTGGTTTGTTGCATTCACAGCAGTCATGGCAGCGAAATACTGGGAGCAATGACGAAAACAGTACGTGAGAGGACAGGACACGAGTTCTCAGCAGTACGTCTTGTCCTCTTCCCTGGTCTGCGTGTATGCAGCTCTAAGGTGTCACCTAATATAAACGACGCCATTGTGTCTTCTCTAAAAGCATCAGATTTATTCATTGATATGTGAGGTTTAACGTCCCAAAACCACCATATGATTATTACAGACGCAATAGTGGAGGGCTCCGGGAATTTCGACCACCTGGAGTTCTTTAACGCGCACCCTTATCTGAGCACACAGGCCTACAGCATTCTCGCCTCCACCGAAAATGCTGCCGCCGCAGACTGGGTTCGATTCCGCAACTTGCGGGTCAGCAGTCGAGTATACCTTAGCCACTAGACCACCGCGGCGGGGCGCTAAAAGCATCAGTGCGTGGCTTTTAGAAGTAAGGGCACTGGCGGAACTGGACGCAACTAAAGCTCAACAATAAAAAAGAAATAAGAAAATACAATGAAAAGGGTTACATAAATAAAGGTACAACCAACACAAAATAAACAGAAAAAAACGCCCTTAAAAAGGATTCAACGCTAAACCATGTCATGCAACTTATTTATAAGAAATACGTTCTTTTTTTCAAAGCCAGAAAAAAACAAAGGAAAGATTACCGAACTACACTGCACGCCGTTTATTACTTTCGGTAGTTTAAGCTTTCCAGACGTTCCAGAAAAATGACGTCGAACAACTTTTTTCATCTGCTAAGCTCACGTATGGACGTCCTGTTTTTTTCCCTTTTCTTCACTATTTTTGTAGGGGTAATTGGCAAAGTTGTTTATTGAAAAACGCTTGCAAGTGCAGCCGGAGACCATACTTTACACACACAAAAAAGAGTGCATTTTTGTAAAGCCGTAACAGAGATAGTGTACACATGTATATAAGAATAGGATAACAACGTTCCGCGGCGCTAACTAGGCTTATTTATTGCGGAGGGGCATTAGCCGGAAACACTAACACGTAGTTTTAAACAGGTTTGCTGGCAGGCTTTGTTCTTCTTTTTTTTATGCGCTGTTGGTGGCTCCGGAGGCATGTAAGTGTGTGCCAGACTTTGCAGTCATGGTTGGTTTGGACAGAATCTAAGTTGGCAACTTCAGTACGTAGTGCCTAAGAATGAAAAACAGAACATAATCCGTTAACATATTTCAACCGCAAATGTTAGCGGTTTACGGGCTTTCATAAAGAAGTTAGGAAAGCGCCTAATGTAGAAAACGGTCACACACACACACACACACACACACACACACACACACACACACACACACACACACACACACACGCACACGCACACGCACACACACACACACACACACACACACGGATCACCTTGAAAACACGTTCGTGAAGTGTTTTTTATACATTGGCTTCGGTGTCCTATCCTGCTGTGGTCTATTGCCAAGGCGCCATACTGATGAGGCCATACAAGTTTCAATTTGCTGGCCTATTATCTTTTTAATAACGAAGGCTAAATAGAAGAACATTCGTGCAATTAGGTTGATGTTTTTGTAATGAAATACCAGGTTACAGAAATTTCAAAGCTGGTATGGAGGCATCAGTTACTTCTTGCTAGCTATAACTCACTATCTTTAGGACGTTGCAACGTCCCAGAATCAGTCATTTTGATCAACTACAGGAAAGCTGCTCATTCATTCAAAATTTCGTTGTAGATTCCGGGTCATTGCGTTACAGAAAAGGTGTTCTTAATCACTTTCATAGCCATATTATTAAATTTGAAATCAGTGCTCCAAACCAGAAATTGTGTTTGTGTTGTCCTTTCTCTAACAGCTGCCCTTTATCACACAGAGACCACGACGGCTATGACAAAGGTGAATCTAAGGACGTGCTCAGAGACCATGGGTCAGTCTTTATTTTTGCAACAGCCTCGTCGGCAAGTTCTCGTCCTTATGCAGTCACTGGTTTCTTTTGCTTTATATCAGCTGCTGAACTTATACTTTTACGCACCAACTTTTTTTTTTACCAACTCTGCCCGTGTTTAATTGACGTAGTGCTATCTTTCGGGCTGAAACTCTTGCGTGTTCGATTGGAACAGTACCTAAAGCAAATACGAGTGCGACATTATTTTGTGGGGAAACAGTTAGCAGACAAGATCTGCCAACCCAGCGCCGATTCGGACAAATTAGTTGCACAGACCTACCTTTGTGTTTGCTTTCCGCTTCCCCGTCTCAGCCCTTCTTCCCAAATTGTCCTTTTCTGGGCGACCGATCTCCGTGCGCCGCAATAACAATGGCGGCCACCCTAAATATAGAGCCTGTCATATAGCCCTGTCTGTGCCGAACGCATGGTCATAAATCTACCGTCTGTTCTCATTACGGTCCAGAGAAGGGCACGAAAAAAGTAAGGCTTGAGGATGACGACCACATGAAATGAGATGTGGGTTAACGATCAGGAACCTGGGAGATGAGCAACGCCGTTGATTGATTTCGTCGAAGGGTGCGTGACAACCTGGTCGCATGTCGGTGCAGGCTGGGCGAAGCGCAGGAACATCATGTGACGAAATTGCTTGGTCACGCATTGCACTATTACGTATTTGTTAGTGAAACATTTCAACAGATTAACTTTCATAGTTAGCATGGGTCTGAGATCACTATGCTAAGTGTGTTTAGACATTGAGCACATTGCTCGCGTGCTCCTCCATTATAGTGTATTCAATATACGTTCTGAGAATTATATTGCGTATAATGATTGTTTTTCTTTTGCAATGAATAAGACGGCACAGAGGTCAGGAAACATGCTTGAGAATTAATGAGTGTCCTAATGATGTGGAGGAAACGGTTATTTCTATTTCGCGATACATGGACAATTGTTCGTTTTGTATAGCACTTGAATGAACAAACGATAATTCATTTAGGAAGAAAAAATTGCTTGAATAATTACCCCTTCGCTTGGTTCTTGGTAAGAAACAGGTACATTGGATTTTGAATTCGTGGAAATGTGCTCAAAGTATGTTTTCAGGATTTTCACATCTTCAAACTTCGATAGAGTTGTGGCTGGTCATATCGTGAGAATTTCGTCGTTGATATCTACTATGTGTGGTACCATGAAGTGCATGCATGTTAAAAGGAAATAATTTGTTTTAGAATGCCCATATCGTGATGCTATAGCGTTCGAGCATATAGTGCATTATTGCGATTAAATAATCAATCAAGATTCACTAATGTAATGCAACCAAACACCTTGCAGCAACACAAAGAGGCAAAGTAAATTCATTTTTACATATGGTGCATATTAGCGTTTTTTAAGGAAATCATATGGTTATGTATGAAAACAATACACCTGATAAAATGAGATGTGCGCACTATTTTACATGTGGTAAGTTATAACCACTCACAATGCACGCGAGATAGGGTGCACTGATTTTCGGTTATTTGAACGCTGAGAATCAAACACACGCACAGGGACGTAAGAATTAGAATATTGTGATGCATGTGTGTTATCTTTTCGCGCAGTGGTCTAACCTAAATAGGGCGCAGAAACCTGGCTAGAGGAACGAAAGAAATCACTTACAACTATGAATAAAAAATTGCCCCGTATCTGCGCGTTTCACTGCAAATATCGTCGAAAGACGATAGTCTCGCGTGTGGAGAGAGTTAACAAAACGTTTATTTGATGTTATGCGCCAGAAAATCGGTGAATTGTATTCTGGGAGTGCTGCGTTAGAGAGTCTCCATCCATGCAGTGAAGGTGAACGAGCGCATCGAGGCACGTTAGACACGAGCTCCATCTGGCAGTTATCTTCGAAAACGAAGGAAGGCGTGTGCGCCCACGGAGAAAGATGTGTACCTGTCTCAGAGGGGATAAGGAGTAGAACGCAAAGCGACGGGAAGGTGCCACCGTGTCGTCTTAGCAAAGCATTGGAAATGCTTTTTTGAGCATCGCGTTGAACTGTCGGCGCAGCGTGATAAACCATGTGGTCCTTAGAACTGCTTCTGTGTGCTTTCTCTAGTATAAAAACACACATACAAAACATCGATGCGTTGTTATGGTGCTTCAGATATGCGCAATTTGGTTTTTTAACTGACAATCGCTCAAGTATGAACGCTGAAACTTGAGCAACATTGGTGGGTGCTGCGGATGGGGTTGGCCGTTTGAGGTATCGTTTGGTGCCATTAAGGGTATCGTTACCGAGGACAAAGAGACAAATGTGCAGACACACAGACAGACCAACGTTTTCGGCGTTGATGGTCACCATATGTTGACTATTCTTTTTTAGCCTAAATGTCTGGGAACTTCTATCCAATGAGCAACTTCTCCGTGATGGCAAGATTTTCGCTTTGATTTTCCAAATGTGACGACCATGTTAGTCGTATTTTTAGTAGGGGTGTCCATGGCTAACGTAGTTCATGATGCTTGCCCATGATATCTGCACATCAATCATCGCCATCAGCTGGCACAAACTGGCTGGTGACGCAGAAGACGTGAGTCTGATCCGAGTCATAGCAGTCGTATTTCTATGACTCAGCCGCAATGCTGGGATGCTGTGCCTGCTTTTTTCATATGCACGTTTGTGAACGGCGGGAGGTGGAAGTTTCCACAGCTGGAGCAATTGTTATTGTTGTATGCCACTAACACCCAGAGCTTTACCTGACCTGAAGGCCACACAATGATATTTTGTGACGGGCCTGTTCTGCACAGAAGTGGCGTAAAACATTATAAAGACTATTTGATGCGCAGCTGTTCTTGCACAGCTGCAGCCCATAACAGTATCATGGACTGCATCCTGCAAACATAAACGTGCCAAGAGGCAGAATACCAATGTAAACATCGACCTTTCTATTGCCCCTCTTTCTTGTGTCCTGTTATTGTTACCGTGATTTAGGGCTGTACAAATAGGTTCTAGTATCCTGTAGAAATATTCTAAAATCGTGTGCCTGACATTGTTCTGGGCATTTATTGGCAAGTGATTGCTTCCCGCCAATGTATATTGTTCTATACGCGTGCCTATAGTTTGGGTGGTGAATACCAAAGTGAACAATGTGAAATAGTGCCATGACTTTGAACATTGGGTTAGTTGGGGCAACATAATTCCGTGTTTCTCAACTCATAAAACGAGGATGAACAAAGAGAGGACACGCAGAGCGTTGACACACAACTCTCTGTGCGTCCTTTCTTTGTTCGTCCTTGTTTTATGAGCTGTGAAACATTGAACGAAATAGTGCAACAGCGTCATGGCCTCACCGCGCCGCGGTGGTCTAGTAAATAAGGCTGCTAACCCGCAGGTCACGGGATCGAATCCCGGCGGCGGCGGCTGCATTTTCGATGGAGGCTGAAATGTTGTAGGCCCGTGTGCTCAGATTTGGGTGCACGTTAAAGGAACCTAGGTGGTCAAAATTTCCGGAGCCCTGCACTACGGCGTCTCTCATTATCATATGGTGGTTTTGGGACGTTAAACACTACACATCAAATCGAGCGCCTATAACCACTCGGTTTCTGCGCTGTAACATCTCTGACTGCTTGTTTAGATCGTTTTTCTACAAGCATGACAAAGTGTGCTGATCTCTCTGTCATACGGACACCAATTACTTGCACGGCGCCTTCACACGTCTACACCTATTCCATCCCACGTGAGACCGCAACGGGAATCTGCCTATTCGCAGGTCGTAGGCGTATATCCTTCCACAGTATACGGGAAACATGGGCCAACCGAAGGCGCCTTGTTCTCGATGCAGTCGGGAGATAGGAGGTGCTTGCGAAAGGGATAAAGAGGTGGGAGGGGGGGGGCGAGAGCGTGAGTGGCGGAGCAGCCGGCTTGGACTCGAGCTTGTCTGATTTGCACAGGAGGGTATGATCCGTACACAGGATAAGCCCTATCTCTCGTTCCCGCGCTGCGAACGCTTTCCGGAGCTGCCGGTGTCGTCCCGCCGACGTCCCGAAGATGTCTGCCGCGGGTTGTGCCTGGGCCTTTGCTCACTGGGCCTGCCACCCAATGATAAATAGGTGGCCCCGGCTGATGACAGTGATTCCCGGGGTTGCCGCAGCAGCCTTAGAAGCACCCTTGTTAGCCTTTTTTTCTCTTTTTTTTCTGCACGTTCACGACAGCACCACGGGAGTACATGCGTTTTGATGAATGACGCCAAATGACTGCAGGCCACACTTTGTGAGATGTAGTTTTTTTATATGTAAACGTGTGAGTGATTAGACTAACGACCGATCGCGGAATTCAATATTGATTGCTTCGGGCTTTCTGCGAGATTCGCCGTGCGTGTAAGCTGAAGTCTGTGGTGCGTGAAATTTTTGACTACCAAAGTGTTGCCGCGTCGGGACGCTACTGTAGTGGTTAGTTCGTAGTAAATCGTTATCCGTGAATCTTTATCCATGTTCGTAGTAGATCGTTATTCATTAAGCATTAATTCAATACACGTGGAAATGTCGAGGCCCGTGTGCTCAGATTTGGGTGCACGTTAAAGAACCCCAGGTGGTCAAAATTTCCGGAGCCCTCCACTACGGCGTCTCTCATCATATGGTGGTTTTGGGACGTTAAACCCCACAAATCAATCAATCAATACACGTGGAAGGGGAAGGTCATTTGGTGTCACGATTTAACTGTGTACTTTGATTTGTGATATTGCCGTGCACTTTATAGCGAACAATTTCGTATGAATTCGCGTCATCGGTGGCCTTTCGCTCATGGTCCCATTCGCACGAGACATGCAAGGGTTTCGCCCTATGAAGTGACAACTAATTGTTTCATGCGCTAATACTCAATATTACGCAACTCCAACGATCAAGTTGACCGAAACATTGCAGATGTCTTTTTATCTTTATTTTTTTATATGTATTACGTATATGTATATGTCTTTTAAATGTTATTATCGTCTCCTTACATTGATGTTCCACGAGGGCGCTGTAGGTACAGTAAATAAAAAAAAATGTTGGCAGCAACAAGAAAAAAAATATTCGAAGCCCGTTGAGCATCCGAAAAAGATTGCGTGCTTAATACAACTACCAATGTTTCCCTTGAATTGTCGGATTTATTATATGTCATGACAATTCGCAGCCCTTAACACCGGACGCGTCGAAAAAATCGCAGACTTGTTTGCGCATTCGCCTGCGACAACTGCATCAACAAAGCAATCCTTCGTTTTGTTACTCTTCCAATCATTTCTTCTCTGCCGATTGCATTGATCCTTCGCACACTGAAGAATTCTGCCACAGGTGACAGCCCAGCTTATATCGAGAGACGATGTGCGTGATGATGTCTCATTTTGGTGATATGTGGAATCATTGATAACGCCTCATGACAGTGAAGTGATGTGACTTGTGGTGTGCCGGCCGCACACGTATACATTTACTTGAACATCATGTGGTTCTTGATTGACATTTATTTCTTAAGCTCTTTTTTTTGGTAGCGTAAGCTACGCTGGCCGAAGTTGAACAGTTTCGCGTGGCTTACCGAGAGCCGTGCTGCGCATGCCTGAGGAGTATTGACGTCACACAGCGCATATCTGGCGCGCCGGAGAATACCTGGAAGTTAGTGAAGTGTTACTGGTCTGGCACTTCACTAGCGTGAGCGCGCTTGCTGATCCGTCCATCCGTGCGTCCGTAGCTCACGCTACGTGTATCCTAGCATAGTCGAAATGAGCCCCTTCTTTTTATTTGTTTTTGTGTTTGTGTTCATAAAGTCTCCCGAGGTATCGTCAAGTATCGCCAAGTCTTGAACATATGACTCAAGACATCTATAACGCTTTCGGCCTAATAACATGCGTCATAGGCGTCGGTGGCACTGGGGCGAAAATAGCGAGCTTTGACACACAGATGCGAGAAATGCTGCCGGCCTCACAGTGCCGATGGGTCCTGTTTACGAGACCCTCGTGAAAATACGGAGAAAATGATCGCTCATATTCGAAAGCAAAAGCTCAAGGATGCGGCCCCCCTGCGCGCCAATTCTGATATTGTACACAGCATGCAACGCAGCCTGGTGGTTTCGTCTCAGGTCTTCACCGAATGCGGCGGTTGAGTAATGACCCCCACGGCCTGCAGGCTGATACGTCTCCGGAAGATGTCGCATTAATTCAGTGCCCGCAGATACAGGATGTGGGTGGATGTTCTGCTTCGATCAAACGCCTCGCAAAGGAGCGGAAACTCGCGCGCCTGCTCGTCATGCATGCCCAAATCTTTCGGTGTCGCAAAGAGGCGTAGTCCCCGTTCGGCCGCTCGCTTTCCGATGAACAGGACGGTGCAGTGTGAGAGCTATGTCTGACGTTGTCTTTCCTGAAGTTGCATTTTTTTTTTCTTACTGGAACATTAGATGGGTAACCGAAAGGCCACTGAACTTCTATCTTGTATAGACATTATTTGTTGCGAGCATGCCATGGTATATGACCCGAGAATCTAATATATGACCCGGGAATTTTATCACCAGATAATATAACCTGAAGGAGGGGCTGTATACTCACGTTGATAACTTTTCAAAATGCCCTTATGTGCACATATACCCCATCGCACTTGCAATAAATGTGTTCAGAGTTCACTTTTCTTTCCCCTTTTTCCCAGAAAGCATTCTGTCTGGCAAAACTACTGTGCATTCGGATGTGGTGAAAGCAGTAGTATTATGTTGGATGCTGCGTTTTGAACTGCGTTTTAGCTTTGCGCAGAGGCGGTGTCGCATCCAATGAAGTGCGTTTTGAACAGCACGAAAAGCAGAATCGAAAGAGGCCGATTGAATTTCAATAGCTCATGTTAAAATGAGATTCTTTAGGCCATGTAAGTGATAAAGACATTGTTCACATCGAACTACAGATATATAACAAATAATCTCAAGTGGGTGAAGTGGCACCACCACAAGGAAACCGTTAATGTGCTAAATATGTACTCATTTTAGTTTGCTTGTTGTGCTATACGTAGCCCCCCAAATATATTTCGGGGAAGCGTACTCACATCGCATGATGTCCGCCAAGGATGCACGGGTGCAGCTGGTGTGCCTGGGGGTTTGAAGAAAAAAGACACAGTACACCCGACTTTGGCACTTTACGGTACGTGGGCTCTGTTAGTGCGTGTGCGCTTTTTATATATCATGTAGGTTTATATGCTGCAGTGTACTTACTGCAGGCTGTGAAATTTAGTTACACGTCATATGTCCTTAGACAAAGCGACATGTAATATATAGCCGCATACACCCTCTAGCGAAAGTTCTACAGATGGTGTATTGAATATGTATATTAGTGGATGTAATCAGTTGAACCTAAGTGGCTCGTCAAGGCTATAGTTTCTAGTTCGCTGATAAGAGGGACGAACCATGCATCACCATCCAGGGTAGATATGACAGCATTTACGTTGCAAGCATTGGGGTGATGGGAATCCTACACTGTTTGAAACCATGCAGAAGAGTCAGACCGGTTCTATGACCACGTCTAAGTACCCTATTCCACAAAACACAGAGTGTTCGTGCAGTTTCTTCGTGAGAAACACAGTTGAGAATTCCGCAATTTAGGTGAACGGAGTCGCAGCATTGCTCTCCTTAAAAAAAAAAAACTTAAACGTGCTGCTTATTTTCAGAGCTCAGACGCAATATCCATGTGAAACGTTCAACTTTGTGGCTCGAGCTCTCTCAATGGAAATTTCTTACACTTACACTTCAAGAATGAATAGATTAGTGATCTGTTCGAAACCTTTACATTTTCTTAAGCTGGACGACTGTGAACAGTATGCCACCAAGTCCCTTCCACACCCAAGACGTGCATGCAATGTGCTTTCAAGTTCCGTGAATGTTGCATGAAATACATAGCATTTAGGACTGTTTTTGAAGGCCAATATTTTGTGGCAAAAACATCAGCGTTTGCCACGAGATATATGCATTGATATGCAATTTGTCACCTTAAATTTTTGTCGAGTCACTAATCGGTGCGTAATACTCTACTATGATCCATTGAAACTCAAAGTCCATTTTTGTACGCACCTGATGGCTACACGTACATGCAATATATAAGTTGTTAGAACGAAACATAAAGCAAAAGGCAATCGAGGTCATCAGTCATCTAATGGGTCTCCGAAACGTTTATGAAGTTTCAATAATGTTTCTAGCATTTTCATTTTCTCCCATCGAATTTCAAAACGCTCCCTGTTGAGCACATCATTTCATAAGAAGATTTGCACGCTCATAACCTAGGCTTCACAGCGAGTCAAACAGTGCATTTGTCCAACCAACACAACCTGTAATTGCAGCGTTTCATGTCTGGCTGGCTTCGGCAGCAGATATCACTTCAAAAAGACACTTGCAGAATACAATGCTTTCTACTCTATACAAGTTTTTTTGTGTGTGTGTGTGGCAAAAAAATTAGTATTTTGACTTATTTCTACCTCCTACTTCCAGATTACCAAAGTGGGGACACCAGTACGATGTTGCCTTTTACCGCAAGAAGAAAATGAAGAGAAGAAAGATGGCGAGCAAGAAAAAAACATTTTCTCTAAGTGAAGTTAGACAAGAACGTTATATGAAAAAAGAGAGCAGGCCACCAACTTGCACCGTTCCCACAGCCTCGAGAACAACTGGGAGCAGCTGCTTATAGTCTGGCAATGACAATCTACAGTAATTGATTGATTCATTTGTGGGGTTTATAACGTCCCAAAACCACGATATGATTATGAAGGACGCCGTAGTGGAGGGCTCCGGAAATTTTGATTACCCGAGGTTCTTTTACGTGCACGCAAATCTGAGCAAACGGGCCTATACAGCTTTTATACAGCTATACAGCTTTTAGAAAGCTATACAGCTTTTCCATGTGCTATAGTATATATATATACAGTTGCCTTATTACCATGTAATGGTTTCTGGACGTAAAACAACGTATAATAATTTACTACTTAGATGCATACATACCCATCAGTTGGTTATGCTGCGTTTTCCAGCGTAAAAGCTTCAAATGCAGTGATGCACAAACACACGCTCATCTGGCCCTGTGACGTTTCACACTTTTGCGTGCCAAAACGCATTGAAATAAAAGCAGTAATGAAAAAAGTTCAGTTTGGGACGTGAGCAGTACATATCCAGGGAAATAATTTCAAACCATAGGCATTTAGTGCAAACGTCATTGAAATCTTTCATTTTCAATGTTATGTCAGTGTTCTATCGTATTTGTTTCAATATTATTATCCAAGTGTTAAGAAAAAACTGTATCTGTATGTAGACACGTCCGGATGTCTGCTCTGGGTGTCAAACTCGTTTTGGCATTATTTATTTAGGTAATTGTTTATATCAGTGCGTGTCACCAAATATATTTAACTGTTTTAACGAAGTACATTTAAATTCATATTGATGAATATAATAATAATAGTAATAATAATAATAATAATAATAATAATAATAATAATAATAATAATAATATAAAATAAACAACTTTAGAATAAATTGCTGTAAAACATGACTTTCTCAAGTTCCGGCATGAACATGACTTTTGTCAATGTGGCAAACATTACTGAAAAATGAAAAGAGACTTTCCGCCTAAATGAGCTTTTAAATGTTTAGAAAAGGAAAAAAAAAGTGTCGTTGCATCATATATGAGAGTGAATAATTGGTGCTTGAGTGTAATATATTTCCTCAGCAGGTCCGTGACAAGAAGGGCACTCCACCAACCAACGCCAAACGCTCCACATTGAGCAAACAGCAAAATTGAGACGCTGGACTGAACGAATACGGCAAACCTCACCAGCACAAAAAAACTGGGCAAATTGTGCAAGGTCACTAGCAAACATTTTCGCTCAGCCCTGTATATGTACATCTTTCCCCAAGAATTATGTCATAGTCGAACACATTATGCGATGGTGTATTTAAATGGCAAGTTTTCGTTTGTGAATTATTTTCAGAGAGTGTCTAGTGAACTATGTGGGGGGGGGGGTTGCATTTATCTATATTACTTGGTTACTTTTTTTTTGCTTTCAGCCTTCATGTGCTGCCCCTCAACTATTCAGAGGTCTGGAGTATCCCCCAATGAATAACTTTAGGAACACCTGTTTAGAATTATTTTATACTAGTACCAGTATTGAAATAACGGCTATGAAGGGTGCGGGTAAAAAAATGAGTACTGTTACAATTACTTGTCTGACAAAATGTTTTTTTTTTTCTGCATTAGCGCTCAATGGTGACTGGTACTCCACTGGAAAAAAAAAGTGTAAATGCAATGCAATCCTCAGGACTCATTTGAAGTGCTTGATACTTTTGATGTCACTGGTTAAACTTCTGCAGTACAAGCCGTTAAGACGTAAAAAAACGTTAAGGAGGGACACTTCGTTATTCATTTATTTTACTTTATTGCGGAAATAACACGCCTTTCCGAAAATAATCCTGCTCAAGAAGTAGAGTTCTAGTGTACATGTTAAACGACACTCCTAATGTATATATATTGTGACGGGGCAAGGTCTTGGCTTACAGGACAGCGTCCACCGAGAATCGGCAGCAGAACAAGATGTCTGATGTCCCCTCGTGCAAGCGCCTAACGCACAGGCGTCTTCTTCATCTTCGCTAAGTGCCACGCTTGCTCCTGTCGATGATGCACCGTAACAATATATATATATATATATATATATATATATATATATATATATATATATATATATATATATATATATATATATATATATATACTCGCGATTATATCTGTGCATGCACCTTGAGTACATCAAGTACTAAAATGTAAACATGTCGGGAGAGTTTCTTTTCTCTTCTTAAATACTTTGCATGTCACTTAGAATGCCACTTTTTCAATCACGCCTCACCATTTCTCTTATATCCAAAATGGCTAAGAGTCGGCCAGTTCAGTGCAGTTTGCCAAAAATTCATTTTCACTACTAGAATATAGACGCTGCTCCGAGAAGACGTGTGGACACCATGCAGTCTTACATATTGTCCACTGTTTATTGAAAGGAAGGGTCCAGAACAGCCAATTGTTATGCCACAATCCACTCATTTACTAAATGTTTTGTTTAGTGTAGCTCGTAGGGGTTGTGGTTCCCTGCGGGCAGTTTGCTTTCGCATCGTTAAAGAGAGTGCCGCAATTTTTTCTTGCTTCGTGCTTTTTTGCATTGTAATAATTCGAAACCACAGAAGTAGCTCCACCATCGACCAATAGTCACTCTGTAGGAAGCGGTGAAGTCTCGTCGCGCAGCTCTTGCAGTCGATGCTCAAACCTGGCGTGTGAAAGAAAAGCGCGACGGTTTCGGAACAGGGGGAGGAGGGGTGGTGTGCGTAGCACAGGCCGTCATTCGACCGCACCGGTAGCCTTCCATCATCGTCGGCTACAACGTGACTGGACAGCACGGCGCCGGGCCCAGCGGTTAATACCTACTCCGTCATACCTGTCCCCGGAACCACGCACAGGCGTAGCCAATCCCTTTGGACAGCTTAGGCGTAAACATATGTTTAGGCATCAGCGGCCGGATGGCCGTACCCGAGGTGATACACAAACCGGATTTCGGTTGCGTGTCCCGCTCCCAGAAACACTGCTTAGAGAGTGTACGTGGCTCTTCTTTATCCTCGCTCTCATTGGTCCGGGGCTGTCTGTAGACATTTTGGCTTTCGTTGTAGCAAGATATGAGCCCCGATGGTAACTTGCTAAAGCCACCAGCTGGTGAGCTGAGCAGTTTTTGCGGGTATACGCTCATATTCACGAAAACTTCTTAGCCTCACATACCTTATTGTACCTTATAAACCTTGGAAGATTAGAGTCAGCACCAGTCAGCTGTGATGTCGATCATAATATCGAGAAAAAATAACATCCGACGGAATTCATCTTGCACGTTTCACAAAGAGGAGAATTCCTCACTGAATTATCTTGCGCCCATGCTGTCCGGTTGTCTATTCACCTTTTGAAGATGCTCAATTAAGCCTCCCGCAATGCGGATAACTTTCTGCGCAATCAACCACCTGTACGCGTTTGTTGTAGTTATTTCGGCCCTCTGATTTTTTTGGTTGTACTAGGTAGCTTTACTGACTTTCGATGTCAAAATTTAGGATCTTCACGGCAGGCAAATTAAAAGGAAAACAGAAGTTGCGTGGTAAAGAGCGACCCTAATTGCTGTACTTGAATATTTGACAGCCATAAAAATGGTTGATGAGTTTCTTGCATGCGACCTCAAATTCATGAGGGAGTTCAATAAGTCGTTATATTTTACTAATAATACTCAATACCAAGCATCATAACGTGATCATTAAAATATACCCTAATTATTTGTCTTCCTTATATACGGTGACAGTGTGACTTAAAAACATATATATTTTAGTTCGATTGCGTTAAGCTCGATTCGCAGAAATTCTCGCGTTGGCGTTGGCATCATTGGTTGTGAATAATCTTGTCCATGACCAAAAAATTGAGAGAGATGCAAATAAAATAACAGAAGTTTCTTGGTCTGAGTGAGGATCGAATTCAGCCAGTTTGCGTGACAAGAAGGTGTTTTATACCACACACTGCAGCCACGTACGTGTCTGGTTAAAATACAGTGAGAACAAGTAGTAGCATAGTAGTAAACAACTTTATTCAGGCAGCTGATGGCTTCCTAAGTGGCGAGGGCTGTCCGGCCATGCCTGGTCGCCACCTCGTCAGCGCGTTTGATGGCCCGGAGCTGGATGTCCAGGCTCGTGGTCGTGGGGATTCTCTCCCAGGCCTCACTTGAAGGGGACACTCCTAGAAGGTTTGGTGGGGGAGGGTCCCTACTGCATCCCCAGATCACGTGGTCCAAGGTTGCGGCCTGTGTCTTGCAAAGGGTGCGCGTAGACGTTCGTGCTTTACATACACAGGCGTCCCGTTTGCAGGCTTTCACAATCGAACATGTAATATCGCAGTAATATAACGTTGTACACGCGTACACTACAACTGGGTGTCAGAACATGCGATTATGCTAACGACTTCATGGTTTAAAGACGGCTTGTCGTTATGAAAAGCACACACGTTGCGCGTATTCGCTTAAGACTACGTAGAGGGTGCATAGCTAGATAAAAAAAATGTTTCACGCACATACTTGCTCGTGGTTTAAAGCATGCTACCAATCACACGGAGCATAGCCACATGTGAAAGCTTTACTGACACAAGAGACTTTCAATTTTATTGATCACATTCTAGTAATCCAGAATTCAAACTTGTCGAGTAACATCATACAATAAAATGTACGCACTAAGTGGTTGAAGTACGCGCTATAGGGACAGGATATTGCTATCGCGTTCAAGTCTTAAAGGCATGCAATGCTAAAAGTGCCCGCAATTTTAGGGGCGAAGCATATGAGGGTTAAGCTTGTGAAGTGCACCCGGCGTAGGCATCTGATTGCACTTGCGTTCGTTATGGTGGATTCCCCGCGGTCAGATTTCAGTGGCGACCGTAAAAGCACTTGCGAAGCGCGCTCCATTTCTCTCGCACTCTGATAATGCGTGTGACGTATGTAGCTATGGTTGGTATAGAGGTCGAGAAGGAAGAAGTGAGATAGTATAAACATGGCGTATGAGCCCGGCCACGTCTCCCAGTCATCATAGCGTCACACGAGTCGACAGGATGAATACCTGCCTGCCCCTTTATCAGTCGCTCATCATACGCAGTTCTCCGCAAGACACCCTGACCACACAGGGACTACCGCACAAGCACCTAGTATTACGCATCGGCCAGCATCATGTCAGAACCATTTGCTGACCTTGACATCCCCAAGTACACCGGATCAGCGGACGACGGACCCGTAGAAGACTGGTTCAACCTCTTCGAGCTCCACGCCACCGCTGCATCATGGTCGGAACGGGAGATGGTCACCAACTTTACCGACTATGTCTCCGGTGAGGCTTGCAAATTTTACCTCACCCACATATTTGAAAACGACGAATCATGGCAAAAAATAAAAAAGAAATGATCATTCGATTTAAAGATTACGGTGAAGATTCACTTACAACCCGTGATCTGAAGGCAATCGATCTCAGTTGTCACAACCACCAACAGTCTTCAAGCTTTAAAACAGCCAAATCGAGTCGGCCATTCCCATTCCGACAAGACCAATTCAAACATCTGCTCACGGAAAGACATCAAGATATATTTCCACAAAGAGTCAATCTTCCACCTTGTTTTGCTACGGCACGACAATTGACCTCTGCATCATTACAGTACCATAGGACTCGTGTTACCGAACCATCCAGTGCACTGCACTCCCCGCATCGTACACTTGGCCCGCCACCTGGTTTTCCGTCACTTGGCTATTCAGTTACTCACAACGCCACCTCACGCCTAACACGCTCGCTACGGTTGGTATACAGCTGAGGAACTCCGACTATACTCAGCCAAGCCGAGGGTCTACCGTCCATATTTATGCATCAGAAAAATCAACCTCGAAAGTTGCGCGAGAAACAATCCCAAGCAAAATCCGACTAAATCAAGCGTTTGTCAGTGTCGCCGTCGAGTTCCCAGCCACCTAATTATCCAACGAGCACAGTAGGCTCGGAAGAATCAACTCTCAAGTACTGCCCTGCACCAGAAGCGTCTATTAAGAATGGCGTTGCAAGAACCTCCAAAGACCTCTCTGTGGATTCTATAGAGTGCAGCCCCTTCATTTTCTTTCGAGAATCATGACAACCCAACGACTACCAACTATCTACTAGTCACATCAACTATGAAGAAAAAGTAGGCTCGTGTTACTAAAGGAGTACCACCTCGTAAGATTCCGCAACATCAGCAGTGCCATCAAGAACTCAAAGAACTTCGCAAACTATGGCAGTTACATCAAGCACAACGACGAACTAAAATGAGATCACAAGCAGATTTCTGGCTTAAGGATGGTCGTCAGAAACGACACCGACTAAAGGAAAGACCAAGTCAACATCTGAGCCACATTCGTAGAAGGAAACGTCAAGGAAGTCTTCTATACCAGATATCAAGGCTTCATGTGCAATCCTACCAATGGAGATAATACCACAGAAAACCACGAAACAGGCTGAACGCTACCATTTTAATATTGCAGGTACACAGACATCATATCATCAACTTCAGTTCTCGTGAACGCAAGCTTGAGCAATGCTTCTGTCTCAGCCACGACAAAGAATACAGCACCCACGACAGAAAACTCGGCGCCTACGACGTCCGACCTTCAAATTCTACAAGGACGTCCAGCCTCGTCGGTTCTTCGCAGCTGCTGAAGCCGTGTCATGGTCAGTGCAGTTGTGCAGGACGCGGTTATCTTCTCCAGAACGCCACAGTCAGCCTCATCCACCAGGACTCCTGCGCGAACCGGATTGCTGCACTATCTCCTGGAGTCTTTGAAAGTTTACGGAACTCCCCTGAAGCATAGAATCAATTATAAATTTTGACATTTGTGACTTTTCAACCTCTCCTTGTTTACTACTTCTTGTTCGCAATCCATGCCTTCTTTCGGGGGGAGGGTGAATCATGTGACGTATGTAGCTATGGTTGGTATAGAGGTCGAAAAGGAAGAAGGAATGAACATGGCGTATGAGCCAGGCCACGTCTCCCAGTCATCATAGTGTCACATGCGTACGTGTCAGTCGCCATGAACGAGCCACGAGGCTCGACAGCAAGCACGGCAGGCTCGCAAAGCCGAAGCGGTTCGAAGACGTCGGCAAGTGAGCCCGAAGTTGAGAGCTCGCGAAACGGAGGCGAAACGACAACGAAGGCAAGTGAACCCGGAGTTCAGAGCTCGAGAAGCCGAGGCGAAGTGCGAAAATCGTATGTAACCTGGCGTGAATGACGCTGCATGTCCGCTTCAAACGAGAATTTCTCGAATGCCGCTTTGGACACAGTTGCAAAGTGTGCGATAGTTCGGGCTTTGATAACAACGCCACTAAGATCACAAACGGTCTCATTCGCTACATGATCTAAAGCGGTCAATGTACGGGGATTCACTGTTAGCCGATGATCCACAGGGCTCCGTGGATACGAAGTGAATTTTTAAACATATTAGACAATATGTTAAAAAATCTCTTCGGCATACGTATTTTGAAGATTATGAACTCAATTTTTTTAAACAAGCAGGAAGTAAAATTTACCTTGGCTGCCTACAAATATAGACCTCAACAATATAGTCATATGCCATTCAATAAAGTACACGTGTTGATTTGAAGTGAACCAAAATCATGTGCCACGGTGCTGTTTTTGGCTACATGACTTTTGCAGAACATGCACAGAAACTGGCTTGCACAAACTCTGCTGCACAAATAAGTCAGTTTCTGTGCGTATATGTGCGGTTACATCAGCATTAAAACAACCATTACAACCAATGCATCTGAAACGTTTGGATTACATCACAGTACACGTCATTTGTGATCACGCAATGCAGGGCCTAATTATTGTATTGTTCGTGTTGATCAATGCCATTAACGCCCACGGTCACGTTTCGCGTTTCATCAATACCTCTAAATCTTGCGAGTACATGTGAACCACAATAATGCAACGCGGTGGCGGTACAATACGAACACAAAAAACACATTCTACGACGGTCTTGTTCAATCTTTTGAAGGCGATTGACCAAAAGCCCTCTCTCTACATAGCATGTGAAACAAACCTGAAGCATTCTACACATTGTAAAAAATTTTGACTTTGCGAAAACGTGTTGTCAAACATAGTGTTGACTTGATGTTTTTTGGCGGTCGCGGGTTAAGCTCTTTGTTGGGGCGTTCGTCGTATTTGATTTTCTAACTGTAGTAGTTTTTTGAGTGTCTCTACGAAGCGACAACATGCTGTAAACTTTCTAGTGTGGCATTGAGGTCCACGGGACGGCTTTGTGCTCTCCCATAGTAGGGTACCCTGTACTCTAAACTGTTACCCACTTTTCCTAACCCCACCCCCTCCACGTGGACCAGTTGTATGCCAAGTACTCTAGACTATTCGCCCATTTTTTCAAACAGTCAACTTCCTTTTTCGTTACAGACACTAGCAGAATAATTAATATGCCAGGGCATCATCAAATGCGCGGCCCATTAGATGGCTTCTTGCTCTCCCATAGTAGAGTGCCTATAGCTTAGAGTTCCCTATAGAATTAACTGGAGGGTACTCTGGCTTGCGATCGTTCAGCGACCATGGTAATGATTGGTAGTACACGAATTTGCCTAGTCTTCGTACTTGCGGGTGACAAATCATCTTTGCGGCATCATTTATTGCTGGTTTCGGTTTCGTTTTGAAGGAAAAAATGAACCCTTTTGAGTTTTGTGACCCGATTCGAAATGCTAGGCCTAACAGAATAAGGTGGTGAAGCGCAAGAGCTGAACATTTCCTAATTTTTGTTTTGTGAGAAAACATTTATAAGGCACACGAACACACACGGAGTTGGTAGCAGGCCAGAAGTACGAAGATTCGACAAATACGTTTAATACCAATCACTCCCATCGCTGAAGCGCCTTGCGTTGCAGCTACCATACACCCTATAGCACCAAAGTTCCCTCTAGTGTATATCAGGAAACTCTATGACCTAGTACTCGAAATCGTTAACAACTTTTTCTAAACACATTTTCTATTTTAAGGTGGAGAGAAATCGATGAGGGTGCTTAACGTGAACTGCAGCGAGATGCTCACGCACGCCATAAAGAATAAGAAAGTCGCCGATGCCGCCCCATGAGCATGTTCTGGCCTAGGCGACATGCAGCGAGGAACAAATGTGAAGTATACTGGGCATTATTGAGAGCGAACCCTGATAAAATAAACCTGTCTGACTTCTCACTCACAGAAACTGGCTGCGCGAAACTTGGTCTTTGTTGCGAAGGGTTACATTCCCGCCAAAGCCACTCCTGCCAGCTACGTCGCAATCAACCAATGTGCAGCTGTACACTCCCAAGAAAAAGAAGCTAGCCATCACCACCGGCGCCATAATGGTGGCACACCTAGCGGAACCATTGTAAGGTCCCGGCTTCTGCCAGTCAGCATCTGAGCAACCACAACCGCATCTTCTTGGTTGTGTCACATGCATGCTGAATCGTTCTATGCGCACTTTTTTTTCGCGCTGTCTTCTTGAACAACTAGCGAAGCATCTGTTGGAGATGCCCAGGTTGGCGGTACCGCGCGTATTCAAAACGCTCATCGTACACTGCTCTCGGCTCAGCCATGGTCCAAAGCTTTGTCTCCGAAGGAGACGGTCTCTTGTACGGTCATTGTACGGTTGCTCGTATACTGGCGTTGCGGATTTCTCATTCAGCTTTTGGTGTGTCGCCCTCTCGCTCTTCTAGTATATCTGAGATTCCTAGGATTTTTCGGACTTCTCGGCCGAACATTTAGAGCATGTGGAGTGCTTGTGCGGTACACAATAATATCACCGGGAGGAGGCGACCACGCACCAAGCACGATATGCATGGTTGCGCCTGTTCTTGTTCACGTTCGCATCAATGACTTTTGTAGAAATATGTAGTTTGTGGTCTCACAGCATTGACACCTGTCCCAAAGGTCGCCAGTTCGATCCCGGCTGTGGCAGTCGCATTTCGATGGAGGTGAGATGGTGGAGGCCCGTATGCTCTGCGATGCCATTGACACGTTAAAGAACACTAGATGGTCTGGACTTCCGAAGACCTCCCCTATGGCGTCTCTCGTAATTATACCTTGGTTTAGCGATGCAAAACCCTACATAATATAAGTATGATCGACATATGTATTCCTGTTTCTACGAGCACTACGTGTTCTGTTGTGGGAAAACTGTATGCCTTTTCAAGTTGGGTATGAGTCGACATTAAGTTAGAAAAAAAAACATTTGACGATTAAGAGGAATACTCTATGTACAGCGAGTTCTCTTTACCATAATGAGCAACCGAAAGAAATTCCTGCTACCACGATGGTTATCAGCGAAGTCCGCTCAATTTCGTGAGGGCTAGAATTTCTAAGCAGCCCCGCCGCGGTGGTGTAAGGTAGTCTAGTGTATAAGGTATACTCGGCTGCTGACTTACAGGTCGCGGGATCGAATCCTGGCGGCGGCGGCGGCTGCATTTCCGATGGAGGCGGAAATGTTGTAGGCCCGTGTGCTCAGATTTGGGTTCAGGGTAAAAAACCCCAAGGGGTCGAAATTTTCGGAGCCCTCCGCTACGGCGTCTCTCATAATCATATTGTGGTTTTGGTACGTTAAACCCCGCATATCAATCAATTAGCATTTCTAAGCACTCATACTGTCGAATTTCAATAAACAAAAAGCGTTTAATTAAAAAGAGTGAGAATAAAATGAGGGAAAGGCCGTTTTTCATAATAAAATTAGTGATATAAAGCGCGTGAGACACTTGCGAAACATAGAAGTGCGTCAGACCGACGAAGGGAACGCCACCAGATTTACTGTTTCATTGGCATGCGCGAAGCGAATCCGTAGTTGATTCTCTAGCGCACATGTTCCTGGTTGCATGTCTATTCACCGTTCTAACATGCTACATCATAACAGTCTTCAAACCTGCAGCTAATTTTATGCTCACGATCACTCTTTCGCGTTTCACGAAGCATCTGCAGGTCTCCGCCTTTGTACCCACAAAAATAAGGCTTGTAAAAAGCAAGTATACATCTGAACACCAATAATGCGTCACGCAAGGTTCAATACAAATACAAAAAATACATTCTACGACAGCTTTGTTCAATCATCTGGTGACAATGAACTAAAGCTCTTTCTAAACAGCATGTGAAACATGCCTGAAGAATTCTACATATGGGAAAAATTCGGGCTTCGCCAAAACTTAGTGCCAAACATGTCGCATACCTGACGTTGCTCGGTGGTATAGTGGGTCATGCTTTTAATGACGCACGCTCATTCCGTGCGTGAAATAACTGTGTGTTTTGTAAGTACAATGGGTATTCTTGGACACCCACTGGGACAGCTTTCTGCTCTCCCACAGTGGGCTAATAAGTACTCTAAATTGTTAAACACTTTTCTAAGGCACCTCGTAATCTAAATCATTACCAATTTTTTTCTGAACACACGCACTACTTCGAACAGTATAAGCACAGCCTGATGAAATGTGAGGCGCACGGGATGGCCTTTAGCTCTCTCATAGTAGAGTACCAAGTACTCAAAATTATTATGAACTATTTCTAAATACATATATCTTGTGTGTTAGCGTTCTGTTCTGTTGAAATGTACTATACAAAAGTAATTGATGTACACTGTCAGCGAATAAAATTTTCTAAACATATCTTTTTGTAACAAATGTTTGTGTCTGTGCATGTTCTGTTCTCTGCAGATGTTGGAATGTTGTTCCTGTTCACTGTTTCTGAAAAACAAATTTCTCTAAACGGACAGCTATTGGCTCTCCCATATACGTTATATCTCCTTCGAGACCCCAAGTAGTATGCCTCCTCCTCTATACTCGGTGTGGTCGCAGTGATAAGCCATAAATTTGTTTGCCTCATGAAACATTTCCGAATCTATTGTTTGCGCAGACAGCCACGTTTCAATTAAGGCTACTATTTTCGCATCGCTTGTATCTATAATGGACGAGAGGGCACAACGTTTTTTGAGAACATTTCTGGCGTTAACAAAGGGTACAGATATTGGATGCGATTGACGATGTGATGATATGTCACCACCCCTCTTTCTCCCTACAGCGATGAGGAATTTCGCCCAGTGAATTCTCCGCGACTTGATTGGTTGCCGTGCGAGTGTATTTCGTCAACGCGATCAAGCTCAGAGTTGTAGTAGAATCGTTTGTCATTCAATACACTGTAAAAAATATCCGTGTTTTAACGTCGGAGCAGACCGTAGAAACTACAGAGTAACATCTGTTTCCTGAAAAATAGCGAGACTGGACGTTTAAAGCACAAACTGTGCTGCGGTTTATGGGAAACAGCAGGAGTTGCCGTAAAGCAGCAGTCGATGTTTCCGTTCTTTCGCTCCTTCCGTAAAACACCAGAAAAACGTATGTCTTCTGTACTTCAAGAACACGCTTCCGTGATTTGTGTGCACGGCGACATACTGGCTGAACTTTGACCATTCCCCCCGTTCGACAATGATACAGTGAACTAGAACAGAAAGTTAAGCGACAGCCATGGGCAATGCCTTGAGAGAGCTGTCGGCGACATACTGGCTGAACTTTGACCATTCCCCCCGTTCGACAATGATACAGTGAACTAGAACAGAAAATTAAGCGATAGCCATGGACAATGCCTTGAGAGAGCTATCGTGGCGGGTGGCTAACGTATACATACAGCGGCAACGCTGCAGTCGCCGACTAAGATGAGGCGTCCCACAGTGTGTAAGGAATGCGCAGATTCGCATTGTACGCTCATGGAAAGTCAGAAAACGAAGACGGAAAGTGTGATAACTGGGCAGGCTTTGATGAGGAAATTAAGCTTAGAGCAACATTGGGTTCGAAGATAGACTAAGAAATACGAGAGAATGAGGAAGAGAAACTGTTCATTAACTCACAATGGAGAAAAAGAGCTGCATGCAGGATCACTGGAAAGTGCCAGTATGGATACATATATATATTCGGAGAGGCGGAGAAGGATAGCAGCGGTAAAAAAGAAAAAGAGAACGTTTCAGAGTTTTTACCGATTAAGGAAGAGGATAATTACAGCATTATGATACTTCACCGCAAGGGAAGCTAAATTTACTATTAGTAGCGAAGTCGGGTTGCCATAAAAAGTTATAAAGCGAGACGATATGGTGGGCCAGCCTTCGTTAGTGTGGTCACACTGACGAAGGCTGGCCCATCAGCCGAAACATTTGTAATTAGTAAAGGTGTTTCGGCGTACGTCGTGCTTTTTCGCTTCCGATATATATATATATATATATATATATATATATATATATATATATATATATATATATATATATATATATATATATATATATATATATATATATATATATATATATATATATATATATATATATATATATCGTCGAAAGGCGCTGCACTTCGTTTTCAATCTTGCAAGATTGAAAGCGAACAGGTACTTGTACTGCGTCTATGAGACTTTATTGACAAAAGATAGTGAAAAAAAAACATACCCGTCCAAGAATCCCTGCATATATGTGAATCTTGATGGTGTGCATAATAGTTTACGTTTTTTTTTTTTTCGTCACATCGTGAGAATGCACGACACACAGAAGAAGAGACAGTGTACATGTTCTCCTATTTTCGTTCCTTTTTTTTTTCGTGCTTGCAAGCCTTGACTTGTTTAGTGAGAGCAATCCTATAATCGTAGCTGCGTTGTATAGTTGGCACACCAATTAACACGCAGTCAATGAAACACAGTAATGAAGTGTATTTTAAAAGGGTGCGGTTTGCTGTTTCTTTGTATGAACTCGTTGTTTTCACGCTGTTTCGCACCGTCAAGCCTACCATGCAAGCTCAAGCCCAATAATAAAATTTGGAAGGCTCGGGGAAACGTTTGTTCTTTTTATGAATTCATGAGTCTACTCGGTGAACACCGACGGCGACTTCACTTCGTCACCGAAGAATTCATCGGTTGTTGAATGGTTCTCACTACCTGCGACGAGAACATCGATTCTTCAGAACTATTTCCCTTTACACCACTTTTCCTGAATAACCGATAAATTTTTTGCACCACCATAGCTCTTCCCAACCACAACAGGCCAAAAGAAAAAAAAATGCGTTGATGGTCACACAAAATAACACGACTGCTGCGGTGTGTCCGGCCATCACTGCCCAATAGAATGGGTGCAAGATAGCATCGGTGCATCGTGGTGTCGGCTAGAATACAAAAACAAATTGTAGGCAGGCGCTAAAGTAGTCAGTTTGCCCCAAAGGGAGCGTCGCGAGTTCGATTAAAAGCCGCACCACCCGCCGGTGCCGTTTCAGCTGAGCGCCTCCCTTCGTAGCCTAAGAGGGCGCTACGAGCGTCGTGTACATCAGTCACGGCTGCATCTGCTCCCACAAAAACGCCGGATTGCCCCGGAACTTCTCTTCCTGCCTCCAAGATTCCTGTGCGCAAGGTCAGTAAAGCTGCTAAGACTCTTTTGCAACCAAAATCTTCGGGACTTAAAGCACAGAAGCGAAAAAAACCCCACAACGAGGACGCGCCCGGGGTACGTTCAAGGCTAGGCCTAACAAAGCACCCGCGCCGACCCAACACTGGCGCGGGCGCAACGCCGGCTACTAGTGACCCCAATGCCGAAGTGCCCATGATGCTGTCCGCGTTCGACATGGACACCACACCACCTTTGAGTGCAACAGACAAAGCACACGTGTTTTCCATGCCTGCACCGCTTGCAAGTCATACGTTCATTACTACAAAAATAGGTGTAGGAGACGACAGGGGCAGGAACTATCACTTGGCTGTGTGTAAACTTATTTTGCCATATTTGGCGGAATCTGAGTGACAGCCGTGAGGTACGATTGGTGCTCGCATTTTGCATGCAGGTTGTGTTGCATCTTGTTATTGATTTACGTGCTCAGGACCAAGTAGTGCTAGCAGTTCATTTGTTTGGTTCCTCACTTGTCAAGTTTTTTGGCGCACTCTTCACTTGTTCAGCTCAGTGGTCTCTGGCACCCTACGTGGTCAAGGCAGGCGGCTATTGTCAGAGCTCTCTCACCTTCCTGCGAAGTCCATCACCTGGCACACATCACAATCAGGTAGGCATTTATTTCACCGTTATCGATCATTACCTATCTTATAAACAGTTATAAGGTGCACTCGCATGCCACAGCTCATACGAGCTAGGCATGTAACATGTCTGTCGCTATTATAAGGTGAATAATGAAACACGTGTTTGCCATGCTTGCATCGCTCATACATACCTTATTACTAAATTAGGCACAGAAAACAGTAGGGGTAGCAACGGTAACATTACTGTGCGTAGGCATATTTCAGTGCATTTTGTGGATTTTTAGTGTCGGCTATGAGGTACGACCATAGTGCTCGCACGCTGTGTTGCACCTTTATTGAGTTGCGCATGCAGGAAGCAGTACAGTGAACAGTTTAATTCTTCGGAATTATATGAAGCATTGCTTGCACTCAGCAATAACGGCATTTTTCCTTTGTTAGTGTCACTTAATTGTATTATTGTGGTGAAGCCTGCTGTTGAGTTGCATCTTTGTAGTTTGAGGATGTCACAGGTCTGTTTGTGCACGCACTCATTAGTGATCTCCTCGGTGCCCATGCACATGGCTGTTATAAGGTGCACTTGTAAGCCGGATCAGCAGGAGTCTGCTGTCACGTACACACCAGGCGTGTACGTGTCTTTGTCGTCTTATCGAGCGCAGACAAAGCACTCGTGTTTTCCATGCCTGCATCGCTTGCAAGTCATACGTCCATTACTACAAAAATAGGTGTAGGAGACGACAGGGGCAGCAACTGTCACTTGGCTGTGTGTAAACTTATTTTGCCGTACTTGGCGGAATTTGAGTGACAGCCGTGAGGTACGATTGGTGCTCGCATTTTGCATGCAGGTTGTGTTGCATCTTGTTATTGATTTACGTGCTCAGGACCAAGTAGTGCTAGCAGTTCATTTGTTTGGTTCCTCACTTGTCAAGTTTTTTGGCGCACTCTTCACTTGTTCAGCTCAGTGGTCTCTGGCACCCTACGTGGTCAAGGCAGGCGGCTATTGTCAGAGCTCTCTCACCTTCCTGCGAAGTCCATCACCTGGCACACATCACAATCAGGTAGGCATTTATTTCACCGTTATCGATCATTACCTATCTTATAAACAGTTATAAGGTGCACTCGCATGCCACAGCTCATACGAGCTAGGCATGTAACATGTCTGTCGCTATTATAAGGTGAATAATGAAACACGTGTTTGCCATGCTTGCATCGCTCATACATACCTTATTACTAAATTAGGCACAGAAAACAGTAGGGGTAGCAACGGTAACATTACTGTGCGTAGGCATATTTCAGTGCATTTTGTGGATTTTTAGTGTCGGCTATGAGGTACGACCATAGTGCTCGCACGCTGTGTTGCACCTTTATTGAGTTGCGCATGCAGGAAGCAGTACAGTGAACAGTTTAATTCTTCGGAATTATATGAAGCATTGCTTGCACTCAGCAATAACGGCATTTTTCCTTTGTTAGTGTCACTTAATTGTATTATTGTGGTGAAGCCTGCTGTTGAGTTGCATCTTTGTAGTTTGAGGATGTCACAGGTCAGTTTGTGCACGCACTCATTAGTGATCTCCTCGGTGCCCATGCACATGGCTGTTATAAGGTGCACTTGTAAGCCGGATCAGCAGGAGTCTGCTGTCACGTACACACCAGGCGTGTACGTGTCTTTGTCGTCTTATCGAGCGCAGACAAAGCACTCGTGTTTTCCATGCCTGCATCGCTTGCAAGTCATACGTCCATTACTACAAAAATAGGTGTAGGAGACGACAGGGGCAGCAACTGTCACTTGGCTGTGTGTAAACTTATTTTGCCGTACTTGGCGGAATTTGAGTGACAGCCGTGAGGTACGATTGGCGCTCGCATTTCGCATGCATGTTCTGTTGTGTCTATTGATTTGCGTGCTCAGCAGTTCATTTCTTTGGAATTGCACGACACATTGCTTACACCCGACAACATTGCGAATTTGCACGTCACTTAGCCATACTACTGCTTAACTGCAGCTAATCCAGCATGGGAGTCCTTGTGTGTACCCAAGAAGTTGGTGTATGGCAACAGAATCAAGCGATCGCATATGCGAAGTTTTGGGTGCCCTATCTTGAAGCCACCCATTTCCATCTCTTGCGCGTACTACTGGCAGGCTACGGTGCAATTCATACTTGGTATCAACTGTTTGATTAGTCAATATATCACAAAAAGCTTTAAGTAATTGTTTAAAGTAATTATGTTTCAAGCTAAAATTTTAAAGTAATTGTATTCAATATTGGACCTGGCTGCACTTGAGAGGCTGAAGCTGCTTTCACATATGTGCAAGATATGAACATCTGTTGTCAACATTAGCGATATAATGGATAGCATTACTTAAGTTGTGAACATGTGTAATGTTGGAGCATATGCTAAGCTCACTTTTGACTGCACATTCAGGAATAGCCTTTTAAGAGACCCAAGTTGCGCAAGTATGGGTGCAGTTTTCTGTAGAATTTGTGCAGTTAATGTTACAGTCTCCGTCATTATTTCTTTTCCTTGCGCCGCCTGCTTCAACTTAGTTTAAACATTTGTAGCAGGTCAAGAATATTTATATTCACTGTGCTCTTATATAGAGGACTGCTTAAAAAGCATTGGCTAATGTTCATATGAAATTGAACATAACCTGACATGCTAACCAGATATTGGAATGATTCTACTATTGTAGACTGTAAGGTATTATTACCATTGTAGCAGTGTTTTTATTATAAAATTGGGCGGTCTGAAAAAGTGCACAAGCCAGTGAATGTAATTTAGCAAAATAAGTGCTCTACCTTCATTGCAGCCATAACATCAATGAAGAATGCCCACTTGCCGGCATTGCGCACAGACATTTTCAACATTGACCGACTACTTCGAGCACTACCACTATCACAGCAGTGTGTTGGGCGGTGCCCTTTGCCCTTGTGAGCCTTGTGGAGCTTTGTTTAAAAACTATCAGAGCCTAAGAAGTCACGTCTTCAGACATCACAAGAAGCGATGCAGCAAACAGACTGATGATGCGTTTGTCTGCTCTGTGTTGTCATGCGGGGCGAGTGTGCCTACTCGCACGGAGCTTCTTGGTCACATAGCTGCCCATCTGGAGAGTGGAATTGATGCTGTTATGTGTCCTTTTGTGGGTTGTGGTAGTGTGCTGAGGTCAGCAGGTTCCTTCAGAACACATGTTTCAAGGTATCACCGGGGCAAAACTGCAACACAGTGCACGGAAGTACCTGAAATTGAATCCAGTTCAGATCAAGAGCACAGTAGCACACCCCCTGCTGATGTTGGAGATAACTGTGAAAGGGAGTCTGGTTGTGACAGCGATTTGCCGCTGAACCCCTTTTTTTTTTATAGTGATGTCATAATCGTGGAGTGCACGCCATTTTCCTGCTCATATGCTTTGGTGTTTACAAAAACAAAAGGAGCCTTTTTTATTTTGCAAACAAAATCTGTTGCAATCAATGCTCTATCTCGTCCACTTCTTTTTTTCTTGTCTATGTGGTTTACGTCCCTACCTTTCTTCAGCCTGAACCTACTAGCCAACAACATGTTCTAGTAAGCTGGTGCAGTAGTTTCAGGGTGGTATTCCCCACCAGTCTGTTTTTTGTCTTCTTTTTTTGGCGTGTCACAGCTGTTGCACTCAATTGTAGGGTGGTAATATAGTTCTACATTTCAATCAGTTTTCACTTTAATATCTCTACAGATGAATTCATCTATTATCAAGTAACTGTTATTTACTTTGATTTTTGGAATAATTGCAGGAAATCTTCCAGGAGAGGATGGCGGCCTGTGCGCCTGCATTATTTCAGATGATGGAGGAGGCGCCGACGAAACATACTATGGAACTGGTGGTGCGCGTGAGAGACGAAGGACAAAGAGAAAAAGCAGTCCAGGTAGCTGTGCTACCATTCCTCTGCGCGCATTTTAAGGAAGACAAGAACTACCTTTACCAAGTATTTGAAGTAAGTTTCACTTTGTTGCATTATGTTAGTACAAAACTGGACAGTAACATCTTTTCAGAAAGTGATGTATTGGTTTGTTGAGAACAGCTTTAGGTTCTAGATTTTATAGAATACAGTCGATCCCGGGTATATAAAACTATGATATATCGAATTATTGGCTATATCAAAAAGTTGAGAGATCCCCTTGAATTTCCCATGCAAAAATACGGGACTGCTGTACACATCTATCGAACTCACGCACAGCAGAACATCCGCTAAATTGAACTCTGAGCCACGCTAAAGCCCACAAATTGCATTTTTCCTAACAAATAATGATCATTTATAGCCACAATTCGACAAGTTCCGATCCCTTTTCGCGTGCAAGTGACTAAAAGGGGGTGCTGAAAAGTGAAACATTGAAACTCCATCTTGCTGATCTAGCTCGTTGCACAGCACTTGTGAGTGCACCGGTATGCTTGATGTGCGATCTGCAGGTTTTAACGTGGGGGCATGGTGATGACCGAGGGCACCAAAACGAAGTGGAATGACTTAAGGAAGTTTAGTGATCTCATTGCGATGTTCGCATTCAATCGTGTATGATGGCATGTGGGACTGAAAAGCGTGGCCTTCGAGATGTGCAACTTCATGAGGTATTTTGGTGCTTCCGGTTTTAGAACGCTCATTTCGGAGGCTACGCTTTTTTCTAGCTTTCCGCACCAAAGCAACAGCTGTCGGTTACAAAATGACAAAGCCACAAGTGACATCGCTATCACCAACATGCTGACGGTGGGAGCTTGCTCGTTTGTGGGCAGCATCGCCTTTTGTGGCTTGTGGACCTGTGTACTTCTCGCCTCGTTACTGATAAATCATCATTTGGAAGTCGGCGCTACACATTGATACGCTCGTAGCGATACAAATCATGGCTGGTGCTAGGAGCGACCTCAAGTAAAGCACAGTCGTGAACTGTTTCTTTGCGGGCTTTGTGCCAGGTGACGACTTTGAGTGCGTCATGACTGCTGTCAAGGGCGTACAATGCCTCAGTAAATTCTATGCCTTGTTAGTGTTTTCGGGCACCATCTCGGACAGCGAGCGGCTTCATTGGAGCAGAAGACGACGTCGCTGGTTCTGACTGCATGGATGCCGAGATGATGCCCAATGTTGACGGTGCCGTGGAATTATTGCTTTCGCCACCAACGCTCTACGGAGCTTACATTGGCATTCAGTGCCACTCAGCGCTGTTGTGGCCGAATGAGCTGAATTTGCTTACTTGGAAGGGTCCAGTGATATTGAGGACAACTGAAACTTGGTGGCACGCAAAAAGAGAGAAAAGTTTACAGACTATTTTCAAGTGAAATGAAGTGCGATAACTTGCAAAGTAGATGTTCAGGCCTTGTTCTTTATCATATTGTGAGAGAATCATTCTTTAAGTGCTTGTTAGGATTTCAAAAAACTGTTTTTAGGTCTGAGATGCTCTAATTTATGCCTTAAATACACATATTTTGTGTTTCGACTCATCGATATATTGAACTACATATATCGCGATCCCCTTCGAGTTCAATATATCTGGGATCGACTGAATGCTGTGCAGGTTTTTAGCACAAAACAATAGCTTTTTCAGTTGAATTTTGTGAAAAAAGCTGCTTTTGTATAAAGGAAAATTAAACTTTGACTGCTGAAATCAGTTTTCTTCTAATTTCACAATTTCTGAACTTTGAGCAGACTTAACTTTTTTACACTTCTTAATCGATGTATTTTCTTCCCATAAAGAACAAGTGCAATGCTACCGTATGAGAATTTAGTGACCGCTGCAGCAAAATTTTTTGACAGAACAAATATGCTAAACATCCAAAAATACCTAATTCATGAATTGCTGGACACAAGTTAAAAGGAGGATAGTGTAGCTTTGCATATCTTTTGCCTTTGTGCTTCATTTTAAGGTAATTTTGGTGGCTTTGTACAGCAGCATTATTCATTAAAATTACACCGGAACACGCGCTTTGTCACAAGTATCAGCATTTGAAGATAGTGTAAAAAAAAGGCAATTTTCAATTTTTTTGTGGAACTTACTTTGGTTATCCGCATTGTGTCGTAGTCACAAAAATGTTCTGAAAAAAAAAAAATACACTGCCCTTGAGCCAACAGTTAGTGCGGGCAGGTGCCATTGTTTCATCAGAGCCACTAGGATAGGGAGTGAAGTCCCCAAGCATCCGACTATAAAGTTCACAGAGTGAATGAGAAGGAACGTAGCGCTGTGAAAAGTGAGACTTCATGCAACAAAAACTGTGTTGGGGCATGGTGCACGCATGGTGAACCACAGTGCACAAACTTGGTTTACTAGCCTTTTTCAGGCTCAATGGGAAAAAAAGTGTTTGTGTGCAATCAGAGTGCTCCACATGCACAAAGCATTAGTTTTTTGCAATGCACTGCAGAACAATGTTTCTCGTCACTTTGGCTGTAGTGCCTCATTACGACGCAGTGAGGAGGGCACTAAGAATGGGAATAGGCCAGAGTTGTTGCAAGATGTTGCTCACTTTGTCCCTTGCTGTCGCACATGCAAAATAATTTTAAGCAATACTATCACCACTAACATTGATATATTGACCTGCAATCATTCAGAGTTGTCTATGATGTTGCTGTAATCCAAAGAGAAAAATGAATCAAAATGTGAGCAGGTTTTTTTTGCGTGCTCGCTATCCATTCTACTTTGCTCTAAAATTGTTCCAAGTTTCAAGGCTCCTAGGTAGGTAATTTGTACTTGGTGCACACAGCCTGCAATAGACCAGGAACCATGGTGGAAAACGGAATTGCAGGGATCGCATCTCTGATTTATATATTGGAATGGCCGCAACTGTACATATCTCTTTGTGCTTTTGTGTACATGGGATATTTTTGCTCATCCAGGAGGGAACAAGCATCACTGAAAAGCTTGCCGAGTTGCCATCAACGCCTACAATCATTGCACTGGGTGAGTTCCCTTGTCGATATCATTATGTGTTGATTGTTGTGCGAGGAGGTCAAGTAAATTGATGACATTTTACAACATGAGTGTGAGCCTAACTCCAGCTACAAGGTGCAGTAGATACTTATACACTTAAATAACAGATGTTGTCGGAGGAGAAGAGTGGAAGATGAGGGCAGACCTGCAACTGGGTTTTATTCAGTACACTCATGCAGGGAACCTGCGTTCATTCTGATAGTCTGAGTGAAGTATCACAGACACAATCATTGCTTTTGTTCATTAGGAAAAAAGCCTAGGCAAGCTCAAGTGCCATTGGGTCACAACTGCATCTCAATTCTTGTCTTTGCCAGTAAAGTCTGCCATGGTTTACTAAAAGTAAACAATTCGTATGCATTTAAGTTGGGCAGGTGAGAACCTTGTCTGGTCTTTATCAAGGGCTGGTGTTCCCTACATCATTCATTTATACATTGACCTGTATGACCAATGTTAACATTCCTCCATGTCTGAGTGACTTCGTTATCCTACTTGACGAGCGCACGTCGAACTCAGTGGGGTGGCACTTAGTGCAATCTTGCACACCTCATAGAGGCAATGCGGGGTCTTAGCATTTACCTTGAACGGCACAGAAGAGTAACCTTCACCCACAAACTAGCTCACCAGACAAAATGCTGTGCTTTAATATTAACCCAACTTTAACATCAGATCATACATTCTGAACATATTTACCACGAGCATGTGAAGACTTATTTTATGATTGTGCGTATTCGAAGACTGAAAAAGGCCATTGCACATTTTTTCAAAGGAAGCCTTGGAAAAATTTTGGGAGCGTACAAACCACTAGTAGGGTGTGTAAAATTGCACTAAGTGCCACACCTTTTAGTTTGTTAGTTGCTTATCAAACCAGGAGGAATGTTTACATCAATCAAACAGGCCAATATATATATGAACGGCGCAGGGAACACAAGTTGTTGATTCCTGACAAGGGTCTTATCTGCCTCTGACTTCAGTGAAAGTCCATTGATTACTTGTCAGAAACTATGACAGCCATTACTGGCAAGAATGAAATTCGGAGATGCAGCCTTGACCAATTGGCTCCTAAGCTTGCTGAGGTCTTCTTTTTTTTTTTCAGGAGGAAAATGATTGGGCCAGCGTATTTGGCTCAGATTGTACAAGAATTAATGCAAGTCTATGATGCATAGATGAGGAATTTGCAGACTGTAGCGTGTAACCATACGTGTTCTAAATGAAGCCCATTGACGAGTCTGTACCCATCCTTGTGCTCTTCTCATATGTTTCATTTGAACCACACCTTGATAACCTTAAAGGGCTCCAACACGAAAAAGGGCAGCAGGTGCGAAGGTGGCCAGAAGTCTCGCACAAGTGTGCACACAAAGATAATAAAGTTGGCCCAGAAGCTGCGTTTCAATCAGTGAAAGTGTGAGCATGAATCATACACATTTTCTGATGATATCCGGTTATTAGAGCTGAATATTATCTTGATTGTGGCTTTGCATTTTCAATTTAATTTGTTTGTAAGTATTATGAGCCTGGCGTTTTCTTTTTTTTTGTCCTTCGGAGTGTAGTCAAAATATACTGCTATTATTTCACAAGAGCCAGCACATGAAAATGCACTCTCAATTGAGATTTCTATATACTGTGAATTGTGCCAAGGACATATAGTATGTTGTGAAAAGAGAAAAATGGAAGGTTTGGCCTTAATTTTATCCTAGTTATCAATCTCACTGATGCTTCGTTAAAGAACCCCAGGTGGTCGAAATTTCCGGAGCCCTCCACTACAGCGTTTCTCATAACCATATGTGGTTTTAGGACATTAAACCCCATATATCTATCTAATCTCACTGATGCTTATGTTAAACAGGGTTTGGAAATTCATTCATCTAAACCAAGGGCATACACAGAACTTTTTAGGGGGAGGGGGCCCTTTTTGATCTGAACCAGAGGTCTGGGCAGGCAAATGGTAATTTTGCGCTAAGTATTTCATGGAGAAAAAAGTTTGGGGGGAAGGAGGGGAGAGGCACGGGCCCGGTGTGCCACCGCCTGGCTACGAATAAGTGTAGTGTATATTCACATGATGTTTCTTAGTTCAGGTCAAGCTCTTTCAGTTTTTTTACAGGATCCTCAACCCCCCCCCCCTCCCACCTCAGCATAGTGAAAAAAAACATTCTGTGATCAATAAACAGTGCTTAAAAAATTTCACTAAAGCTGCTGCTTGGGCGAGTTGGTTCATGATTAAAATATGTGCCGTCTTTTTTTGCGCTGGTAAATCTATATTAAGAAAGTTCAGCCATAATTTGTAGCTATATGTGGCACATAGAGCTTAACAGCAGAATGCAAAGTTGAAAATCAGTATAGGTATTCACCCGTGCATTCTGCTATACAATAGCAACAAATATTTCTGAAAATGTAACTGCTCATTCTGAGCATGATCAGAGCCAGTGGGAAACTTCTCAGGAGCGCCGGGCAGGCCCTATACATCCTGTGCATTTTTGCTGATTTTAGGTAGTTTTCTCAGTGACTAAAAGGGATATTCATATAATCCATACATCATTTTCTTCCAAACTTTTTGCTCTTTTAACTTCATAATATAGAATTTTTGTGAATTTTTTACCACTAGAGCTTGACTTTTGAGTTAATTGGCATCTATGAAAATTTGTAACACAATAACGGTAAAGTGCATAGCTTCTATTTTGCTTCAGTAGCTGTATACAAAAAAAATAATCAACTGGTTATCTTAAAATACATGGGAAATAATGGTAGCTAAGTAATAAAAAACTGTTTTGAGATATGGAATAAAGTTCAAAAACAGGTGAAAAGTGATCGCACTGTCAGAAACACTGTTCAATTATTTTGTTTAGTAGTTACAAGCTTGGTAATCACTGCCAAAGTCAATTTTTCGCCGTGGAGCCTCTCGCAATGCTTGTCTTGTTTTTTTTTTTTGTGAGATGTCATTCAGCTCTATCTGCAACGTATCGTCAAGTGTGGTCAACGATTTCCAGCAAATTCATTGTAGTTTGGCCAAGCTTCAATCCTATCTCAGAATAGAGGCTCGTGTGATACTACCATTATTAAATGCAAAAAAAATATTCAATGTCGCCATTTCTAGGACTCTCACCCTAAACAAAGAAAGGAAAGATTCTGTGACTCAATTCCCATTAACTCAACACTTACACTGAGTCGTTCTCACACATTGTTATTCAGTTGCATCAGAAATATTAGTCCATGTCCATTAGAGCATACCCGTTGTCCCCATGTATATACGTGATTCACCTCGAAAGATGCTGAAAAGGCTGGGAGGTTTAACAATAAAGAGCTTGCTGGTTCAGCACCTCAGTACGTCACAGGGATTTATTCACATTAACAAGAAAACTGTACGGGCTTCAACGAAATTTACACTTCCTCAGAACCTTCTTTACCCCCAGCATCTAAGGTTATCGACAAGCACGGCAAATGCAAGGTGTAATGATGCTAGGAGCTGAAAGTGTTCCAACCTATGTATTCTGAAGGCGGATTGTGAATACAAAGGTGCACAGTGTCTTCGGACTGCTTTAGAAGTTACCCGACAATCTTCTATACACAGCTGACTCTAGACAAGCATTTTGACTTTTGTACGTCAGAAAATTAGGCCGTAAGCATAGAGCGAATGCAAGGGGCTTGCACTAGAGTGTGTTTTCACTGGCTACTTCCTTTTGGAAAAACTGGTTTTGAGCCACCAAAAATGCTGTTTATGAAAAGCACGAATGTGGATGCACAAAGGGACACCCCTCCCCAAATTGCAAAGAAAACAAAGCGATTTTTTTTTCACATTTTGCTCTACCACGTGCCCCTACTTTTTGTATCAAGGGCCATATACATACACAGAGAAGGCATTATAAAGTGTGTGTAAGTTGCTTCTTGCATTCATTTGATCACTTGTTTTTCACATTCTTTTCAGGCATAAACATGCTGAAGTGATGAAGAATGGTGATGTAGCAAGCTACAGCACATGTATTATATGTAAATAAATTCATCTGTGTTTTGTTAATGTTGCATTATTATTTATATGGTATGCAGCAGCAGGGGTGGTTTACACACACACAGTACATAAAGACTGCATTAGTGTAGGTTGAAACAGTACATAAAATTGGACATAAAACTCAATCATGAGAATCTACAGGCAGCCACATAAACATTCCATTCCATCCCGTAAAACATCGGCTTTTCGACAGTACTGGTCAACAAAAGCTTGTGTTAGTTTTTCACAAATTAAGTTACTACCAAAACTAAGTTTATTTTATGCTCAGTGAAACAACTCTTTCCTTCAAGGCAAAGAAACTACACAAAACCTTAGTCAAGCACAGAAAAGCCATTAAACGAAACCAGGTGTTTTACTGAAGCTTCTGTTTTCATTAATAATAACGGAATAATTTACAGCCAGACTGCTCTACAGCGATCTCCGTTTATTCCTCCTCTAAATACAGCAAATTCTGTATTCCTACAAACAGAGTCATGATGTGTTTGAGATAACAGATTTGCTGTGTTTGGGATAACAGATTTGCTGTGTTTGGAATAACAGATCTGCTGTGTTTGGAATAACAGATTTGCTGTGTTTGGGTTAACAGATTTGCTGTGTTTGGGTTGACAGATTTGCTGTGTTTGGGTTGACAGATTTGCTGTGTTTGGGTTAACAGATTTGCTGTGTTTGAAATAACAGATCTGCTGTGTTCAGGAATACAGATATGATGTGAAAGAGAATACGGAAAAATGTATAACAGAGACTTCGTGATACGGAGCCTGCTGTTACTCATTTACAGAATGCCTCCGGCAACGATTTACCAGCAGCTTTTGCTGTGTACCGAGACATTTTTTTTTACAGTGTAGTAATAGCGTAGTTTAGACTGCGGTCGCCCAGAATACCTGTTGGCAAATTCGATTAGCTTTTCGCGTGAAGTGTGGCTACTTGGACAAATATTTCCCGTCACTGAAATGTTCTTTTGTTTCCTCCGGTTACGAAGTGACAAAACGCTTTGTCTCGTCTTGTAGTTACAAAATTTGGCTATAGTGGGGCTGAATTTGGCAGGTGCAAACATGCCAAGACGATGTGTGCGATCAATCGACTCGGTGCAGAAAGATTCAAATACTTCATTTATCGCTGCTGATATATAGCTTAATTAGCTTCAGTTTCCCTTCGGGTTTCTTTAGCGTCAGTGATGCCATAAAAGATTAGGTTGTCACACCTAAATCTGTCAAGTTCAGGAAATCGTGTTTGGTAGTTATTACTTCGGTGCGCTAGACGAGATATCGACGCGGGCATTTCTGATAAATCATTGCAACTTTCATCAAAGGCCTTTGGTCTTTCTTCTAGTTCGTCTAGCCTTTTTCGTATGCCGGTTATTTTTGTTTATATGCTTCTTTTGCCCGCTTTCAATTGCTTTCACGTCAGCAGCTAGCTTGGTTCGGACTTTCAAACTTTAGAGTGAACGGGTGTGTACATCTTTGAGTAGTCTAAACATTGCTTGCATCTGCTCGGTGGGATTTTCTGGTAACGAATCAATGTAAAGTACGTTCTCAGAGCGTGTGTTGGGCCCCGGGTTGGTTTTAACATCTCCAGATTGTAGGATCAAGAGGCGAAGAATCACATACAATTTCACATAACACTTTTGGGCACGGAACCAGTAGCAAAAATGGGTCGTCTAATTTTTAGCGTATAGAGAAAACTTTGTACACGCCTGCATGATGAAAAACCGGTCACAACTCCTATATAGGAGCTGTGAAAAACGCAGTGTTTCCGTGCCCACTCAAAGGCAAGTCGATGTGCCGTGTGCTTAAATGGACCACGAAAAGTGTTGGCGAGGTCAATGTGGCTGGAATGCCAAAGAAGAATTCATTGGTCGCAGTGAAATTGTAGAAAATTTTATCGTCACATAAGTCATCCGGTCCGTGAAGGGGCGGGCGGCAGCTTCATGGTGATATCTCATGAACACACGTGTGCCATCGATGACCACGCAATAAGGAGCGTTCTGCATGATGAAAAACCCGTGGTTAGGATCTGTGCAAAGTGCGCTATTTTCGTGCCCAATGAATATGAATGAATGTCAATCAATGAATCACAGGATATGAATCAATGTGCAGCGCGTCTTTGTATATGTTCTTCCCACGGGCGTATCGTTTACTGCACTCAACTGGGCGAGAGTATATTGTGCATTCTGTATGGGCCTGAAGAAGATCACTTTTTGGATGCATATTAACTGAGAGATAATTGAATTCTTAAAAAACTACATGTTAGTAAAATTTATTTATTTATTTATTTTTGCAGCGCAATGTTTCCGTTAGTGTAATTCCAGATATCCCACGTATACATGTCCTATTTCAAGAATATCAGTGCACGCCAACTTGCTAGAGATATGGAGTAATTTTCCCGTGAATTTTCAGCTTTATCTAAATACACCGCATTCGCTGCAGCCTGTGTGCTTTGCGGTGACGTTTATCGAACACCTATGAAATACACCCAGAGAAAGAGGAATGAAGGGGGAAAAAAAAGATAGGGACGTTCATACACTCCACGTATGCAATTACCCACCCTCGTTGAAAAGCAAATTGTGTATCCTGTAAGGGCTTCAAAGAAACGATTACTTAAAGAACCATTTGATCTGGTGTCAAAAATATTCCAAATGAGCTTTTCTTTTTTCTCTCTCTCCTTCAACTCTGGGTCGCCACGCTTAATCGCCCATTCAGCGGTTGTAAGCACGCCCGCGCAATCGACCAAGCTGGCCGAGTGGACAGGTATATGACGTAGGGATTAAAAGCGCTTTAGGGCGCAGATTTATGGCTGCTTTACTCAGTGTGCCAATGTCGCCATCTATCGTCAAGAACGATAAGTTAAACGGGTAGCGAGCCCACCCCGTCACCATGGTTACGGGGCCATTGATCAATACGTGACATGCGAGGCCGTCGCTCGTTTAAAACTTTTGAGCCATCCTTGGGTGATCTTTCCTGTTTGCTGCGACTTGGTCGAGAATGCGGCCGATCGCTTGTTGTTTTCAACATTTATTACCCTTAAAAAATACAGCTGCATTATTTTTATTATTTTATTTTATTTCATTTTTATTTCTTAAGGGCCCCATTTAAGGGGTTTTGAATAAGGGTGGGTACATACATGCAAAACAAAAGCTATGTTTTGGCAGTGATACAGCTAGAGCGCATGTGGTAACGTGTTAACACGTCCAAAACCACGGAAGTATAAATTCACAAAAGGTGTGCTCACAATATGTGCATTTGTAAACACGCACGTTTGCGTATGATGTCTCTGAAGACGGCTCCCGCGGTAGGTAAGCCACGGAAGCAATGACAGTTTATCATTTCAAAACAGAGGTCATTAGGTCGTTGTAATTCTAATTGTGTCCGAGTATAAATGTGCCAATACGGAGGGTCAATCCAGGTACAACCAATGCACTACCTGGCGGCCTAACGTTTTCTGCGGAAGGAAAGTCTGAGCAATGCGTAGGCACATCGTTGAATCCAGAGAGATATCAGTGCAACAGAATTTTCAGTCCAGAACTCATACCCCGTGTAGGGCTACGAAAAATTCTTAAGCTGTTAAGTCATGGCTGGTGCAATTATTCGAGTATGGCAGAGCACCGAATGCCATATGAAGGCGAAATCGTGCCAAATCTCGTAGAACGGCCCTTTTAAATTCACTTCTTGAGGCAAGTGCAACGGCACAAATCCGTAAGCATTCCTGCTACTTCAGCCCGCTTAATCTTCTTAGTTGTTACAAGGAAGGCTATTGGTGGTGTTTGCAATTCATCAGCATGCGGTGCCGCATGGGTGCAACTAAGCGCAGAAATTTAAAAAAATAACATACACTTGATTTAATTACGTCTATGCACAACACTCATCACGTGTGGGTAACGTGTTTTTATTTTAAGTTTCAGCACGGCTCTCAGTTGTAAAAAGTATCTTTTTTTGTTAATAGTGATCAGATACATGAAATGAAATTTATGTCTACCCTCCTGACATGTGGTTCATTAAAAAATATCTTGAAGCATCAGACTTTGTTTTAGTTTAGCTCATGCATGAATGCCACTATCTATACTATATTGTTATATTTTTCATGACCGTACGTGATGCTCCCAAACGAAAAATATCTGAACTCGCTCTCAATGTGCTATTCATTAAATATCGCCGTTGCTGAGTATACCCTCCACGGTTATTCTTGTTCTAACACTAATACATTCGCATTTCTACATCACACTAGGTTGCTTGTGTGTTTTCCCGTAGAGGCTTTACAAAAGTGTAACGTGCTCCTATAATTAGAAAGAAGAAACTTCACGTAAACAGTAAATTATTTTTCAGTGATATATTTAGAAAAAGTGTTTAGTGTTTAACGATTTCGAGTACTTCGTACTCAACTATGGGAGAGCAGTGCGCCGTCCCTATACGCTGCCCGCTCACAAATGATCTTCAGAATTACAGACGACAGGCTGCACTTATGGGGGAGTCAGTAATGATATTGTCTACATCCGCGCGTATGTAACAAGGTGAGTTAAAGATGATTGAATTTTATTTTCGGGAACACGTTGTCATTCTTACGCGATTCACCATACTAATTACGAAATGCCTGCTAGTGCAATAAAATATTTTTACGTTTCTGCAATTCATCCGCGAGGCATTTGTCTTGGTGTGTGTAATAAGGAGTGATGCATCAATGTACGTAACAAGGCAACCAAACAATTTCAGGACTCAGTCTGACTGTATAATCAATGGATACATTCCATGCTAGTTTAATCTTAATGAATTGAAAAAAAAACGAAATCTTGTATGCATGTGCAAGTAAACGCTGGAGGTGTCATCTCTGCATAAGTTTATTTGTACACTGTTCGTCCTCAGAGATTCCTTGCGCGAGTTTTGAGAATGCAAACTGGGCGAGCATTTGCTACGGGGTTCGCGATACAGACGCAATACAGCATTCAGGAATTATGGTCGGGGAATACCTGCACCCATTATCATTCAATGTATGTTCACCGGCGCCTTCGGCAGTTAAGAAGGGCACTGCACAGGCAGCCCATGACTGCAGAGCCATCACAGAAACACATTCCCGCCTTAGACAGCAATGCGTCCGAACGTGAGTGAACGAAGGAGAGCTTTGCTTCATTAACTCTAAATGCCGCGTTGCGCCTGTAAGCTGAAATATGTTAATATGTTAACACTCAGCCATAAATGTTGGTCAGCTGAAAATATTGAATAACAATTAAATATCACATAATCTATACTTATATAATGAGAATTGGTGGTTAATCCCGCATGATTCTCACGGCACAACCAACAATCATTCGGAGCCGGGCAGATGGTCATTGGTCTTATACTTCACTATGCGAGTCGTTTGATGACACAAATTAATTGTAGCTGTCTTCATCTTGTATCAGCGCAACAAGACGCTCCATCAGCCGTGGTGTGCGAAGTACGACTCAGGCAGGTGCGGGGGACGTTACCCTGGGACGGCTTTCTGCCCTCCCATTGTAGAACTACCAAGCACTGTAAATCGTTAACCACTTCTAAACATACAACAAGCTACAAAAGTCTAAGCCTCTCACAACATTCAGAGCTGCGACTGATAGAAGACGCGTTGAATTCCTCCAGAATAAACGTACACATCGTAATTACGCTTTCTCACTCCGTACGTGGCTTGTGTACGTACAAGCGTACTTACGTTCGCGGATCAGTATCCCGTCACTCGCGAAGCACTCCACTCAACTAATACTTTAATTAGGCAAAACGTTCTCCAACCATATGCCGCTATCTTTCCGTCCGAACCATGCCCACTATATCCCGCGATCGCGTCTTCCCCACGCCCTCCTTGCGCCAACCAAAACTTTGCGCCAAGCGAAGCCAGACAGGAAGCCATGGTGTCGAGGTCAGCAACAAAGTGTAAAGCGCGCAGCAGTTCACTTCGGGGTCTTCAGCTCGCGGACGCCACGCACTTTGGCTAATGAGTCAGCGTTGCCGAAACCGGGCCAACAGAAAGCACGCTGCCCAAAGAAGAACGCCGCTGTCAGCCCGGATTGGTAGCACATCCATCTGGCCACGAATCACGTCCCACGTGCTCAGCCTGGCCTGTCGTCGTCACGTCTTGTGCCAGCCTCACTGTCTCTCCGGCCGCCAGCGTGTCTGCCTCTGTCCACTCTTTGTCTTTTTGCATGGCAAACCCTTTACGAGGCGCGCATCACGACCGTAGGCGACAGCACACGCTGAGTCTGCATGCGGCACGGTACAATACGCCTGTGGCTCTGCAGCTGAAGAACAGTAAAAGTTGAACAGTGGAGTATACTCGCGAACTCAACTCGCATCTCGTTATGAGTGACCGCGCCAAGATTTGATCACGTCGCGCGGAATGGGAAGGCGGCGCCGCCAGCCTGTATACGCTGTGCTGACCTGTGTCCATACGTGCCTGGTCCGATTGGGCCGTGCTGTTTGTGCGCTGCGTGCTCGGACACTGGTTGACTCGGGCCAACGTTTTGTCCTGCACGATGTCCCCTTGGCGATGAGAGCAGAACCCGTGGGAGTTGTTCCGTGCGCTGATACGTGTTCGTTCGACCCGCGCGAGTCCAGTTTATTTTCTCTGCGTGCTTTTTTTTTTCTTAAGTTCACTGCAGGATGAAAGTTCATTTTGTCGCCTCAATTCTAATGTGTCATAAATCGAAATGCTTTAGCAGTATACTTAAATTTTTTTAATTAAGTTTAGGCGTAGAATAAGCAAACGATTGATAAACAGTATCATAAAGGGCGGTTTAAAAAGTTCCGTGAATGATTCACAGGAAACGCGCCACCTATAGCCGTGTTGTCGAATGTTTCTTTTAAAGGCGGTGGACCATCACTGGTCAATTTTAAATTTGGCTGTGAACTGGTGCGTTAACTGATTAAAAATTTAAAGCAAGGGTACCGGTTGAAAGACGCTTGCTATAGGTCTCGGGCACACAGTTAAAATATGAAATGGGTTCCACCAATAGCTTTTGTATTTATTACACGAGGTCTGAAATGCCCCCAGTGACACTATGAACATTCTTAGATGAATAATGCGGCTACTACATTCCTGAGGAATAGTATACGCTTATTTAAAGTTTAATTTGTTTTTGATTTATTGATATGTGGGGTTTAACGTCCCAAAATTAATTTGATTTTATCAAATTATTGAAAATCAAATTTTTAAAATCATTAATTTGATTTTAAAAAATTCAGCAGACTCGATATACTAGTTTTCGCCAACAGAAAACGCATTCTAGTGGTTGCCAGCGATGCACAGTGGTGTGCATCATGTCCACTTCCTCTTCTACCATAGGTTCTTCTGGGGCTTGCATTGGGAGACACGAATAACACCAACATAATATTGATCTCGAGGTCATCAACTCAGTATTGCGAATACCAAGAGCAAGAAATGCAATGCAGCTGTACCTGTGAGCTCCCATATATAACATGTTTTTCATACATTAGGTATAGTTAACTTTATTTGGAAATCTTGCACATGTAAACTAATGCACAATCAGCTCGCAGCTAGTTTTGTTTCGGAATTATATTGACCAAAGACCTATAATATGAGACATACCCTACCTATAATAAAAGAATCGCTATGTTTATTTTCCGTTTATTCGGGAAGATACTTGTGTGCTACCATTTACATTTATTTCATTTTATGTTTATGGGTGAATACGCTTCATAAATCTACAAAAAATGAATAAGACAATATATAAAAAAGATACAGCAATAGCTCGAGTGTTCCGAATTATTCTTGACTTTTTAGGTAGCTTCTCAAGTTGTTTCGTATTTGCTTACTGCGAAGTATAGCGTCCTATTTTTTAAAAATTTATGTTGTAATCACAGTTTAGACTGTATACCATTTTCTTGCTCATTTTCAAAAGATGATGTTTTAAATGTAAAATGTTTTCCTACGTTTCGTTCAGTTTCTTTGCAGTTGAGGTGTCATTGTACACAAGTTACATTGTTAATTGTTGTTCATACATTGTCACGCGTGTGTAGTTCATGCTTGATAGGCCTGCAGGTGCACTTCTGTATCTGTAGATTTTATTGGGCTACGTTCGGCGTTCATTTAACTGTTGTGTTGATTTGTATCTTTCATATCAGTTTTGTCTATAGAAACACTGCTTTAGTGCTTATAACAAAGATTACATTGCTTTTTTGTAGTTATTCCTAGAAGAACCCAGCGCTGACAGGAAGCCTGAAGAGTATAATTTGCTCCGAGTCCTACACTTTTGATCACGTACGCTATAAAGAATAGGAAAGACTCCCTACCACTGCTGCTCGATGACCACGTTACGGGGAAGGCTAAATCCATCGAGCACACCTGGATGTTATCGGGAGCAAACCCTGATAAAACGAATCAGTCCAACGTGTGATAACACGGGAGCTGGCTGTGCAAGGCTGGGTCTCAAGCTGTTGCGAAGCGCTATAGGTCACGCCCAAGCCACTCCTGCCAGCTACATTGCAATCAGCCGATATGCGGCTAAAGACACTCTACAAAAAGAAGATAGCCATGAGCGCCTGGGCCAAAATAGTGGCTCTCCAAGCGGAACCATTGTAAGGTAAGGGCTTCTGCCACACACCATCTGAGCAACCGCACAGTACCACCACCAATATACAACCGCGTCTATTCGCTTCTTTGTCGTATCGCTTCCGTGCTGAATTGTCCAATGGGATACGCGGGAACCACACGTATAGAGCCACCCAAATCTTTAACTACCGCACATGAGCGGCGGCTTTCCAGTGCGTCTGCGCCGTACTACGGAGCCGAGTTAGGGTCGGTTCACGTTAGCGGCAAGTCTGTCTTGACGGCGCGAAGCCGTAGACGAGCGGCCGGCGCCATCCGCAGGAGAGCTGTTCGAACTGCACAGCATGCAAGCTTCAGCGGTGAGGCATTTCAGCCTCCGATAAAAGTGGCTACCCTTCCGAATACAGATGTCGACCGCCTCGAATATACCAAGCAGCCGCCGTGAGCTCTGTAGCTCGTAAGCTCCGAACTGATGCTTCCATTTGCCTTAGACGCATGTCCTTAAGCTTCGACAACACAACACTCACTCGAATAGATTCGGCACAGTTTTTGAGAGATTCATACTGAAATAATCAATGTTCTAGGTTTAGTGAGCCTTCCCGAATCTCGGAGAGCATATTACTCGTTTGTTAGTTGTTCCAAACCATGGATAGATGGTGCCGCTTGAAGGGCCGCCAGATTTCGGACGCGTTATCTGGTTCTACGCTGCGCCCTTTATAAATATCGGAGAGGCTGAAACCCTCTTTTAACGGCTGGAACTAAGCCTCGGAAAAAAACGTACGACATCGACACTTATAGCGTGAAAACAGCGGAGCAAGAAGCGAGCAGCTCGAAGTTTCCTGCGGCAGACACGATACTGTTCACCCGTGTCGCTCCTCCGTCGCTGATTGTCTACTTCGCTCTCCGGCAAACGGCAAACGGTGCAAAAATGGGGCTCGGACCCATTCTTCGAACGACAAATAACAGCAAAAGTGCGCAAAGGAAACAGCCGTGCATGGCTGTCTGCAGAAAACGTCAAACCTGAAACGGTGAGGCATGCTTGCCGCTAGCGCGAACTGGCCTGTTCAAACAGAGCGAACATTCCCGCAAAGCGAGAGTTCAGGTGGGCCCGAAAGCTTGAGCAGGTGATTAGTTTTGGTCGTATTTTCTTTTTCTCGAAGATGATTGTTGGCCCAAATCGATGAACTAATGTTAAAGATGCGCCCTTGCCCACAGTGTTGACATAAATAGTAGAAAGTGGTTCATCTGCATTGCGCTGATAAGAAAGAAATAAGGACCCAGTGGAGTACGTTTTGCGAGCGTGCGTCTATCTTCGCGATGTTTGCAACTCGGCTCTGTCGTGTAAAGGTCAGTCCACACGTGTGCGTTGCACCGTGCCAACGCGTGAAATGCAGTGCCGCACCCTCTCCCTATACGGGGAGTGAAGACTCGATGCTATGCAAAGCTCCACGCCCCCTCTTAAAAAAAAAGAAGGTGCGACGCCACGTAAAAAATCTACGTTTTGACGCGCTTTGACGGCTACGTGTGGTCGGGCCTTGAGGCGCTGACACACACAACATTAACCACTCCCGCATGATATTTGAAGATTTGGGCGTCTGTGAACATCATGTAGCGGGCTAGTGCGGGCCACAAGAATTCGACCAGGAGACGACGAAGATGACGCACTAAACACCAGCTGTTCGCGCATGTTCGCGTCTGCACAAATGGCTTCCCCAGAAATATATGGTTTGTGGCCCCACCACAGCATCGACATCTGTCTTCCTGATCCTACAAACAGTATGTGTTCCGCTATGAGAGAGCGATAATTGATTGATATGTGGGGTTTAACGTCCCAAAATCACCATATGTTATGAGTGACCCCGTAGTGGAGTGCTCCGGAAATTTCGACCACCTGGGGTTCTTTAACGTGCACCCAAACTTGAGCATACGGGCCTACAACAATTCCGCCTCCATGGGAAATGCAGCCGCTGCAGCCGGGATTCGAACCTGCGACCTGCGGGTCAGCAGCCGAGTACCTTATCCGCTACACCACCGCGGCGGGGCATGAGAAAGCGATATGTCATCTCTAATTGTGCATTAGTTTACATTGAAGGAGAAAAGCTTTATTATACATGTAACTTCTACATAAAGTAACGAAACAAAAATAACAAGTAAAAACAGGGTTCTCACAAATATACACGTATACGCCAATTGATCTCTGTGTATTCGAATGTGACAAGTTGAAGAAACAAATAAATGTATCAAATTATCCCCATTTTTTGAATGTCTTGCTTGCATGTGTACTAGAGTCGGCGCTTGGTAGTACGAAAGAAGTGAAAACTACAGTTGTTCCTTCCTCACTCTGAAGAAACGCGTGTGCCATCGTCGAAAGAAAGCCTCTTCGCCATTTGTTTCCAGATGCTCATCGAGGTGACTCCACACAATGAGGCGTATTTTTTGAAGTGCGGGATAGCCGCCTTTATAAGACTTGCTGCGTACTTTGAACATATATCCGCTAAACAGCGTTGCTACCACAGTACTTACAAGGTCACTGTAAATACCAGAACAGCCCACGTTCTGTTTTGTTGTGGTTGTGCGAAACCCAGTGAGGCGTTAACCATGTGCCAGACGCTTTTCAGCGCCAATCACTCGAACATAGCATGCTAATTGTGCCATCTCCCTTCTGCCGCTGTTGGGTCAGTGGTCATTTGCAATTACTCCCCATTGTGCTAACCTCTCACATCTATATATAAAATGGCCTCCATATTCTCAACCACACAAACTCGCGCACTTCGACTGGTACGCAATTGCAAAGTCATCGTTTACATTTTGTCGCACTGAATTCTTTTTCTTCCTTTCGGCTCATGGTGCTACTTGTCACCTTATTTGCAGTGATGAACATCTTCCAGGCCACATGAAACTATTAGTTCAACCATTGTTCTTAAGCCACTAGCAGCTCTGTAAACTTAAGCGGAATTTACGCTCGTGGTCCAATTTACAGAGTTGCCGCGAAAGTTCATTTTAATGCACTAGTCCAGTACTAAAATAGTCTGTACCTGGGTCATTTCCATCATCGATGAGCTTCTGTGTTGTTTTTGCAGCCAGTTCTCTCGTGAACATTGTGATGCCTGGGAGACCAAGGTCTCCATGGCTAGTGGGAAGCTGTATATGTTTCCTTTCAACCTTTGTTGGTGTCCCCCCCCCCAACCCTCGAGGAAGGCTCCCATAACGGAGGCAAGGCGTCCTGTTACACGGCAAGGTAGAAAGGTAAAGGTGCTATGTAGAACGCAAAATCATGTGCCTGTGTCTTGGTGAGTGTTGCTTTCGCCCTTAGTGACAGGTTTAACTGTTTGGATGCTGATATGACGTCTGTGGATCTAATTACGTTTCCCCTGGTACTTTTTGAGACATCTCTTTGTTCAAAGTATATGCTTAACACCTTAACAGCTTGAACACATATATTCGACATCTTCTGGCAATAGTTCTTGAAAGTTGCCGAAACGAAATCCTTTACATATGGCTCTATTTAAAAGAGCACCGCACAAAAAGGTGTGCTCAGCAAAAAGGTAAAGCCATTCACCATAGGTAAACAAGTTAAGAAAAAATTGCATAATATCATCAGCATTTGCCACAATTTAGGAGGTTTCACTACCTGGCGACTGGAAATACACTACACTTTTGTAGTTCACAACCTTTCCCATGAAATCCCCGCCGCGGTGGTCTAGTGGCTAAGGTACTCGGCTGCTGACCCACAGGTCACGGTATCAAATCCCGGCTGTGGCGGCTGCATTTCCGATGGAGGCGAAAATGTTGTAGGCCCGTGCGCTCAGATTTGGGTGCACGTTAAAGAACCCCAGGTGGTCGGAATCTCCGGAGCTCCTTACTACGGCGTCTCTCATAATCATATGGTGGATTGGGGACGTTAAATCGCACATATCAATCAACCTTTCCATTGAAAGGCTCGTAAGGCAAAATGGAACTGCCAACGTACAGACTTGCCTCACTCTTTTTTGAATTGCAAAGCTCCTGTTGACTTCATTGTTGAAATAAAGACAGCTTGATAAAGTACACCTCATAAAGTATATTTCTATGCTCTGGGAGGATCAATATGCACAAGATAGAGAAAAAGTACTTTTGTTCCACTCTATTAAAATGCTTTGGTGCGATCAAGGCATGATCAAAGGTTGATCAAAAACTACACCATCTCCCGCTAAAGGGAACCACGAGCATAGATGCGAAGCATCGGGCGCCAACGTTTACACTGGCGGTGGCGTTGACGCTGACGCTCACCGTGGCGTCACGCAGGAGAGATACTTGGGGAGGCGCATAGCAGGCAGCGGTGGACCGGTGTTTTCTACTGGAACTTGTCAATCGCTGCTAATGGGTAATGAGAGACAGAAGCCTCTGATTGGACACACACTCGCGCAGTCGACTTTTAGATAACACGCACGCTGCGAATTTTCGTTGTTCAAGAACGCACAAGAGAAATCTCCCACGGGCACCACTTTAGAGGTCGGTATCCAGTGCACGGGGTGCCCATTGAACGGTTGGGTCGTCAGCATTTAGGGGCGAAGCTTCTTAACGTGTGGGTCGTTCTCTTGTAGTAGTAGTATGTTGTAGTAGCAACCACTTCTATATAGTTCGTTTTAAGAATTGTTCACTATATGGCGCTGTGTGTATATGTCATTGGATATAATATCACTTGGTGGCGCTAGTGGTTTTTGTATAATAAGCGATTCACAGCATATCCACGGAGTGAATGATGAGTGGGTGAAGCATTCGTCCGTCCTTCCATGCGACGCGTGCTCTAGTGTGATAGGAGCGGACGGACGAACGGGTGGACGTGTGGACGGACAGACAGAAAAACACCCAGATATACGGACATGAGTTTCGCCCCACTCATCATCCTTCACTGCGTGGATATGTTGTGATTTTTCAAATAAAAAAACACTCGCTAGCATACACAGCCTGCGTCGGCGTTGCGAGGTGACAGAGCAGGGAGCGTAGGAGAGGAGAGAGCGTTGGAGAGGAGAGAGATGGGGGGGACGCGCATCCGCAATGGTGTTATAAACGCCGCGAGGATGGATGCCTAGAGGAGAGAAAGAGGGGAACGAGCATAGACTAGTAGATGGTGCCTGCGTCACGGTTGCAAGGATGGAGCATAGGAGAGGAGAGAGAGCAGTAGGGGACGTGCATGCGCAATAATGGTGGTGGCGCCGCACACCGGATCAAGCTCAACCATAAGATGTTTCGCATCTAATTACTCAGATCTGTTTTTCGTTGGCATATGCGAAGAGGTCTCTAATACTTGTGAGATGAACGAAGTCGGAATGCCGTGGTACTGCACATGACTGCAAGGGTGAAAACGTAAAGATTTAGAGTATACTTTACTCTCCTATGGGAGAGCATTAGGCCACAGCAGAGTCAAAAAAGAGAGTCCCGCACACCACTTGCGAGCAAGTCCCACACATCACTTGGACAGGACAATGCCGGAGATCACTCGGACTTTCCGACAAGGGCCACTGCGGTAGAGGGCAAGTCACCCCTCATTATATGCAACAAATTTGAAAGATCGTGGGAGGTGTAACTCTCCCAGAAGGACCGAGGAAGCTAGCGGGCAACCTTGGACCACGCCAAGCGAGCCGCTCGGGCTAGTGTGGCCCTGGAATAGGGGGTCCATCCATGGAAACATCAGTTTTCATTTAAATAAAAATGTTTATTCCTGTCCAGGCAAACCTAATTTCAAGTAGAGGAGATCCACTAGGAATTCGTAGTTTACAGTGTATTTAGAAAAAAGTGTTTAACGATTTAGAATACTTCGTATTCTACTTTGGGAGAGCAGTCAGCTCCCAGATCATCAAGCAACGCCACAGGCACTGTGAAATGTTCAGAACAAATGTTCAATAATTTAGAGTACGATGTACTCTACTATGAGAGAGCATTAAGATGTCGCAGTTTCGAGAAAGGGTGGTGTCCTGTGTTAAAAAAAAAGTGGCTAACGCTTTAGAGTGATTGGTACTCTATACTACGGGAGAGCATAAAGCCGTCCCGTGGCCCTCACACTTTATGACGCCGTGTTGAAAAAAAATTCGCACTTCGTGCAAAAACAGAAATGCAAAATGCTCAAAACGCTTTTCGTTCTGCCCTGCATTTAAAATTCTTTGTGAGCTTCTTTTAGTCATTTAAAATTCATTCAATGATGCAAACAAATATATACCGTTGGCAAGGCCGCCATCAACATAACTCTATTAATTCGGAAAGTTGCGAAACAATGCAGAAAAAGTGTCTTATGTAATACTATTTTGTGCATGACACAAGACACACACACACACACACAGATATATATATATATATATATATATATATATATATATATATATATATATATATATATATATATATATATATATATATATATATATATATCAATGAATGATAATCTGACGAGTATCATTACGGAGTGTGCAGTGGAAGTTGGAGGCAGGGTAGTTAGACAGGACACTGGCAAGCTTTTCCAGGAAACGAAGAACCTAATTAAGAAGCGTCAGATCATGAAAGTGTCAAGTACAACAGACAAAATAGAACTGGCAGAGCTTTCGAAGTTGATTATTAGACGTAAGGTATGCGATGTAAGAAGGTATAACATGGAGAGAATTGAACAAGCTCTGAAAAACGGAGAAAGTGTCAAAGCATTGAAGAGAAAACTTGGGATAGGCAAAAGTCGGATGTATGCACTACGGGACAAAGAAGGCAAAATAACTACCAATATGGATAGGATAGTTAAAATAGCGGAGGAGTTTTACAGAGATCTGTACAGTAGCCGAGACAACCACGACCTTAATATTATAAGAACTAGCAGTAACCCAGATTACACCCCGCCAGTAATGGTAGAAGTCAGAAAAGCTTTGGAGAGCATGCAAAGGGGCAAAGCTGCTGGTGAGGATATGGTAACATCAGATCTGCTGAAAGATGGAGGACAGATTGTGTTAGAAAAACTAGCCACCCTGTTTACGAGGTGTCTCCTGACGGGAAGAGTACCAGAGTCTTGGAAGAGCGCTAACATCATCTTAATACATAAGAAAGGAGATGACAAGGACTTGAAGAATTACAGGCCGATCAGCTTGCTCTCTGTAGTATACAAGCTATTTACAAAGGTAATTGCTAACAGAGTAAAGAAAACATTAGAATTCAATCAACCAAAGGAACAAGCAGGATTTCGAACAGGCTACTCAACAATTGACCACATTCATACTATCAATCAGGTAATAGAGAAATGCTCAGAGTATAACCAACCACTATACATAGCCTTCATAGATTACGAGAAGGCGTTTGATTCAGTAGAAATATCAGCCGTCATGCAAACACTACGGAATCAGGGCGTAGATGAAGTATATATAAACATTCTGGAAGAAATCTACAGGGGATCAACTGCTACCATAGTGCTTCATAAAGAAAGCAACAGAATACCAATCAAGAAGGGTGTAAGGCAGGGGGACACAATTTCCCCAATGCTATTTACCACGTGCTTACAGGAGGTTTTCAGAAGCCTAGAATGGGAACAGTTAGGGATAAGAGTCAATGGAGAATACCTTAGTAACCTGCGCTTCGCCGATGACATTGCATTGCTGAGTAACTCGGGGGACGAATTGCAACTCAAGATTACGGAGTTAGACAAGGAGAGCAGAAAGGTGGGTCTTAAAATTAATCTGCAGAAAACGAAAGTAATGTACAACAACCTCGGCAAGGAGCAGCGCTTCGAGATAGGTAATAGTGCACTTGAAGTTGTAAAAGAATATGTCTACTTAGGGCAGGTATTAACCGCAGAGCCGAACCACGAGATTGAAGTAACTAGAAGAATAAGAATGGGGTGGAGCGCATTCGGCAAGCACTCTCAAATTATGACAGGTAGATTGCCACTATCCCTCAAGAGGAAGGCATATAACAGCTGTATCTTGCCGGTACTTAGCTACGGAGCAGAAACCTGGAGACTTACAAAGAGGGTTCAGCTTAAATTGAGGACGACGCAGCGAGCAGTGGAAAGAAAAATGGTAGGTGTATAACCTTAAGAGACAAGAAGAGAGCAGAGTGGATTAGGGAACAAACGGGGGTTAAGGATATCATAGCTGAAATCAAGAAGAAGAAATGGACATGGGCAGGGCATATAGCGCGTAGACAGGATAACCGCTGGTCATTAAGGGTAACTGACTGGATTCCCAGAGAAGGGAAGCGGGTTAGGGGGAGACAGAAGGTTAGGTGGGCAGATGAGATTAAGAAGTTTGCGGGTATAAATTGGCAGCAGCAAGCGCAGGACCGGGTTAACTGCGCTTGCTGTTAATATATATATATATATATATATATCTATATATTATATACATATATATATATATATATATATATATATATATATATATATATATATATATATATATATATATATATATATATATATATATATATATATATATATATATCCCAGTTGACGAGGGAGGGATTTTGTCCCCCCCTTTTAGCGAAGAGTTGGTACGCCACTGATGACTGCGTACACAAGCTACAACATTGTGTGGTTAGAAAAGTGTTCAACGATTTCGAGTACTTTGTACTCAGCAATGGGAGATCAGTGAGCCGTTTTGATTACAGGTACTACAACATTACATGTGTTTAGAAAAAAGTGTTTAACCATTTCAAGTACTTGGTACTCGACAACGGGAGAGCTGTGAGCCATCCTGAGATGTAGGAACCAACATAGTTTCTTAAATATACTTAGAGGGAACTCTGACGCTAATGTTTAAGAGAGCAGCAACATGCAGCGCTTCAGCGACGATGGCAATGATACAAGGTGTTTTCTAGTCTTCGTACTTCTGGTTTTGTTTGTGTTCGCGTGGCTTGGAGCTGCTTTGTCATGAAAAAAGAAATCACGAAATGTTCAGCGGTTGCGCTTCACAACGTTATTCTTTTAGGCTTGCCATTTCAAATCGGCTCAAGAAGTTCAAAAGGGTTCCTTCTTTCCTTCGAAACGAAACCGAATTACAGCCATAAACCAAGCTACAAGTGTGATCCACCACCCGCAAGCACGAAGACTAGGCAAATTCGTGTACTACCCAACATTTCCATGGTCGCTGAACAATCAGAGCACCACAGTCAACTTTAGTTCATTTTAGTAAACTCTAGGGAACCAATGATGTGTGTTTAGATAAAGTTGTTAATCACTTGGAGTACTTGGTACTCTACTGTGGAAGCGCATAATGCCGTCCCGTGGGCCTCACACTTGATCTGGCCGTGTGGACAAAAATTACGCCATCGAGTTCACGTCGCGACGATACTGACCAGTATCGCGACGATACTGGCCAAAATTAGGACACTTTATGACAACGGTCATGTGTTGAGTGTAAGGAGTTCGGCGAAGTGATGTCGACAAAGACGACAATACTGTTGAGCCACTGTGACACAGACAAAAAAAAAAGAGAAGAAGAGAGATGCGGTAAACCCTCGTGGCACGAGCACTGCAGAGAAGAAAATGAGAGGGTGGAGGAGCAGCGCGTGGGAAAAAAATTGGCAGCTTATCCACGGAGTGAATGATGGAGAGTGGGGCGAAGCATTCGTCCGTCCATTCGTTCTTGCTTCCGTCCGTCTATGCGTCCGTCTGTGTGACCGTCCATGCGTCCATCCACCCGTCCGTGCGTGCGTTCATCCCTGTGTTCGTCCATGCATCCACCCCTGCGTCCGTTCATGCGTCCATCCATCCATCTGTCTGTGTGTCCGTTCGTCCATCTATTCAGCACTCCAAGTACCACCATTTCGCATCTTTTGATCATATATTCTCCATGTAGAAGCACCGCAATCCAGCGGACATTCCAAGGACCAAACGAGAGGTGGCACACGCACACTTTCTTACGGCCTGCGCTTCGGGTCTACTTCCCACCTTTAACCACCTCGAGTTCATGGTACATACTAGTTCACTGTATTCATTGCACAGCGGCCCAACACTCGCTAAACCTACCCCAACTCGAAAGTTATCATCACGGACTCCCGGAAAGCATGTACTCATTACTTGGTAGGAGAGATATCCCCCCTAGCCAGCCAAATTCTAAAACGGGCTCTCGCTGATCCAGCCCCGAAACGCATCGTATGGGCTCCTGGCCATCAGGGCTTACGAGGTAATGAGGCCGCTGACGCGGCCGCCCGAGCGCTTACCCACCGGGCTCCTTCGGAGGCCGATACACCGCTGCTGCGGTTCAAAGAAATTCTGACCTATTATCGCGACACTCACCACCTTTACCCGGCTCTTGCAAAGGGGCTGAGTAAGGCGGAAGAGCGAACTCTAAGGCGCCTGCAGACAGGTACTCTACTCAGTCCTGCAATCCTAAAACATTTCGATGCGAACACAGATGGGCGGTGCCCACCCTGTGGGGAGACGTGTGATATCTTCCACATGGTATGGGCATGTCCGAAAAATCCCCACGTACCCCCTTCCCCTACCCCTTCCCGAGAGGCATGTGAGACTGCCCTCCTCAACTGCTCATCACTAGAGACTCAACGGGCTCTGGTGAGACGGGCGCGAGTAGGGGCCTCGTCATGCGGTGTCCCGAACTAAGGACGCCGACCATGTAGCGGGGTCATGCTTTGGCCCCGTACCTCTCTCTTTTATAATAAATGTTTTTCATCATCATCATCACTAAACCTTTCTAATATTAAGGCTTCATACCATTCCAGTAACAGGGCATATACACCTCGGCACATCTATATTTCACGACTAACATCACTACGTTACAGTAAAGACATTTGCTCTAATGTACATGACAAAAAAAATTCTACCAACGTTGACTAATCTTAGTGATAACAAACTTCTTAGCGCTCATGGAGTCCTACCTTGTCACACAAATCTACCATTGTGTCTATGGTTTCTGTTGAAAGACATACACATCCCGAGCGACTTTACAAGATATTCTGGCATTAATGCGCAGAAAAAAAAGTATTATTTAATTTAAATATCACCATCTTTTATTTTTTTCTGTATAGGTTGTAAAGGCTACGAGCTTCTTTTTGTAGTACTATTACTATTTGATGTAGCAAAAGCAAACCTACTTGCTCTTGCAACGAAAATGGGCTGGTTAGACTCCGTTGCAGAGTTAAAGGACGGCTACACCACTGTCGTGTATTGAGTTTATCATGTTGCGACCTACTATTGCACTAGCCCGTTGGCACATTTTGTTAAGCGGTTTGAGAGAGCAACCCAAAAACTTCATAAGCGAAATTGAGGTCCCTGGAGGATCGCTTGAAGTTTGCTCGCACATTCAAGTGAACGTTGTTTGTCCAATGCATCGAGCATCATTTTGCTTGCTTTCAGTAGAGTGCCTCATCCCTCGGAATACATTTAAACAGAATGAAAACTCAACGAAAACGATTAGGTCTTCCTAGTTAAAGTTAAATACGATTGGGCTTTCTGTGTTTTTTTTAACTGTTGTGTTGATTCGTTTCCTTCACATCTATAATCTCTCTAGAAACGGGGGCTTTGCATGCTTCTGCCTTAACTGTCTAATTTGGTTTGAGTCCTCCAATTTCGTTTCACGTTTGTCAAAAGCTCTATTCGTTATACATAGAAGATAGACACACTGAAGCTTGCCTTGACTTCCACCACAAAAGGAAACAACTGCGCAGCGCTTAATAGTGAGCACAGACGCAAGGAACATGCACGACGACCGCACGTCCTGCATTTTACCTACCCCTGTCTTCATAAATGGTATGACCAGAATAGTAAATAAAAGTTAATTCTTTCACATATCAAATAACTGTTGTGAGGTTGAGATGACCATTCGAGGGAGAAGGAGAACGTGATAGGGGTGTTTACATTTTCCCATTTTCCGTGACCCTTCAAAATTACGGCACATTTTAAAGCCACCATTTATTGAGCTGTCAGAAATTGTCCCATTAGGAGGGCCCTAATGACTGAGTATTTCATACGAAAAGACTAAAGTTACCTGACAACCTAATTGTAAATACAAATTCGTTCACGCATTTCCGTTTTATAGTTGTTATTATTCTACCTATTTATTACTATTTCCCCTCTCCCTTCTGGAATCTTCTCATTACTTGACGTACTCCTGCGCAACGTAGCGTGCCAGCTTGCCATAAACACCGGCGAAAATCTCTGTGTTGCCAATAAATGGCCTCCCTTTCTCTCTTATGAAGACTCTTGCTCTTGCTTTGTGGTGTCCTTTCGAAATCTTCAGAACCTCTTTTAGGCTGCATGTTGTTAACGTGAATCGATTTTGTCTCCCTTTGCTTCTGACTAGACTTCACTATACCAGCGCATCTGGTGTTTTCTAAATGTGTTCTCGCTTTGGTTTTGTCAATAAAAGTGGACAATATATTAGGGTATGTGTGTGTCTAACTTCATGTCTGTTTGTGTTTTATTCTTTTCTTTCATGCGTCTTGTCCAACAGATAATTTCAGTCGGCGCTTTGTATTGAGTCCGGTACTATGCAAATTTTTAATGTTCTTGGCCCTCATGACCTTTCACTTTACCCATAAGGAATCAGAAGCAACTGGCACCATCGCATATATTAAAGGGGCTGCACGTCATGGTTTTCCATCGATGCGCAGTAGTCATGCACCCTTGAATAAGCGTACGAAATAACGTCAATGTGTGCCTATAATTTTGCGTCATCATATCTAATCCAAGTTATACAAGACCCAAACCGAGAGGTACAATGTGCGCAATGTGTTGCTCCTTACCCGCAAGGGCAGTATTCGAGATTAAGCTGCCTCACATGCATCGGAAACTGTACCTGATGAGCACTTGTTCATGGCTGCTACAGCCGCATGCACAGCAACACCGTAAAAAAGAAAAAAAAAGATAGAGTGCCTTAGCTCAGCTATACCGGGGTATACGTAGCGTGAGCGACGTATATCCTGGTAAGATAGATGTAGGGGCAAATAGACGGAAGGACAGACAAACAAACAGATTGACATACGATCGGGCGGACTAATGAGGGAGTTCACGTGAGTCAAGAGTTGGTCCATTACAGTGACACGCGAGTGACACGTCACTCCAGGAGCTTCCAGCTCTTCTCCGGTGCCCCAGCTGTGCAACGTGTGACGTCACTCCTCCTCGGGAACAGCTCTCGATAAGCCTAAGAAACTGCTTAACCTCGGCCAGTGAAGCTTACGCTAACTGAAAAAAAAGACACAAAACAGTGATGATCACACTACTGCCTAATTCAAATTTTCAACGCAGCGAATTAGGTGTTATAGTTTTGCGATAAGTGAACACGAACAATGACAGAGACCTACCTGTGTGTATGCACAGTTGCGTCCCACTATTATTTTTTTCGCGAGTCTCTCTGGGTAACACGCGTCTGTCAATCTCTTATTCTAGTGAAGGAAGCTTTGGGGTCGGTTTAATGAGTGGAGATATGTTCCACTTGCAGAACCAATGCCTCGTTTCCGAAGGCAGGGTCTACGAAAGTGTTTCGAAAAGTTGTTACATCAGTTGGATGAGTTACGGTGGAAGAAACCAGAACGTCCTAGTGCATACGTCGTAGGGATGTATTGTATGCTTTCATGTCCATAGTAAACTGACCCAGAAAAACCTTGGTACAGGTCAGTGTGTGGTTAGTGCGAGGTGCAAGAAGTGCACGATGAGACTGGTAAGCACGAAGGAGGTTTTAAAAAATATATATATTTTTGGCCCTCTTGGTAAGCGCGGTGGGCGAGAATACAGGCCCATCAACAAGTCGTTCTCCAACGTTGCTTGCCCAATTCCTTTGGCACGCACTCGTTCAGGCGGTTACGCACACCCCCGACGGCGACACTGCTTAACAAAGGAACGGGCTCCTAAGCGCTGGGATCTAAAAGGAAAAGAACAAACTACAACAAGACAGCTTGGTTAATCTACCCTTTTTCCAGGTTCACGTTCAGACGCGCTGTTGCCTTTCGCAAATTTGGTGACGGGAATACTCGGGCGCATGAAAGGGACTCGGCGACGGGGTGACCAAAATTGTTAGGTCAGCACCCAGCGTCCCACGTAAAGCAGCCGATTGGTGTACACGGTCGTGTGACGGCGCAGACGAGGGGACACCTAGGTCCACGGCCATCGTCGCCAGTCCGCGTCGATGAATCTGCATTTTCGTGACCGCCTGTGGACGCACGGAACGGAGCCGAGCTCCTCTATAGGCGTGCACGCCAACATCGGTGCGTCGTGCCACGACGGCACCACGGCCTGGTAGTGCACAGGCACACAGACGTGCTCGCACGGAGCCCCAGCAGAGGGCTGGCTGGCTGGCGCGCTCTTCTCGAGAACTTGGCTAATGATGTCCTCAAAAGATCGATGCCAACTTTTAATAATGCCCCAACGCAAGGAGGTGACACACAAAGGTTCGGTGGGGGCGACTCTCCCAACGGCACCCCCCACCCCCACCCCATCCTCCTGGCTCTGTATATATAGATCCCCGTTTCGATCGCCTTCGATCGTTTGCAATGCGGTCTTTCCTCTCTCTCGGCCTTACCATTGTTCGGGCCGAGACGGGCGCACGCCATACTCTTCCTGTGGGCTGGCCGCTGCCTGGAGCCTGTTGGCGACAACCGAACCTTCCTTTTTGTCCACGACCTGGTTATGGCTTCACGCTCTTTTATTCTCTCTTTGTCTCATATTGACGGGTCCAAGCGTGGTTATTTCAGTTCTCCATCGGTCGAGTTGGTTGTGCGGTACACCCCCCCCCCCCCCCCCGATGCATAGAGAACAACCGACCACACGACATGCATGCCCTGTCGGGGGACTCAGTCCCAGATGGACGTTCTGTTCTCTTGCACGGAGCTTCAAACGAAGCCTGTAAAGCAGAATGTGCGGGCCGGGTCATACACTCAAGTGGGAACACGTTAATACATGCGAGATGTAAACTATGCACCCTTGAATTTTCTTTATTATATGGGGGTTCAAAACCTTGGTCGCAAAAGGTACTGCTGGTTCTGAAGAATTTGTGCCTGCGGGCGTCAAGATATTTTGTTTCTTGAAGTAAGTGAGAAGTAGGGCCAGTCCACTACTCAATGGCACTGGCAATGAGAATTCCACCATATGGTATAAAGGAGGTGTTATATATAAATGCGCGTAACCTGCTATCATACTTATTATCTGATTTGATTTGATATGTGGGGTTTAACGTCCCAAAACCATCATATGATTGTGAGAGACGCCGTAGTGGAGGGCTCCGGAAATTTCGACCACCTGGGGTTCTTTAACGTGCACCCAAATCTGAGCACACGGGCCTACAACATTTCCGCCTCCATCGGAAATGCAGCCGCCGCAGCCGGGATTCGAGCCCGCGACCTGCGGGTCAGCAGCCGAGTACCTTAGCCACTAGACCACCGCGGCGGGGCCTTATTATCTGACCAAATGCGTTGTATCACCATTTCTTCGGGGTAAAATATACATTGAACCAGTGTTTGCTATACGCGATCCGGGCTCTTTTTTTTTCTTTGCTAAATCTAAGCGGCGCTGCGCTTGTCTTTGCCATAAGATTTATTATATGTCGCGGCCACTGCTTGATCTAGGGCTCGCTTTTCTAGATTTTACCTCACCCAGCAATATTCTTTCTATATCTTTGTTTCACTTTCTCCTATTTCTTCTCTCACTAATTTGATAGCTCAACCAGCTCTTTTATGAACCTGATATTCCAACCCATGAAAGGGGATAATATGTACGCATCACCCTTTGTCGGTACATGTTGACCTAACATGTTTTATACAATTTTACGAAAAAAAAACTGCTTGGCCTTGTTCTCGATGGACAGTGAAATAAGTTTTTGTTCAACTCAATATGTAACTTGTTTGGTAAGATTGAATAACAAGTTAAGCCCATGGTCGGTGCGCCAAGGGTGTTTTGCTCGTCCCGACCTATCTCCCCTAAAGCTACCATTCTCCTCTTTCGTCCGTGACCGACCCAGGCTCTACGCTGCTCGTTCGCTCTGAGCCAAAACTATAGCTGCGCATGATCGAGTTGCATTGGCAGCAGCAGGCGACTATCGACAAGGAAGAAGCAACAGCGAAGCGGTGGCACGGCGACGTTGTTGCTGCAGTGACCGATCGGCAGCGGATGATGATCGGCTTCGATCGGCCCCAAAGAACCCCCCCCCCCCTCCTCTAACCATCCAGCTCGCAGTCCTGGCGACAGAGTCCCGCCTCAACGTCGCCCGGAGCTCGCGAGCGCAAGAGATTGCGCCGTTTATTGTTTTTGAATCGCTCCCCAACCGAGCGCCGCAGCGGTGCTTGATCGATGTTCCGTCGCGGCCCTGTCGCTCTGAATTTCTTATACGAGAACACACTTCACTGCCTCGGGCGCTCCTTTTCTTCCCTCCACCCTCCCGTCACTTCCCCTTGCTTTAATTTTTCCCCTTTTTTCCCCTCACCGTGTTTTGCGATTTCGCTTTTTGATATTCCAACTCGCCGTGCCCTGCGGGAGATGTCGAACCTCTCTATTTGTTTTCGCTACTCCGTTTTTTTTTTTAGTTTCAGTACGCTCACCGAAAAAGCAAAGAAACCTAGAGCGACAGCTCCTGCAGTCGAAACGCGAGCACGGAGTCTCTTCGATTAGGCGCGTTGTTTTCTTTTTCATAACTTTCGTTTGTACTAACGTATCCTCCCCTCCTTTCTTTCCCCTCGGCGTGGCCGCACGTTTTATTCGCGGAGTTGTACCGAAAAGGAGCTTGGCGAAGTCAATAATTTGATAAAGCTGGTGAAAGGGCTTGTATCGGCCGCTGAAGAGGTCGTTCTCATTTCTCTTTCACCGCTGCACGTGCTCCCCTCCATAGCGATCGCGTTGCGCGTTTTGTATGGCGGCCGCAAAGAAAAGGGTATACGGCAAGGTCGAACTTGGCGTGACGACACGACTACTTTTTCGATTTCATTAATGCCTAGAATCATCCTTTGCGAAGTAGAGCTACTGTTGCACGGCGGAGGAGTTTTGCTCCCGTACCGCGTGGGCACTTTTGCGACAAGATGACTCGAGATGTGTTAACACTGGGACCTCGGTTAACCAATCGCGTTTGTTGGCACAGCGTACTTTTACAGTGCTTCTGTTCGCTACGATGTAGAAGCTCTTGCATCATATTGCACCAGATTGGGCTGCTTGGAGGTTAGGGAAAAATGTATTGGCAGCTTTTTTTTAGAATAGCGATAAAATGAGTAATTTGTTTACAAAGTAAGTTTCGGACGCTGTGTCACTAAAAAGCAGAAGAAACAGACATTGATCGCACTCTTTCCATTTTGTCCTTTCATTGTGCCCATTAGTTTAAACATTTCTTTTGTTTATTTAAATAAACAATAATTGAGCGGTTGACTGGCTGACTGAGCGATTGATTAATTGACTTGAAACTTTGACATTAAGTCAAAAGTAGACCACTATGGTCCATGGAACCACGCCGCAGTTAGCGTTTCTCCCAGGCCACCTTTATGCACTGATGAGTACAAGGCGCCCTTTGTGAGACTTTGATTACAGCCCGACAAATTAATTGCGCTAGAAATGTTCAACACTTCAAGTCCACATGTGCTTGGGTAGGTACCTCTGATTTGTGTACCTGTGAATGTACTACATGCATTCAATGAGAAATGCTTTCAGAGAATTGCAACATTAAGGATGTTACATTTTGTAGCAACTAATTGACCAGGTTCAAAATTCAGTGCCTTAGCACCTAACTCATCCTGTCAACCAGTGCGCTTCTGATATAGGACATTTAGATGAACAAAGGTGTCGCATGTTTTTATTTACAACGTGACTGCTGGCCTAACACCAAGAAAATCCCAAAATATTTGATGCATACAAATAATAACGATAAATACGGCACGCATGTATGAATGATATCCTCGCAGAAACAATGGCATCACGGTGTAATTATTTACGCTGTATATGCGCATACAATGCTTTTTATAACGTGTGTCAAGCATGCCGAAAGACCACAAGAAATGTAGCGGTGATTCATAACCTATTGATTCTTACTTACCTTAATGAAATTCTTATCTTACGGATAGAGCAGCATCCTTATCTTATTTAGCCTGATACTCATGAAGAGAGTTGAAGCTGGGGAGAACTCAAGACTTTGTGACTCAGGGCATAAATTCTTTTTCTAAGGAAGAATCAGCTGAATAATTGTGGAGTCCAAGTCTTGACAACTGCAGTTTTCCGCAATTGGTGTTCTATTTCTTATAACGCAAAGAGCCACGGGCATTCAGTAAAATTTTCAACACATACATATGCGTGAATTACACGGACCCTGAAGCACTTCGCCAAGTAGTCATGGAATGGGTTCACTAAAAAAGCTTACTGTCTCACGAATTCACCACCGCAAAAATATAGAATCCGTTCAGTACTAATTGAGTTACAAAGACTTGTCGCACGCTGCAATTGCATTATTTCTGCTCTCGTCCCGATGAAGGCGCTCGAAGGTAAGCAGGGTGCAATGGCAAGGGGAAAAGAAAATACGTCATGCGTGTCTCGTGACATTGACTACTTTTTCTCTCTTCTTTTTTTCTAGAATACGCGGCTTTTCAGTGTGATCACGTGCGCACGCGTGGACAAATAACGGCCTCTCGCGGCGGCCCCAGTAATGACCGAGCGTGCCATGTTCAAATCAGCCAATTGCTGATACAATAACTGTGACGTCATTTTTAGCTTGTGGCGTCATTTATCCAAACTAGAAAAAGCAATATTTAGCTGACTTTGAAAATTTATAGTGAATTCCAGGCCACGTCAGGACAAAAATAAAACTTTTCCATCCTATTCCATTTCAGGCCACCTTCTGCGCATTATTATTTGGCTCGCGTGTTCTCAGGAGCCTTGACTAACAATCGGCAGCGTTTCCTTACCATATGCTTAAAAGGTGTTGCAGGGCCCCTTTGATACGCGAATACGTACAGGTGCCATAATTCATGCCGAGATTTCAAGCTTGAGAATTTATATCACACGTTCCCAGCTCATGCTTACGACCTAATAAGATTCTTCTACGGCCAGTATACTGCATTTGTCATTACTTTCAGTCTCTGGCACAAGAGGTGTTTAAACGCATCTAGGTACTTTATGCGTGGATGACATGAATGACAGGCTGTAGTCGGCTTTCATGATCCGACCTCGATTAAAAAAAAACAGAAAGCTGTATTAAATTACTTTGGAAGTACATTCTCTGCATGTGACAAGACGCATATTGATTCATGTTGTCACATCTAATATGGAAATCAAAAATGCAATATATGTGCTTTAGGTGTAGTCTATCCACTCCTAGTAGAAAGGGGGGGAGGGGTGAGGATGGTGGCTGAAGTATGAAAGAAAATGCAAGGATGTTGCCCCTATAACGCCATTTACTTGGAGTCAACCACAATGGCCGTGATTCCAAGTATGGTTGTGAGCAGAATCCACAAGATGATACCCTACTAGAAGGCCAAGGGTATCCTGGAAGTGTGGGTCCTCCTCATCTTCGGCCCCAGTGACCTGAGCTGTCATTAAAAGGCTGCTTTCACGCGAGAAAAACACTGTGAACTGAGGCTTAGATATAGTTTTGCGAGAGAAACTGAAAATTGGCGCATTTATATGTGATTGTTCTGAGGTCCTTACGAGAATCTGCACGCAGCATGCTGCAGAACAGAACTGCCGGCAAAACAGTTTATGTTTTGGTAGAGAGATGAATCACGCGTGCAGTGCTCACCTGAACAACAAGTCCAATATAGTAGAAGAAAATAATATTTGCTGGACCAACATTTCATGAAAATATTGGGGTTCACATACGAGCTATATGTAAATCTGATTTCAGTTCAAATCATTTTCAATGATGCACCGCAACGTCTGTCCTTAAATGATTGCTGTAGCAAATTCACGATTTATCAGAAATCACTGAATATGGCAGAACTTATTCTGTGAGTTGGTATACGAAGACTTGTTGTAGTGAACGAAAAAAGTAACCTGTTCCCCACTACTTCGCTATCTTATTTATGATTTCTTAAATCAGTCCATGACACACATGAGGTTTTGTAATTTCATGTATCCTCTTCAGTTAATAGGAAACATCTCCCGGCACTTCGGCACTGTACTCGTTTCTTCTTATTGAATGGTTCGGAACTAATACGGGAAATATTTTGCCCAATAATAATAATAATAATAATAATAATAATAATAATAATAATAATAATAATAATAATAATAATAATAATAATAATAATAATAATAATAATAATAATAATAATAATAATAATAATAATAATAATAATAATAATAATAATATATTATTATTATTATTATTATTATTATTATTATTATTATTATTATTATTATTATTATTATTATTATTATTATTATTATCTGGGGTTTGACAACCAAAAATTACTACCATATGATTATGACAGATGCCGTTGTGGAGGGCTCTGGAAATTGCGACCATCTAGTGTTCTTTAACGTGCTCTGACGTCACGCAGTACATGGGCCTCTGCCATTTCGCCTCCACGGAAATATGACCACCGCAGCCGGAACCGAACCAGTGACCTTCAGGTCAGCAGCCGAGCCCCCTATTGGTCAGCTGTGCGACCGATGGCGGCGCTGCGAACCGCGCTTGTATAAGGTCCCTAGATGAAACAAGGTAGCGTCACTCATTGTTCTCGAGCCGTCCTCCACACTCTCTCGATTACTCCTCTTTTTCTCTGCCATCCGCGTCTGTAATTGGTGCATTACTTGCACGTGATCTTGCAAATGGCTGGTGGTGTTATTTATTATTATGCAAAAGGTTCAAAACGAGTACGCATGCGCATATGGCTCCAGCCGGATTCTCGCCGTGACCAAAGACAAAATCGTAGCCAGAACATAAACTGAAGAGGATGAGCGTTTCGGTCTGCGCTAAGTCTACCAAGATTGTTTCGCCATGCTCGTTCAATGCAACATCTGCGTTTTTCAGCAATGCTGCGTAGCCGTAAACAAAAGAAAATGGTTTCGCCCTCTTCAACTTACCTCGTGCTTTCAGAGATGAAGCGCACCATGAAGTGCAACTATGAACCATTTCACGCGAATGCTTTCGTGCAACTCCGTCAACGTACGTCGACGCGGATCTGCGAAGCGAGTTCACTTGTCGGTTTTTATTGAAACGCCAGGCGCGCGTCTAATGCGTGTCTAGTGCATGCCAGTTGGTACAAATACATGTGGGTATGCACGTATACAGAATAGCTGTAGGTTGTAATCAACGCACCTTCAGAAACATTTCACTCTTGACCATTTCCCGCTTGAGCCGAAACGCGCTGCTTCGAGACACCTGACCAGTAGAACTCTCACTTTTCAGGAAGTTCCCAGCACCGCATCAGAATCACTTGGCATCACGATTGTCCAAATGGGCACATTAAAAAAAAACGTCATCGCAATGCTGCTGGACGAGTGTTTGTACCAGTCTGGTCGTAGTTTTTTTTTCTTGCGTCTGTACAAGCCGGTTGTAATCAATCATCACAACGTCACGCCCTGTGGCCACTTACAGGATCCAGCAAGAAGCACGTTCACTGTCACAGCACGAACAAAACACAATCAGAGAAGTGGACTAGTTAAAACTGGACGAAATACCGCGGCCGTGGAACTAAAATGTTGACGCGAGACGCCATGGCTAGTGGTGTAAAGTATAGAACTGCCCAACGTTGCCGGTTGAGTAACGCACATCCTGCTTGCTCTTGTGTTGTGCCGTTTATGTTCATAAAGGTAACTGTTTATTCTACGTCTTATTTCGTTCCATTTTGTTTCATTTACATCTATTCACCGTAGCAACAGAACCCAAACATTCGCTTTTGGATGAAAGTTTTAAACCTTCTAGGGGGCGCTTCAGGCAAATAAGCGAGGAGGAAAAGGAAGGGTGTCGCCACCTTGGAAACTTGTTTCATCTAGGGACCTTACGCTTGTATGACGTCAGTTCGAGGATTCACGCGCTTTCGAAGCACGGCGCCGTATACACCTTTTCACAGGAAGGAAAAAAACACCGCCATGATGGGCTGTGCGCGGGAGTACAAAGGCTAAGGGCGCAGCGTTGTCAGTGCATTTTCGAGGGGACGCGCCAATTTGCACAGCCCAAGGAGGACTATGGCGGCACCCAGGGAGGCGCTTATGAAAAGGTGAATAGAAACCACCGTCGTAGTAAAACTCGGCGAAGAAGCAGTTCAATTGGTTATCTTGTGTGTGGTGGCTATACCGAAGGTATTCTAACAACCGTTCGTGTCCGCTTTGAACGCCCATTTCAAAAGCACAGCGCTTTGTTTCTTAAAACTGCGGCCGCTTCTCTCCGCGGTGAGTGCTATGCAATGGTGAATTACTGTTCTGTGCCTCTATATGATCACCCACCCGTGAAAAGGCCTTTACCTTTCACAACTATCCTAAAACCCGAAGCTGAGGATGTAGTGGACAGTCCAACTCAGAGAATTCAGAGAGGGAAAGCATCGCATGCTTTCATCGACCGTGTGTGCAGCAAGCACTTCGCTGACAGGGAATTTTGCTATACCCATCGTATACGCTCCACCTTTCGGTAAGCTTGCGACCGTGTTTCGGCGCCTCGCCAGCAGTTCAGCTATTCAATGCACGCAGGCTAGAGGCGTAGGCGACTTATACCAAGAGAAGTGTCGCCCTAAAACCTACCGCCAAGGCCCCTATAGACAGGCAGCCGATGACGCGGCCTCCAAATAACGTGGCGTCCGTGTGCCTCGTGAGGGCAGCCGAGGGCGCAGGACATGAGGGACTACAGCTTTGTTTGGTTGGTGTACGTATATATACGTGGTTTACTGATCAAGACAAGCGCGCTCCTAGAGCACTGTTTAGCATAAATTCGATCATGAGCGAAACCTGCTGTCGCTGTTTAGTGCACATTCCCTAAAGGTTGTGGCATAATCTTTGTGGCCCTGTGCACGGTTAACACAATCAGTGATAACTATTTGGTATATTCTGATACCCGAGCGACGGCCCTGTCCGGTATTAATATGAACTACTTCGTGATGTAGCTATCACTGAGCGAACAATACTGATACAAACTGCAGTCATATTAATTGGCCAGGGAGTGCATTAAGGCGGAACTTGCCCCATTCCGGAGTCACACTAGCAGCTGCCCCTCAAGACCGCTGCTACTGTGATGCAGCGCGGGCTTGCACCTGCCGACGCCCCAGAACTGCAATTTAAATACGATTATCTCAAATTTGATTACTTGATGCTGTTTTGCATTTCTAGTAGAAGCCATGAACGGTCGATTTACTGCCAAAACAGCAATTTAAAAAGCTGTTTTGCAGTAATCATCTCATGCGTTGTTTGCGAATGCTAGGGAGGCAGAAATCAGCGATCCTCACACATATCCTCGTGTCAAATCTCACTATCGTTGCACTGCAGAAAAAAATATCGCAATAAAAAAAGAAATGCCAGCATATTGATGGGGTGAATGATGGAGAGTGGGGCGAAGCATCCGCCCGTCCATTCGTCCTTGCTTCCGTCCGTCCATGCGTCTATCTGTGTCACCGTCCATGCGTCCATTCGCCCGTCCGTGCGTACGTCTGTCCGTGCATCTGCACGTCCATCCGTGCGTCTATCGCTACGTTCGTCCACGCATCCGCCCCTGCGTCTGTCCATGCGTCCATCCGTCCATGCAGCCATCCGCGCGTCCGTCCATGCATCTGTCTGTGTGTCCGTTCTTTAATCTAGTCAACACTCCAAGAACCACCATCTCGCATTTTTTCATCATATATTCCGCATATATCCAGTGGACCGCCATCAAGCGGACATTCCAAGGACACAACAAGAGGTGGCACACGCACACTTTCTTTTGGCTTGCGCTTCTTGTCTGCTTCTCACCTTTAACCACCTCGAGTTCATAGTATAAACTAGTTCACTGTATTCATTGAACTGTGGCCCAACACTAGCTAAACCTTTCTTAAAGCAATTAGGTTACGCCCAGCGAGTATAACGTAGCAACCCTTTCTTATCAGATAGTGCTCAATGTACATGCCAGTGACTGCTAATGAGGAATGAGAGACAGGAGAATTCGGCTTTTAGTTAACGCACACGCTGCGAATTTTTTCATTGTTCAACAACGCATATGAGAAATCTCCCACCGGCACCACCTCGCAAGTGAAAGCGTTAGGCATGTTACGCACTACTACGAGAAACGAACGGGTGCCGCTTTAGGGAGCTTCGCCCCTAAAAAGTGGGTAACAATTTGAAGTGCCATGGGAGAGCTCAAAGCCATCCTAGCATAGAATTGTGTTCAGAAAAAATGGCAGCATATCCACGGAGTGAATGATGGAGAGTGGGGCGAAGAATTCGCCCGTCCATTCGTTCTTGCTTCCGTCCGTCCATGCGTCCGTCAGTGTGACCGTCCATGCGTCCATCAGCCCGTCCGTGCGTGCGTCTGTTCGTGCGTCCGTCCCTGCGTTCGTCCATGCAGCCGCCCCTGCGTCCGTTCATGCGTCCGTCCATGCATCTGTCTGTGTGTCCGTTTGTCCATCTATTCAACACTCCAACTACCACCATCTCGCATCTTTTCATCATATATTCCCCATATAGAAGCACCGCCATCCAGCGGACATTCCAAGGACTAAACGAGAGGTGGCACACGCACACTTTCTTACGGCTTGCGCTTCGGGTCCACTTCCCACCTTTAACCACCTCGAGTTCATGGTATATACTAGTTCACTGTATTCATGGCACTGCGGCCGAACGCTCGCTGAACCTTCCGAAAACCAAGGAGGTTTCGCCCAGCGAGTATGACGTAGCAAACTTTTTCAGTCAGATAGTGCTTAATGTACATGCCAATGGCTGCTAATGAGAAATGAGAGGCGGAGAATTCGGCTTTTACTTTCTTACGGCTTGCGCTTCGTATCTACTTCCCAATTTTTAACCACCTCGAGTTCATTCATGGTATATACAAGTTCATTGTATTCATGGCACTGCGGCTCAACGCTCGCTAAACCTTTCTAAAGCTAAGGAAGTTACACCCCGCGAGTATAACGTAGCAGCCCTTTCTTGTCAGATAGTGCTCAATGCACATGCCAATCGCTGCTAATGGTGATCGCAGCCTGCGCGTTAACTAAAAGCCGAATGCTCCTGTCTCTCATTCCCCATTAGTAGCCATTGACGTGTACATTGAGCACTACTTTTATTGTTCAACAACGCACAGAAGAAGTCTCTCACCGGCACCACCTTAGAGGTCAAAATGTTATACTTGTTACAGACTACGGAAGACGAACGGATGCCGCAATAAGGAGCTTTGCCCCTAAAAGGGCAGCCGTGCCCTTGTTCTTGGGAAAGCTGGCGTCCTTCTCACGAGCGGATGAAGCACACTGAGGCACAGAGCCGTACTTCACCATTGCGTAGCTCTCTATCGCCACGGAGACGCATGGTGGCGGGTTCACAAGTCCAGGTGTTTTCAGGACCACAGCCGCGACGTTGATGCGATCTCCGTTGACGGTACAGCTGCGCACATTCAATAACGTGGCCTGCGTCCAACGTTTTTAGATACTGTTGCCTTCGTCGTGCATCACCATGCCGTCGACGAGACACCGTGACGTTTGATTGATTTGTGGGGTTTAACGTCCCAAAACAACCATTTGATTATGAGAGACGCCGTAGTGGAGGGCTCCGAAAATTTTGACCACCTGAGGTTCTTCAAGGTGCACCGAAATCTGAGCACACGGGCCTACGAGATTTCCGCCTCCATCGGAAATGCAGCCGCCGCAGCCGGGATTTGAGCCCGCGACCTGCGGGTCAGCAGCCGAGTACCTTAGTCTCTAGACCACCGCGGCGGGGCCTGGAGAGAGGTACGCTTATTGAAATTTAGAAACAACCGTGAACTAATTAGTATCTCTCGAGGAAACTGAAAAAGATGAGGGAGAACACTCGCACACAGTTTCACCTTCTCACCAGCAATGCAATCGGCGGCATTGGCGTGCTCATCGGCCATAGGTTTCTTGGCCCTGTCGATCGCGCTGCAAATTCGTAATTGCACTCGAAAACATTCATTCTGGGCGTTAGCTGACCATCGCGAGGCTGTTCGTTCGACAACGTTTCCGCCAGAATAAGGCGATCCGCGCACAGAAGCCGCGTCTGCCACTGTGCGGTTGAGAGCGGAGTCCATAAACTGACGTCCCACGCGAGAGGACGCCACTCCAAGATCTTGAGGCCAGTAGCCTCTTTTCCACCGAGATGGACATATTTTGTATCATTAAGAAGTGTAATCGAATCCGCAGTCAGTGGAAGCTCGTCGATTCTGCTAAGCAGAATGCGCAAAAGTGCAGAACGCAGACACAGTGTGCTTGTACATGCTTGCGTAATGAATGTAAGAATTTATGGACTCGTGGTAATCACGTGCAAACAAGGGCACTGTGGAAATATATGAGGCCGCGCCGCTCCGAAGACTTGTACTCGGGTTGTGATTTCATTTTTTTTTCTTTAGCTGCATGGATTCAAAGCTTTAGCTGAACTTCTGCTTAGCGCCGGTGGCGTTATGTATACCACGTGAACAAAAATATCAAGCACATGCGGCTACATATAGGGCTTATTTGCAATGATCATAGTCCCTTAAGCACCTGCTTCGTTGAACGAAAGTGTTATTTTACGCATACCGCCGCAACGCAATCACAGATTGTCAACTTTCGGGACACCTCCGTAACCACGCGACAACAGTGTGACGACGCCCCGAAGAAAAAAAAAAAGCGCGGTTTGCCGCCGAAACTAAGGCCTGTGCGTATGGTTCGCTTAACACAGGTGATTGTTCGTCATATGACTGCTCGAAAAAATCAATTCGGTGGCGCCTTCGAGAGGTATACTTGCATTTCGTATTCTGTGATTGCCCAACTATGTTAGGCAGTACAGTTAGCACTGTGTGAAACAGTGTGCCGTTGACTGACGGCACCGCTGGTCTAGAAGACTAATAACAAGCAAATGCCGCGATATGGCCTATCGCTATGGAAAGACAGTGTGCTCAGAGCTGCATTCCGAAGGACAGCGCCGGCAAAGTATTTCATCACACGAATGTAAGTTACGTACATGGCCTCACCTGAGTTGTTTTGCGTAAAACAGCGTCTTGTCGCGTCGCAATCCCTTGACGTGAGCCGACAATATTCATATGTATTTGCTGATTTCATATAATTGAAATTACGCAAGTTAAGCATAGTCAATTACTTGTCAGCTGTGCTCATAAATGAACTACGACAACTACAGACAGGCTTATTAAAAATATTTAAAGACGTGCCCCTCCTGAGACTTCGAAGTTTTGTACCTAAATGGGCTAAACAGAGAGAGTGCGCAGGACCTGCACCCACTGACCAAGACTTTGTGAATGTTCGTGAATGTAAACATGTTTCCGGTTAATTCTCGTAAGCTCAAGCTTTATTTAACAATTTCGAAGGGACATTTTAATTTACAACGCAGTGCCAGATACAACGGCATGACATTCCTATAATAGGCGCAGAAAAACTATGATGTCCTTTTTAATAATGGCAAATAAATTAGCCACGATCAAATATTTTCGAGATCCTTACGCGTTTTATTCACCGCTGCAGTGCTTTCGAGCTCAATCTGTGCATCACCCATGATTGCTTTTCAACAGCTAAAATGATAGTTTTACTAGTGGAAGTTTGTCATATCAGCCGTGTAAAAGGCCGATGTATGGGGATCAAAGTGGGCGGCTTTTTGACAATTTAGACATTTTTTGTTGTGGTTAGCAAAAGGTAGACGACAGTATACATCTATACATCTTATATAGTACGGCAGAACGTTCATGAGGCAGTACACTGCGAACTTGCCATATTTATTGGAAAAGCTCGCACATGCGTCCTGGGATTCAGTCGAACACAAGTGAAAGCACAGAAGTAAAACTAAAAGGCCACACTTGGAAATATTGTTTGACTTCTGTGGTATATAGGTACCTAATACCGCGCGGACGGGCTCAAGCATTCGGTGGTTATTGTGTTATGGTGATGACCGCAAGAAAAATTATTGTCACACATTTTAGGCTTGCCTGTTCAAACGTTGCATGCTGAGTCGAGCGTGCATAATGAGCTTATAGTGCAAACAGTTCGTTCTTTAAGATGCTATGTTTTTTGCGAACAGTATACTCCTAATATCGCTTCTTGAAGCAATAACTTTTAAGGTGCACCATGTTTTTAGTCGGGGAAAACGTCCCACATAGATTGTTGTACACCTCTGTGCCCTGAAGTGAGGGGAGACGAAAAAACTTATTGGCTGCGCAGTTCTCGCCCTGTCGTTTCACTGCAAGTATACCAAATCGTGCTCGCTACAAAAAGCTGATCGTGACCATTACTCATATAGCGTTGACAAGTTTATGTGAAAGGCTGCTGCTTTAAGCAAAAATTAATATTTAAATTGTCACCTTATTGCGCACGGCCCAAAAGACGAACACTTCGGATGACGGTTTAGGAAGGTAATGAAACGTGATTGCATAAAAGCATCATGTGTCTGTCCAATAAACTAAGTTGAAAGTTTGCGCTTGTGTCCGTCTAGTCCTTCATCCCAAGTGTTCGTCTTTCAAGCACTGCGCAATAAGCTGACAATGAATAGCTACCAACACGCCCAAGCAAGTACCCTTATAAGGAATATTTCGACTTCGGAGAAGCGAGACAACTGAACATGATTTCTTCTAGTGGCTAAGTCCTTAAGCAGTTCAAAAAATTCACACGGACAAAAGCAAAAAACAAATCGGCAGCATGTTGCTCTATATAACTTGAAGGCGAACGCATACTGGAGGCTTTGTAATGCATTAATTTTTATAATCAGGGAAAATGTTTTTGCAAGACATTACAAAGCATGTACAGCGTGAGAGAGAGGCATTACGTTACCTCGACATTCCCAGTCAACTGTCGCGACCACCATGACAAGTGGCTGTTCTGAAGGCTGGAGAGCGTCAGAATAAAACGTGACGAACAGGCACAGCCAGACAAGGCTGTGCTTTGACCTTATCAAATGCTGTAGTTTGCAAAGATTTCAATAAGGCGGCAGAAAAAACCATCCCATATGGCGCGTCTTCCGTTCGTTTCTGTCTCCCGTTTTCGTTTGCACTTCTTCTTCTTTCAATAATCTCATCCTGCTAGCCCCAACCCAAGCTATACTGGCTTTAGCTTGGTTATACTGCATTCATATCTAAACGACACGGGTTAGTGATACCTTACGATCGATGGTTTGCCAAGTCTCAAGTCTCCCAGAGCCATCCATTGCACCGATTGTCCAAAATACAAGTTAATCATGGAAGGCTGTGTTGGCGGCTCACCGTTCAACCTAGAGGACGCAATAAAGAGAGCCACTGTCCACCACGCATTCGCTTTGAGTGAGCTGATCAAACACCTGTATAGACATTGAACTCGGGAAACTTCGAGCGATTGGTCATCGTGCAGAACGAAGTTATAGACGCACGAGGTCTATTGATGACTTGAGATAAGCCAGGCGAACACAAATCAAAATACAGCGTCACATGGACAAGCTGAATAAACGACGATGGGTATCTTTTTGCAAATCCTTGGATTCAATAAAGCCTCTGTCGATAATCTGGAGAATTGTCTGTAGTCGTCGTAGAACCTTTGGTTAGCGATATACCTATTTAAATATCTGGCCCTTCACTTATGCCACGAAGAGATTAACATCGCTGAATCTTTATGCCAAAGGATCGCCTGTGCGGCAATTTTAACTAGGACGAGGGCACCGGACTTTTCTTTATTCTCTCGCGATGGCCAACAGAAGTGTTCATTTTCAATCAAAGAACTAAGCACTGCGCTTGTCTTATGCATACATTATTCAGCGCCAGGACCTGACGGCATCACCTACTGTGTTGTGTATCACTTAGGAGATCAATCTCGGAAGGCATTCTTGCTGCTATAAAACGACTCCTAACAAACTGGTCCACTTTTACAAGAATGGAAGGCAAGTCACCCGATTACAGTTCTCATCAAAACCGGTAAGTCACCTTTAGACATTTGCTCCTATCGCCCAATCACCGTCGCGAGCTGTGTGGGAAAGGTTTCGAAGGAAATAGTTCTAACACGTATGGAATAGTACTTAGAGTTCTACCAAATATATCCAGATGCCATGTCCGGGTTCAGACGAAGCTGCTCATCAATCCGCTATATGTAGTTGACTTGGTGACATATGTATAACATCAGAGGGCCTGTAAACAATTATCTGCTCATCTGTTTCTTGACATAAAAGGGGCTTACGACAATGCCACCCACGAAGCCATTCTCGGTGCATTAGTAGCAGTACACTCTAAGCCGAAATTCGGCAAAGTTGGACTAACTGCAGTCGTTAAACCAATGGACGAACGGTTCGTCCAACAGGGACTAAATGTGTGACAATGCGTGTCTTGCGCAAACGCCCGGCAATGAAGGGACCAACGGGGAGGGCAACTGCGCCGCGATCGCCTCCTGTCGATGCTGCACTGCAATGCTCGGCGTGGTCGGCGATCATGAAAACAAGTTAAGTAGGCTATACGCCACTGTGAAAGTGAAGCACTATGAAACGAATAGAAGATGTTATTAGAGGAAAGTAGTACAACACGCTGTCAGGGCACATAGCAAGTGCCCTCGCGTTTCCACCATGCCGGCACGGGCGAGCCGAAGCCAAGTGAAAGTCTCCGCAAGCACGGGCAATGCCGAGAACTCCCTTTAATGTGCTGAATAAGTTCGAACTACGGTGAACACTGACAATGCTAATAAAGGTAAGCTGTTCATCAGCGGTCGTGTACCCACACAGTGACCACAAGTTCAAAGCGATATATAGGAAAAGTAGGCTTCGTACGTCATCGGTATCAAGCGGGCTGCCGGTGTGAGTGCATTGCCGGCACAAGCGAAGGAAACGTCGCGTACAAGTTCACAAAAATAGTAGCTCAGGCAAACTTATGTCTTTTTATCCATGCGACAATCGTTATCAAAAATCCAACGTGTAGGCGATCGCGGATACGACTAATCGTGCGGCCAGCGTTACACAGGTTGTGCCTTACCAGCACGATGAAACAACCGTGCCTGCGAACGGTCTCGTCGCTGTAAGTATACAGATATCTACATCACTCCGTAAGACACAGCGAACATGGGGCACTTACCTATTGTTCATTTGTGACTATAAAATAACGACGACGAAAATTTCACGCGAGCCGCATGTTGCGATCGCCGGCGGTCGTTTAGCCGTACTCGTCGTAAGCCTAGCGACGCCGTCGGCAAGCCGACACGGTATGGCATCGGCGGGGCGCCTGCGGCTGCTTCGCCGGCCTTCCCGCACAAGCGCCGCTGCTATGTTTGTGTTTGCGGACTCGTGCGCCAGCACTGCGAACGCTGGTTCGGCCGACATGATCGAATACCAGCTGATAATTCGTAGTCTCGGGCTGGAAGCATGTTGAATATTAGATGGATCCATATTAAAAGATCGGTGCGCATCGGTGCTACGAATTAGCCGATGTAAATTTTCGCGTTACGGTATCAATATTTATTGTTTTTTTAAGCCGAGTAAAAGTCGCCCACTGGCACTAGATGGGAGGTCAAAATACTGTGCTATATATACCCGAGAGTCTGTTCTTTGTAGTACAGCGCGGGCAGTCAGTGTTTGCGGTGTTTTACTTTGAAATAATAGTGCGTATGTGTGTGTGTGTGTGTGTGTGTGTGTTGCATGAATAACATACTATGATCTTCAGTGCTAATTAAATTGGAATAAACATAAAATATACTGCACAAACGCAGTGTCGCCATTTTTTTTGCCATTGGTCCAGACGGTTCAACTGTTAGTCCCGCTGGATCATTCTACTGGGGCCAACATTTAAACCAAGTGGAGTAAGTGCTTGGGGTAACAGTTGAGCCCTTGCAGTTACTCCCGCAGTTAGTCCAAAATTGGTTCAAAATCTGTGGCAGCGCATTTAGACCCCTAAAGGACCAATGGCATACCCCACTTTAGTCTTTTTCGGCTTAGAGTGTAGGACTCGGCGGCAAGATCTACATGTGGGCTCACAGCTGCTTACAGACTAGATCATTTCACTTGCAGACTGAGAATGACCCGACACCCGAGTATTACGGTAGCCTGGGAGTCCCGCAAGGCTGTGTGCTGGAGCCCGACGTTGTTTAACCTAACACTGATTGGATTAGTTGAGAAGCAGCCATTGAGCGTATGACTTTCCATTTATGCTTATGACATCTGTTTATGGACGTTTGGTGTGACTCGATTTCAAGTTCACACCCGACTTCAAAAGGCAGCATCAGTGATATCGCACTGTCTACGTGAACAAGGGCACGAGATCGCAAGTGGAAAATGTGCAGTTCACTATAAAGGCAATGTCCTCTTACGGAATATCAATTAACGTGCAATTGGCGTCATCCAGCAGGAGTCAGAGATTCTTTGGAGTCATAATCGACCGAGACCTGTCTTGGACCCCACACGTAAACTATATACGCGAAGCGGCTGACTGCTATTTGTCACTTGTTCAGGTTCCTTGTCGGAAAACCTTGGGGAATGTTCGTCGAGTATATGCTACAGCTGTACAAGGTATTATTTATTGTATTCCTGCGGTACAGCCTACCTGTAATGTAAAATACGTGCAATACTAACCAGCGCACACTCCGAAACATTGAATCCCAGACTCTTAGGATATGTCTTGGTTTACCCCGCTGTGCATCGATGGCTGAAAACATCGCCATTGCGCAGGACCACCCGATCATGACGCACATCACCATTGAAACGGTGCGTACTTACCTCAGAGAATATTCTAGGAACCCTTCTCCCCACATGGCGAGCCTCGATACCGAGAGGCCCCGTACGGCATTTAGTGCAATTGTCTGCGCGCATCGTGCATAGTTTACGTCAGGTTATACGCCTACGGAAAAGGCGTTATATCCACCGTGGTGCATGACCCACCCAGAAGTTCGTATTACAGTTCCAGGGCTGCAGAAAAATTCAAATTTGCCTTCACCAGCACTAAAACGATTGAGCCTGCTTCTCTCGCATAAAATTTACAGTAAACGCGTGCACATATACACCGATGGTTCAACCACAGCTTCCAGTTCTGGCGGTGCGGTGGTGATACCAATTCGGAACCCTGCGAATCGAGCTGTCACGTGTCACTACGTCTATATACGGTGGAAAAACTGCGGCTCAGCGCAGTGCCCGTACATTGCACCCAATGGATGGCAGAGACCGAGCGAATGGGATGTGTTTTCCGAACCGAAACCGGCCTTACACTGCATGCAGTCAGTTCTTCGACGAGGTTGCCACACACAACTCACGTACGATATTGCCAAGTTTCATCACCACGTCACTAAAGCAGGCCACGAGATAAATTTTCAGTGGCCACTTGGTCATTGTGAGATAAGTGGCAACCTGGTCATTGTCGGATCAGTGGCAATGACTCCGCAGACAACGCGGCTCACACATCCCACGAAGAACAACACATCCTTCCGGTCCCTCTGTCAGGACAGACGCTGCAAGGTAACTTTGTTCCCTGACACGTAGTCGGTGTCTGCTGGATTGGAATACGCCAAGCATAAGACATACAAAACTCCACCAAATAAACCGGCATCTGGAACAATACGACCTCCATCCGGACTTCGTCGGCATGAAGCTTCGCTTCTTTGTTGGCTGTGGTTGGGGGTTGCCTTCACGAAAGTATATACAACCCTCATTCAATTGACCGACTGTGCGGAATGCGACGTCAGCGGCTCCGAAGAAGACACCGACCATCTGCTATTCCGGTACCTGAACTTGCATGTGAGAGACCAAAGCTCTTTGACTTGTTACGACAATGGGACCATCCGATCGGCCCCTCTCTGTGCAAATACTGCTAGAGCACCGTCCTCACAAGGCAGTAAAAGCCCTCTTGGGCTTTCTGAGGACTACGGGCCTACGTGAACGCCTTTGGATTTTGCATAGTAACACCACTGTAGGCGTCAGTCTATGCACTGACAATTTTCTCCTTTCTTTCCTTTTCTTTTCTCTCTCATCTTTACATTCCGCTTTCCGATTCCCCCAGCGTAGGGTAGCAAAGCGGGTGATGTGCCCCAGCCTTCTCTCTTGTTGCTCTTCCTTCCTTCCATAATATACAGGTATGTTAGGCATGCACATCTATCCGACGTAGCACCTCCATAACCGCTTCTATATCTTCGGAGTTAGAGCCTTCTTCGTAATCTACGAATGCCAGGTTAACATGACTTTTTTTAATATACGGCAGATTTCTCAATTTGTATAATTTCTGTGATGGTGATCTATCCTACAGTACCCTTTCATGAAGCCAACTCACTCTCTGGGCTCCTCTGTTTTAGAAAATTTCTTGATCATACCTGTTCTCCATCACAGCAACGTGAAGTTTTAAAACATTTCATACTCATAAAATATATTTACTTAATTGATAAGCTCTAAACCAGCCCGTTGTGTCAGCTGTGAATGGAACAACCTCATGTTGCTTATTTCTGTTTCCTACCCTTTTGCTCCTATAGCACCTTCTCCCTCCTGTCATATAAGAATAGCCCTCTATACTTGAAGTATAAGCAAGTACATTGTACGTATATGCATCCGCACTTGAAAAAACAACCTTTTTTATTTTTCTCGCCCTAAAAACAAGTCAATGCCTTGCCACGCGTGTATTTATAGACATAACGTTTGAGTCGCAAGTTGAATATTTTGGCATTTGGTATGTATTACTGCCGCCGACAAAATTGTGGTAGCGATCTTATGTTCACGTTAAAGAACATATAATTACAAGAAGATACAATTCAAAGATGTCTACGAAAGAACGCATATGGAAAAAAAATGGTACTCCGTCTATGCGAGCCGTTTGTATACATTTGTCACAACCTTTGATTTCAGCATATCCTTCTAATGGATAAATATTTACCTCTATCTCCATCTTTTCCCTTTACCCATGGGAGGAATGTAGCAGGCTCGCGACACGCACTACTGGCCGACCTCTTCTCATTTCTTTTAATTAAATATTATCTTATTCTTGCCATAACCTTCTATAGATGTACGTCTGCTTTTTCTACTAACTATTGCAAACTAATGATAACGTCAGTACTGTGTAGGTGAAATTGTGTATAGCTCAACGTGCTCCATATACTGACACATTGTTTTTGCTGCTGGTAGGTCTTTGTCACTGCAGCATACCGCATCAAAAATATCATGTTTTAGTTTCTACGGAGCATTCTGCTAGTATGGTTGCTGCCCATGAGTATAATAACAAAGCGGCTTGCATTGGAGATGTTTGCTGTGCTGCTTGACATGTCGTAATATAGTATCTGGGACGCTGTATTTTTATTAGCTGGACATGTCGAGGCTATTGCTAATTTTTTAAATTAGGCTGTGTTACATTTCGGGATCTAATCTTTTCTTTTTTTTTAATATCGTGTTGTGTGAGGCTTACTGACACAAGCAGCAGCATTTATAAGTCCGTTACAGGAAGCAAAAGTGAAACTATTTGACAGACACGCAATTTTAGCTACGTCAGCAGACGGGACGAAAAAAAAATACTTTGACTCCATTATTGGTTTTGGCTGCTTGCTTTCCATCACAATGAAACTGCAAACATTTTAAGTCTCTACAAGTATGCACCAAACTTGTCAAGTATAGACAATGCTTTCTATGGGAATGAAATGCTTTCTATGGAAATGGGATCATAGGAGAGGCCTTTCTTTGCCTTGCAGTAGGCGAAGTCGGGCTGATGACGATGAATACAAATTGAAACATTTTGTTCATAACTGAAATGCAGTGAAGCCCCGGAAAATGTCACTTGTTGCTCTTGGTGTCGTCCCCATTTAGCTTAGTTTTTTTCGTTCGTTTTGAGACTACTCAAAAGCCACTGTAACGTGCTGATCCAAGTCAACATGAGAAATTGGCGTCTTGAACTATCTACTCGGTAATGATTGCATTTTCGTTGTAGTTAAAACAAAATGAAACAGTGGGATATTTAAGTGCTGCAATAAAAAAAACAAATAGGGCACGAGTGTATGCAGGACCCTGATAACATCATGATAACACCAGTTTACCTTCTGCCGCACAGAACACCTTTATGGCAAGTGGTGCTGGCCAGCTCCTTTATTTTACTGAACACTGCTAATTTGAGAACGGCTTCATTTCATGTAAATCTGGTAAGCATATAGTAGCGTCGATTTTACTGAGCTTATGCTCAGTAAAAACCTGGAACTATTGCATGGCAAATGCACATTTGTGGCTCTATTTCCGACTCTTTGAAGGCAACACAACCTCGCTGAACTATACTGTGTTGGTCCTCCTAACTCATGTTCAGAAAGTTTTTATATAGTAAAATTTTTTTGCGCAAGGTATCATTGCGTAATGTAATTACTGCCCTCATATTCGCTCGAGCGAACTTTTATGGGCAACTGCAGCCAAATGGCTTTGTGTGTGTGATGGCTCGAAAAAGCTCTGGAAGGCATTGCTCGTCCAGAATAGTAATATCACAATTTGCAGAACACGCTGACTGACGAAAAAAAAAGAATTGTACTTGATTTTGAGTGCATTTTTGATGCAGGCAGTTCCGCTAAAGGTAATCAAAGTCACCAGTAAAACAGTTGAACAATTACAATATTCTGCTTGTCCTTCAGTAAGACCATAAGTGTGTATCGTTATTATCTATTTTGTTGGTTAGGATAATCATGAATGAGCGTATGAAAGATTCGTAGCGGCTGTTGTATTTTTGCTGACGTGGTGAAGCTCGCATTGCATCATATTGTGTAAAATTATTGTGCGAGATATAAATGTAATACTTCGTAGTGATGAAATAATCGAAATTTTGTGTTTTCTCGTAACATTATCTAAATTAAATTGTTCTAAAGCCATTGCACTAGGAAGATACTATTGGCCGAAAATAAGGTTCTAACCATACCCGGTGCAGTTTTGCAATTGAAATAAATAGCCTCGACGTGACTCCGTACAGCGTGTGAATATGTGGGTTGCCCAAGCAGCTTTTCGATATGACTCTTCAGGACCAAGAACTGTACTCAATGAAGTTTCGCCCATTCGTCCAAGTTCTTTCAAAGAAACTCGATGAAGTGATACGTAAGTATGCTCCGTGTAGAGACACGCTGTAACGGAGCGATTGCTGGCCCGGCCTACCAGGCTGCCTACCCACATGACTTGGACATATTTGTGTTGCTTCTTTCAGGCCTCCCTTAATTTTTCTTACTGTCACTAATTACCAGGCATTCGAAAGTGTAAGGGATGAAAGTGCGAATAGCTTCAGTAACTGGGACGTTTTGTGCAACAATACTGTCACGCGCTCATATTTGGTGAGATGAAGTTTAACCCGCAAGAAACTATTAATACCGCTCGTACCGCGAGCGTAGTGGCGTTCTGCCCTACCAATCTCATTAATCATGTACTCCGCAAGTTTGTATATCAGAGAAAATTGTCATGCCAAAATATGAGCGTTTACCCCTCTGAAGGCTTATCGATGAGGCCTCGAAGTATCTGTCCACGTTTCTACCTACAATAGCCGCATGTAAAACAAGAAACATTTAGTCAAAATATCATTCCGACGTAGCTGCGAGCGCTATCGCTGGGGTAGGGTGGGTGGGGGGTGGTCAAAGAAACTTTTAAAATGGCTATGGTTGCTAGCATAGATTAATAGCTCGTTTCCTGAATATTCCGCATGATATGGTTTTCGAAACCATCGACTAATCCAAAACGTATGCACATATGAGCCGCTGTCCACCATTCAAAACTTACATAAGTATGTGGTAAGATAAATGCCGGCAAGTGCTTGCTTTTTTGCTATTGTGTTATACATTTTATGAAAGACGTCGTGGCGATATCGTCCGTTAACTTCGTAACGCTTTCATTTTGTGGGTTTCATGCAAACGCGCGAAACACCCTCAACATGCCACCCCAAGTCATTGATGTTCAACGTGGAACGCGTGCTGCCATCTACACACCAAGCAGCAAACCGCAGCTTCCTGTCTGACGGCGCTGCTAACGTTTTCAGTGTTCCCGGGCCAATACTGCGAATCTGCTACGCTCAGCGTAGTTCTTTCAATACTTTGCTCCTGTCGAAAGCGAAAACGAAACTGCAGCGACCGGCTTCCTGCCGACTGCACTTTGACAGACCAACTAAAACAATACACAGCCTGTTTCTGTGTTAATGCGGCATCGTCGTGTAAGGAGCTGCATACAATGTTCAAGTTTACAACGTATTAGGACGCATTACGCGTGATCTTATGCAAAGATTGATTTAAATGTGCAGTGAGTTGACGAGTTGCTAAACGAAAAACTTGAAACTTTCCTTTTCGCTCTGTTGAGGCACAGTTGTGACGTGTTCTCGTCAAACGTGCAGGGGGAGCACCTTGTTAGCGTCATTGGAGATGGAAATGCGGCCCGTATTTCGTTTTATTTAGGAAGCACGAGGGCACGTTACTTATGGCGCGAACCGAGCAATTTTGGAAGTAGTAGGCACCTTAAAAATATTCTTTCAATCCAATTTCGTCTTTCTTTACAAGTGCTATACGACGCGCAATTTACTTGTTCGGTGTCCTGTAATGACAAATTGCGTCAGAAAGATTACTTTCATATAAATGGTTACACTATTACACAGGTTAGTAACAGTGTCGAAATTGACATTTGGCTGCGTTTGATGGACCTAAAAAGGTGCTTCACCTTCTCAGTTCAAAACACTTTCCGCTGCCATGAAAGAACTTAGTGACAGTTCAAAGTAACTTTAAAGTGTTTGTTTTAATTCAAGTCGTTTGCACTAAACTGTTTGTTTAAATGTTAAACAGCTGTCACCCGCAATGCCCTTCAGTTTCCTGGAACTGCAGCACACCTGAATTTTCCCTGAAGTAACCCCAGTTTTAAGAGGTCCTGCTAAACAATTTGAAGGTAAATGCTCTAAATGGAGCCTCCGCAGCAATTTTTTTGTACTCCTGTTTTAACAAATTGGAGGAGTGTTCAATGAACCACTGGAAGATTGTTCCCTCTACCACCATAGTAAGAGCGGCAGGCAATATCTAATGATTGTAGGTTTATTGCCCATTGCGTGATGAAATGCTTTTTTTTCACAGCTTCAACATGCTAATGAGTTATACTCATCTTTTATTGGTGTAATTCAGTCAAATAATTGCGACACCCAGTATACATTTCTAGAAAAGTCGAATCGTGGTGTGGTTCAATAATGGCCAAGGTTTTAAAATGTGTACTTACTTCATTGCACTAAAATTCTTTAATTATGTACAACGGCTCAAAACATAAATATTATATGAAAATTCACCTTTAAATTGGCACATTTGCAAGGTTTCTTGGTCTAAGAGGGAATTATTTATTTGCGTTGTGTTTTCTTCGCCGGGCGTCTTTGAAGTACTCGAGACCTTGTAATGAAAGAATAATTTACTCACACATAATAAACACAGGCCACACAGGCTAAACTCAAATGACACACAGGCTACTAAACGCTACACAAGCCGCAAACTGCACGACAGTCTCTCCGAACGTCGTGCTCTTCCTTCACTGTCTACGAAAAGATACGCACTTTTCTAACATTCGGCCATCCTGCAACGCTTAACGTCCTCGTTAAGGCTGTCCTGAGAATGTTCTTGACAGACTTAACTTACATATGTTTGGCCATCATCTTACATGAAATACCTAATAAATGACACACGAAAGAAACAAGATGAACAAAAAATGCAAAAGAAGAGTGCCAAACGCTGAAGTCCAAAGTTCATCACAGCACTGAAAAAGTGCCCACTTTGTAACGTCAAACATTGAATAAAAGTAATACCTCCCGGCCATCTTGACTGGCTTTACCATGCGGAAAGCCACAAAGTAAACGTCAGTATACTGTAACCCCAGTAAACTGACGTTTACTGGGGTTACAGGGCTCAGCAATACCACTTCGCCCACTTCGCGGAGCTTTAGAGGGTAGCGCTGGAGATTTCAGGCATCTTTCGTGCACTTGCAATCCTCTAATAAACGTTGGCTCACATGTGGCCTTAATTCCTGAGTTTGTTGTCAAGGAATTTCGTATCGCTGCGCTGCCGAAGTTGCGATCCAGAAAAATATAACTTGTAGCCATGAAGAATCTTGAATGAAATCTTGCCGGTACTCTTGCTTGGCGCGTTGTACTCATCTGCTTGCAATCTAACATGCTGACAAAGTTGCTCAGGGTCGTGGAGAATCGCGGTTATTTCTAATTTCCTCTCAGGAAGCACAGTGTCAGCGAAAGTTGGTGACAGAGCAATCACTGGACGTAGTGATGTAGTTCACGGAATCCCTTTGAAGCTCACGTTCTCTCGATGTCACGTGTAGCTCAAGCTGCTGCTCCGATGACACCAGATGATCAAAAGGGCAATCGTTTAGGTACCAGAAGCGGAACGCGCTTCCCACCTATGCATACGTGACGTTGGGCAGTTCGGTGAACGTACGGTGCACCAACATTTAAATTCTTTGTGCATCGTCGGTAACTATTACGACAGGCACATTTTCCGCGGCGATGCCATCTATGCTGTGAGCGGACGAGACGGGCCGAAAGCTTTGCCATGGCTTCATGTGCGCATAAAGGTAAGGTGTGTACGTCTATAAGATCAGCGGGGTCGTGAGCTGGGACGTGTTTTTCTGAAGGGGACTCATCCGAGTTTGCAGTAGGTGCCATGACGGGACAGGGTGGAGGTTTCGTCTTGTGTGGGATTTCGTCTTTCTTGCTACTCTGTCCTGATGACATGGCAGTCATATTGCTCGAAATCGTCAATTTCTTGTCCGCAGCTTCGATGTGTGTACTTGATTGCTTGAAACTATTGGGACTAGGCATCTGTCAGTCTTCTTTGTGCTTGTGCTCCTTGCGCCGTTTTTTGTGGTTGGAAGATCCCAATGTTGTGCAACTCTTTTCGGACTTCAAGGTAGTCTTATCGCTGTGCGAAAAGTAAGACTTCAAAAAGACTGCAAGGCATTGAGTGACGGTGTTGACCACTTTTTCTTCGTGCAGTCTTTATGTACCTTAGGGGGCACATTGGCAGAGGTCGGCTATGAAATTTGTGCGCAAAATGCAAAGAAGGAAGTAGAGGGAACAACTTGCTGTGGCACGTATGAAGGCGATTGTACCTAGAAAGACACCACTGTGACGGGGACTGCTAGTGACGGGTGCACCGGGGCAGACGTTGGGTGTGGCACTGTCGATATCGCGCAACAGTTTGACAGCACTGAAGCATATTTGCTAGGCTGCGCAACAGTGATGCCGTTGAGCTGCTCTTCGCAAACCTTTAAAGACTGCAATGTCTTTGGCATGGTGACGGACACGTGGCAGGTCACCTCTACATTCTGGGACACTGGCGGAAGATCAGCTAATGGAACTGCCTGTGTGAATGCTTTGTTTTCTTGTGAATTTTTCATGTCGTACTTAGAGTGGTCAGCAGCTACAGTGTCCGTTTTGTCGTCATTCTCAGGCGGCAGTGGCAAGGTCCGTGCTGTACGCTTCGCTAGTATGCAGTCCAACCTAATTTCTGTAGCTGTGCTGTGAGGGCTCGCTCGTGCACAAAGGTTTGCAAGGGGGTAGTATTTGTGGATATGAGCGTTCTGGAGCAGCGATGAACGTGGCACCTCTGAAAGCAATGAGCTGGAAGAGCTTGTCTTAAATGGGCTTGTGGGACATGATGTTCGAAGATGAACTAGGGAAGTTTTGTTGAGCTGCCTCCACAGGGGTTCGTTCTCGTCAGGCTCATGCTTGACTTGGAGAGGCTCCGGTGTTGACCGCAAGGGGTCAAAACGTGACAATGCAGACGTCGTCAAAATTACTGCATTTGACAACCTTGGCAATGGTTCTTTGCACTGCACGACAACGTTGGTAGATGGATGGCATATGACATGTAACTTGAGAGGTTTGAAGTGAATTTCGGCTTGAGCTGCCTAAAACCAATCTCCACCTAGAATAAGGGGAAGGGCGTTCCGTTTAAGGGTGGCTGCTTCGACAATTGCAGAGAGTGGTCCAATGGTATTTTTTAAAAAGGCAGATCCTTCAAGCACAACGGAGTTTCCGCCGACGACGAGCAAAGGTGGTTTGGTCCATGGCTCAATTTTGAGGTTTGATGCAAGACTTGCTGCAACAATGGTGATATTTGAGCCACTGTCAGGAAAGGCACTGATTTCTCCCACTTCGTTGACTTCAGCAGTAACCATGGCACATCGGACTTTGGATTCGTACAGGTATCGTCGACTTGGCCTACAAATGCTGTTGGTGCTTTGGGGACTTTCTGCTTGTCGTTAGAAGGGTGATTTGGTGCAGTATATTTACTTCCAAGGTCACCCTTCTGTTGGCAGTGGTAACAACCAGCGCCTCTCAAGTCTTGTGCATTTCTGTATGCCGGGGAACCATACTTGACTGAAATTGCTTCATACCTTGACTTTTGGTCATCAGATGATAGGCTGGCAATGCGAGGAGGCTGCGTCATACGTGTGGTATACAGAAATGTAGATAGTGGAGCATGCTGTAGAATGTCCACAGTACTGTCTGTTCCAACTCTGAACTGGGGCTGTCTCGACTGTCCTACGAATTGCTCTGTCGACTACGGAGATCAGATCAGGCACGCATGGTCGAGTGTTCTATCCACTTCTGTTACGATGCTGAGAAATTCGTCCACAGTACGAGGTCGTTGAACAGCGATGAATGTGGCTACCTGGTCGTGCGAATGCCTTGAATTATGTATTCGATGTGTTCCTTGTCAGTAATGGGAACTGGGCAGGTAGACACCATCTTGAGTTTTCCAAAAGCATACTGCTGCAGGCTCTCTCCGGCTTTCTGTGTTAGGGCTGTGACCTTCTGTTGCCACTGCAAGATTGAAAGTTGCTCACCGAATCGTTCTTGGAGTCCTGCATTCCAGATGGTCCAGGCGGTAAGCTGACGCCCTGTTGAGGCATGCCAGTCTGCTGTGACTCCACGAAGACTCCCTCGCGCGATGGCGAGATGAATCACGTGTTCCCATCGTGCAAGCCGTTCAATGCGCTCGAGCTCTTCTATCCAGTGTTTGAAACTCGGGGTGCCACTTCCGTTCAAGGTAGGCAGCGATGCTGATAGATCCGGCAGCGTTGTCACATGTACTTGGTTCACATCACTTGCCATCGTTGTCATCATAACGGCCCTATTCTATTGAAGAAAGGCTGCCATACGTTGCATGTTCTCTGCTGGGTCTGACGTGAAGGAGGGCATGGCTGGGAATGACACAATAGGCGCTGGCGTGGACGCTATAGTGGCGTTGAAATGTCGGACGCGCTTGGCTCGGGTTCTTGAGCTGGCGCTGGATCTTTCGCGATATCAACAAAAAGTCGGTCTATGAGTTACTCCTTGTTGCTGGTGGTGGAGAAGCTGTGGCGTTGAAGTTCAGTTCGAATTAATTGTATACTCACGGCGGCGAGGTCTTCGGTGATGGCAACACGCCAGTTGATGAACGACGTTGTCATTGACACACCGGGCTGGTTAGGCTTAGGGCTCGTTTGGTGTTCAACTAGGTTTGGTCGAAGGCACGGCGACTCACTTGGCGGCAAAGCGGCTGTAGCAGGTTTCGGACGTCGACTGTGCCATATGTGAACGCACGAGACGGGCGAAAAGCTTTTAATCGTTAGAAGGAAGCCTCGATACAAGCAGCGCGTTCGATGCTCTCCGCTCTTCACCGGGAACTGCGGGGCGACGCCCATGGTTGCTTGACCTTCTTCTTGAACCCACTACTTCTGAAGCTGGAGCTCACAATGCTCAACGTAGCCTTACAATGACCCAGGTTTTTCGTCACGGGAACATGGTGGCTGCCAAAACCACATATTTCAGTCGGTTGGTGAACGATCTCGATGCCGCATTGGGCCGCCGCTGAAGCACGCAACAAGCAACTGGAACTCCCTGTGTGAATTAGACTTACTAGAGCGAAGTCGTCGTTGAACGTTACTTCCTTGAGCAACACATTATTCGTTTCGTTATGCAATAAAGCCTGGCAGTCGCGTAGAGCGTGATCAGTTGCTTGGCAACGCTGACACTTGAGTGGGCGTCTAGGTTCAGGACAGTCGCATCCGATGTGGCCATAGACGTTACAGTTAAAACATTTGCGCTCACCGTGACGGTTGAGGAACGGTGATCCCAGGCGTCGATCTGCTTCATGTATCTAGTCGATAGTCTCTTTATTTGTCACGGGTTGGCTGCCACCCAAACCCCACGAGGACGCAAAGCTTCGGTTGCGAGATCCGAAAAGCTCCTGCCGTCACATTCGATGCGCTCGAACTTCACGATGTCGGGAAGGATGTCGTTGCCATAGTCATGGGTCCTTCACAAAAGCATGGTGCAGAGATCGCGAGACCACAACCCCGTGAGAACTTGTTCTCGCGTATAATGTCTAGGTTGACTTCATGGCACAGACGCACCTTCGCATGAAAATAGGCGGTCGTATACTCATGTTGTGCTGCTGCAGACGGTCTTGCATCCTGCGCCATCGTTCCGCAACGCGAGTCTTGCCGATGAAGGTCCGACGGAAGCGTGTGCCGGACTCTTCCCACGACGTCATCTGGAAGCTCCTCGAACAGTACGAGTCCTTGGCAGCTTCTATCAATCGGGCCTTGGCTGTTTTCAGGGTGTATGCTGCTGGTCACCCGAGAATTTCAGATGTTCAACGAATATTTTCGATCCACTCGCGCGCCGAAGGAGTGTCTTCAAAGCCGTCGTAGGGACAGATGTTGTGGATAAAGTCAGGAATCACCTGGAACGTTGGTACTGGTTGAGGTTGCGCCGCGCGGGCCACAGACAGTCGTTCCAACAGGGTTGCTAGTAGTCGATCCTTGTCTTGGAGAGCTTCGAATAGGTCACGAGTCGAGATAGTGTCGCCGTGGCCAGATGATGTGTCTCTACCGCCAGTCTCTGTCGTCGGCGAATTCAATCTTAGGGTTAGGGATGCTAGTTGCATGCACTGATAAAAGTCGCGTGTACTCTCAGCGGCGATTGGATGGCAAGATCCCACTTCTTAAATGTTGTCTACGCCGGCCGTCCTTCAAGTACTCAAGAACTTGTAATAAAAGAATAATTTACTCACACATAATAAACACAGGCCACACAAGCTAAACTCAAACGCCACACAGGCCACAAACTGATGCTGATGCTGATGACCTCTGATGGATGGCGCTTACACACAAAGGGGGATGGGCCAAGAACCGGGCGGCAGGATACTTAAATGAAACTAAACTGAAAATGAAGCCAATCTGAAAAAGTAGCTTAAAATAATACTACCAAAAACAAAAATGTGTGCTGAGCAAGCGGTCAAACCATCTTTTGTTTTTGAAAGACATAACTACGAATTATAAACTAAAGATCTGAGAAGGTAGTGGTTCACTAGCATGGTAATCTTTTAGTTGCGTTGATGTAATCAAACACAGCGGAGCATACATCCCTGTGGCAGTAACCAAATGAAGTTCCGCCAAGTGATAAAATTACTGGTAAATTTACTTGTATTCCTAGCTTTTGTAATGGGGCTACTAAAAATCTTTTTTCTCTGATAAGAATAACGATGACAGAATAAAAAGAAATGTTCAATTGTTTCAATTTCGTTGCACCAAATGCATAGCGGTGACGCCTTGAGCTGAGCTTTATTAAGGTAATAATTTAGTTGTGGAACTGCACAGCGCAATCTGGTATAAGTGACCTCTAACTGGCGAGATACACACCACTGTTTATTCCAGCAATAGCTCAAATGCTCGAAATCTTTGAATTTATCCAAATTACCTTTTCCCCATTGCACGCAAGCATTTCGGAACCTTAGCGCGGTTACGTAAGCCGTATCTGGCAAAACTGGGATGGTGGGCCCACCCAGGGATACTGCTGCTAAAGAGTCCGCCATTTCGTTCAAATATAATCCGCGGTGGCCTGGTACCCATAGCAAATGCAGTTTTTTTACGTTTTTCGGTATACTAAATGCCGAAACGTATTCATCAGCTCTGAATTTACTGCCGCAGAAAGTGCATTACAAACTGATAACGAATCTGTAATGATAACTGCTAATGATTTGCTTGAGGGTAATTTGCGTAGGGCAAGAACAATGGCCAATAATTCTGCCATAAATACCGGGGTATAATCTGGGAGTCGAATCGAAAAGGACCAGTCCAAAGAAGGAGAGAAGATGCCAACCCCAGCCTTTTCTTTTGACACAGATGCATCAGTCGCTATGATATTGCTTATCTCTAGGTGGGCTAGATAATCTGCTAACTGGTCATTTAAATACCTATATGCCAATTGTTTCGCGTTATGAGGAAATATATCATCGAATTGTATGCTAAGCATTGACTTTAGGTTGTGTATTGGACCAATATGTCTAATTTTTACATTCAGTTGCTTTAGTAGCGCTTGTGCAATACTATTTGCGGGGTGTGTAGTCGCGACCAATGGGTTTCAAAAAATAAAGTCGGTTCTTGAATGAAAGCGTAAAATGAGAGTCTTTGGTGTGAACTGTATATCTTTAAGAATGCTTGCACAGTAAGAATTTTAAACCTATTTAGTAGAGAAGGTAGGCGAGCTTCCATATAGAACATGTTATTTGCAACAAACTTTGGTAGACCCCGACACAAACGCAACGCTTCTCTTTCCAGCAGTATTAGGGGTCTCATTTTATAGGCTGCGCTGCCAGAAAATAATACACATCCGAATTCCATGATGGGCCGCACATAAAGTTTATATATCATTATTAGCACATCTCTTCTTAAACCCGCTTTACGGTTTGCAAGCTTCCGTAGCCACCCCATGGCCCGTGTTGCCTTGGAGTACACATCATCAATGTGACTTCTCCAATTTAATGTGTCATTATATATGATGCCCAAATATTTAAGGGAATTCGCCAGCGGAATGAGCTCATTATTTTACATTAACGAGATGTTGATAGGCTGCAGAAAAGAGAATGCAAGGAGCACACTTTTCTTTACGTTCAGGGTCGTATGAATATTTTTAAGCCATCTTTCTATCATATTGAGATAATTTTGTAGACTCTGGTATAATGATTGAAGGTCGGTATTACTTGCGAAGAAAGCAATATCGTCCGCGTACACATATAACTGAATATCCTTAGTTGATGGAATGGAGCTTAAGAAAATGTTAAAAAAAACTGGCGACAGGACAGCCCCCTGTGGTACGCCACGTGTCCGCTTATATCTATTCGATGAGTACCCATCTTTAAAGTAGTAATATTCTCTCCCTCTTAAAAACTCCGACACCCACGCAGTGATGTAGTTGGGATAGTGGTGATATTCCATCTGTTTTAATAAAATTGAATACTCAACCCTATCGTACGCTTTAGCCAAATCTAAAGTAACTAAAGCACAGTATTGGCGCCGACGCCGAGCCAGTTGTATTCGGCTCTCTAAATCAACATGCGCACACCATATTGAGCAACCGGATCTAAAACCGAGGGAGGAAGAAGACGAAGTTTTTCCTGAGTGGAACGCTGGTTTCAGTCTCTGTTATTTTTTCTCGTTTTCTTTGGTGCTAGTGGAAGACGCCGCTCTTCTGCCTGCGGAAATGGACGTAGAATCACCAGGGCCTCCACCCATACGTCCCGCGTCGTCTGTGGCCACTCTAAGAAAGCGCTCCGGCCACCCAAGTGACGTTGACAGTGAGGACACGCTCGTGTACTCTACGGCCAGTGATGAGAGCTCCGATGAAAGTGACTTTGTGCCCGTGGCAAGACACAAGGCGAAGAGGAGGCTGCTTACAACATCTCCTTCCCAAAGTAAGGTCACCACGAATATTCAAGAGCCACCGGTTCACACTATTTTGTTTGTCCCGCTGAATGCCGCTGACAGCATGAACCGACTTAATCGCCAGGTCACGTCTATGTCACTTGAGGCGCTCGTTCCGGGACAAATAACAGACGTGAGAATCAATGGCCGCAAGAACGTTCTGGCGATAGACGTTACGCAACGTACTGCTCTCGACGTATTGACCAAGGTGAATGTGCTCGGGAACATCAACGTTCGTTCTTTCATACCAGATGGCAAGGACTCTAGGGCAGGCGTTATCTACGACGTCGACACTTCTATCAGCGATATTGATTTTCCAACTCTAATCAAACCAGTGACGGAAGCTACTACAATCTTGCAAGCCCGCCGTCTCGGGAACTCACGATGCGTGAAACTAGTTTTTAAGGGTGACAGCCTCCCAACTCAAGTAAGAGTTGGTCATTTTCGACACACAGTACGGCCGTTCGTGCCGAAACCTCTTCAGTGTCGGAAGTGCTGTAAAATAGGACATGTGAGTGCTGTTTGCACAAGTTCTGCTGTGTGCTCCCGATGTTCGGAGTCGCACAACACGGAAGCCTGCCAGGCAGAACATCGCAAATGCGGCAATTGCCAAGGTCCTCATGAGGCGTCATCAAAGCAGTGCCCAAATGTGAAGAAGGAAATGCAAGTGCTGAGGCAGATGGCCAGAGACGGTTCTACCCACAGGGAGGCTGCTGCCAAAGTGCGACGTCGGCGTTCGCGCCATAGGAAAACTCCTAGGACATCCTCTGCCAAGGCCAGGGATACACCGCTACCCCATATCACGCACTCACCACCACAAGCATCAACAAGTGCCAACAACGAGCATCCTCAGAAAGACGCAAGAAACATTGACCCTGACGCGTGGCCAGCGCTTCCGTCAGTGACACCACCAGTAGAACGGCAGCATCGCCCACTGAAAGCTACTTCAGAGCGAGTAAGTCATGACAGTCAAGATAACGAAATAATAGACGTGATTAAGACCCTCATGAAGACAATTCGAGTACTCCTGAATAATATTCAGACTCCGGCTGCCCACAGCGCTCTTCAAATATTGGACGCTTTGAATCCAGTGCTATCAAATCTACAGAAGCACCATGGCTCTTTCCCTGCAGCCCTTCCGTAAACAAGTGAAAGAGGCATCAATTTTCCAATGGAATGCCCGAGGTCTTAAACCCCGCATTTCGGATTTTCGACCATATGTTTTCAAGAATCAGTTTCCAATTATCGTAATTTGTGAACCACGTCTTCACAATGCTATAAGACTTTCTAAATACGAGGCTTTCAAATCTGCAACCCGTAACGAAACCAGTAAGGTCATTGTTTACATTAGGTGCGAACTCACATATATTGAGCATCCAGTAACACCGGACGACAGCAACCAATACGTGTGCCTGACAGTTAAGCGTAAGAACGTGAACTTCACGCTAGTGGCAGTATATATTTCACCTTCAGGCCGCTTCGACCCGGCAAGATTAAGCGCCATTATATCAGCGACACCTGGGCCATGGATTATTACCGGTGATTTTAACGCTCATCACCCCCTGTGGGGAAGCCAGAAGATGGACCGTCGGGGAAGAGATGTGTCCTCCTTTGCATCTGACCACCAACTACATTGTTTAAATGACGGCGCTCCCACGTTTTTACGGGGTCTGACATATAGTAGCTGTCTCGACCTAACTTTTGTGTCGAGTAGCCTGAACACCAAGGTGCAGTGGTTTGCGGACAATGAAACGCATGGCAGTGATCACATCCCCACCTATATAAAAATCAAGGGGCTAAGCAAGTCGCAAATCGCACCCACTTCCCGGATAGACTGGTCAAAGTACAGATCATCCACAGAGAAGCAATGCGAGAGAAACCAAGAAGGCTCTCTTGAAAGCCTAGAAGGTATAATGAAGGCCGCTATTCAAGAGGCAACGTTTAATTGTGGACCTTTGCCAGATTTTTGCAAACATGAGGTGGAGTTGGAGCGACTTCGCGCAATCCGTCGTCGCGCCGAACGACGTTATAGGCGCACGAAATCCATCTACGACTTGAGGGAAGCGAGACGTCTACAAAAGAAGATTCAACGTCGAATCAATGCACTACAGTCGCAACGATGGAAGTCACTATGCGAGTCGCTCGATCCCCACAAACCTCTTTCGCAAATATGGAGAATAATCCGCGGCCTACGAACATTGCCACAACAGAATTGTCCATTCAAATGCCTTGCTCTCCACCAAGGCCGGCGTGAAATCGATGTAGCGGAAGACTTCTGTGCCAGAGTTGCAAACAAGGGGTCCGGGATCAACATGAGTAACCTACGAAACGCGCCGGTGTCCAGAGACACTCGGATGGACAATATGTTTTCTCTAGAGGAGCTTCAGGCAGCATTGGCAGCATGCAAGCGCTCGTCATCGCCTGGACCCGATGGAGTCACTTACATGGCCCTTGCTAACCTAGGACGAACAGCTCGGCGTGCCCTTCTAGCTGTATACAATGACTCGTGGAGCAACGGTTCGGTTCCTCCTTCGTGGAAGTGCAGCCGCCTTGTGCCCCTGCTCAAACCAGGCAAATCGCCTCTGGACATGGCCTCCTATCGCCCCATCGCACTTGCCAGCTGTTTTGGAAAGGTGATGGAGAGAATGGTGCTGACTCGCCTGGAGTGGTACTTGGAACATAACAATATATACCCCGATGCTTTGACCGGCTTTAGACGTGGACGATCTTCCATAGACAATGTTGTTGATCTTGCCACGTCTGTACAACAGCAGAAGAGCCTAAAGAGATTATCAGTGGCACTTTTCTTGGATATTAAGGCTGCATACGACAATGTATTACATGAAACCATCCTGGACGCCTTGGGAAGCATTGGATTGGGAGGCCGCGTTTACCAATGGATCTACAGCTATTTGAAAGACAGAACCTTCTTCGTTCAGACAGAAGATGGCACAACAAGGCAACATCATACTTATCGCGGCGTACCTCAAGGTGGGGTCCTAAGCCCCATACTTTTCAACCTTGCGCTCATCGGCCTCATTAACGTCCTGCCACACTCCGTACATCTGTCGATATACGCGGACGACATCTGCATCTGGGCATCAGGGGTCACGCGTCTACACGTACGAGCCAGGCTTCAGACAGCGGCTACACTGACGTCAAACTACCTTCAAGGACGAGGACTGGAGCTGTCATATGAAAAATGCTCACTAGTTGCGTTTACGCGCAAGACAATGACGCCATACCGCATCAGAATTAATGGACACACAATCAGCTATCAAAAGACTCACCGTTTCCTGGGAGTAATAATTGATCGTGATTTGTCTTGGAGCCCTCATATCGCTTACATGAAGAAGAAACTGACCATGATCACCCACGTCCTAAGGTTTCTTGCGGGAAAATCATGGGGTGCATCGGTACGAGCCATGCTTCAACTGTATGCTGCACTTTTTCTTGGCTTCATGCGCTACAGCCTACCTGTGCTTGGCAAGGCCCGCATAACAAACGTTCACGTTCTCCAGTCATTACAAGCTCAAGCACTGAGAATATGCCTCGGGCTGCCGAGATGCGCATCCTCAGCAGCGACTGTCGCAATCGCTCATGAACACCCTATCACAACCTACATTCGTGTCGATGCTTTAAGAACGCACATAAGACATGTCACCCGGATTCAATCGCATCACCTTGCCTCCCTTCCAACTTCCAGGCCATGCTCTGCGTTCTCCTCTATTATTGCCCCACATCGCACGGTGATTCCCACGAACTTCACGCACGCAGCAAGACCGTCGTTACCATTGTGGTGTCTACATCCACTGGAAGCCCTGATAACCATCCCCGGAATGCAAAAGAAGAAAAACTTGTCAAATTCGGTCCTAAAACAAACAACATTACTGTTTCTGCATGAGAAACACAGTGGACGCATTCACATTTACACGGATGGGTCGGTCACTTCAACAAGTTCAACAGGCGCAGTGGTAATTCCGGAGAAATCCATCACGATAAAGTTCAGGACCTCGCATCTGACATCATCCACGGCGGCAGAACTCGCCGCCATTCGTGCCGCTCTGGAGTTCCTAGTTGAAGAACCGCAACAGACATGGTCAATATTCTCCGACTCCAAAGCAGCTCTCCAGGGAATTGCCTCGCCATATCGTCATGGACCAAATGAACAGCTAATTGCTGAAATACGACTGCTCCATCACTGGGCTATAGAGAAACAACATGACATAGTATATCAATGGATACCAGGCCACTGCAGCATTGATGGAAACGACCGTGCAGATGAAGCAGCCCGAACTGCTCATGACGATGCCCCTTGTGTAGCTATACCATTATCAAGAACGGACGCCGCTGCAAGGCTTCGATCACTTGCACGAGAACTGACACTCGCTCAGTGGAATTCACCGGCATTCACCAACGTCCGCCTTCATAATTTGGACCCACACCTACAGCTCCGTCTTCCATCAGGAATAACCAGAGCAGAGGAGACACTTTTGTGCCGTCTGTGGATTGGGGTGGCCTTTACAAATGCTTATTCGTTTCGAATCGGAATGGCCAGAAGCCCGACATGTGACAACTGTGGCTGCGCAGAGACTTTCTCCCATCTTCTCTGCGAGTGTCCCCGCTTCAGCGTGCCAAGAAAAGAACTGTCAAAAGCTTTAGATAGAATAGACAATCGCCAATTGTCGGAAGAAAGGGTATTAGGACACTGGCCGAGACCGTCCTCTGCGCGCAAGGCATTGAGAGCGTTGTTGCGCTTTCTGCGGGCAAGTGGTCTTAGAGACAGACTGTAAACAGCGTCGTGGATCGTCTGATGACCTTCTCTCTCATTTTTTTTACAACTTCTCTTTTCCCTCATCTTTTATCCCCCTTACCCCCTTCCCCAGTACAGGGTAGCCAGCCGGTCTGAGAACTGGCTAACCTCCCTGTCATTCCTCATTTATTCCTCCTCCTCGGATCTAAAACCAATTTGACTGGGGTTTAATATTGCGTTATTATTAATATATTTCATTACCCGGGCATTCAAAACTCTTTCAATTAGCTTAACCAGATTTGACGTGATTGATATCGGCCTTACATTGTCCAAGGCGAATCCTTTTTTCATGCTTTTTAAGAAGTGGAATCACTTTAGACAGCTTCCATTCCGCAGGTATCCAAGCTTTTGTCAAAGAAAAATTCACCAGATTAAGTACTTCAGTTGGACAAATCTTGAATATTACTTTTATCATTGAATTCGTTACCCCGTCTGGTCCAGATGCCGGAGGAGATAAGTGCCTTATTATCTCTGCCAGCTCATCTAAAGTAACCTCCTCGAAATCCTCGCCTGCCATTGGGTTCACAATGTGCAGTGGTAGAGTTGACATAAATCTATCTTGGAGCCCTTTCGCAATATTTTCTACTAAATAAGAGAGCTCACGGGGGAAAAGAACAGAAGAGTCAATATTTTCAGCGGTAGGTAACATCTTTTGAGATCTTAAAAATCTGAAGAGCGCTTTTTTTGTTTTTAGCCCTAGAAAGATACTCATGTCGTTTCATATTATAACCATCTTTTGCTGTACTTACTGTGCGTTTGAAGTCTGCTGCTGCGAATTTATAATCACATCAATTTTTTGGACATTGGTTGACCAGCAGTTGTTTCCATGCAGCTTTCCGTTTTCTATAGCTCCTCGTGCACTCTTCAGTCCACCATGGACTAAAAGAACCTCTTGTGGCCGAGTCTAATTTAAACGTTGCGTCTTTTACTGATCTTTTTAACACTGCACACAGACTCATAGCCCTAATGTCACCTTGTATGTCCTTGCGGTGATCAAAAGTAGCCCTCATGTCTTTTTCTAATTTTCTATAGTTGAGGAATGAGCGGGCCTCTTCGGCGACATGTATTCTTGGAAAGTTCAGTACAAAACTAATAGGCAAGTGGTTACTGTTAGTAGCACAGTCTAAAGTTTGCCACGAACATATATTTAGAGATGAGCTTGAAAATGTCAAGTCAATTACAGATTTAGAGAGACCTCGGACAAAAGTAGCAGATTGCGAATTTAAACAAGATAAGTTCTTGTCAATAGCCCATTTCCACAATCGTTTTCCGCTTAAATCTGTTTTAAAACCCCAGGCCACACGATGTGAATTGAACTCTCCAGTGATTAATATATCCTTTCTGCAGGCAGAGAACATATCGTCTAGACTTCGTGTGTCTTGCACCCCGGCTGGGAAATACGCATTTACAAACGACAAGGGAGAAGCATCTGGTAATATTATGTCTGCTATCAAAATTTCACAGTCTGGAGTCACACAACGATAAGAGATCGTAGCTTTGTGACTAAACTTAGTTGCTATCAAGACAGCAAGCCCACCACCTCTGCTAGGTCGGTCCAATCGAAATAGCCGATAATTTTTTAGGTGAAACTTCTGGCTGGTTGAAAGCCAGGTTTCTTGCAGTGATATAATATCCGGGGAAAGTTGTGAAGAAAGGTATGATAGGTCTGTGGCTGCGGAAAATATAGATCTGCAATTCCACTGTAATATGGTTAGTGAACCTATTTTGACGACAGAACCGTCGCAGAAACTGCTTGGTCCAAAATGTCCTTTCGCAAAAAGTCTTTCTTAGACATGTTCTCAAAAAATTCTTTTTTGGATAGATACTTTTTAGATTTCGAATCATGCGAAGAGTTTTTTGATTGGGGAGATTGGGTTCGCTTCAGAGCCTTATGAGCGTCCATATCCATATCTGCACATGCTTCCGAATCATTCGTAAGATCACCGTCTTCCGTTGTTTTGGAAGTCCCTGCCTCAGGAGAAACCGCTCGCTGACGTGTTGTCGCACTTTCTATTTCCGTACGCTGCGATACCAATGATGTCTGAGGAGCCCAATCGTTCGTAGATGCTACACCTAGAATTTGAGATAGTTGATTGGAAACCAATTGTGCCAAGCTTTCAAAAAGGTTGTTTGCGAGGCGTTCCATTGCCTTTTCCATAGCCTTCTCTACGGCCTCTGCGATAGATGTTGCGAGAGATGCATCCATGGCGGTGGTATTACGTGCTGCAACACTGGCATATCCTTTGGATCTCTCCTGCATTTCTGCAACGGCTTCTCTCCGAGAGCACCTCTTGCGTTCTACAATATCCAATATGGCAAGCTCCCTTTCTTTTGCTGCACAGTCTGCGGAGTCTGCAGGGCGCGCCCCATTACATAAGCAGCACCTCTCTTTCTCAGAGCTGCACTCGCGGCTGTCATGATTTTCACCACACAGACGGCATCTAAGAACTGATCGGCGCCCTCTGACGCTATGTCCATATCACCAACATTTCAAACACTGTAGGGGTTTGGGGGAAAGTGGCTCTACTTTATAATTCAGTGGCCATGCCTTAATTTCGGAAGGTCGGACTGTTCCTAAAAAGGTCACTATCACCGATTCCGTTGGTGATTTTATGTTGTCAATCGTACGGGTGCACCTGTACACTGAAATTACACCCAGCACCGAAAACAAATCGAGCACATCTGCAGGTGTCAGGCTTGTGTCTACACCGCGGACTAATCCTTTCGAGCATGCGAGGTGTGCCGGAATAAATGGGCTTACCGGATGCGCTGCGAATTCGGAACATTGCATGAGCTCACGAATGCATTCTTGATCTGCGGAACAGCACAGGATGCCTCCGCGACCAAACTGGTGGACCTCAGTGATCTCCTGGGGATGCGAAGTGGATTTTTGAAGCTCCACTTGAATCGCCTTTGGGTTCTTCATCGGAATACTGCCCCCATCTGTAGGTACCAGCGCCACAGGGACACTTCTCGCTCCACTGCGTAACAAATAGTCTATCGGCCAATCCTTGGCGGGAGTGGAAGCTAACCAAGGGGAGTGCCCTTGGCCGGGGGAAGAAAATGACATCAAAATGAAATGACTCGTTTCAGCTGAGAAAGACCAATACAGTTACCGGAAAATAAAGAACTCTCAAAGAACAATAAGGATACTGCCGCCTGATCCTGAGCCCGGGCAGCTTCTTCACAGTCGAGCCTCACAGTCGAAATGCGACGTGGCGTTCCAGGCACAAGCAGAACCCAGCCGAATATCCGACGGAAGTGTGTGCCGGACTCCTCCCACGACGTCATCTGGAAGCTCCTCGAACGGTACCAGTCCTTGGCAGCTTCTATCAATCGGGCCTTGGCTGTTTCCAGGGTGTATGCAGCTGGTCACCCGAGAATTTCAGATGTTCAACGAATATTTTCGATCCACTCGCGCGCCGAAGGAGTGTCTTCAAAGCCGTCGTAGGGACAGATGTTGTGGCTCAAGTCAGGAATCACCTGGAACGTTGGTACTGGTTGAGGTTGCGCCGCGCGGGCCACAGAAAGTCGTTCCAACAGGGTTGCTAGAAGTCGATCTTTGTCTTGGAGAGCTTGGAATAGGTCACGAGTCGAGATAGTGTCGCCATGGCCAGATGATGTGTCTCTACCACCAGTCTCTGTCGTCGGCGAATTCAATCTTAGAGTTAGGGCAGCTAGTTCCATGCACTGATAAAAGTCGCATGTACTCTCAGCGGCGATTGATGGCAAGATCCCACTTCTAAAATGTTGTCTACGCCGGCCGTCCTTGAAGTACTCGAGAACTTGTAATAAAAGAATAATTTACTCACACATAATAAACACAGGCCACACAAGCTAAACTCAAACGCCACACAGGCCACAAACTGCAGGAGTCTCTCTCCGATCGTCGTCCTTTTCCTTCACTATCTGCAAAAAGGGCACGTGAATTTTTAACCATCGGTTATGCAGGGCGCGCTTTTCGTTTAGGATACCCTAAATTACAGTTTCGCGAACATATTGTTTTTTCTCAAAGAACCAAAGTTTAATTGGAAGTTCCGAGTAGGACTAGGTTTGTAAACTATATAGTTGGTTCAAATAAGAACACAAGTACGGAAACTATCTTGTATTGCTCCATACCTTTGTTGCTTGGTGCACCGCTTGCACTCTATTTATAAATTGAGTTGGATTGAATTGAATTTTTTATTTGCAAGCATCACATACAAAAATAACAATACTCGTTGAACCCATAACCAAAGGCTAGTAGTTCCAATGAAAAGTACAAGAAAAAAAACAGATTTCCATGTACGAGATATAAAAAAAATGCGTACGGGTATAATTACTATACATTTTAAATTGCACAAGGGTAAAAAATAAAAGCAAATGCATCGATAATTGCAGAGTTACAATTCTTGGTAAATATGTACACACAGTAAAACAAAGTATTTTTATGCAATAATATCCAAAGTTAAAAATTTTCATTTTTAACCTCGTAGAAAACTGGTTTTCTAAGCAGGTTTCAGCAAAGACTGGCAATAAAAAAAAGACATCCTGATTGTTCACACTGATGCAACTTTGTTCAGAAGCAAGTATATTTTTTTAAGCACAGATGAAAAATTTTTTTATTGTGTTATTTCTGCTGGTTGTTTATTTGCTGCTGAAAAGTGCTGAAAAACTTTTGCTGCTGAAAACTGCAGCAGGCGTTCTCTGTATATGTATTCCTAGTTAGGGGGAGATTAAAATTTCTGTATGCTTGATTTCTAGTCACCCGAGAGGGTGTGCAAAATAAAGAAATATAAAATGGTAGGATGTTTCTAACTATACTGAAAACGCACGTGCCGATTTTTAATTCATGTATTGTATAATGGGGCAAGATATTTATTTTTATAAACAGAGGTAAACTAGGTTGATCATGACGTGAGTGGGTGATTATTCTGAGTGCTCGTTTCTGAAGTTTGCGAAGAGCTTCGAGATAAGTTTTGAACGTCGCACCCCACGATTAGTTACAATATGGGATATGGCTGTGGACGAGTGTGAAATATAAAATCCACAAAGTGTTTGTATCGAAATGATGAAGCGCTTCTGAAAGTGCGTAGCATCCCGAGGCGAGCTTTGCACATACCGTGTTTATTTGCTCTTTCCATGTGCAAATTATTGTGAAATCTCACACCAAGATATTTAAATGAGCTGGCTTCGTCTATTCGTAAATTTATAGTGATTCAGCACTAACCATACATTGACGCCTTTGGAACACAATATATTTAGTTTTTTTGTGTTAATAGTAGGTTTGTTCGCGGAAAATCAATTTCCAGCTAGTCTAGTACACTCTTAGTCAGGTCCCGCTTAAAATGCTAGTTATAGCCCGGAAACCGCACCTTCTTCGTCTGGTTTCCTGGATATATCCAGCATTTAACCAGAATATGATTAACCGTGTAAGACAGCTTGCAGAGTTTGAATGATGAAGCCTGAATCCTGGAGCAAGGTCTGCCAACATGAAGAAAATTGATTGTTATCAAGCAGTAATAGCCCTTAATTATTTGAACTTGTACATCGGGAACAAGCTTATGCGTGCGCGTGTAAACCGTGATTCGTGCGCGAGCGGCGCACATTACCAGGACCACAAAGAAACGTCGTATTCATTCTACAGTTAACTTGAGACATCACGTTACATGTACCATGTACGTAAACAAAATTACGCGCATCCCAAGTACAGTATATCTCAAGTACACGCACCTGGGAAGAGTATTTCATCACTCATTCACTCATACTTTTAAAACTCCGATACCATTATTTACGTTGAATCGGCGTATTATTATTATTATTATTATTATTATTATTTACTTTCAAGCCGCGGAATGCCCCTACGACCCGTATCTTGTGTCTTATGCAGGATCCCCTGTGATGACTCACGATGCGTAGGTGGTATTCTGAGCTCTTGTGTTCCATCATGACTGCCGCGGTAATTGCAGTTGCAATCCGACGAAAAAGTGATACGCATGTGTTATTGAAGCTAACTTTCCGCTATATTTTCTGGTCGCCACAGGCTCGTATTTTATTTACGTTGCGCCCTGTTCGAGTCACAGATTGCAAAGCTGGCTCTTGCGGAACACCTCCCACGATTGTGTAAGTCGTGGCGTTGTCCCCGTTAATCAGCAGCGTGCATTTCTCACCTCATTTCTTAAGTGCTACGAAACATTGTGCGTCATGATAACTTTGTTCCGCTCTAACTCGAAATGTATGCCTATAGATGTTCTTGGAAGGGTACATCATGGGTATTGGCGTATTGGACAAGGTCACTCTGTCACTTTGTAACTGTGAAGAAGTCTGCAGGCGGCTCGTCTTCTTGGAGACAGTCTTCCCAACGGCAACTCAAGGACGCCAGGATACATTGGAGTATTCGATGACACCGATGAGAACCGTTTCCATTAAAGAAACATGTGCTGTAATCGCCATGCGTTGTTGCTAGACCACAATGGTTCTTAGGTAAAGAGTTTTATTCGGTCTGCATCAGTGAATAAAAAAAAAACAGTGCTATTACGGGATTCCGAATTGAGGTAACAAGACCGGGTGCTTTGTTGAGTGTCCTGTTATGTATCCTATATTGGTTGTCCTATCTTAGCACTATTGTTTTACGAATACCAGTATGGAAACGTGAACCTGCACTAACACTTTTTTCAAAAATGTTGCTGGGAGATGCCACGAAGGTAAATACTGAAAAGAGAGCAATTACGCCGGTGAACGTCATACATCTATACCTCACATAATGAGACGCTCTTTTTTTTGTCTTGGGAAACGTATTTTGCGCCAACGGACGAAGTTACGAGGGATATGATGACAACAAAAGTATTGCAGTTTGGGTATTTAGCATTAAAGCGGCAGGAAGTACTATATGCTTCACGAATGCCGTAGCAATATGCACACAAACACGGCAAGTGTGGCGAAGAGAAACACATAGTGAAAATGACCACACATCGAGAACACAGCTATAGGTTCATTCGTGCAGAAAACGCCGTCGTTTGGAATTTACGCCTTATATTTCACGCAATTGGAACAACAGGCTAGAGCGAAGTATTTCCGAGAAACGGGCTTCAAAGGCTCTTTCTCGGAAGCCAAAAAGGGAAGATGATCTTCTGAACTTAAGATGTTTGTCGGCACTAGCATAAAGTTTGCCATTTCCATGCATGGGGAAGTGTCTGAAAGCACGTTGAGGTACAAAGCCTCCCCCCTACCCCCTTGGCCGCGTTACGCACAAAGGAAGCGCCGACCGGGAAAGAACAATTTAGCTTAGGCCTCTCATAATATACATGCGTATAGCGAAGCAGTATTGTGGGAAAGTTAAAATGGGCCGCTTAGAGATGATCTTGTGCCCGTGCAAATTCACCTGCGTATACATTTCCTATTTGAGTTGAGCTTGTATGTGTGTGTTTTTTAAGTACTCGGGCACCATAACGCTAAACGGGGTGGTAATGACGCGATTAGAAGTACTGAAAAGGTTGGTGTAGTTTAGGTTAAGTTTCCTTTCGCAGTGTACTCCTGGCGCAGTTAATTTATATCGCCTGGAAAACGTATAGAGGGCCCAGAAAATATAACCAGTGGAAAACTGAAAGGAGTTGTGTGCAGAGTATATATGACAGGCAATGTTGATCATATAATTTTATTGCGCTATATATACTTTTTGTTGAAGTGAAATTTGCTCATGAATTAAAGATTCACTTGCAAACCATAACATTTATTGAAGTGAAATCAGTCGATGAATTAGAGATGAACTTGCAAACCAGAACATATATGTAAGAATGTTGGTCGCATTGAACAGCTGTGGAACATGCAAAGGAAAGCCGAGTTAATGGATGAATGAATGAGAAAACTGAGTGAAGCTTTTGTTTTATTTACGCTGGAATTTCGCATTCTTTTGTACAGCTGCGGAGGAAACCGACAACGTATACGGAGCGAAAATTACGCTAAACCACGTTCTAGGGCGTTGTAGAAAAGCGGTCATAATCACATTTTCAGGGAACAAATTCTCACATGCCTGTCATGTGACGAAATTTGATGAGTGTGATAAGCTGGGCGTTCAGCACCTTGCTGTTGCTTTTGATGAAGAACGGCAACGAATATGAACATTGCCAATATCCATCTGAACTTGTTCAGTGATGTTTCGGATTTATTGAGTGATTTATATATCTGCATATTTGTTTTTTTTTTCAAACAGAAATGTAAGTGGTACAGTCCAAACGTGGATGGGTGACCTTAAGTAACTGTTTTTTTTTTCTTTTTTCGCAGAACCCGGCGTGAAGGAGTTCATTAGGATTATGAAGTGCAGGATTCTGAATAAACTTTCACAGTCTGACATTCTCCAGCGTTTACACAAATCTACATTAGGCGTAAATCTAAATTAGAAGTAATCAAAAGGTTGCAGGTTCAGATCCCACCGTCGGAAAGGGAGATCTCACGTCGACCTTAACTTCTTGAAATTTAAGAAAGAATGGTTACAAAACGTTTTAAGAAATCACAAATATTTCCCCTTGGTCTTATTGTCCGTCCGTTTTTCTTAGAGATGACATGATATCACGTAAGAAGATGGGTCGGGCCCTTGGCGCGCTTCGCAGGAAAAAAAATCACCACCATGCTGTTAAAAAAAACATCACATCCTCATTTCCTTACTGTGAAATGGTTTCAAAATACCATTGATTGATTTGTGGGGTTTAGCGTCCCAAAACCACCATATGATTATGAGAGACGCCGTAGTGGAGGGCTCCGGAAATTTCGACCACCTGGGGTTCTTTAACGTGCACCCAAATCTGAGTACACGGGCCTACAACATTTCTGCCTCCATCGGAAATGCAGCCGCCACAGCCGGGATTTGATCCCGTGACCTGCGGGTCAGCAGCCGAGTACCTTAGCCACTAGACCACCATGGCAGGGCTTTCAAAATACCAAGCACTCGCAGTCGCTTGACTTGTCCGTATAACATGCAGAGTCGGTTGCGAGTATATTCAGATACCGGTGATATCAGAGTATGCTGCAGAAGAATAGAGTAGCCTCTGCTGCTACTCAGTGGTATATGCTCGGCTACTGACTCAAGGGACGTGGTTCGATCTTCGCCGAAGTATAGTGTGGCAGTTGCCCAATTTATGTGGCCCTTACGCGCTTCGGTATATGCTGCACACACGGAGATGGTATAGGTTTATGCTCTGCTTTAGCACCTTCGCTGCAAAAAAAAAAAGTGTCTAAGCATGTACACGCACGTTTTCGCTGTATTTCAAACTGTGAGAACAAAGCAATGCACAAATGTACTCACATAAAAAGGCGTCGTTATGTAATAACTCCGTTCGTGCGCGCGAACTCAGCGCACTCGTGCAAAACAACTCGCCCCGCGGTCATAATTAACTGGATCCGTAATTGCCTCACCCACTCTTCTTCGCGTGTCCAACAACAACGGGCTGGCGTCGACGTGCGCAGTGCAGCCGCCTCTGCTGTTGCGAAGAATCCTGTTGCACAAGAGTTGGGGCCCTTCGAAGAGGGCAGTCCCACAGCGCGAACCCCGAGCGGAATTCACGAGAGTGAGCAGGCAGTGCACGCAGCAACCGACGAAAAAGATGCTACAAGAAAAATGTGCGTTCGGAGAAGCCCAGCGTATACCTTGAACTGAACCATTGTGTCAGCGAAGCCTTATGGCGCAGCCTTTTATTTTTTTTTGGCAGAAATGAAATTGAAAGCGTCAGCAGCGCATCGCTTTGCGAAAACCCTGCAGTATATGGAAAAGTAAGGACGCGTAGTTCAGAAATAGACTGCTGAGCTACAAGTATGACTATAGAACAGCATGGAACGTCATATGGAGTGCGGCAATACGTTGGACTGTTTTCTACCATTTAGCATTTACTCTGTAGGTGGCTTGAATATGGGAGACAGTTATTTACTAACAGTAATTTAGAAGCGAGGCTCGCATGCAAGAAAATGAAAGAAACTTCGTGTGGCTTGACGTTTGCTCAAGTCCTTCTCCAGCAGTCCGAGACTGACATAAAATAGAAGTCTACTTAGTTTTATGACATCGTTGCACTAAAAAACACAAAACATGGTGTGAATTAATGGTGACACTTGCAATCACCGAGAGATGAGGGCTGCTTCTGTGGGCGATACAGCAGCTCATAGATCCTCTCATATTTAGCTCGTGTACAATTAAGGGCTCGTTTTCCTTTGTTACACACAATATTAATGAGACCTAACAGACAATCATGCCAAATAAAGTATATGGGATGTTCTATCAGGTAATTGTAATGTGAGTGTTGTCTTTTCAGGGCAAGTTATCTTTTCATCAACTTTTCTTTCTTCACATTTACATTATAATAATTACCTCATATCACATCTTCTACACTTTCTTTGGCATGATTGTCTGTTAGGTCTCGTTAATATTGTGTCGAAATAGCTCACAGATCATAGCTCGACTCCCTGTTGTTGCGAGCCACAAACGCTGCCGCAACTTGTAGCGCTCGCGCTATACACTGCACAGTATTGTTGAGAATGAGAATATACATCTTTGTGTATATACATAGATAAATCTATGTAACCTTCTACGCACAGAACACGAAAGCGAAGAGGCAGAGGATGTGAAGGGGGCAAGGCCGCTTACTCATCCCTGCACGGAGGAGCGAAATTAAAGAGGCAGACAAGCGGCATTCCCTCTGAGAGGAGGGGGGTGGCATTCTTTTCACCGGGACGACGGCTTCTATCACGCGAAACACAAAAGACGACGCGGCCGAATTAATACGCTCGCCCGGCCGCACTCGCTCAAGCCGAACCAGCGGCGCAGGCCCGGGGCTGCCAGTGGTGGTGCTGCGCCCTACACCCCCGCGCCTTTTCCGCTGCGAGCCTTATTCTTTTGATAACAAAACCCGTAGATTTATCGTGGGAGCACGCCCAGAGACCAAGCGACGAGCGCGTTCGTTCTCGAAAACGCGGCTTCTGCTCGACGCATGCGGCAACCCTTCTTTGTGTGTGTACGTATCGCCGACTCACGCACTTGTAAAAAAAATACGAGATTGCGGGTGAATACGTGCACCGGGTGTGTTTGTTCGCAGTGGTGTGGAAGGTGATCTGCGTGAAGCGTTAGATAACTGATATTTACAAGCAAATGAGAGTCTGCATTTGCCACTTCGAGGTAGGCGTACGCTTCTGTGTAGCCTTATATACATACTTTTCCGAGAACATGAAATGCATTTTTTTAGACAGGTGACTGCAAGGCCCAATTCATCAATGCCGGTGTCTTGGCGCTTCTCTTATACCGCGCAGTCATCCCCGCAGTGCATTTTGCACTGAGTACGGGAGGCCTACACGTTCTGGAAGTTCCGGGCTCAACTGCGCCCCCCTTGTGTTAAGGAGTCTATAGTTCCTCGTGTGTGGATACGTGCACCCTCAGTTTTGTGAAAAACGGTACGCGAGTCCGCCGCTGGGCGTATAGATGATGTTTGGTGATAGCGCATTACGTTATTGACCTATGGTTCCACGTCGGCGTTTTCCGGGAGAGAGAGAGAGAGAGAGAGAGTAAGAAAGGAAAGGCCGGGAGGTTCACCAGACATTGGCATGTGGTTTGCTACCCAGCGCTGGGGGCGGGGAAGTAGGGGCAAGAAAGAGGGGGTAGAAAGAGAAAAAAAAACGCACGCGCACTCATAAAAAAAACGAAAACACACACAGGAACGGCATCCTAGCTACAACCGTTCAGTAAGGCTGGTCGATCGCAAAAAGTGCAGTAGCGCTTTCAGGGCCCTCTTCTGTGAAGTGGCATCCTGACGATACTGCGGGAGACCTGTTGGTAAAGAGGCTGACATCTCGTATCCAGTTTGAATTCGCATGCAGTGCAATATAAGCAGCCCTTCGGTGTCAGAATAACTTCTTTTCGCTTTTATTTGGTTCTCAAACAGTTGTCCGGGAACTAAGGGCTTCCAAGGCTAAATCCAATTATTTGCCTGACAGGCTCCCCCCAATTTTCATAGTGCACGTCACAGAGAACATAACCTACATGGCACGAATAATTTTTTAGTTCATAATAATGCTTCATTTACTGGTTTACCGCTTGCTATACTGATCTGTCCAGCCTGAGATATGGAAAGACAATAATGTATAGTTATCACGCATGACAAAGCTATACGTAGGCAGCACAGCACTCTAGCCTAACTATCATTATCTGGCTCTATAGCCATATCTTCAAAATCTTTTCTCGGAACTTACTGACATTACCAAAATATAACGAACACCAGCTAAGGGTTCAGTCAGCGATGATATTGTAACTAAATAAATAAGGTAAACCAGGACACATGTTATACGTGACCTTTCACGGCTCTTGCGATATCCTGAGAGTACACACTGAGATATGCTCTCAGACGTGATGCACATGTTTGGTTTGTTGTAGCAAAAGATGTACAGTCCCACTATCTTTATAAAACAGCTGGATGGCATGGTTAGCTGCTACCGCAAGTTAAAGGCGCATGCTTTAAGTTTACCCAGAAAATGTTGCAAGGGGGGCTGTTGCGCTTTCGGGGCAACTGCAATGGGCTGCCTTCTTTCTGCGACGAGTATTTTTTTTTACCTTGATTGATTATTTGTGGGGTGTAACGCCCCAAAACCACCTTTTGATTATGAGAGACGCCGTAGTGCAGGGCTTTGGAAATGTCGACCACCTGGGGTTCTTTAACGTGCACCCAAATCTGAGCACACAGGCCTACAACATTTGTGGCTCCATCGGAAATGCAGCCGCCGCAGCCGGGATTCGATCCCTCAACCTGCGGGTCAGCAGCCGAGTATACCTTAGCCACTAGACCACAGCAGCGGGGCTGTTTTTTTTTAACTTGAAGTAGAACACCTTCGACAAATATCTGTCTGGTTGGGTGAACTTTCATACTAACAACACAAACACCCCAGCCAAGTTATAGTCTAAAGATGAAAGTTAATTACTTTGCACTCACCCGACGTTTCGGGACCGATTCGGTCCCTTCTTCATGGTCAGCTGGCTCTGAGGCCCGCGATTTTTCTTGGCGATGTCGCCCTCTCCATAGTCCTTCTTTCTCCCGTTGTTGTTGCGGTGTTTTCTCAGCTGGTTCTGTAGACCGTGCACATATACGCTTGGTAAAGTTCCAGTTGAGTGGTTAACATTTCCAGGTCTTCTTTGGATGTGCCAGGGCTCTAAGAACTGTCTTTATGTGTGGCTACCCTCCGTGTCGATGACCCGGGCGTCGTCCAAATTGATGCGGTATTCCATCTGAAGGACTGTGTTCTACCACAAAGTGTTTTATGCCCAAGTCCACCAAGACTTCAGTGACGTACTTCTATCACGGAAATTACTTCAAAAAAATACACATGGTCAGAAGACAAACAAAAAGCTTTGTCTACGGCAGTCGAACCTATGACTTCATAGTCCGCGACAACCGATGCCGGGCACACTATCCACTGCGCCATGGTTACATAATCTGTTCGCTATAAAAAGGCCTCTTTTATACTTACCACTGTCCTCTGACAGTGCTCTTGCGAAAGCTAAGCATTGTGTTATGGCCGTGAAATCCACGATTGGTTAATTCAAAGTGTCCTCAAACGAGACGGACTGGGACGGGCGTGTACAAACGCGTCCGTTCAAGTCTGCCTCGTTTGGCTCCCTTCGTATGAGAAAAGTGCAATTTTCCCAACGCATTTACATATTGCTAGGTGACGACTGTACTCCTATCATCGGCCTCGCTCCTTCATTCATCCGTACAAAAAAAAAATGGCAGCATATCCACGGAGTGAATGATGGAGAGTGGGGCGAAGCATATATCCGTCCATTTGTTCTTGCTTCTGTCCGTTCATGAGTCCGTCTGTATGACCGTCCGTGCATCCATCCGCCCGTCCGTGCGTGCGTCTGTTCGTGCGTCCACACGTCCATCTATGCGCCTGTCCCTGCGTCCATCCATGCGTCCATCCGTGCATCTGTCTGTGTGTCCGTTCGTCCATCTAGTCAACACTCCAAGTATACCACCATCTCGCATCTTTTCATCATATATTCCGGATATAAAAGCACCGCCATCCACCGGACATTCCAAGGACTAAATGAGAGGTGGCACACACACGCTTTCTTACGGCTTGCGCTTCGTGTCCACTTCCCATTTTTAACCACCTCGAGTTCATTCATGGTATATACAAGTTCATTGTATTCATGGCACTGCGGCTCAACGCTCGCTAAACCTTTCTAAAACCATGGAGGTTACGCCCAGCGAGTATAACGTAGCAACCCTTTCTTGTCAGATAGTGCTCAATGTACATACCAATGGCTGCTAATGGGGAATGAGAGACAGGAGAATTCAGCTTTTAGTAAACGCGCACGCTGTGAATTTTTTTATTGTTCAACAACGCGCAAGAGAAATCTCCCACCGGCACCACCTTGCAGGTCAAAGCGTAAAACATGTTACGTACTACGATGAGGGACGAACGGGTGCCGCTTTAAGGAGCTTCGCCCCTAAAATAGCTCTGCGACGTGCGAGCGCTTCGCATGGCCATAACTCCACGTTCACAACTTGAGCTTGCCCACGATAAATCGCAGCCGACCAATAGCAAACACTCGACACGCTTTGTTTGTTCCTCTGGTCGGACAGTGGTATTCATAAACACGCCGCGAGTAGGTGACCCTAGCCCAAGTTGGGCGTCCAATCAGTGACGCTCTTCTGGGGTGTTACACCGCTTTCTTTCATTCCGATATCATCGTACAGGTACCCGAAGCACCTATTACCACAAAGGTGTCTTTAATCATTGATCATGGACGTTTGTCATCGGGATGCACGTGTACCACCACGCAAGCATCACCGAGAATACACCCTCGTTAAAAAGTTGATTGCTTGATTTGTGGGCTTTAACGTCCCAAAACCACCGTTTGATTATGAGAGACGCCGTAGTGGAGGACTCCGGAAATTTTGACCACCTGGGATTCTTTAACGTGCACCCAAATCTGAGTACACGGGCCTACAACATTTCCGCCTCCATCGGAAATGCAGCCACCACAGCCGGGATTTGATCCCGCGACCTACCCTCGTTAAAAAGTGCTACATCTGTCGAGCACAAATAAATCATGTGCAATCTCTCTTATATCAACGTACAGTAATCATTCAAATACTTCAAAAACGCGTTTCGCTTTCTCGTTATACCTATGCCTATCACAGAAAGATCAGCCATATTTTTATACTGTATTTGTGTACGTGCATATACTGAAAAGGCTTTTCATTACTTTTCTGATTGAAGCACTCGATCGATGACTGTGATTTCGTTGCACCTTACGTCACCGTAATTGCTCTTTAAGAAGCATTTGTTTGCCGAGGATTTTAAAGGGCTCCTAAACCACTTCTGATAACACTTCAAAATTTCAAGTAACAGTGCATGCTCATCTAATTCAGAGTGCTGTCACAATAAATGAGGCCAGATGCGGAAGCGCTATACGTGCTATAGGAACGGAAAAAACAAAGCATCCTTACCTTCTCAGGGCTTTAGTTGACTTGTGGGGTTTAACGTCCCAAAATCACCATATGGTTATGAGAGACGCCGTAGTGGAGGGCTCCAGAAATGTCGACCAACTGGTGTTCTTTAACGTGCACCTAAATCTGAGCACACGGGCTTACAACGCTTCCGCCTCTGGAACCGCAGCCGCCGCGGCCAGGATTTCATCCCGCGACTTGCGGGTCAGCAGCCGAGTACCTTAGCCACTAGACCACCGTGGCGGGGCTTCTCAAGGCTTTTCAGTATCTCTAGCGTTGTCGGGGCGTCAGCGCTTTAACGATAACCTATGAGGAGGACAGATAAGCCCTTAACACAGCGTACGGATAGAAAGACTGAAGCGAGCGAGTTCCGCTTTTGTATAATGAAACATTGGTGCCATTACAGCACCATTTTAAAAAAAGTTCTCATGACTTGATTGTCTGTTCAGGGCTTGTGCTCAACAGCAGCACAACTAAATTGCACCTCTGTGTGGTTTAGAGACCTTTTAACAAGTTCTTTTTTTTTTGCGTTGTCGGCTGGGCTTTCTTTACGCTGTGCAACGGTAACCATAAAGCATTAAGCACTACACTACAATTTTGTTACGAAAAAAATGTCCCCGCCTTCCCGAAGGGAATCGTAAGGAAATGTGATGGCGTTTCCAGCGCTGAGAGAGGGTACTGATGCCGTCAAACAATCGCCTTCACCGACTTCTGCCATCGCCTTGAGTGGCGCCCAGCCAGCGAACGATCGAAAGGAAGGTGCAAGCGGAGGAGAAAGTGGGGTGCCAGCGTTCTCGGCTCAGCGTTGGCGTTTCTTAGGGGCGTCTCGAGCACGCATTTTTGGATGTTCTTGAGAGGCACCCAGCCAGCGAACGGTTGGGAGTGAGGCGCGAGCACATGGGGGGGGAGAGGCGCAAGAAGGAGAGAGAGCAAACGACGAAAAAAGAAGCGGCGAAGCACTGCACCTACTTTCTCCTACACTCTCGCACACCACATGCTCCGGTTCCTAGGGGTGAGGATAAGCGCGCGCGCCCGCAGCTGTTGCTATGGGGGATGAAGTGAGAGTGCCGAGATAACACCTGCCGAGCGCGGACACCGCCACGGACACCACGGACAACGCCGGATGCCTGACATAGCCCGACAAAGAAATGCATTTGCATTTAAAAGAAAAGAAACAGAGTTCGGCCACTTTTTTTAGTGCCGTCTATTGTGGTCTTTTATTGCGTTGTTGTCAAGTTTGCCGTGGCAACGTGCTCGTCCAAACAGTACCAGACGATAGATAAATCGAGGACAGCTTCCCGCTTTTTCAACATGGTTTCGTCGGCACTCTCCTTGGATACGAGAAATACAGACTATGTCGCTGTGGGGGTGGTATATATGAAAGAAGTGAAGACATCTATTCGTGCTGCGCACACAGACGGGTGTCCAGAGTGTGGCGCGCAGCAGCACAGATATACCAGTGAATATCGGTGCGAGCTAGCAAGGGTGAGCGTGAGAGGGAAAAATAGGAGGGTAGGCGGGCAGTGTGCGACTTTCGCACGTATGAAAAATGCACATCTCGGGCTAAGACAAACCTACACGCCTCGCACCGCGCACCAGAAACAATATTTCAGAGAGCGCGTACATCTTCCGTTGCTCTCTCGGTGCTGCAGCGTCCCCCGTGGAAAGCGCGATCATTTTTATATCTGTCTCGCTCTGCTCTGCCTCAGAGGCACACGCATTCGAAGAAATGAAGAGGTCCGCGGTGGTTCATGGAAGAACATGCATGGAGGGAGTACTGCTCCCTCGGACATGAAGCTCGAGAGCCTTTTGTTCCGATTTCGCTTCGGGATGTCGAAATTTATATATACGAACACTCTGCGGCAGTGGACGTCTCCGATGGCGAGTATATATAGAAGGATTTATACGCACGAATGGTGTGTGCAGTTTCGTGTTGCTGTTTTTTGTATTTTTCAGGTTTAGTAGTAGCTGGGAGGCAGCACGTCTGTGGACCCTCTTTTTCACCTTGGCATTGTTTTGTACCGTTGTTCGTCAAACTTTTTTTAATGGACGTCGATATGTTCGTGTACGCATCTTTGTGCTGAATGAAAAATGATGTGTTCACATAAGTATACCAGTACAGGTGTAAGAAGAAACCGAGGAGACCAAGAAGAGAATAAGTAAGCTGGCTTGAACTAGTTATGTCAGCATTATCTCCTGTGTTTTATTCATAGTGAATATAGAACCAACATCCTATAGTGGTGCTAATGGTGGTTCGAGCGCAGCGGCTGAGGCAGAATGCCTCGGCTCGCCGCAAGGGACCTTTGCGCTCCACTTTTCATTTTTTTTTCTTTTCAGCGAAAGCTGCTGTGAGATCGGAACACAGGTCACGGGCGTCGCCGTAGTCATCCGCCACCACCACCATGGCCGCCGGTGTTCGTAACAAATATCACATGATATTGGTTGCGGATACCAGCGTAAACACAGTGAATAAAAAACACTAAAAACACAATGGGATTCGAAGCCGTGTCCGCTTTGTGCCAGCCCAGTATTTTACAGGTGAGCCACGCCAGCGCTGAAAACTTAATTCAGAACTATCCTTGTGCAGGCTTGATGTCGGGAAAGGAATCGCACTTATCTGAGTAATAAAGCGTTTTAGAACATCGAAGGAACAACCAGGCGTCACACACTGCGAATTGCGTAAAGAGTGGGTCATCCAATGATGAAAACCACTACAAAAGCTCGTTCATGTTCACCTATTAACTGCGGAACAAACCCACTTATGGCATAATTCTTCATCGTCGTCAGCCACTGCATAAAAATATTGCACAATATTCCTAGCAAGTATGTAGCCTATACCACGCTTCTGAATGATAAAGGATAGCATAGTGACTGCTAGCCTGCCACACAAAAACTTTAACTATTTTTGGCGTAGTGGGTTCCCAGCTAGTGTGCTTGTAGCAGTTACTCAAAAAGTGTTAAGAAATGCTCTTCGAGCTTTCGCTGGGACAGTGCTGTGCGTTCCACGCAGGCCTGGCGTTTTGAATGCGAAACATTTCTTAGCGAACTTCGGCGACATTGAGCGTATCCACCTGTATATCTCTTTCTATCTACCTAGCCGTTTACGTTTGGGTGCTCTCGTGGTCACCCCCTTAACTTCGCGTGAACCGAAATTAGCATGGGAGGGTAAGATGATTTCACGAACATGATGCGCTGGTCAAGACATTAATAATGTCATATTTCCGTCGTGTAGCCTGCTATCAGTTCTCCGACGCGGATGCCACGACAAGTTGACCTACCAAACCGTGAAACTTCACCACCTTTTAATACAAAAAAGCCACGACATCGTCTTTCAGTGGTTACCTGGCCATTGTGGTATAAGCGGAAATGATTCCGCAGATCATGCTGCTCGCACGTGACATGAAGAAGCAAACAGCGTTCCGATTCCGTTTTCAACAGCGGATGCGGCGAGACAGATTCGTCAACTGGCCCGCAGTCTCACACTGACTGAGTGGAACACACCAAGCATACGACGTACAAGACTGCACGAGCTCGACCCTCCACTACAACTCCGGCCTCCACCCGGCCTACATCGACGTGCAGCTACGCTTCTCTATCGCTTTTGGCTGGGAGTTGCTTTCACGAAAGCTTATACCACGTTAATCGGAATTACTGACAGTGCGGCTTGCGATGTTTGCGGCACCAACGAAAATATCGAACACCTGCTGCGCCACTGTCCTCGATTCGCCTCAGATAGACAAGTACTTGCCAACGCAATGCGGAGACTGGATGATCGGCCTCTTTCTGTGCAGGTGCTATTACAGCAACGTCCACATGCCTCGACAGCCCAAAAGGCAGTGAAAGCCCTGCTATGTTTCCTGAAGAAGACAGGCTTGTGCGAACGCCTCTGACATGCGGTAGAGTTCTACACGCTGCAGTGAAATTGCCGTCAGTCTCTTCCCCTTTTTTTATTTTCCCTCTCTTCCCTCTTTCTCATGTTTCTTGTCCCCTTCCCTAATCCCCCGGTGTAGGGTAGCCAACCGGATGTCCTTCTTGTTAACCTCCCTGCCTTCTCTCTCTTGTTTGTTGCTTCCTCCTCCTCCGTCATGTACGTCGTCAAACACTTCCCGTTAAACAGTGTACGCACATACCTACGCGCGAGTATGTGCCACTTATATGCGTGTAAGTATCACAGGTAATTGACGTGCACTTAGTATCTACTGAGGAATGACGAGACACACATGGGCAATTTTAACGCGCGAGCGTTAGGAAATACCTAACAACGGTAGTGTCAACACAACGAATGCAAAGAATAAATGTCAGGGTACAAGCTGGAATCGAACCCAAGCATTCTGCGCGGCAATAAAGCATTTTACCACATAGCTACTATGCCAGGTCTCGCAACTACTTTTTACATAGACGCTAATCTTCGTGAAACGTCAATAGTGGTTGCAGCGCTGCTTCCCAAATTTTATAAACAATACATATGTACTCCTTTGATACAGCCACTACGGCGGGTTAACGTCAATTGTGGTTATTTGCCATGTGCTGAAGTTGATTTATGTAACAGTGTCCAGGGCCAGCATCCTCGCGAGCATCAGCGCTTCATATCAACGTCTGGTGTTGCTAAAACACATTACCAGCTGACATCGTTGTGCAAGGGGAAAACTAGTTATATGAACGTCTGCAACTCTTCAACATGTGTCTCTGCGTGCAACCTTTGTAGATATATTTAGCGTCATTTCATGATGTGTCACTCAATAAAAGAATCGCTGGTTGGTCACCTTCCTTTCCCTCCGCATGCTTCGCATAAAGTCGATTCTCAGGCACGTGGCATCTGCCAAACTTTTTTTTTTCTATTTTTGTTATTGCATACAAATCAACGGTATCTATTGTATGTGCCTTCTTGCTGCGCCAAGTTCGTAATGTATGATTTGCTGAACTTTCTCCTTGCTTGTTAGGGGAATTAGGTTTCTCATGCTGCCTTCACACGGCTTTTTTCTCTCCTCTACTTCGCAACTGTTCAGTGGAAATAAAACTTGATTCATTCATTCATTCGTTCGTTCGTTTATTCATTCATAATGCATTCAGATAACAGGTTGCCTTATTGGGTCCAAATATCAATAATTTTCCCATATATTAACGAAAATAAAAATCAGCCCAAATTCCTCGCTCGACTGGTTAAAAGTTGATAGGTGGTTCACAGCATGAAAGTTTGTTGAACAGGAACTCTAAAGTTTAGTGATCGAAATATAGGCGATGGATACAGCGTCGTTGCTTCGTGTGGCATAGCACACACACACGAAGCAGCAATACAATGCATTGTTTTTGTGCTTTGAAGCAACTATGGTATACCCTCTACTAGTGATGCAACAATCAAGCAGCAAATGTTCACCCCCGAATCATTTATGCGAAAAAGTGAGTCCAACGAGCAGTATCGACGTTTACACGGTATTATACAGGTCTCCAGTAACGAGGCTTCGCGCCTTTCTTTCCTTCACTTGTATATTCTTTTTCATAAAATTTTTCCTCAAAACCGAGAGAAATCATTCATCGTTTTCATAGCATTGTCCCCTGTAGCTGAGCAGAAAATTACATGCTATTCAATTTAAAAACGTATAACATAAGTGAGGATGAATGTACATTAGGACAACTGTAGCACGGGCTGGTGAAAAGATTTTACTTCGCCTTAAATTGAGATATTGGTGCTCTGCAGTATTCATCTAGACCGGAATCGGCGCACGCGGTGGGTATACGGCAGCTTATACCCAAGCTTGCTTTGTCACAGCATTTTTTTTTTTTTTGCTACGGCCCATAGACCAAGGTTTGGCTGCCACACCGAGGCGCACCACGATCAAAGTGACAGCTGGCTTCCGCCAAAAATCGTGCCCGTTCCCTGTCGCCGTTTGAGGAAAGCCGCATTCGATTGTGCAAATGGTTTTGTAATGAACGTCGCGGCCAGTGGCAGCGTGCGATTTCAAGGCGGCATTCATATCGCCGAAGGAATCTTCGCCTTGGCGGCGGAAATAAGGTTTTAATGAACCAGCCGAACGATCTTGGCGCGTGTACTCAATCTCGGTATTTTTAGTGACTTTATGGAAACCTTCGTTGTTTCCTCTCTTCTTCTTTTATTCTCGCACGCGAACATTAGATGGACACGACATATTCATGCAGCTATGCTTGAGATACAGATAATGTAGTCGTATAATGTTGTTATTTCTGTCTGGTGCTGTTTTACAACTCACTAATTTATAGTAAATACTACAAACTATTAGTGTTTTGTTTCGTGTGCATATGTATATATTCGTACCTCCAAAAAAGGGAGACAGTTCTGTAAAATATAGACTTGTAAATGCGAATTGATAAATCTACATTACTGTATTATATGTATAGTATTGAATTGTGTTGGGCTTCAAACTGTGGGCATCAAATATGTCACCAGGGTTTGCGCAGTGATGATTAGGCGAATGGAATAGTGATAAAAAGTAGATCGAATCTTAAAACATTCAAGTATATTTGTGTTATGTTTAACATCTGTAGATGTTGTCGATGAGGGGTACTATAGTTCGAGACGTATCTCGTCCCCTTCAGCCACGTCCAGTCGAACACTCGTGTGATGACGTCGGCCCTCTTCGGTTTTTTTTTTTTTTTGCATCCTCTCAAGCATGCTATAGACGGTACAACTTTGCTGCGAAAACAGAACCGTTTCGAATCCATCGTTCGTTCCAATTGTGGTTCCACGTTCATACATTTCAATCGGTGCAACCATTGTTTTTTTTTCTTACGTGGGTCTTTAGTCAGTAATTCGGTTGGATTTTTTTCGCTTGGTTTGATATGCCCCATGAAGGTTGCGCTGCCTTGCAGAATTTAGTCACCCGGTTTCTCACAGAAGTCTTCTTTAGCCACGGCTCCATGTGCAATAGGGGAACTATCAGCTGATATTTTATCAAAGTTTTAACGTTCAACTTCAAGTGACTGCTGTCATCGTGTAACTTTCCCTTCAAAGTTTTAGGGCGCTGTCAAAATTTCTAGCAGCCATTCCACTTTGGTGCGATTACTCTTGAAACGTTCTTGTTTCAGTCTGCTGCCCAACACAGAATCCTCATCAGCTCTGACCCGCAGACTTTCCGGATTCCGAATTTCAGCGAGAACATCCGAAACAGTGTGTTTTTCGATGCAGGTTCGAAGTACTACGGCGGTTGAGGAGTGGGTGATATTTCCTGAGACAGGTAGTGAACCTTGCGTAGTCCATCCAAGTTTAGTGTGCACAGCCTTTAGGTCTTTACATCTGTTGCTCATGCCTCTCACGTCACCAGTCACAAAACGGTAGTAGTAGTCTGTACCGACAAGCAGAGAAATAGAATTGTCGTTTTCTACTTTTTGACAAAGGGCTCGCGTATCCAATCCAATTTTCTTCATCTTCCTGGCGACTTTATGGTCTGGAATTGGAATGGGCTCCCTGCAAATAGCCTCACTTCAAAAGCTTCGATTTCTATGGCTTTGACTGTCTTTGCTGAGAAAAGGAGTACACGGGCTCTTCTCATCGTTTTCTCTGTCTTGTGACTGCCTAATACTTAAGTGGTGACCATTTCTTCTTGAAACAGCTGACAGCCAAGTCGGCAAGATGCTTCGCTGGTAATCAATCTCGATCGGCTCACTTCCTTCGTCTAATAGTACTCTGTAGTTCTTTGACGACATCTTTCCGGCTATACAGGTCGTCAATGACGGCAGTAGTATTGCAAGGCTCGCTTATTCGAAGCGAAGGGTGACTGTTGTCGTAAATGCATTGTTTAGCGTTTTCTGGAAGTCCGCGTCACACATGGAGGTAACATGACGTCGGGAGCATTCATTACATTTCTGTCTTCCTCTGCAGTCTCTTCCCAGGTGATGTTGATTGAGACACCGAAAACATCGTTGTGCTTTGGTGAGAATCGCCAAACTCACTTCGTTTTTGTAGACTTCGGTGCGATGCCTCGATGCTTTGCAAAATAGACAGAGGGGAGTATTTCCTAACACATTTCATATAGTCGCTGTTGATGAAGAGTTACGATGTCTTGCTTGCCGTGGTTTCCCTGCAGCTTCCTGACCGACTTCCGGTGTTTTCGGGCACGCATATGCTTTCATAGTTTCTCGGCAGTGAAGCTGATGTTCGAAGTACTCAAGAAGCCTTTGCAGCTCTTCATCTGTTTCCGTTGTCGTGTCCCCTGAGTCTCTTTGTGCTTGCGTCGGGGATACTGCAGCAACCATTGTCGTCGGCTTCTGAAGTTCTTTTTACTTGAGTACCAAGTCTGGAGGCATGACAATCAAGAAAATATCCCGTAGCATTGAACAGTACGTATAGAAGGGCTTGTTCAAGCGCTTTCAAACTTCTCAGATGTCCATCTACTTTATCGTAGAGGTCTCGAAGTTTGGTGGTGCTAGAAGATGAGGAGGCCGGCTGGAGACCTAAGAGGGTTTGAAGATGTTGCTTTACGTTAATCTTCTCGGCTTCGAAATGTCTCTTGAGGATGTCCACTGCATCTTCATAGCACTCTCCCGAGGCTTGAATTCGGGATATGGCTGCAGCGGAAGGTCCAGTGACAAGCGTTCTTAAGTAGTTGAACTTGTCGGCAACGCTAAGTTCCTCATTGTTGAGCACTGCCGTCGAGAACTGCATCCAAAATCTGTGCCAATGCTGTCCACTGCGATCAAATTTCTGCAGTTCTAGTTGCAGCAGTCGCGACCGGATACCGACAGAAGCTTGGCTCGTCGTCAGGCGCGAGACTTGGGACGCACAGTCGTTCTCCATAGCAAAGCGTAGCTTTGATGTCAGTGCGACAATTTTTTCTCCGTAACTGCTCGCGTCTGTAATTTCTGCCTCGATCAGCTCGTCGGGCGTATCATCTATAATGCTGTCATCTATCTTGTTTTACTGATCGTACATCGCCTTAATTCTGTCGATTAAAGCACTGAACTGTGACGATAACAACCTCTTGTTCCCATCGGAGGCCTTCCGCTTCTTGTACGATGACATCCAGTTGAGAGCGGGGGTACTTGCGTCGTCAGAGTAGCCGTTCCGTGGGTCAGTCGGCAGCCGGGAACTCTTCACCAAAGGTTCAGGGTCACAAGGCAACGCCTTGAATTGATGAGGTTGGCGTCATTTTGAAGATACCGGGGTTTTTGGCACTATGTGTGGACCTCAAGGTCCATCGGCTACCAGGCTGTCATGCAGGAGTGAGGGCCGGCACGTCCGGAACGAACACCGATGGCTTCATGCCCTCGAACGAGCGGCAGCTCGTGAGGAGCACTGGCGATGATTATGAACGTTGTCTTCAAGGCTGATGAGGACAAAGTTACAACACTTAGAGACCATAAACCACATCGTCCTTGTCATCGTCAGCCTATTTCGCGTCATCTGCAAGACTAAGACCTCTGCCAAAGATCTCTAGTCTGCCCTTTCTTACACGAGCTATAGTTTACATTTTATGCTCGCAACATCTTTTAAGTGCGCAGAGCTTTGATGGACAGGGCTGTCATATGCTATTGTGTGCCGTAGTATTCTGTGCAAGAGGACGCACTGTCTATGCGTAACGTATTGTTGTGCGTAGCATACGTTGCGGGCCGTAGTTTGCATGCGTAGCATTTTGTACGCGCACTGCCAACAAAGAGAAGTCTTCTTTCTTTTGTTCTTATAGTGCTTTGATGTGGATCACTTATAAGTATCGGCAAAAAAAAAGAGCTAGTGCGTTTGGCATTCCAGCCAGATGCACCCAATCCAGTCGTTTCCCACCCTCTTTTCTAGTCCATTCCTGTCGCATAGCCTTCGTGAGTGCTTTGCCGTCATAGGGAAAAGAGCTTCATGACGGAAATCATATTGAAGTATTTTTTTTGTTCAAATGCATACAAATGCGTGGGGTGGCGTCTTGCATTCCACGTGTTCATAATGTTGACTGTCACGCTGGCTCTGTAAAAGATGTGATGTTTTGGCATAGAATATCACCGTTTGCAGTGCTATGCGGGCAACCAATGGGGAAGCGTTACTGCAACACAACTGCATGCGCCGACTTTGAGAGCGCTGTGATGCAGCGGCGGCATTGCTTCGAGCCACAAAGAAGGAGCCCGAAGGAATGAATCTGGCAGACGTATGAGATGGGAGTGGGAAAGACGTTGCCCTGCCACGATGGTCTAATGGTTAAGGTATTCGGCTGCTGACCCGCAGGTCGGGGGATCAAATCGCGACTGTGGCGGCTGCATTTCCAATGGAGGCGGAAATGTCGTAGGCCCGTGTACTCAGATTTGGGTGCACGTTAAAGAACCCCAGGTGGTCGAAATTTCCGGAGCCCTCCACTACGGCATCTATCTCATAATCATACGGTGGTTTTGGGACGTTCAACCCCACAAATCATAGAAGTGTGGCAGCTTGGACGGCATGACAATAGTTCTAGCACGAGACCAAAACGACGACACAGAGCACTCGTGTCCTTTGTGTCCTTCTTGTCTCTGTGTCGTCGTTTCGTTCTTACGCTATAGCTATCGTCATCTCACAAATCAATCGTGGGAAACACGTTTGTCGCATCTTCGGTAGAAAGCGCTCGAAAGCACGTGCGACGCGAACAGCGCGACCCCTCATGTAGCACCCCATCACGACCACTTCCTGAATTAAGGCAGACTGACGGCTCCTGTGGAGAAGCGCGCGTTTGCACTGGCTTTGAAAGAAACAAAGGAGGCGTTGGTTTGGCGGAACGCAAGGTGAACCGCGTATAAAAATAAAATGAAAGACAAAGCAAGCATGAAATTTTTAGAGAGAAGAGAACATGGGAAGAAAAACAGAAAGAGCGAGAAAAGGAAAAAAAAACAGTACGTAAAAACGAAGAAATAATTCTAAAAATGAGAGAAAGAAAGACATTGGATTCTGCGGTGTTCATAGTGGGTAGCGGTATCGACGCGCGCTGAGTGATGTCCGGCGCAAGAGACACTGACAGCGAGCACTACTAAAGCCCCTAGGGGCTTTAGGCACTACATATAGGCGCGGCCACCTAGCGGTCTCCTACCAAACTAGAGCACGCGCCGAGGGTGGAGCGAGCATCGCCTGAGCGGTGGCGCGTCATCTAGTGAGCGCTCCTGAAATGAAGGGCACTGTTGCGCCACTAGCGCTAGCAATGAGCTCTAGCCTACACACCGGCGCGACGACGAGAGACACCCCCCCCCCCCCAGCAAATTTTTAAAATGCCGTTTCATTTGAACGGCGAAAATAAAAAAGCACAGCATACGCTCGGAGTGAACGATTATTGGTGGAGCCCAGCGTTCTTCAGTCCATCCGTGCTTCCGTTCGTCTATTTATTCTTGCTTGCGTCCGTCCATGCGTCCGTCCATCCATGGGATCGTCGGTGGGTCCATCCGTCCATGCGTCCGTTCGTTCGTCTGTCTGTCTGTCTGTCTGTCTGTCTGTCTGTCTGTCTGTCTGTCTGTCTGTCTGTCTGTCCATCCATCCGTACGTGCGTCTCTTCATGCAGCCGTCCCTTCTGTCTGTCCATCCGTTCGTCCATGCGCCCACCCCTCTGTCTGTCTCTTCGTCCGTGCGCCCGTCAGGCCGTTCGTCCATCTGCGCGTCCATCCGTCCTTCCGTCTATCTAGTGAACACTTCAAGTACCGCCATCTCACATCTCTTCATCATGTGTTCATCATATACTAGTAGCGCCATCCTGCGGACATTCCAAGGACTGTTCTCTCGGGTATGTGCCACCGGTGGTTGCGCACGACAACGAGGGACGCACAAGCCACGCTATAAGGAGCTTCGCCCCTAAAAAACGCCAACACCGGGGAGATTTGGAAAGTAAGTCCAGCTTTTCTTGCTGATTTGTGCATTCCTTCCAGCTCCTTCGTCCATCGCCGCACTAAATAAATAATGTAGCTGTGCGTTCCAGGAAATAAGCACTCGCAGCCCTCAACACAGCAGATGCAATAACAGCGCCGACAACGCAGAAGAAGCTGACCGATGACGCGACGGGCTCTCGCTGTGACATGAGAGCCTCACACGTACACTCCTATATTTCTATGTTTTATCGACCCATCGACATGTAGACAGTGTCTTGCTCAAACCACGCCAAAATGTCTGGAAGAATTCTAGACTATTTTAGGATCAACCGTTATGCTGTAGCACGCCTAGTTTATTTTCGAACAAGTGCGGCCACCACTGATAACGCTCGAATGTTCGATGCCGCACGTGTCAACGCCAAGGCGCCTTGCGACGGATGACTATCGACGCCCGACGCAATGTCAAATGCCGATATATTGTACAGCGTGCACTGCTTACGGAATTCTCTGTTGCCCGCTCACAAATACAGCAGAATAAAGAGCGCCACCTTGAACACGCTATACTGCTGCCTTCGTCAACGTCACGGCTTCATGACCTCTGGTAGAGGAGGTGCTCGTTCATGTTCCAGGCGCCCAGACAGCGGCTTTTACTGTATCCGCCCTGCGTTTCACTTTTCGGCAAGCTTTCAACCATGCTTCAGCGCCTCGCCAGTACTTCAGCCATTCATTGCACGCAGACTAAGGCGACTTACACCAGCTGAGGTGCCGTCGCGAAGGCCCCTATAGACAGAGAGCCGACGACGCGGCCTCAGAATCGCCTCGGGTAAGCGCGCCTCGTGAGCGCAGTTGAGCAGCACAGGAAATCTGAGACTACATATATATATATACATATATATATATATATATATATATATATATATATATATATATATATATATATATATATATATATATATATATATATATATATATACGTAGTTTACTGATGAGTTAGCAGAGCGCGCCTAGCGCACTGCTTACCATAAATTACAAAGCGAAACCTGCTGTCACTGTTTAGTGCACATTCACAAAAGATTGTCGCATAATTTTTGTGGCCCTGTGCGAGGTATATACAATCAGCGATAGCTATTTGTTATATTCTGATACCCAAGCGACTGCCATGTGTGGCATTTATATGAACTACCTCATGATGTCGCTCTCATTGAACAAACGTTACTTAGACAAACTGCACTCACTTGCATCTGCCAGGGGGTGCATCAAGGCGGAACTTGCCCCCTTCTTGAGTCACTTCAACACCTACCCCTCAACACTTCTTACTGCGATACAACTCGGGTTGGCGCCCTGCCAACGCCCATAACAGCAATCCAAGCAAGAGCATCTCAAATTTGGTAATTTGATGCTGCTTTACATTTCTAGCAGATGCCATGAATGGTCGAGTGAGTATCTAACGTGGCTAACGTGGTTGCTTCGGTGAGTGAGTATGCCCTTTGCAACACACAGACCTTGGACCAAATCATCTGGGGATGCATTAAGGACCCTCCCCCGCCAAAATTCTTAGGACAGTCACCTTTAAGTGAGATCTTGGAGAGAATACCCACGACCACAAGCCTGGACACCCAACTCCGGGCCATCAAACGCGCTGACGACGTGGCGACCAGGCATGGCCTGATAGCCCTCGCCACTCAGGAAGCCATCAGCTGCCTGAATAAGGTTGTTTAGTAGAACTACTGCCGAAGCAGCAATTTAAACAGCTGCTCTGCGGTAACTATCTCATGTGTTGTTTGCGAATGCCAGAGTGGAAAAAATAAGCGATTCTCACTCACCGTCACCATCGTTGCACTGAACCAAAATATTCTGCAGGAAAAGGGCAGGCGTGCCCTTCCCTGAATGTATCACTGAACCACATGATGCCGATCCATGAAGAGAAAAACATGTGTACTTGAATAATTACGGCATTGCAACAACATTAAATGACAAATGCAATTTTATAGCTTGTCACGGCTGCCTTAATCAAACGTACTCCAGAGTTACTTCTACAGTACGTAGAGATATAGCTTGGGCCACATGTATGGATAATGAAGTTCAGGTGGAAGAAAAAAACTCTGCACACCGCCTGCTTTTCAAACGGTGCTGCTCCGTGTTCCGGACGCCCAGACATAACTCATGTTGGTAGGGCTTCATGAAATGTGAGGCCACGGGACGGCTTTTGCTCTCTCAGAATAGAGTACCAAGTACTCCTACATTGTTAACAACTCTTTTTAAACACACCGGCAGTGGCTTTTGCTGTACACGCCCTGCGCTCCACTTTTCGGCAAGCTTTCAACCATGTTTCAAGCGCCTCGCCAGTACTGCCCGAACTGCTCCATACGGGAAACAAATAAGCATGTTTTGAGGCAATGCGTCGTTGCTCGTGTTTTCTGGAGGGCTGTGCATGCTGGACTTCGCAGCTTCGGAGTAAATCACTGTTTCTTCTGGGCGTTGTTCTCGAGGTTGTTTCGCCTGCCTTCTAATTGTTGCTAGTATTTGTCTTTGGCGCAATCGCTGTGAGGCGGTTGCAGCAAGTCGTCGCCCCGATTCTCTCTTCCCGATTTCTAGCGACTGTACAAGGAAATACCATCTGTTTTGTCGGAGGAACTCTTCTTTCTGGGTGAGGAGGAATTCCTTCGACACTGGTCCTGCCCTTTTGTGTTCGTCTGCGAGAGACGTGTAAAGCTTGTTTTCAGGCCTGCCTGGTTTTGGTAGGTTAATGTTTGTTTATTACACGCACAAATACCTTGTAAATACTATGTAAATACCTAACATATAGATTTTACATTTCATTTGTGTGTCCTTCATTTACCAAGTATTGTACATGTGTAAACATATCTTTTTGTAACAATTCTTGTGTATCAGTGTATGTTGTCTTCCGTGCGCAAACGTAAACCTATATTTTGTAACAATTTCTGGTGGCCCCACCGTGGTGGTCTAGTGGCTAAGGTACTCGGCTGCTGACCAGTAGGTTGCCGGATTGAATCCCGGCTGCGGCGGCTGCATTTCCGATAGAGGCGGAAATGTTGTTGGCCTAGTGCTCAGATTTTGGTGTGCGTTAAAGAACCCCATGTAGTCGAAAATTTCCGAAGTCCTCCACTACGGCGTCTCTGAAGGTCATATGGTGGTTTTGGGACATTAAACCCCACATATCAATCAATCAACAATTCCTGGCGTGTTTGTAGATGTGTTCCGTCGCGATGTTCTGTGGATTATAATCGATGTTCACTGCTCATGAGAATAAATTTCTCTAAACAGGAATCATAGTATACGGCAGATCGTGTAGCTTAGAGTAATTTTTGGCCGCATCGGGTGTGAGGTCCACAGGACGGTTTTATGCACTCCCATAGTAGAGTACCTTGTATTCTTAATCGTTGCCCACTTTTTCTAAACACACAGTTTCTTTCGATGTGGCCTCATCAAGTGTGAGGTCGAAAGGACAGCTTTCAGCTCTACCATAGTAGTGTACCGAGTAGTCTAAATCGTTAACCACTTTTCCAAACGAACTTGCCATGTCCGTTCTCATCTGAACAGTCCGCAGAGCCGAATGAGGCCATCCTAATGCTCTCATATAGATAGCAGAGTACATTGCACTCTGAATCGTCAAGCATTCTTTAAATATGGAACATTTTTTTTTGGAGGGGGGGGGGGGGGGGACACGAAGCTCCTTAAGGCGTGCTGATCGTCCCGTCGTAGTCGTATTTAGCTACCTCTCGTTACTTCTTGAACCGGCCGTAGAAGGCGGTACTTGTACATCTAACGAAATACATATACGCTAAAAATGCAAATGGTACGATACTAGTGGACGTTTTTTATAGTATGAGATAGATAAGAATCACAGCATATTCATGGAAAATGGTGAGTTGGGCGAAGCGTCTGTCATTCCGTCTGTGCTTCTGGCCGTCCGTTCATTCTTACTTCCGTCCATCCATCCGTCCATACGTCCATCCCAGCGTCCATCCACGTGTCCGTTCGTGCATCCGTCTATTTGTGCATTTGTCCATGCATCTGTCCGTGCGTCCATCTGTGCATCCGTCCATCTGCCCGTCCGTCCGTGCGTTCATCCCTGCGTCCATCCGTCCGTCCGTCCATCTATGCGTCCATCCGTCCATCCGTGCGTCGGTCCATGCGTCCATCTGTTCTTCCGTCCGTCCGTCCATGCGTCCAACCGTTCATTCGTGCGTCTGTTAATCCATTCGTGCATCCGTCCGCCCATCCTCTCGTGCGTCCATCCACGTGTCTGTCCCTGCGGTCGTCCATGCGTCTGTCCGTCCGTACATGCATCTGTCCTTGCGTTCGTCTATGCATCCGCCCGTTCGTTCGTGCGGCCGTGCCTGCGTTCGTCTATGCGTTCATACGTCCATTCGTGCATCAAACCGACAGACAATGGACCGTCGCGGCCAACGGATGATTCACAGTTTGCCGATAAATAGTATGATACGTGCAAGGCGGCGGTGGCTCGCGCTCGAAGACGGAACCCTGATGTGCGAGCGCGCGAGAAAATAAGAATGACGTGACACGAAGACGTTGGTGATCGCGTGTTCGTCGGTGGCGCAGTAAGCTAGGGGGCGCGGTGTAGTAAAATAAAAGCAGTTTTGGCGCGCGCGCGTGTTCATGTTGGCGGATGAACAAAAGCTGTAGAGCGGCATGCTCGCAAGGCGGCGGCGGCTCGCGCTGGAAGACGGAACTCCAATCTGCGAGCGTGCGAGGCGGAAGCGTGCCGTGAAGCTGCGCGTATAGGCGCCGACAAGATCCCGCCGTACGAGAACGGCAGGCCGAAGCGCACGGCAGTGGCGTGCGGACTCAGCTTCGCTCCACTCTCCATCATTCACCCCGTGAATATGCTGTTATTTTTAGTGCAGTTTTAGTGGAGTTTTTATTAAAAGCCCACATTTATTGAAATGATAATTATGAAAATTACGCAAATAACACTACTTATTTTATAATGCTCTCATGGGCCTACTGAAGATATGTGCTTTATAACGTAGACTGTTAATCTCAAGAGCCTACCACTTTTTAAAATTTATTTGGACTTGACATTGACATTGGACTTGACAGCGTATCGCCCTATTGCCCTCGCAAGCTGCCTCGGAAAAGTGATGGAAAGAATGGTTCTATTTCGTCTCGAGTGGTACTTGGAACGATACTCCAAATACCTTTCTTACATGGCAGGCTTTCGTCGGGGCCGCTCCTCCATCGACTGTGTCCTTGACTTATCGACATTTGTTCAGCAAGAAAAAAGTCGCAAACGCATATCAGTGGCACTCTTTCTTGACGTGAAGGGTGCATATGATAATGTAGCTCACGATGCCATCCTCACTTTTCTCGCAGCAATGGGCATTGGTGGACGAATGTTTCAATGGATAAAAGATTATATAAGTGGCAGGGGTTTCTTTGTGCAAACATATGAGGGTAAAACTGCTGAACATTACACCTACTGCGGAGTACCTCAGAGAGGTGTTTTAAGCCCCACATTGTTCAATGTTGCCCTCATTGGTCTGGTGAAGGTTCTGCCAGAGTCGGTGTGCCTATCCATATACGCCGATGATATTTGCCTCTGGAGTGCTGCAGTTACTCGTCCTCAGGTGCGTGCACGAATACAGCGGGCAGCGACCCTCACAAGAGCCTACCTTCAGAAACAAGGCCTAACTATATCAACTGTGAAGTGCGCGTTGATGGCGTTTACACGCAAACCAATGACGCCATACCCTGTTTACATCAATGGGCAGAGTGTCAAATATACAGGGACGCATCGTTTCCTGGGCATAATAATCGACAGAAGTCTTTCGTGGAGCCCACATTGTGCGTACTTGAAGAAGAGACTGCAATCTATCGCGCATATAATGAAATAAATGTGCGGGAAAGCATGGGGAAGTTCTGTGGCCTCCATGCTACAGCTGTACAGGGCCCTATTTCTGGGTCTATTGCGCTACAGCTTGCCGGTACTGACTAACACTTGCAAATCCAATACTCATTCATTGGAGAGTTTGCAGGGTCAGACACTGCGTATCTGCCTAGGACTGCCCCGATGCGCTTCTACTTATGCCACAATCATGCTTGCCAAAGACCATCCGGTCAGGACATATAGAGTTGTGGATTGCCTCAGAGCGCACATTCGACATGCTAGCCGGGTCCCCGACCACCACTTGGCCCTTCTACTCTCCGGAAGACCACGTGCTACGTTTTCAGACGTAATAGCCAAGCACCTAAACAGCATTCCATCAGGATATACGCCAGCTGCGAGAATGGCATGTCCTTTGTGGTGCCTCGACCAGCCGCAATTACGTCTAGAAATTCCGGTAATCAAAAAGAAAAGCAATCACTCCAGAGTAGCATTGAAGCAAGCAACACTGCTATTATTACATGAGTTGTACTTAGACCGAACGCAGATATACACTGATGGGTCCGTCTCGTCTAGCAGCTCATTAGGTGCCGCTCTAATTCCGGCTGCAGCAATGACAATCAAGTTTAAGTTGTCGCATATGACTACATCTACGGCATCATAGCTTGCTGCTATAAGGGCTGCTTTACAATATGTCGTTCAAGAACGTCCAGGAAAATGGGTCATATTCTGTGATTCGAAGGCAGCGCTTCAGAGTTTGCAGTCTGCCTTGCGTAGGAGGAGTCATGACCAATTGGTACAAGAAATAAGACATTGCCATCACGAAGCTCTAGCACGAGGGCATGATATATATCAATGGCTGCCTGGACATATCGTTATCACCGGAAATCAATTAGCCGATGATGCAGCCCGCTCAGCCCATGAAGGAACCCGTGAAGTCCCGATTCCTCTATCAAGGAATGATGCAGCAAGACAACTTTACCTGCTGGCTCGAGATCTCACACGCACGTTCTGGTCGTCTACCAGCTTCCAAAGGTGTCAATTTTATGAACTGGATCCTTCGCTCAAGCTAAAGCTACCATCACGACTTTCCCGCTCCGATGCGACACTGTTATGCCGGCTTTGGTTGGGTGTTGCATTTACAAAGGTGTACTCCTTTCGCATTGGTATGGCAGACACTCCTACATGCGACTACTGCGGAGATGAAGAGACCATCGAACACGCCCTGTGCAGCTGCGCTTGCTACGACACACAGCGATGCCAGCTCCGGATGGTTTTGAATCAACTTGACCCCAGACCATTTTGTGTGCAGAAGATACTAGGACGTTGGGCATCTGCCTCAGTTGCGCAGAAGGCGACTAAAGCACTGCTACTTTACTTAAAGTCAACAAACCTGAGCGACCGCCTGTAGACTGTGTGTGCTCCCCGAGTGTGCTCGTGATTGTGTGTACCTTCTCATCTCTCTGCAACCTCTTTTCTCCCCTCTATCCCTTCCCCAGTGCAGGGTAGCAAACCGGATGTGCGTCTGGTTAACCTCCCTGCCTTTCCTTGCATCTTTATCTCTCTCTCTCTATTTTCTGCCAATTGGTCGCAAACCTAGGGCTAGTGTAATGTCAATGTTGGTTGTGTAACGTTGGCTATCCGCTTTTTATTAAAATGCAATAAACAATACATATTTGCTGCTCTGGCTCAGCAAGCTATAGTCCAGCTGCTAGAATTTCCCGCTTTCACACGAATAAGCGAACGTGTGATGCTTATGGTTCAGACACGGTACACCGCGGGTGCAGATCAGCGCAGCTTATTCACGTGCACATTTTTCTTCGGTGGAACTGACGATATCTGTTCTGGTACGTGAGTGCCGACGTTCGGTCAGACTATCGCTAGCTCAGAGAGATTTTGCAGCGTAGTCGACGTGCGTGTTGTACACGCGTACCATGCCCGTCTATGCTCGATTTTCACAAATACGTCGATCCGCCACGTGGCTTGAGGCCGAACGATTCAACATAAAAAGGATTCTAGCTGACTTCTGCACGCAACATCGACCGTCACAGCGCATAGAAGCTGCCGCAATTGATTTCGTCTTTGAAAATGACGTTTTAGGCACGGAGCACTTTAGCGGGCCATGCTGTCGTATATCTCGTCGTCACTTGGCGTAGCGCTGAAAAAACCACAGCCAGCTAAGGGGTATAAAGCATGCGCTCGCTCCAGAAAGGTATTTTTTCTGTTGTTCTGCGAACACCTGGATGACGATATTAGTGCAGACGAAACACCATATAGCATATCCAACTGTATACTGCACATACTGAGCGCGCGACCAAATAGAAGTCTTCTTCCTTTTGTTATTCTACTGTCTTCATGACGATATTAGACAGTTATAGTTTAGCGTTAGCGTGATATAGCGTAGGTTAAGGGTACGGCGTTACCGTGCAGCAAACGTTCGTTGTGGGCAGCGTCTTATAGTTTAGCGGGATATCGTTTACGGGGTTTACATGCCCCAGCTGGGATGGTGGCGCCGCCTATTATATGGTTAACAAGTTATACAGTGAAAATGAAAGGAAAACGAAAATGTTTGCCTATGCCACCGCGTGAAGCAATGTGAGAAGTTTATTTTAGTGATAATAAAAGTAAATAATTATGAACCACGCACAAAACGCGAAAACATCTATGTAGCCGACTTGTTTACATCGATCTTGTAGTTAGGCCTAGACGCGTTCGAAACGCGAAGCTATCTCGAAAACTACGCCAACTTATCCGTAATACTCAGTCATCGAAGCTAACTGAAGGCAAGCGAAGCCACTTTGAACAGTCGTTTGCTGTGAACAAGGTCAATCTTTCAACAACTAAGCCAAAATCACTTCGAAGCGGGTGTCCGAGAGCGCCGCCATGTTTACGTACACTACGTACAGCTACACTACCACAGTAACGTGACATCTGAAAAATACCGCGCGTTCGGGAAGCGGTATGGGTGACGTACGTATCTGCGCATGCGCACTTTGATTCCAGTATCACGGTATACCCGGTAGCCCGGTAAGCCCGCTATACTATAAATCTCTATTAAGTGTGAACACGATATACAAAAACCACGTATATTAAATAAAAAGAGGCAAACGAGAAATATAAAGACAAATAACCATCGGGAATAAAATAAGAAGAAAAATGAAATAAATGGAAAGAGAGGAAACGCATAACAAGCTCGAAGAGAGAACGAGGTGAAAAACGAAAATTGAATAAAAACAAAGAAGGCTAACGATCCCAGCACTTCCGTCAGACTTGGCACCGCTGTATGACGAAGGTGCCCTTGTTGATCCCGTCGTAGCTTCATCGAGCCCAATGGATTTCGAAGTGCGAATGGTCCGTGATGTCCACTACTCTGCAGTGGTCCTTGTACACTCTCCGTGCGGCGTCATCCACAAATAATTATCCGACAATTATTGTTTTGTGCGACAAATGAAAGCGATTAACCTTCGTTATCCGGAAAGCCTCGTAGAAGAGTGTGCCGATGCTCGATTTGACTTTCAGCTAACGCGGCATTCGTCTGCAAAAGGTGCGGGGGAAATAACGACGGCGTGAGCATCGGCACCTTGAGCGTGGCCCGCAGCTGCAAGAGATATTACGTGCACATGCTTGCTGACAAAGCTAGGCACTTCCGCTGCTGGGGTGAAGCTGGTATATGGTGCCCGGCTGCTGACCCGCAGGTTGCGGGTTCGATACCGGTCGCAGAATTTCGATGGAGGCCAAGAGGAAGAGGCCTGTGTACTCTGCGATGTCAGTGCGTAGAAGAAGCCTCAGCCCAGCCTCCATGTCGACGACTCCAGCGCCATCTCGCACAACCTCAAAATCTGCAGGACTATGACCTATCGACACAAGATTTGTTCTTTTTTTTCTTTTCTAGGTGGATTTCAACTTCTAAAGTGAGGTGGGATGCAAGATTAGTTTTTTTTTCTAAATGGACTTGGGCTTATAGGTTGGGTGGGATGCGAGCTTCAGCATCAGTCAAAGCGGTTGTTGAGAAGAAGGTGGAGCAACCCTGGGAGATGCCCCGGAGTTCTCGACGAAGAGCGGAGAGCAATCGAACGCGCCGCGTGTAATAACTCTACATTTTAACGATTGAAAGCTTTTCCTCCTCTTGCGTCCGTCTTGTCCGCTCACAATGCAGCATAGATTGTGCATGCCGAGTGCTTGTTTGTTATATCTTATATATTAATCGCCGAGTTGACTGGCGGAACATGGGAGAGGCCTTTGTCCTGCAGTGGACGTAGTCAGGCTGATGATGATGACTTAATCATGTAAGTACATTCAGTTTTCTGTGCGTGTCTCTACAAACGGTCTCACTTGTTCTTGTTGACGTTTGCCATCGCTTCCATGACAAACCTGCACGATAGTGCATTGCAATAAATAGCCTCGTGACAGTCTCTAACTAACAAATCATTGGAGTTCGCACTCCCTTGAAGGCATCGTCCGGAGACCACGACCGGGTGAAGTCCTGGAAACTCGGGTCCACAACCCAACTACCCTTCTTCAGTGCCACCCCTACGGCCTTTTTGTCTCCTTCTCTTCGAACTCCCAACTCTCTTGTACACCAGGCTTCCTTCGCACTTCTTTCGTCCTGATTGGTGCTCTATATAGGAGCTTCGTGGTGAGCAACTGTTGACTTCTGGAAGCTCCGTGTATTTTCCTCCTTGAACCTTGTCTGCTGAATTATTTCCGTTCTTACACCCTACGCTCTCGGGCGTCACTGTCCTCGACGTCTTCGTTGTTTAGTCGACACCGCGCGGGCCCTCAGTCTCTCTTCCCGTATAGCGGAATTTCCAAACGCGCACTTAATGCACACCACACTCATCACACCGTTACAGCTAAAACTAAATGATGCGAATATCATCACGGTCAACTCCACATTATTCGGGGCACAACTTGGTGTCTGTAAATCACTATATTGACCTCAATCATCGCGGCCCTTCATTGGACTGGTCAAAGCAATTTCAAAAGGATTTTAAATCTACCATATCTGGTTTTTATCATCACCGGTACGCAACTGAATGACTGCTTCGTGGATCAGCACCTGTCACAAAGTCCCGGAAAGAACGTAATGAATATATAAAACTGCGAAAGAAAAATAAAGCAGCGTCACGGAGGGTTAACGGTGACCCCACCCGATATCACCTTCCCATTACGCATCTCTCTTATACCTTTTCATATTTACCGAGTTTTCTGATCCCACGCGCTTTCTCGACTGTTGTGCCACTTCAGCCACGGTGAGCGAGCAAGCAATACTCGCGTTCCTTCTCTTAAGCGTTATTCGAGACCGCAGGTAATTTACCTGTCCCAGGTTCCATTCGGAATGAATGCATTCATCTTTTCGAAGCGAGATAGCTCCACGAGTCGCGTGTACGAACACATCATCTACATTCTGGGGCAGCGTAAAAAACAATACAGAGAGGAAACAAAACAAACATGGTCCTTACGGGAGACAAAAGACACAGACCATCATAAAAGCGAGGAAAGCCAAGTATATACACATTTAGATGGCGAGAGTTAAAGAAACGAGTTCCTTTTAGCGAAGCTCTTGGTCATTCTCATTTAAGACAGTGAAGAGGTGCGAGCTCCTCGCAGCCATCCACCACACGTCTCCCAGAGGATCCCACGGGCAGAGGACCACCGCGAGATTCCTTGTTTTGCGCAGCCGACGGTGCCTGATTAGCCGCAGCCGGCCGAGAGCCACATGCCTCAGCTCGTCGCTTGATTGATGCTGCTCGGCGGAGCCACTGGAACGGCGGCGCTGCTACTTAAGCGCGAAATGAGCTGCTGAGCCGGATTAACGCCCGAAGCTTACACGACGCTGGCCCGCCAGGCGGCGGCACGAGACTGGACGCTATTATTATGGTGGCCGGCTGGTCGGTTTCCGCGCGCACTTGCGCCCGGTGGGATTGTTTCCACGCGAGATCGACCATTGTGCTGGTGTCAGCGGGCCGTGTCTGAGCCGGCAGCGGGATGACAGAGCTTTTAGCTCGACACGTGCATTCATTAGTGTATAGGAGGCCGCCGATGTGACGGTGAATAAATTGCAGCGTACTCGTGCAAGAAAGCAGACTGATTCGGAAACGCGAGAAATTGCTTGCTTGTGTGAGTGGTTCTTAAGAAATAGAAAGGAAGAGAAAAGTGAGCCCCGTTATTGTCTGCTTCAGTGAGCGACACCGCCACAGGGCTCACAAGGGATGGGGGTGAGGAGGGATAGAAAGGGTAGAAGTAAAGGTGTAGAAAAGATGTTCACTATACACTGTATGCACGGAGATATTTTCGTGAATCCTCTTTGTGTTTCTGTTCCTATCTGCTTACCTCACGTTTATGTAGGACTACTCTCAATATTTGAAGAAAACTCCGCACTGGTTAAGATGGCGCATAGCTATATGGAAAGATTAAGCGCTTAACAGATACTCACGCAGGCGAGATACAAAAAACAGGCGCTAAGTTCCATCTGATGTGGAAGCGAACACCAGTCCTTATATGCTGCTTTTGTGAGTGTCTTTTCCGATTTATTCCGAGATTACGTTTTAATATCTGAAGTCTAAGTTATAACGCGCCAAACCACGTCATAATAGTTGTCTGAAATAATCTGAATTATCCAGATTAGTGACTACATGCATGGCAATATTGTCAAATGCAGAGCTTTCTATGCTCCATTCTGCACTTGAATTTTAACCTCCCTGGGTGGCACGGCTGCAACGAACACTTTGATCACACTATACACGGCATATAACACGCACGTCAGGCAAGATATGTTGCATTGGAGATGCTACAAGTTTATCGTTACAACAATGACAAGGAACTCGGTATAATTTATTATAACGTTCAAAACACCTTCCCTCTCTCTCTTACTCTCTAAAGTACATTTCACCACTCTACCACGAGAACGTATTTACTGAGAATTTAAATATGAATACAAGGGGGTTTACACTAGAGCAAGGTATCGATAGGGGAATATTGGTATTACATATCAAACATGCGTGCAGCACAGGAAAAAAACGAAGCGACTAAGAGCTGACCAATAAAAACCGTCTTTCTCGGTTCTTCTCTTCCTTCTTTCCTATTTCCTTGCATTGTATACGAAATTTAATGCACAAGAGTTCTTGTATATGATACCCATCCAATCGGGGCCATCGCAGCCGGTATACCCAGTTTTAGCACCTGTTCTGCATCGGTTTTCCTGATTCGAGGTTATGCTCGACAACGAAAGAGTCGATGGAGGTGTGCTGCAAAGAAATGAATTCGCCGATAATTAAGTGTGCTCTATGCTGTCGGGGATAAAATCGATCCCAGTCTTCAACATCAAAAAACTTCGTCACTACAGTGTTCGTAAAAATGTTTGCATACACTGCCTTTCGGACGTGCTCATGCGTAGGCGCCGGACACATTTCTCCAAGCTTTTCGACTGCCCTTGCTACAATTCGGCGAGAAAAATCACTCGCACTTGCTCGTTAGTTCGCGCAAATTTCTGACAGATGATGGTGGAAACGATTCCGAAATGTCGTCCTGCAGTTCGTCCTGCACTGAAGTGTCGTCCTGCAGTGAAGGCGTCCAAGGCAGTGTTTATTGTCTTGAAGTCATCAGATTTGCACCGGTGGTTATAGACGAATGGAGGTATAGTGACTGCAAAGTGTGTGACTGCGTGTGCGTTCTCTCCATTCTCTCTCTCTCTCTCTCTCTATCTATAAAACTCTCTCGGCCCTTTCCACAGTTTAGGGTAGTATACCGGTCCTTCTAGACTGGTTCAAATTCCCGCCTTTCCTTTCTTTCCTACTCGTTCCTTCCGCGAGCTTATAACTTGTGGTTTGTGGGGTACGACGCGCGATTGTAATAGAATGTCGGTGTGCGTGTCCTCAAATCAATGCAAGTGTTTGAAAGTTTGTAATAGCTGTTCGCTGGAGATATTGGTAAACGCACTCCGAAAGTGTAAAACTAGCAGTCTGGAAGAAACGCATGCCACAGAGAAGACGAATAGTGGAGTGTGGTGGCCGTACTTTCCTCCTATGCGGGTTGGTCTGCATGGTATAGTGCTGTTCCGGAAACAGCACCGACAGTAGCTGACTGGGATAGCTGGTTATTCATACCAAAGTTAAACACCGCAAAAAAAAGACACATGCTCGCAGAGAGCAAAGACACAGGATATGGACCGGACGAGGACATAGGATTCTTTCTTGTCAATAAAAAACTCAGCTGGAAGTAAGCGCTTGACCTGTGGGTCCGCCCTCCGTTCACGTGTTTTGTGTGTGTGTGTGTGTGTGTGTGTGTGTGTGTGTGTGTGTGTGTGTGTGTGCGTGCGTGTGTGCGTGTGCGTGTGTGTGTGTGTGTGTGTGTGTGTGTGTGTGTGTGTGTGTGTGTGTGTGTGCTGTTTAATCTCAGCACCAATGGAGAAGGTTTCCTTATCTTGGTTCCGATATCCGTCAAGTGCCCGTATTACTTCCGTGTCGGATTTTTTTTTATTAGAGCAACTCGCATAGCAGATTTTTCAGCAGTTCTTAACTTGCGACGCTCTTAGACCCTACAAACCTGTATAAGAACATGCACCCTTCACACTTCACTTGAATCTGTAATTCATCTCTTCACTTGCAAAAAAAAAGTTTAGTGTCTACCTAACACATACAGGCGTAATATTCACTTCTATTTATCTACACATCGAGCATGCACAATTTGATCCCAGCGTATCAAATTGGGCTTTCTGTTTGGGCTTGTGGCAATAGGCAAATGTAGTGTTCCCTTGTTCGTTAGGTATTTACTGCGCTGATCTCACTGTGTACGTGAAAAGGGCCTGCCTCCCCTCATGACCCGAGTGCACAAAATTTCCCGAGGAAGAAGATAAAAATGGAGCGGTGTCTATCGCCAGAGCGAGTCACACGAGGATGGTGTATACTATGCAGCTAAAGTACATGCAGTTCACGAAGAGCGACCCATGTGAGTAAAATTCCTGCACAAGTCTACGCTGATCGTGAGGAGCGTCTGTGAAGATGCAGAAGTCCATCGGGCGCTCCTCACATTATTTAGTACTTTCGCGAAGGTCTAGCGCGAGTGTGTTTTCGTTTTTGAAAACCGCCGCGCGCTGAATAAAAAGTGCAGGCCTGAGTTGGATGTTGGCCCGACTGACTTTGCCATTTTGCTTTTTTTACTGGCTTATATTTTTTAAAGAGTGTTCGTTCTTTGGTGGACGCTTACACACTGCTACGCGTACAACACTGTCGGATGTCCTACACTCTGTTCCTCTGTGTTTGAGTGTTTTTTTTGTTCTTTTAATGTGCATTTTCTTTTAGGTTAAACTCGCCTTGGTAGCGGCATGCACCCAGGCCGGCTTTTCAAAAGTTTGGTGCGCAGCGCCCTCCGAGACTACAAATCGATGAGTCATGCATTTTACATCGCCCGGATCTCTTTCGTATTCCCTCACCTCTCGTTCTGTGCGTAGTTTCTTTACTTGCAACTGATAGCAACTGAGAATAATACGAAAACGAAAGGAGGGAAGGTCGCGGAGATGCGTAAAGAAAACCAAAAAAATGGAAACAGCCCCGCGACGCGCGAGACGCCTTGTGTGCATTGAATATATTTGCCCGGGGCCCCCAGAAGAACGTCGCCATTTCTATGAACCTTATCGCGTTTCACCCCCCCCTCCCTCGAAGAAGCTTCTTTGTGCCGAAAGCCAAGTCGCGTATCAATGTTCTTTTGTTATTAAATGCAGCGTTGAGATGGAGAAACTTTGCTTACAATAAACAAGACGTTATACCGTTCTTTTGTTTGTGGGGGCGTGTAGCCAGTATATAAACAAAAATATACAAACAAAAAGTCGGAAAAAGTGTTCACGAGGAAAGTTTATTTTCCACGCATAACTTCGTATAGTGGAGATGTCCGTACATTCTATCTACTCGCACACGACAAACGCCAGTTTACAGAGGCCCAGACGAGAACACTATAGACATCACCACTCCTTGTCAAGTTTGACTCCATTGATTGCTTATGTTTCTTTCGTCTTGATTCAGAAACATTTTGTCGTAGCCTGAGCGCATGATGAAAACCTTACGTACAGGACGTAAAGTTATTTCGCTTAAAAGAGCTTACGGATGTGAAAGGATCACCTTTGATAGTTATATGAGGCGACGCAAAACTCTTGCGAAACAAAGACGTTCCCAGTTGTTCCGAGTTTCCATATAAACAAGAAAAAAAAACGAACTACGTAGTTGGTAAGTATATATATTCGGCGTGGCAAGGTTAGAGTGGGGAAACAATGGGGGAAAAAAGCGGGAACGCCTCACGACACGCGCATTCCTCGGGCAACTTTTTCGGTGGCGATGAATAGCGCGTTTCTGGTAAAGGCACGCTTTGTGGCAGCCAGAACCACAACCTGCACGGAGACCGCTCCAGAACTGCGGGGCAAAAACGCGCATCGGGCATTCGAGGCAGCTCGGTTTCGCGCGTTTGCGCGGGCGTTTCTGCGACACAGTTCGGTGCCAGGCAAAGCCTAATTGCTTCGAACGGACTTAGTGAGACAAACGACGCCGGATGGCTGGGTGCTGCGTCCGTCTTCCCTTTTTTTTTTATTTGCCTCACTGTATGCTCCCATACCCTTCTCCACCTTTATATGAACTCGCTCGACTCTCTTTCCTCCTTTCCTTCTTTACCCTTCCTCCTGCTTTCCTTCAACGCTACTCTCTCTCTCTATATATATCCCGTTCTTTGTCTCACCAGCATGCACAGTCGACGCGCGCCGATTCTGAGACGCCGCACCCGCAGTTCAGCGGCGGGCGCTTCTAAAATATGAATGGTCTTCTCACGCGCCTCGGCAGACCTTAATGATTGCGCCCATTATCCCGCAGCAGCAGTGATGCCGGGCTCCTCCGCTTTGCGAGCGCACAGACGGCAGTGTTTCTACTTGCTGCTTCCAGAACACACATACCGGCCGGTGCTGACTCTATAGCTACCTACATGGCATGCTCAGAGTGAAAGGAGAGAGAGAGAGACTGGCGATGGAGGAGGGCTGCGCGCGAACTTTGCTGCTGCGAGAAGAGCTGCGCACGCCACGCGATTCGCACGCACAACGATCTGTATGTACAATTTTTTTTTATTTTGTGTAATTGCTTTTTTTTTCTCGCAGGTTTTACATGCAGCGTGGTAGCTGGACACTGTCTGCACAACACGTGAAGAAGCTGGGAAAGAAATATAAACAATGTAAACGCTACAATTTTACGTGTTCCGCACTTATGCAAGGTCTCTCGAAAAATTCGCCTTTACGCACATGCCGCTTCCCATACTTCATAATTTTTTTTTGTTTCCACTTCGCATTTCAGAGCCGCTTCGCACCATGTCTTGGTTAATTCGCTTGGAATCAGTGGTACAACTGCGCATCCTCTGACTTATAGAGCACATAGAGGGGAAAGAACACATTCTTTTTTTTTCGTTGTTTACAATGCGTCAAATTTAGTTTTTGGTCTTGACATACGTACCACTTTTTGTTTCATTTGTACTCACTTGCTGTTTTCAGTATTTTAATAGCTAGTGTTTTGCCATACCAGATTTATCGTCAGGTGAGTGCGCTGTTTTTTGTTTTTTGTTTCTTCACAGGCTTTGCGACAGTTTCTGCCGCCTTTTGTTGTTGTTTACTATGCCGTAATATTTGCGATGAAAGTGTGCTGGCGCATTCACTTTATTTAACAAACATGTTGCCCACGAGGTCCATTTTCAACGAATGAGATACAGTTTCCATTGTGACATTCCCTGCCTACATCGGGCCAGTGAGTGCAGCTATACAAAAGTGATACTTTAATGAGCTCTATGAAAAATGGCCATATTGCAAAACGTGCGAATGACTGCAGAAACCAAGGACGTTCCGCGTCTCCCTTTCGTGCCCTCAGAATTCAGCGGGTGAAGAAGACAACCAAGGTCCATGGTTTACTAGACAAAAGAGACTGCCCACTTAGAACACACGTAAAGCATATCGTCAGCTTCATATTTCCATTCTGCCTAATTCACCGGTGAATACAAGCGCGATTAATAGACCCTTTTCATATTTTACAGCTCTGCATATCTGCCCAAGTGAACGCGGTACCTGTCAAGCTTCAAGCGAAAACGCCGTCCTAGTTGAACGTGCTAAAGCTTGTGTACTGTGCGTCTGTATATCAAGAAAGCCGGCTTTACATTTTCGACTTCGTAGGGTAAGCAATCCACGCTTGAACAGGCTGTTCACAGTAAGTGACCAGCCGCTATTATATAGTTGTTCACAGTGCGTAGCAGGAAAGCTAGCTCTACACCTTTAAAAAGGGTCCCTTATGCACGCACGCAAACACGCACGCACGCACACGCGCACCCACACACACGCACCCACACACACACACACACACACGCACCCACACACACACACACACACACTGTGCCGCCAATGCTCACGGTGGACAAGGCTCACAGCTCAGACGAAAACTTCTGGAAAAACAGACTTCAAGACGACGTACAAACTGGAATACCATTAACATGGTATTCCAGTTTGCTGGAATACCATGTTACCATGGAGTTGCTGGTCACAATAATACCGAGACATTATCTCGAGACCTGTACGGTACTTCTTTTTCGCAAATAATTGTTTGTACTTCCACCCTGTAACGGCCCACTTCTGGGCTAACAGTATAAATAAATGAAATGAAATGAAATGAACATTGAAGCAGTGTAGCCAAACGACATATTGCCAACGTTGAAACTCGCCATGTGCAAGTCGCCAAAGTGGCTGGGCTTCTCCTTCCAGCATGTCTGCTGAAGGAAGAGAAAGAAGGGAAAAGTAAACAGGCTGAGGAACTTGGGGATGCTGGAACATCGCCTGCAGGGGTAGAACCCAGCAGCGAGATCGGATCACATTTGCATATGCATGTTCTTCTAAATCGCTTTCCACATTTCGCGTCTCAGTGGAATCTGCAATGGTGCTGCGCAGAAAGGAGCGTCTGTACAAGTGACATTGGTCGTCCCAAACTCTCTTAGAAATCATGCCTATACTGCGAGTGCTGCTGCTAAGTTCCCACTATACGCCATAATTCGCCAAATGAGTGAATCTGCCAAATGCCCAATACGCGTGAAAGCAGCTGCAAACTCTCGATGCTGTTTCCTACTGATGACGAATAATCATGTATAACTATGAACACTCTGTATTGAGCGGCACTTTCAGTCTTTCTCGCAGCCTATAGTTCGGACGGTGTGACGCCTGGTACAATCGTATACCCTTCTGCCACGCAAAATGGCATTTGTGTGTGGCAATTGTACTGCGTTACACCCACGCATTTTTTTTTTTACATCGAAAGCTGTCATATGAGAACACTTTTCGGGTCACGCGCAGTTGTTGTTGTCCGCCGCCACCGCCGCCGCCGGTGTACGTAACCGCATCATGTGAAATTAAAAAGAAAACCTTGCAACAATGACACAGTGGGACTTGAACCCGGGTCCGCAGGGTGTCAGTTTAATATTCTACAAATGAGTTACGCCGGTACTTGTAATTTTTTGTCGATCTTGCCTTACGCAGGCATGACCTAGCACCAATGGCACAGTGGGGCTCGAACCCGGGTCCGCTGGGTGCGAGCCCAGTATTGTACCGCTGAGCTACACCAGTGCTTGTAACTTGTTGTCGAATTTGCCTTAGGCAGGCTTGATGTCGCGAAATCACTCGAGTCAATACGACTTATAAAGTGTTTCACCACAGCGAAAGAACAACCAGTCGTCGCACAATGCGAATAGCGTAACGAGTGGGCCGTCCAATGCTCCAAACTTATGATGCTGATAACCTCAGATGGTCATCAGCATCCATCACAAAGCTTTGTTCTTCTTCCCCTATTAACGGTGACGCATACCCATTTCAGCCATAATTCCTCATCGTCGTAAGCCACTGCATGGACAATTGGCAGAAAAATCCTTGCAAGTGTTTAGAATATACCATGCTTCTCAGAAGAATGGCGAAAAATAGCAGAACGAATGCCGGCCTAGTACCCAATTTTTTTTTATTAATGCCCTAGTGGGTACCAAGAAAGTGTGCTTGCAGTAGTTACCCAATGAGTGCTTCGAAAAGGCTCCGAAAGACCGCTCTTCTAGCTTTCGCTGTGACTGTGCTGCGCCTACCGCGCAGGCCTGGCGTTTTTTTTTTTTTTTAATAGCACAAAGTTTCAGTCTGTAGCGCAGAAAGTATTGACTAGAATTCCACTTGAATCGAAGATCTTTATTATTAAGTTATTTGCGCATATCTCTGTTCTTCGCTCACAACCAACGACACCGACCCTGAATCCTGAATTTCTGTGACCCGGGCTCTTTAACATTATTGTGTTAGTATATAAAATAGTGGGCTATATAGTTTATTTATCCTCATGGAATATGGTAGCGCGTAGCAGGGGAAAAGACTAGCCGAAACCAGAAAGACATCAGCACGTCCCTGTCACCCGGTGTGTGCTGGCATAATATATAGAAGCAGGACACAAAGGAAAAGCAGGGAGAAAAACCAAAATAGATTGACGGGTGTGCTATTCTACATTGGGGAAAGTCATGAGGGAGTGTATGGTTCGGGGTGCTATTTATTTATTGATTTATTTATTTATTTGGAAGATTACCCGCAGCGCCATCTTGGGCATAATGCGGGAAGCACAGTGCCTCATAGAATGAATCCGCAGTTTTGCGGCCAACTAAAGCAGCTGGTAACATATTCCATTCGACAATGGTTTGCGGCGAAAAGAAATGCCTAAAAAAATTCGTTCTGGGGTGGTATGGCCGTACATTAAATTTGTGGTCATGACGAAAGGAATGATAATGCGCTGGTTTCAAATATTCTGAAAGAATAATACCTGTTTTCTTGAAATAGATTGAATAAATAGTTTAAATCTTATATTACGTCTTTGATCGGGTAAGTATTGCCAATTAAGTTTTCTTTTCATACATTGAGAGCTTTCAGTGTGATCATATTTTCCCAGAACAAATCTTGCTCCTGTCGACTGAATGCGTTCTAGTGCATGAATGTGTACTTTGTGAAACATGCAACAAAAATAGACAGAACGCGAAACAGCTACTGCGGAAGCACGCATACAGCGTCACAATAAGCCACTTGTATGACTATCTATATATGTAACGGGCTTTAAAACGCATGAACCATATTTAAAGCCAGGGAACGCGCATATACTCGCCATGGGTGTGTCTATATCCTTCCCGCCATAGTGAGTGGCTATGTTGCTCCACTGCTGTCCAAAAGCCTCGCGAGAGTTAATCGCGGACGTGTTGGTGGAGAACATCTACTTGTAGACTATAGTTAGAGTTATGTGCACGTTATAGAGTCCCAGGTGGTCGAAATTTCATGAGCTCTCGACTACGGCATCTCTGGTAATCACACCGTAGTTTTTGCTCGTCAAAGCTTAACCATTATTATTATTATTATTATTATTATTATTATTATTATTATTATTATTATTATTATTATTATTATTATTATTATTATTATTATTATTATTATTATTATTATTATTATTATTATTATTATGCTGTGATTAAGTCGGTCTCCAGCCAAACCAGAAAACTTGCAACAAATGCCCTGAGATTATCTGGACGTTCAATCGTTCATTGCCTTTTGCTCCAAAGGAAACATTGGTCGTCGTGCAATTAGCTATCTGTTTTCCATTCTTGTACAGATTTCAACATAAGTAGTTTTTTTCCGTCCTTCAGAAGTGTGAAACAACATACCCGGTTACATCCGTTCCTTATACGGGCCCAGCTTGTGTACGCTCTGATAACCCCTTGTTTACTTTCTGTGTGCTAGTATGTACTTATTTTTATACTGTTATATATATATATATATATATATATATATATATATATATATATATATATATATATATATATATATATATATATATATATATATATATATATATATATATATGAGCTTAGATTACGTGGATTCGATACGGCACACTTGCTGTCCTTGTATGTTCTATATCTTGCTGCAGTCCTGAAACTAGAATGTAGTATGTGAAAATAAATGAATGAACCAACAAATGAGTGCGGAATATTTGTTTTTCTTCCCTTTTAAAGGGTGTTTCTGGGGAAACAGCGGTTAAAATCAGTGTCATATTGCATCACCGATTCACGGCATGTAGTGGCCCTTAACCAAATGCGCGAGAATCACTGTGCGGCTGGAGCCGTCATTAAGCATTTAGGCATATAAGAGCTCTTTTAACTTTTCTTTGTATCGTTTACACTGTGCCAACTTTACGGATGAGTCGCAGTCTACAGATGCAATATGAAGCGGGGATGCAACAATTACGTAAGTCATGGTTACTTTGTACAATTTAACAACGAATGGTCATTAAGCTACATGCCGGCACCACCGAGCAACCATAACTTCCGTAGTGCACGTGGAATAGGCCGAGAAGGAAAAGGGCGGGAAAAGGCATAAAGGACGAGCCCGTAATTAGAGCAGATTTGTCCGTTCTCTTGTTGGCTAGAGGGACAACACAGGCGGGTCGTCGTGGACGGAAGCCATTGTCCCGCGACCACAAAGACCGAAAGCCGTTGTGGGAGCCGCAGAAATTGACTTGACTAGCCTTAACAAAAGGCCAGCGAGCGTCGGGGAAAGCCTGCGGACGTGGCGAGAGACAAGCAGGCAATACGTTGAAGGCTCAGTGCACCCTGATGACAGCGCCAACTAGGGAACGGAGGTTTATAAGGTCATTTAGCCTGAAACAATATACCTCGCAGCTCAGCTCGACCGCACAAACTTCGTGGCCGCGTGTGAAAGCGTCTTGTGGTACAGGCGCGGACGTCCGCGTAGTTTGATGGTGTCTTGTCCAGTGCTTTCTGTGATGGTTATACCAGACTTCACCCTCGCGTGATGGCTAATTTTGAAGAGTCGTTTTTTAAGTCGAAATTACTTATGCTCTAAAGAAAGAAAGAAAGAAAGAAAGAAGGAAAGAAAGAAAGAAAGGAAGAAAGGAAGAAGGAAAGAAAGAAAGAAAGAAAGAAAGAAAGAAAAAAAGAAAGAAAGAACGAAAGAAAGAAAGAAAGAAAGAAAGAAAGAAAGAAAGAAAGAAAGAAAGAAAGAAAGAAAGAAAGAAAGAAAGTTATAAAGGACTTTTGGTTACAGGCCACTGCAGCCAATATGACCGCGATGTATGTGTGAATGTCGGCCGACCATATTGTAATGCAGTGCACGCATTGAAACGGAGCCCCACCGTGGTGGTCTAGTGCCTAAGGTACTCGGCTGCTTACCCGCAGGTCGCGGGATCGAATCCCGACTGCGGCGGCTGCATTTCCGATGGAGGCGGAAATGTTGTAGGTTCGTGTGCTCAGATTTGGGTGCACGTTAAAGAAACCCAGGTGGTCGAAATTTCCGGAGCCCTCCACTACGGCACCTCATAATCATATGGTGGGTTGGGGACGTTAAACCCTACATATCAATCAATCAACACAGTGAAACGTAACTTCGAAATATTGATATTATTCAACGTCACCTATGAGGGCAACAGAGTACACAGTTGAAATCGTTTACGAAATTTCTGTACTGCTGAAAGATGACAGTGGTCCGATCGGCAATCCTGGGCATCTGATGCGCCAGGCCGCTGACGTCTACGTCCAAGTTTTCCAACGATATGGTTGTTCACAACATTGTGCTAAAAGATAGAGAGAGAGAGAGAGACAGGGAGAAGCTAGAATTACACCGTTTCGTTCTAGAGTGTGCAACTGAGCCTTTTTTCTTCTGCAAAACGGATTTTCAACAAATCAACTTTTTTTATTATTGTTCGACACTGCATTACCCTACGGTACGCAACCTGCATACAGCAACGCCAACCTTTCTATTACGGCACAGGCGTACGTCGAGGCTAGCATTAATAATCCCCAGGATCACGAACTACAGTAGCACTCACCCTTCTCCTTCCCTACTTTCTTTATTCGTGTTTTGATGCGATATACGAGCAAACAGTTTTCCTGCTCACTCCGAAACCGCCAGCTGCTTGCTCGATGCGGGCCTCTCGTGCACAAGCAAAGCTCGTCGTGCGGAGACGGGATGCCGAGCGAGGCATTATTTAAATGCGAGATAAAGCGGCGCACGTTCCTTAAAAGATGCATCTCGCGATAAAGCCACGGCGCTTTGTCAACCCTATCTGTCACAACGCCGGCAACGAGCAATAAACGACCCTGTCCTGCCCTCCTCACACATCCGCTTCGCGAATTTCGCCGCTTTCCGCTCTACTCCATTGGTCTGTCTCTCTCTCATTCGCCTTCCGAGAGACAGAGTCGAAAGGCAACAGCGTGCGCCTCGCGACAGTGGCCAACTCGCTCACGCGCCGCATTGGAGCTGCGTAAAGAGCTGCTTACCCCTCCTCACACCCTTTCCATAAACGCGTGTCCTCTGCCATGCGATTGTTTAAATTGGGAAAAAGGCGAGGCGGCGGCGGCCGTTTCTTGCGGCGCGGATAAAATAAGCAACCGAGTGTGCGACTAATGACAACGGAGTGGAAAGAGAGTTGTGAAGAAGGAGAAGCTCGTATACCCAGTTTCCTTCGACGATGCCTCCATCTCCCCTCTCTCAGTATAGCATCCACGGTTCCCCCCCCATGTTTCTCTGCGATACCTCAAGCGAACCAAAATAATGCACGCCGGCCTTAGGCTCTGATGAAAGAGCTAACGCGAGAAAGAGAAAAAGATCGAAGAGAGCACAGATTTTGCTTCGTCGATCTGACAAAAGGCTGCGCGTTTGTTTGTGGCAAACCCTTTCTTTATTTTAGCTCCGACGGCAATTCCGCGCGGCGTCTGAGATCGCGCCTCGCTTTGTTTTGACGCGGGAGCGGTCTTTATTTATGTTCGCTCGCCTCACTGTGCGGCACTTTGTTGAGAACGGCGTGAAAGATCGCGCCGGCGCCCTTCGCGAGTGCGAACAGCGTCGTTGCTTTTTTCCCCATTGTTCCGAGGAAATTGGGGAACGCATCTCGGAGCGCCTCTTCCAACGTTGCTGTCGTCGATGGATTACCTATAGTGCGACACGGCAAGCCTAAATTGGCGTTTTGGCGAGTGGTTTGTCTGAACTTCCTGTCCGTCAAAATGCAGTCATGCTTACTTAGAAATTGGAATTCCGCTCTGCAACAGAATTTGGCAGGGAACTGGGAAAAGATACATACATTGGTGTATCCTGGAGCACTTTCAATTTTTTTACAATTTTGTAGCTACATATACACACAAACTAAAAAGAAAAAAAAACACTTGTACAACCGTTTATAAAATTCCTTCAACACTGTCTTTGCAAGGTAGTGAAGAAACTCATTTAGGCATGTTATACACAACAGCTTTACACCTTTGAAATTTCCGGACATGAGGCATTTGTCAAGCTGTTCAACATAGGATGTTTTTCTTTTCTTGTGTAAACCACGCATGGTGTAAATGTGCGTGTATAGATAAACAAACTCAAACTAGAAACAAGTGTAAATGTGAGAGTAAACAGATTTCATATTCATGCGTCCCACATAGAGGTATAGTCAAAACCGTAACACGTTGTATGCACTGGATAGATTATTCTAACGTCACGGCAAGAAATTGCGGTATCTGCATACACCTTTATGCAGTCGTGAAAAGTAAAAAATAAAAAGGAGATCACCGATTATCGAATTCATTGTATGCCCACTGTGCATGGGCTTCATCTATTCAATGAAGCCTTCAGGTTGCCAGGAGATTAGTGTTTTGGGATGGTAAGGATTGTAATTGAAACAATACAAAAGAATAACCACTGCCTTTTGAAGATTGTGGACAACTCACATTGAAAATGAGCAGGCAATCCATAGACCTGTGATGATAATGAATATGTAACCAGAAATATAACGTTCAGTTGTTAACCAGCTTTAGCTCTTCAGCAGCGCTTGATCGACGCACAGCTTAAGTAATCCGCGCCGCAGTGTAAGCATCATATGAACTTTAACAAGGTGCTTGATTGGGCTGGTTGGTGCTGCATGGTAGACGAAAAAAAGTGCGCTTAACTGCGCAAACGACAAGAGGGGACAGAAGAGACGAGAACTCTTCTCTTCTATCCCCTCCTGCCGTTTGCGCTATTAAGCACTTTCTTCGTCTACCAAGCATCATATAAACGTCAGCTTACCTTCCTATACCCATCTAATATAGTCCAAACCAAATTTCCCACTCAAAATGCACTTCTTAGAAGCGTAAAAACCCTCGGTTAGAGTCACTTACCTCGCTTGCTTTGTAATAGCATCCTGCCGTTTCGCGAAAGGCTTCCTGCGAATTCTATAGCGTGTTCTCGTATAAACACTACGTGGGAGCGCAATTTTTTCCACTTAAAAGCCCTGTCACGCGAGATAAAGCGTAAACCCGAAAATGAAAAGGGGTGCGTGTACCGAGCGAAGCCGTAAATAAGATAGGCGAATCTTTTCTCATCTTGCTGCACACTGTTGTCTACACGCCTGGACGCTTGTTTTAAACTCGCGCACGCAATTACCGCCAGCTCCGGCGGCGTGGAAGAGGCGCGAAGTGGCCGGCCTGCAGCCGAGGAGCAATGGGTGTTCCGGCGCCGACCTTGGCATCACTGGCCACTTTTGAAGTCCAGGCACGCGCTGCCACGTACGGGCCTTCCGCAGCCATCTGCCGCTTGACCAGCGGCTGCGTGGTCTGTGAGTTGGTGTGGCGTTGGCTGTACACACAAGCGACTTCCGGGCGCGCCTCTCCGCTCAGAAAAGGAGTTGATTCCTCTCTCGCTTCATTATTCTCTATTTCGTTTCAACATTTATACTTTATCTTTTTTTATATTACTCAACGTTTTCCGCATGCTCTGTGAACGCGTGCCACCTGCGCGGCTCGAAATCCGCCGCGCGTGGTGCCAGTGACCGCTTAAATTGCGACGATGGCGCAATGCTAAACAAACGGCATGCAGATCCTGCACTGCGCCCAGCCGTTTCACGCTTCACTTGGCCGCTGCTACACGCGTGTGAGGAAAGCGTAACGGCATTTTAATGCGGCCCGGTCCATTCGTCACGTCTAGAGCATAGTTTAATAAACAGTGTGTAACGTCCGTCGCATTCGGCAATGCGAACGCTGCTGGTTACGTGTTAAGAGTTCCTGGATCCTATACGTGTGTGTGGGCGCGTATACGTATACACACAGCAGCTGCTGCGGTACGCCACCAGCGTGACGGTGTAAATTTTGGGCCATGCGATAGATTTATATACTTGAGGGTTTGAAGCCTCATTTTCATGGTTTGTTGCACGTGACCTGATTTGTATAACGACTTCTTGTGGAGCATGTGCTAACGGTGAGGGCTAACGTTATACTCTGCACTCCAAACTCATAGTTCTGAGTGCAGAGCAATGCGCATTTCGAAGGCTGAATTGTGAATCTGGAGGTGCTCAGAAAAAAAAAGAAAGGAAAACCCTCGGCGTTCAGAGCCGAAACCCTCCTCAACCGCAGATGACGCACCCCGCAGTTGACGTGCCTCCGCTCTGAAAGCTTGGCCTCGCGGCCACACAGGCCTGTTTGCGCTTGCCCATTGCGAACTGCACTGGAGAATATGAATGCGTTTTGCTGATGGTGCAAGGAAGTTAAAGAATAACGATGGGCAAACACTACACTTGCTATGGGCGCTTCATTGAATTAATTTTTGTTGGCGGACTTATTTGCAGGCTGATGCAAAGAGATATCAGGGATCACGCATTTCGGGAACATTATGATTTCAAGATAATTGAATAGCTAACCCTCGTTTCCATGATCGCGTGATGGTCCTTTCGGTCGCTGTTCTATAGTAAAGATTGGCGAAGGCAAAAAAAAAAAACGTGAAAGATGACATGCCCATATCATCCTGAACACGGTGTTCCGGGAGTGGTCGCTGTATACTTATAGTAAAATTAACGCTCGCGTTAAGAGGGAGATTTGTGAAGAAAGAAAGAGAGAAATGAAGTAGTACAGATAGATAGATAGATAGATAGATAGATAGATAGATAGATAGATAGATAGATAGATAGATAGATAGATAGATAGATAGATAGATAGATAGATAGATAGATAGATAGATAGATAGATAGATAGATAGATAGATAGATAGATAGATAGATAGATAGACAGACAGACACAGACAGACAGACAGACAGACAGAGAGACAGACAGACAGACAGATAGATAGATAGATAGATAGATAGATAGATAGATAGATAGATAGATAGATATATAGATAGATAGATAGATAGATAGATAGATAGATAGATAGATAGATAGATAGATAGATAGATAGATAGATAGATAGATAGATAGATAGATAGATAGATAGATAGATAGATAGATAGATAGATAGATAGATAGATAGATAGATAGATAGATAGATAGATAGATAGATAGATAGATGTTATGAAGATATAGTTGCAATTGTATATGCACACTTTATATTGAAATTGTTGTAATGCTCGCAGATAAACTTTCGCTGGGTTCAATTGCTTCATGTTATGCCATTCGGTTCCCATACAGTTAACCTGCTCAGGTTAATTGTCATTAAAAAATTGATTTTTTAAGAAACGCCTCATAAAAGAAAGAGATGCTCAGGCTCTACACCCAATATACTCCAAAACAACCGCAGCCTTCAAGAACTATATACTTGCCTTATAAGTCAACAACGACAAACAAGACTGATATTTATAATGATATCGCAGTTCCAAGAAGCACCGCCTAGAATATATATCGTTATAACTGCCATGTTCGCAGCCTTTAAAGGACATCCGTACTCATAGGCGACTTCATAACGTGCGTGCGACGAATGCTAGCCGCGAGGAGAACTCTAGCAGAATGCTATGGACGCGACGACCTCTTCAGTGCAATTTCCAAATCGCCTGTGCTGCACGCATTCGTATCTTAGTGTCCTATCTGCGCCCGCATAGCACTAGTGGTCCTTATCTCGAACTTGCGCTGCGTGAAAGACCTCAAGGCAACCGCGTGCATACGCTGTGCTTGAGACGTGTATCCCACCGCACCCGGTGTTGCCCAAGTCCGCTCTATGCGTTGCCGCTCATCGTAAAAAGAAACACGATTGGCTGGCGATACGATGGCAGATAGGCTTCTCGGCGACTGTATTCCTAACACGTAGCGTGTGCGACGCGCATGGATCTTTACGTAAAATTAATATATTGCTTTCAACGTTTTCATACAGGGAAGACGCTGTTATAGGCTATAAAATATGTATACAGGCTTTACAAAACCAACGGGTCGGCATGCTTGAACGATAATGTGAAAGAGCGAAACTTCGAGTGGCACGTATTAGCGCTTCAAAGCAGCCTGTAATATCTATTATACTCTGAATCGTTACAAGAAGCCGCAGCTGTCACAAATCGAACATGCCTTCTCGAGCCTCACTGTCAGAATGCTTGAACCGCTATTCACCGCTTTAAATGACGCCGCTGTTCTAGCACGCAACAAACTATCTGTTTCATTCGTTCTAACTGTACCTGCTTCCTCTATTTATATATTTTTCTATTAAACTTACGACAGCCGCGATTTGGTCTAAATTACGCATCGTGGGAGACTTGGATACCCAACTATTTGCAAGCTTTCAGCGGAAAACAGAAACGGAGGGCCAATTACGGCTATACATTCATGAACAATAGACCAGCAAAAAAATACTTCAGGGCGATATGAGCCCCAAAAGTCACTGACTATAAACCCGACCCACCACCAGTGACAGCAATTTGTGCTACGTCATGTATCGCTTGGAGCGGAGCTGCTGTCTCTACCAAAGTTCCAGCCTCTGTATACCGTTCACATTCACTGCGAAGCTGGATAAAGGTAAAACGGCTTCATTGCACGCACAGCTGACCATGGAGCAAATTCGTGCGCCAGAATTCTGTCGCTCGTATAGCATACAAATTGTTACGGATGGCTCACAGGTGCGTGAGTGTTGCCCCGCCGCGGTGGTCTAGTGGCTAAGGTACTCGCCTGCTGACCCGCAGGTCGTGGGTTCGAATCCCGGCTGCGGCGGCTGCATTTCCGATGGATGCGGAAATGTTGTAGGCCCGTGTGCTCAGATTTGGGTGCACGTTAAGGAACCCCAGGGTGTCGAAATTTCCGGAGCCCTCCGCTACGGCGTCTCTCATAAGCATATGGTGGTTTTGGGACGTTAAACCCCACATATCAATCAATAAATCAAGTGCGCCAGTGTTGTTCCAGTATAAGGCCAATTGCATGCTTATAAAGCATTGAGATTAAGGGCTCGACCAAGTGTGTTAAATTTCATAAGCTTACTTGTGAACGCACCTCACATATCTCACATAATGCATATTATTATCGAAAAGTGGGGGTGATTGCCCATTTAAGGTAGCGACTAATATATAATGAGCCACAATGGGATACCAACCCTAACATTTTCAGATGCTGTGTTTTGCGTCAAAAGAAAGGCCTAGTCCTCGAGAGGCTAGAATATATGAAGCGTGAGTGCACTCTCAAAAAGTCATTGCAGTCTGTTTTTGAAAGCCAGTTTCAGTAGCTACTGTACCCTTGCGTCACCACGCCGAATGAACTTCTCGTCAAATGCTCGTGCAAGATATTGTTATGTTTACAAGGCCCCTCGATACCATGGCTCTGTTGGTGATGCACAAGTGGACATCTTAGAAGTTTCGTGCCTTACGTCCTCACAACTAGCCATACTGCTGCGTGGAATCACCAGAATTCGCAGCGTAGCCTAACCGTCAAGCAAGTGTCGATGTCATCAGGCATGCCACGGGAAAATTGATTCTACTATCAAAATAAAATATCATCCCAGCATTTGGTGAGCCTCACATTAGGGCTACTTCTGTATACGGAGATTTCTAAGGCAATGTAAACACCCCTCTGAAAAGTAGTCTTCTGCACTATATATTTATATATATGAACAAAAATAAGCCCAGGTGGGAGTAAATGACTTATCCTACAGCGAACGCCATGAGGGGGTTTTTGTAAACATCGTCCGGAAGGAGTAAAAACATTCTCCCCGACCAGACAGAGTTTTTAGATGGATTTAGGAGATTTGTATTTACACCCATAAGGAAACTTATTCAGGTCCGCATGAGAGTAAATTTTTACATCCATTGAGAAAAAAAAATCACGTCCGCAGCCATACCATGCGCAAGCATGTGCGATTAGAAAAAAATGGGTAACGATTTAGAGTACTATGTGAGAACACAAAGGCGTCCCATGGGCCTCACACTTGATGAGGCCATGTATCTCGGGTTTATTTCTCCTTCATTTGATACTAAAACAGCACGTATACCCCACAAGGAACACGTTTAGGCTAGAGACGAACACATTCGTAATGTAGTTTTGAAGTGTTCGTAGCATTTATTCGTAACTCTGTTAAAATTTATACCAACGAAAGTTGGGCTACGACTATCCCTAAATAATCTTACTTAAGACAATTTCAGCTCCTTGATTGATTATTAATCGATTACTTTGATTGCAGACTTCCCTATACTGAGGTAATACGTCGCGAGTTGTCGCTTCACAAATAAACCTATAGGAGAAGAAACCGAAATTGTATACTATTTGTGTCTTTCAGTACGTTTCTGTGTTTTATTTTCACTCCGAAGTTTTATTTATGTTCCTCTTTTTCTACCATAATTTCTTTTGGAATCAAACAGACTTCTGAAGGATGTTCACCCTTAAAAAAAAAGACACCCATACAGGTCAAATACGTGTGTTTCCACTTCACAGATGTTTCCACTTTGTGTAATAAAAGAGAATTTCAGTTTGTCCATATGTTCATTCACTTTAGCATAATGCCGAGTTACTGTAACCGGGTAATTGTGAGAGGCTGGATAGATCGGTCCGGCCATAATGCGAATCTAAAATGAATCTCACTGTCATAGCATTGTTATTGTAGTAACTTCGTGTATTTTACTTCTCTGCTGGTGTACATTCTCGCTAGTGGCGTTATTCAGAATGCGTTGCCTTGTTAAACTTTATTGAGGGACACTGAAACAAGACAAACACATCTATACGTTGGTTGTCCGAAGCGTCTCAAAATGTCGATATGATCGACTCGTAACTTTGCATTCCGTTAGCCACTTTGCGCGCACTGGAATGCCACACTGACTAAAATTACCTATTGACCATGAACCAATGCACCAAAGTTTGCGTGTTTGTCTTCTTTACTTCTCAGTTAATCTTGACATTAGGTGAGTGATGCTTTGCTCACTTAGCATACAATCATACCCAACACATGCGTTCTGATTCAATCATAAGCGCAGTTTTAATGGCCATATTTGATTAATAACACTGTTTACAAGCAACGTCGATTGGTGACATTGCTATTTACGGTCATGGAAAACTTTATATTGAAGACGGGCTACAAAAACAAAGAAGTGACTATGGTGATTTTCATTGTCATCTTTTATAAAAAGGGGCGATGACTTTTTACTGACGTATAGTCTTTCTTTTTGTAATTACTATTAATACATCTGTTGCACAACACTATTATCTTCAACTATTTCTTGCTTGGTTCTAAAACCTTCTATTTCTATGGCGTACTGTTGGTAACGCATTTAGCGGCTTCTTTTGTGTGAATTTATTTTCTTCCTTTCTTTTTTACGAACACCCTTAACATCTCTTATACTTGTCTTAGCCGATGACCAGACGATGCTTGCATGCGCTTTGAAAGCCCGAGCATATGAAAGATGGATGCTGCCCATGGCTCTACTTGGGTCAATATCCTGCATTACATTCCGTCTTGAGTAGCTTACAGACTTTTCTTGACGCAGACTATAGTGCTGTGGATATTAATAGTGGTGTCTGCATCTGCTCAGCCAGCCAGCTGGGGTATCAAAAAAGAGAGCGTTGCCCCTCATACATACAGAGTTTATTGTGTACAGATGTTTCGTTCCAGTTGCTTCTTTTTCTTTCTTCTGTCGCCTTTATAAATTAACAAGTTATTTTTGTTTGTGTATTTTGTATCCCATTTGCCATCTCTGTTTCTCTCCGTTGCTTCTTCATGACTCCAAAAATGTGACACACTTTCAGGCAACCTGCACTTGCCTGTCATCTTTGTTGATCTTTATTTCCTTTCTGCAGAGTGTTGGCACTCCTTGGCTACAAATATGCGGGACGAATCGTTTTTCAATCCATCAGTGGAGGTGAAGGTGGAAGTTCCCCCCATAGTAGAATACCTCGTACTTTAAATTTTTAACATTTTTTTTTCTAAACACAGACGAGCCTGGTCCACAAATAAAAACTTGGTTAAACTTCACTTTAAGATGCATATGAAAGCGCACATAAGTTTATTTCATTTCCTGAGAACTCTTTCGGTAAAACTTGGGCAAATGCTGCGTCTCTTTGAATGAGACTAGGGCTAAACGTGAACATGTTTTAAACAATGCAAGCCGTTTACGCTTTTAACCAACGGGGGTCCTCCACGAACGCCTCTTCATGAAACCAAGCTGCAACATCTTGGCCGTTTCACCTTTGCCGATGGTGGGAATGAAGAAGTCGAAATTCGCTTTAGCATGAAGATGTTATACCAATGTGGGGCGCACAAACCATGCAAAGAACGCACGATATCACTGTGCCCGTCCGGGATATTGTGATGCAAAGATCAGCAGTTGGTTAGAGAACAACCGGAAAGAAAAAGATAAAAAATCTCAGCTTAGTTTTGTTTTCTTACTTGCCTTTTTTGTTTTTTGCTAAGATACTGTAGAGCGAGTATAGTGACGAAAGTCAGCAGAAGCTTCCTGCTCCCACCACGGACGGCTGACGATATGAAAAGATATCAGTGACTGTTTCTATTTTACAAAGGACGGTAATTCACGTGCTAAATTTATGTATTTGTTTTTTGAGCGGCGAAGACAGGCACGGAACGTATTGATCGAGTCAAAACAAGCATTGCGCTATAGCTACCTAAGTTCCGAACCCAGCCCTCAGGGTACCGACAAATGCACGCTTAAGATAAGTTAGCCGCATTTCAGCTCGAATGCAAGCTTGAGGTGTTTTGTTGACATGGACACAATGACAAAAACTTACTTGAGGAAAGTGTACTGCATTGTAAGCAGTAACTAAATGCATTTTGATCCATTCCCCCTCAAGTGTATTCGGTTCTTTGCGAGCAAGAAGAAACGAACAGACTAGAGACATCTTCATGTACTTCAGCCGCCCATCTCATTTAGTCCATGTGTTTTCTAAACATTTAGCGGAAAATAACTAATCTTGCTCTGCGCTTCTCTCACCCCGAAGGATGCCGAGCCCGTATCCCCCTGTTCTATCTCATTTGTGGTGCAATGGCCTCAATCTTTGGGTTAGGACAAATTACGTCGGTGCTTCAGCCTGCCTGCGGGTGAGGCTGATTCGAAGCTGCATTTTTCTTGCTAGGGGAATCGCCAGTAGCTTCTTGATCAAGCAACTCTCAAGTTATTAGATGGACCCTGTAACAGCGCCTGATTGAATTCGATTACTCTCTGTTCTACAGCTTGCTAGTAAAGAAGACCTTAAGGCTTAAATTGGCTTTCTCATCTAAAAATTAATTTGTCTTTTATTTCATAGGCAATTTTGTGAATGCTCAACAAGGTGCCTGTGAAAGCAGAGCCGTTATGTAACATTCGTCCCTTCAGGCAACGACTACTAATTACCTTTTCGTGTTGTCCTATCTCCTTGCTCTTCTTAACTACCCATATTCGGAATAGTTTTCGTAGCGGTTATCTCTCATCAGTGTATGGGGTTCTGCCGCCTAGCCTGTATCTGCCCACTCAGTGCATAACTATAACACTGCCATTGCAAGTGCAACGGCGCCCACAGACTCTAACCGAAGCTGTGGTCAAAAGAAAGCCACGCATCCTTGTCATTGGTATCACATATATTTTAGAGGGGAAGGGGGTTACACCCTGCGCGAACTAAGAAGAGATATGAGGTGTTCGGGCGGCTGCCGAGCACGTCTCAATTTGAGCCGCGGCGCCGCAGTGTCACCGGGCGGCGAAGCGACGCCGCATATTGATGGCGTCTGTTTCTCCGCCAGGCGGCGTCCTCCCTGCGTCTTGAGAGGCGCATGATTTACGAGCACGGGCCCCAGCAGAGCAGCGGCGGCCCGCCACGAACCGGGCCGACGGGTATCAACCCCGGGGAGAGAGGGTGCCGCCCCGCTCTCCGTGCCCTACACGCACCGAATCGAGAGTCCGCCTGCGCTTCATGATTTGCCGCGCTCGCCGGCCTTCGCATGCGCAACCGGTTCGCGCTGATTGCCGCGTTGGGCCTTTGTAACCCGAGATGAAGCGCGCGCACCGATAAGCGGCGTGCCCGGTGAGTGCGTAGACGCCGGTGGCTCTTGTGGATTCGCAATTGCATACTAAACGTCACACGTCATCCGCGAAAGCAACAAACGGAAAAATTTTGCCTGAATGCGAGCGCTGTCGGCATGTTACTTGGAGCGATGATGGTATGCGGATGTGTGACGTCTTTGGCTGGTGAGCACCAAACCACGTGTTTGAGGGCTCCATGCCGTGAATAGTGGCGTATTATGCTACACCGTGGTAAACACCGAGGGCGCCTCTTTGTTTTATTACGGAGTTCCGTCCCATCGATTTTCGCATCCAAGTGAGACTCGCGTGAGCTGTCGCATAAACACGGTCGTGTATACCCCTTGCAGGGTCCGAGAACGCTTGAAGACTGAAAAAAAAAAAATGTAACTGCCACAATTTCTTAAGCATCCGCCTTTGACGACTTCACGATTCCTCGGCAAACATCTTTTTTTCTGTCAATTTATTTCGCTCTCTGTACCTGGCGTATAGTGTTTCACAGCCTCCAGGAACCGGCCCACAATTGAGTGACGATTTCATTTGACAACGTCATCATGTGATGTGACGCCACTGGTGGTCACATGCCTTTTCGATCGTTTCCTAATAATGCACGCAGTAACTTTTTTCTGCTTCATTGTGCATATAGGGCTTTCAGCTTAGAAAAAAAGTAAGGAAAGAACATGGAGACAAAAAACGTTATGCAATGACCTGCGAATGATGCGAAAACCGCGCGATATATACGACAGTAAACGTAGCGAGGTGGCGAATGTGAGTGCATGGCCACTGGCGAAAGTTTTGAAGCGCAGTTTGGTGCCCGACACCCCCATCGCTTATCACTGCCTGAAGCCATGCATATGTCAAAGGGAGAGCGAGTGGGCAGTTGGGTGAACATGCATAGAACCTTAAACCACTTTTGATTCTACAGCGAAGTGCTGAGGAGCGGATCTCATGTCGTACACATATAGCAAACAATGGAGGCGGTTGGGCTGTTCTCGCTTTCTTTAAGTGATATGTGATGGAGGCTTACGCAAGCTATAGGTAAAGCTTTTGAGATGGAGACGAAGTGTTTGCTTTGCAAAACGCTTGCGACTACCTATCCGCTAGTTTCTTGCTACTTCTGCGTGCACCGCTGGATCTCTGCCTCGTGATAGCAATGACACTTTTGACGTCCCTGTGCCGGCGCCGGGATTGGCGGCGTTCATGGCGGTAGTCTCCAGGAAGCGCGTTGGGCTATATATCGCCGTAGAGTTACTGTATATGCTACCTTTAGGTACCTAAAGGTAGCTTATACAGTAACTCTATATCGCCGCGGACAGCAGCGACACCAGTGTTTACTCGTTAAGCAGGGAGGCATGGTCTGATGACGTCTTTCAACTCGCACAAAGTCATGAGTTGAAGTAAGCGCAGAAACACCCGGTCCTCCTTGACTTCAGGCAAGTCCATAATGAAAGCTATACTGAGAAAAGAGCGGTCAGTACGATTATTTTTGTACCAGAGCTTGCTGATGATAACTTGAGGCTCCTCAAAAGACTGTCGATCCCAGTGCGAAGTGGCAGTGCCAAATGAAGTAAAGGACGTGAGAGTCAACTCACGAAAAAAAAATTGTTCTGGCTATCGACGTTGCACACAAGACTATACTGAGTGATTTGCGTAAATTACCAATTCAACAGCACCGAATAGGGTTCCCAGATTTGTGGAAAAAAACGTGCCTCCATATTGGCGCATTTTCTACAGCTCTGCACGCCAGTATAGTGTAGCAAAAGCAAATGTCTGAAATACAAGTAAGCACCACGTCATTATTACTAAACGAAACAGCCATATCCGCCAGCGAGCGTTGCGAACACCGTTTGGGCGCTGTAACAAGGTATATATCCGCAATACTTCAGCTGTTATAGCCCATCGCTGGAAAAAGGAAACAGCCGAGCAGACCAACACAAGAGAACAGAGCCCTCTGTCCTCTTATGTCGGTCTGCTGGGACGTTTATTTTTTCCCCGTAATGCGCCTGCTATACCAGTTCAAGTACGACGGACCCACTCGCCGTATCTTCGACACTTGTGTCTACAACAGACTTAATCTTAGGCAACGACATGTGCATAAGACATGAGTGAAAAAATAATTGTAAAACATAAAGTTAGCACTGTCAGCAGATTACTGACAAATGCCAGTGACCTGCTTATCAACAATGCTTTTACCCCACCAGTCGGTGTTTCTTCCAACTCTGGGCCACAATAACGTTATAGCATGGAGCTTGCTAATCTATAGAAGAGGTGTAGGAACACATAATTCATCTTTAATGTAAACGCAGCAAAATAAAGCCACACATGGAAAGAAACTTGTGTTTGGAAAAAGTGGGTGTAACGATTTCTACTCTACTATGGAAGAGCGTAACGCCGTCCCGTGAACGGCTTCCAGTTTTGTGCACCAGCGTAGCCTTGTACTGCTTATGAAGTGGACAGCAGCACCTCCAGCTTCCCTGGGCAGCATCTCTGCCAACATTGGTGTGATGAACGGAATGCAGGGCTCCGACTCTGCTACCTCATAAAGCACTGCTACACGTATGCGAAAAGAACAATTTTTATTTTAATCTAGAGGTGTCAGTCGTCTTGCCTTTTGAAGACGCGCATTTGTCTTCGAATTGCAAAGTACTGCTTTTGTAATCCACACTGCATTTCGCTGCTACCTGCGTGACACAGTACCATTCCATATGAAGTGCAACACGATGTACAGGGCGTCCCAACTAACGTTAGTTATAGTCTAAAGATACGTTTACTTGTTCCATCTGGACGTTACTAAATGCATGTTGCCGACTATCGCCGGTGGTAAATCAGAGATTTTTGGGGTTCTCATTAAATACTTAAGTAGGCAAGAATAATTACCTCACGCAGCAGCGACGTTAGGCAGACAATTTCAATTAAGATTTTACAGGATTTCTAAAAATTTCGACAAGTGTTTCTAATGTTATATCTGTTAAGAAGTAGCGCTGTTCTGCTTACTGCACGATCCCTAGAAAAAAAAAAGATGTGTGGCAGGCATGCTCGTTTGCGTGCCGCAAAATCCGTGCTCCTTAACGTTCCGCGTACAAAAAATCATGACATTTGGACGGGTTTTCTGTCGTTCAAAAGGCAATATGTAAGTGAAGCCGAAGGTCACTGTGCGATGACACGTCGTTTGCTTGCGGCAAATCAAGCAGCAACCGCTGCGTCTGCTTATCGACGTCGCAAACCTCCGGGAGGGGAGCATACCGCTAGCGTAAACCATGCAGAGCGTTAGGAAATCATGCATTCACGAGCGGGCATGTCACTTGTTGGCTTTCTGTGCTTCTCGGGCACCTGCAGGAAGCAGGAAAATGCTATTACTCTATAAAAAGTTATAAACTGACAAATCGGCCGTTTTCCAAACAATTCTAGAAGATTTCTGTTGAAATATTTTGCCTCAATTTGTTGTTTCACAATTTGTCTTACTAATTGCTTAATTAAGCAAGCCCAAGAGATCAGAACACTAGGAGCGTGGAGTTATTCCAAACAATATTCTGCGACATGCGTATAGTAGAGCTATTGCAAATCTAATTACTCATCGGCAAGACGATGAAGTTGACGTTTGATGAAAACTTCATTTTCAAACCCACCGTGAGTCCTATAATGCCCGACATGGAGCATCGTCTGGTTGATCGAGTCGAGTCAAATATTCGCGCGTCCGAGGTCGAAGATTCACTGTGTCCTCTCCACTCCCCGTGACCCCGTTTGGATCTATATTGCTTTGAGCAAGCATACTGCAGCCAATTCTCAAGCTAATAGTTTTTACCTTCAGCTTGAATTTCTCGCACGGAGGGCTTTACTTCACTTAAACCCATTCTCCTTACGGGTTTCGGCAAAGCTTAGCTGCGTGCTTTAAAAAAACTGCCTCGCTCTACAAAGAGTATATTGACATTCTGCCTGTATCTACGAAGGTCACGATTAAGATTGTAGTTAAACACTTAAGCTGACTTTGAAGGACCCTTAAACAGCCTCTTCGAATACCAAATAAGGGTGTGTTATTGTCTCTTCGCGATTTTCCCCTTTTCGGTATCACTTGCGACGCCATAAGGCGATTCCGAGCTCTCGATTGGTCCACGGCGAAGGACAGTTGTGAATTATCTTCTGACATGCTTTTTCATGGTAGGAGGGATTGACTATTGCGCGCAATCAATCGATCTAACTTCGTTTTGTGCGTTTTCGACTGCGCAGACAATAACAGCTTGTATTAAAAAAGCGTGAAATCCTTGATAACATTGTCGGGTGTTTAACGTCCCAAAAACAGGGTATTATGATGGACGCCGTTGTGGAGGGCTACGGGAGCTACGACCGTCTGCAGTTCTTTAAAGTGCGCTGAGATGACAAAGTACGCGGGGCTCTATGGCATTTCACCTTCACCAAAATGCGACCATCGTGGCCGAGATCAAACTCAAGACCTTTGTTTCAGCAGTGGAGCACCGTAACGTAGTACTACCACCATGGCGGACGACGCGAAAAATACTGATACTCTCAATGATTCCTGACAACTTGGTACACATGATCTATGAATAAACGGTGAGAAGATGGCACATATAGCGGTACGACGTGCATTGACAGCGAGAAAAAAAAAAGAAAAACTCTTCGTCGTCTTTGAACTCGGTTTGGTTTAGGGGCCCTTTAGGACTGACTTCCCTGCCATATTGTACAAACCTAATGCTTACGAAGTACATCTAGTCAACGTTTCGTTGTGTACAATATTGTCCAAATCAGCTGCAAGACTCTTTGGTTCCTTTCCAGCTCCTGCACTGCGTCCTATAGTTATGGTCGAGCCCGCGGTGAATATTGTCATATGAAGCTGAATGGGCCTGTAAGTGTTCCTATAATGTGCTCCTCTTCCTCGCTCATGATACAATTTTTGAAAGAAAAAGAAAATAAAAGTGTAACGACATCAACTGGGAACTTCGTCTCTCCCCTGCTATGAAGTGGCACTTCACGATCGTCTGCATGTGAAGCATGGTACCGCTCATATTTGTGTTTTTTCAAGACCTCTCGTGCGTTACCGCTGATATTTGTGTTCTTTCAGGACCTCTGATGCGTGTGTGCCAAGAGCAACATTGTACAAGAAAGATAAACAGCTTCGCATCCCCCCCCCCTTTTTTGTTACTTCCAAAAGGTGACTGTACAAGACATTTCTGTAGCTTTACCTTTGTTTCTACATATTCTTTTCTTCGTGAAGCATGGGTCGGGAACTTCCTCCAGAGCGTATCTTTTGAAAGCGTGGCGAGGGCTTCGCTTGGACACATTGTTTCTCCTCGTCGTTGTTGTCACTGATATTGTTTACTAGGGCGCTGTCACGGGGAGGTTGGATCCAAGGAGCGTTGTTTCCCGGGGGACCTCACGTTCGCTGACGGACGCGTCGGCTGATAACGTCCAGTCTCCAGCGACCCGCCGCTACAGCTCGCCCAGTTTACGTAAGCCACGTTGCATGACTGCGTCCCGCAACTTCGGTAAACGCTCGTGCAAGGAGAGCAAAGGCTCTGGACAACAGCAACTGTGACAACCGTTCTCCTGAACCACACATCGTCGTAAAAGGGGAGCAACCCGTTTATCTCCTTCGTGCAGAAAGTTTCTCTTCCACGTTATAGGCACGACGAACTCCTCCCTCTCTCAATGCGCTGTGTTTTTCTGCGTGTCAAACCACTCAGGTTTTTCCGACAATATGTTTAACTAACGGCGTAATTTCAGACATGCATTTCATTATTTTCGTGAACAGCCTTGAAAACTAAGACTAAACAATAAATGTCTTGGAAGAGATACGTGCAGTAACAAAGTCATCGCGTTATTACGATACATCGTACGTGTGATACCCTGTATTTCTAGGTAAGATGGCGTGTTATTCAGCTAGAACATTTCATCAATCAACGGCTCAATTTTCGGACGCATTCATTGAATGGAAAATATTGATAACGCGCTCAGTTTTGTATCCCTTCAACGTGAATGTTTCACTGTCTTTATTTTTACTTTTGGGAATGAGGCTGTGATGGTTACACACAAAATCATCACACGTTAGTGAGCGCCAAATAAACTCACCAAAAGACCTTTCGAACAAATAAAAACTGTATTTAATGCCAATAAAAATCTTCAAAAACTTCAAATTTACCTTCAAGTTCAAGTAGAGCCGAGAGCAGGTGAACACAATTTTTTCAACTCCGAGAATCGCTTAAGCCTATATATTATATACTTGTCCTAGTTCACGTTTTAAGGGTTTAATCATTATCACTTTTAGGAATTTTTAGTCGCCTATTACAATACAGGGTGCCCAAATGGACCTCATGTTTTGAGATTTACAAAAGTTATCGAAGTTATTCAGCCATAAGAAAAAGCTCTTACCTGTTATTTGCAGCGGAAGTGTCGATAACATTGGCTTGGGGCAGTAATTATTAATTTCATGCAAGATATTGTTACGTAAAAATGACACGAGGCGTATCTATTTAGAATCTATATTAAAACCGATGCGTATATCGTCGACTAAGATGGAGGACAGCACGCACAACCGACAGACCACTTCCTCGTTGTCGTCTTCTGACCCGTGACATGTCAGCTACGTAGCAATATTGTAGTATATACGAATAATAGAAAATAAAACAATACCTGCAGTGTGTCTAGAACTTTATACACAGCAAGCTATAGTCTACACCCTTAAAGGGGCCCTGCAACACTTTTCAGCATAGTGAGACAATGCTGCCGATTGGTAGTAGAGGCTCCCGACAACACGCGAGCCACATATTGGAGTGCAGCACGTGGCCTGGAATTCAAAACAAATCATCAAAGCCGGCTAAAAATTGCTTTCTCTTCTCCCGACAAACCACTCAATAAGCCCAAAAATCACTCGTAGCAAGCCCATCTATCAGCCATTGGCTCCTTTGAACATGGCGCGCTCGTACGTTGTCGACGACGTCAAATGCGATGTCATAAATTTAATTTTGATGTGCCTCGCGGGAATAACCACTGCTCCTGCAGAGCTTACTGAAGACACCAAGCCATCCGTGTAAATGTGAAGGCGTCCGTTGTGCTTCTCTTGCAGGAAAAGTAATGTGGCCTGTTTCAGGGCTAGATGCGATGACTTTTTCTTATTTTGGATGCCAGAAATTGTAAGAAGGGCTTTGAGTGGGTGTAGGCACCATAACGGTATCGGCGGCTGTGCTGCATGCGTGAAGTGCAATGGAAGCACTGCGCAATGCTGAGCTACAGTTGCGCTGAACGCTGAGTGGTGCTTGGAAGTTCGAAGGGAGGCGAGGTGATGAGATGGAAGCCGAGCGAAATGTCTTATGTGCATTCTCAAAGCGTCTGCGCGGATGTATGCGTTGACTGGATAATCGCGTGCAATGATGACTGTCGCTGCTGTAGGCGCGCATCTCGGGAGACCAAGGCATATTCTGAGTGATTCGGCTTGGATCGACTGGAGGACGCGCAAGTTTGTTCTTCGGATACCGCAAAGCACGGGCAAGCTGTAACGCATATAATCGAGGAACAGAACAGTGTAGAAATGAAGCATTGCTCATACCGATTCACCCCACGTTTTTCCAGCAAGAAACCTCAGCACGTGGGTGATCGTGGTGAGTTTAGTTTTCATGGGGGGGGATGTGAGGGCTCCAGGAGAGGTCGTGATCAACTATGACTCTGAGGAATCGGTAAGTCTTCACGTAGTTGATCGTATGTCCGTTGATTTTAATAAAATATGGGCTCATCACCATAAGCGTGAATGCTATAAGCGAGCACTTCTCTGATGACAGCTCTAGTCCCCGTTCTTCCCAGTACTTTGTCGCTAGTGCAGCCGCTCTCTGAAGCCGGGCACGCAAATGAAGGCGCGTTACGCCTGACGCCCAGGTGCAGATATCATCTGCATATATCGATATATGGACAGATTCTGGAAGTGCGTCAACCAGGCCGAGGAGTGCTATAGATTGAAAAGTAAGGGGGCTAAGAACACCACCTTGAGGCGCAGCACGACGGATGCAATGATGCGTTGTTGTGCCATTCTTCGTCTGTACAAAGAAAGTTCTGCCTTTCAAATAGCTGTCGATCCATTGGTAAACCCGACCCCCTAATCCAACTTTTTCCATGACATCCAGAATGACTTTATGTGATACGTTATCGTATGCACCTTTCACGTCCAAGAACAACGCCGCAGATAAACGTTTCACTCTTTTTTGATGCTGAACAGATGAGACCAGGTCTATAACGTTATCGATTGCGGACCGCCCACGCCGAAAGCCCGTCATAGCATCTGGGTACACCTCGTGGTGCTCCAGGTACCACTCTAGGTGAGTCAAGATCATCCTCTCCATCACTTTCCGGAAACAGCTTGTAAACGCGATGGGACGATAAGAGGTCAAGTCCAGAGGATATTTACCTGGTTTAAGCACAGGGACGAGGCGGCTGGATTTCCACAAATAAGAGACAGATCCGCTGCTCCACGAGTCGTTGTACATGGATAGAAGGGCCCGTCGAGCTGCTTCACCGAGGTTGCAAACCGCCATGTACGTGATCCCATCCGGACCAGGCGGTGAAGATCGTTTGCATGCCGTCAAGGCCGCTTAAAGTTCCTCTAGAGAGAAAAAGGTACCCATTCGTGAATCTCTGGAGGCTGGAGTGTTTTTTAGGTGACGCGTAATGCACGCGGACGCCTGACCGGCAAGTTTCGTGCAGAAGTATTCTGCTACTTCAATTTCGGTGCGGCCTTGGTGGAGAGACAGACACTTGAAGGGGCGATGTTGATGTGGCGATGTTCGTAGGCCACGAACAATCCTCCATTTCTGCGTCAAAGGCTTGTGTGGATCCAAGGATTCGCACAGAGATTTCCATCGAAAGGATTGAAGTGAATTGATTCGCTGCTGAATTTTTTTCTGTAGGTTCCTTGCCTCCCTCAAGTCGTGAATGGACTTAGTGCGCCTATACCTTCGTTCTGCACGACGATGGATCGCTCTGAGCCGTTCCAATTCCGCTTCATGTTGACAATATTTAGAAGTATGTTCAGTATGATAAGTCGCTTCTTGAGTAGCACCTCTAATTGTATCCTCGAAGGTGTCAAGAGGAGGCGCTTCATTTTATTGACATCTCTTTTCCGTCAGTGACCTGAACTTCGTCCAGTCGATGCGAGTTGAAGTGTCGTAGTTTGGCGATTTTTCCAGACCCTTGATCTTTAAATAAGTTGGTATGTGGTCGCTTCAATGAGTTTCATAGTCTGCGAACCACTTAACCTTTCCATTTAGGCTTCGTGACACAAATGTCAAGTCAAGGCAGCTGCTGTATGTCGTTCCCAGTAGAAATGTCGGGCTTCCGTCGTTTACACAAAGCAGCTGCTGCTCCAGAGAAAAGAATACTTGCCTTCCGCGACGGTCTGTCTTCTGACTTCCCCATAGTGGGTGGTGAGCGTTGAAATCGCCGGTGATGATCCATGGTCCAGGTGTGGCTGTTAACAGTGCACGTAGTCTTTCAGGTTCAAAACGGCTTGAAGGTGATATATATGCGCCTACCAGCGTGAAATTGAGGTCTCTACGTTTTACTGTCAAGCAGACACACTGGTTGTCATCGTCAGGTGCTACACGGTGCTCGATATAGGTAAGGTCGCATCTGATATATACAATGACTTTACTCTTGTCGTTGCAGGTAGCAGACTTGAAGGCTTCGTACCTGGATAGTCGTATTGCATTGTGTAGCCGTGGCTCACAGATAACAATAATTGGAAACTGGTTTTTAAACACAAATTCTCTGATATCAGAAACACAGGGCTTGAGTCCTCGGGCATTCCACTGAAATATCAAAGCTCCTTTCAACTTCTTTACGAAAGGCTTGCAGAGGCTGAGCCATGGTGCCTTTCCAGACTTGATAGCACCGGCTTCAGCGCATCCACTAACTGAAGTACACTCGTAGCAGCCGGACTGTCAATGCTAGTGAGGAGCCTACGAATGGTATTCATAAGGGCTTTTACTATGGCTACGATTTCTTTATCGTGACTATCACCGCATTCTCGTTCCGAAGTTGTTCTAGACGAGCGATGCAGCGGCTCAAACGGCAGGTCTATCATTGGCAGCGTTGGCCATACTTGAGACGAGCCGGTGATGCTCTTGTCTTGCTTGGAGGATTTGTTGTCTGCGTGTCTGGACGCTTGAGGTGGTATGCCAGCGATCATTTGGTGAGGTGCAGTCTTTGCTTCGGCACTGGGTCTCCTCAGGGGCCTCCGGCGACGAGACCGCCGGCGTCGTATATTTGGGCAGCGGCCTCTCTGTGAGTTTAGCCGTCCAGGACCATTTGCCTCAACAATTGCATCTCCTTTTTCATGATTGGGCAATCTTTTGACGATGCTTCGTGAGGGCCATGGCAGTTTCGACATTTTCGAAGCTCCGCCTGGCAAGCGTCTGCGCTATGTGATTCTGAGCATAGCGACTGCACAGCCAGGTTTGTGCAAACAGCACTGACATGTCCCAATCTATAACATTTCCGGCATTGAAGGGACTTCGGTACAAAGGGTCGCACTGTGTGTCGAAAATGGCCGACCTTCACTTGCGATGAAAGGCTGTCTCCCTTGAACACAAGCTTCACGCAGCGTGATTTGCCAAGGCGACGAGCTTGCAGTATGGTAAGTTCTGCAGACACCGGTTTGATGAGAGCAGCAAAGTGGCTTTCGCTGATGGAAATGTCGACATCGTAAATGGCGCCTGCAGTAGAGTCGCGGCCATCAGGTATGTATGCGCGAACATTGATGTTATCTAACATCTTGACGTTGCTCAGCACTTCCAATGTGCTTCGTTGAGTGACGTCTACGGCGAGGATATTCTTACGGCCATTGATCCGTACGTCCAGGATATGTCCCTGTGCGAGTTCCTAAAGAGACCTATAGACGTGGCTTGACGATTGAGCTGGTTGAGACTATGAGCCGCATCGACCGGTACAAACAGAATTGTGTATATCGTGGGCTCTCGCGTCTTCGTCACGTTCTTACTTGCTGATGGAGATGGCCTCACTAGTCTTCTTTTTGGCTGCCGCCTTCTGTACTGTCTGTACTGTACTGTCTATGATGTGATGCTTCAGCTGCAGCATGGCATCCTGCGTTGAAAGATGCCTGCGGAAACCAATCATGGTGTGTGGGAAAAAATCATTGTCTTCGAGGTAATTTGTCAGTCTAGCCAGGAAAACCTGTTCCATCACTTTGCCTATGGAAGATGTTAAGGAAATTGGCTCAAGATTGTCAGTATTCAGTGGTTAGCCTGGTTTCGTAATCACAACCACCTGGGCCTTTTTCCCTGCGGGGGAAAGATTCCGGTGTTCCGGCAGTTATTAATGTAGTCTGTGATATGCGTGATCAACTCATTGTCCAAATTACGTATTATCTTGTTCGTGATGTTGTCCGGACCTGGTGCAAATTTACTGTTAAGTTTTCTTAGGGGGGCACGGATAATCGCTTCGGTGAATTCTTCATCTAGAGTGGTGTTAACCTGGCCCGTATAGTCTGGATGCTGCTGAATAGGAGCCTGAGAGATGTATTTGAGTTCCACTTCCCTATAAGAACTCCTCGTCGGTGCCCTTTTATGCATGGATTAGTTTGTTGATGGTTTGTCGTTGGGCGGTTTTGTTGTCTGCTGGATCGAGCAGGAACCGTAGAAAATGCCATGTTTTAATAAGACTTAGCTGCCTGTTCTTCGCATCGCAGGCTTCGTCCCAGTGTTGCCGGCTTAGCTGTGTTGCATACATCTATATCTCTGTGTTGAGGAGTGTTATGCGTTTACTGAGGTTTTTGTTGTGTTTCTGTGTCTTCCACCTCGTTTGGAGCGATTGCTTTGCCTCCCACATGTGGAGGAGCCGGCTATCAATCTCTTAAAGGTGTGCTCCGGGAGATACGATCCGGGTGACATTATTAATATTCTGTTTAAGCGTGTGTATCCAGTTTTCCATTTCGCTGACGGGTTGTACCTGGTTCTGACGTGATTTGCGGAACTGGGTCCAGTCTACCAACTTTAGCTGTTTTCCCATGGGTTTACGTGGGCCATCTTGAACGTGTACCTCGATGATGTAGTGGTCGCTGCCCAAGTCCTCTATGGTATTTTGCCAAGGTGGCTCCAGATGTGTTTCTCGTGAACGTAAGATCGGGCGTTGTGTCTTTCCTGGAGCTAGTGCCCACACGTGTGGGTGTGCTAGGGTTGGTTATGAGAGTTAATCCCTCCTACTGCGAATCAAACCAGAGCGCCCTGCCTTTAGGAAACACGTAAGAGTATCCCCAGGCAGTGTTTGGTGCGTTGAAGTCACCCGCTATTAGGATGGGATTTCGGCCAGCGATGTTGAGGGCGCGTTTGAAGAGTGAGAAATCTGTTCTTCTTCTGTTTAGGGTTCCTGTATAGGTTTAGTATAAAAAGACTTTCGTGTGTCTTGCGTTGCAGAACGATTTCGATAAATATATTGCCTATGTTGGTAATTTCCGTGTTGTGTTGCGTGAATGTAAGGTTTCGTCTAACTAAGGTGGTAAGGACAGTCGTCTCCCCGTTGACATGTCCAATCGAGCGATAGTCTGCCAATTTAGCGAAACAATGTGTCTCCTGCAATGAAATGATATCGGTCTTAACTTCCCTCTTAAGGCATTTGTGAATATTTGCTTGCTTATTCGCGTAGCTTCTACAATTCTATTGCCAAATCGTGTAGGCGTGATTTCTAGCTATGATGAGACGCAGGTGTAGGAATGTCGCCGGCTGTATCACACTGAATGCCGACGAGGAAGGTTGCTTTACAGTCGCCATGTGATCCAGTCCGCTAGGGGGCAGAGGGGTGACTCTAGCCTCCACAGCAATGAGTCGCTGTTGTTGTTGTTCGTTTTGTTGCTTGATAATTTTAGCTATATTATCTACGCAGTCAGTAAGGGTCGAGATCAGTCGGAATGAGTTGCTCATCCACTGATTTATTTCTTTGACTGATTGCTGAATTTCCTTCAGGACTTTAGTCTCGGGTGTCAGGCGTGTGGTTTTGTCTTCATTGGCCTGGGTTTCGGCTCTGCGTACTCCAATTGACGTAAGCAGTTAGAATAAAACAGCTGTGATATTGGGGAGGGGGGAGTGATCCCTAAATGAAAAAAAGAGAAAAGTGAGCCCAGTAACTGTCTCTCAGGGGGAGGACACCTCAACAGTATCTCACAAGGGATGGGGGTAAGGAGGGATTAAAAGGATATGATTAAAAGGTATAGAGATAGGGAGAGCGGAAGGAGAGAGTGGGGCGCACGTACAGCCACACACGGAAGTAGGGAGAAGACGGGAAAGATGGACACGGTTGCAGGAGTCCGAGGATGGGGCTATAACAGGGCACCACTCGGCGAGAGCTCTTGTCGGCGTCAGGAGATGGCGTATAGGGTGAGCCAGTCGACCAGAGCTACGCTGCTGTCGGAGATCGCGTGGGCACAACCGGTCGGCACCAAATCGAACAAGCGAGCCCTGTGATATTGGGGAGTCCTCTTATATGCGATGTTTCAGGGACTTTGCAAAGGAGTCCTCTTATATGCGATGTTTCAGGGACTTTGCAAAGAAACAAGTGTCTTGAATTTTCCGTGTTCCGCGCTATAACAACCCAAACGCTATACAAAGGGGAAAAATGATTGAAGACTTCGTCAGTTATAACAAGGACTTGTGCAACTTTTGCCAACAAGACATGCTGATTGTACAAAACCGCTTGCTGTTGGTGTTCAACTCAACAAAGCCCAAGCAAAAAAACACGCACACACTCTTAATAGCATTATATTTCTGCAACAATGCAGTTCCCAGCATTCTTTCTTAGCAACTACCCCTTAAAAAATAAAGGAAGTCTTAGGGCGGGCCACCATGTTTTAAGTCTATTACGTATATAATGCAATATATACTGCCACGCGTAGTTGTGTGTTGCCACGCTGTCACAGAACGAGCGCTCAAAAAGGGCGTGCCGCCAAATTCTCGCGACGAAACGCCGGAGTGACGCCGCGAGGTCAACGATAAAAAAAAGAAAACAAACATCCAAAGACTCCCCGGGCGCGCGACTCTCTCTTCTCGGAAGCGTGGGTTCGCCGACGAACCTCCTCGCATCGGCGGCCGAGCAGGCCCTAGAAGATTCTCGATGGAAAGGGGCGTGGTGATGCCGGGTTGCGTCATCCGTCGCGGACGGCCTTCGACCATCTCGCCCTCTCACCAGCCTTTGCTGCGCATCGCGCCGACGAAATGATGAGAACTTTCTGGAATCTCGCGCGGAAGGTATTTAATCGAGCAGCCAAGATGAGAGATCAGGAGAAGACGGAAGTTAGTGCCAGAGCGCGTAGGGATTCCACCGTGTAGTCGGCGAAGGTTTTGTCCGTAGGGACAAAGCAGGAGAAGAAGGGGATTTCCACCTGAGGGGTGAAGGCTCGAGCTACAGGAGAGTGTGTGTCTACCGCTATCGAGCGAAGACGCGTGGACACCGCTGCGTGCGTGAAGCCGACGTGTTTCTGGCGAAGAAGTTTGAAGCTTGGAGAGTGACCATTAATCTTGGAGAGTGACAAATAATTGGAGAGTGACAGTGACCTGTGACAATTAATCTGGCGTCCGCGACTAGGACCTTTTGGTACACAGTGTGTCCAAAGTAGTGAGAAAGAGCCTCGAGTTGTTGATAGTGCTATCGGAACGATTTTGTGTGTTGTTCAGTGTTCTCGTTAACGAGTGCAGGAGAGTGTTCCGATATATTGATATGGGCAGATATTTTTTTGCACGCGTCAAGGTTTTATTTGCGAGACACAATGGATCTCGAAAAGTTGGTCGCTCTTGGTGAGAAGATGGGTCTTTCGGGCGCCGAACTACGGAAGTGGGTCACCCAGAAGAAAAAGAAGAAAAAGAGAGGGCTAAAGAAGAAGAGGCAGCTGAGCTGGTGTCACAGGTCCCGTTAATTAGGGAGGCGATCGCTGGGCTAATTCCAAGGGCCGAAATATCGGACCCCGAACCGCACCATAAAAGCGTGGACAATTTAGAAGTGGTCCTTTTTGGCGCGCCAGCGGACGCTGGCTTTGGCCCAAAGAACAAGTCAGAGCCGAGAGTTGATAAACAAAACAGAATTATATTCTCAATAATGGCAGATCAAAAACAATACACAAGTATGCACACTCCACAATAGTTGAATACAATATGTCCCCACCAAACAGTGTACTACACAGTACAATAAGCCACACTCGAAACAACGGACACAGACAACAATACGCACTACAATGCAGTCACATGCATTGAACAACCAAGACACTTGAAGACTAAAGAGATAGAAAACCTATTCAGTCCAAAGTTCTTGGAACAAAAGTCTGGATGATACTCTTCCGAGAATCACTCACTCAAAGTCCAGCGTTGTTGTCGTTCCGCTACCCCCGAAGTTTCTCTTCCAGGAAACCTCTGTCGTTCCGCTGCCCCCGAAATTTCTCTTCCAGGAAACTTCAACTGCCCCCGAAGTTTCTCTTCCAGGAAACCTCGCGTCTTCACTTGGCCGCTCTCCAAGCTTAAACTTCTTCGCCGGAAACACGTCGGTTTCACACTCGCAGCTGTTGCCACGCATCTTCTCTCGATAGCGGTATACACACACTCTTGCCTGTAGCTCGAGCCTTCACCCCTCAGGTGGACATCCTCTTCTTCTCCTGCTTTGTCACTACGGACAAAACCTTCGCCGACTACGCCGCGTAATACCCTACGTGCTCTGGCGTTAACTTCCGTCTTCTCCTGATCTCTCATCTCGGGTGCTCGATTAAATACCTTTCGCGCGAGATTCCAGAAAGTTCTCATCATTTCGTCGGCGCGATACGCAGCGAAGGCTGGGGAGAGGGCTAGACGTTTCGAAGGTAGTCCGCGACGGATGACACAACCCGGCATCTCCACGCCCCTTTCCATCTAGAACATTCGAGGGTTTGCTCGGGCGTCTATGAGAGGAGGTTCGTGGACGAACCCTGGCTTCCGAGGGGAGAGGGACGCATGCCCGGGGAGTCATTGGATGCTTGTTTTTTTTATCGTTGACCTCGCGGCGTCACTCCGGCGTTTCGTCGCGAGAATTTGGCGGTGCGCCCTTTTTGAGCGCTCGTTTTGTGGCACTGCCCCCCACTTTAGGAATATTATCTCATAATATTCAAAACCACATAAACGAGCGCAAACAGTCCCCCCACTCTCAGAGACTGTAAGATAGTCCGTCGCTCATGACACGTCACATTCACAATAGATCACTCAATTCAATTGTACATTGTAATTCAATCTCACAACACATGAAATACAACCACAGGTACATGAGTACAACACTCGATCACATATTCCAGACAATACAAATGTGCAAAGTTCTCTCATTACAACAATTGTACAATCGCATCACCGTAACAAACATTTTGACTTGCTCGACATACAGTTGTGACACAGGTTAACAACTACGTTAACTTAACCTATAGCACTGTCAAACACATTCCGAATCGACCTCGACACCTATCCTGTGCATTTTGAGCTGCGCTTGCGCCCTTTCTTGCGGTGCTCGCTCGATCTCTTCTTGTTTTTCCTCTTTTTGTTCCGTCGAGCCCTTTCCACCGATGGTATCTGAGGCGGCGTCTCAGCCATCGTTGTCACTTCCGACACCGTTAACGGGTCATAACATTCAACCGATCCTGTTTGGTTATTCACCCGCTTGTTCATGTCACGACATTTGGCCTGGCTGGCCGACTCCGTCACTTTTACACTGTCGGTCGGTTGAGGTCGTGCCGACGTAAGTCCAGCTGCCCAGCACGTGAACTCATTCAATACGATGATGTTCTCATTCACTGTCTCTTGCGCCCAGGCTTCACCTTGGGCTCGAGTGAGATCCTTCACGGGATTTTTCTCCGCTGTACCTCGCGGCCCCTGTGTCGGCGGAGCTCCATCTTCGGGTCTTCCCCCAAACGTTCTGGTTCGTTCGGCCCTCACACCACGTCGATATTTCCGATGACGAGGTCGTACAGGGGGGTCGTCATGCATAGAGCGTTAACCTTCCCGTTGAAGTACGGGGTTTCAACCTCAATCTCTGCTTCGGGAAGCATCCGAACCGTACTGTCAATTAGGCAAACTGGTTTCGTTTTGCCTGTTAACTCACTTTCTCGAACCAAATTTCTCCTCACGATAACAGTGGAGCTGCCGGTATCTCTTAACACTGTACCCTTCTTGCCCGCAACTTTTCCAGGCAGCGTTGGCATTCCCTTCGTAACACCGGTTGGCTGTTTTGTCATTACAGCACCCACAATAGGAAGTTTCTCCCCATTTTTCAACTCTACGAATCCGTTGGTCAAAATCACTGTTTGTGGACTGACTAGGCAACGACAGGGCCGCTTTTGCATAAAGGGGCACGAATTTTACAACGGAAGTAAAGACAACCACTTAATACTTATGAAAAAGCAGCAAACGCTTCTTCGAAGTTCCGATAAGCATTCTAAACAAAGGTTTACAAATATCGGCTTTGCCTCTGCTTGAAAAGTGTTGAGCATCGCAATGTTTGGTCACAGTAGCTAAGTGTATGACAGCAGCATGCTCCGTTAAGAATTCGTTATGTACTTTTGAACGGTGGTTGAACCGAAGGATAGGCAAAGGCGCGTCTGTCAAAAAGAACAGAAATAGGGCAAAAGAACGAACAAAAAACAAAACAAAAAAGACAAGACTAGACAAAACGAGCAAGGAGTGAAAAGGGGAAGAAGAGCGAATGATAAGCCAGTCGTAAAGCTCAGGTCGTTCTTCGCGATCCGAGGTTTCAACCCAAATAAGAAGCAGCATGGCGAATGAAGCTCGGCTTCGTTGTTGGCGCGTCCTTTATTTTTACGCCCGATGCCTCAAGCAATTCGCCCGTCCGCGTGAGACGTCTGTGTGACAGATGGTGCCGGCGCCACCGCTTCCCTCGTCTACGCGGCTGAAAGGCGAAATTCGGAAGAAAAGGAGATGACGCCTAAATGAAGAAAAAAGGAAGTAAGTGGGAGGAAATGAGACGAAAGGGGCAAAATGGGGAGCAAGAAGGTCATACTCCCCCTCTCCGAAGTGCAAGTCGGAATCGGAGCACGTTTCTTCCTTGGCAGCCTCGGCTTTGCGCGCTGCATCGAAGCTACACGCGAACCCCACTTTCTCTATTTTTTTAACCGCGACGATGAAGCTTTCCGCGCGTTTTCTCGGCGTCGCGCTGTCGGATTCCTCCCGACAAGCCCAGCCCACTTTCCCTCTATTTTGGGCACTTCTCTTTTTTCTGTACGTTTGTCAATGTCTCCGCTCGATGCCATCGCTCTGCAATATTGGTCATACTCTGCTCGTTTCGAGTCCCTTTCTTCTTGACTTTCGCTGCTTCCGGCTAGCGAGCGCTGTCCGCGCGGGCGTTGGCTCGCTGTACGTGAGGTTGTGGCAAGAAGGTGGTGCATTGAATGACGTGGCAGCCCCGGCGTCCGCTGTCTTCCTTTGTATAGGTGAGCGCCTTCGTTTCTGCTTACTTGCGCCATCAGCCCGCTGCAGCGACCGTCCGGCCTGCTTCCCAGCCTGCCATAGCAATGTCCGGCCAGCGGCGCTTCTCGCAACGTCCCCTTTGCCACCACACTCCTCCGCGCCTTCGGCTGCTCTTCTAACGTTTGCACTCGCTGTTGCTCCGCCGCTTTTTTTGCTTTCTGCCGAGCCGCTCGTCGTGAGACGTGACAGAGACGAATGGCGCTGCTGATGTCGCCCCCGGTCGTGCATCGCGTCCAGACGTGCCGATGAAACCCCGCTTCTAATGCACTCTGGATGGGTCGTACTTTTTTTGCTTTTGCACGCTCGCTTTCTATCTGGAAGTGTGCGTGCGTATGTGTGGGCGTCTATCGTATCCGTGGCGAGTGGCCGTGCTCGCAGATACACCCTTCGCTATATAGCCTTGTACGTCTCTCCGCCGCTATCCGCGTCGCCTGGCGGCAGCGCGCTCTAGCGGACGGTCGTCTTTCGCGGCCGTGAGCCGCCACAGATGGCTGGACGACGTGTACTTATGCATAATGCAGGTCGTTGTCGCAACCCGCTATAAACGCACTTGTCTACGCGTGTTAAACCGTGGCGCGCCAGGCCAGCGAGGTTGCCGAGCTGCCGGCACTAAGCGGTCTGTGCATTTACAAGCACGTGTACGTTTTCGCCGGACTTAGCTGTGCTTGTATACTCAACTCTATGCCGAACTCTCGGTGAGATGGAAAAATGGCAGCATATCAACAGGGTGAATGATGAGTAGGGTGAATCATCCGTCCGTCCATTCGTTCTTGCTTCCGTCCGTCCATGCGTCCGTCTGTGTGACCGTCCGTGCGTCCATCCGCCCGGCCGTGCGTACGTGTGTTCATGCGTCCGTCCCTATACGTTCGTCCATTCATCCGCCCCTGCATCCGTCCATGCATCCATCCGTCCGTGCAGCCATCCATGCGTCCGTCCACGCATCCATCCGTCCGTGCAGCCATCCATGCGTCCGTCCACGCATTTGTCTCTGTGTTCGTTCGTCCATCTAGTCAACATTCCAAGTACCATAATCTCGCACCTTTTCATCATATATTCCCCTTATAGAAGCACAGCCATCCAGCGGACATTCCAAGGAGCAAACGAGAGGTGGCACACGCACACTTTCTTACGGCTTGCGCTTCGTGTCTACTTCCCACCTTTAACCATCTCGAATTCATGGTATATACTATAGTTCACTGTATTCATGACACTGCGGCCCAACGCTCGCTATACCTTTCTAAAACCAAGGAGGTTACGCCCAGCGAGTATAACATAGCAACCCTTTCTTGTCAGACAGCGCTCAATGTACCTGCTAATGGCTGCTAATAGAGAATGAGAAACAGGCGAATTCGGCTTTTAGTTAACGCGCCCGTGGCGAATTTTTCTATTGTTCAACAACGCACAGGAGAAATCTCCCACCGGCACCACCTTGCTGGTCAAAGCGTAAGACATGTTACGCACTGCTACGGGGGACGAACGGGTGCCGCTTTAGGGAGCTTCACCACTGAAAAATAAATTTAGGTACCACAACCCGTACCACAAGTATAATTTCATGTATGTACAGATAGGATAGACCGTCTACTTGTATTCTTCGCTTAAAACGTCTGGCCACCACCTAACGCAATTTGAAGGGTGGCCATATCACGGCCCCTTCAACACCTCCCGCCTCTTTCATATTCTGGCGGTGGAGAAGGCACCGATGGAGATGCCTCGTATAATGCACATGCGTTCTGCGGCCTGCCTGGGCGCCGGAAGGCGAGTAGGCGTTCACATGTACGTCTTCAAATGGGGTGAACTAAGCACCCTATGCAAACGTTGCACAAACTCGGCCTATATATATATTTTTTTTTGACTCACCGATACGAAATTAAAGACTGCGCGGAAGACGAGACGATAGCTCGGAAAAGTGCGGGACGTCGCGTCACGTTCAAAACAATCAGGCTCATTGCATTTCTACATGCAATACTGTCTTCCCCAGTTTGAGACGAAACGAAACATTATATTGGGCCAGAAAGGTTAGAACAAAAGAAGCAACGTTCCGAGCAAGAAGGACTCTGATGTCAATTCTGCTACAGAAGTATCTGTTACAGAAGTACATATTTGTGATATCTGTATGTCAAGATACTAAACGGCACGTACGAGCGGCTGCCACTACTTTACTTGCTTTTCGGAGCCCAAAGGGACGCCGAAGACAAATAACAATTTACGTGAGAGTGAAAGCTCAATGTATTGATGTAGTACAACGTGTAAAACGACAATATTGTCAAGAGTAGTGCCCTCCTTACCGAGAAATGAAATTAAATACACGAGAACGCATGCGCCGCAGTATACGTTCGCAAAAAGATCCCGACGAAGTCAGAGTTACAGCCTACAATCAATCACTAGTAATCGAGCTAGCTTCACTAAATAAAGATCATTCCATGCATGAAGAGACGTAGAAAAAGCGGCTTGTTCTTTCCTATTTGATCCATGGAAACAAGAATCGCCAGACGTTTCTATGGGGAATGGCGCGAGTGGTTTAAACGTTCAAAATTCGCTTGGTTAAACTGGACAGGTCGTGCCATCTGGCGGGGCCCAGTTGAACCAAGCACGTCTTCCATCTCGGAGCCAATGGCAGGAAAATGTTCACTGACCGTTGTTGCTGCTGTGACTCCTGCTGCTATAATTATGCTGCTATACTAGTGTCGGCGGCCACGCACGAAAGCCGGGCAACGTTGTACACGACAACAGTGACGTAAGACGTTTTGCTTGAGGCGGGTTAAGTGAAGGGTGCCAACCTGATGCAGACCACTAAAATGTGATCTCACTTTAAAATAAGCACTTCCTTGGCACAAATTGATTGATATGTGGGTTTAACGTCCCAAAACCACTATATGATTATGAGAGACGCCGTAGTGGAGGGCTCCGGAAATTCGGACCACCTGGGGTTCTTTAACGTGCACCCAAATCTGAGCACACGGGCCTACAACATTTCCGCCTCCATCGGAAATGCAGCCGCCGCAGCCGGGATTTGAACTCGCGACCTGCGGGTCAGCAGCCGAGTACCTTAGCCACTAGACCTCCACGGCGGGGCCCCTTGGCACAAAAGTAACACTACAAGGTTTCAGGACCACTGTTTCAACAATCAACATCAACTCAATAGTTGCCTTTAGTGTTCGTTTAACTAAATAAACAAAATAAAGAAAAAAGAAGTTGCCTTGACTCGACAGATTTTGCTAAAACCACTAATGCGGCATTCTCCAGGTCGCATTGGGCTGCCTGCCTCGCATGCTGGTCCCCGATCCAGCGCTGCTCTCCGCTCCGGAATATATTCACGAGCTCTCTCTGCAATGCTGCGAGCATATACATATACAGGGTAACGTACACAACGAGCCAGAACCGCCACCCAAACCTCAACGTACCTCCTTTCGGACTCCTTTGATAAGCCTGCATGCTCGGCGAGTCTCAAAAATGGAATCAATTTCGCCTCCTGCTGCTGCTGTGGCGGCGGCGTCCGTCCAACGTGTCCTTTTCATTTTTCTTTCTCTCTTACCGACCAGTCGTCGCCAGCGCTTGCTTTCTGGGTCTCGCTGGCGTGGTACATCTCTATTATGAATGACGACGGGTTGGTGCTACAGCGAGAAGGCCACAGGGTGAGGACGTGGAGGCAGTGTGTGTGTGCGTGTGTGTGCGTGTGTGGACGGGAAAAGCGGGTGAGAGTGCGTTTCCAACCGGACCACGTGACGCACGATCGGCACCACCAGCGAATCGACTCTGGCCACGACGAAAAAGAGGACGCTCGCGAGACGGGTACCCCGCCGGTGTCGCCGCAGCCGTCAGCAGCGCGCGCTCACGGGGCCAGTTCGGGGTCGTTAGCGGCGTCTACCTGCGCCCTGCAATCGATCACGCGGCGCGCACCGCCCCGCGCCGACGCTGCCGCAGCGACTCGCCCTTCCTCCACCGCGCGTCGGTGATCGATTGCAGTGGGGACCCGCGCCGGCGTTTGTATCTGCGAGACGACGAGCAACTGCCCTTATCGAGTCCTTATTGTATTCTTCTCGGTCACAAACGAACGTTTCTTGTTTCGATCGGTTTGGCGGGCGCCACGAGTTCCTCATACCCCCCCCCCCACCTTTTGTTTCTTTTCTAGGAAGCCACGTACACTGCTGCGTAAAACTGCGTAAAACTTTGGTCACGTAATCAATCGGGTCTATCTTTCTCTTTGCTTTGCTTTTCTTTTCTTTTTGTGAAGTCTGTGACACGCACTTCTCGTGTATGCTGCATGTTATGAAGCTTGCGGACCTGTGATATAAGAGAAGAACTGTACGTGCGCACGAAAGGCGCTGCCGGGAATGAAAGGCCACATTGATTGATGTGGTTTGCAGGCACAACCTGAATGGTCACGCATGCATGCCCTGACGTAAACCGCGTTTTATACCTACGTCATAGCCCAGCGCCATTGCCCAATAGTGGCTTTCTTTGTCTCGCTCTGAAATAGGCTTCATTTTTCTCTACCATGACACCTATCGCCCGATTCTTGCATGGGTGGTTTCCCGGACTGGAAGGCACCGAGTTCGTGAACAAAGCAATAAACCAAACGAGTTTGTACAACATGTATCACTTCTCTTGTGTGAGCTATGGGCAAATCGAAATAATATATTGATTGGACGTTTCTGAAAACTAACTGATATGCAGCACTCGAGAGCAAGTATCGACGTTTTGACACTTATCATTATGGGTTATTCTGGGCAAAACGAGTATTCATTTTGGCAGAAGCTGTCAGACTGCGTCGTGTTCGTTGTAACGAGCCGCTAAGAAAGCAGTTAAGTGACTGCTTTCTGGAACCACCTCACAGAATAGAACGACCGTGCACCGACTGGAACCACCTCACAGAGTGAAATTGCGGTGGCGTTTGTCATTAAGAGTATACCACCTTTCACCCTTTGACGCCTACAGGAAATTCAGCACTACGGGACGTTGGCATTAGGGGCGACAAAAAGGCAAGCGTGTTGTTAAGTTGGTGCCTCGATGATACCACAGTATTAAAACAGTTTCGACTGTTAAAGCAACAGTTCACGCCCAGTCGCGGTGGTCTAGTGGCTAAGGTATTCGGGTGCTGACCCGCAGGTCGCAGGATCAAATCCTGGCTGCGGCGGCTGCATTTCCGATGGAGGTGGAAATAATGTAGGCCCGTGATCGATATGTGGAGTTTAACGTCTCAAAACCACCATATGAATATGAGAGACGCCGTAGAGGAGGGCTTCGGAAATTTCGACCACCTGGGATTCTTTAACGTGCACCCAAATCTTAGCACATGGGCCTACAACATTTCCGTCTCTATCGGAAATGCAGCCGCCGCAGCCCGGATACGAACCCGTGACCTGCGAGTCAGCAGCCGAGTACCTTAGCCACTAGACCACCGCGGCGGGGCATGATGTAGGCCCGTGTGCTCAGATTTGGGTGCACGTTAAAGAACCCCAGGTGGTCGAAATTTCCGGAGCCCTCCACTACGGCGTCTCTAATAATCATGTAGTAGTTTTGGGACGTTCAACCCCACATATCAATCAATGAACAGTTCACTTATCAAAGCCACCTATCGTGGCCTATAGCGCATATGTTGCTGACGGTGGACCAATACCTTGGCGGATTTACATGTGGACGTTTACAACAACAGTGTCGTGGTTCACTGACAAAAAGGCGTATATTGACCTGGCTTGTCTCGTACTCTGGAATATGATTTAAATTCATTTGGCTATACAGCTTTCATGAGCGACACGTCGTATTGCAACCATGCTCGGCAGTTTATTGTTGTTCACTTTACAATAAAATGCTGACACGCACAAGTTTAGGTACATGCTTTGCACACACTATACGGAGCTACACATTACTTTCTTGCGTTGCTGTGCGTCGCTGCTTACCACAAGCATGTTGTCTAGTCAAGTCATCCAGGAGGACGTTCACCTTTTGCTGGAGGTGCTCTTCGGCCGTGGTAACAGTAATTTTTGTGATGGGGAGGAGCATCTGTCTGAGCTTGTTTCTTTCATAAACAGTTGCCCAATCCTCTAACTATACCGTGCCATGCGGCGACATGTTCCACGTGATGGAACAAAACAGATTGTTTTGCGGGAACGTGGTATTTGGGCATGCAGCTTGCACTCTCCCCCCCCCCCCCTTTTTTTTTGGAATTAATTCAGTCATACGGCGAAGATGTATACGCAAAAGATTGCCGCTCGCCAACGATAGCTAAACATTTGGGCGACAATACTTTACGCATTCCGGATGAATGCGACCGTTTTTCTGACCACATGGACGTTCAGGTGAGTTCGAGCAGGAGCAGACTATTTGTATGCACTACTTCCTGACCAAGGCCGTGAAATGGCGTTTGTACATGTGTGCTGTGAAAATATGCTGCTATACAGAGAACTAAGCTTCAAGACTAGTTGGAACAGCAGTCTAAGTATACATTAGAATGCCGTGCAACCATAGTATCGCTGATTGAAACGCACGAAAGACTAACACAAACTTGTCCTTTCCTCGTTTTTGTATAGTCCTTCCCTGAATATTGGTCAGCGCAACTAGATTAGAACCCTTGTGAGATCTTCTTTTTTTGTGTGTGCTTTAGTTTCGTAAGCGAATGATTGATTTTGTCAAGAACTAGCCATCTTGAATAATTGTTAGATCCATGTGTTACATTATTTTCGATATCCGCCCTTGACATCCAATGCCTTTTATTACTATGCGACCGGGTATTCACTCAAGTACAATACTGTGACCCAACTCATATTCCTTAGTTTCTTCAATACGCTGAACTATTTTTGTTATCCTCGCCGTTTTAACATGTATACGCTGCTGCCTTTCTTGCTTGAGAGCACGCACCCAAAACAAAACCGGGATGAACGTGAACGTAGCGCGTTTGCGATTTTCGAAAACTTCGCATGCCAGGAGTGTTTTCAAGACAAGGCCGTTTCACACTCGCCAAGAAGGAAACGAGTATAGTAAATTGCTTGGTCACTGCCTGTTGGTTCTTCCTGGTCACCACCTGATTTGCTTTGCTACATTTGTTATTCTATGGCTATTACTACAGGACGATTGCTGCCCAAAGGTCATACACAACTTCTTCGTCCACATTAAGTTTCGCCCATACACGACAGCAAATCGTATATTTGGTCTAGTTAACCTGCTTGCCTTTCCTATCTTTGAAATCTCTCAATATTTCTCTCTGTGCACGCGTTTCAAGAAGGAGGCTGCTTTCGGACTCATAACATCTGGTGTCATGTGTCAGCGTCAAAGGTTAAAGCGGCAGTCTATCAACATTGATTTTCTGGTCGACACAAATTGTTAAGCACGAAGGAGAAGGAAGCGTCGCGGCAACAATATCCATTAGGCGCTCTTAACCAGACCAGAAGCCTTCTTATTTTGTGCCTTTTATACGATAACAGGCCTAGTCGAGCAATTTAAAGAGCATTATTTCTGCCGTCTGGCGCCGGGAAAAAGAAAGGAGAGGAATGGTTTCGTTTAGTTATATACTACACTTAGCAGACTGTCTCGATAAAATAAAAAATAAAGGAAATCGTTGAAGGCTGCATAAAGGAAAGAAAATAACTTTCTATTTTCTTTTTTGGTTGAACAGTGCCGTATACCTCAAACTTAGCCAGTCTCCTGGTAACTTGCCAAGAAAGTGGATCGATGGCTCGAACTCCGTTTGCTTATTAGGTTTCTTTTCCTGTCTTCTCTCTTTTGTTTCTTTTACGCTTGTCACTGCCGCACCATTGTTATAGCTAGAGAAAACCCGCCAGATCGAAACAAAAAAACCCACAAAAGTGAAGAACGAAAGATCCGAAAAGATGTGCGCCCATAGTGGCGAAATTCGCGAAAAAAACCTCCCATCCCCCGTTTTCCCCGGCCCAAACGTTATTCTGCTCTTTTGTCTTTCAAAATTCGCTTCCTTAAGCACTGGCGCCTCTTTTCTGAATTCCCTTTTAATACCTTTTTTTTTTCGGGCGCTGAAAGGAAACGGTGTCAGAAAGAATTGAACAAACTGGAAGGCGAACCGGGAGCGACGGAGCAGCTCTCGTTCGATTAAACAAAACGCACTCGCAGAGAAAGACAGTCAGTGCGCGCTTCCGTGTGCGTGCGTATACGAGTGAGTGGGGGAGAGTAAGAGCGCACCGCCGGGGCGTCCACCATTCAAAACACACGCACACCCCCTCATCGTCCTCCCAATCGTCGCGATGTCCCTCCCCACCTTTAACATTGGAATTTAGAACGCATATATATATATAAACCGGTAACCACCGCCGGAAACGCACTTCCTCACCAGAGAAGGATTGGCCACCCTGGTGCAGTATATGGCCACTACCTCCTACATGCATATGGGAGAGGCCTTTGTCCTGCAGTGGACGTAGACGGGCTGGTGATGATGATGATGATGATTATGATGATGATGATATAAACATATTCGTCAATCCTAGTCCTCCTTCGGTCTCGTTATTTCCAAAACACACACACACACACACACACACACACACATATATATATATATATATATATATATATATATAAAGATATATATATATATATATATATATATATATATATATATATATATATATATATATATATATATATATATATATGAGTAAAAAGGAAGACACACGTCGAAAAACGGAAAGGTTTCTTTACGTTTCGGCCGTGGGACCGGCCTTCGTCAGAATAACGGTTATTGACGAAGGCCGGTCCCACGGTCGAAACGTAAAGAAACCTTTCCGTTTTTCGACGTGTGTCTTCCTTTTTACTCATACTATTTACCGGCGTCCAAGAATTTATTTCCTGCAATTATATATATATATATATATATATATATATATATATATATATATATATATATATATATATATATATATATGCGCCAGCCTCAAATGACAAGTGAAGAGGAGAAAAGTAGCGTTCATGTCGAAAGAACTAAAGAAACGACGTTACAGATCAGAAAGCAGTATCTCCAATAATAAACTAACAACGAAGGAAGAGGACGTGAAGGAAGGTGGAATGTTTAAATAACGCATATTTTGCGTTATTAAATGCTGCATGAAAGATTCGAAGAAAGCTAGAGAAAAAAAAAAGGATATATCTATACAGACCATGACTTAGCTTCCCGACGGCTTTTTTTTTGTCTTCGACTCTGCTTTCTTGCCTCTCTTTGTGAGCTCCTATTTATACCTCTAAATCGCAAAGAGGAACAACATATATGAACAAGAAAATTTACACAGAATGTGGCACACGCAGACATGCACCTACACACAAATTGGCACAAACAGACATACACTGTGAAGTACGCACGTGGTGACGGTGTACAAGTCCTTGTGAAGGAAAAAAAAATATAATGAATAAAGCACGAATACCACTGGAAACGAAAACAGACAAGTGCAAGAAGTTGAGGGGGAGGCGAAGTCGTGTGAGTTTTGTGCGTGCGTTCAAACATCGTCGGAGCGCGCACAAATGTACAGAGGAGAGGGTGCTCGCACAGAGGCATTCCTCGGCGCGAGGCCGCACCGCTCTCTTGAAAAATCGATTGTTAATTAGCAGTGGAATGAATGCCGGAGGGGGAGATGCAATCAATCATTGTCACTTTTGAAAGAACAAAGCCAGTTAAATATGCGCGGACCGCGCCGCGCCCGCCAGAGTGAGCTCTTTTCTTTTGCCACCCACCCCTTTCATACTTTTTTTAGTTTTTACCTCGGCGAGTCAGAAGCAAACGCCAAGCCACGGGTCCCAAGAAAAGTGCCCGCTGCAGCGTAATCCTGTACCACCGCGGTATACAGTGCAGATAGTCCGCCTGCGTTGCCGAGGCTCGGACAGGTCTCGGCCGTTGCGTCGCGTTTACCGACTGTATATGCAAAGTGCGTCCGCGCGCACGTATACAAACGCACGCGCGAACGCGATCGCTTTGGATCCAGAGAGCGCGTGTATTCGCCGTCGAGAGCAATCGGCGTGTGTTTATGCGAGTGCGAAATTGCGACGGAGCACCGCCACCGCCTCATCATCCGAAGGAGAACCTCTCCATTCCCTCTGAGCTTCCTTCGAATTTATTAAGCGTCGGCTAAGAGAGAAGTTTTGGCGAGAAGAACGCCAATCACCGCGTAGTATAATCACGCGTAATGGTTACCCGAGGACTATTAAACCAGAACACGGAAAGCAAATCGCTCCTTCAAGGAGCGATTTGCTTTCTGTATTCTGGTTTAATTTGCTTTACGCGCTTCGTTGTTGTTATATGATGCATATACGAAACACGCCTGTCGTATAAATGGCATCCCGTATATGTAGGAATCTGGACAAAGTAGACGCTCGGAAATTGCAAATGGTGTGTCTTTGCGTTAATTTTCATCATTATTATTATTATTATTATTATTATTATTATTATTATTATTATTATTATTATTATTATTATTATTATTATTATTATTATTAATATTATTACTATTATTATTAATGTTATTATTATCATTATTATTATTATTATTATTATTATTATTATTATTATTATTATTATTATTATTATTATTATTATTATTATTATTATTATTATTATTATTATTTCATTTTTATTGATTTGTTTGATAATTGGGGTTTAACGTCCCAAAAACACCACATGATTATGAGAAACTCCGTAGTGGAGGGTTTCGGAAATTTTGACAACCTGGGGTTCTTTAACGTGCACCCAAATCTGAGCACACGGGCCCACAACATTTCCGCCTCCATCGGAAATGCATGCCGTAGCAGCCGAGATTCAATCCCGCGACCTGCGGTTCAGCAGCCGAGTACCTTAGCCACTAGACCAACGCGGCGGAGGCTTTTTTTTTTATTTGAAACTATAACGCAAGGACGACAGCGACAACGGCGTAAGTGCAGAAGGGTTACAAATTAGTCTGCGACCATTTATGGCGCTTCTATTAAATCGGTAGGCGGCTTTAACTACTATGAGTGCGTGTTGCTGGCATTAAATGAAGCCGGCAGATTCATTACAGCCCGTTCATGCTAAACCAAAAGAAAAAGAAGTCAGGTTTTGTGCAGAGGCATGAAGGGAACGGCACCTCTGAAACCAGCCCCTCTTCCACGCGCGTTCGAAAAGGTGTCTGCCGTTCTTGGGGGTGAAAATGAACACGACTGCCTGATAAGAATGGATGATAAGGAAAGGTGCGATCCCTCAGCTGCCGCGATATTATTTATGCGCTCTCTCGATTCTACAGATAAAAATAAACTACGTAACCAACAGTGGCAGTTGCACGCATATCCATACATGAGAAACACTCGCAGCGGTGAACTATCTTTAATCGTTGCGATTAACGCGCTGTTATTATTACTGCAGGTGGATCCTCCTCTCCTTGTACTCTCGCGTCCTTCTTGCTTCTTCATCCAAGTTCATCGGAATGGAATGGAATGAAAAAACTTTATTTGGAATGAAAAAACTTTATTCATCGGAAGTCATGTGGTAATATTTTTTCCTTTGCATTCGGGTTCTCAATGACAAGACATTTCACCATTCTTCAAGGACCACAAGATCTGCAATTGCCTGTAACTTCTAAAGAATTCAAACAATGACTAAAGCGAAACAAAATACTTCTTGTGGTGCGTCAACAGGCCAACAAGGAACTAACACAACTTAGTTAGTTAGTTAGTTAGTTAGTTAGTTAGTTAGTTAGTTAGTTAGTTAGTTAGTTAGTTGAATCTCACCTCTCTCGTTTTGTTCGGAGATATTTTTGGTCGTTCGTGGTTCAAAGCAAATTCTATCCCGTGATTATTACTGCCTCCCTATGCCACTTTGCTTGCAACAACAAATACAACGCGGAGTTGGCACTACGATTATACACTAATAGTTCAGTGCCAGATAAGAGTTCTGAAGCAAGCCTCTAGCATCTGAAATTCCGAAGAAAACTCCAGGCACTGGAAGGGCTTAATCGGTTTTACATCTTTTTTTACCTACATTTTCTTTTCAAGAGAAGCCCACAGCCTAACTGTATACCCCTCACCTCAGCTCGTCTCTGCCTCACGCTGTCTGAGTTCGTTTTTTCTTCTTCTCTGCTGCATGCAGTTGCCATGTGCCATAAAGATTTGCCATCCGAGCTAACAGGAATTCAAAATCAGTGAACTCCCACAGCCCCTTCAAAGAGAATAAGCCATTTTATGCATTACCTTCCCTGTTTTACGCCCACTCGGTTCATATCAACGTATTCAGGAAGGTCATGTCCATCAGCGCCATATTCACAGATATTTCATGCCCACTTACCTTCACCCCGAATATCAAGGCACCAATTAAGTTCATGCCACGGGCGTTACGCGCCATTCTCGACGGCAATGGTGGGTCTCCACTTGAGGCAATCACGCCATTATAGCTGAAGGGCGCTATATTTTAGGGCAAAATAATAATAGCAGAATTGCCTAAACTACCACACCTCTGATCAATCAGTTTTTCGTCGTGCTATGCCAAGAGCTTACTTTGAAGAGCGTATTAAGTAAACGCTGAATAGATGGACTTATTTATTTATTTATTTATTTATCTATTTATTCACCTACGTTTTTCTGTGTGTACGACGTGAAAATGACATTACGTGCAGGTACAAATGCCTACTCCACTATATACAGGGTGCCCCAGCTATCTTTAGCCAGAGTTTAAAAATTATGCCAACACACGCAATTACGACACGACCAAATGCATGTTTGTGGCCATTGCCGGGAATTAGATAATTTTTCGTGTTCTAAAATATTCTTTGATTAAATATGTTTAACTAACTTTTGAAGGAACGAATATGGATAAAAATTTCAATGAGAAAGTTGTACATTGGTTTGCAAAACGCCCGATTTTATAGTTTGGAACTCAGTTATATCTGCTAAGTATTAGTGTTTTTTTTCTCTTAACTACAAATGCCGGAGAAATACAGAAAAAATATCACGTGACAAACCCGCTCATGCGCCAGTGCACACAATGATTCTAGTGCTCCCTAACGTTCCGCGTACGAACGACCGTAGCATTCGCCCGATTGTGCTGCCTCGACAGCGCCGCAACCACGGCGGTGGCTTTGCGATGAACACGTTTTGCTTTCGGCCACAAAAGCGATAACTGCTGTGGCTGCTTATCGCGGTCATGAACCGGTGCGAGCAAAGTTTGGCGTTCGTAGGCGGAACTTTAGAGAGAACCAGAATCACGGCGCACGTAAACGCGCCAGGAGGTCTGCCACGTCCTTGTAAGCGCTGTCACGTCCTTGTAAGCAAGCGCTGTCCTTGTAATCCTCGTCTGTCCATCCGTTTTTTGGTGCGCTTCAACAAAAATTTCAATTATGGAGTAGTTATTGTTTAATTACAGAGAGGGTGTCTAGTGGTCATGAATTCAACGAAAGTTCGTCTTGTCAGATAACCACTGATAAAAGAAGTTGCGGAGACTGACCAAGCCAAATGAAAAACACACGGGAGGTATTTCGGGGGCTTTACTGATTGTTTGGTCCCACTTAACCAGGCAGGAGCCGTAAGTCACTTTTCATACACTTGAAAAATGTTACGTAATGAACGGTTGCAGTTAGCACTCCGATTTACATTAGTCCTGTTGAAGGTGTCGTCCATAGATTTATTGAAGAGGTATTTAAAAGCTAGCCTTGTTTTTGAATTATTTTCCTTAAACAATGTCAGCTGTGCCAGTGTTTACATCTCTAGCACAGATGTCAATTAGTTAATATTGGAGGGCCAATTTCTGGCTTGAAAAAAGATATTAAGCGTTCTAAACGTTCTTGTCTTCTCATGCTGCGTTTTTGTGATCTCTAAAGGTATATTCCAGAAAACTAACCTTTTTAAACGCTGTTTCTTTCCCTATACCTTATGACTGGTGCGACTCATCCGCAGTTAATTTATGCAGCACTGATGTCATTGTTGCAATCAGTTCTTGAATATGTCCTTGCTCTTTGTGTGTCCTGTGTTACTCTGCTAATATAATATTTGGGTTTTTAATACTATTGTGCATCTACAACATTGCTTGTTATTTCCGGCTTAAGATCGCTCGTTTTTTAGCTATATATTACGTGTTGCGTAATGAATTTTGCTATTGTCCAGTCTTAGTGTTTGTTTCCTCTTTTTTGTTTCTCTTTACACTGCACTCTTTTGTCCCTCCTGCTTGGACCCTTACTGAGTCTGCAGTATGTTGTAAATAAATGAGTAAATAAATCACAATGTTAACATATTTCTATTTAGAACAGTTTCTACGCCATAAAGCTTTTCGTTTGCCATCGGGTGAAAGTTATATTAGTTCTATCTGAGATTTTTTTTTTAGATGCTTACCAGAGAATCTTTCAATTCATGCCATATTTGTTGAATGTTTGACCCATTTACCTCTCATTATATTAGTCGTGGTTCTGGTAGTACGCAGCAGTAGTATACCAGTGGAAGTATGGTGACGGAAGTGTCGAGGAGGTATGGTATGGTATAGTACGGAAAAACTTTATTTAGGCCCTTCGGGGCGTGAACTATAGCACGCAGTGGGCCGCTCCCCCGTCGGGACAGATAGGTGATAGATTATTATTATTATTATTATTATTATTATTATTATTATTATTATTATTATTATTATTATTATTATTATTATTATTATTATTATTAGTAGTAGTAGTAGTAGTAGTAGTAGTAGTAGTAGTAGTAGTAGTAGTAGTAGTAGTTGTTGTTGTTGTTGTTGTTGTTGTTGTTGTTGTTGTTGTTGTTGTTGAAAGCTCACTTTATACGTCATCATATGCAACCAAAGCCTCTGCTCCACATAGTTTGAAAGCAATAAACGTTGCACAAATCAAGGTCTCTTGCTCACTGCACACTACTGCGCACTTATGCGTGGTGTACTCGTACAAGTGAACATGCAGATGGGCTTGTTTGCGATAGGCAGCATTCCCACGACGAGATGGTTGCATATTCCTGTCCCAGCTGCTGACAGCTTCCAAAGCAGAGTTAAAGCGATAAGCCGGAGATAAGCAGGTCGCATTAAGGCGGTGTTTTTAGCCCAGATCATTGTGATCAAATATCAGCCACTTCGACGTCCTTGCGGCTATTCTCGCTCTGTTGTACGATAATACATAGAGCCGAGTCCATTACGTATGCACGACGTCAACGTATCTGTTGATTTCGTGTCATCGTCTTTTGTTTGCGTTGCAGAGCACGGCAACCTGTTCAACGCTAAACAGCACTACGTTCACAGCCTACAACAACACGGGTAACCTAATCTTGGATATAGGCATGGTAGCTTAGCGACCTTATGCTGGTAAGCACACCCTCATGCTGGTAAGCATGAGGGTGTGGGTTCGATTCTCCGCCATGGTGGCAGCTCTTTGTTGGGAGTAAAATGTCAGAAAGCCCATTTCATATAGGATCCCTCTAAAAAATACTAAATTGTGAAAGGCAATTCACATATTCCTTCTCCCCCCCCCTCATCACGCTGCACGTTAAAGGCTACGTTACATAAAACTACGTCATTGTTTCGGCATTTAAAATCACGTCAGATATTTTCTATTATGTATAGGATGGCGCAGCTTCGAAGGTAAACTACAAAGGACTAGCAGTTCTCATAGTCTTTATTCACAGGCTTGTCGCTATCAGTCAAAAAAATAATAATAACGTAGTGTATTTGCATGCATGCTTCACTGCAAATGTCGTCGATAGTCTTCTGGCTGCCATACTATATTAGGCCTGGTGTCGTCCGCACGAGATTTGGCGCTATGTAAGATATGGACGCCACCTATAAGTGACAACGGGAAACGTGAGCTTGCGCAGATTCCAGGACCACTGCCAGGTGGCAGCACCATATTGTCCGCATCATGTATGGCATCGCATTTTCGTCGTACATAGTGTCGCATTTTCAGTGCATTTTAAGAAATACTAGGGTCTTTAAAATTACGTATCTCCGTATTTTCTAGTAAAAGAACACACCATCACCTACGTACTGATGTTGCGCCTCAGATATACTTAATATTTGCTTTTTGATTGACAATGTTCACAAGTATGAACGCAGCCACCAGTTGAATATGGCTGGGAGTTCAGCGAGCGCTTAAACTAGGTGCTAGGTGGCTGAATCATGAGACAGACAGACAGACAGACAGACAGACAGACAGACAGACAGACAGACAGACAGACAGACAGACAGACAGACAGACAGACAGACAGACAGACAGACAGACAGGCAGGCAGGCAGGCAGGCAGGCAGGCAGGCCAAAACTTCTGCGAGGCCCGTGGCATGTTGCGAGCTTTGCGGCCACAGCGTGAAGAGTCGAAACCATCGAAACGACAACAGCGCACATGGCGGCGTAGGTAAACGAAACCACATGAAGCCTTTTTTTTTTCGACAATTTTATTTGTAAGACTTTGGAGTGGTAAGCATAAAAAACCGTTGCTCATTTAATTTCGGGCATTCGGAAGCATGCAAAGTGTGAACGCGTAGAAAATTGTAAAATGACGCACTTTAGATGGCAGTGCGGACCAGCAAACAAACAGTCTCGCCGCACTGCACGATCGTGAAAGGCACGCAATTATGTTGACACCAATACAGAAAGTTTACCGAATACTGTAAACGAGTTGTTGCGAAATCTTGTGCTTCACAAGTGCAGGGACGTAGGCAGTATGCCTTTACTTACTGCAACTAAGGTTTCGTGCAGTGCGATGGATATATCAGCCAGCGCTGGACAGCTTCTGTGCTCCGTGCATCGGCGTTGGGGCTATGCGTAGTATGCATATACCTTCTTTGCACATGAACGCTGATGCATGCATATTGTTCACTGCTGTGCGCGCTAAAATGTCTAAAATGTTACTTACGCGGCCTTTATTTTGTGTAAACATCGATCGATTGACTTGCAATAAAACGATTTATTGTTGCAAGCTTGTGTGACCAGCGTTGTCATTTCACTCGGCCTGTACGCGGCATCACAACTTACTGAAGTAAGTACGCAAGATACTTATGAGCTTATATTGAGCAGTTTACTGCAATGTACTATGTGAAAACGATATATATTGAGAAAGGGCGCTGCTACAATGAGCGGCGGTCAGCCATGACGCAGAAGCAGACGACGACGATGTCGTCTGCTATGCGGAAGGCCAGCCGCTATATCGAAACACCCTGGTGTTTTTGAAACCTATTTCATTTATACGCAAATAAAAATTATACAAACAATATTCTTAGTTATATTTGGTTCAAAAATATGTTTATGTGTAGAAGGTAACGAAACCTTTTTCACTTATCAGTAAAACAGTCATTTTGCAATCTTTTCACGATTCCCTACAGAACACTGACGGCGCTACCGTCACTTCCAAATTGCTGTACCCATTGCCTCTATGGACATGTCACTCCACTGCTTCTGCTTTCAAGTATCCCAAGAAGTCTTTAATATTCTGGCTGAAGACCAGCAAGTACCATTGCAGCGGAACTTCAACAACACTTGCCATGGCCTGCCAAGCTATCTGCATGCGTTTTTTCTCCGACAGTGAAGTAATAAACGTCCTATCGATCGATCGACTGACTGAATGCTTCTTAATCTTAGTTACTTGAACCGAACCAGCGTATTCTACAATAAATGAGGGCCACGGGAAAGCTCACTCCTCTGATAAAGAAAGACGTGACAGGGAGGTGTGATCTAGGTTCATGCTATCGACACTACCTCCCCTCCTCCTCCTCTTTTTTTTATTTCAGTTTCGGTGATCTGCACGCTGTGGCAACAAGATGGTGCCCAAAGCATATTTCCGAACAAACCAGTTGCACAATCCCTTTCGGCTGTCCACCACGTCTTGAGCCGCATGGATAACCGACTGCGGCATTCACGATGTTCATGTGTCGTGTCTCATCGTCTTCGTATACCTTGAGAATACAAGTGCCTTGCACTGAAGGACCACCCTGCAGCCACTTCAGGAAAGCCAGCGAAGGCACGTGAGTAAAGCATCATCTCTCGCGTTTACTTCCCGTAAATTGACTGTGGTGATATGGCACACACTGAAATAACGCACATGCAAACGTCCGGTCGAAATTAGACTGCATGACGCGATTGTAGGCAAAGTCACATTCAAAAGGAGATCGGCACCAATCCGCATCCATAAGCAATCACAGCGCGCGCACTTGTATAATCGCAGTGTTTGTTTCCCTTTGGTACAGTGGCGCTTAGAAAACGTCCACGCATGGAATTTCCGGCAAATTGCCAGAACTTCTTACCTGTATGTTGTCCCAGATCTACGTCATAGTGCAGTGCATCACCACAGCCAGCCGTAGGGAAAGCACATCATATTATACGTTATATCCGGCATACCGCGCATTCCATAAGCATCGGTAAACAACCTGTATCTTGTTCTGCAGGGTCTGCAGGGTCTGCAGGGTCTGCAGGTATCCATTAACTTGTGCAAATGAGAGGCGCAGTAAATTTAATTGTTTTTCGAAGATGACAAGGTATTGCTGTCTGTCCGTCTGTCTGTCCCACGGAGAGATATCTAATCAATTTGTAATTATGACGACCTGCTTTATTCCGCACAAAACATCCGACCACTTCGATTGCCTTAGTGTGTGGTCTGCAGCACTGCGGTAAAAAATGATAAATACAGTCCACATTTATGAACAGTCATTAACTAGATCGTCACTGAACGCGATAATAACGCGCAGTTTCACAAAGTTAGCCCTACCCATTGGTGGGAAGGATCACGAGTGTCGTAGCTTTAAGAACCCCAAAACAGTATGCTTCGGCAAAATTTTTAAAAGATAACGAACCAGCGCCGTAATTCTAATGGAACAAATCTACTGCCTCTGTCACTGCGCGAAGTTAACACACCCTCACCATCAGAGGCGTATAGCCATAAGTTTGCTTCGAAGGGGAGGTTAAGGGCACCTCCTTAATACTATTCGGGGAGGGAACCCACTTGTGGCCATTTTTTCCCGCTCTATACCATGGCGGAAAGAAATTTTGGAGGGGGGGGGGCAATGGCTCACGGGCCCAGTGTGGCACTCCCTGGTTAGGCTCTTGCTCATCATACTTGACCTCACGATAGCAGGTGACTCTTCTATCAGTAATGGTCTGTTCGTCCATTAACAAAGACTACAATGCACAATAATCCTTGGCATAATGTTAGCAGTAATCATACGAGATACAAATTTCTTTAAGTATTTTCCAAGGTGTGTGCGTCAGCAGTATAACCTGTTTTGTCTAGTTTGGGATGCAGATCCTGATGTTTCACGAATGTCTCTGCATCGCATTTCACAGAGTTTTAATCCAAAGGTTTAAATACTTCCCATACGAGCGCGCAGAGGGGAACTCGGCGCTTCTGTAACTGACGTCTGTGATTAAACATATGTGGCGATCATTGTGCGTGTGTTGCCCGAGCCAAATGCCTCGCCTTGATTCGTGCCAGGAAAGTTCCCAAATAATATCTGGTCCTTCTGATTCCTGCCATGACTGAGTACTCAGACGTCTAGACGTCCGATGTGGCGTGCCGTTTACAATACGCTAAATTTCCGCCACTTCATGAGAAATACCTTATGTTAAATGCTAAATCAGATAACGTTAAATGCTAATTCGATAATTGCAATTCAGATGCAAGATTTTTCAACAAAAGTATTAGTGCCAGAAATAGTTTTAAAAGCCCAGACTTCCACTCGCACGTGACGCCTAACAAGCAGAAAGTGACTCCTGTAGCTCTGTACTTATACAAGGTCGTCCGAAAAAAAAAAATGCTTCGAGGCAAACTAAAGCAGTACAAATTGACCAGCCGTGTGACAAGCGGCACTCAACATATAGCGCGCTTCCTAACAACCAACGCGCTGGCTGCAACATGGTGTCGCTTTCGTGCGGCGTTTTAGGAACACCTCGCCCGCACCACCCGAAGAAGTGTCGCCGACTTGCGCAACCGAGGCACAAACCGCTCCTGACATGACGTATTGCTGCTCGCTCGAGAAGGACGCTCCGTTGGTCACGGCGGCGTGAATGCCTGCAGTCAACGCGACGCATCCTCCGACCTTCAAAGACGAACAATCGTCGTGTCACGAAGGCAGTCGCTCACGCGACTGAGTGAGTTCGAAATATTGTTTTCGATACGTGGCCCTCCATTGTTTCACCACACCTGCGCACATACCTGCGTGCATGGCCCTGAGCTGGCAGAAAGAAAAACGGTTCAGCCAAACATACTCCTGGTGTAATTCATAGGTTGCTTGTGGCACGTTTCATTTTGTTCTTTAGGATTTATAGCAGCGACGCAGTCGAACTCGCCAACACCGATAGATCAATTTCACCAAGTTCACAGAGCATGCCCCGCACCCCGCCCAATGCAATGATTAGTGTATAACGCAGTTTTTTTTTGCTGTGATTTAATACGTTCTAGTTGACACTGAGGACTCGCTGACAACGATTCCTTTCTATTCGGTGCGCATTGGGTTAATTTAAGGCTGTGAGATTTTCTTGAACATCACACTTGATTCATGGATGGGGTTTAACGTCCCAAAACCCCCATCATAATTATGAGAGACGCCGCAGTGGAGGGCTCTGAAAGTTTGGACCACCCATAGGGTTCATTAACGTGCACCAAAACCGGAGCACAGGGGCCTACAACGATTTCGTCTCCATCGAAAATGCAGCAGCCACAGCCCGGATTCGATCCCGTGACCTGTGGGTCAGCAGCCGAATACCTTATCCACGCAGCCACCGTGACGGGGCTCAACATCGCACTTTCTATGTAATTTAATTCTCGCCGCACTTCATTGCCAATGGCTGTGCTCATCATATATAGTGTGAACACGAAACCTTGCTAACTGCATTGGTCCTTCAGCTCGTTGAGGACCAGTGCATGACATATATGAGCAAGAACAATCATTTGCGCATGTCTGAATGTTCTTTAATATAAAGCAAACACACTCTCATAAAAAAAGGAAAGAATCAACATACCTGTGTCAATACCACTTCTATATGTTATAAACAGTGGTTGATCAAAGAATGGCCTCATTCAGGTGCGCCTTCCATTTGTTCACATCAGGACGAAACGACGAAAGTCTCATGCCAGAAAGGCTAACCTGCGGCACGAACAACCGCGTTGACTATATTTCGTCTTCACTTTCTTCCCCATCCAAGCATTGTTAACGCGTCTATATTTTTTTTTACATATATGTAGTGCCATGGTTTATACTGATATATCTGCGTCTCGCCTGCTCGGTACATCCCCTCTCTTTTGTAATGCGCACACATGAGCGTGCGCGCTAACACTCATGCACTGTTCGAGACGTTAGGGACAAAGACAAAATGTACAAAGGTTACAAAAGGTTAAATGGTGGTGTAAATACGCCCTCTTTCTCACCTGCTGAGAAACGTTCGGGTACAGACGTGTCTTATTTTTTTGTGTGTGTGGGCACCGCCATGTTTCTAGCAGGCGGTTTTTTTCTGGTCTGGCAACCTATCTGGCACGCGATAATCTCGCTATTTGCATACAAGGTATGCGTGCGGTGGCAACAAGTAACAAGCTACGCCAGTGCTTGTGAGCGCGGGTTCAAATCCCGGCTGCGGCGGCTGCATTTCCGATGGAGGCGGAAATGTTGTAGGCCCGTGTGCTCAGATTTGGGTGCACGTTAAAGAACCCCAGGCGGTCTAACTTTCCGGAGCCCTCCACTACGGCGTCTCTCATAATCATATAGTGGTTTTGGGACGTTAAACCCCACATATCAATCAATCAATCAGTGCTTGTGACTTGTTGGCAAACCTAGCATAAAAGACAGTGGGGCTTGAACCCGGGCCCACTGGGTGGCAGCCCAGAATTATACCACTGAGCTACACTGGTGCTTGTGACTTGTTGCCAAACTTGCCTTAGGCAGGCTTTATGTAGGGAAAGCAATCACGTTAATACGACTTATAAAGCGTTTTACAACAGCGAAAGAACAACCAGTCATCGCACAGTGTGAATAGCGTAACGAGTGGGCCGTTCGATGCTTCAAACCATCACAAAAGCTTGTTTTTGTTCCCCTATAAACTGTCGTGCATACCCACTTCAGCCATTATTCCTCATTATCGTCAGCCACTGCATGAACAATTGACACGAAAGTCCTTGCAACTGTTCAGCGGATCCCACGACGAAAAATAGTAAAGCAAATGCCGGACTACTACCCAAAAGTATTATTAATGCCATAGTGGGTATCAAGCAAACGTGCTTGTTACCCAATGAGTGTTTTGAAAAGGCTCTGAAAAGTCACACTTCTAGCTTTCACTGTGACTGTGCTGCGCCTTCCGCGCAGGCCTGGCGTTTTTTTAAATGCGAAGCATTTCTTGGCGAACTTCGGCAAATTTGACCTTATCTATCTATCTATCTATCTATCTATCTATCTATCTATCTATCTATCTATCTATCTATCTATCTATCTATCTATCTATCTATCTATCTATCTATCTATCTATCTATCTATCTATCTATCTATCTATCTATCTATCTATCTATCTATCTATCTATCTATCTATCTATCTAGCAGCTTACGTTTGGGTGTTCTCGTGGCCACCTCGTCAGCTTGGTGTGAACCAAAATAAGCACGGGAGGGTAAGGTGGTTTGACAAATATGACGCGCTGGTCAATCCATGAATAATGTCACAGTCCCGTCGCGTACGTCGTCAAACACTTCCCGCACAATAGTGCCACATACCCACGGGCGGGTATACGTGCCACTGCAGGGTATGCGTGTATGTGCCATAGGTGGGGGGGGGGGAGGAATAAACAACAAGAGGGAAGGCAGGGAGGTTAACCAGGTACATGCCCGGTTTGCTACCCTAAGCTGGGGGAATAGGAAGGGGGCATAAAGATGAGAGAGAGAGAGAGGAAAGAGAAGAGAAAGAGAGAGAAAAAAAGGAGGATTGTCAGTCAATCGGCTGGCGCGTATGCAGCGGAGGCACTACACAAAAGTTAAAGGTGGTCACATAGGCCTGTAGTCCTCAAAAAGCACAAGACAGCTTTGACTGCTTTTTGAGCCGACGAAAGGCGATGACGGTGTTCCAGTAACATCTGCATAGAGAGTGGCCGATCGTCCAATTGTCGCAATGCGTCGGAAAGCTTCTGTCTTTCAGAGGCAAATCGAGGGCAATGGCATATCAGATGGTCGATGTCTTCTTTGGTGCAGCAGACGTCGCATTCCGCATTGTCGGTCAATCCGATGAGGGCTCTATATGCTTTTGTGAAGGCAACCCTCAACCAAAGGCGACAAAGAAGTGAAGCTTCACCTCGACGAAGTCCGGATGGAGGTCGAAGTTCCAGTCGAGGGTTTATTTGGTATAGTCTCTATGTCTTATGCTTGGGGTGTTCCACTCCTGCAGACTCATACTACGTGCGTTAGGTGATTGACAATATCGGAACGACGAAAACACACACAGGATATTTTAACGCGTGAGCGTTAAGCAATACCCAACATCGGCAGCATCGACCCAATGAAGGCATATAATAAATGTCAGTGTTAAGAAAACCTTACATGGGCAGCCTCACAGCCGGGATTCGATTCCGCGACCTGCGGGTCAGCAGCCGAGTGCCTTAGCCACTATAGACCACCAGGGCGGGGCTCCTTGCCCGATGCAAAGGTATATAAGGCACACAACGAAAGGAAAATGCTCGAAGAATGATAAAGCGTGGGCGCTAAAGCATATGGAATGGTTTTTACTTTGTACACGTCACTGTACAAGCCAGGCACACACCGAGAGAGAACCTCTGCGGAAAAAAGAAAACTCAACACTGAAGCCGAGAGACGTCGGGGTGCCTCTCTTCAGTAGCCACAATACCTTCTCGCTCAAAAGGTGGGTGGCCACGACGCCGGATATAAAACTATGTTCCGTGCTTCCCCCAGTACACGTACGCACGCACGCTGCACACAACGTCGCGTTGTTCTAGCATATTGCAAGAAGTGGACGCAAAAGCACCTGCACGCGCACGCTATACGCTCAAGTCTTCTTTGTACATACCGAGAAGAAACAGTGCAGGCCATTCGCTTTTGTGTGTGTGTGTGTGTGTGTGTGTGTGTGTGTGTGTGTGTGTGTGTGTGTGTGTGTGTGTGTGTGTGTGTGTGTGTGTGTGTGTGTGTGTGTGTGTGTGCTTCCTGAAGGCAGGCGAAGAACCAGCGTCTTGTCTGCCGCCCTCCTCGGTGGTATAGTGGCTAAGGTACTCTGCTGCTGACTCGCACGTCGCGGGATCGAATCCCGGCTGCATTTCCGATGGAGGCGGATATGCTGTAGGCCCATGTGCTCAGATTTAGGTGCACGCTAAAGAGCCCCAGGTTGTCGACATTTCTGGAGCACTCCACTCCGGCGTGTCTCTTAATGATATGGTGGTTTTAGGACGTTAAATCCCACATATGAATCAATCAGCGTCTAGCCTGCCACCTTGTTTGTTCTTTGTATTTGCGGCATTTCGGTGGCATCCAGTTTTGTGCACCCTTCATTGGTGGCTTGATGGAAAGCCTCGCCAGGTGTAGGCTCTCGACCGGCGTGCAGTCGACAACATTTATATACAGACAGAGTGTCCCACATAACTTGAGCCAAGAATTTGATATTGAAAGGCTCTTAGGAGGCGAATTGAACCAAACGCATACTACTGACACTAGCCTGTAGGTACTCAGGCTATTTTTTTTATTTCTCCCGATACTAAGTAATTAATAATTATTAATTGCCTATTTTTTAAATTATGCACTGCAAACTGAAGATATGAAAACGGAGATGTTGGGCACTTCTCGACACCACCGACTAAATGGTTTCCTGTGTGATACGTCTAGCGGTGTTATTCTTCCCTCGTTGTAAAAAAAGCAGGCGAAATGTGAAAAGAAGCCGTGTGACGGACCACGAGTGTACTCCTATAGTGCTACTATAGGCTTTCTTTACAACGCGGAGAAAAATAACAGCACTAAACGTACCGTACAGGAAACGATTTAGTCGGTGATTTCTAAAAGTGCTCTACATCTCAGTGTTCGTATATAGGGTTTCCAGCCCATTAATAAAAATAAGTTATTAAAAATCAATAATTAATTAGTATCGGGAAAAATAAAAAAATAGCCTGAGTGCCTACAGGCTAGGGCGAGTAGTAAGCGTTTGGTTCAATTCGCCACTGAAGTATCTTTGATTTTCGAATTCTTGCCTCAAGTTATGTGGGACGCCCTGTATATAACGTGGGTAGACAACGCTGTCTCCTCGAAGTGGGGTGCTGCGAAGGCAGCGAGTATGCAGTGGGAGACAGCGCTTTCGCGGGTAGGCATGGGCGCGTGCATGGGGTATTCGCTTTTCGAAAGCGTACCGTTCATTCGACAGCCCCGCCGCGGTGGTCTAGTGGCTAAGGTACTCGGCTGCTGACTCGCAGGGCGCGGGTTCGAATCCCGGCTGCGGCGGCTGCATTTCCGATGGAGGCGGAAATGTTGTACGCCCGTGTGCTCAGATTTGGGCGCACGTTAAAGAACCCCAGGTGGTCGAAATTTCCGGAGCCCTCCACTACGGCGTCTCTCATAATCATATAGTGGTTTTGGGACGTTAAACACCACATATCAATCAAATCAATCAACCGTTCATTCGACAATTTTCCCGCGCCTGAGGGACGCGCGAAAAGGACACCGCGAGAAGCGAAGCGCGCGGTGCGTCAGGCCACTCGAGAGAAAAACGAGCTGAGATAGTGGAGGCATACGAAAGAAAAAAAAAATCACTGCATATCCACGGAATGAATCATGACGAGTGGGGCGAAGCGTCCGTGCATCTGTCTCTCTGTCCGTCCTCTCCTATCACACTATAAGAGCACGCATCAAACGGATGGACGGACGCTTCGCCCCACTCATCATCATTGACTGCGTGGACATTGTGTAAGTTTTCCACTATAAGAGCGCCATCTATCCTCTTTTATCGTCAACTATACGAAACCCACTAACGCCTTCTAGTGACATTAGTTCCAAGAGCCTTTGCACACAACGCCATCTAGTGAACAATTCTCAAAGCCAACTACAGAAGTGGCGCTAATACAGCACACTACCAGGGAACGACCCACACGCATACTACTCGCACTAGCCTGTAAAGAAAGCCCGCGAAATGTGAAAAGAAGCCGTGTGACGGATCGCGAGCGCACTGCTACAGTGCTGCTATATAGGCTTTCCTCACAATGCAGAAAAAATAAGGGTGCTAGGCGTACCGTTCAGGAAACAATTAAGTCGGTGGTTTCTAAAAGTGCTCTACATATCAGTGTTCATACATGGAGCTTCCAGCCCATAAATAAAAAGTAGGTAATTAAAAATTAATAATTATTTAGTATCTGAAGAAATAGAGGCGAAGCTCCTTATAATAGGGGCGAAGCTCCTGATAAGGAGCTTCGCCCTATTATAAGGGCGAAGGAGCTTCGCCCTCCTTATAAGGGCGAAGCTCCTTATAAGAAGCTTCGCCCCTAAAATTTGGTCGAGCGCACCTCGTCATGTCCGTCGATCTTAGCACTACCAAGAGCCAAATTACGTAAGGCACTTCATTTCCTTCCTCCGTGACGCTTCATCTACTATGCGACTCATGTGCTACAGCTGGCCACATCTCTCCGGTTTCTGTCTGGACACGCAGCGCTATCAGGTGGCGATCGCGCAAGGTACGTGAGTTGTCTGCGAGATTCATGCATCGATGCTGTGATGCATATATGAGCTGCAGTCGGGGTGCTCTCTGGTGCGTCCCTTGAACGCGGTACAACCTATATGTATTGCCACGCCCTAACGCAGTCAACGAAACATCACCCCCTTTCCTCTAATGCTCGGCCTCTGAGACCCACGGCGCGCGAGTTAATGTTGGTAGTGAGATATTTTTTTCGCCGCCCGCGATCATTTGTGGGAAAAAGACGAACTTCTGAGCTGTTGTGCTTAAGCAGCTCTTGCACGGGAAGTGTGTACGACTTTACCCTGAAGGCGATATTTTATTGTTTTTTTTTAATCCAGAGCAGCAGCATAAGCTTCACATATGAAAACAACTAACTTTGGAATTTAAAAAAAAAAACAAGTTTGTAAAGGGCCAGCTGAGAGGAAATGATTGAGTGTCCCTTGAAAAACTGGCAGCTCGCCCGTCAGCAATGACGACGACTACGCCCTAACGTCGTTGACATTGTCGCCGTATCGCTGCTCGAATACATAATGACCCAAGCTTGCAGACAGTTAAGAAAATAACCAGAAGGGACTGGAAATGACGCTCTATACTTCCTGGCGAGCGTTAGTTCCCAAGAGAACGCGATGTCGACGGTTAAGGAAAACTGACGGTGTCGTCTATAGGATAATGGCCGAAACACTGACGGAAGTTCGTTCTGAACGTATCTATCGATAACCCGTCAGAATACGCGGTTTGCGTATTTTCGTTCGCGAATATGTCCTGAATAAGTTGACAATCTACAGTGCGAGCCTTGTTGTAATCGCAGGGGGTATACCTGTAGTTGCTATTCACCACGTGTATAACCACCTCTGCTTCTGTTCCGTTCTGTTCTGTTCTGTTCTGTTTTAACTGTTTTGCTGTAGAGATGTTGAGGTGCCTATAGCCTCGGCTACTCCATATCACAAAGTTCTTCAGCGAAAAATAAAATAATAATACAGAACGGTACGCTGCGAAGCAAGCGAATTCCGGGAAGTTTACCGAGCGAGTCGGAGCAATACAAAATAATAATATTAAACAACACTAAGGTAAAAGAGAAGTCTCTCGGGAAAGCCGCGTCGCCGGACTCTCCATCATTAGCAGTCATCGACGCGCGGGCCCTCAAATCTATATCGGCGGAGAAACGAGCTTTCTTTATTTTCGAGTGGAAGCATCATTTTGTTCGGGGCGCTGATGCTATTGGCCGCCTGCGCCTCGGCTGACATCGAATGAGTGAACGTCCCAGGAAGACGAAGCCGTAGAAGAAGCACGGCGCTGAGAAGCTGAGAGGGCAAGTTCGAGCGCGTTATGAATCGCATACTTCATTCTCCCCAACGGGCCACAACTGCTCCGCGAACGGAAGCTGCAGCACGCGAGCAACAAAAGATGCGAGCACGCGATTGCTGGCCGCCGCCGCCACAGGCCGTGTCTGTCGAAACTTGTTGACCCTGAGCACGAAACGAGCTCGCAGCCGAGTAGTTAATCACGCGTCGAATGGGGGCTATGCGCGCGCGTCGAGACTTTGGGGACCACGGCCGCGCTGGCAGTGAAAAACTGTGTTTGTGGCCGGCAACCAATGAGCGGTTCCTATCGAAAAGCAATCAGCGCGCCCCGCCCCAGAATTCACACACTCGTTCCAGTTTGGACGCAAATGAAACGCCTGATTTATCTCCGCGTTCGGTTGGCGTGCGCTCGGTGCGCCCGGCGCGGCTCTTGCGTGCACCGGCCGCTCTGACGTCGGAGCGAAAGACGAAAACAGGAACCCCGTTTATCAAAAAGCGGCCCGCAGAGCCGCCCGGGCAGATATTTATTGCGCCGAGATTCGCCACTCCTTGCTATTATACTTTTTTTTTTCCTATTTGCATTCCAAGTAGGCGACGGGCAAGAGCATATATGGCCGCTCCTTCAACGTGTGGCCATTTACCTGTAACTCCGTTGAGCCGACGGAATGGCGCACTTTTATGTTATTCCGCGAAGGGGTAAGAAAGTCAGCCTCGAATACTGGTCTATTGCGCAAAACGACAAGGTGACAACAGTCGTTATACAGGTGCCGCTTGGGATTGCATCCTCGCATATATACGTGTAGCCTTGCTTCCTATATAGCAAAGTACTTCTGCTGGAAAACAAATGCATCTCCTTTCGCAACGACGCGATGAAGTCCAATCGCAAAGAAGTCTAAGCTGCAGTGAGGTGATATATGATGCTATAACGTGACGCGCATGAAGAATAATGGCATTCCGGAGTTTTACGTGCCAAGCAGCCATGCTTTACGACAGCCTCAAGAAAGACACGCTAGGTATATACTAACAACTGTACACAAAAATTAACTTGCCGAATTCCCCATTTCTTTAACGTTCACCCCAACACGTAATGACATTAATTGAAAAAACAAAAACAAGCTCCTACTTAATGTATTCGGGAAGATACACACATTTCCTTTAAACATGCAAAGAGGCTTTCACACCTTCTTCGACCCCCTATCCTGTGTAATTTTAACATACTCCACGCATGCCTCTTTATTTCTTTCTGGTAGCATTTCTTGTGCATAAGTCGTTCTCTTTGTTCATTATGGTTTCGCATGTTAATCACAATTAAGTACGTATTTTTGAGTCTAATTTTTAAAAACACTGCGATGTTTGATTCCACCGTTCATTCACACTTGTTTTGTCACGTGTGACTGGTTATACGTGGGCGATTGGTGCTTTGTCTGGCTCTTTGCCTTAAGTTAAGCCGAACCCATATAGGCTATGCATACAGGTCGTCTGAAAAACATATATAGATCACCTATCTTCTCTGAAGTAGGAGCGAGAGGTTCGGGGCTCAAAAAGATGCTCATTTCTGCGTTGTACGGAACCGAGCTCGTTCTTGCTGCGCCGTGAGTGACCAAGTGTGGAGCTGCGCGTCAAGGAATAGAAATGCCACCATTCGAGATGAATATGCCGAACACTCCCGAGCAGCGATTTGGTACGCCTCTCCCACCCTTTAGGAAAACGGGCAGGCTGGCCAGCGGAACTGCGGGAATCGAGCCCAGTATTTCCCTCATCGGGAGCGGATGTCTTCCTTCACCTCCTGCACTGCAGTCTGGAAGTGGGAGGTGTAGGAGCAGCTGCAGTGGTGATGGGAAATGAACGAACACGCGAGGGGGGACCGCTCCGAAGACTAACTCCAAGAACGATACTTTCCTTATTCAGGACTGTCTGATTGCTGTAAATGCTCGGTCGAAAGAAGCAGGCTGTTGGTTCGTGCTCATCACTGTCTTCACGCACTGTGTCACCACCATACCGTCTCTCGCCCGCACGCGTTTCTAAAAATATTAGTTTTTTTTTCTTTGTGGTTATCCATCTTCAGCTTATGCTATACCACGAGGTTCGCCGTTTCTGTCGCCCGCTCCTTGGTTTAGAGACTGATGAACTGTCTCTGACAGAGCATCGGCCCCCACGTTTCCGCCGCGCACTACGCTGTGCAGCTGGCCCGCAAAGCAGTGCAAACGCGGTGTTGAGTGACTGCGAACGAGAGCGAGAGGGATAAAGCTGTGCGAGAGAATGCTTGCACAGACTGCCGTTGAACGGGAGCGAATCCAGACTGCATCGTGAGGGTGTTTTCTCTTCCGATCCGTCATGCCCGCAGAGCTACTCGCGAGTAGCTGCACCGTGTACAGCTTTCACAGACGCGAATCTTCTTCAGCGGCCGCCCCTCCCCCATGAAGTCTCGTTATTGTTTTTATTTATTTCTCTACTCTCCCGCCCACATCTCGCGCTCTGCATGTTCAGCCGTTCTGCAGAGCAAGATGGGGGATGCGCGGGATATAAATGAACGCGAGGAAACGAAAACCTGTCCGCGAAAAGAACTCGGAGCAGACAGGCAGAGTGGTGTGAACGAATAAACAAGAGTGGCGCGGCGCCGAGGAAATCGCGGGCGGACAGAAATCTAAACGGCAGGATTCGTTTACGTTCCCTGCTTCGAAGCTCGACTCGCGGTGCGTTTTTAGACCGGTCGTTTTAAGGCAGCTTCCGAACGGATACGCTAATGCGAAAATTGCGGGATCGGTTCACGCAGGTCGCGAGTTTTTTTTTTTTTACCACCTTATTTTGCCGTTATTTTATTAACCATAATCACTGCAGTTAGCTAAGAAACAAAAATAACGTTTTTGACAATAGGACCTTCTCCTAATCTGCACAAATTTCGTAATTTATTCGATGACTTCCTCCACTTCGGCGTCTCTCATAATCATATGGTGGTTTTCGGACGTTAAACCCCACATATCAATCAATCAATCAATCAATCGATGACTTTATAAAACCATGTCTGACTGACTCTGATAATTTGCATCCTTTGGCATATGTTACGTAGGTAGGGTGTGAATAACGGAAACAAGCCTCTATATCAATTCAACTTCTTATCTTGCTTACGCTTTAACGTTGTATGACCTGAGTTGGTGCTTCTGGTGCGGCTATAATCATTCTTCGCTGTAGCCATTTCAGGTAGTTTATGCTCACACAGAGCTTTACTGCTGTGACTAATACGTCTGTATACACCCACGCATACTGAGATGACTCGTTACGTAGTGTAAATAGTGCAGAAACCGATAAAGAAATCATACCTTTTTCACCACTCATCGTTCTTTTTTTCTTCTTCTCGTCGTGTTGCGACGATTGGACGATCGGCCGCTGTGCGTGCGGGTGCTGTTACGTCAACGTCTTTATCAGTTGTCGGCCCACAAGGCAATAAAAACACTTCTGTGCCTCTTGAAGACCGTGGGCCTGTTTATAGACCTTTGACAATCGTATAGTGCAACCAACACTTTATTTTTATAGCGGCACATACTTGCTCTAAAATCCTAATATTTTGCATGTGCACTAGATGTGCGCCGTAAGGCCGGTGTTGTGTAGGAAGTGAAGCAGTGTCTCGTGTAATTCGTGGTCATGTATCCAACGGTCATAGCTGGTTACGTCCCTGAGGCGAAGGCCCGCTTGCAGAAGGTGACGGGAGCATTCGTTACTGCAACCCTTGGCATGCATGTCCAAATAAGACGGTACGCAACTGTTTGCAACCGACTCGTATAACTATCAGCGCATTTATTGGACACGTCCTTCTTCTCTATACACCCCTCCCCCAGTGTAGGGTAGACAACAGTTCGTAATTGTGGTTATACTGGTTAACGTCCCTGCCTTCTCTGTTTCGTTTTTTTCCCTTGCTCCTATTATTTGCGTTTGATTGAATCTTAAATGCTATCTAATACCCATTTCATTTTTCTACCTTTATCTTTTTTTCTTCTGTTTCTTCACTGCCGCATGACCACAACATCAAAACCCAAGGCGCGAGTATATAATCTCGCATTAGCACTTTCGCTAAACAAAAGTCAATTACGACCAGTAGAGACCTCCAGAAACGGAGTCCCATTGTGTACACAGACGCTCTTACAACTCAACTCCATGTAACATTTGTTCCCACGATGTCATTTCCGTGCAGCCGCTTGTAGTCGCTACACAAATTGCTCACGCCGAAGGAAGACGTCTTTATTTCACTCTCAATTAGAGGAAGCCCGATTGAGCGGCGTTGTTTACACGAGCGCGTCTATACGCCTTCCGTTATACTGAGCACTCGCCGCTGACCTTATCAAGCGGAGGCCACCAATGGTGCAATTACCGCCACGCAACAAGAATAATGTTCCGTCGCGGCGTTAGATGTATACACGAGATATACGCACACAGAGTCGTGCGGGCATCGAGAGCACGCACGCAACGTTTCTTCGACGGAAAGGCCAGTCAACGTAGTTTTCCTATGGTGCTCGCAATTTTTTTTTTCATCCTACCCTCTTGCGTCCGGCACCCTTTATCGGTAATGAATTCCGGAAACTGGAAAGTCGGGTCGGCCGGCGGGAATCTGTGAAAGAAACGCGCATCCTTTTCTTTTCTTTTTTTTTTGTTCCTTTGTGGCCGAGCGCGCGCGTGCATTCGCGGCTTGTACGACACGCGTCGATGCGTACGAAGGCTTCCGGCTTGCAAAAGCCCACGTGCACGCAAGGAACTGCGACGCTCTTCAAGAAAGCACAGGCGATCGGCGTCGAGATGAAATGAGGGAACTCAGTTCGCGCGTCGTCCCGACGCCAAAAGGCGTATCAACATGCGCGTATCTTTTACGTTTCGTCTAACGTTGTACGATAGAGGGGTCGGCACGGGTTTTCGCGGGTTTATTGTACAAGGCGTCAAAACGCGATAATATCCTGCACGGCCTCGATCGACTTAGCAGAACACTCACGCGAGGTATCGACGAGGGGCTGCGTCTGCTGGAAGGGTGATGTGAACAAGAGACAATCATGCGTGTCATGCACAGTCCCATATGAAATATGAAGCATGCATGAATGTGGGTTAGGAAAAAAAAGACGAACGCCGATGTGACCAGGCCCGGCATTGATGCGCTTTCTTATATCAGGTGTAGTCGATGAACCGTACCGCTTGCAAAGTAGATTTTGGTGACGTCACCAGCGACCGGCAACTATATAGAGCCAGAAATAGTGGACTGCCCGTTTTTCGGTCCCCGCACTTGTGTACAGTCTGTTATGGTTTAATGTATACCCATAATTTTGAGTAGCTCAAGAAGCAGAGGCGTCACCGACGTCCACAGCTTCTTGATATATATATATATATATATATATATATATATATATATATATATATTTCATTAACGAGGGTCTCGTACTGGCAGAGTTAGTGACATTAGGTTGTATACGAGGGACTATTGGTCAGCGGCCGACTCGTAATAAGTTCACGTGCTAGGTGACGCCAAACAGGCTCATAAAGAATGTGCCACACTCGCCGCCATGGCTACTATAGTGGACAGGGCTCGCTTCTGAAAGAGTAAACATGAAGTTTCAATTTATTATACTAATCATTTGTTTTTTTTTTGCCTTTTGCTCTATAAATAACGACAGACCTAAGGCGTCATACATGATATTAACTGTCGAGCCATAATCAACCTGCAAACGTCATATAAACGACGCTTTACCACTTCCAGAAAAAAAGTTATATCAATATAAGGGTGTATTACTTGAATTGTGTTGCTGCAAGGCTGCATTCGCAAGCAACTCTCACGGTGGAATGATTTGTAAGACTGTATATTGCATAAGGAACCTCTAGCAAGTATATACTGAAAGCCAGTTCTGAAAATTGGGTCCCAAGTTTTCATGTATACTGTATCTATTTTAAAGTCTTCCACAAGGGGCCAGAAGAAAAACCTACACTATAAGCCTGATAATGTATTCCAAGTTTAGTTTTTTCTTCAAAAATGAAGTACTGGTTGAACATTTGAAGGACAGGACACCTGATACTCATGGCCGATATGTTTAGATCACTTGTGTCGTTTCAACAACGAGGAATTTTAATGAATATGCTGGTATTCTTCGCTGTATATTCTATTAGCGAAGGCTACTACACACGCCTAGAGTATACCTATGCGGCAACAATGCTTCGCGGGCCCGGAACTTGGCCCCAAAGTGCTCCAGCGTCTCGCTGAAGCGGCTGATGTTGCCCGCACGCACTGCTGCACAGACGGGGCAGGTTCCTACGGCGCAAGTATCGATTGATATGTGGGGTTTAACGTCCCAAGATTATGAAAGACGCCGTAGTGGAGGGCTCCGGAAATTTTGACCACCAGGGGTTTTTTTAACGTGCACCCAAATCTGAGCACACGGGCCTACAACATTTCCGCCTTCATCGGAAATGCAGCCGCCGCAGCCGGGATACGGTGCAAGTATTCGGTACGGCGTTCGTATAAAGTAACTAAAAGAAGTGGAACACACCATGCATTCCCCCTTTCCTCCCACGTCGCTTACATTACACATCCCAAGTGATACGAGAAGTGTCAGGAGGAATTTCTCATACGAACGCCTGAAACATAAGAGCTTTGACAAGAGAACATGGTGCCGGCTTTGCTGTTGCCATGGATATCCAGACGTTTCTCCAGCCACATCGTCTGTCACGCTTTCTTTCCGAATTAACAACAGTATTTAGTCTTTATACACACCGTTGATCAGATTCCTGTAGGAGAGCAGCCATAACCACGAACGTTTCACGTATTTCTCTGCAGATCACTTACTCGAAGCATCGTTTCTTTCCCACATCAACGCATGGAATGACGTCTTCCGGCAACTCTTGAACGCAGCAGCGCGAGCGGGCTTTAGTACAGGCTGGCCCCTGTTAAGCCCGAAAAGCCGAAACGGCAGCTCCTTTGATGGCATCCAGGCGCATTGCGAGCAGTGAAGGGTCTCTGTAAGCGTCTCCCACCGCACATTCCCTCTCTCTCTTTTCATCTCTCGCGGCTTTTGAAGGGCGGTTGCGACAGCGGCCCAGGGCACCGCATCTACATGGAATCAATGCGTGTGCACGTGGAACGTCTCGGAAACATATGCAGAAAAAGAAATTCGGATCACGCGACGTGCGTTACATGCAAGTGATAGGCAGAAAGAGAGAGGAGAGAGAGTTCAAGCGTGAGATGCAAAACCCTACGCTGAAAACGAACTAAATACTAAAAAAAAGATTGAACCACTGCCACACAAGTATAAAAGAGCTACGCACACTGTTCACTCCGAACCGCTTACGCCAGACGAATATATATATCCATGTCTATACACGCGCGTCTCGTAAGAGGTGACACGGGAGTTGGCCAATAAATCAACGCTGCTACAATATTCGTCCGTTCCTTCTCCTCCTCATGACGCGGCTGAGTTTCTTCTCTCTCTCACTCTTTTGCGTTTCCTTCTTTCGACCGTCCTCAACAGTGCGCAGCCTGTGCTCTCGGATTCTTTGCCGAGACGGCTGGCGACAGCCCTCCCTGCACGAAAGCGGCAGCGAGGCGAAAGAAAGCGCACACGCTGGCTGAGCGCTCTTACGAAAAACAAAAAAACAAAAACGATACAGAGAGAGGCCAACGGTTTCGCGCTGCCTTTAACAAAAGCGCTGTACGGCGGCGCTGAGCCGTGCTGCAGTAGTTGCGTCTTTTCCTTTCCTCAACTTCTCTCGCTCTATAGGCGGCTGCCAGCGCGTCCTCTCGTGCTCCTCCGCCTCGTCAACCATGTCGGCGTGGCGGTCGGCCTTGCAGCGCGGCGCTCTTGGACGTCGAAGTGAACGCGGGCTGCTCGCTGTGCAGCCTGCCGGCCACGTCTGTTGCAAGCTGCGGCCCGCATCGCCGGATATCGCCGCCACTAAGGTTACACGTGGCATGCTCTTCATCGCTATGGAGCTTCTATTCGCGACCCCAGGACAACGTACTGCACCTAACTGCTTTCCTTCTTTCCTTCTTTCTTTCTGTCTTCCTTTCTTTCTTTCTTCCTTTCTTTTTTTCTTTATTTCCTTCTTCCTTTCTTTCCTTCTTTCTTTCTATACACTATTCGTCTCACGTCTGTCTATACAGAAACAGGTCGTCTCTCTTATGCGCGCTCTATATTTTGACATATGTTCCCTTTATTCCTTGCAACACCCTCTCCCCCTCCTTACAGTATCCTTTCCCAAACACACTCCTTGAGCATGCACGGCTGGAAAGCTGGCTCGCCGGACCGGAAGGGGAGAAATCTACGCGACTTCAGCCCGCGCGTGTGTGTTGTCGCATCGGTTGCCGTGATGCGCATGCGAAAACATGCTGCGGCGCGGACTCGCGGATAGTCGTAGCTAGGCCCACGGCCCAACTGCCACGGCGCCGGTTCGGTCGAAACACGTGGTGTGCACCTCTCTGCCGCCTTGCGCGTGCCTGGCTCTAACGCTGCCACTGCAGGCCTGAGGGACCGCTGCCGTGCATGGGCGCACGTATGCGGGCAGGGGCGTATATAGGCAGAAATGTTTTGCAAAGAGGGGGAGGGGTCACCACCTTGATCTGAAGTGTTGGCCGGGCAGGTCAATGGTAATTTTTAGCTCTGTATACCACGGAATAAAATAAATAACATTAAAAAATTCGCGGGGCGCACTGGCCCGGTGTGCCACCGCCTGGCTACACAACTGTATGCAAGCGATGAGCGAAATGTGCGTGCGTCCGCTGCGGGGAAGCAGTCCACAGTTTTGGGACCAGTCGGTGTGGAATCGTGGAAGCTTTTAACGCTTGATTCACAAAGCTTGGCTATAATTTCGTATCACGCCTGTTACGGCATTCTCGTTCACGCGGTGGACCTAACTCGGCATACGTTCATCTAGAAACTCAGACTGTTCACTTACACATGTGAGTCACATGTGCAGCCCTCTCTTTAGAGAGGCACGAGGAGTCTCTTTAGAAGAGTCGTGGGACACATGACACATGACTTTCGAAAAGAGAGTAAGTGCATGATATATATATATATATATATATATATATATATATATATATATATATATATATATATATATATATATATATATATATATATATATATATATATATATATATATATATATATATATATAAAGATGCAAGGAAAGGCAGGGAGGTTAACTAGACACACGTACGGTTTGCTACCCTACACTGAGGGATTGAACGAAGGATTGAAAAGAGATAGAAGAGAGAGAGGAAAGATACGCATCATCACGAGCTACTTGGGGGCACGAATCTCCAAAACAGAGTCAACGTGTCTACACACATGACTCTCAGATGTGTAAACGGAGAATCAAAAGGACACCCCTTTTTTTTTTCTAAGTGTAGGAATCTCTTAATTCGTTGCATATTACGGTAATTTCACACCCAGCAGTGACTGGAGCTGGGTGAAAAGGCAGAAGCAAAAGTTAAGAGGTTAAGTTATCGCTATTGCATCGAAGAATACATAAGATGAGCCAAAGAGAAGGTGCAGCGCTTTGATTGTGTCTCGGTCCGATTGGAGACGCTCAAATGGGTATTGAGTTTGTCAATCACGATGATCGTCACTTGTCAACAACGCGTTCGGTCACTGGTGCAGACCTCTCTCGCTATTAGGGCGAAAGCCCTAAGCGTCATACCCAACAAGAAAATGTGACAATCGGTGTTGACGCGTGCGATGGAAAAAAGTCACCACGTCACATGGTGACGTCATCGTCCCTTCGTTCGGTCGTAGGTTGGCCGATCAAGAAGGCACGTGAGGTGCGGAAAATTTGCGCTGCCTCAGACCCTCGAGACAGTCTAAAAGCACGCTCTATAGGTGCAGAATGCGTTCAGGGTTAAAGGATCATTGCAATCTAACTTCAACAAACAAACAAACAAAAACAGGATATGATACCTTTTGCATTCGAGTCATCCTGGGCGAAAGCATTCGAGACCCTACGAGTTTTTGCACGTTGTTTAATTGTGGTGAGTGCTAATTATGCGCATTACAATATAGGGCCCCGTGGTACTGATCAGGTACTGAACCTTGGTACCAGTTTGGCTGCACGACTATATACTATATAACCAGGAATGCACCTCTCTGTAACAATATAGAGTCATAGGCCAACACTAATGGTGCGTTCATTGACAACACATGGGAAGTGAAAGGAAAACAGGGGCTCTGTCCTATGTGTCATACACTCAATACCTTACAGTAAGGAGTGCACTACAGCTAAATAACATTCTTGATTGTAATGGACGCCGTTGTTCCTTAAATTTCGAGCCTACTTCAGCTTTTGTCTCCAGGCTTCCGCGGGATCCAACTTCGTCCCGGCCATCTTCTTGCGACGGACTGACCAATCGGTCCATCCGTCGCGAATGGCACAAACACAAGCCAGCGTTGTCCGTGACATCAACCACATTTTAATGACAGCTTAGATCATACACAGTTCATGACTTCCAAGTAATGCACTGGTATAGCAAGAAGGTGAGGACGACCCGGCTTTGCTTGAAATCACCCGCACATGAGTACATTAACAGGCATCGAACATTTCTTTTTTTTTAAGCGACTCACAATTTTGTCCCGAGCATGTATCCTTTCCCCCTCTTATTTCTTAACTCTGCGCACACAAATATGATGGTGTTTCTATGTTACTACTATTGCCTCGCCCCCTACCCTATCTCCTTATTTTTTTTTTACTTCACCACAACCGGGAAACATTGCCGCATTCTCTTTGAACCAACCGCAGATGACTGAGTATGCTTTTTTACGTCGCACAACTGTACCTCATGAGGCGCGCGCGGAAGAAAATGATTCAAACAATAAAACAAGAGACGTTGACACAGTTGAAATGACAATCTACACGCTATTGAGACCGGGGGGCAACATGGGAGTGGACGAGGGACGGGGAAAGGACTGAGGAATCGGGAGGTACACCATGAATTATATGACAAAACAGAAGGGCAGGGCTTCACGTCAATACATTGTTGTAGTTTATGTTGTTGTTTTTTCCTCGTCCACGTGAACAATGGAATGCGACATTGAATGTGGTGTAGATGCAGCGACGCGTGAGTGCGTAGATATATATAATTTGCTTTTTTTTTCACACTTCTTCTTTTCCCGCTTGATGACGTGTACATCTACGTACCTCCCTTTTATTTGTCTGTATATGCGATATTTATATAAGTGTAGCGCTGCCGGGCGATCCTGATGATGGGTATCAAATATTTACAGAGAATAGTTTGCGAAGGCCCACACTCTCTTGCGCGGTTTTCTCGCTTCCCTACAGAGGGGGGTTCTTTCCTGGCGTCCTGAACGCACCTGACGCCGGAACCGAGGCGTTTTTATTTGCCTTTCCCTCTCGTGCAGAGGCGGGAAATCAAAGAGCTCTCGGGCGCTGCATGCGAGCACGGGCAACGGACGCTAATAACCTTCTTCCTTCCTCGCCAGTCTAAAAATAACGAAGCGCCTTCCGAGTCGGCGCTGCTCGCTCCTGCTGCTTACAACGAAGACTGACCACCACTAATCCCTATACTGAACATGTACACACTGCTCCGGTGAAGAACGTGGGTGTCTCCGCAACCGCCCGTTTGTTATCAGACCAAACTCCTCTCCCCTTCCTTGGAGGGGAAGGTTGTGACGTCACAGTTAGCGAACCACACACACACGCTGTTCCTCCTCAAATGACTACCGCAACCTTATACACCGGTCCAACGGCGGCGCGCCGCGGTGCTGAGAAGACTTTCTGGCCTTTCAAAACTGCCTCACGTGAGGTGGAGTTCGGAACTTTAGACGGATCTTTAGCGCAACGGTTGTTGTCATCACTCCGTCACCGGCGTGCTCTAGTAGTTAGTTGCCCGCGTGAAGGTGCAGGCATGGATTCGTACGGTGGTGTTCCTCGCGACTGTCCATGAGCACAGCAGCCAAGGTACACCAGTACATGCTCGGCTGGTACCCGGCGAAAGCTGTTAATGATGGCGAGCTACACCAGCGACCGACGGTATACCTTGGAGCGTTCATTTGCCGACCTCGCCTTGCTCATGCAGAATAAATAGAAACGAGCGAGCTTCAGTACCGCAACAGTGACGTCATTGGCACCGATACTGTCGACGGCACTGTTTGGCACGTCCCCGGTGCGTGAATTGTACCACTGAATCCTCACATTGAATCATACCTAAGTTTTCGAAAAGCAACACGAGAACTTGTATCAAAGATACAAGTATATCAAAGATATAAGTACAGCGGTCACTCCCTAACAACGCCCTTGCTCGGCTCACTGAAATAACAACACTAGCTGGAAAGACGTGTAAATAATGCTACTCGGAAATTTGACATTTTACTCAGCAGCAAAAGGGCATGTTTCAAGTACCTTCATACGACAACAGCAACTTCCCAGTTGTGACCAGACCAATAAACACTTGAATGACCCCCCCCCCCCTCCTTTTTTTTTTTTTTGAGGCACTAACAGGAAGTCAGAGCACGCAGAACGATGCTGGTAACTCTTGAGCACGTCGTACCCTTCCTACAAAATGGAAAGATTCGCCGACCAGGACACTGCATAATCTAATCATATGTGTACGCCGAATGCAAATCGCCGAAAAGGCTGAATAATAATAGCCTTTCGACTGCGCACCTCTATGCTGTCACGGATAGCTGTAGCCTCAAGTCAAAGAACTCCTTGAGACAGGCATGTCGCCTCTGAAAGGACAGTCGAGACCAACCAGAAAGGTAAACTAGAAGTCTCCTCTCAGCACCGCGTTGTGCAGAGATCTGCCTTCGCGCCGCTGTTCTCGAACGCCTCCCACTAAAATGAATGTGGATGGAAAGCACTACATAAATAGTAATGTTTATGTATACATATATGTATATATTTATATATATCTGAAAAACTGACTTCGGAGTTGTTGTTGTCGTTTTCCTTCTTCAAATAATTCGGGTCGAGAGGACTCGCCATGCAAATGGCGCTTCTATACAAGCAAAGCGGCGAAATGGACAAGGGGGCGTGCAATTGGTCGGTCAGGCGGCGCCATTACAGACCCGCCCACTTTGCTTTTCAAAGTGGGCTGGGAGCGGTTGCTTACGCCTATGGAGAACTAGTTATTATTGTCAGTTTTATTGTTTTTTTTCAAGTGACATATTTGTACGAAGTGTGTTTTGCTCGTCACGATGCGAACTCATTTAGAAGTAAACGGAGTTGTAAGTCAAATACCATTTGCTATTGCAAATGAGGGGGTGCTTTCGAGTCGGTGAATCAGAAATCGCTATTCGAAGAATATTTAAAAATTTCGTAATACATCCTGAATACATAATACACTGTTTAACCTACCCAAGTTCTTAACTATTGTCATGATGGCAACTAATGTAATAGAAACAAAGCTGCTACCCCCTCCCCCCACATAAAAAGGCCCGCATTACGTTTAATTTCGTTTTCTGCTCATCTCAAATAAGTAGAGTGCCAATAAGCGCTGATTTACGAGCACATTTATGTGCGTTAAACAGAGCTCTTTTTTTTTTCTTTTTTAACTGCCTCTCCTTCTGTGTGGCGTTTTGGTTTGCCTGTTTTATTTTGCAACAAAATCGGGACAGAATGCTGTATTCGCTTCGATAATCGAAGCCGTACCTTTTTAATGCAATTGTTCGATCCGATTCACAAATTTTTCACTTACAACGCGGTTCGAACCTGCCTTGAGAGGGCTCTGCGATAGCGACGAGATAAGCATTTTGACGGGTCGTTCCTAAAGTGCTGACTACAAATTGCCGCCAAACTGCTCACCCCGAACGGCTGCCGTTCAGACCCTGTTTATGAACCAAACGCGTCAGCTGCGCGACCAATCGCACTCCATGACATGTTTTATGCAAGGCGGGACGAAAAACCGCTATTGGGAAATCGTGTGCCGGTGAGCGAAAAGCCGAAAATCGGTCTCCCAACATCTATCGTGGTAAATGCAAACGCAATAAATTAGCACTATGAGGAGAGATCAGCAAATTGAGAACAATATGGCACAAACCACAATTCTCTTGCTTGCCTCCAAACATACATCTATCTGTTTCATCGGGTTCCTTTTTTCTTTCAATACTTTTTTCCTTCTTGGCATGACTCTGTGTAACACAGCATTGGTTCAGTCCTCAAAAGAGAATAAAATAAACCAACCACAAAATGAGCAGCACATATTCACAAACTGTAAAAAAAAGCAACAACACATGTAAAATAACCTATGTACAACACGAAATTCACAACCACATTCTCTAAACAAGCGTAGAGGGGTATCTCACCAAATGCTGCAGGTAACACGTGAAGTTGTAAATATAAAACTCAATTTTGTACATTCCTCCTTATTTGCACCAGTGTTAGTGGTGTGTGTACAGGCGTAAAAATCCGAGCAAGAAAAAATAACACGGTGACCGAGGAAAATAAAGACACAGTGATAACCAGCCAGTGAACACAGGTTCATCTCTCCACACACTCCGCTCATTCGCCCAGCGATGGGTCCAAATAAAGTGCAACGAACCATCAATGCGACAAATGAAACAAGCAATAAAAAACACTTTTCGCCCGCGTCACGAAGAAACGAAGCATCACACTTCACAACACACTTTTCGTTACCCACAACAACACTTCCGAGAAAACTATGGTACAAGCTGTAAGAGATATCTCGATATAGCACAGTCGGCTAGGAGGGCAAAAATCTAGGAAACAAAACACAGACGGGGAGCACCCTACACTTTCTCGTAAGCTTCAATCTCACACGCGTTCTCCTTAAATTATTGAGTGTTCTTTTTTTCCACCTTCGCCTCTTGCCTTGGCCTCTCCTTCGCAACCACTTTTCTCCGTTCTCTCAGCAGTAAGCCACCCCACAGCCCATTTTTAACCCCTCAGTATGCGATCACATCAATACAACGACACTCTCCCTTACACCTTGCGTCGTGTCACCTTTCAGCTCCGAGTTATTTTTTTTTCGCGTACATGCTTGAAGACACCGACACACACATAGGCACCGTTTCACGTATAGCGTCCGCTGTGTTGAGGCATCATCACACAACTCGCGTCATAAAGTCCAGTCCTCGTAGCTGAAAGAGTGGGAACAGTTTGTTTTTCTCGTTCTTCTTTTCCTTGTCCCTTTGCCTTGGCCCGTGCTTTGTCGGAACGCCGCGAGCTGCCATTGGTGGCCTGACACCTCCCAGCGTGCAGCGCCACTCGGCAACTGGAGGAGGACACGGGCGTCGAACGACGTCATCTCTGGAACGATCGCAGCATTGGAGAAACAGAGGTGGAGGAGAAGGGATACACAGTTCGTGGTCACACAGTCCTTAGCGTGTGTGTTTTTTTTTCTTGTAGATTTGTGTTTTGTGTGTTTCGCGCGTGTGTGTTCGGTGTGCAAATCGTATCTTTCACTTTTTGTTTTTTTTGTTTGAATTCTGCCTCTCTCACTGCTCCATTATACCTTCGCTTTACACTTTACAGATCATACGTACTTTATATATAATATATATACATATAAATATATATTCCTTTTTCCTTCTTTTATCCTGTGTGTGTGTGTGTCTTTCAGCGGTGTCACACACTGTATCTCTCGTCTTACAATTTTTTGGTTATGCCGACAACCGGTGTTTGTTGGGTGTCGTGTGCAGTTAGGGTGTACACACTCCGCTCACGGTGGGTCGGGGGTTGGTCCGAGAGTGTCTATCCAGGTAGGTGCCTTTTTTTTTTCACCACAGCACACACAGAACGAACGAACAGAAAAGCAACCCGTTACCCCTCCTCACCACTTTCACCCAAACAGTTCACACGGATGACGCGGGATGGAGGAGAGGTGGTGACGTAAGTGATTGCACTCCCTCTTGCAAGCGTACCGGGGGCTCCGCGAGAACACGACTCTTCCGTGGGTGACACTCGCTGGTGAACAAGAAGAAAGACGCCGGTGCGATGTGATGACGTCACTTTCGTCTGGTGGGTGTAGAGGGCGTGCGCGTCGGAAAGCCAGTCCTCGCGTACACCTTGTAGGCGTGTTTACATGCCGAAGTCTCCTTATTGGACTTTTTTCTCCAAGCCTCTCTTGTTCCTCGTAGTGTACAAGATGGCCTCCTCGTCTCGGCGAGTGTTCAGATGAGGTCGATTCGTGTGGGTGTTGCGTGGGTCTGGTTGGTTGGCGCGAGTCCTTATGGTTCGTGCGCACGGCGTTGAGGTCACGTTTCTTCTCCTTGCGGAAGTTTGCGCCACACCGGTCGTGTTTTCAGAGTTCATAATGTTCTTCTACTCGTCGTCGTTGCTGTTTTGTTGCTTGCTCTGTTTCTCGTAGTAGTATGATGATACCACACGTGTGACCGCGACATGCACTTCTGGGCAAAGCTATTCCTTGACCGGATCCTTTTTTTTTTAGCAATGCGATAGGCTTGCCAGTCGAAGGGCAATTGTCCGCTCGTGTTTCTTCATATCTTGCCTGTTTATTTTTTACTTGTACGACGTGCCGGCGCGATTCTCGCGATAGTATTTCTTGTCGTACTTTCGGATTTGCCAATTTCGTGCAAGGATCCAGGTCTGTGCTCTGCTTATCCCAGTATTTCGATCACCACGCGCGTAGATAAGACAGCCGTTGTTATTCTCACGTTTGTTTGTTTCCCGAAAGAAGGGGGCTTCACTGTGGAAAGACACACCGACCGCACTATAGGTTAGATAGCTGCCATACACCGCTGTGGAGGATGATGGGACATGCTTTGAAACAGTTCTGCTCGTTTTGTTTGTTAGTGCTGGTTGCAAAGCTTAATCTCCGATATGAAAAGGCAATTAGGTCTTTATTGGATGCGCGAGGCTGAGATGAACCGATCGGGGGCAATATATTGGTTGAACAGTGATGCAATATTGGTCCAATTTCGCTAGTAAGTTTTAATTACCGAATTCGAGTGAATTTTATAAGCTCAAGAATCCCTTATTACGAGCTTCAGCTTGAGGTCAACTTCCGAAGCGTAAGCTACTCAAAGCTTAATAGTTTTAAACGGAGCTGACTAATTAATTAGCTCTCAGCAATTTAGTCGCGGGTGGGCAAAGAGTTGAATAACTGGCACCAGATGGTGTTCATCGGAGCTCGCTTCACTGAGGTGGTGTACGCATGGTGGCGGATGGTTATTACTTTTTTTTTATTGGGGCCACTTGTTTGTAATATCTTTTTTCGAGTTTGGTCGTGTTACGTCTTCTCCTCCGAGAGAAGTGAAAAAGAAGAAGCTCTGTACGCACATGGCAGCCGAAAGCAAGCAAGGAGGAGGAGAGGGTCATTGTTTTTTGAAAATCGATTTGACTGAGCTGGCTTTTTGGGCGGATTTAGAATTCGCCTAAGAAGCCGACGCGACCACCAGAGGAATAGCAGCTGCCGCTCATCACTTCTAAGGATGGCGGGGTATGGTAGCGTAATTGTAAACTTATTTTCGTTAAGTCGAAGTGTTGAATTTCGATACTTTGATGTCCTTGGTTTTGATGATGAAACTTGCCTAAATATCTTAGTTATTTACGCAACGTAACAATAAAATGCACGCTCAGAGTGGCTCTGGCACCACGACGTAACTAATCGTTAATACATGATTTTTTTATGATTCGGCAACGTCATGCCGGATGATTAAGGAACCACGGATACTGCGAGGACCCATAGTGTGTTTCCGTCAGAGAGAGATGGGCTAATTCCATGCTGCCGCTTATCACGCTAACGTTTGATATCAAGATCACCTAAGTTCAAGTTAGCGACGGTGGCAGCTGTATTCAAGTACACGACGAAAACCCCGGTATGAGGTGAATGACGCTTCCGAACCAATTTCCGACTTCCGATTCTGCGTTCCTCTGATAGCGCGACGGCTTCCGATATTTCGTTTTTTCGAATGATTCAGTTCGCCGGAGTCATTGTACATTTAATTGCCGCTTGTATCGATGCGGGGAGATCAGTCGACGAGGGATCGGACGCGTCACGTGACCGCGGGAGCGCGTTGTGACGTCACGAGATTGCGAGGAGCACCGAAATGAAAAGAAGTGGTAGAAAGAAGTTAAACGCATTTTAAGAAAAAAAAACATCTTAAAATAAAGAACGAGCGCACATGAACGAACGAACGAGGCGGGATCGACTGTACTTTTTTTTTTCTTTCGGCTTTTCTTTCCTTTCTCGAAATAATGGTTGTTTTTCCGCGTCATCTCCTTTCCGGGTTTTTTTTTTTTGTTTTTCCTCAATCTGGTGTTTTGTGGGCATGTCGGAACGGGAGAAACAAGGAGAGAGAGAGAGAAGGGGGAGGTTTGTTCAAACAAACGGTTGTTATGAGAACGGCAGCAGCTGCCCTGCCTACGCCTTGGTTTCGCTGTGCATGTGCGAATGGTGGTCGGGGATCACCTGCGGAATCTGGGGTGGAATAGTGTTGGCCATCTTGTGCTCCTTCTTCCACTTCATGCGCCGGTTCTGGAACCAGATCTTGATCTGCCGCTCCGAGAGGCACAGCGCGTGGGCGATCTCGATGCGCCGCCGCCGCGTCAGGTAGCGGTTGAAGTGGAACTCCTTCTCGAGTTCCAGCGTCTGGTAGCGCGTGTACGACGTCCGCTGCCGCTTCGTCTCACCCATGGCGTTCACGCCGTCTGCGTCAGAGAAGAACAACAACATTATAAGACTCACGAGGAAGAAGCAGGCTCTATGCATAGTTCTCATCAAAAAACGCTTTTGTCGTGCGTCTGTTTGTGGGCGTGCGTGTGTGTATGTGTGTATGTGTGTGTCTGTAAGCTCTGTAGTCTATGCCTCGTATGCGCGAGCCACAGAGTGCACGCGTGGACGTGCCAGAGTTCATAGTGGTACTGCCCATTCGTGTGTGTGGCCGACGCCTAATGGTGCTAAATCACTGACCACCACGGAGAGCGTCCTTGCAAATGCATCTTGCTGCGAAAATCTTCCGCGATTACAGGTCTTTTCTTTCTTTCTTTCTTTCTTTCTTTCTTTCTTTCTTTCTTTCTTTCTTTCTTTCTTTCTTTCTTTCTTTCTTTCTTTCTTTCTTTCTTTTGTTCGGTTACTATTTTCTGCCCACTCATTGTGCATGAGCGGAATTTATTTCCTTGTCGTGCGCGCTTCGAAGCTATAGGCCGCAATAACAAAGCCTTTCATTTCTGTCGCGAGTTCTGACATGCCTGGCTAGAAATGAGCGAGAAATAAACATCCGCCTTGAATCAACGTTTTTGGTTGGGATTATGCAGAGGTGAAACTGGGCTCGAGTTCGCGAAGCCTTCGTCTTATAGATACGTATAGGTATTGTTCGCTAGGGAAATTTTGGCCACTCCCGTAGTGGTACATATCATTAGTGAAGGGCGTCGACCAATGGTGAAATAGCGCTCACAAACGACTAGCTTTGGGAACATTGGACTAGTTGTATCCGTGTTTGTTCCCTTCATTTCTAACTTTTTTTTTCCAGAATGAGGTACATTTACTGGTTATGTAGGCCCTGCTCAATAGCGAAAAAAACGTATACATTAACAAAGTAGGTCTTCACAACAATGGATAGACGTATACAGTGAGATACATCTTCCCTGGGACAGTAGTGTTGAAATGTATCATGCAAGAAATTGTATTATCCGATGCAAGTACAAACAAAACATGAATATAGGCGCACATGGAGACGAACTAAGTATAACGCTGCCTCGTATGGCGTCAAGGGACACTACACAGCATGGCACATTATGCTTTGTAGCATGAACCACATAAAACACACTTCGCTGTTGAAATAGTTCGGGAGATCACCTATGGCATTTGTAACGAAGTCCCCCCCCCCCCCCAATGCTTGTAGAGCCGCATTAACCGGTTAATCGAGTAAACGTAATCGCGATGAACGTAGGAAAATTTTCTCTTCCCACGGGAAGCTGGTCGAAAACCGACAAAAAAAAAGGATTACTCTGAAAATTCTATTCCGTGAAATAGTATCAACGAGATAACGGTGTACACATGAAGAGAAGCATATGCTCAGTTTCGAGCCCTAGTGGTGGCGACATCTTGTGGCACTTCGTTCAACTATTTATTCCGATCGGTATACACTCACTGCTGTGCGGCATAACGGTGTAGGCAGCGATGTAACAACCGCCATGAGGGTATCTTCATGTGGCTTCTTCATGAAGGTCGTGCCACCCGGGATCATTCTCAAAGCTTCACAGTCGCTCACGGCGCAGCAAGATGTCCTTATACCAACACGTGCTGTTTCAGAATGTGTGTACCAGGGCGCCTCGGTATGAGGGTATACGTTAAAGATAACAAGCCTATATATAGGCCGTCTCTGCTGGACTTAAAGCACATTAGAGGCATTAAATTTGTTCAAGCTTACAAGATATCTGCGTATTTTCGTACGTTCATGAGTGTTCTCTCGCGCTACATGCATATCTTAGGCATTTACAAAGATAGTGTCAAGCTTCGGACAAGCTTTAAATGCTCAAAAATACGCTATTAAGTGGCCCAGAGGATAACCGCCGCTGTAGCTCGGTCGGTATACATAATCAGCCACGTTATCCGAAGGTTGTAGGTTCGATACCAACAGCCACCTGTCTTTTCGTCCACTTTTCTCTCTTTTCATTTATAACATGATTACTACAGTTAGACTACAAATATTGTACCCTATATCTTTCTAGGCTGAAGTTCATTCCTTGTTGGTTGCATTAGCTTGTGTGTACAAAGAGATGCGCCTTTCATCCATTCCTTCTTCTTTTGTTAGCATCTGGCACTTCTCAGGAGCAACAACTCGGAGATTGCACAGACTGTCTTTTTCTTGTAATCTGATTGTCCCTGCACGGCTGATGTAGTGTCACACATATAATGACACACATATAATGACACACATAAACACACATATAATGACACACATAAAACCACACATATAATGACAATCTCAACGTTTTCGTTCGGGGCATCTTATATACATCAGATGGCATGGGTCATTCACATCGATTCTATATACAGCACCTTGAAAACATTATAGAAAGCCCCCCACCCCCACACCCCGTTGATCTTCATCTCGCACCTTAGCCAGCCGGACAACGTTTCTAGAAGGCCACTTTAGTAGCATATGCGTTCGTAATAACGACTAACGTGCGACAACGTATACAGACAAAAGAAACAAAACCAGCGGCGGCGCAGTCATATTTAGTTCCACGTAGCAAGAGCACCCTCAAGTCATGTACGGTTGGCACTATTCGCCTTGGTGTTTTGGCACGTAACGTTCGGAACCACGCAACATAGCAACGCCAGATCGGTCATTTCATTCGTGTTATAGAAAACAGCAGGAGTCCCAAACTATACCGACAATTTGTTCTTGGCGTTGGCATAAAACACGCGTGCATACGCGACAGTCAAGGTCCCGATATCGCTACGCATGACGACGCCAAGCCTCATTTAGCGCCGCCGCAGGCTGGTACAACACGTCGCGTCGAAGAACGGGACTGTTATCATTCATTTCCGCGTAGGCGTCAGAGGAGAAGGACGAAGCGGGACCAAAAGGCGCGAAAGTCGCGTGTCGCAAAGACTTCGCCAGATCAGTGGGACAATATATACGGGCGAAAAAATATTATGCCAGTTCTAACCACGTCGCAGGAGTCGATGAATTGCCTTCTATGCGCTGGAATAAAGGTTGCACTCCTATACTGAAATGAGATTCGAAATGAGTTCGTATTTATGAAGCCATTCGTTTTTTCATACACTGCTTTCGGTAAAACAGCAACTGTGAGCTTGAGACACAGGTGCGCGCGCAGACAAAGAGGAGAACGCTATTACGCGTATAACAACTATAGCTTCAATCGCAATTGCTCGTTACTAGTGAGTGCCCATCTTCTCTACCTTTTTTTCAGGTCCATAGTAGAGTATACCGAGTACTCTAAATCGTTAACTACTTTTTCTAAACACACAGTGCCCGTCATGGAGCGCACGGGACAGCTTTAAGCTCTCCCATAGTAGAGTACCAATTACTCCAAGTTGTTGACAACTTTTTCTAAACACAAACATTTTTTTTTCTAAACACATGACCCGGCCCGAGAGTAATTTTTGTCGATGCCACCTCATCAAGTCTGAGGCCCGAGGGACGGCTTTCAGTTCACTCATAGTATAGTACTGAGTATTCTAAACCATTAACCACTCTTTCTATTCTAAACACAACCACTTCTTCTAAACACCGTATGAGTCAGCAGGACGGCTCACTGCTCTACATGCCACAGTTGAGTACGAAGTACTCGAAATCGTTGAACACTTATCTAAACAACGTGCGATCGAACATTGGTTGTGATATACAAACATTAAAGGCAAGGTCCGATTAGAAAAAAAAAACACTCGAAGCGCGCTTGAGCTTCGCCTATTATAGAATGCCATAGCGTACGCATCAGGCTACGCATTGCATTCTCAACTGCTAGCCTAGCTTCGGTTCTCGGAGGATGCTTCAACCGTGCTGCAAGGAAAGAAAACATCTATGCATGCGCATAACCTCGGCCGTTTCGAACTATCCCGAAATGTCTATTGCAAGTGCAGTCGCAATGTGCCCACTAACGATAGTTATAGCGCGAGAACGGAACGACGACGCAGAAACAAGAAGGACTTGAAGGACAAAGGACACGGGCGCTATGTCCTTCGTTTCCTTCTTGTCTCTGTGTCGTCGTTCCGTTGTCGAGCTATAACTATCGTCATGTCATACCATGCAACTAGCCCAAGCTGCCACACTTCTAAGTGCCCACTAAGCCACAATCCTTCGTCTTGTGAATCAACGAAGAGCCCACTATACACGCGCATAAGGCAACAAAGGTACGCAGCTGCTCCCTTTCTTGATGCTTTTGCTGCTGATGATGACTAAATATACCTGAGCGCTTTGTAATAGGTGGGCTTTTAGAACGCCCACTTGTTGAGCGATTCACATATTTTGACACCTAATGCGATTCTACGCTTCTGTCACGCAATATTACAAGCGTTAAGGAGACTCCTCCCGCTTCGTGAGATTTGTGTAAGGATGAAGCTTCATGAGGTCGAAGCTTGCACGTTGGCGTTGCGCACCGTATACCCTCCGATGACGCTGACGACGATGTAGAACAAGCGCGTTCCAGACCACACATTCGCTTTCTACAATCACGGTACAGCACACGCAAGGTACCCGCTATACGAAAAAGCGATGTCGATGAAGCGCCCACTATTGCACTATAACGTTCATCATTCTGCTGATAAGCGAGGTACCCGTTACACATCATTACGTACACTTTGTTCTGTGGCTGACAGATGGATGGATGAAAAACTTTATTGGGGTCCTGAAGGATTCCACCCCTGTTTTATTGGGGTATACGATTGCGGGCCGCTCCCACGTTGACAGTGAAAAATAAGCGCGTTCCACACAATAGGTTCTTTTTCTACCGTGGATGAAAACAACCGTGAACGCGCTGTCGTCATCTAAGCTGCAACGTCACGGGGAATGTGGACATTATTAACGACGACTGGCTTGTGCGAAATATGACGCTGCGATATGCTATAAGATGCATTTCATATTACTATAAACAACCAACAACAGTCAGGGGCACGTGTACAGACCTCGCCTTTAAGAACTTCAGATTACATCTTATCGAAGAACCATTGGCTCTTCATTTTAATGATCACAAGACAGTCTTAGTGAAGGAAAAAACGAAGTGCCCACCTCAATACCATATACGACCAATAAAACAGCATCGTATGTACTGTACACACGCGTTCTCACCCATCTGCACGTTCGAGTTAGCATTCGAGTGGGTAATGTACGAAGGATTCAAGGTTACTTGAACGATACCCCGCAGCTTCGCCCACTCATCATCGTTCGCTTCGTGGATATGCTATGATTCTTTTTTTTTTTTGAGCTGTTTCAAGCGATGGTGTGACTGCATCGTAGAACATCTGATTGACCCGGTTTGATACTCCCTCGAACCACAAGTTCTAATTATTGATTTCACTTGAATCTTTCTCGGTTTTTCGCTCCGTGACAACACCGATTTTTTGCTTACATCCAACAGCGCCGACTCTGACAGTGACATCGAAATTTATGCAAAACGATCTCTTTAACCTTGTCGCTTTATTACTTAACAATAAACAAGATAATTCTAGCACTAAGCGTTTAGTGTAAATAAAAAGTAGAAAGTTAAGCTTCAACTATTTAGAGCATCAGGAGGAGATAAGAATGAAGATATTTCAACGGTTAGTGGTGAACACGAGAGTATTTAGGAGACAAATGGAGGTAACAACAGGTATAAAGGAAGAAATAAAGGAAGGAAGAACGGAAAAAAAATAATGAAAGAAGGAAAGACTACACGTACCCCTTCACTCTCTAATTGCGTTCTCATTTATGCATGCGTCACTTTCTCCCATTTGCCTTGGTTATTCTAGAGTTCTCACGTTTATCTTGAATTAGGCTCAAAGTTCATTAAATATACACTCAAGAAAGGACCGCCATGGCAACAGGCTCGACAAGGCCACTTTGTACGCGTCACGAAAATCAACATGCCAATGAAAACAAGGAAGAAACAAACAATTTGGCAACGCCTGACCCCATGAGAGCTTAAACGAAGCGCAAAACCCGCGACCAGCGGAAGGAACATGTCTGCAAACAACGCTCAGACTCGATGGAAAGCCGTAAGAAAAGCAAGAGATGTTGTTTACCCCAAAACCGGCGCGTCTCACAATTTGTAAATGGCGGAATAAATAAATTATGCGTACGTCAAGAGGGAAGGGCCGCTTTAGCCGGGCAGGAGTCTGTCGCGCAGAGACAATCGCCTTCGTAAACAGGAAGAAAAAAAATACAACGGCACGCACGCACAGGTCGCGCGACCGTATAAATCTTGAGAAATTAATCTTCGCGAGGAAAAGGAGGGAGCCGAGGCGGCGTGGACCGGAAAGGAACTTGGTGCCGAGAGGCGAAGCGAAAGAGCCGCCGCCGTTTCAGTCTGTGGCTTCTTCGAGAGGCGGAAGGTGGCGGGGGGGGGCACAAGGGGGGGGGTTGAAGGGGGAGGGTTGTTGGAGGCGAGAAGAAGCGAGAGGCAATGAGTCAGGCTTCGTTCGTTCGTCGCCGGCGCGCTGGAAACCCGCGAATGCGAAAATCTCTTTCCATGGCATACAGCTTCCTTCATCTCTGCACGCACGACACGTTTTCTCCTATACACTACAGTCTTTTGTAAGAAGACTGCCTTTCTGCTTTTGCTTTCTTTTTTTTTATAACACAGACAGTTTTTTCAGAAGACGCTGCACGCTTTACTTCACGGAAGCCTCCATCCCTGTTTGTCTGGCAGCACTAGGTCTCGCCTCCACTCCTTCTACTCCAATTTGCAATCCTGATGGCACTTCTTCGACCCCACGTCGTTCTCCTGGTAACTCCTTCTTACACGTCTCCGCCGGCGGCGAGACTGTTTTTTTTTCTGTTTTTGTTTTTGTTGACGACGCGCCTTCTACAGCCGGCTTTTACGTATACCAGACAGACTGGGAGGGCTGGTGGGAGGGGGACGCGTCACTGGAGCGGCCTGCCGCAGGCGGCAGTGTAGAGAATTCGTGAGGCTGCTAGCAGCAGTGGTGTGTCGGTGCTTGGGGGCTGCCCCTACGCACACGCGTAGACGAGGCAAAGGCAGGAAAAGAGGCAGGCAGCCAAGCACGCACCCACTTCTCCTCGCTTCGTTTCTGCTGGCCGCCGTCGTCGGACACGCTCGCCTAGCTTAGGCCTAACCTCAAGAGCACCTCCACCCCCCCCCCGAACCCGCAGAAAATGAACCCGTAATAATTGCGTGTTCCGCCCTCTCTGACCATTCACGGGCGGCGGGCAGGTTGATGCATTGCCATAGAGGAACCGGTCTCCGCCACAGAGAGCACATTTTCCTTTTTCTTCTTTCTTTTTCTCTTCATTCGTTTCGCTCAGCCGGAGTGCATTTCTTCGTTCACTTCTGGGGCTGTCTTGCAGACGCTTGTACCCTCAGGCTTCCGTCGGGAGAGTTCTTTCGTGATTCCGATCGCTTGGGCCGACCATGTCGGCTACTGCTACTGCTTCCAGTCAGTTCCTACCGACTCGCTTACCGTTTTTGTTCTCCCTCTTTTTCTTTTTGAAAAGCGCGGGCAGTCACAGCAGAGTGCGCGCGTACACTCAGTGGCGTCGTCACACCGTTCGGATCGTTAATAGATCACGAACTCTTCATATCCGAAGAGCCAGTCCGGCCCAGAAGGCACAGCCGTGAGGAAGGTAATACGCCCCAGGGAGGGGGGGGGAGAGAAACGGGGAGGGGGGCGTCAAAGCATTCTCGGGAATTTCCCTGCGGCTTTCATTTGGCCACCGGTAGGTGGCGCGCGCGCGACAGAGTGCGTTGACCGGCGCCACAGTCCGGCACAGGACAGGAGCATCGGCGGGATGGCGGCGAGACAAGTTGAAAGATCCCCTCCGGCAGGCCACTATAGCAGAAGACGCCACGCAATAACGCGTGCACGGGCGTGATAGAAAGGAGTGGCTTTGCATCGCCCCATCAGGGCCTGCGAGAAGGCCGACCGGCCATCGAAAAACGCGCAGGTCCGGCGAACGAATTCTCAACCGTGCTTCTCGTTTCTTCTCCCCCTCATCTTAGTCCCGATGCTCGGAGCAAATTACTTCCAGATCGAACGTAGATCACACAGAGGTGGGCCAGGATGGTTTGCCGCCTCCAAGTGCGATGATGGTCCGGAACCATGCAGTGGAAGAAGTGGTGGTGGCGCCCCATTCAGTGCTGTGGCACGCCCCGCAGCACCACAGTTGGTGCACGGCGCTTGTCGATGCGGAGATATGCATACTTAATGTGAATCTCATTTCCAACGAAGGCGCCGACTGCGGCGACACGATATTTTTTGCTTCGCAGTCGGGACGGTGGAATGCTTAATTCGGCTAATTGCAGAGAGCACTCTGTAATTTGGAACGTCGCGAGAACGCGGGCCGGACCTGTCGCCAAGGCTTCCCTTCACCAACCCACATTTACGCAGAATTACGCCCGCACTGACGCCTTGCAAAGCCATGTTTTCTGTCTCTCTCTCAGTATACACGTGTGAGCGCACTTCGAAGGCGTTACGACGCCAACCCTGTCGTTACAAGGACGTCTCGATTCGATAGGTCCCGTGTTAAAATAACCCATGTTTTCTTCGGGTGCCCACTGGCCTTATACAGCAGGTCATCATTTTTGTTTGAACTAGAAGTACACCACTTGCTTTCCGCTTTGCATGAAATAGTTTGATAAAATGTAGCGTCATTCTCAGCCTCGTATTCAGGAAAAGGACTCGTACTGAAATCATTCGAGAACGTTTCAGCCAACCGTAACCCTAAACATCTCATAAGCAAAGGCCACTAGCCAATGGCAAAACACTTTTGCGAACAAAGCTTTGTGAATGCCATCCCCGGGGATCTAGGCTTTCAGTAAATGGCGTATGGGAATTCAGTCCCAGGCGTATATGGCAGCGTTTCTTGCGAAGTCTGAGAAATGATGGAGTACCCGCTACGTAACAACGGAATATCTAATATGACAAGCGCGGAACGTTAAAAGGGTTTTAAATTTACAAATTCGTAATAACCGGAGTTAATTGATTGATCGATATGTGGGGGTTAACGTCCCAAAACCACCGTATGATTGTTTGAGACGCGGTAGTGGAGGGCTCCAGAAATTTCAACCACCTGCGGGGTTCTTTAACGTGCACACAAATCTGAGCACACGGGCCTACCGCATTTTCGCCTCCTGCGACAATGCAGCCGTCGCCGAATTCACAACAGCTTTACGTTCGTACGATCGGTTTGCATTGGTTGATCGGCGTCGGTATACGTTTGATATACGTTTATATAACATCGGGTTTCGCTTAGTCTGCTATCACTGCACTCACGGCGTGAAACGTTTCTTGTGTATATATGCGACAAGGAACTTCAATGTGTACATGTGTATGTGTACAATACATGTTGATGAGTGCATGCTCACACATGTGAAAATGTGTATAAGTACTATATGTATACATACACATGTGTACACGTAGTACAGCAACGGTGGTAGGGGCTGGTCGATGCTCTTCAACTTTGTTAACCCACCATTTTTTTCGAACAGGCAACTTCTGCGACTCTACTGATTATTTTACGATTCGCCAGCGAATGACAAACTGAATACGCTAGTAGATTTCTGAAAAACAAAAGTTGTTTAGAACCAACAGCGAACATATTATTCGGGGAAGCCGAATACCAGTGAGAAAAAAGTTCTTACGAACAAAAACGTTTGTCGATTCAGTTCCTGGGAATGGATTAACAAGCTTTTTGTTAACCACTGGCGAACTGCCTTCTGTACAGACACATCCAGCAACACGATTAGCTAACTGTTTTCACTCATTCACAGTTTAAGCGTAAGTCATTTTTGTGATCTCTTAAGCAGAGCAGTTATAAGATTTTCTCGTGGCGTAAGGACTCGTTCTATTTTGATTAAATAACAAAGTATAGTCTTCACTGCTAAAACATATATGTCATGGTCATCTTGCAGTTTGACACTATAAGATTAATATAGAGGGAAACCACCCGCTGCAAGCATTACAATAAATGGTGAACTTCCACCCATTCGTACATCTTTATTATTATTTTGCACTGATTCAATGAGAAACTGGGTATTTTCACCTTTCTGGTATTTCTCGCTCCGTGTGACTGGCTTGTTTGACTCACAAGTGTTTTTTTTTTTTTCAGGACTAATGCGCTTTACTATAAGAAACGGTGCCCTTTGCTGGGGTAGTATTCAGATAAATCGCAGTTGAGGACGCGATCATGTTGCCGAATATTAGCGCAGATGTTCAACCAATAGCCTTAAATAGTAAATCTGGTTCTGCAACGTACAGTAACAGCTAGCAGCTCAGTAGGTCTGATAAATGGTCAAGGAACACTTTTCACCTAAACAGCTTTAGGGACGTCAATGTAAGAAGTCACCAAAGCTCTAAAGTACGTTAGAATCAAGCAGACAAAAAATAAAACGTCTTAGGAAACTGTATTTCCAATCATGATCATGCTGATTAATCAACGTCATAACATAGGTCCCAAACGAAAAAGAATGCCCAATAACAACATAGAAATGTTTATACGAATATCAACGGCAAGCTTAAAATTGAAGTCATAGACGTGTGCAATGTTCGTGCCCCCCTCCCTCTTAATGATGTATATGTGTGGGGCTGACATTGCACCCTCCCCCTCTTAGGTGACTATAGGAAAAGCGCGCCCCTTATCCTCCCCTCCCACATGTGGACGCCTATGACTAAAATGTGTACTTGAGTATAAAGAGCACTTTTTCAGAGTTGTGGTAATCTTGCATACGGAGCACGTGCCAATTAAAAGATACAGTGCACTGGTGTTTGAGCGGAAAGTTCACCGAATGGCACGAAAACTGCGTAGTCTCTGTCTACGTTGCTTCGTTTTTTTTAATAATGTTATGTTGGGTTTTACGTCCAAAAGTCACGATATTTTATGAGAGACGCCGTAGTGAAGGGCTCCGGAAACTTTGACTACCTGGTGTTCTTCAACGAGCACTGACATCACAAAGTACACAAGCTTCCATCTACTTCGTTCTTTCATTATCTCCAATATGACCATCCTTCTGAAAGGTACTATATAAAGCTTCAGATTATTCAGCAGCGACGTTCAAGCGTACATAACTATACAAGAAACGAACCTGCGTCCTTCGAACTATATTACGAATTAGCATCGAAACGAACAGTTAGCGCTTGACTTGGCAGCTGTATACGCAGTAGAAAAAAGATGCCATTTGACACATCTTCGTTTGTCCTGACTAGCCATGTTTACGACTCTCTTTAAAGATAGACGTGAACTCTCTTTGCACATCAGTATACTCTCGTCGAAGGGTCGTTTGACCTCAACGACTTGATATGATTCTCTGACGAAGTTCATACACGTGGCAGGCCAGGACTCTCTGAAACGAGTAACACACACTGTAGATTTGCCTTAGAGAGTGTATTCTTGCGCAGTCTTCCACGTTCTGCTGTAGCGGTCCTCAAGCGATCCGTCCCCGTGGTCACTTGGGACTGCACACTAGCGAGAAGCCGCCGCCGTGACCCCAACTTCCCCGGCATGATAGCCACCGTTATGCAGCTTATACAGAGTCGGCGATTATACGGGCTTATAACACAAGCCGTGCCAACGTCAGCGGCGCTCCTCTGGAACGTCGCAACAAAAACTCGCAGAGCTCAAAGCAGAGCAGTGGGAAAGCCGGGATGAAAAAAAAATAAAGGGGAAAAGAAGATACAAGGGGCAGATAAAACGAAAAAAGTTTCGATGAAAAAAAAAAGGAAGTTCTGGAGCTACTTTTTTAGCTGGTACGCCTCTCTCTCTCTCTCTCTCTCTCTCTCTCTCCCTGAGAGCGCGGGAAACATCGCCGGCTAGCGCTGCAGCGCGCGGGCCGTCCAATCGAGAGCGTGCGGGTCCCTGACAGGCGGTCGACTTGACGGTTGATGAAGATGAACGAGAGCAGAGCGGCGGACTCCCGTCCCGTCACCAGTCGCAAAACCGACGCGTGGGCGAGGAGGCGGCGGGGTGGCGTGGTACCGGCGTGGCGTATATGTGTCGGAGCTGCTGGCCGGACGCCGGCAAGCGACAGCGACACCGCCGAAGCACGACATAACTGAAGGCGCCTTTAACCGCGCGAGTCCGGATGTTGCAGCCGTCGTCCGAGGCGACGCTTTCGGCGGCGAAGGGAACGCGCACACCTTTTGCCGGGCTGCTTGCACGTCTTTGGGGGAAGCACCCATCACCTCGGCCGCGGTGTTGGGGCGTGCGTCGGGAAAACTGCCGCGTGGCATAACGTTCGTCGCACGACGTGCAAAATGATCGATCCGGGGGCTGTTTCGGAGCTGCGGTCTTTTTAAGACTGAAGGGAGAGACACGTTGGGGAGAGACTGCGTGGGAGAGTACAGTTTGCGACGGCATATTGGACACAGGCTTTGGACCTCTCCACTGAAGCTGCACACATATAGTGTGTTACATGTACGACCAAGAAGAGTGATAAACAGCCGGCAGACACGGCTGCGTGGTTCTCGGCCCAAAAGCTTTCTGCGAGCTGGTTGCGATTGTTGTTGTGGCGGCGCAACTGCGTGCGCTGCGTTTTCTTTTTTTATTTTCTTTTTCGCTTGCCTGGCGGTGATGAATGAGGCCCCGAGAGAGCGGACGGGTGGCGCATCACGCATGTTGTGTCTGTGCGCACGGCACACGCTCGACAAGCTGATTGGCTCGAATCGCGCCGTGAAGCGACGACGACGAAGTGTGGTGACGCACATACGGCTCCCTCTTCCCCGAAGAGCCGACAGCGAGGACAGTAAGGGAGTTCAGCGAACACATGAATTGGCTCAGAAAAAAAAAAGGCGGCCGTAATCGATCAGGCGCGACGTCCGGTCGGTCGATGCTGATGTCGCAAAGCGCTCGCCCATCAGCCGCGTTGAGTGGCGACGTGAGCATTGAACAGGATAGCACAATAATATACAAGTGAAGAGGTTTCTATTCTCGTGAATTAATCCGCGCCTTTCAGAGCTCTTACTCAATATTTTTCACTCTACGAACATATAGAATCATCAGGCCGCACAACATGGGGCTACATCATTTAGTAAGATGGCTCTAATACCTTACTTCGAAAAACTTCACTGATAAGACCGTGTTGGGCCCTTGGCCAGAAACCAACAGTGCAACTGTGGTCATAAAAGTGGTTACAACCTTTCTGCAAGCAACTGGACCATATGCGCGGCTATAACATTTTTCTCAGCTAGAAATAATTCTATATACTCCCCTCTCTATCTCACCATCGTCATCCATTAGTCCTTCTCCCCTTTCCTCTTCCCCAGTGTAGAGTAGCAGGCTAGAGCAAGCTCAGTAAAGTTGAGAGCTGGGCTAGTTGGTGAGACATCATTTAACCATATGGTGTAGTAGCGCAAATTCGACGGCGACGAAGAGGACAAGAAAACACGACACTCGCTCGAGTGTCGTGTTTTCTTGTCTTCTTCGTCCCCGTCGAATTTGCGCTACTACACCATATGGCTAGAGCAAGCTATCGCTTAGGCCGACCTCTGCCTTTCTGTAAATAAACCTCTCTCTCTCTCTCTCTCTCTCTCAAACTGAACAAGACTTTTTGCCAACAGTCTACCAAGGGTTACGATGTCATTTACCTGTTATAGCTCTTCTACTGCGTCTTCCCTGGCCTGCTACGGAAATGCTCACCGACCTTCGTGCAACAGCCATGCTATAGGTAATGACCGTTTTAGTTGAGCGTCCACAGAGCCGTTGCCAATGCTCAACTAAATCTTTCTATTAAATGTGCCGTTAGGGAAGTTGTCGCTTCCTGTAACCAGTCTCTTAAATTCATTTCCTATGCCAGAAACAGCATAAGTAGAACTATCTAGGGCAGCCAGTGTCTTTTGGCGAGTTAACATTGCCTATAAGTTAACACGACTGGACAAATAAATTTTTTCGATGCCATATAGTTAAGCACAACTTAGCGAACTAATTGGCATGCATAACAATCAGGGGTTATTTGCCATTGGTGGAATCGGGTTGCCCTGAATCGACTCGGGTCAGAAACGCGTGTCCAGTGGGTCCATGTGTTCTGATTGAAAGAAAGGGCTAGCTTTTCGAATCTGGGGAATCAGGAGCACGACCTCGGGGTCATTACACGAGTGGGGGGCCCACATACGCCATTGTGCATTGAGACTGACACGCACACACACACACAATGGGGAGCGATTGCACGCATGCACTCGTTACACGCAATTCAATCGCAGACAAAGAAACACTCCTCCTGCGACCCGTTGTCCCCAGCGCGTTTCTAACCGCCGGTGGTCGGCGGCTCTTGCACCGAGGGCGCTCGATGTGCCGCATCGCGCGGGCTGCCATTCCATTCGAGCGCACGTAAGCCCAGCAGGCTGAAGAGACCGTATCCAAACCGGCGCTGTCTCGCTCCTTTGGGTGCGCGCGTTTCTTGTGTCTGTTTGTCACTTTATGTTCTTTTTGGATCCCCCGCTACGGTGCTGCGTTATTGGTCCCTGTGCGATGTGCTACAGACGTCACTCCTGCCGCAGCGAGTCCCCCCCCCCCCCCCCATCTCGCAGCCACCCTCGAAGCCGCTGGGCGACGAAGTAGCTTGCACGAGCGTCTCGAATTCTGCTTTGTCCGCGCGGCTGCCCAAAAAATGTGTCTACCTTGCGCGCGGCGGTGGAGGGACGCGCGCGCTCTCTGGCTGCCAGTTGTTTATCGCGACCGAGCGACCATTTTTCATTCGCCGAGTCCAGCGCAGCGGCATTGTGATGGATGGTCGCCGCGAGCTCTTTTGAAAGGCAAGCATAAGAAGAGCGCCCTGTTACTCTCACACTCTTCATCCGCCTCCCCCTTCGCTCTCGAGAAAGCTTGCCCGATGCACCACCGTTGGGCTTCTGCTGCCGCCGGGTTCGCGGCTGAGCTTCAAGTCGACCCGCGGTTTCTACTCCTGCCGAAAAAGACCGCAGCCCCCCAAGCGCCCCTTCCCCCAACATCACCGCCAACCATCTCCCTCCCAGGTATGTCCCAGGTGTCTCAGTGTGCGGCCCCGACATGCCACTGCTGCAGCTGCGGCAATGCCTCCTTCCTTGCTCGCTGCTCTGCAACACCCCGCAGTGTCTTCGAACGTGCATCGGTTCGGCAAGGTAAACTCAACGTGATACAAGATATACGCATATGCACGGCCAAGAGAAAGAACGGCCATTCCTCGTCTGGCATTCCTACACCCTAAAGGCAGCATCCGTGCATGTTGTTGGCGTTTTTGCTCCTGTCTCGCGTCCCTGTCTCACTCGGGCATGGTATCTATTCATCACGCAGTTTTTGCGCCTGAATTCCGATCCTCGTCGCCTCGACACCAAGGAACGCGAGAGACTCGCGGTAGAAGGCATTGGAACGGATGCTCAGCTACAGAAAATTTGGCTGCCGTCGCCTTAAGAAACGAGGTTTTAGCGTCGTTCCGCACTCCAGTTAGTACGTGGCAGCCTTCCAAGAATCACATGCGACGTGTTGCTCGGAGAAGCTTTGCCTTCCGCATGGCGGGCGCCCAGTTTTCTTTTCGTCGCTGCAGTTCGCACGCTTGTAAATAGTTGGAGGAACTTGAACGCTTGAGTAACTGTTTCTAGTTGGCGTGCCGGTGGCCTAACGTGAAACTAAACGAATACGATCTCGTTCCCGTAAGGTAAAGAAAAGACAATAAAAAGAAACTAATCGAATGATGAACAAAGCTGCAGGTGTTGCTTCTCTGAAAGAGGTGAGCCTGAAACGCGGCCGTCATGTCTATGGGTCATTAAATATGTATTTATGACGTCACAACAGCAAAAGAGACGAGCGCTTTTACTTAGGCTTTTTTAATACCCAGGGCCACATTCAGAAAAGTTCTCTTTATCAAGTGCTTGTTCCCATTGGTTAGCCGGCTTCACTAATGATATGTCCGACATGGTGGCTGGCTCAAATATTTTCATATTACCTTACAAGAATTTTTAACGGGACATTTGCATGAATATACGCCCACAAGACAAGTGGATAAGCATACCTACAATAAAGCAGCGGTCTGGAGTATAGACAGAATAGAATAATAAACGGCTGCAGGACAATGCAAGCCTCTCTGTACTATATATAGAATGCAAGCGACTCTGATACAAAGAAATTCAGTCTACGTTCGCTACAGCGCACTGTATCAGCACCTAAATCGACACTTAAAGCCGTATGGCTGCGCGCCGGTTGCTTCTATAAAAGGGTTGCAATCTAGCATTTAAAAAAAATGGGGGGCGGGAGGCACTGGCGTCTGAATGTGCGCCTGTGTGTGTGTCTATTTGAGTGTGTACACAAGTGGTCGCATACATACGGTTAATGATGGCACACACGGGCGAAGTCTATACTCTTTCTGTTATTGTTCGTGCACTGTTGACTGCATTATCTTTGGTTTCCCTGCTTCGGCTAGACCTTCGCCGCGGACGAAGCACCGCAGTGTCAATGCGTAGAGCGGCTCCTGTATATAGAATAGCTGCTGCACACACACTGCCGACTGTAAAAAAAGAAAAAAAAAAGTCCGAAGAGACAGCAACCAGGCGCGATTGTGCAGCTGCCGGCATGCGTCAAGAAGTCGCCGCCACCACCGCCATGACTGAGTCACAATGGACGTCTGTGTAGACGGGCCCTGTGCTCTGCAGACGGCTTTTCGCCCAGGAGATCTTCATGAGAGGCCTCACAAAAATAAAAAAAGGCGACTTCTTGGACGCACGGAGTGAAAAATGACATCGTATATATATTCCGCCACACACGTCTTCGGCTGGGCCACCGTATATTCCGCATAAGCAAACCGGTTGCGGAGGGAGACCGTCTGTGCAACACTTTTTTTCGTTTAAAATTGTGTCTACTATAGCTGCAGTTGTTCCATATTGAGAGCGGGATTTCCAGAAGGCCACGCTTCGAGTGAACACTCTAAACTTCGATTTTAATGAATGGGAGTTGTCAATATATACATGAAGCAAAAGCAGCTGCGTACAGGGACCACCTGTATGCTAATCTTTTCGTACGTTTTAATGGTACACAAGATAATGCAATGGTCAGACATGCTTTCTCCGTTTCACATGTCTCTTTGCAGGAAAGCTATGGCAGGCCCCATGCATGGCTAATGCCCTAGCATTAACGCGCTTTCTGCGCTGATGCTCGTCACCCAAAAATATCTGACCGAATACACACCATGCTTGTCTTCATGGTTCATTCATGAGGCTGTTGAACCGCTCCTTTAGATGCTAAAATGGCACCAAGATTCACCTCAAACCGCCAAGTAATAGCTCTTCTTCTTAGCCTCTTTCACAACATGTAACTATAACAAGCTGTGAAGAACAAATAAAAAAATGAATGAATGAATGAATGAATCTGTTGGAAGTACTTATATTCAATTCTTAGTATTAGTTATCATTTCTCGAACCGAAGTGGAACCGCAGAGAGACAAGAAGGCCGCGTTATCGTGATGGGAGTTAAAGGTGCATGTGACATCCTAAATTAGGATTGTGCGCATACTGCACGATGTCTAGTGCCACGAAAGCTCGATTGTGCTTCTTATGGACCACTGGACTTCACGGGCGCTTGTGAAAGAACATCGCGACACCGTGATGTGTAGTCTCGAGCTGACTATTTAGTCATCTCTTTCTTAATCTTCTTTTTCTCTTGACCTCTTTCCTTTCTAATATTTCCTCTGTCCCCCACCCTAAGTGTAGGATAGGTAACCTAGCCAAGCTTAATTACCCTCGCTGTATTTCCTCTCTATCTCTCTAGAGCATATTATTACCATTACGAGGCCGAAGTTATATGAAGCCTTCCACTATATATATACAGTATCTTCCGCATAGTCTTAACCCCTTTGCGACGTTAAACATCGCAAACAAACCGATAAAACAAGACACACGGAAGAAACATTATGAGCGAATTCAAATCATAGCTGCCAAATTTGGACGTCATTTGTATCGGAGAGAGGAAACACAGAGAGACGCGTCCAGTAACGTGAACGTGAACCATGTTTTTTTTTTGCCATGCATTGCTGAGGCAGACAAAAATGAGAAATGGATAACAAAGTGATAAAAACTGAACACACACACACACACACACACACACGTGTGTGCGTATATATATATATATATATATATATATATATATATATATATATATATATATATATATATATATATATATGTGTGTGTGTGTGTGTGTGTGTGTGTGCGTGTGTGTGTGCGTGCGTAACATCCCGAATCAAGCACTCCTCGCGTTAATGACCGCTTCCTCACCAAAAGGGAGAGGCAAAAAACATAGATGAGACGGCACATACCAAAACAAAGCGGGCTGAGATAACCTCCCCTAAGCGGAGCTTCGGAACAAAGGCGATCCCAATTCGGCTCGTACAAAAGAACTCCGTCGGTGTCGCGGACTCGAAATTGACGCGTCCTTGCCAGTTCATGTACACTTATATAGATATACGAATACGGAACACAAGTACGCATAAACAACCGATGGAATCACAACTGCATGCACGGGAGCAACTGTAGCAGCGAAACCACGAAGGCGTAGCGAAGGGGATGTTACGAGGACGTCACTAGGACGTTGCGAGAAAGGAAATTTCCTGGTGTCCGAACCAATGCACAGCGAGGATTGTAGGAGAGGAAGATGAAGAGGAAGTGAGGAAGAAGGTCCTGGGACGACGACGACGTCGACTGTGCTCGCGGAGCCGGTCGGAAATGGCTCGTCAGCGAACGATCGAGTCAGGAAGTGTCGGCGCCGGGGCACCAACGGCTTCTGCCATTGCCTCCGTTTTTTTCTCGCTCTTCGGCACCAGCAGTGGAGGACCAGTAGCAGAGCTAATTACGGCGGGTGCGATGTGTTTTCGTATACCCGTATACGCGTGTGCCGGGATCAACAAAGGCGGCGCACTTGTTTCTTCTCTCGACTTTGTTGCACGCAACAGCGCGAGAGAGTGCGGGTTGTTCCAGGAACAAACACGGCTTCTGTCGCAGCTGGAAAGGTTGCCATAGTTACAGCAAGCGCAGCGTCGGAAATGCCACTTCGGCGACAAACTTCATCCAGCGCCCCCTGCCTCTATACGTCGCACACACCGACTTTCGCCTAAGCTATGTATACTCACGGGCGCGGCTTTATTGAGCCCCGTGTGGCTGTGTTTCCGTCGGCGCGGAGGGTAGTTTATATATTTACTCTTCTGATTCTATAGAAGCCAGCCTGTGCATCTTCGAATTTTTTTTTGTCTATGCGTGTCGTGCTTGGCTCGAATACAACGACTCCGGTCTGTTATTTGTTTATGGTCTTTTTTTTCACGCGACAGCCCCATATACAGCCGAAAGCGGTTCTGATAAACGAGGCGTTGACTGTTTGTTTAGTTGGAGCCGCTGGAAAAGCTGCCGAGCCATACGAGTGTCGCGACGAACAAGCTTCTCTCCCGAATATGAGGTTGTGAGGTGACGCGTATTGCGTGTCTATGCATTAGCAAGGACGGTGCGTCTGACGCCACGTCAGGCAGCCTGTCACGAAGTTGTGGCGCCTTCATTCCGTCACGCCATGGTTATTATGAGAGAAATAACTCGGGTAAGGTTTTGGTTTGGTTTGAGAGAACTCGCGTGACTGGAGCCTAATTGAAGTGAAGCGAGGAGTTAGATGCCGAGAGGCGCTAATGAAGTACAGATAAGAGTTGACAGCTAACAGAGATCGTTGTGGTATACGGGCCTGTTTCACGCGTGTGTATAGAAATAGTGAAACGAGTTCTCAATCGAAGTGCGATGTGTCGTAAAATATATATATATATATATATATATATATATATATATATATATATATATATATATATATATATAGAGAGAGAGAGAGAGAGAGAGACAGATATATATATAGTTCTAGGGAAGCGCTGGTCGACGAAGTTCTGGCAGGTGGTCGATGCCATAGGGTTTCTGGAACAAGGTACCCTCCCGCGTCCACTCATTGGCCACCTAATGAACGTTATCTTTCTCTAAAAAAAAATAAAAAAAATGACACGTGCACACTCAACCGAATTCTCTCAAACGTTACATCTATCTCAAGTTAGATAGGTATCGATAACAATTATTTTCATAATTACCGCGGAGACGTCTCTGCGATTAGTAGAGAGTTAGAAGGATGTGTCATATATTGATAAAATAAACCACCCGCACCTTCGGACTGGGGGAACTCGAGTAAATGCGTCAGGTGGCACGAGACGCGAGCATGTGCAATGGGGGTGTCGATGGCGCCGGATTTGCGACAAGGTGCGACTATGAAATGCTCCGCATTAAAAAAAAAAAGAAAGACGGAAACTAACATACCGACGTGACAAATTATCCCCTCGCGCGTCATAAGAATCCGGCCTCGTACTTTCGGGTCAAAGAGGCTTTGCAGTTACGTGGAGGGATCGGTTAATCAATCAGGTCAGTTTACGAGGTGGCGCAGTTTACGGTTGCGTCGGCAAAACAGTCAGAACAGTCCATGTTTGTCGTGCACCAAACCTGCGCGGCCATTAGAGCATTATTATTATTATTATTATTATTATTATTATTATTATTATTATTATTATTCGGTGAAGTATACGTGAATCTGTTGCAGCATTGTGTCGTTCGAAAAGTATATGGCGCTATACATTACGGAAAGTGAAACAACATTGATCGATCAAGCGAAACACCAACCCCGGCGGGATCACCAAATGGACACAGCCAGTGGAATCACGTGAATCGGCTCGGGTATATAGCAGCGGAACCTCTCAGCAACGCACGGAGGATGTCGGGATATATATATATATATATATATATATATATATATATATATATATATATATATATATATATATATATATATATATATATATATATATATGCCACCTCAACGTTCACGGCGTGCACATTTTCAGGACGTCCCGATGGGGCCTGAAAAAAGAATGCGGTGACGAAAATAACGACTCATTCCTCACGCAGTCACGAGAAGACAGCGGCAACATTACGAGGAGTCGAGGGGGGAGAGGTCACGGTCTTTGACCTGCCCTGCGCTTGCCTGCCTTCGGTCGCCCTCTCTTTTCGTTGGCTAAGCTTGATGAAGAGCTCGCTGGAGCATCGAAAAATTACTGTGCAGAGAAAAGCGAAAACAAAGCTCTAGTAATTGGTACATTATTGTTTGTGAGATGTATTTACGCGACCTACTAATGGCGGTTCGGGGCACGTGAGTGAGACCACCTGTATAGATAATGTATAAACGTCTCTGTAAGCCGACCGCCTCTTGTCGCACAGGGCATCATATCACATCTTAACAGCAGAGCGGAAGAAAACTGTGCACGTAGGCTTTATAAGTGAGCTTGAATGTTACTTTAAGTGATCATTTCGAGCGATGAATCGCCGTATGCCGAAAGGTGCAGCGAAAACATGTTTTGCGAAGAGTCGCGCTAGGTCTTGCTTCCGTAATGACTTGCCGTCATGGTCGTGTGTTTTTTTCTTGAGAACCTCGACACTTGCGTATACATCCTTCTCGTTTCGTTTGTCCGCCTACGAGTTTTTTGCGAGTGAGTGAGTGAGTGATTACGCATATCCTCTGACAATAGAAATACCCATATAATATAGCACATGCATCATCTGATGACACACATACTGATAGAATACAGTACACATATTCTGTATAATAAAGTAAACATATTCTGTATAATAAAGTACACATGCCAGTATAATAAAGCACATGAATCTTTTTATGATGCATACCGAGTCGCAGCTCATGTATCTTCTGATAATTGATTTCTCAATGGTTCAAGCCACGCACGCTTTGCGTCGGCACACAAGCCTCTAAAAGCTGTAAATACTGAACTTATATTGTATCGCCTTCTAAACTGCCGTTGCCAATCTGTGTCTATATATTTATAAGGGTAGATCTCTACCGAGGATCAGTAGGCGTGAAAACTATAGCAAACATAGAAACGCATAGATAGCGCTTGCACTTTCAAAGGAAAAAAAAAAATCCCTGAAAAAGACGTAACCTCGCCAAGAGGCACACACCTGAATAACCCAACGCGGGATGAAGAGAGACGCAGAAGGGAAGGGGAGAGGGAAATTAAAGCAAAAAGAAAACGGGCCGAGAAGTTGAGCCCACTGGTTCGAAGGGTCAAAGTTCAAGGCTGTTTGCCACTCGGCGGAGTCAAAGCTGCTGGCGTCGCTGCAGCGCATGCAGCTGTGGCGACGCTCTCTTGCTCCCTTGCAAAACTGTGACGAGCCTCAAAGCGCCGCGCCACTTTCGCGATCTCTTATCACTTGCTCTCTCTTCTTCTTACAAGAGGCGTTCTGAAAGCTAATGGCGCGCTGCTGCCACGTCGTCTGAGCTGAAGACGCAAGCGTCAATGTCTTCCTGCTTTATAACCGAAGAGACGACCTTCTCGAGGCCTTGTGCGACTTGTTTTGGTTTCTGAGCCGCGCGCTCCCGAAAGGAGGTCATATTACTTCACTCAGTGTTTTTTGCGTTTGCGTTCCTCAGTTTTTGAGAAATAAACAAACGAAAAAATTGGCGGTAATGTAACGCGGGTGCTGCGCGAAGAGGAGGACCCTAAGAGTATCGGTGCCGAAAGTTTAGCGCCGTAGACAAACCTGTTTGTCGGCTTATTTCACGGTTCTAAAATAGGAAGGGCCACTGTCACCTTTATTCTTGTTTTCTTTTTTTCTTGAGAGCTTCGCGTGTAAGGCGAGATAGCTTCAATGAAATGGTTTTCAAAGTGATCGAATACCTGAAACAACCATATCCTGGATCTTAAGGTAAATTCTTCGGGGTCTTTGTAAATGACTTTTTTTTTTTACGTAACCCGAGACGTATCCTCAGCATATATTATGCACCGCGGCTCGCACATAAGCAGCCAAGCGTGCGCTGTCATAGGGAATATACAAGGTAACTAAATTGTAACCTCTTAGAAAATATTAGCCATGACGTATTATCAGGGTGTCCCGCCACGGTAACTCATTTTTGCATCTAAAAAAAATGCAGGGAGAGGTGTGTATGCCAAAAACAGGGGATTACCGCGTGACAACGTTCGCCTGTAACACGGTTTCAATGTAACTATACGCTGCCCACATTATCGACATGTTAAAGACAATTGTTATTCCGGTTGTGTCAGAAACCAATATGACTGGTACTCGTTGACATTCGTTATGTGTAGTGTCACCGTCCTTAAAAGCGCACTATGATGTCAATGAGCATAAATAAGTATATCGGCGTAGCACGCACAGATCACACGACTAAAACGTCGAATCGCAACGATGAAGCTCGCGTTGTGTTTTAGTAATTTAGCCGTAGTGATAACTTTAATCAACAGTGCTGTTTTTCTCTCTCCTTGCACTGTGTTATTCTGCAGATATCACAAAATGTCAGTGCTGCAAGCTACGCAGAAATCGAGCAAGGTAAATAAGAACAACTCAGTGCAAGCGAGCACTGCGCTGTACACTCTTGAAAAAAAAAAAGTTATAAGGTTGCAACTGCAAGCAGATACGTAGTAACTGCCGAGATTACTACCTTTCTTGGACCGTTACTTACGTTTTGCTACCTGTTTACTACTTGCGTTACTAAATAGTTAATGACTGCAACCGTTACTAACTTCTTGCTACCTGTTTACTACCTACGTTAGTACACTGTTGGTAACTGGAATAAAATAGGTATATAGGTGCAGCCGTTACTGATTTTCCTGCATCGTTACTATACATTCTTGCTACCCGGCCGTTGACTATTTAATTTAAAATGGTAGATAAGACCTATGTATTAATTTATAAGAGAAGTCATCTCAACGTATCATCCTTAACATGAAAAACGATGCAGGAAGTTTCTATAAATCAAGATAAAATCATGTTATAAATTACGCGACCGAGACATGTAAGCGTCCTTCTGCTATTGTGAAAACAGACAAGTACAAGTTAATGGACCACAAGCAAGCGTATTACTACACACACGTGATGTATTAGGCGGTTACAAGAAAATTAGTAAATTACAACAAGCTAACATGAAGCTGCATAAAAATTAACCAGATGGTTAAAATTATTCCGAAGGCAGTCAGTATGGCCTATCCCATTATAATATTGTGGCTTTGGCACGTAAACCCCAGAAACGATTATTACACTTTAACCACTGATATATTGGAACTGCGAACTATTTATGTGCACCGAGACAATGTTAATAAGTTCGGTACCTTGTTTTGGCCGTTGTAGGTAATGCTTTCTCGTGGAACATTTATAGTAAATAGATATGACAAATCATATTATATAAGTAAGGCTGATTAAAGGCCTTGTATAACCAACAGAAGTAACCAAGTAGTATATAGGCTCACATTTTTTATATGATTTATCCTTAAACATAAGTTCTCACCTGTACCAGACAAGCATATTCTATGTAGGGCCTGTATATATACTCATCGAGTCACTTAGCACTGTAGCGTAGAGACCCTCTTACGTTTATTCGCCGCGTTGATGACACAAGGTGCATCGCTGAATTTGAAGGCCGATGACACATAGTGAATGCTCACTGTTTTCCTATAGTTGAGTACGAAGTACTCGAAATCGTAAAACACTTCTTTTTAAACACACCGCGCAAGATGACCTCAAGCTGTGTAGTAAGAAGAAATAAATTGACGAGTAATTACACTTTGGAAATAGTGTGTCAAAGTTAACATCGCAGTATCGGTTACTACTCTTTTCAAACCTTTAAAAGTCACAACCTGCGGTTAGTAACTCCTACAGCAATAAGAATCACTAATGACAAAGCTATTGTAACTGCTACCACCCACGCCGTTACTAACTGCACTTACTAGCAGAGCTTTAACACATGTGACAACACATTACTGCCCCAAACTTAGCAAGAACTACAACATTTTTTTAAAGAGTGTTCACTATACTGGGATGGCATATGGAATACAATCCCAAAGGTGCTTTGATCTTGGTCATAAATAGTTTTGTTTTCGTATAGTAGTATCTAAACTTTGCGAACGTGATCAGAGTCTCAGCTGTCGCACTAGGATGCTATATTTGGTGTGCTTGAAATGACAGCAAGGGTAAGAAGAAACAAGAGGGAGATGAATAAATAAATAAAAATAAATAAATAAATAAATAAATAAAAAATCGCGAGAGTCGACCTATGCAGCGTGTATGTATGTTTCGCACGTATGATGCTGTAACATGCGCGTTTAGAGCATAATCATGCCAGCTACGTGCGCCTGCTCAGACATCTTATCCTCGTTAATCCACAACACAGGGGTCGGATGGGTCGGGTCAGTGATATACAACGAGTTCATCACCACCGTCGCTGACGTTCGTGCGTGTGCGCGTTCTGAAAGCCCTCATCTCGCCCATAACGGCCGCGTTGTGGACAAAGCGCACCTGTTCTCCTACGGCGCCGCCCGGACGAGACGAGAGCTTCGCAAAGTGGCCACTTTTGGACTTCTTATATATACCTCTCTCCGATATCCCTGTTCGCGCGCACCTCAACTACACGCCTTCCTGTAATTGCGCGTTGGGTCAGCGGATATGAGGCTTTCAGCCAGGGAGATGTGTATGGCGTGCGCGCTAGACTGAAACAGTCCATGGCTATATATTCAGGTTATTCACAGTTGTCGTACAGCGTTTACGTGTAGAGAAAATTTGGAGCGCGCCACTTACAAGAGCATTTGAAGCGGTCAAACTATAATCAAGCAGCCGAAGACCACTTTGGCATGGCTTTCACGGATCGGGACCGAAAACTTTCTTTTCGTTTTTCGGTTTATAGTTTCACATGCATTGCGATAACGAACCATACAACAGGCGTGTATTTGAATACATATTGCATTCGTGTTCCTTTCATTATATGCATATGTTTTCCATTATTTGCATTTCACAGATTTATGCCATTACTGTTTCTTGCATTACTAGATTATTTATGACATTCCAGTGAAGACAAATGCCTGGGCCTATTTTCCATTTCAATAGTTCATTTGTACTTACTTTTTATAAGCCTATGTCGTTATTGTTTCTTGCATTACTAGCTTATTTATGACATTCCAGTGAAAAGAAATGCCTGGGCCTACTTTCCATTTCAGTACTTGATTCGTACTTATTTTTTCTAAGCCATGACATGTCATGTTCACCCAAGCCTGAGGACACAGACCCTGTCAAAGCTGATTAACAACCTTTTCGTCGGTAAACGCTAAGCACAACAGTGTTTTCGCCGCTGAAGGAAAATCCTGATTAAATCACTGACTGAATGAATGGCTCAAGCTTGGTGCTTTGAAAGAAAGCAATGTTGAAGCCTGGAACAAACTATTGTATCCGCAAAAAACGCGTGCGAAAATTTAGCGATGTGGCTTTCAGCCTTCAAGAAATGAAAGTCCACCTTGCGTGGACTCTAACGCCATCAGTAATATTACTATGATCTTGAAATAAATGACTACCTATAACAATTAATCCTGAATGTGTTGTACGCTTTCACCACACGTTTGCTTCGAGTTTGGAATCGAACTAAACATTTTCCGGCTACATTTGTTTTTCGTGCTTGTGAAGTAACTACAAATGATGCACATACATGTAATTCCTTGTTGCGTATATATATATATATATATATATATATATATATATTTATATATATATATATATATATATTCGCCGGGAGCTTACCTACGTCGTCCAGCCAGTGCAACCTCACGACAGCAATCAGTATGTGTGCTTGTCTGTTAAAAAAGGAAAAGTGACATTCGCACTTCTAGGCGTGTATATATCCCCATCAGGTCATTTCGACGCCAACAAACTAGACGGCATATTAAGGGCACATCCGGGTCCGTGGGTTATCACCGGGGATTTCAATGCGCATCATCCCATCTGGGGAAGCTCAAGGCTTAATTCAACGGGACGACGTCTAGCATCATTGGTATCCAGCCATGGTCTCGTCCTTCTGAATGATGCCAGTCCTACGTTTTTACGAGGCACTACATATAGCAGCTGCCTTGATTTATCCTTTGTTTCACGCCGATTTGCTACACGGGTAAAGTGGTTTTTGGACATTGAAACACACGGAAGCGACCACATCCCCACTTACCTGAAGATCAAAGGTATTTCGAACACGTACTCCTCTACCACAACACAAAGAATAGATTGGAGTGTGTTCAAGACTCAACTTGAGGATGCTTGTGAAGAAGGCCTGTCCAATGGTCTTCAGCAAGCTATTAAGGAAACTGCACATGCGACTACGCGCACAATAATACGCTCTTCGAAGTACTCTGAATATGACCTCGAGCTGGAGCGACTTCGTGCGATACGCCGTCGTGCCGAAAGACGATACCGACGCACCAATTCCACAGACGATCTACGGACAGCCCGGCGCATCCAAAAGAAGATACAACGGCGCCTTGACAAATTAGACACCCAACGATGGAGGAAATTTTGTGCGTCGCTAGATCCTCATAAACCGCTGTCTCAGATATGGAGAATTGTGCGAGGCCTACGTTCTGTTCCAGAGCAGCGTTTTCCCTTCAAAGCCCTTGCACTTTTTCATCGCCGGCATGAAATTGAGGTAGCAGAAGATTTCTGCGCTATGACCGTGGGCCAGACAGCGTACACAAGCCTCCATACAGTGAATCAAATCCCTCACTCACGGGACCCACGCATGGATCTACCGTTTACATCACAGGAGCTCGATGCGGCGCTCGTCTTATGTAATAAGTCGTCGTCAACTGGCCCTGATGACATCTCATACAAAATGCTGTTCAACCTTGGTAAACGGGCACGAGAAACACTCCTTAACATCTTCAACGATTCCTGGCAAGCTGGCGTCGTTCCGCAAGATTGGAAGATTAGCCGCTTGGTACCGATCCTTAAGCCTGGCAAATCTCCCCTGGACATTGCCTCTTACCGACCGATCGCACTCTCAAGTTGCGTAGGAAAGGTAATGGAGAGAATGATCTTGGCCAGGCTTGAATGGTACCTGGAATACTATGAGATATATCCGAACGCCATGGCTGGTTTTCGCCGTCACCGATGTTCGATCGACAATGTTATAGATCTCGTCACATATGTCCAGCAACAAAAGGCAGGTAAACGACTATCTGCAGCCATGTTCCTTGACGTAAAAGGAGCATACGACAACGTTCTACATGACGCCATCCTCGAAGCCATTGAGTCAGTGGGCCTAGGCGGACAACTGTATTGTTGGACACGCAGCTATTTACAAGGGCGGACCTTGTTTGTGAACACTGCAGATGGTCCAACTTCCCAACACCCAACGCATCGTGGAGTCCCGCAAGGTGGCGTCTTGAGTCCAACCCTCTTCAACCTCGTTCTCATTGGACTTATAGAACGATTACCAAGTGTGGTCAAGCTATCCGTGTACGCTGACGACATCTGCGTCTGGACATCTGGCGTGACAAGGCCTCAGGTACGCGCAAGACTTCAGAAAGCTGTGACGTTGGTATCATTGTACCTCAAGGACCAGGGTCTGAAAATCTCGCCAGCGAAATGTGCATTGATTGCTTTTAGTCGAAAGCCAATGAGACCATACGCTATATCAATCGATGGCCAAGTCATACCGTATGTCAAGACGCACAGATTTCTAGGCGTATTCATTGATAGAGACCTCTGCTGGGGCCCACATGTGGCCCACTTGAAGAAGAGGCTAACAGAAATTGCTAACTTATTCAAGTATCTCGGAGGAAAAACCTGGGGGACTTCAGTACATGCAATGATGCAATTGTACAAGACGCTTTTTCTTGGCTATTTGCGCTACAGTTTGCCTGTGTTGACCAACACCTGTAGAACCAACATTCGGACTCTCGAAAGTATCCAGGCCATGGCTCTGCGAGTTTGTCTGGGGCTACCGCGATGTTCATCATCAGCTGAGACAATCGAGATCGCTAATGACTACCCGCTGAAGACGCATATCATGATGGAAGTGCTCAGAGCACACGTAAGGCATCTTACTCGTGCCCCTGCCCATCATCTAGCTTCACTGCCAGAAGCCCGACCACGTGCCTCATTCTGCCAGACAGTCTTGTCATATCGCACACACATTCCTGCGGGATATACAACTCCATCGAGGATTTCAACTCCCCCATGGAGTATGACCTGTGCACATGTTGAACTCACGGTTCCAGGCATAGGGTCAAAAGCCCGGCTCTCGTCTCCAGCGCTAAAGCAGCTTTCCCTTCTCTTGTTATATGAGAAATACAGTGACCATACTCATCTGTATACTGACGCTTCAACTAAAGTGGATGGGTCTGCAGGGTCGGTGATCTTTCCTGCAACAGCGACAACGGTGAAGTTTCGTTTATCCCACCAGACATCATCGACAGCTGCGGAACTTGCTGCTCTACGTAGCGCAATTGAAGTCATTAAACACCAAGAAGCCAAGAAATGGAGCGTGTTCACGGACTCTAAGGCAGCACTACAGTGTTTGACATTCGCCTTACGCCGGGGACCTCATGAACAACTAGTGCTGGAAATTAGAGAGCTGCTTCACCACCTCTTCGACGAAGGACACAGAATCACGTTTCAGTGGATTCCAAGTCACTGCGGCATATTGGGCAACGAACATGCCGATGCAGCTGCCCGATCAGCACACGAAAATGGTGAAGAAAAATCTATACCATTTTCAAGGACTGATGCTGCAATGACCATCCGAAAAATCGCTAATGCAGAATTAAAATCCCTGTGGAACACCGAGTGCTTACGGCACACGCGACTGCGTAGACTGGACGCGTCTCGTCGACTCCGGCCTCCGTCTGGACTCTCCCGACTCGAGACAACGGTGCTTTGCCGACTATGGCTTGGTGTCGCCTTCACCAAAGCTTTCGCCTACCGAATCGGCATGGAAGACAGTGCTGCTTGCGGTCATTGCGGCAGCGATGAAACTATAGAGCACGTTCTCTGTCACTGCCCTCATTACAGCGTTCAAAGACGGCAACTAGCTGCTACGTTAGCTCGCCTTGACGACAGACCTTTGTCTGAACAATCAGTGCTGGAAAGAAGACATGATTTGTGGGCTCACAGAAAATCAGTGAAGGCCCTACTGAACTTTTTGCGTGGCAGCGGCCTATTGTATAGACTGTAGCACCCCAGCTCCCCCCCCCTTTTTTTTTTCGCGCGCGTCTATTTCCCTCTTCGCTTTCTTTCCAATCTTTCTTCCCCATTCCCCCTTCCCCTAGTGCAGGGTAGCAAACCGGATGCTCCATTATCTGGTTAACCTCCCTGCCTTTCCCTCATTTTATTCTCTCTCTCATATATATATATATATATATATATATATATATATATATATATATATATATATATATATATATATATATATATATATATATATATATATATATATATATATATATATATATATATATATATATATATATATATATATATATATATATATATATATAGGCAGTTTTACTGGCGGCAACCGCCAAACTAACGGGTAACGGGGCGTGGCTCGATGACCCTGATTTCGGATTCAGCGCGCGCCAATGCATGGGCGGACGGCTCCGTCATTTTTATTTATTCCGTTTTTTCTTTCTCGGCCTCGCGTGCGTTGTCATACACGCGAACCGATGCCATAAATGGGTCGTTAAAGTAGGTAGTAGGAGTTGGCGGTGCTCTAGCGGTCTATATTTTTGATAAGTGCCATCGCGAGCTTCAATTGGTGCATCATGAAGGAGACGGTGGGTTGTATTTATTATCCCTATATCGAACGATTCCGAACCGAAAGGCGATCCGCGAAATACTCTACACCCGAACCGTATAACGCTTCTCGTCAAGCTCAGTGGTTAAGCCATCATTCCGAACCGCTAAACGTTTTCGAGCGTATACTTATCGACTGATCTTCGAGTTGTTGCTGTCGAACAAAGGAGTGGTCGTATATATACTTGCTTTTGTTGGTCTCCTCGCCAGCCTCGATGGTAATGATACAGCTATGCCTACGCTGAAATCCGGTCTGCCGAGTGCGCATGATCCATTTAGGCTTCATGTCGCGAAAACCAGTTAAGAAGACACCGCATAGAGTTGAATGACATGGCAGCAGTGGCACTGAAACCGAATACATGATGTTATACGAGATCGCCTGCTGCTGGAATGTTTAGAACTTGGCACGACGCTCTGATGAGACCAACTACAGCGAATGATACATGAATAAGAAGAACGACTCACCCACTCACTCACTCACTCACTCATACACACACACACACACACACACACACACACACACACACACGCACGCACACGCACACACACACACGCACACGCACACGCACGCACACGCACACACGCCCCGCCACGGTGGTCTAGTGGCTAAGGTACTCGGCTGCTGACCCGCAGGGCGCGGTATCAAATCCCAGCCGTGGCGGCTGCATTTCCGATGCAGGCGGAAATGTTGTAGGCCCGTGTACTCAGGTTTGGGTGCCATTAAAGAACCCCAGGGGGTCGAAATTTCCGTAGCCCTCCACTACGGCGTCTCTCATAATCATAGTGTGGTTTTAGGACGTTGAAACCAACAAATCAATCAACCAATCAATCAATCAATCACACACACACACACACACACGTGCACACACCGCATGTTTTCATATACAAAGAATAACCACACATAAACATACCCGCACGTGCGTGCACATGCACTCACGCGCGTACACATACACTCACGCGCGTACACAAATAACGAACACACACACGAATACACTTCCTTGCTTGCTCGAATTCTCTTCTTTTTTTGCTCACGCTTAGTACAATGCAGAGAGCAATGTGATGGATTTACTCTGCAGCGATCAGAATCGGCGCTTGCGTTCTTATCACAGCGCCTTTTTCTTCCTTCTATCGATACTCATCACTGTTCCGCCGATCCGTTCACATAGATTTCGACCGCTTCGGGGTCTGAACGTGACGACGCATCGCCCGATAAGAACAATGACCCGAATTACGCTAGAGCGTTTTGCGCGCGCGAGCACTTATCAAGTGAAAACAGCTCGAGACAAATCGCCGCTGATCGACTTTGCTCGTGGCGCCCCCCTCCCACCCTTTTTTTTTTTCCTGCGGTAGTTCACTCTGCAAGCGTACGATCACACTTTATCATGTCTATAGACTGAAAATAGAAATAATTGCGGTCGCAATCACGCAAACAGTTAATTTTCGTCTTTCCGTTTGTTCATCGCCAGCGCGGAAACAATTTTGCGCAATTAGACCCCGGGCCGTAAGATATACGAGAGCATGCATATGCATAGCCCGAGGAAGAGCCCTCAAAATTGCTCCCTTCGTTGCGTTGTGTATACATATGTGAACGCACGGCAGCTCATACAATAAAAATGCGTGCCACCTACACGAGCCACACATGAGCCACCTACACGAGATTCCCCACTGCTAATACCTCATTATAGGGCTGTTAATATCACAATTAAAAACAAAAACGAGGTTCAAGCCGCTAGTGAAGAGTGTTTCATATCAGGATCGGAGCAACTCCACTATAATAAGAGCTAAGACGATCTGAAAAAGGCGCTTAAGCTAAATATATATCTGGCACAGCGCCAATACTCGGACGGTCAATCGATTAATTTTTTCGATGTTATGTATGTTTGTCGAAATATTTCGTTATTAACGGACGTCACCTAGCAGAGAATGCTACGACACGACATTGATTTGCGCAGCATAGGTTGATCCCCCCTTTTACAAGTAAATGACGCACGGGGGCGTATACTAAACATTCCCATTGAGTTGAACGCTTTTGTTCTATTTATTTTTTGCTGATATGGTATATTCTCTTCATATGAAAGCGCCAAGCACACAATTTTTCACAGGTCCCGAACGTAACGTTTTTTTCCTACTTTACCTTTCTATACTCTTACCTAATTAGTACAGATCGATACCATGGTTTATTAAATGACCCGTACCATGTTAAAATAGGGCATGGACAGAGGCGTATGATGTAATCCTTATCTCGGAATTATCCCCCAAGTGCCACTGCAAATATCTAGAGGGCGTATGCGTGTGAGCATACTTATTAGATTTAAGTATAGACTATTCATTGATAACCTGGGAAAGCAGCACCAGATTTTCATTTATTACACAATTTTGCGGTCAGAGAGCACACGTCTCCAATGACATTGCGCGTTCACTCTAGACCTGCAAAGCGTTGATATCGCTAGGCGGTAATAACATGTAGCTTATCAACCGTAGCACCTCCATAAGCATAGCTCTAAACTTCCAAGCAGGTATGGTTACTATAGCCTGTTCCTTGATTGTTTTTTTTTCTGCACCCTTGGATATAGTTATTCTTTCACGTGTAAGACTCTTCTCATTAGACATGCAATTGCGCATGAAGATCGATGCTGTAGCGCTGACTAGAGGAAAAAACGTTACTGCGACTTTTCTGTTTCTTTATGTTTCGTTTCTTTTTTATCGCAAGGGCCACTCTAGGTGCACACCATAATTATGCAGAAATGGGCAAGTCACCCTTGCATTTCTCGTTTATACCATCGCTATTTATCTTGTTTGTTTTTGTTTTTTTTTCATTCACTTAGTGAATGCCGTCTGAAGCTTAAACCCAACGTACACTCTACAACGTACACACACACACACACAATGATAACTGTCGGAAGGGAAGGGGTGAGTTTTCAAAAACCCTCCTTTCCCGCTTTGGCACCCGGCCGAGCTGACGCCGTGGCCTATACCGCAAAGCGTCATTCGTTAGGGTGGCTTACCTTCGTGCAGAAATGATGCCTGATGAAAAAAAAAAGAGAGAGGGAGAGAAAAAAGGGAAGAAATAACAAAGCACGTGAACAAAGTCACAGGCACGTAGTCACAATATTGCGTATATACCGCTCGAAATGTATTCTTTTAGGTTGCGAGAGTGCAACATGGCGAAAATTGGGTGTGTCTATAGTGAAGATGCCGGCCTTAATGTGTGTACTAGATTCAGCCGTGCGCAACCACTCGCGCCACGTTTTCCCCTTGTGGGCTTGACGAGTACATATACTCCAACTTGCAACAGCGACGAAAATGACCAATGGTTGTTTTCACCATAGGTGACGCAGTCTAATACGGCTAGGTGAAAGAAAAACGGCATTACTGGGCAGTGATCGCACGAAAGCTACCTAGCTAAAGCGATTCTTAAAATGGCGCCGGCAGGCTGAGCAAGGTTTAGCGAGCGTGAACTTCGCAGAAAGCGACCGCCCAATGGCAATCATTCGCATATGCCGAAAAATATTTAGATTACATAGGCGTGCCTTAGGGGCGGGGGAGGGGAGCCATTTTCACTGCAGCTTCCCGCCTTTCCTGTTGGGTAAGTTAGAAGAAAAAACACCATAGATGCAAAAACAACGATGGAGCGATGTCGGGCTTCACACAATGGCGTGTCCTTGGTGCCAGGCCTTCCGGGTCTAAAAGTGGATAGCATAACCAGTCTTTTGAATGCGACATCAGCGATCCTCAGATGCCATTATCGTAAACAATACGATTTCCCATCACCATGCGCCTAAACAAGGCATCAAAGGTCTGAGTAAAGATATGTGGGGCGGAATCGGCACCCTTTTCAACATTATTAGAGGGAGTGACCTCCTGCCCTCCTCCACCACCATTTGCAAGTCCGTGAAGGATGAATTGACAAAGGTATTCGTTCGTGACGGGTGCTTATCATTGGCCGGTGGTCTCCTTTCATGACATGTCCGATACGGTAACTGGCTGGCATGAACCGGTCTTTATGTAATTACTTTTAACATGAGAAATTCATTTTACGTTCAAACAGTGTGCAGCAATTAAACTTGCAAGAGAATGACAACTAGTGTGCGGCGTAATCACGTCATTTTGTTAGACATCACAATTCAGCCTGTAACTGAAATCGCATTTAAAGCGGGCGGACCTACGCTGAGCTACTTTTTTTTTTTCAGCAACGTGGGTCTCTTGATTCGGGTAGCGTACTTCAGATTTTAAGATTATTCTTCGATGGATAGCCGACAAGTAATCAAGGGCGAATGTATTTTGCTGAAAGCAAGGCGTTCTTGCAGCAATAGGTTCTTTCAGCATTCAGCCTATGAGATTCCACGTTGCATAAACAAGTTGGTACCATAGATTTGCAAGGCTATCTTTGCAGCAAGATTACGTACGCTTGAGGGCAGTTATAGGGCTCTTCAACACTGCGTGGTTTACACCTGTAGCCATCGAATTTCCCACATATTGCAATCGCTATCAACCGTGAAAGACTTCGGACCATGAATATTCTCCATGTGGTAGGACCCATTCCTCGCTTCAGAAGCAAGAAACTTAGTCAAGACTGATATATAAACACACTGCAGCAAAATATGCATTCTTTCACCTTTCCTCTTCATTCTCATACACAGTCATTTGTTTTTAGTGCTTATGTTGTTACTGTGTTTACAACATTACTTTATGTTCATTACTGTCGCTACGTTATTACTATAATGGCTGAATATAATGTAACTATATTATGATTATGTGCTTGTTGATTCAGAATTTTCACAAAGTTGACTTGTTTTCGAATCCGTTGCTTCTGCTGCCCCAATGTGGTAGGGCCTAGTCAAGAGGTTTGGATCCTCCTTTTGCCTTACCCTGTGGGCAAACCATGTATACGTGTTAAGCGAAAAAAAAAAGTTACGGGGCGACACATAATGTGACCACAACGTGCTCATCATCAAGCATATGTGCGCAGATAAACGACTCTGAGCAGACAGAACGCTTACGTAAGCTCGTGCATTCGACTGCGTCGCGTCGAAAGCGTGGGTGTGGCGAGAGGAGCTTTGTCCACAGCCTTGAGAAGGGGCTCCGGTGTGCTCGCTAATTTATTCACAATTACTGAGCTCATTAGCTGTTTTTTTAAACAAGAAAAGCTGCGCGCGCCTGCTGCACGGCTTCGTTTACCGACTCAACAATTCGTTCGCGTGGCTGTTGCTGCTGCTTATATGATTCTCGCCTCGTTTCAGACTGTCGAGTCCCCCCTTCCCACTTCGCAAACACGTCGGTTCACAAACAGCAAGCTGCAGGCGCCTCCGCCACCACCCAACGCGCAAGTACGGCACCGCGTCGATTAACGATTAAATGCCCCGAAGCGTGGCTAGTCGTCATTAAGGAACCTCATCTCGGGCTCCAAGATAACGTCGTTTCTTCTTGCCCGCGGCAAAACAAAGCTTGCCAGGCAACAAGAACGCCCCCTCCTCCCCCTTTCCTTTTCCTCACGGACATCCAACTGCATGCTATATGCCTCCGCACACGATTTGAGCACTTCATTGATTTTTTTAATTTTTTTTTAAATTTTTTTACTAGCAAGCGTTACAGCTTATGCCTTTCTTCACGCGCTTGCACATTGTGTAACAGTCCGCGCAGTGATATTATACGATGCCTGTTGCCTTCGCAAGCCGGGCCGCGGCCACGCGCACGTTGGAACACAATGACAGTTATATAGCGTTGGTGATTCGTCGGGAAGGCGCATTGAAATTTGCCGGCTTCCGGTCGTGAGTTCTCTGCGAATGATGTTTCCTAATGGTTTTTTTTTTTTCAGTCGCTGCGGCCACGGCCAAGTTGTAACCTCGGGACTTGCCCTAGAAATATATAGGATACGGGGGGGACTCCGTGGCGTCATACGTCTCCCTTATCGAAGCCAACGCTGACGTTTAACAGTAGACGTTATATATACATGTGCAACTCGTATGCGAGCGTTATGTATATAGTTGTGTGCACAGAGTTTATATCGTGTGCCAATTCAATGTACATGTATGTGCAATAGCAAATGTGCGAAGGTTATTGACTTATTGTAATGAAACTGGGAAATATCGGGAGCTATTTTGCTCAGATTAGTTTAAAAGGCTAGTTGGGTGGGCATACTTAAGGTTAACAGCACGAAGAGAAAACACATAATGGACCGGGAATAGACGGTACAAACGCTGCTCCCAACTGAAATTTTATTGACGAAAAGGCTCTTGTAAATAGCCGAGTAAACGGTAAAAGACAGTGAAAAAAAATATGATGATAATAACCGATGCAAAGATACGAACCTACTAAAAACATAAACAATCACTGTGGCCTGCTGCGCCGACCCTTGTCCCACCTATTTCCCGTCAGCCGTGTGTTTTTATTATTTTTTTTGCACTGTTAACCTCAAAGTTAAAATGCGCTTGGAAGGCCACTGCTGCTGAATAAAAAAAAAAAACTGAAGCGGAATGTAGCACGCTGCTAGGAAAACCTATGCTGTTACGAACATTGTTAGTTCATAAGAGTTTGATGCTTGCTAATTAATATACAAGCACACTAGTTCACTAATGCTTCTTTTGCTTTAGGAATTCATAGGCTCTTATTTTTTTTGTCCATTAGTCAACGAACGAGCTCTTGTCCTACACTCTATAAAATCGAGTTCTTCTCTCTTTATACTACACATGTGCATATGACTTTCGCATGTGTAACTGTGAAATAACTGTATAAATCCTTTTAAAGGGACTCACTAACTCTCTTTTGGAGATTCGTGCGTCACAAGACTTTCCTTGAGCGTGTTAACGTGCCTCTTCATACTTCTACAAACGTAAGTCACGTATATACGTAACAAGAGAGTCAAACGACTCTCTTTTTTCTCTTTTTTTCTTGTTGTGTAACAGTAATCCTCTTCCTATGTCCCTTCCGCAACACTGAAATGCTATTTCTCTTCCCGCTTTCCGAGTGCATCGGTAGCCAACAATGTGTTGAGCCCTGTTTGACTTTCTTTCCTTTCTTGCTATCTTTCCTCTCTTTCTCCTCATCTCCTTCTTTGCCTCCTCCTAGCCAGAAGACACTCTCATATCGCTGCACTTATCAGGAAGACACATTTTGCAAAGTACATGTATTATCGCATTCCAAAGCAACATAAGTACTGAGTAGATATACTTCATTCCTTAGCACTTGGCGCATAACTATTCCTTATGTACTTCGAAGCTTCTATTTTCGGCAGTTATTGCGTAGGCCAAACTTGACGTGATGCTTCAGTCGCATCAGTCAGTCAACTGTTTTGTTACCGCTCTCACTCTCACAACCATACTAGTCTACAATCAAACCTCATCGTAACAAACTTGCACCTTGCACGAAAACAGGTTTGTTTTGTCCTAAAGGTCGTTATAAAGGTACATTCCTAACATTACACTATTGCAACAGTATTTTTAATTTACTTCGTTATAACTGATATTTCATGATATCCGGGTATGAAATCTTCTGTTTTTCAATAAAAGTGGCTTCTGTTGATAAACGTCTTGAGTGTAATGGAATAATTCTGCAGGCGATGCCGGTTGTTTCTACAGCAAACGTTAAAGAAAATGAACATAATTTATGAGCTGGCAATATGTTCCGCGTATTCCCACGTTGAGCGTGCCTATACACTATTTGCGATTCATTGGCTGACACGTTATTATTCTGTGAATCTTATGCATATTTTTTTTTTACTGAATTCAGTTCTGGTAGTATTTTCGCATAGAAATGCAGCACGAGAATGCCAAGGAAAAAAAAAGTATCGTGTCGCAATATGGTACGTGGATAATATATGTAAAAAGTCATGGAGTGGCTAAGTAAATACATATATCGTACATTTAAGCAGCGGACATTTATGACCAAATAAGCGGTATTCGTCTATATATAATGTGTTTATACAATATTTGTGTTTCTTTCCGTCTTCTAATTCTGGTTGTCTTTTCCCAGTGCCGGTGCATGCATTGCCACTTATCACGCGATACTGCGGCTTGTTAAGTCTTTTGGAGAACTCTGCTTGTAACCTATATGGCATTCAGCATTGCAAAGGCTTAATGTCATATACACTGTTCAGAAAGAAACGATCGCAAGCGCACTGGAGCTTGGCGACCGACGACCGTCAAAATAAATCGTATTAGAATGACTGACCCCTGCTATTTGAAGCAATAGCAGTAAAAAACAAAACAGAAAAGAAATATAATTTTCACAGTGACTCACTTTACAGGCAAAATATCGCAGGATAAGTAAACATGAAAAAAAAGAACGCGTCAGTTATAATTATTGTGTGACAAGCATGACATATGCCGTGTTTATTGTAGCAAGTCAAACTTTTTTTCATAATAACCTATTCATACGTTATCACATCCCACAACAAACTCAAGCAGCGAGAGGTAAAGTTATAAGTGCAAGATACTTGAGTCAATAAAAGAACACAGTAGTAACATGCATAATTTTTCCATCTTGTAAATAATACCAAAACTTTCCATGTCCGACATGGGTAGTTATGAGGTAGTCTGAACATATGCTTAATATCTCTGCTTGAATCGCTTCGGCTTGCTACTTTCGGCGTGAAGGCGGGTAATTTCATAACGTGTTGAACGTGTGTGTTTACTGTAGTTATTTTGGACGTTGGGCAGCTGGCCTTCATCTTTAACTTGTGTTTTAAACGCCCTAATTGCAGCAGACGTGCACGGCGCGCGATGATATCTCGTGCAGTAATTTCAAAAGCAAACGATGCCTAAACGTTTTGACCACAGCAGTGACAGTGTCCCAAATCTTATGGTCTCTCTGTTTCACTGTCCCACATTAAGCGTGCCTTCGACTTATCGTCTACAACCGCTGGCGTTTAGTGACCTAGGCTATGGCTTCGTTTGTACACAGCCGAAGCCAACTTCTGCGATTCTATCGCGCTTTACTACGCTCGGCCTGACATGGGCACAGGTAAATCTATATAGTGTGTATAGGCTGTATACAGATAAACACGCAAACCCATTAGACGTACGGGGAGGTGCGAACGAGCCCTAAATCTCTCCACAGATCAGCCGAGCGTGTGCACATCTATATATCCCCAGTAAGGGCGAGAACTGTGCCGACGCTATATCGACGCGACCAGTGAAGAACACGATATTATTGAGACTAATGAGACCACCAACGTTCGAATTCCCCGCATATGGGGCATGCGGCGTGGCTCGAGGCGGGACTGTCAAGGCTATAGGTATTTCGAACCAAAGCAATACGACAAGATGCGACTGTTCCAATATGCTTCCAACAATAAAAAAAAGACTCCTAACATATGTGCATAGTAGCAAAAGCAAGGGACCAAATATGCAAGGTTATTATGATCGTGAAGAATTTTTAATTTGCAATTTTTATTCTTTTCGCACCGTAAAGCAATCTCGCTAAATGCAGATCGCTATGACACATGCAGATGTGTCCTTTCTGTTCGAATACATAGCGAACGGTATAAAAGGGCGGACTGCTTTTCCTGTGGACTCTTGGCAACGTTCAACCATGTGTTGCGGTAATATGAAGCCATCGGCTCCGCCTTCAGCCAAGACAGGTGGGCAGCTCTCTTGCGCAGCCCCGAACTTAACGATCGAACCCAGGTCGTCCAGAGTGCCCGTCAACGGACCGCCAAACTCGGCTTGACGGTCCCTATAGGTGGTATTAGCTGGGTGGAGCGGGGCTTCCCCTGCGTCTTCTCTGGACCAGAATGAAGCTTTAATCATCATCATCATCATCATGATCATCACAACGTGTATTACTATCCCCTATCTTTTTTTTTTTGTAGAAGCTCAGGAGAATAAAAGGCATGAACACGTGAACAACGTTGAACACGAGGCCTGACTCATATACGCTTCAAGACTCGATACTCTGTCCCTGTCTTTTTGATACCTTGGAGAAGACGCTCGTGAAATCGCTTCAGCAACCAGGCCCACGTAATAAATAAATATTCAGTGATGTTTTTTGGCGCAGTTATACTCTTCAACTACTAGCGATGCGGTATAGAGACTGATAAGCCACGATGAAATACTGTCGTTTGAAAATCGACGCACGAGATCTTGGCATCTTCTTAATTACATAACGAAATCAGCTGGTGTACAAGGGAATTCTGGACAAATGCACGCAACGCAACACAAACGAATAGCGCAACCATAAATGTATTATCAAACTAGTTCGTTTTAATTCGGTAGCGTGGAACACGCTCTTTTTGTTTTCCCACACTCGGTTAAAGTGCGGATTGCACCCCACCTATAGATGTACAAGTCGCTGATTTCAGAGTTTGAAAAGTATTATTTAACCAACCTGAAGCAATATTCACTTATTTCTATACGTGCAACAGGAAAAAGCGTTTATACCACAATGCAGAAAGTTCCTCCCGTATTTATCCTTTCATTTTATTTTTCCTAATATTGTCCCAATATGTGACGGTGATAAGCACACGAAGTCATGATTGGAGCCTGCGAAAAAAAGCGTATATATAAAAAAATGTTTGAAGTAAAGATCACGTTTTTTTTATTTTTACGCGACAACCCACTCACGCAAGCACCAAGCAGAACTCCTATAAGGCGCCAGTGCGTCTTTATAAAGTTCTGCAGTGTTCAGTCTTACATACAGCTGAGCAGTTATAACGAACCAAGAAGAGCGTGCACTGGCGCGAACCAGTGCAATTCTTCGTCGGGGCCCGTTTCCATTCATCTTTTTTCGGAAAGGAGGGGGGCATGGCCTGTGCACCCCTCCTGGACTCGTTGGTTGTAGGTTTTTGTCCCCGTGATGGGGATAAAATGAATTACCGGAGGTCGAGCTCGAGAAATGAGCCGACGACGCACAATTCGTCTCCGACGCTGGCGAAGAGACGCCACGGCGTCTTTTGCCGCCGAGCTACACGCACGCACACACACGCGCGCCGACCGACCGACCTCTAGCTCGCGCACTTGCTCGCGGCAACCGTATACCCTCCCCCAACTCTCCCTCCTCGGCGTCTCGACGACCCTGGCTACTTTTCTGCGCTTTGCCCCGTCCTTTTCGGTCGTGAAATATGGCGCTCGGGCGATTAATCTTTCCCGCTATTGGTATGCGCAGGATTTCCTTCTGTGTACATAATGAATTCCGCCGCCGCTGGCGGCGGCTTCAGTCGCGGGCGCTCGGTTTGGGGGAGACGGGTCTTGGGACGGGGGAGAGGGTACGGAAGGGTCTACCCCAGTAGAGCGAACCGGGATCCCCCCCCTTTCTCTCCGCTGCCCCCGCATCAACGGGGGTGGACAGACCACCAGAATGGGGTATACTACACACACACGACCCAAGAAAACCGTCGTCCGAACATCCTTCCCCCACCATACATACACACACACAGAAGGTTCGCTAATACGCGCGACATACAATATACACACGCAAGTTAGTTTTGCATTAGCCGCCTGAGCAAACCACCATACCCGCTTACGCGTTGCGAAGATGGCCGTGTATGTGGCATATTCCCCGATGTGCGAGTTAAGCTCATAGAAAGGCACGAAATGGAGGAAATGACATTGGGTTATACATATATACAAGAGGAGGAAGGTTTTCGAGCGGCAAGCGAGGAATCTTCAGTTCTGCAGCCTCCGGGTGTCATTAATTGTGCGAGGGATTTCATTAATCAGCTTAAGCGCAGTTGCGCACAATAGGGATGGGAGCTGCGGGGACTTCGCGGTATGCCCCTTCGTATGGCGAACAATAGGACGGCGGTTGCGGCCTTATATAGTACGGCAGACACGGCGGGCCTCTTCTTATTCTCTGCGCGAACGGTGACAAGTGCAGGAGAGAAACCCAGGGCTGGAGCCGCCACAATGGGAGTGCTTGCTGCTGCGGCCTTCCTTTTCAGGAGTGGGTGTGAGGGCCTGCGCGGCGTGTCTATAGAAGAGCTTTCGCGGTTTCTGCTTTTCGCACCGCCACTTGTATCCTCTCTCTCTTTTTTTTTTACTTATTGCCCTCTTCTTTACGCTATGTAAGACTTGTTTGCTCCTCGCTCTCACGACTAGCCAGTTTTTGAGGTGCACGCACTTCAAAGCGCTTGCTGTTACTCTCTTTAGTATATTTTTTTTTTGTTCTAGGTATTTTGGCCTACGCCCCTTAGAGAGTTCATAGAAGGTCAGCCTGACGTCTGAGAGTCGAGACTGCGAAGCTTACGTAACACGGGCCCACCAAGAATAAAAAAAGACAGCTTCTCAGGGTACGGTACAGGTATAGTTTAGAACAACGAATAATTGCGGCTACTGATAAGCAATGCTATCCAATAGCTTTACACGGCTCCGCATGGGAGGGTCTGATTTTTATAGACATTGTTGGGTCGGCGTGTTCTCTGTGCTAACGCCATGCATACTGATGCTGAAAGCAGTGCCAATTAGTTCCAACCTTTGCAACAGGTTGCCTCAGTGCACAATCTAAAAACTGCGGAGGTTATCACAGGAGTAAAATGTTTAAGTTACTCTTCGAAGTGTTCTTCTACTCTCGCTAAACAGAGTAAAATTCATTTTCACTCTGTATGAAACGAGGGAGCGGAACAGCTTTATACTCTACCACTCTTTGAGAGAGTGAAATGCCCATATACTCTTCAGGCATGAGAGAGTGAAACACTTGTATACTTTTGCGCTTGATTACTTTTAGATGCGTCGGCACACCGCGAGTGATTAGCACTTCTTAATATCCACAAATATACGCATTAAACCGTATTGCATTTGTTTGTTGAAGCGTTAGAGACGATTAACAAAAGAACAGCGTTTCCAGCGCGCGCCAGTGAACTTCAGCGCACTGGAAGGCACTTAGAACTCTTAATATCCACGTTTTTAGCTTTGGATATGTGTAGTAAAATACGCGAATACTATCTCATTCAATAGGTCACTATCGAAACTCAACGCAGACGGCTATGACATTCTTCTTATATTAATATTCAAGTTTTTCGCTACTACCATCGCACACGGGCGATGATGCCGTAAGCCTAACGTACGATGCGGCTACAGTGAAGTATTGTGGCTTTAGTCGTAGAAGGTGAACAAGAATCACCGAAAGTATGTCCAAGAGGTTGAAAAAGAAAAGCTAAATTGTTTAGTATACACTTCAGAAGCACGATGTTTCGTACGCAAAAATGACTACCCACTTAGCGAGTTAGTGCAAATTACGTTCATATAATTGGTTGCGCTAATCTTCCTGTTTCTACTGTAAAAAAAAAAAAACGAGTAGGATCAACGTTCTAATCTCTCGAAGCACAAAACAAACACAGTAAACACGTTAGCTGCAGTCCGGCTGGTTTCGAGAAGCGCAGAGACACTCAAATCTATGCGTCTAAACAAAAAATTGCTGACATCTCACTAAAATTACCCACGACATAAAGAAATAAACGCCCATGGCCGTCTGTTAATGTGGTGTAGTGCATGGTTAGCGTGGCGGGCTAGCGATCTGTAGTACGTCTAGAGGTTGAGTGCTCGAATCACTTCCTGATGGGTGTTCTTTTTAGATCTTTTTTTCTTCTTTTTTGTCTTAGTGTTCGTTTTTAGCTATCCTTACAATACGCGCGCGCGCAGAGATCTGTCAAAAACAATGAAAAAAAAACACAATTTAGGCTCACGTTCTGCTATTTCTTTTTCGTGAGGTGTACTGTTACTCTCTTTGGTGTGGTCATGCTACTCTGCTCCTCCGTTGAGGTGGAGTGCTTTGACCCGTTCGCGGGAATCACTGTACTCTGCCTGAACAAGAGGTGATTTACTCTGTAAAAGAGAGTGAAATATGGGACAAGTACTCTCCCAAAAAGAATGCCCAGCACTCTCTTATAGTTTTTAGAATGCGACTGTTCACTTCTAGACAAAATATATTAGGACTTCGCTTTACAAATGCTCCCCAGCCTGGTCTCACTAATGGTAAATGCATTCCATCTTTCTTTGCGTTCATTCGTGCCCAGGCACAGGTTAAGATAATGCGCGTATACACAGCTGTACACGAATGCTAAACAATACGCGGGAAAACATGCGGTGACTATATTGAGGGACGACGGCTTACCGCGCTGCTGTTTGATTATCCATAATTTATTGAGACGATATTCAGCGACTAGAGCATAAATGAGTAATGTAAGTACGCTAAGACCCAAAACGTACAACATAAGCTATAAAATTATACGCGGCGTACTCCTCTTACATAACGCACGTGTATACTTGTATAACGTATAGCGCACCGATTTATGAAAGCAGCGCGAGCGATGTTCGAAGCAGCCCCGCGAGACAGCGCTTTTAAGAAGTGCGCGTTCGCAGTTTGTTTCAATGAGGACGCAACGCGGCACCGGGAAGCCCATCCATCGTGATCAGAGACTGCGAGGTTTCTCACATTCCTCACGCGGCGGCTGCGCCAACCTCGCTCGGCCCTCGCGTGGATCACGCGCGGCGGCAACAAGGAATGAGAGAAGCGACGAAAGAAGCTAAGGAAAAGCATCACGTCGGCCACGCTTTCGAAAAGAGAGAGATGTGTGGTTAAATGAAGAATGCCCCCCCTTTCCTTATTTTTCCTCAAGATAGTGCGTGATTGTACGCAACGTGGCGAGGAGGTTCGGAGGGGGAGGGGGGACAGAGCGTCGGCCACGTTGCCAGCCTGAGTAGGCCTTCTCCTCTTGCGTTGCTTCACGCGACACGCAGGCCCAGAGTGAACGAGCGAGTTTTTTTTCTTATCGAGGGAAAGGGTGGCCAGTTGAAAGGATGAGACTCCGGAGGATAAGAGCAGCGCCAGGCGTGTGTAGCCTACACGGAGCCGTTAGCATGATGGGTTCGGCGGATCGAAGCAGGCGAATCCACTCCGCTTCTTCTTCTTTATAGCGGTCCCGACCCGCGGCCCGATTCTGGCCCCGGTCGCACCAGTATCGCCCCTCTTCTTCGCCTCGCTCGAAGGCCTCCTCAGCCACTGCGACCATCCATCAAAAGAAGAAGGCTGGCCGTCTCCGTGGCTCCTTCCTTCCGCCTCTCGCGGAGCTGCCCGCTTCCGCGACCTTCTTTATTTTTGTTTACGTTTTCGTCTTTGGTTCCGTTTATCCTTCACGCTGTCTCCCTTTTTCTACTCTAGGTTACGTCTCATCGGGTCCAGCCTGAATCCTTCAACAGTATACTCTCTCCCCCCTCTCTCAGGCCCTATTTTTGTACTGACTGTAGGGAAAAAGAAAGCAACATACATAAACAGCGTGGCCCACGTCCGAACGTCGTTGCACATTGATTCCACGGGTTTTCTTGGTTTCTTTTTGTTTTCTCCTGTGCAGTTAAGAGTGACAGAAGTCAACGCCTGTCTGTATGTATGTATCTCTCTCTCTGCAGCGTGTATGACCTCTTTTTGTTTTCTCCTGTGCAGTTAAGAGTGACAGAAGTCAACGCCTGTCTGTATGTATGTATCTCTCTCTCTGCAGCGTGCATGACCGCACAGAAACCAAAGACAAACTCTCGAGGCGACACCCCAGTTATGTACGAACGCACCCTGGACAGAAGCGTCACGAATTGTGAGGTAAGAAAATATGCGATCACGCTTTTACTGATCTCTGCAGATCACTTGTAGTTTCGCTGTATACTCGGATAAATCGATTGTTACGTAAGAGAAAGACGAATATATCTGCACTGTGCACGTATTTTGTAATTAATTGGAGGATAGTTTACAACAAACTGCCGCGCTTTAGGACCGAACAACTGCTTGTCCTCTCGCCTATGTCTCAGGCAAACTACCGATTGTTCAGAAGGCGGGCATAAGCCTCGACGACCGCTTTTGAGTTGAATATAGGTAATATGCTCTTATTGTTTCAGAGAGCGCACTTTCTCGATTGGCGCGAGACGCGCAACTCTGCCCTTCGCAAAGTATGCGAGGAAACGTGTTGCTTTTGCGTACGTCGTGGTGCTACAGTAGAACTCCTCACCTGGTTCTTAAAGGAACAACAGCAATAATGAATAATGAATAAACGTTGCTATTAGTCGGCAACTGCACGAACGAATTATGGTGTTTCGTTCGAAGCTCTCGTGGACTTCGAAAATGACGCACGGCGTAAGCATGCTGTAGAATTCCCACTTTCTTTCTTTCTTTCTTTCTTTCTTTTTTTCTTTCTTTCTTTCTTTTTTTCTTTCTTTCTTTCTTTCTTTCTTTGCCATCTTCCTGACAATCTATTTTTCAAGTTGTTTGTGGTGTTGTTCAAGTAAATTTCACAAATGTGGCGCGAAGGGAATAGGAAACGGGTGAGCACTTGTGTAGAGAAATGAGAGACATGCCAAACCCATCTAAACAATGGGAAAAAAGGACTATACGAAAGAAACAGTTTAAAGAAAGGCAGAGGGCGAGAGGGATGAGGCGGGACTCTCTATGCAACGTCGAAAATTAGGTTGGAGACTTGCTATTGGTTGCTTTTCGTTGTTTTTCTGTCTCTTCCAAAACATCCTCGCATGCAAAAGATTAGGGCTATAAAGTTGGCGGCTTTTCGTCCTAATTTTCTTGCGCTGTAGCGAACGGTGGTAGAGAGATGACGACAGTGAGGAATGGTGCTAGTGTTCGTATCATAAACGGTTTTCGGAACATCATTGAGTATTCCTGCACACTACAAATCTGCCGTCGTTCGAGGTCCTATCATGTTCGTTATATATCGCGCGCCGTTCCGTCGGCGTTCCAGGTTTTGAACGCACAACGCGGAACTCTATAACACCATAGACACATCCAAAGCGCGGGCCCTGCGCAAGGCACCAAAACGTTCACCCATTCCAACACGCCAGCGAGCCATCATCAGGAGAGCGAAGGAAGGGAGGGGAGGGGGGGCTACAGGCTAGATGCGTCCACGCTCAGATTCGGCATTCCGGCATCCGCGTGGTCGACTGCGCCAGGCACGTCAGTCATTCCTCGGGCACCGCTGCGACATTATGCCGGTGCCGACAGTCATTACTACCACCTCGAAGCTGGTTTCCCCCCCTCATCCTCAGCGCTCCCTGTCCATACGGCGAGCAAAAAAAGAACACAGCGAGATCGTTGGCCGCCGAGTACACGTCCTCGAGACGGTAAAAAGAGAAAAAAAAAACAACAATAATAAAATACAGCACTCTCAAAGTCATGAGAAGGGGCCAGGAATGCCCTGTAGCGCATGGACCATCGCGGGAGCAACAGCAGCGACTCCAGCAGGGCAACGACAGCGCGGGGCAAGTTTCAAGCGTCGCTGTCGCCAAGGGGTTCTGGGTGGCTGGCCGCTTCCCCTCGCCGCCGTTGCTGCTACGTTCGTTCGCTCTTGCTCCCGTCGTTGCTTGATGCGCTGCTTATAAAGGGGCTCCTAATGCCCACACGCGCCCAGACCTCTTGATTAATTTATCAGTGCTCGCCGTGCGTGCAGCCGCCTCTGCGCATTCATTGTTATTTCTTTCTCTTTTTTTTGTGCTGTACGTCGGGAGAAGAAGGATGACAAAATGCTATGGATGCGTGGTGACGCGGCGCGGCGACTATCGGGAGCTTCGGTGCCTCGCGTATTGCTGATCGTTCTGTGCCTCGGTGGCTCGCGCATAGTTGCATGTGTAGCAGCCGGGCGGAAATATACGGAGATGGAACAAAAGATTTATACGCCGGCACCCTATACGTATAGAAAAAGACGTATGAATGTTGACGAGTCCCCCCCCCCCCCCCATCTATGCTTTTGCGAAAACAATGCGGCCCTCTCGATGGGTGGCGGCTGCCTGGGCGCGTAGTAATGAAGTCAATTCTCTTTTTGTTTCTTTGACGTACGAAGGCGTTTCCATTTTTTTATTTGGGTATTCTTTTTTGTGTGTGCGTGTGAAAATTCTAACTGCTGAAAGTAATGACCATTCCGCCTTTGAGTAGTTTGCAATATATTTCTTCTGTAAGTGCCGCACCACACAAAGACTGACCACCGTGGTGCAGAATAGAGTTGGGCACTATCTCCCACATGAATACAAGCATAGGGGTCCTGCGCCCTGCAGTGGCGTATATACAGTCATAGGTTGATGATGATGATGTAAATGATACGAGAAATTCGAACCCTTCAGCGAAGCAAGCTATTGTCATACAAAAAAAGTAAGCTTTGAGAATGTGAAGAAAAAAAAATATGCGAGACCGCTAAAGCAGCAAGCGGAAAACGACATGCGTACACCAGCCTGCACTTCGCCCCTACAAAACCGAAATTACGCGCGCACCTTTAAAAAAAATTGTAATAACGAGTCTAAGACTTCCTTAAGAAATGACGGCCGTGTAAAAACCCTTCTCGTCGAAACGTGCTCCGGCCACCGCTTAAACGCAATCCCGCCGGAAAGACACGCCTACGCCAGTTAACGTATTATGCAAATCCTCCTTTATGGCGCCATTAACGCCCGGCCAAGCGACACCACTTAAGGAAGCAACGGGCAGGCATGCACGGCGTGCTTTCGCCGACGACGAAAGCGGAGGCTCTCCGCGATAAAGCCTTTCCTTCCTCAACCTCCTCTCCTTCCTCCGCCACGTCATCTCGCGTCTCGAACCTAAACACGGGCTGCGCTCATATCTCTCCCTCTTTCTCTCACCGTCTCACTCTCTCTCACACACAAACACACACATAGGGGGATGAGACCTGCACGACCCGGCTTCAAAATCTCTCGCGCCGCAGTTTATCTCGGCATACCTGTATTCTTCGTTTAGGGACGCGCTTGAGAAAGCGTGAACCTGTTTATATGCGCGATATCGCGAATGCGCGGTTGCGTCTCGTAGACGGGCGTGCGCGCGTGTGTCTTGAAAAAGCGCGATAAACTATTTCGCAACGTTATACAAGGCACTCGAGAGCACGTATATATGCCGGGGCGACTGACAAACGTAAGTTTACGTGGACGTGCCCTGCACACGTACGATTACTATAGAAGCCGCGTTGATACAACGCTATGCCCACAGCAAAAGCTAGTGTGCAAATTGGAAGCGGTCTCCATCAAAACTGTCAGACTGTAGCACTCACTGGTTATAATTCGTAAAGCTGATTCCTTGTCACAGCGTCATTTTGTATGACCTATAACATGTTACAAATCGCCTGTTGACGAAAATGGGTTAGGTGTTGAAGACACGCATTTGCATTTTACAGGGTGATTGTGCAGATGACGGCTAAAGACAATTCAGCGCCTTGCAATGCGACATCCCAGCCCGAACTAACTTTGTAACGTGCAGAATCTTGGCCTTTCCGTCCCTTGAATAGGGGGAAGCCAAATGGACAGCTCGTTCGGTTGACCATTCTGTATTTCCTTTGTATATTTCTCTAACATGTTAATAAGACACACACATAATATCTACAAAAAAAGATGTGTGCAGGCATAGTGTAGTGTTTTCATTTTGTTCTGACAAATCCAAATATTACCATTGAATAACATTATACGCTTGTGAGCGTGGAACAACAAAGAGCGCCACACCTGCTTTACTGAAGTATCGCAAATTTGGGCCATTTATTTTGCGTCCGAATATCTTCGAACACAACAGAATGAAATTCTCTTGAACTCCTGTGTACTTGACTGCCAAATACTCACTGATGCCTTGGAAAGCAGTATATCGTTAAGCAATACTCGTAAAGTTTTACAAAGACCAACACCCAATAGCGTAGCACACTATAGGCGAGAACGGAAACGCCCCCCAAACGGACAAGCTAAAAAGCGTGGGCGGAGACAGCGCAGTAGGACGAACTGCGATGAAACGTAAAAGCCGTACGCAATTTAACGGCGCAGTGTCTATAGATAAGAGCTCCCTGTCGACAGTACTACAGGTGTATTGACATCACACACCAACAGTGAATATAGTGAACTGAAGCGCCACCAAACGTCACGAGACGTGTACTTATGTGCACCGGAAGTCATGTGACCTCATCTGTATGCTGGCTGGCAGGAGTAGGCGGAGCGTCCCATTCGCGGCCTCTTGTGGTCTGTCTCGGCGAGCTATTTAGGTCAAGGTCACACAGTAATCACGTGCTGACGGGTCCTAGCTTTTATAACAGGGAAAGGTACCCCTAACGTTTTGTGAAACATTCTTCCGCAGGAAAGCCTCATATCGCCTTCAATTTACAGGGAAGGCTACAGACACATATACGGTGCCCTGTCATCATATTTTTTCCCCTTGCGAATTGGATGCAAAACAAGGATTTTCTCGCAATTAAATATTCATATTCAGCTGTATTATACAACTATACAGGGCTCAGAAGGAGAGAAAAAAGGCCCCAGCTGTTATAATCTGTTATAATATTGAATTACATCGTGCTATGCAATATAAACGTGCAAAGAACTTACAAATAGTGTTGGTTCTGATATTCATCCTTACAACAATCATGAAAATCCAATGTACTATAAAGGTTGTTTCTCCTGTGTCCGATGAAATAGGAAGAATTGTGACCGAATCAAGACTTGTCTTTCGTAAGTGCGTTTTCCCATGGGTCCTCCGGCTACTATGACGTCATGACATACATTGTATTTCGCATAAGTATTCTCTTACGAAATTTGTTTGCTTTAGAGACGTTTTTGTGCAAACAGGCCATGGGCGGGGTTCAAAGTAACCAATAACGTCGGCTGGAATCGCATAGCGACACAGCTTACTCCTTACTTGTCATCAACTCTACACATCATACAGCTGTGATGACCCTGCAGTCATCCTACACGGAGCAACGTTTTCTTGATACCGATACTTTCTTTTCTTTCTATATGTCTACAAGATATAGAGATTTGCATGTTCCTCGCCTATCTTCATGTGCACCTTATTATCGTCGGTGATGCGAATGCGAATAACAATTACGTAACATGAGCACCCCAGGTAGTAGCTGTCGTATACACAATAAGTTTTCATTCGTTTTTTTTTTGGGCGCCACTTTTCCAACACCTTCTTTTATTAAACCTTTATCGTAGCTCAAGGTTCTTATTACAGTCAAAACTTGATCTCAGTGACGAAACTAGTTTTCACCAATTTGCCGATCTAGCGAACAGAAAAATCACTTCCATGGCAAGTACCCAAGTGGTTCAATGTTGTCACCAACTCGAACTCTATAACGAAGCTTTCATAGCAATGAACTCGACTGAACGAAGTTTTTTCATAAAGTAAATGAGCAAAAACTCAGTTATTTCCTTTCAATTTTTACACATCTGGTTTTTCTTCAGACGTGCGCCGTATAACGCTACCGCGTTGGATCATCTAATCACCCTAATCACGACACTTTTTCTGTTTTCATGAGAGAGCGCGCCTTAGTCGGAAACACCTTTTCATATCAACAGGCCGCCGAGTGGTAGTACGTATTTTGATGTCCCTGCAAACGCTCCCAAAAGAACACAGGGGTTACTTTCGTTGATTAATGATTCATGCGACAGATAGGATAGATAATTTTCCTGAAACTTTCGTACATTGGCTGCATTCGTTCATCCCGTCTTAGAATATTAGAAGCTTGTCGTATAGTTTCACGTAACCGTCTATCTCGTCTACGTGTATCGCGCGGACGTGGGAGACATTCACGCTCGGCCGGCATGACCTCGCCGACTTTCCACGTGCATATAGGCGTGCATTAGTGGGAAATAAAATGTTATGGTAGTTCACGGGCGACGCTACATTACAATTTTAGATTTCGCAGCACCCTAAGCTTCTTTGATTTTACGAACTTTCTAAAAGGCAGGGCGCGCAAAAGACGGCGACAATATTCAACACACCACTAAGAATTCAACACAACACAAGCAGTGTTAGTCGGCTTCTGTGGTGACGACATATTTTTTTTTTTTTGGGGGGGGGGGGGGTCCATGTTTACACGTCTTATCTTTTAAAATGAATGCTTACCAACTAGCTCAGTTCTTTGTTACTTTAAAGGCCCGACCATGCCCAAACACCCGCTGGTGGTGGTGGCTTTCTGACGATGCTGCACGTCCCCTCTCGCTCTCTTTCTCTCCATAGGGAGAGGGTGCGGCGCCAGGTCAGAAAGCTACGTTCTGGCGCGCTGCAACGCGTACATGTTGTCAGGCCTTGAGCTTGACGAACTTCCCAATTTAACGAAGTAGCCATCGAGAAATATGCTATATAAAGAGTGGCCACTGGAGCCTTTTCGTGAACCAGGAAGAAAATTCCGACCAACCGCTCGATGGCGTACCCATGCTCAATTTTACTCTTTTCTGAAGACATATAATAACCTCCCCAGGAGGACAATGAATACCCAAGTTTGGCTTAATTTTTTTTTGCAAAGAGGAAATTTTAGGAATTTGTGCAATTTTCCATATCCGCTCTAAATCATTTCTCGCTGAGGACATTTAACGCTTTACAGCAGAAAACAGTAAAGTAGGACTAGAAAGTGTACTGCATTTGTTTTGCACGAAGAGGCACATTCATGTGGCTTAGATGTACTGTATATGTATTCCCTTTGTAGAAACATGAGTGTGTAGCCTCTTTTCTTTATCAAAGACACTCGCTTTCGGAGCATAAGGGTATGGGTTCAAATCCCAGCGTCGGAAAACAATGTTATTTTATTTATGCTGAGACGTTATCGGGTCTGACCAACCACTGGTGGCGCTGAAAGCAGTGCAGTAGCTGGGGCGCAGGGCTCTACGGGAGTGTCCGCTCTTTATGTATGCTTCTCTATGAAGTAACTCAATCGTGCCCATCACATGGTTAAATCAAGTTTTAACTGCATGTGCATTCATCAGACTGTTATGTTTACAAAAAGTGGTTAACGATTCTGGATACTTTTTGTTCTACTACGGGAGAGCACTGAGCCGTCCTACGCTAATAAATTGGAAGAATTGAAGAAACCAACAGCTCCGCACACATGCAAGTCAAACGTTCATGGACGCAGAAAAAAATGTTATGACGTTCATGCTAACTCTATGCGCAAGTACTCCAAGCAAATGGATGCTAGCAGTTCTGGAATGTATGACTGGTTGCCCCCTTATTTATCTACTGTGTCCGCCAGTCTAGCATATTGCATCGACAGTTAAATTGAGCTTTTATTTATCTTTAACTCTGCGTCGCAGGTAAAACTGTCACCGGGTCGTGCATAGCAGTTTTCTGTAGAACCACTAATGCGTTCACCTTGAGTTCACAGGGCAGGACGAAGTTTTCCTTCGTTAAGAGTCACTTTAATGTGTCATTTACTTCGTGAACCGACTTGAGAGCAATGCATTTGTCTTTCTTATTCCACAAACCCAAGGAATTAAACGTAGAAAGACGAGAAACGACGGCCGCTAAAACGAGTGCACGATAGCCCGTGTAAAAAGGAAGAGCAATGAAAAGGCGAGCAATCCAGTTTCGCGCGAACACATGGACACCGCGCGAGACGGCTGCAGAGGTTCCGCGCGGGCAGCAGCAGACCGCTTGCGCCGAACGGCGAGCAGGTGCTGAAACGCCGGTTGAGAAAACGGATGAACGCGGCCCCGCGCTACTCCATTAGTCGTCCTCCTGAGGATGGCCTCCCCTTTCTTCCCATTTCGGGAGTTCGGTTCGAAGAGAAAGAGAGAGAGAAAGAAGACAAAGCGGCGCCTGGCACCGAGGGAGCATCGCAAAACAGGGGCCTCCGCCGTTGCGCCGCCAGCCGACCGACGTCGACGACAACGACGACTACACTACAGACAGCGGAGGGGCAAGGATGAGGGGAGAGAGAAAAGAGAGAGGGTGTTGTTCAAGTAAGGGAGGAGTCCCTGATTGATTGCCCGCCGCTGGCCTCCGCCGCCGTCTCGCTGGCCTCGGAGCGCGCGAGACTGTAAAGGCTTTGCCACCCTCCTCACTCCGTAAACCCTCCGATGCTTCTAGGGTAGAACGCTGCTTCGGCGTCGCTCCCTCCGAAGCTGCCCTCAAACCTCGTTTTCTTTCTCTCGCGGCGAGAACGCTTAACTGCGCCAACTACGCTAAGGCACTAGTATACGCTGACGTTGCCAACGCGTGTGTCACATATCCAGCGCGCGCGGGAAAAAAGGAACGAAAGACGGGAGCGGGCAGAAGATGCGCTTTCCTCGTGAGGCACTGAAGAGGGGTTCCCGGCGATCGGCCGTGGTAATGGAAGTCACCGGCCGATCCCTTATATTCCCCGAGCGTTTTCGCCTCAGGTGCGGAGGAGGCGGTACACAGCTTAGTCGGGGGAAACCCATATTGATCGAGAGCGCGCGTGTAGGAGACAGCGACAATGCCTGGATTTTTCAGCTTTGAGAGAGTTTGCATTGGCCTTTGTCTTCTTTTTTTTTTCCTAGCTCCACATGCAGCGTATACAGGGCTCGCCGACGCTTTTTAGTTGATCGATCTCGGTAGTCATCCATCACGGTGTTGTTTTAAACGGGCTCCCTTCTTCTTTTCCCTACGCTAAGAAACGCCGCTTTCAGAATCAGTATATACCAAAGACGACGGCGCACAGCGCTGGAAATTTGGCAACAAGCGCTCCGTGACGTGGCATCGTATTGCGCCAATGTAATATGCTATAATATAGATTCTTTAAACTTTTGAATGTATAGTTATTTGACGTATAGAATAAAGCCGTTGCTTGATCAGCACGGTAAATACCCGTACGTATCTTGGTCATTGCAGATATTACTTGATAATGCTCTTCACGCAACCGTTAAAGTAGCCTAGTTAGTAGGACCTTATCGTACATCTGCACACCTGGTTTCATTACTACGTAATTTGGTTACCGGTGAGCTACGTGCCCAGATTTTAACGCCTCCTTGCAATACCACCTAACGTCTTTCCTTCTTTGTTTCTTTCTATCTTACTTCCATTAGGTTACCTGCATATCTGAGTATTGTTACAGGGGGTTTATTGGTACGGGGGTTTATTGAACGGAAGCTGGGATGGCGAGGCCGCACCGGATAAAACTGCCGAGAGATCTTCTTCTTCCCAAGTCCACACTTCTATTCCCTCTTATCAATCCGGCACATACACGTCGTAATATTTCCCCCTTCGCAGACGAAGCGCACCGCGCGTTTCATGCATCGTCCCGCAGTCTAAAAGCTTTGAGGCGAGCCACATGGGTAACCTCGGTCTTGGTTGATCGTCTCCCACTAGCTGTCAGTCGTGCTATTTTATAATCTACTGCACTGAGGCGCTCAAGGACAACGAATGGGCCAGTGTAGTGGGCGAGAAGTTTTGTGGACAAGCCACGCTTGCGGATAGGCTTCCACACCATTACAAGGTCTCCCGGTTCATATGTGACGTGGCGGTGCTTGCTGTCGTAGCGGAGCTTTGAGCGGTCTTGCGATGCTATAGTACGCAGACGGGCAAGACGCCGAGTTTCTTCTGCAAGGCATAGTGTTTCAGCTAATGAAGGATCGTCATTGTCATAAAACGAAAAGATAGTGTCCAGGGTATAACGAGGGGGTCGAACGTAAAGAAGGAAGAAAGGGCTGTGGCCGGTGGTTTCGTGTTGGGCAGTGTTGAAGGCATACGTGATGAACGGTAAGACGTCGTCCCAGTTCTTGTGATTGGACGCCACGTACATTGAAAGCATATTCACCAGTGTCCGGTTCGTTCGTTCAGTAAGGCCATTCGTCTGTGGATGGTAAGGTGTCGAATGACGAAGTTCCGAGCCACACATACGGAGCAGTTCCTCAACAACGTCTGCCGTAAACTGACGGCCGCGGTCGCTTATTATGACGCGAGGAGGTCCGTGGCGCAGTATGATAGAGTGCAGGAGAAAGGAGGATACTTCGCCAGCAGTCGCAGATGGCAGGGCGGCCGTCTCGCAGTAGCGGGTCAGGTAATCGGCGCACACTACAATCCAACGGTTGCCTTTTGCCGAGCGTGGAAAAGGGCCCACGAGGTCAATGCCAACTTGCTCAAAGGGAGTGCTGGGAGGCGTCACAGGCTGTAGAAGTCCAGCCGGAGCAGTCGTGATTGATTTGTGCGTCTGGCATTGAGTGCAACTGGCCACGTACTGCTCAACTGACTGGCGCATGCGTGGCCAGTAAAATCGCTCCTGTGTACGAAGGAGTGTTCGCGTCATTCCCAGGTGACCCGAAGTTGCGTCGTCGTGCATGGCGCGCAGAATGGAGGAACGGAGTGTGTGCGGCACCACCAGCAAGAAGCGGGAACCCGTGGCCGAGAAGGTCCTCTTGTAAAGTAATCCTTCACGAACGCAAAAGCGTCCGGCCAAAGTGGACGCTCGTGCTTCAGCAAATAATGGCTCCAAGCTGACATCCTTCCGCTGTTCATTTTCAAAGGTGGTCTTGTCCGGGAATACTGGAGTCACTGACGCAATTAGGTGATCGAAATTGTCGGCATCGCAAAGTGTTGTAGTAAGCGGCATCCGCGAAAGGCAGTCAGCGTCAGCGTGCTTCCTGCCACTCTTGTATGACACCGTGAAGTCATACTCTTGCAAGCGGAGGGCCCAGCGTGCCAGGCGGCCAGATGGGTCTCGGAGGCTTACAAGCCAGCACAAGGAATGATGGTCTGTGACCACTTGGAAGGGACGACCGTACAGGTATGAACGGAATCGCTGTACAGCGAAGACGAGTGCCAAACATTCTTGCTCAGTCACTGTGTAATTCCGTTCTGGTTTACTTAAAGTTCTGCTGGCATACGCAATGACATGTTCCTTTCCACTGTGTCGTTGTACTAGAACTGCACCTATGCCAATGCCACTGGCGTCAGTATGAACTTCGGTCGGCGCCGAAGGGTCGAAGTGCCGGAGAATGGGCTGCGATGTGAGTAAGAACTTGAGTTGGTTGAAAGACGTCTCACAGTCATGTGTCCATTCAAAGCTAGTACCTTGACGTAGCAGACTGGTCAAGGGGAAGGCAACGTCGGCGAATGCGGGAATAAATCGGCGAAAGTACGAGCACAGGCCTAGGAAGCTGCGAAGCTCTTTCGTTGAGCGAGGTGGTTTGCACGCTTTCACAGCTGCTGTCTTGCTCGGGTCAGGCCTGATCCCATCTTTGTTCACAAGGTGCCCAAGTACTAAGGTTTGTCGCTCGCCGAAATGACACTTCTTCGAATTAAGAACAAGGCCAGCGTTTCTAATGCATTCCAGAACAATGTCCACGCGTTCGTTGTGCTCACGAAATGTGCGCCCAAAGATCACGATGTCATCTAAGTAGCACATACAGACGTTCCATTTTAGGCCACGCAGAATGGTATCCATGAACCTTTCGAATGTGGCAGGAGCATTACATAATCCAAACGGCATCACGTTAAATTCATAAAGTCCGTCTGGAGTTATGAAAGCAGTCTTTTCCTTGTCCGCTGGATGCATGGGAATCTGCCAGTAGCCTGAACGTAAATCGATAGACGAGAAGTATGACGCCGAATGGAGACAGTCCAAGGCGTCATCAATTCGTGGAAGAGGATAAACATCTTTCTTCGTGATGGAGTTCAAACGGCGATAGTCGACACAAAATCTCCAGGTACCGTCTTTCTTTTTCACAAGGATCACAGGAGCTGCCCAAGGGCTCGATGATTCTTGAATGATGCCCTTCTGGAGCATTTCACGCACTTGATTGTCTATTATCTTGCGCTCGGACGGCGATACTCGGTACGGTTTTTGTCGGATTGGCTGTGCTGTTTCTGTATTTATCCTATGGCGTATACGAAATGGAGGAATGGAAGGCGTATGGTCACTCTGGGAGAAATCAAAAACTTGCAAGTACTTTAACAAAACGTCCACAAGCATTCTGCGCTTGTCGGCAGTCAGCGCCTTATCGACCATAGGTAAAACTTTCGAACTGTCTGAGCAGGCGGTCACTTGTTCATCCCGTCGAACGTCACTGAGGACAGCTACTGTTGTTGGCGAGTATTCTTTAAACGACGCTAGTTTAAGTCCTCCTGGTAGCAGCACCGGTTCGTTTGAATAATTCGTTGTCCAAAGGTCTGAACGACCTTCACTCACTGAAACTATGCTGTGGGGTACCAACGTGTTCTTCTTTATACAACTTAGATGGAAAGGCTCCACTAGCGCGTCGAAACTGGTCTTATTGTCGTTAATATGCGAAGAAGCTACTGGAACGCGCACAGCACAGAAGGCCGGGATAACGGTATCTTCATAGACTCGGAGCGCACCGCTTTCCGTACCCGAATTCTCGATAAGTCCATGAGGAACAGCGTCACTTATGATAACTTCGCCATTTCGACAGTCTACAGTGGCTCCGCACATTCGCAAGAAATCTATGCCTAGAATGATGTCATGAGTGCTCCGCGGAAGAACCGTGAATTCTGTCACAAACACTTGATCACTCAGTAACACTGCCGCGGTACAAACACCAATCGGACACAACGAGTTGCCGCCCACGCCACAGAACGTTATCGCTTTCTCCAACAAAAAGGTCACCTTTCTTCCCAAACGAGCTTTGAACGCAGCACTCATGATCGACACGGTGGCTCCAGTGTCCACCAAAGCCATCGTATGTACACCATCAACAAAAACTTGCACTTTGTTTTTAAACATAAGCACCGGTGGAGGTATCTCTTCTTGCAGCGAATCACCAGCGACCTCACCCCCAGCGGCCGCTCTGCCTAGTTTTCCGGAGGCGGCGAAGGGTAGCGGCGCCTAGGAGACGGCGACCGATTGGAGCGAGGGGCTGGCGGGGGTGTCAGACTGCGGTCAGAGGCTGGAGAACGGTTTCGCAGCGGCCTTGGTGTCTCGTAAGATGCGCTTCCAGGGAACGTTGGTGCTTGTGCAAAGTCGGACAGGTGGGATCTCGGTGGGCAGTCGTACCTCGGCGGCTGCCGGTAGTTACAGTACCTGGCAATGTGGCCTTCGACGCCACAGTTGTAGCAGATGGGTAGGGGTCGCTCGCCGAACCACTGCTGAGAGCGCTGGGCTGTGTAGGGTCGCCTAACCGAACGGGGTGGAGCAGATTGCTGAACGGGAGCTGCGCGCCTCTGTGGGGCGGGGCCGGGACGAAGACGTTGGTCATACCGCTGGTCAGACGCGAATGAGTCTCGGCGTGGCCACGAAGCCCTAGCCTCGCGAACGTCTGTCACACATACTGATGGTGGCAGAGGAGCGAACGGGGCCGGGTAGTAGGATGAACAGGTAGGCGTATGACGGATGGTGTCGTGGAACAGTGTGTCTTGTCGCTGTAGTTCTTCCCGCACTATTGTCCGGATAGTAGCGGCAAGGTCGGCGGGCGGGCTCACGTCGACGCTGGCGACCGTTGTTACATTTGCCAGCCTACCAAATTTCGGGGCAATACGACGGGTCTTTAGCTTCTCAAAAGTACGGCAGTGGCGTTGGACGGCGGAGACGGAAGTGAGGTCTTCCCTGCCTATCAAAAAGTTGTAGACGTCCTCTGCTATACCCTTCAGAAGGTGGCCGACCATGTCCTCTTCAGTCATGTACGGGTCTATGATCTTGCAGAGCATCAGGACCTCCTCTATGTAGGTGGTACACGTTTCTCCAGGAGTCTGAGCTCTTTGAGCCAACGTGCGCTCCGCGCTCTTCTTTTTTGAATCAGAGTCGCCGAAGCATTTCTTGAGCTCTTCAGTGAAACGATCCCACGTTGTTAAGGAATCTTCGTGGTTTTCGTACCACATCAGAGCTGTTTCCGTGAGAAACAGCGCGACATTTCCCAGTTGGTCGGTGGCATCCCAGCAGTTGTACCGGCTCACCCTTTTGTACTGTGTCAGCCACGCATCCACATCTTCTCCTGCTCTTCCCGCGAACGGGCGGGGTTCCATATAGTGATATCGAGGTGCAGCTGGCACTGACCTTTGTGTGGTTGAGAAGGCGTGACCTTCGCTCTCGGCCATGGCAGTTGGTGTCGGTGGCAGACCGGCAATACGACGGCTCCGGCGAAGTTCGAACAGCTGTGGCTCCGTGGTTCGTCGACGTATACTGTACCCAGCACCTTCCACCACTCTGTTACAGGGGGTTTATTGGTACGGGGGTTTATTGAACGGAAGCTGGGATGGCGAGGCCGCACCGGATAAAACTGCCGAGAGATCTTCTTCTTCCCAAGTCCACACTTCTATTCCCTCTTATCAATCCGGCACATACACGTCGTAATAGTATTATAGTCTCACAGAAAAGTGAAAATTATATTAAAGTTACATAACTCGTTCTGCTGCTTCAGGATTAAGTAACGACGCACAAATGAAGCGTATGTGAGCCTCTTCAGCAAATAGAGCTGCCATTTTCCTTCTCGCACCTGCTTTCATCTATACAAGCGCCCACTAAGTCGACCACCGTTTGCTTGACTCGAAAGTCATTTGTATTGAGATGCAACTGCCAGACAGATAAATCAGAACATACGGGTCTGTATAATTAAAAGCCTTCCGTCAACAAAAAAAAAATTACGCTTTTTGCCAAGTCAGTTACAACAGAACAAGGCCAGCACGTATACATACAGCTTTGTGTACTTCTCGCGCCTATTGCACCAAGCGAATGCATCGAGACGTATGAGTCACGCTGTACGATTCTCTTGCGCATGGGGGGGGGGGGGGGGTAAACGCAGTTGGCACTGGCACGGTACCCTTCACTTGTCTCTGTAAATGTAGCTTCGCACCGCTTAACCTAACACCTGCTCTCCAAAAGATGGTCATACAGGTACCACGCGGACCTCTTCAGCACAGACATTGCCTTGTTTGTCATTTATGATGTACCGCCCTGTTCAAAGTGCGTTATGCGCAAGTGCAGACTGTGGAAGCCAATAATTAGTGCATCTTAACCACGCTGTAGTATACATAAACGGTCCTAATCAAGTCACTATGGCACCCCCCCCCCCACAATCTGGAAACTAAGCACTCAATAAACAGGTAGGTGCACACACCCACGTACACACACACACACACACACACACACACACACACACACACACACACACATACATATATATATATATATATATATATATATATATATATATATATATATATCCTATGGGCATGCGGACATCCTTCCAGGTCATGAACCCTGCGGCTGTGCATGTCTACGTGCTCGATCTACCAATGCTGCCTGCCCTTCGAGCAGCACCAAAGGGTATATACAGACACGACGAGAACGACCGAGTGCAGGCCGACGCGGCGTGGGGAGGAATATATATGTTCTACGCAGCCACATCGATTAAAATCTCAGCCATGTTATAATGCAGGCACGACCACGGAGAGATTTCGCGGAGAGCCGGCCGACGCGTCGCGTATCGAGACGCGAGCAGTGGGTGACATTTTTGGGCTCCCGTCCAACACACAGCGGGAAGCGGGCCAGAGTGTAGCATTAATTAAACGGCCGTCGGAAGGGGGCGCCTGGGTTATGCGCGCGCTGCGCCGCCTGGCGAGTTGCAAGCACGACGTACAGTCCACCGTACAGAAGCAAGCCGCACTTGCTCCAACCCATTTGTGCGGCACCTTATTTTCTTTATTTCATAGCTCGCCGCCGCTTATCGCACTCCGCGATGATTCAGCGACCGGCGAAACGATGTCGAACGACTCCAGCGGAATCGCCAGAGCGGGAAAAAAGGGCCTTTTTGAAAATCGGGTTATGTTTTCAACAGAGGATGAGCAGAAACCTCGTTACACGGAAGGGATGAGGCGCTTGCTGTTCCGTGCGAATGGATACGTTGTCTGTGCCGCTGTTGCTGCGCCGAATATGAAAACGATTGAAAAAAAAAAGAAAAAACACTTATTCTTAGACATTTCATTTTATCGCGTAGCAGAAACCACGTGGCCAGGTCGCTTTAGTCTATACGGCGTAGACGAATTCTGAAAGATTTTGATTTTTTTTCCCCTCTGCATTTCGCAGGCCAGCCACCTCATCTTGTTCGGTATAGAGCACTTGCGGCAATGCAAAATATGACTGGCACACTCACTTTTCGGCTGAGAATCCAGGTTACCTTTGTCAAAGCAATGCGTTCTTGTTGGCATAGTAATGTACCATTCCGACTTGATTTCACGCGAGAAAAAAAAAACATTGACAAAACTGGACACATAAGTATGCACCCGTGTCCTGTTCTGTCCAGTTTTCTCACCCGTGCTAAAACCAAGTCACAGCGTATAAATATACTTCAATACACATCACTACGACGAACCTTAACTCATCCAGCAAAATAATTGGCACGATTTCTGACCCGATTTCTGTAGTATATACGGAGGCTGTCAGGTATACAGTCATGCATGTCGCCGGTAGAGGGGTGCAAAAAAGGCCCTTGCCCGTCCAAGACACTATAGCATTCACCCGGCTGCCATTCCTCGCCCCTTTTCCTACAGCTGTGCAACACTGGCCCGCATCCTTCAGAGAGAAAATCCTACCGACACCCACGAATACGTGTATGATTTACGTGCCTAACTCGAACAGTCTGTTGTGACTAAACCAGTGAAGCGAAATGTAGCCCCCTAACGATTACAATATGAATGCAATCGTGGCATCCTTCAAGAAGAGTTTAAATATAATGCGGAGCAAATAAGGATGGTAATTACGACGTATATAATAAAGTCTCCGAGTTTCGCCTTACATGTATACTTCATCAAGAGAACAGAGAAAGGTTTTTCGTAGGGTAAGTGGTGCTTGCAAAGCTTTGCCTGTTTGTGACACAAAATGCATTAAGTGAGAAAGGAGATATAGAAGAAAGGAGCATGACAGAAGCGACGAAGTGTTGGTGCTGTTCCATCCTCATTTTTTTGCGAAATGCTTTCTTTCTTTTGCACCAATCAAGCATACCAAAGCAAGTTAACCCGACTCATCAGTTAAACCACACGCTTTACAACGAGCCATTAGTTACTCGTTGCAAATGAGTTCTATACTCTCCAGTGTAAGGCGCGCGCCATGCACCAACCCTCTCTTCCTTCTTAGATTGTTCCAGTTGTCTCTTTTTCTAAACCAAATGGTTACAGGACACTGCATCCTTCGAAAATTTCGGTACATTCAGTACTGCGAAACTGCGGCAGCTAATTGTCCGAACCGATTCGCCCTTCGCGCCCATAGGCTTGTTCGGCGCAGCACTAAACTTCTCTGTATACTCGAACCACAACGCCAGGTCGTGCACATGCCAAGGCGACGCTCACGCTGTAACAGAAACCCCCTAACGACGACACACGAACGGGCCACCCAAATTTGTCCCCGCGGCCCTTCCGGGGTTCTCCCGCTGCTCCCACATAGAACGATATATATAACGGGCAACGAGGAGCTTCACTCATTCGGAAACGGAAAACGCGGAGGACCACGGAGCTCCAGGTCGGTCTACACCACGGGTTCGCGTGTATAACGCTCGGCGGGGAAACACAGCGGCGTGTTTGGGCTCGAGTTTGCAGCGGGGGAACGAGGTGCCCGCGGGGCGAGTCGGAACCATCAATACGCATCACTCCAACTCGAAATCAAATGGGAAAAGGCGGCGCCACTGAAAACGCAGCGGTGGAGGGGGAAGATATTTTTGCAGTCCTTGGGCATGCAGAGTTTGACGCCGGAAGCGTGACGTAAGATTAACGCAGGGTGTAAGAAGAAGAAGAAGCAGGAAGGTTGTGAACAAGGAAAGCGGAATTGACGCGAATTCGGAAGAAAGCAATTCAAGCACACGCAAGCATGCACGTGCTACGAGTGATGTCACGCCGTAACTCGAGTTCTCCCGAATAATCGAAGTGATTCGGTACCGCGACTGAACGTCACCCGATGCTATTCCCATCACAAATGTGTTACTTCATGTTGCTACTGCTCACTTACGATTGCTTGTATGAGATTCGCACATGCATGCACGGCTTACAAAAGCAACCAAGAGTACCCAGTTCCGCGGATTCGGAGGCAAACGGGAAGAGGCAGAGAGACATCTCTGTGTAGGAGCAGGGTTGCGGCGATCACACTGAGCACGCCAAGTTTCGAGTGGCTGGAGATTTATACTTATTTCGGGCGGTGCACCGGAGCCACTCCCTCCGCACGCATGCTGCTGCTGTACCACTGTTGTCGTTCCACGGCAACAGTGGTACACTCCATGCTCTCAGCTAATCTCCATGCTCTCAGCTGAAGCGAGGCAGACAGCTAGCACACTCGGGGAGGGTCGAGAGAAACGGGAGAATTATACACTAAAAAACAAAAAACATCCCAAGCGAGAGGCGCCGCAGTGGATGCTGTGTTTTCTCGCGGGCATGCACTCCAGAGAGAGCGGGGCGTCGAAATCAGATTTGAAAACGCGGGAAAGAGTCGGGAAGCAAACATAAAACGGTGGACGCACAACCCCAAAGCGCGGGCACCACGGCGCCTGCTTTGAAGGGACTCGCCACGAGTGACGTGTGTGTGTGGCGCGCTCCATTACGACGGATGCGAACTGCCAATTCAGTGCTGAGTGCACGAAGCCGGGGAGCTGCATGTTCCACGTCGAACCGACTCGCCCCATGGACTACACGAGAAGCTCTGTAGTATATACAGCTCTACGGTGCCGCATTGACTTATGAGACTTGCCGCACCTCTGAACTGTTGGCCGATTAATGTTTATTTTTGTACGTTTGTGCGTTTGTGGCTCTATCCGGCTGCGCGTGCGAGTGCATGTCTTGTTAACTCGCCCTGTCGCGCCCATGCATCTAGTCCGACAGTATATCAAGAATTGTGGCTGCCAAAAGGAACACACCCGGACGTGCGTAAGATGTTCCTCTGAAGAGTGTGGTGCATGCGCAGCATTCCGTTGTCTTTCCTTGTGATACTCATGCCGACCAAAAACGCAACCTATATTGGTGTTATCGCGAATCAATTTTGAGCGATACACATGAGAGATCGCGGTTAATCACTGAAATAATTTCATTATTTCTGTATTTTCACAACATAAATTCATAGGTGCTGCATATATTAAGCTAATCTGAAGACAATAACCGTGATAACGTTTATGAAAAACAGGCGAACAAAATTAAACCACTGAGGGAATAGTAGGCAATCGCGCGCGCACATACACACACCCACACATACACACACACACACACACACACACACACACACACACACACACACACACACACACACACACACAGTGCGAAGAAGATATGACAGCTATGCAGTGAAACGAGAACAAGTTATTTGCCTTTGAGCACTATATGTAATGTAGTCAAGTTATCAAGATATGGGTATGTCAGAAGATAAAATAAGTGCTTCCGAACTTGAACTTAACGCCGCGTGTTCATCCATGTGATGCATGGAAAGACGACAGAGGACCAAAAAAAAAAAAGGACCAGCCCCACAAAGACTTGAATATATAGGCTTGTGGGTATACGTTTTAAAGCTAAGCGGCACGCTATGTTATTAACCCGGTTAAAGAAGTGGAAGACAGAATTAAACGATGTGAGTGTTCACGCAATAGCATCATCATTTGTAGCATATAAACTCTGGTATGCTATCTAGTATAATTAATGGCCGGTATGCGCAACTACTGGAGACAACTGCGTCATGACAATGCTGGCTCTGACGTAAGCCTTCGAGTAGAAATTACGCCGATATGACGCGAGCTAATGACGTTAAAAACGAAGGCACGTGCATTGCTTAGCTCTAACCTGTCCCGCTGCCATCCGTGAGAACTGTACGTAGATCGGTTTGTAAGAGCTTTGTGATTGGCTGGGCCGCCTTCGCGTATATTATGCCGGCTATCACTATTGGCTGGTCTACCTGCTTTTGATATAGCACAGCTAGCGTGAGAAGCTCATCGTTTTGCCATTCTGGCAAATGACGACAGTTTGTACTAAAATTCAGCAGACTAAAGAACGGTGTTTACGTATACGATCGATGGTGTCCTGACTCGACAACGACCCGCTTCTTGCTGACCCTGTCAAAAAACATGGCCACACCGAGACGTAGGATTAACTAGAAGCAGAGTTAACCAACCAAAAAAAGTTTGCCTAACTATAGGATGAAGGACCAGAATAGTCATAATTTTATATGAAAAGGTTCTAACCAGCATCGCATGCTATATATAGTTTCTGACATAGGGCCCTGTATGAGCATCAACGGTACAAACGCACTGAGTTTTCGAAAACCTAACCGATGAAATGTTGCAGCTTTGGCCGATAATCTGTGAAAATCAATCGAGTACAATAAGCAACAAGCTGATGCGTGCATCTGTAATCTATATACCGGTCAAAAGCGATAAGCTTTCAGGCGCAAAGTGTCGTGTTTATGTTTACTAAACGTGGCCAGCCAAAATAAGCTACGACCAACTACACTCCTTCTCCCTGCATTATTATTAATGGCGTACGAAAACTACATTATGAATTATTAGGTCGTCATAATGTTTAAACTACTGTTGTTTCTTTTTTCAGTTTCTATACTCGGCCTAAATAACCGTATTCTTTCAGAAAAAGTCGGTCGTGATTAAGGGGGCGGTTCTCCATGTGCTCCTTCGGGGGCAGAGGAGGTGACTTGAAGCCTCCCTTTACTGCTGAGTGTTTTCGGATGACTGAGAACATCGATTATCGTACGATATCAATATAGCGATTCTTACAGTCGGATGCAATCGAAGCCTTCCTATGGATGTACGTACAAGCAAGTATGTCGAGCCATGCCATGAAGGGAGGTCACTTTCGTGCAACTATTAGATTCACTCCTTCATTACAAATGCACGATACTCGCACTCAGCGTGTCGATAAGAACGAGCTAGGTGCTGTCACCGTGACTTTGAGAGTTACAGTCACACAAACAAAGCAGCAATAATTTTCCCTAGCCACGTTCAAAACGGATGCAAAACCTATCCGATAAGTATTCGTGCACGCCTGCATGTGGTGCTTGCCAAGCCCCGCCTTCCACCGAGCTGTGCCGCCCTTGCCGGCGCATTTTGCATATCTCGCGAACTTATTTGGCTACTACATTCTGTTCGCTACTATTCGCGCTTCTGGCTTTTATTATTTTCTTTCCTATTTTTTTCCTTGGTGATTTTACAAGCATGGCGGAAGCAGACAGCAAAGATTATTTCATCTCGCTTCTCTATTCGAGTCAGATTGCATGATTTTGTGCAACGCTGAATATGGTCGGCTTGACGATGTTACCTCATCGCCAATTGATAAGGAGTTGTGCCAATAGCGAGGATAAACAGCTAAATTACGTCCTACCGCTTTCGATGCGGTTATTTAAAGTAATACACCTGAAATTATGACTGCATAACGATCTCTGCAATGGCGTGTTTTATTAATACTGCAACTTCAAATTCGCTGTCTTGCTCCATGCCATCAGTTTTGCAAAGGCAAATGTAAATATGTAAATTTCGCGCTGTTCTTTTGTGTCAAGGACATAATTATTTGTATGCTGTTCCATTCCAGTCTACTGCTGAAGGTCATTGTGAGCGTACACGCGGAAAGAAATTCACTCATACACACAATGCGTGCGTCCTGGTTGTTATGAGCAATATAAGAGAAAGAATGATGGAAGAGACGTAATCACACAATTTACCCTGAGTTAAAAACCCACTGAAGCAACAAATGTTGATGAAGTTTTGTTATACAGTCAGAAGTTTACAAGCTATATAAATGTTTACAGCTTCAGAGTAAAACAAATAAGCCAGCAGAGTGTCTTGCAGCCGATAGCAGGCCCCGAGGGTGTGTTAGAACAAGATAGTGCGATCGAAAGGCTAATAGTATATGCACCTGACAGTACGAGAGGATATAAAGAAAACGAAGAATCGGTGAGAGTGAAACTTTTCATCCACTCGTAAATCTTCTTTCGGAGGAACACAACCTTAACTTATCAAATCATCACGGACTCGTCATTTTTCTCATGAAATATAAAAGTTACTAATGACTCAATTTCAGATAGAATGTATGTACCGTGAACACGGTTGACACTTCAGCCATTTTCCCCTTCAAAGTTGTCATTTCTGTGAATATTTCTGGAAGTATACACTCGTCTGAGTCCTGTGTGACTGCCCGGAATACAACCTAGAAAGACAACACCTTTCTAATACAGTAAACAAGTTAGATAACCAGCCGCTGTCAGAACAAAGTATACTGCGCCATCGTCATGACTCATTATCACAGAAGAAGGCCGTGCAAGCGCTACTGGGCTTCTTGCGGACTACTGACCTGTCAGAACGCCTCAGAGTGGACTGATTTTGTGTGTGCGTGTGTGTCGGTGTCTTTCTTTTATTTATGTTTTAACTCTCTCTCTCTCTTTCTTTCAACCCTTTATTTCCCAACCCCAGTGTAGGACAGCATACCGGATACTATAGCATCTGATTACCCTCCCTGCCTTCCTTTTTTCTCGTTTCTCTCTCTTGTTCAACAATTAAAGCGCATATAAGCACTACGCGGTAGCATGCAGGAGCTTCATATTGAGACCTTCATATATTCATATTCATATTCAGTATTTGCATCTATTTAGCCTTCTCGATTGGCTTGTGCCACGGTCATTGCCCGCTATTCGCAACTTTCACGATCTATAAATGGCGCGACAGTACATTCAACATGGCGGTCGTTGAGATGATCGCCCCGAGCAGCCCCGAGAGAGACGGTACTGAAAAGTTATACACATTTGACGAAGAATGCGATTCTCCGCGCTTCGGTGGCACTTCGGTTTATGTTTTTTTATGAAAGTGGGGGAGCGCTAACATACAATAATATTAAAGTATATGTTGGGTAGCACATTGGGTAGACAAATATGCGCGAAATTGTGAATAACGTACACACACTCTTCCCGTTGCTGGCTGTATGTAATCGCGCGCAATGCCTGCTGTCATGTTGGAAAAAATATAATGGGAGCTTCACTAAAATTTCTCAGTAATATCAGAAAGATTTTCGAAGACGTGCTCTATCTTGCATGTCTTGCTCGAGTTGCATTCTGGCGCGAAGCTTGTTCAGCTCACCTAAATTAAGAAAGAAGAATAAGCAGACTAACAAAAATGTTGCTTTTCAATACCGAAGCACAAGCACCAATGGGGCTTGTTCTATTACTAGCAATATGATTTTATAGCACTTTCTTGATTAAAAGAACTGCAGAATATCAAAAAAATAAAACCGCCAAGCAGCGAAGAAAACCTGGCAAAATATACAATATTCACGTTTAATAAGTGACGTACGTTGCCGTTACTGGTCAATGTTTTCATTGTTTGAGAATTACAAAAGATAGCATTGTGTGTGTGTGGGGGGGGGGGGGCAGAAAGGCCAAAAAAGCGCCATCTTTAAGAAACACCGAATACAAATTGTTGCAGATCTAGGTCATGGAGGCACTTCGCAGACGCTTCAGACGTGGAATGATGCGGTGAACGTTTTGAAACCGGTCCCTTCATTCTATTCCATAGGCGGAACGTATTCCTGATTAGTTCTGGTACTGTTTATGTTGCGTCTTGGTGGCCCCGGCACCGACGAAGAAGCATTGAACCGAAGCCCGTAGCCTCCTCCGAGTGCTCGTCACCAACATTTTATGTACTGGTATATACATTTGTACAGGTATATACATTTGTATATACATTTACAGGTATACAGCATTTGTGCATTTGTACAACAGTTTGCACAACGGCCGTGCCAAGCGGATGAACTAAGCGCAAAAAACTGATTTTTGAGGTGCAAACCTGGAGGTTTCTGTACTCGTGCACAAAATGGGTGCTCCATACATTCACGGAGCTTGGTTATCTGCCGACTAAATTTAATCCGCTTAACTACTCACAGCTTTTTGGGGCACTGATTTCAACGAGAGACTTACTTTGCCTCCCGGTGTATACAGGCTGTGACCATCGAGGCTCGCAGTGAAATCAGTCTATTTTCTCTTTTTCTTTCTGCTTTCCCATTAACATGACAAATGTCAAAGGGCCACGACAATATCGAGGCCGTTCACAACGTTGCAAAACGACTAGAAACGCGGGTAAACAAGCAGCAACATTTGCAGTTTGAAACAGGTCCAAAGCTTCGATCATCTCAACAGAGCTTCCGTCCACTACCGCACAGCGGCGCCACGGTACATGTAAGTTGTGAATAGTTAGCAGGAATTTACACTTCACCACGATATAAGGTTCAATATTATGTATATTTCCGGTGTTCGTCTGTGCAGGTATATCGTTTGTGTCATTTATATTTGATACGTAATGTGTTGTACACCCTCAAGCGTCAGTTCATTCTATGCTTCAGCCAGCCGTTGTCAGTCACGTTAAAACTGTAAATACAAGGCACAGATTACAGTACAGTAATACAATTGGTGCAAAATGTACAGTGACCCAGCAGTCGTTTCTGAAAAAAAAAAGCCGTAATGCACATGCGCGTTTCAGTGACTGAGCAGCCGTCTTTCCTGTGTAAACACAAACGCCGATTACGCCGTGTTTCCATGACAACGGCACCCCGGATTACGCTGAACGAGAGAAACCATTATACAAGCCGTGCGGCGTGTATTGTGTACGGCTAATTTAGCGGCTGATAAGAGATAAGCTTCCATTATAGGCTGCACTTATCGCGCGCTCGCGTGTGAAACCGATGTCGCGACGAATGAGCGACAATACGTGCTTCTCTATACAAATACACACTGTTGCTGCAGAGCTCTCAATCGACTATTATGTGCTGGCGATGCTTAACAGAAACTTTATTTTTTTCAACGCACTGTTTACGCTGCTGCACGCAACTGTGTGCCGCAGCGCCCACTACCTGTGATTTTACACTGTTTCACCTGACACACACAAAGTACCGCTTTACGGGCGCCATGATATGGTCTGAAAAAAAAAGGGCTGAACAAGCACACCAGCCATGATGGCAATAAGGGCGCGGTATGTATCGTCATGTGACATTTTTTATTCGGGCTATGCATTTATGTACCCCGAAGACTGAAGAGATGTACAACGCTTTGTAAAAAGAAAATACTTTCTGCATAAGGAAAGCGTGTGTTCTGATGAGCCATTTATGTAATGAAATTTTCATAGAAAACAATCATTGCGAAAAAATCTACACAAACATTAGACAAGCATGAGTCTTCATGATAACTGCAAGGTCCGTATTCGCAGAAACATGTTACGCTACGATTGTATGTAAACAACGTCAGCCAATCGTAGCACTGGACATATCATTATTAATCCCGGTTGGCCAATGGGGTAAAGTGCTCAAGAAACTGAAGATCTGTGAACTTAAGCACGATCTTACTTTTATAGGGCCCCCAGCAATGACATTTCCGCACTATATGTAGTCTACAGTTATCTCACTCTCAGTGCTAACATTAAGATAGAGTAGCCTAGAAGAGAACAGGAATTTTATTCGCACAATGAATACCCTATAGCTATATACCCTGCGCGAGGAATGATTTGAGCAGCAACGTGTTTATGGTCGTCACAGATAGTGCAGTGCAGATTATCTATCATCAGAACATTTTAGGTTTGTATTATTTGATTGGGAGTGCGGGCACTTTCAAGCCTCCCGTTTATACGCCTATACGCAAACATTTCTTTTTTAGTAGCTATAGTCAACAATATACCCTGCCGCTACAGTCCGCATATCTGCAATTAGCAGCGTATTGGCTCATTTTCTTTGACCATTTGTTGGTTAGAAGCTTCGATAAGTGCACAGGTAACCAACAGACAACTAATCATTAAGCTTCAGCGTAACAATCTTGACGCGTAACAAGACACTTACAATCAACAAGCGCATACCTCCCACGGTTAGTTCTTCAAATGATACCGCGCACGCTCGGAACCCTGTGCAATAACTCAACATAAACGTCCCGAACATCCCATCAACCTTTTCATCTATCGAGAAAACACGAACCAGGAATACGTTCTTTGAGAAAGCGAAACTGTACTTAATTTAACGTTGTCGGTTGCTTAAGCAAAGTGCCCCATCCGGCACGATGCGCCAGTGATAAGAGCAAGCGCACTGCGGCTATTCTACAGTGCTCGCTCAACTGGATCGTCGTATCCAGAGAAATCCGTGCTTTCACGGCAAGTGCGAACACGCCTGGGAGAAAGACCTTCCCTCGTCGTGCAGAAACTCCAAGCGACAACCGCCGCATCTTCCGCGAATCTCCCCACCAGACGGCAGCTGATAGCAGCAGCGTGGCTGCTCCAGCGGTGGCAGCCCAGTCGTCTGTTGGCATCAGAGCCGAGCGCGCGGGCCCCGTTGCCACTGTAGTTCGGTGCAGTGCTGTCAAAGCTGAACCCCTACGCGAAACCTCCAAGTTGTGGTATAAGCATGGCACGACGAGAATACCGCTTGCAACGTAAAGACCAGCCCGGTGTGGAGTTTACAAAGCTGTTTACATTTGAAATTGTCTTTGTTACTCGTTTCCAATCCCCCATTTGTTTTTGGACAGGGGGGTCGTATGTGCTATAATTTATGAACAGACAAATATTCTTTTAAACAATGCAGTATGCTTGGTGACGCGTGAAGCAAACATGGGCAGCGAGGAGGAAAAAGATAGCACAATAAATTCCCTGCATACTTAAACACAGCGCATAGAAACATGAATTCCCAGGTGGTCGAAATTTCCGGAGCCCTCCACTACGGCGTCTCTCATATTCATATGGTGGTTTTGGGACGTTAAACCTAACATATCAATTAGAAACATGAATTCCAGCACCACTACATAAAAAACAAGAAACAAATTTATTAACGATAGAAACAAATACAATGAATTTCTATTCTTAAATGTCATAAATGTCATGGCACCTTCAGCAGTGATGCTGAAACCTTCTTTACGTGCAACTGTAACGTAAACTTTTCTTTTGCGAATGCATGGACTGAAGAAGTTGAATTCCCAAAGGTTCTGTGTGATGGACTCTGCTAATGTTATATGCTAGCTTTCGATGTACGACTGAATTGGTTTCTACCAAACTTGCTAGCGTAAGAGGATTTCGTGAGTTCACAGGCTGACGACATCCGTGCGCAACCTCTCTTGGCCATTGGCTGGCTACCTTTGGTAATAATATGTACAAAATCACGATTGGCTCAAGAGTTCTTTTACGGAGAATTCTAAAGTGAGATGCGAATACGGATTTAGAAGCGGGAGATTGTCATTGTTAGTGGGGACATATCAGTTCCCTTCAGAGCTGCCATGCGGTATGAGAGGGGTATGAGAAAATTATTTAGCTCTTACCAAGTGCCTCATTCAATACTTTAGTTGGAGCAAATGACATATTGCTGTTTACATGCGACCCAATCGCAACAGACACCCTCTGTTCGTCATTCTAGCGGTGTTCGAGCTGTCATTAGAGGTTACGCTGACGTTGTGCAACAAGTAGGTACAATTCTACATCAGTGCGTAGCACGCAATTATCTTATTCTCGTGAAATGATTGGGCTCTTCGGTGATCACATTTTTAAAGCGAAGCTGTCTCCCACTTTAATTTCCTGTAACGAAACGTGGCTGCGATGCATGCAAGATGTATGATTTCGATTTGTATTGTATCTCATTCTATTTCATTGTAATGTACGTTTCGTGCGACTTAAAAACGCGCCAACTTTATAAGCTTGTGTGACGTGTTGAAGTCAACAACGTTATACAGCAGAAAGCACAAGACAACACATGCAGAACGGATGTATCGTAGATTTTATTTATGAGGCCGTTCGCGTTCGTTAACATAACGGGGTACCAAGAATGAAAACTCGCACTCTGCTGCACACAACTGCGGCGCGAAACCGAGCGCCGAGCCCACGTTCTCCGGCCGGCCGGGCGGTCGGCTCGGCAGGGGGAGAGGAGGCAACCAGGGTGGCGGGCTCCTGCGAGGTCTTATACCCGCTCGCAAGATACGCCGCAGTCAAACAGTGTCCCATTGACGCCAGCCTGGAACTCGTTATTAGGGACCCATCAAGATACCACGTCTCGTGGCTGCCTACCACCGCGTTTTTGGCAGACCCCCCCCCCCCCCCCCCTCCCTCTTTTACTCGACCATCTCTTCTCGCTTCCAACAGTTCCGTCCTTGCCTCGTGGCGTAGCGTACGAACCCTGGTGGCCGCTTCAGCGACACACACCGGCAGCATCGATCATTAGGCGCGGCGCATCATCAGTCACCGGGAAAAGGGGCGAGACGCCACCTATACGTAGGGTCATGCTATAGCCGTTTCAACTGCGACACTGCACGGCCCACAGACGCGCACATGCCTGCTTGCTAGCCACATTCATTCATACGTCCATATACACACGAACACGCGTCCAGGGGCTGAAAGACGGTGCACAGCCCTCCACATGTATCCATATACAATATATACACACATAGATAGACAGACGCGGACATATAGCCCCGAGGTTCCTTCCGTGGATTCCATGGCGGGCTCTTCGTGGAAACTTCCTGCGGGCGCTTAGCCGTGTGTTATTAGGTGGATTCCGGCCAATATCTTCGGAAGCATCGATTGGACATAATGGTTTTTTTCGCGGTGTAATTTATGACTCTCGCGTCCCCCTTCTCGCGCACTGACAAAAGGACAGGCAGTTTGGAACCTCCGAGGTCTCTTCCTTCTATCCCCCTCTCTCTCTCCCTCTGTCACTCGTGGAGCGCTATTCGTGCTGTAATCCTGTGTTTCGTGGCGAGACTGCGGACTTTCGCCGTTTCTCTTGAGCGTTTGATGGCAAACAGATAAGACATGCGCGCTGCGCAGTTGCATATGCATGCTCGAATTCGCGGTCCCCAATCCTGCAGGCTGCACACACATAATGATAACTCGATTTCAGAACTGGGCTGAACTGTTGCGATAGGTCGCGTGAGCGATTCGCTTTGACGAGCTCACGCTGACTGTATTGCAAGCGTCACTGTGTGGCATCTACGAAGAAAAATATCGTTTAATGCGCCAATTATTACCAGCAGTCAGAACACAGCTCAAACATGTATCGCAGAACATAGACGTGGCTCCATACACGCGTCCTACATATTACATATTTATTATTCCCTACGCATTGGTATGTACATGCAGATTGGAGAGATCAGGCAAAACAGCCGGCCCTAAGCAATCAGCAAACGTAAAGGCTGGTGGTTAATACCGGTGCTGCAATGGAGTCGCTGGTTCTGCTCCATGGTGGTTGATGCCGAGTTGGCCGCGACGGGAAGGTGCATATCAAAAAGAGAATGTAGCGAGCGTAATTTTTTTATACTTTCACGGTTTATTAGAGCTAAGCACATTGTACGCCTGGCCTAATCTTGAGTAATATAGTTACGTTCAATACATGCGTCAGTGCACATTTCATTGACCACACCGAAAACAATCAAGTGTATAAACGTATAGTCTCACAGGCAGGCAAATGGCAACAATGTGAATGAGTAGAATAGGTATAACAGAAGTACCACACATGGCACGCAGACGGAATGTTTATCTCAAGGGCAAAATGTAGCATATACATAAGCAACAACAACGTTTCATGATTTTGCGTCTATGTTACGTTCCATACGTATACGTAAATTTCACACAACCGCACATGCATCACCTAACATGCAACTTTACATGACCTATCAGCTGTTGTATCGTGCGCTTACAGACGCAAAGTTCAACGTGTACTTGAACCTTGTATAAATAAACGTCATCGGAATTTGAGGTGTTCATTTATATATTTTTGATCAGTTATTGCAAGTTGATGAATGAATTTAAGCATCACTCCTATATAATTTTAGCACCTGGACGACACTGTTTGTGTACGTTTCTTTAATACAGTGGCTCTTTTATGTTCCGCAAATATTTTTATGTTATTTGGATATATGTTCAAATATTTTATCGGTGTTCATAGCTCTGTTCGCTTACAGATAGGGTATTGCTCATTTTGCTCACTCTGTCAGTTTTCATTCCTTAATGCGTAAAACAGATGCTACCGTTGTTATAAGCTCCCAAACTCCACTTATTTTTACTTGTAAGCGTGATACTACAAGAATTAAGGCAGCTTTGGAAACTGAAACCTCTGAAGCATACCAGTATAAACATATTTCATGGCGGTCTTGATGTGTTCACGTTACTAAACGATAATGATAGTGGCGTCAAATATATGATATTGACAAAACATGTCAAATCATTTTATCCGCCTAAATGAAAGATAATATCTTGCAGCACTATTCTACGCTGCATAAGCATGCAATCGTAGCTGGTGGTACAAGGTCATCTGATTGTACCTAGTTTCAACAGACGTCGACAGACAGAAACGATCATGCTTATTCGTACTCTGATAATATATTTTTCACAGCTATTAAAAAAAGCTAGTGCAGCTTACAGCGAGGATTAATAACACTTGGTGTTCGTGATTGTATCTTTATTTACTCTGAATTGCAAGCCTGCTCCACATCGACACTCTTTTCTCCTAATTATGTCTTAATAGAAAAAATTCACATATGATAAGATGTCAGCAGATCATTGCTTTATATAACGGCCAACGAAAAAATACCTTCAGCTTCGATCTACGACACCAGTAAGAAATGCGCACCAGAATTTCATATTATGCCCACGTCACGATTCAACTGCAGCGCCTCACAGCGACACACGCAAAAAGGCGACAAGCAATGGCGACGTCTGCGCAGCGATAGGTGGTTGGGGAAGGCGTGTCCGGTGTCAACCAATCACCGATGCGCTTGTAGGAATCGCGTCAAACCTTCACCATTTGTAAGTCTGACTTGCGACATGCATCACAACTTCTTGTTCGTTAATGTTATAACTGTGAAAAATACTTGTATTTGCTTGGTTTAGCCACTGCCAGGTACTTTGGACCAATTTTGAGCCCAGCATAACATGATGGGTTTAAAGTGAGTCACCGCAAGGGGCTATCACACAGACAGCAATCCCACGCAATTTTTTTTTCTTTTCGCCCGGCAGCTTCAGGACATCTTATCATTTAAAACATCATGACTTCGCACGAGCATTTCTCAATGCGCAACGAGGCACATGCGCCTTTTTTTAAGTGATGATTTATTTTTGTGAAACGAGCGTGTGTGCGTCTAAAATTGCCCCGATGCCAGACGAAGGCTACGGAATTACTGCTTAATGACAAACTAAACATGAGAAAGGGCAGAGATAATATAGAACAATAAAGCATACGTTATAGAACACATATCGTATATTTTCATTAGTAGTGCCACTGCTTAAAATTAACGCATGTTGGTCCGCACGTCGATGTGCATCTAATGACAGGCCAGCCAGCGCTTGTGACAATCCTTACAGGTACGTGGATTTCTTCGCCATCAATTTAAATGCGAGGTGCTCATGCCACAGCACCTTTTACACGTGTAATTGGAAACGAAAGACATGCGTACAGTCCTAATGCCATTGCTTGCTCTTTTTTTTTTTTGTTTCTGCTACGTGTATTAAACGTAACGAAGTAACCGTAACGCCGGTCGTTCGTTAACTTAACCTTGTGCTTTTATTTTTCGAGAGCAATGAAGCTATAATCGTAATGACATTCATTGCTCTTATCAGAACCAGTACTTCGTGTGACGCGAGCGATAGATACGTTCTCGTTGAACAGCTCAGGTTTAGTCGAAAGACGCTGCTGCTGATATCTTGCGCGACCAAGCGTGTTAGCAGCGTCGAAGTATCTACACAAATAAGACTACGATATGCACACTGAAAATTAACCGCTTTAATTTTTGTCTGCGACGCTAGTACTGAATTTGATCAAGTATAGTTTGTTCTCAAGTGAGCTGATAGAACCACTTCAAGGAAATTGTCAACGACACTCGCACAAATCGATCTGTTATTGCGCAAACTGTAACGAAAAGAAATGAAGCAAAACAGCCATTCAAGACCCGCCTATAACGACCGTTCATTTTCCAACCACACGGTAGATCTTTACGACACATTGTGCTGAGGGAAGCTCTGAGCTCACATATCTGCACGTTTTAATACTTCTGACGAAGTAGTCATAAGAAACCATATTTACAATGTTCGTGCAAACATTTTTTGTACAGCATTGAAATATAAAAATGGCTTGGTGCAGAACCATAAATTATTACTACCTCAACAATATTTTAAGCAATTTGTACACATGTTACTGCGTATGTGAAGTTGGTCCTCATGCCAGTATTTCCAACCCAGAGGTCTTCAGTTTGCCCATATATCAAATAAGCCTATGCTAACCATTACATGTTTACCGCCACACAGGTTAGAGATCAAGAGCTGTGTCACTGTGATAAGCTGCTGCAAGTCGCTTGCATCGCCACAATATTTTTGTCTCTCTTTCCGACAGACTGTAAAAGCGAAGCTTGCCGCTTACACAGCGTTACGACCTACATAAGGTGTTACAAGAATAAATCTCTTTACGGCTGACAATACGACGTGACAACATTTATTTCAGATCGCTCTTACGACAGGTTGCCTCGCACACGCTGTCTATACCGCGAAGCGCGCGCAGATGTTTCACGTGTCACCGACGGTCGTTGTCGCACAAGTGCTGAACGAGGCACAGGTGTTGGATAAACCACGAGGTGAACTTACGTCGCGATCGAAAGGTCCGGTGCCACGCGACTGAAAGTTTAAGCATGGCCTTCTTGCGACGCCACAACGCCCGGCGTACGAAGGCCAAACCGCACAACGAAGGGAGCGAGCGAGAGCAGAGCGTTTAAAGGCAGCGGCACCCACGAGGCCGTAAATTTGTCCGGGCCGTTAAAACTGCCAAGAGCGCGGTCGGGATTGGGTCGGTCGTTCGGCCGGCAATAGACACCCTCCGAGTCGGCCATTGGGCTGCCGTGTTTTTATGGGGCTGCCTCGAGCAGCTCTCCGACCGGGGCCACTCGAGACGCGCCCCGCGGCCACGGTGCTGACAGGATTACGAGCCGCGGACCTCTGGAGAGAGCCGCGAGGGGAGGAGACCGGCGCGATATTTACGAGCATCTCGCGGCGAACACCGGCAACGCCTCCGCGTGGTCTTGGCGCGTGCCGTGTGTTTACTACTAGGCGCGCGATGCGCGTGGCAGCGACTCACTCTGGCCGACGTGGACTTTCCGCATCCAGGGGTAGATCTGCGGTGGGTTGGCGGGGTAAGCGGGCTTCTGCTGCTGCGAAGACTGCTGCTGCTGCGCCTGTTGCTGCGGTTGACTGCCAGCTGTCGGCGTGGCCTGCTGTGCCGCGGCGGCGCTCCTCGGCGGACTGCTGTGCGCACCCTGCGCGGCGGGCGACGGCGAAGAGCCCCGCGTCTCCGGGCTCGACGGCGACTGGGTGCTCGAGGCGCTCAGGTCCTGCGGCGACGCGGCCGTCGACTCGGCCGTCGCGTACTTGCAGCTGGCCGCAGACGGCGTGGGCGTGCGCGGACTCGGGTGTCCGCCCGGAAGCCGCTGGCCGCAGCCGGGAAAGCCATGCTCGCCGCCGTTCTGCAGGTGCGCTGCCGGCTGGCTGTATGGTCCACCGTAGGGCTGCACGGGCGACGCCGGGCCGCTGTAGCAGCCGGTAGCGGCGTACGGTTGCACCTGCGGCGTGTAGTAGTCCGTGTCCTGGCCTCGCTGCTGGCCGTAGCAGGAGGCCAGCGAATTGACGAACTGGTACGAACTCATGGGTGTCGAAACTCAGGGCCCTCCCGGGGGCGCCATGGGGGTTGGCGGCGCGCAGCAGCAGTCACACGGAACACACAAAACTGGTAGGAGCACACGATGCCGACCGAACTACACCCGATCAAGCCTCAGGGCACGACTGTGCCGCCGGCCCACGGCCGCTCGCCTGTTATACGTGGAGGGGGGGCAGAAGGGGGGCAGCCCTGGCCACAGCGCCCTCTGCACCTTTCTGGCGCGCGAGAGAGAGAGCTCCGGCGGGGTCCGCTGCTGCTGCTTGTCGCTCACTGCTACGTCGCTGCCGCGCGCCCCATGATCGATTCCCTTCTGGGCGAATGAGACGCCAAGAACATTTCCCTCCTAGCCCTGAGACCGCATTATAATTTCTTCTAGCGGCAATTAATATCTGCCAGCTCTCTGCTGTCCTCCTCACCCCGGACACGGCGGCATCCGCCGTCGAGAGTAATCCGGCTACGCGCGTAGCAGGCCGCGACGCCTCCTCGCCGCCGGCGCTGAGCGCGACGTCCCCTGCCGAGCCTGGAGTCGCGCTAGAGGAGGTACCAGCCCTCGCCCGCGCGAGAGGATTTTCCACTCTCGTACCCGGCCGCTACGGCCACCCCTACTGAGTGACGTAACTGGCACGTGATGAAGAGTGCTCCGCCTCAACGCGCGCGCGCATGCGCACGGCCTTCGCAGATCGAGCGCGCCGCTAAACAAGGTTTATTTTGCGCGTCGCCGACGGAAGTGAATGGAGGCCGGAAGTCGCTCTAGTTTTAGTAGCACTTCGACGTTCGACCGTGTTGCATCACAGGAGTCGGGGACAACCCCGGCGATCGAGACGTTACACGTCCACGCTCGCGGCCGCGTCATTTAGACCGCGATTTATGCTCGCTTGTTGCCGCGAAGTTTACTTTTCTTTCCGCCTGGATAGGAGTGCACTCCAGATAGAAGGTAGGATTTTTATTTTGTTTTAATCAGTTCTCATTACTTCTTCCCAACTTAACTTTTTGCGGTTACTTTCGTTAACGTCTTTGCCGCGAAAATGACTCTCTTTATGTAGGGTTGAGTTATCGACATGAAATTGTCCCGTCATACAAGAAATAAACTTTTCTTTCCCCGGTTCGCTTGTGAGGTATTTTCTCTCTTATAGCGCGATCAACTGCAATACCCCTCCGACTACGTTACCAGCATTACATCGTGCGGCGATCACTGGCTTTATGTATACTGCTTTCTGTGAATTGAGTAATAAACAGCACATCGTTACTGAATTTTGGGCTGAATGTTGCCGGAACTTGTAAGGTTGGTGTCATTGACGCGTGATCACCTTCTCTTACGTATGCTCTAGGTTATAGGTTTAGCGCGCTTCGGATCGGATGCTACAGAAACCATTCGACTAGTGCTCGCTGAACTTGGACACCTGTCAACATAATGGACAGCGTCGTCATTGATAGTCCTGCCATCGCAGAGGTTATTAGATATGCCGAATAAATATAATATCCTTGCATGTTTTATCGCAGTATTGTTTTCGTTGGCGAATAGAGATAAAGAAATAATGAAAAAGTAAAGTTTGATCAGGCACGAGTTTATTTAGAGTTCAAGTGCCGGGCGCCAAACCGAGCCTCGTGGGCCAGACATGCGGGCCCGAGAGGGAAGCCACGCCGGCGGCTCCAGTGGCTGCGCGGTTCAAAAGAGGGCGCCAAAACACGACGCCGGCCCCTCGCGCGCCGAGGACGCCATAAATCTCGCGCGAAAGCGTGCGTGGCTGCCTCCGCGCCGGCGATGCCGCCGGCTCACTGGGCAGCGTTGATGCCGTTGCCGACGCTCTTAGCAACCATTACCGTCACCTTAACGCCTTCGGTACGACTCGAGAAGGTGCGAAGACCCACGCTAGCGCGAGTCACAGGTAAATCACCTCTCTTTTCCCGTCGCTAGCGGGCTTTCTTTGTGACCGGCCGTGCCGCTCGATGGAGGCCGCCATGACTGCTTTAAGCGCCTATGTAAACAAACATGGCGCCGCCCATAGGCACCGGCCACGGAGCAGGGCCCACGCGCTTATTATTATTATTTTTTGGCGTTCTCGGCCCGCTCTTATCAATTCGCGCGTACGCAGACGCCTTTGTTTGGTGCGAAGGCGTTACTGTCTTCAAGTGCTACGGTTCTATTACGACAACTGCGTTGTGTAAATGGCCATGTTGGCACTGAATATTGCGGGAGAAACGGATCGGTAAGCGTGTTTGCTCTGTTGCTATTACTTAATGTCTCATTTTCAAATTATCAAAGGGTGTTGTAAGTCAGTAACGTGCAGGTAAGGAATATATTTAGCCTACAAAGTGGTTCAAGACGAGCACGACTTACTGTTCTCGCGCGTAATACACCGTGATTCTGTTCGATTTCGTATAGGCCATGCAAGAAGGTCGACATGTTCATTTTAATTGACTTAGTAATACTTGAAACTGTTACCACACTAGACCACGTTCTCGCAATCGTGCGATGCCCAGGTGATAAACTATTTATTAAATCCATTATAAGGAGAACTATTCAGTGCTATCGATTTCAAAAGCAAATGCTAGTCGAATATCTGGCTGCTGGCGCCTATATGAAAGACCTCATTCAACGTTGTTAAATAGTTCATTCCTATTGTTTTGCATTAATTTAAAGGAAAAGTGTGGGACGGCCAATGTCACAAGGATGTGACGAATAGTTCAATACTACACTTTGCAAAGTTCACTTTTCATGGTACACTTTGCATAGTACGCTTTGCAAAGCCTCGCTGAGCACGTTCCACGAAAATTAAAGCTTTTTGGGCCGTTTTCATTGGTCGGCCTCGTTCCTAACTATATGCGCGGCAACAAGATTGGTTAGAAATTTCCTTAAACCCGTAGTTTCCCTAAGCACTGTAGTGAGGTTGGCGAGTGTCTGAAGAGCCTTGTTCGTGTACCAACCTGTAGATATTCCGTGTGCCTACTTGCTCATCCCTGGCGCTCGTGGCATTTCGTCGTCAAGGAAGAATCGAAGGCAAGAATCGCGAACACATTTGGATTTGGAGTCTCTGCGGCATTCATCGTGGCCTGCATTCATAAATACTCACGCTTGAACTCTTCGCAGTACGTCAGTCAATTTGGACGATTGTCTTATATTGACTGAAATCAGTTGCATAATAGCTAGAATCAATCGCAAGTGCAATGTGTTCCTGCTTTTTTTTTAAAGTAAAATCATGGCATAAATAGACAGTGTGGTCTGTCAGACAGCCACGGTGGGAATTTCCTCTGATATACAATTATTCAAAATTATATAATTATTATGTGCCTTTTGTGTTCAGTTTGCTTTCCATTAATAGATTCACTTAACTGTACAGTGTTATCTAAATAAACTACGAAAGAAAGGAAGAGAGAAAGAAAGAAAGAAAGAAAGCAACCTCGCTTATGTGATGTCTAGCGCATTCGTTAAGAAAATGTTTTGTGTTAATTACACGACCGCATTCTTGAGAGAACTAAATACTGAACTTAATGTAGTTCTTTATAACTTTCATAGCATAATAAGGCGACTACCGAATTTGCTGTCAAGAAGTGGCAGGGGCAAGACAACACATCTCGCACTGAAAGGTACTCCACAAGTTCAAATATTCAAACTGATGGCTAGCTTGCATATAATTATCATGCCAAATTTAAATGTGCACATTATAAATTCTTTCAAAACGCGCTTGGTGCCTTGTGTCAGTGTGGCTCGTATGAGGAGGCGTCAACTTACATCCCCATGCTCCTTGCTTGGTATGGTGTACCTCTGTACGCGCACACAAAAGTCGAAATTGTTTTATTGCACGTCGCAAACCTGTGTGTCTGAAGAAGCCGAAACCAACGCCTCAGCTGCAGATAAGTATAAATGATTCTGTATTTGTATAGTAAGAGAATAAATAATACTAGGTGTAATTTCTCCTTTCAATAGTTGAACATGATAAGTGGCACTTACTGGAATTCCGACATATTAGTAAACGCGTTACAGAGGTTAAATTAAGACTGCCATTACAGCCTAAGAAAAGAGAGTCATTCGGCTCCTTTAAAGGTGCTGTATCGCCACGTGTATGGCTCTCCTTAAAGAGACTGATTAACTCTCTTTGAAGGTCATTATATACTCTCTTCTAAGAGTCGTGTGACGCACAAGAGAGTTAACGGGTCATTTTAAAGCGAGTCATATGCTTGGAAACTCCAGACTCTCCGAAAGGAGTCAAATGACTCTCTCTTTTTTGTTTCTCTTTGGGTGCGGGCAGAACCAGTTTTCGCTTAGCACAACGTTTCATTCGAGTGAACCGGCCCGAATAAATGGATCATAAGGATGAAATAAGATGGCGCAATATCATTAATCGCAATACATGGTGGCCTTGGTAGGCCAAATGACCCGCGGTTCTGTCTCATGTTTATTTCCAAATGGCATGTACACCTTCAAGCGGTCCGATGCTGTAACCTGTTGACTTTAATTATACGCGGTCAAGAATCGCAAAGTCAGTACAAAAAATTATCCGAGTTCTTGTACTTCATGCTGTGGCAACCATGGTACTCACTAATTGTTAAATTCGTTTTGTTTAATTGAAACTTTTTTTTCTGTGGAAACCTAGGCAAAGTAAGTGTACATCGACGAACTAAGACAAATGGTCTTGGATTATGACACCTCAGTCGCACATACGAATATAATATATATATGCTTAAATATTGCCTTATTTCAGAGAGTCAGTATATACTACTGTCATCAGGCAAGTGGGTCTAAAAGCTTTTTATTCCGTTTTCTTAGATGGTCTAAATGTGTGACTATATAAAACTTCGCGTGTGAAGAGGTGTATGCGCATAATTAACTAAGAGAAGCATCTTCTTTGAAGAGGTCGCGATATAGCAAATTTTCACTATCATTATTTACTGCTGGCACCAATTCTTATAGGCCAGCTCCCGCACTTGTCCATGGCTTTGATTTCAGACAAGTATTCTGTTTATGCAATGTATTACAATGGGGCTATACGTGAACGCTTGCTGCAGAGTAGTGGCAGTAACGAGATGGCTGGGATGCATTTGTTATTGTTCACTATCATTGAAGCGTCGACTCGTGGTGAAGTCGCAAGTGCATGGACTGTATTGAGATCTGCTTATTATTCAAACTTACTGAGACGCTTCCCGGTGACGTGTAGTGAACTATAGTCTAATCCAGCATCTATAAGGAGGTTTTTCAAAGATATAAGCCTCGTATGAGGTTGATTAGCCCTCACGGGCGGATCCAGCTATTCATTATAGAGGGGGGCCGGTGCTGGCTAGATTTGCCGGTTCAGGTTGTAATAAGCGGATTTGTGGTTATTTTCTTGTCGAATCGTACAATTCGTTTTAGGCGTCAGTCGCGTTTTCTTGGGCTTAGTGCATTTTTCTTTCAAATATAGGTATTTTAGTAATCATTTTCACCAATAGTGCATTCGTGGTTAACAAATAGCACGTTTGTCAATGGCTTGAGTAACTGATGATTAACATTCAAGTCAAGCATACGTTGGGGGGGACCAACAAGCAACATTAATCATGCATTGGCAAACGTGCAATCAAGCTATAGTGGAGACCACCCTGGAAACATTACAAAAGAGGAAATCTGTTCTTGTTCGTAGCTGCGCATATCTTCGCTCTACAAAATAATCAAAGTGAATTCTACAGCTCCCCTTAGTATTGGAGTGACATTTTTGTTAGAATTAAAAGTATTTCCAACAAATTTTATTATATTCCCGCTCCTTCTGGTCTTCTTGGCAAAAGTCGCCCTGCTTTTTTTTTCTTTAGGGGTGGGGTTTTTTTTTTGTGATTACATCTTGCTTGTTAGCTTGGCAGTGTTTGACAACTCTGGACCGGGCTGTTTTTTCAAGTAGTTTCTATCATCCCCCAAACCCCATCACAACATATTTACAGGTACTTTGTCCGTCTCGTTTGTCCTAATCAGTGATAGAGGTGGACGACAAGCAATGAATGGAGGTGGGGGGGGGGGGGGGGGGGCTGCTGACACAGGCTTTAAGGGGGAATAGTAGGTTGTTAGCCCCCCCCCCCCCCCCCCCCCATTCCCATCTGCATCCGTCACTGCGGATTCACAGGTGGGTGGTCGGGATGTGCCATGATATATAAGGGGCGTGTCTTTAAAACATATAATATCATATATGCAGCACGCTAAGATATAAAAGCCACCACCCATCGTGCCCTTCCCACGAGTTTGTCGTGTCAGTGGTGCACTTCCAAGATTCATAACTTAGGTTGGTATTCAAGTATAGTCATGCGACAGTTAGAAGGCTGCCGATTCACTCCCGCGGCTACTGTCATATTCTACGAACTAGAAGCGCAACACGGCGTCCTGACTCATGGCCCATTCTCACCGCGCAGCTGTGCGCAAGAAGCATTCAACAAAACAGCAGCAACAATTCGTCAGACAAGAGTGTGAATTGTTACAATAATTTATGCTTAGTGCAGCGTATTCGGTATTTTTCAACCTTATAAGAATATAAGTGTCGCTTTGTAGACGCCAGGTGAACCCTTTTAGTTGATTTTCCCATAAATTAGCCAGCACGTTTTTACGTTTAATAAGCAGTGTGCTCGATGTCAACCAGAAACTGTAAGTGCAATGTTTGAGAAAACACCTGCCTTCTGAACATGTGACTTCGCTGAATGTTGATATTGCCAATGCTTTTGAGAAGACAAATATGGTTTTCCTGCATGTTGTATTTACATATTCTTGCGTGTTGCTTTTCTAAAGCACACAGACACGTTTTCTGCTTTACATTCGATCCGAGATATGGTAAACGTGCGGTTTGTCTGTGCATGTAAGCGTTCTCGCTTTATAGCATTGTATACATATGTTTCAGCATCGCGACTAACCGGTGAGAACGCCATGTTTTCAATACGGAAAGTTTGTCCAATTTTTCGGAATAATGTAAGTTTAGCGGGAAGGAACGCTTTCTTCCTTTTGACCAACTTTCTACGTCGTAGATAAGAACGTAAGTCACTCCATATAATGCAGTATATTCATACTCTTGCACCCACGTGTGCATAGCAAGCATACACGATCTTGACTCCAACTATCATCAGACGGTGCGCCCAGCGCTATACCGTCAACCAGTTGGCACCCTTAAGGGTGCTCGCCGTGTCTACACAACTAACACCCAACAATAAGGGTGTTATGACAACCTACACTATAAAATGATTTCTGGAGGAACTGCGCAGTTACCCCGAAAAGGGCTCTTTGCTCCATCGAAAGACGAAACGTGCGCAAAAAAGTGCAGACGGCACGGCAAGTATACCCCAGGTGGTTTAACTTTTCGGAGACCTTTTGTACGGCGTCTCTAATGATTATATGACAACTTTGGGACGTTAAACGGAACAATTTTTATTGCAACAATTATAGGTATACACCCTTCTGTTCTTCAACACCCTCACGAACGGCATAATAACACCCTTATGCCCCTTACACCCTTCTCTGAGGATGTACCAGCAAAGAAAACGGTGTTAAATTCGTTCAAAAAGGGTGTAAATCTGTAAAACACCCTTTTCACACACATAAGGATGTAAAATTTTTACTGCGTAGGGCCTTGCTTTCCTCCTTTTGGAGTAAATCACTCGTTTTTCGGAGAAACTGCAGGAATGTTCGCGCCGTGTGCAAATGACCCATGGGTGCCTACATGAGCCTGTTTCCTTTCAAGCGGTGCCGCATCGTGGCGTGGTGTGCGCGCGTGCCGACTGAGTGGTCGTCAGTTTGAATCCCGTGTGTTTGCTGCGAATTTTCCGAAATTTATTTCCGAATGTGATGATTGCACGTCGATTGTATGCCTAATAAAATGCCTGCACGCACTTCAAAAGGCTGGTTAAGTCAACCAAAACCTGATTTTTCCTTTGCACAAAATGGCTGTCGCTCCTTTGAGGAGTACAACCGTTATAGCATGGTTACTCCTTCGCAGTTATTCTCTAAATGGTGCAATGAGTCTGGAAAGGTATTTACTCCTTTAAAAGAGCAAACTCGATATTCCTTCTTTTTTTTACTTATTAGAGTGTAGAGCACCCTTATTGTAGGGTGTTAGTTATAGACATACAAAGTACCCTTAAGGGTGCAAACTGGTTTACAGTGTATAGGAGCTCCGGGCTTGGATACGTCGCAACCGATAACCGATTGCGTCACAACTGGCCAACACTATACCTGCCAGCACAACCATAACGCTATAAGAACAGGGGAATCACCGTCGCAGTAGTCCGTTTCTTGGGACCAGCAGCGCCCCACAAAAAATGGCTGCAATCTGCAGGCGATGAATGTTCTCGTGTATAGTTCAAACGAATGCTCCGTTGGCTGAAATAATTTTTTGCCCACAAGAATCCACCGATTGTAAGCACCAAGCATCAAGAGCTGCTCTCGGACGAGAACTTCGTTTAACGAAAACGTGTATATATTCTGCGTGTGTCTGATTTCTTGCATGTTTTCGGACTCGCCGCATCGGTGAGTCCGAACTTTCTCCCTTTCTTCCTCTATATTTCCTCTTCTCTCGCACAGGATAGCAAACGGATGCTGCAACCTGTAGCTCTCTGATTTACTGCTTCCATATGGACCTACAAGAACCCAGTAAAGAAAAAGCGCGCCTGTGACTGCCATTCTCTTATGAAATGAAGATAACAGGAGAAATAAATTAGGCTTGTTTGCGTTTACAATGTAACATTATTAAAAAAAAAACAGCTATTACACTCGAGCAGTAATATTACGCTTCTGTAAGACAAACCCACGGCTGCAGCAGCGTTCAAAAAAAGAATGTGTCGCTGAGGCCTACGTAGAGATTACTTGTTAGCCCTCTGTTATATATCAGTTTATACAGATGTTTCTGTGAAACTATCTAGTTAAGGTAAGACAGATGCGCTTCACAAGCGCACTTTGACGTCAGTGTGTTCTTAGTTTGGTCTTAGGTCCATATGGAAGAACTAAATGTGGCAAGATGATGTTATTCATGTTGTATTGTGCTGCAAATGGAAAACAGTTCTACATATATGTTACCTATAAATTAATGAACATATTTGTTTGCCTGAATAAAAGTATGCGGCCCTCGGTGGCTTCTGAACGCAATAATTCTGAGCCGGATGGAAGCGGTTGTGTGAGGCTCTCATGTAAACGAGGATTGTGCCCTGTACGTTTCATGCTTGTATGAACGTGTATTTTAGCTGTTTGTTTCCAAGGCACTATGTACAATCGCATGTAGTACTTTCCACTCTCCCCTTCCCTAGTGCATGGTAGCCTACCGAGGCTCAGCCATTGTTAACCTCCCTGCCTTTCTCCGTATGTTCTCTCTCTCTCTCTCTCGCACATTGTGTGTGCCAGCTAACGTGACTTGATGTGTTTGTCTTATTTTTACTTATATCTGCCAACTAGAAAGGTCAGTTACACACAGAAATAGTATTAACTAAAGTGGATACACGACCAAACACGTGTACATGTCCTGCAACCACATGTTGATTGATTTGATTGATATGTGGTGTTTAACGCCCCAAAACCACCATATGATTATGAGAGACGCCGTAGTGGAGGGCTCCGGAAATTTCGACCACCTGGGGTTCTTTAACGTGCACCCAAATCTGAGTACACGGGCCTACAACATTTTCGCCTCCATCGGAAATGCAGCCGCCACAGCCGGGATTCGATCCTGCGACTTGCGGGTCAACAGCCGAGTATTTTAGCCACTAGACCACCGCGGCGGGGCCTGCAACCACATGTTGTGAGACTATATACTTCCCTGGCTAAATTTACGTGGGATACCCGTATAAGGCAAGTGCATATATGCAGCCGAGGTGTAAGTTTCGAACATTTGGGGTTGAAATTCATGGCATTGCCACATGGATACCGCAGCAGCGGAAATTTTTCTTGTTTGCTCTTAAGAAACTTAGTTGAGTGGCTGCATGCATATTAATGTGTGATTGTCTGTATTTGATATTCGTGTACAGACTGAAAATCGGAACCATACGAAATTATTTTTACGAGCGTGTGAAGTAACTCACCAGAATGACATTGCCGTGTACACCTCACTCTGTAACCACTCAAAACCCATATGTTTCCGGTATTCGCTTGTATAAACCAATTATGACACCGCATCACATAGTCAATCACTTGAATCTATTTTTATAAAACCTAATCTATTTTTATACTACAATAAAATGTACGTTGTAGACGCCACTTAATTCACGGAATATCTAAGCACAGTTCAGCAGAATCCTAATGTTTTGCGCCATTCTTTTGGACAAGCCTTCTCTCTCTCTCTCTCTTGTCTGTGACGTTCTTGCTTCTGACAGGTTCATTTACGTTCATTACGAGTAGCTGTGATGACAGTCAACTCTGAACTCATGTGAGAGCGCAGTGAGACAGCTAATAACATAGAGGCCCCTGTAAAATTATTACTGATAAAACTAACTTCGGACAGTGCTTAGTTGAAAATGGTTACAAAAGGGATGTGTAGAGGAGCTGTCTTTAAACAAATGTCGCAACTCATTGACTCAAACCACAACACGTGCTGTTTAGCATGCGAGTTACGTGCGTTTCATTTACAAATGGTGGCTGTGAAAGTGCTCAGCATGGAAGCAAACTAGAGCACAATGAATCGGTGGATGGACTTGTGTATTGCCGTGTATTAAGCAAATAGAACTAGGTTGATGAAATAAGTCATCTGTTTCAGTAGAGGTGTATGAATTTCTAGACGAAATGGACAAAAATCAGCCTGGATTCTTGGGCACTGAAAGCACGAACCGTGCATGTCGTGTTTGGTGTACCAATGGTGTTACGGCATGTGGCTTCCTTGCCTACACTGTCTCCCTTATTCGCGTATGTGCTCAAGTTTCAACTTTCGCACTGAAGCAAGTGCAACTGATAATGAAAACGAATGGATGGTAGCAAAGAATCCTTCTCAATAGAGCTCTTTCAGACCAAGTATACGGGCTGTCCAGAAGATCCGTGATACGATGTAAGCTTAAGCCTCACTGTCCCGACGCGAGAGCCGTCTCAGGTAATCCTAAAGTTAATTATACCAATTGTCATGTCAGCGTCTAGTGCACAACACAAGACCTTGTCCTGTGCTGTAGATGCTGAAATTGAATACCAACCTGCACAAAGTTACGCTACATCATGGACATAGTGGCGACAGTGCAATAATCTTCTTTTTAGGTAATGACGTCAGGGAACAGGTGAATTATTTAGGGGCAGACGGCTAACCGAAAAAACACCGTTGTGTTACCCATACCAAGAAGCATCAAATTCCCCAAATGCGAAATCATCGGTGTGAAACGAACGACAAGGCATATCAACTCGGGTATCCACTTCCGATAGAAACAGTCACGTGAAGCAATAGTTAATCGATCCAAAGACATTCGCATTGTTAAAATGAGGTATAGAAATCGCATGTTGAAAGTTGAAGTGTTGGCCAAGCAGTAACTGGCGCTGTCGTATGAAAACTACTCTCTTAATCAAGCCCCGCGTGCCGGATAGACGGTAAAACGGACATTTTTGTCTGGTTTCCTGCGTGTAGCCAGCCTTTAACCAGGACCCGATCGTGAGTGTACTGGCTTGTATTGTACTCGACCCGGTCATGTGACAACTACTGACTTGTATTGCTATTCGTGTGCTAAGTGTGAAAAACAAAAAAAAAAACTCACAGGAAGCTTGAGCTTTGTCTTCAAGAGTCGAACGCACGAAGTGATTAGACCCTGTTCACAACGGCTCCTCCTCAGAGCAAAGTGAAGGTCACCTCACTTCGCTCCTCCGTGGACACGTCAACCGTGGCACAAGGAAAAAGAACGTCTGTACACGCAACATTGACCGTTTGAAACTAGCCAAAAAGACCTACCCCAAGGACAGTTGTTAAGTGACCACTACGCCACAATTCTTGCTTCTGCAAATTGGCATAGTGCCCACTGTACGCGTCCGTAACGCAGCACGCGCATCGGCTCCCCAGCACATGCACTCCGTCAATGCTCTGTTGCGAATGCATGAGGTTACGTGTGTACGTGTGTGTATTTCTATTTGCCTTGCTGACGGAATATTACTGGTTTCCCAGCGATATACTGGTAAATATCGCATTTTTTTCGTTCATGCGCGTGGCGAACCTAAACATACGCGTGGAAGCTTGGAGCTTCGCTCCTCACTTCTTGAATCACCATTGAAGATTTGGTATCAGCTTGAAAGAGAAACAACAGACAAACGGAAGGGCTTATTCACCCTTATACATTGTGGAAATGCTAATCTTTTTTATATGAAGCCACGAAATTCTGTACACTGGGGAACACGCTGAAGCTATAAATAACATACGTATACATATGCATCTCAAGACTCTATGACGGTGCTGAGACCACACGATAAATCACTGGGTGGGCCGTTTCGCGATGTCACACTTTCCTTGGCGTCTATAGGAACAAAGGTATATAGCATAAGCGACCTGCACGTTCAAGCATGTCTCGTAAGCGCTCTTATCTCTCTGCAGTGCATGGATTAACCTTACCTTGGGTACAAGACGTATACGTTTACACTCTCCGACGCCACACATCGTCGCGACAAGCACAGCACGCACATGGAAACCTACTATGGGACATTCAAAGCGGCTTACGATCACGGTCACCCGTCTCACGTCCGACCGGGGTCAAAGTCGTCGCCGGCAGCAAACACCTCTGAACACTGACACAGCCACCGCACACTGATGCAGCACACAACGACGTAGCGCGGGTTCTGCCCGGACGAGGGCGCTGCTTCTGGGGAGTTTCTGTTCTTTATTTTTGTTCCTCTCGCGTTCGCAGACGGGGACCACCATCAGGCTGCACTCTCATGGTCGTCGTCTTCGTCCCATTCTTCGTGCTTCTCGAGCGTCCTTCGTCGTCTTTCTTTTTTTCTTTTCTCGGCAATTAGGCACGCGTGGAGAGCGGGTAGGTTCGGAGCAGCACTTCCCGCATGGGCCCTGGAAAGACACCCCGTCCTGGGAATCGGCCAGAAGGGGTGACTCCCAGGGGGGCCATGCAGCCCTTTCTCGTGAGGGGGGGGGGGACCCCCTTAAATGGGTCACTAAATGGCGAGACGAATGCGGACTTCTTTGTTGCCGCGAGCATCCAAGACGCCGCACAGGAAGGTCCTCCATCGAGCCAACGGTTTCAGCGAGCATCGCTTTCGGCTCGCTCTTCGGTTAATGGTTCCCAAAGACGAGTGCTGAGTCGCAAGACAATGGTCTTCGAGTGTCATAAGACCATCAGCGTGGGACCCCCTGCGAGAAAGAAAAACGGTCTCCGAGGCACCCATCGCGGCAGCGACCACCACCTGACTCGCCCCGGGTCGGCTGCTGCGCTATCTGCGTGCATGCGCGCGCCCGATGGCCACATGTGCGCTCGCTGGCACGCCTGTCCCTTTGTGGTCGGGGCAGCAGATATGAAAAATCGTCCCGCGACCGAGGGTGCCGTGGCGGCGTTTTACGGCTTTCGTCCCGTCCCATTGAGTTGAGGACAGTCGCATCGTCAGCCGAGCAGTCGTCGGGGGCCTCGAAAGAAGGAAGCGTAGGGGGTGCCGAAAACGTTCAGAAAGAGGCGCCCCTTTAGGACCGTTGTCACACTGCTCGGAGTGATGCGCGTCGCGTCGTTCTTTTCCGAGGGCGCGCTTTACTCGCGACACCTCGGCCGAAGAAGTTGGGACACAGAGGCAATAAATTAGAGACCCTCGGCTGTCAGCTTGCGGTTTGCTGTTCAAGGTGAGCGCTGCGGATCTTTCACGACGACATTTTTTTCCTCATTTCTTTTGTCAGGTGCGCTCTCGACCGTTTAACGCTCGCGACATCTTGCAGCGCTCATTCGGCGAACTTATCTCGGTCGCACTCGTGACTTTCCGTGCGGCCGTCCGTTTTCCTGGTTTTGGCTGCAAGCTTCTCGCCTGTTGGCTTCAAACAGCATGCCGAAGTGTTATCGTGCCAACTGTTGTTCGTTCCTACGAGCCGTGTCGCGGAAGTAGGCAAGTTCTCCCACCGTCTGCATTCATTTTCTACGTTCAGTTTTTATGTGCTCGAGTTTCGGAGTTCCGGTGATTGCTCATACAACATATCGTCACAGCTATACGATAAGCGTTGCTGCGATCAATGGCATATGCTTTGTACTTTGCCCGCCAGCGGTACGCGGTGCATCGACGCACACACAAAAGAAACCTGTGCTCTGATGCTCTCAAACCGTCATTCTCGCTTGTTCCCGCGTTTCGTGAGGAAGGTGCTTGGTGTATTTAAGGACGATGGAAATGTACACATGACTTGACACTGACACACAGACACACATTCAGTGCGCACGCGCGCGTACACTTTGCGAAGCGGGTTGCACACCACGATGTTACGTCGGGCGCGCACATGCTCCTCTCTTCAGCTGTAAACCACACTGTCCAGCATGGTCGCACCGAGCCCCTTGGAGTCCTGAAGCACACTAACTAGTTCGTTTCCAGGCTTTGGAACGAGGAGTCCGCCTTGAAGCTTGTTTTCTTTCTTGGCCTTCATACGCCGGTTCTGGAACCAGATCTTGATCTGGCGCTCGGTCAGGCCCAGGGCGTGCGCGATCTCTATCCTCCGGCGCCGCGTCAAGTAGCGGTTGAAGTGGAACTCCTTCTCCAGCTCCAGGGTCTGGTATCGGGTGTAAGTCTGCCGCGTCCGCTTGGGTCCTTGCGAGGAATCTGCGTACCGACGTGACACAAACGTGTTATTCCCTTTAGAATTACTGTCAGTTGGGCGTGTTGGTAAATGTTCATGATAAAACAAGCGCAAAAATACACACACTCAGAGAAGACACAGACAAGCGCTTACTAGCAACTGAAAATTTAATTTCGAAGCGAACACTAATAAATACATCACACGCATGTACGTCATTCCCGACTTCCCCTGTCATCACCAACAACGTGATATAACAAAATATGCACGCGACCACAACCCGAAACAAACACGTGTCAAGAACTAAGGAAAGAAAATGTAAAAAAAACAAAAACAAAAATGAAACAAATAAAAAACAGAAAAAACCAAAGAAACAAAAAAATCCCTGTCAGCGATGATTCCCGTGACTGCCAGCTGGTCAAACAACCACTTCGCAAGTTATATCAAGCCATGTACGTCTACAACTAGGTGTGTAACGTAACGTTACTAAGCATGTGTGAGATGATGATGATATAGTCAGATTATAATGGTGGCACTTCCTTCACTTATTCGCGGCGGGCTTCACTGTTACACAGGCAGCGAAATTAGCGAACGATTGAGCACAGGGCAGCGGTTTAGGCTTTCTTGGTTAGATTTTACGCGTTGCTAAGGTGTCAAGTACGTTCGGTGAAGGCGCCAGCAGACTATCTTTATTCATTGGGGAAATGCTTCGACATTAAGGAAACCTGACTGTGGCGCCAGAGATTTGAACCTGTTTAATAAACGTACGGGCTCTTACGACATAATTTCAAAATTAAGGTATATATGGCGACAAGGCTTGCCTAAAATTAGGTATCCCTATGCTTTTTCGTATGTATACAGTGTAATTATTTTGCGTAAGAACTTTTGTTATGTCCTCAACGGGATGTGCCCTTTTTTGTATTGAAACAGCATTTAAATATCGACACCATGGCAGAGCAAGTGTACGCTTTCTTTATTGAACTTCCTAGTACTACAGAATATCTATAGCTTGATGTGAGTAAGTGCGTAAGTATATAGGCACCAGTTAAGCTTGCATGCGTCAAGTCAAATCGTAGCTTATTCTTAATGTCTGTTTATTCATTGAGATTTAATGTCGTACAAATAAATAGCTGGAAGCAATATAGGTACTGATGTACCCAAAAAGACCGACACTACACAAATGGAACTAACACAACACACTGCAGGCTAAACTCCCTGCTCTGCTTCTCTGTCGGTTTCTGTTGCAGAGATAAACACACTTACGAATGTAAGTAAATACACCCTTTGAAGAGTATTGTTTGCAAAGTTTAAAGGTAACACTACCTTATTTATTTTAAGGAACCAGCACTCCCTTAAAATGTAACATAATCCATAGTGGGTAGGTTCTGTTGCAGAGATAAACACAATTACGTATTTAAGTAAATACACCCTAGCTTTGAACAGCATTGTTTGCAAAATTTAAAGGGAACACTACCTTATTGTTTTAACGAACCAGCACCCCCTTGAAATGTAACATAATCCATAGTAGGTAGGTTATCCTAAATGCCACATAGAAGTAGCACTTCATCACATGGGCGTCGGCAGTGGGGTGCAAAAAGGCACTCCCCCCCCCACCCCCACCACAAGCCTTACCAGCACTTGCCCTCACCCAAGCTACACCTGTGCTTTCCCCTTCCCCCCAGCACCGCGATGCATCCCCTCCCCCCAGAAATATCCTGCTGATGACCATGCTCTATCGAACATGTAATGGTGCACATGCTAATGAAGCCTTTCCGTTACTTACTGTGTCTGTGTTCTCTCTTTGCCTAACTTTCCCGGTGTGAAGTTCTTCATCCCCTTCCAGGGTAGCATACCGGTTATTCTAAACTAATATTTGAACATTTACTCTCTCCCCATTTGTTCCTCCTCTACAGATGCGTGAGCGTGTTGTCACTTGCTCTCTCTCGCCCTATATATATATATATATATATATATATATATATATATATATATATATATATATATATATATATATATATATATATATATATATATATATATATAGAGAGAGAGAGAGAGAGAGAGAGAGAGAGAGAGAGAGACGAGAGAAAATATATATATGGATAGAAGTAGATATAGACGTGTATGGGACGCATATACTCGGTACTTTCTTTAAGAGTTCATTTCATGGCAGGCTTTTTTTTTTTATTCTGCCATGCCGGGGTTAAACTGTGACTAGAAGTTGTGCGACACCGAAAGCCCTGCGAACAGTGACCATATTGGTGATTCCACAAAATTGAGTAGTAGTTGCAAAACATTAACACTAAGACAACCAGGCAAAGGGGTAAGAATGCAAAAGAAGTGCTGAAAAATCGCCATACGTGGTGCGATAAGACGTACAAGAAACACGGGCAAAAAATAATGGGTAGGCAGCTAAGTGTTGGGAGACGTATCGAATGAAGACATGCTTAATGTTAAAGCTGTGAGGTAAAATAAAGCGAACATTCGACTACGAACATTAGCCGTATTTTAACCAACGTTAGCTAACAGCCAGAGTTAGCACGTGATGGCTGCATATAGGAGCAAATACGACAATTGATCTATCTGAGAAATTTGACGTTGCTTTTTGCACAATGTGGGAGCAACAAGGTCATGAAGGCACTGTCTTCTCCGCATGTATAGTTATGGGAACTGTCAAACTTCAGTGTACGGTTATGATACTGCCCGGTGCGAATTCTAAGGCGTCTGTTTCATCTGTTTAGGTGTTTTGATATTGCGATAAGTCGGGGGAAACGGTTCTGCTTCGGCAGCGCGCCCCTCTGGATTCAGGCGTCGACGGTGTTGAGCCCCTCCCCTGCTCGGGCAACTCATTTAGTAGCAAGCACTGCTCCACCAGTCGCGTGGCTCATTCTTCAGAAGGAACTGGCTGAGGCTATTTTGTGTATATAGGTGCACGGTTTACGTTAAGAAGAGAACGCCGTGAGTAGCGTGACTGGCGCGGAATATTTCGTGCACCCCATTTCACATCAGCCGCCGCCGACGGAGAGTAGCACGACTGCATCGATAGATGGGACACCGTGGAAGGCAGGTCATGGGTGCGTTCCGCAACAGATGCACGCGCGACGGTGCGCAGTACGGTGGCGCCGCGGGCGGCAACCATGGCCCGTGGAACCTGCCGTCTCGCTACTGTCGTTCCCTCCTCCTTACGCTGTCATCGCAATCGCTGTCCCCAGAAAAGAGCGCATTAACATATATACGGTTGGCAACTGCGGACAAGCTATCTAAAGAAAACCTATCAACGCATGCAGTGAATGTTAAACGGTAAGTGGTGCAATCAGAACAAAAAACACCCTCACACACGACAACAACAAATGCTTAACCGGCCTTTTTCAAAGCCATTGATGCAGGTGCCGAAATGAGTGAGCGGCGGGTAGCAATGTCGCGTAATAAAGTGAAGAAGGCACCCCGGGTTTACATACATACTCGCGCCGCGGGAGCTCTCCAGAACATCCCCGATAGGTGGCGTGTGGAGTCGATAACTGCCTCGTGGGACACCGGTGCACAGCAATATACGTCTCACAGGTGCGGCTGCATGCATGCTGTGCTGAACGCCTTTTGGCGGTTATACGCGTCATTCAATATTGGCTTTGGCAGGCCAGTAGCTTTTTTCATCTGATGTGTATACAGGGAATTGTCCCAACTCTTGCTTGCCCAAGAAGCGTAACTTTTTAACGCCGCGGACAAAAAATTTGCGAGGCGCCGTAGTACCGGTCTAGAGGCAGCTTGTCTTCAACAGGCAGTTCTATAGGATGTGGTGCCACTGCCGATGCGCGCAGTAGTCGTGACTGCGGGCACGCGGACCCAGCGACACCTTTCGAACGGCGCCCCGACATCTCGCAAAATTTTGTCCGTGACTGCGTTGGTCAGTATCTTCTTCGCCTATAAAGTTTCATTGCATCTATAACTGAAATAATTGGGCTTATATATCTTGGACAGGGCAACAGAATTGATTGCCGTGAAGCTTTGATATTCGTGTTACCGATTTCGCACACAATTAACACGTCAAAGTGTCATCGCAAACTCTGCAAAACATTCATACGTCTTCTACATTAATCGCGCAAGTGGATATAAATTACAGAGCATCTCATCTTCTGAAATGTTCTTTCATGCCGAGTGAAAGTGTTCGAGATATATAGTCAAGAGAAAATTTAGTATTAAGAATCTATTTTTTTGCCTGAGGTATCTTTTCTTCATTCACCACGTAAAATAAGACGTGGTGTCTTGCATAATATCGCGAAAGCCCTTTTTTTTTCGAGCTGAAATTTATCGTACGTGTTGCTAACGAAATTGGTATTTTGTAAACGATGTCTTCAAGTACGGTTCGTAAACTTCTGCGAAAAATTTCTGCGCTCCAGGTATTTAAATTTTACCTTACATAAAAAAGGAACTCCGAAACGGCTGTTAAAAGACAGCTGTAAATTGTTTGCTCGAGCAGATTATCAAAACGAACCTGTAATATGCATATTACCAAAAATGTTTTAATTTAACAGCACAATATCTATAGTATAACTAATATATTAACTAATATATTATTTATGACACACAACGTAAGGCTAGTGTCAAATTCCAATTCGTAGAGTCAGTCGAGTATCCTTCTATCTCCAGGTGACACTCTGTTGTAAAATGACAGTATACCTTCGCGCAAAATAAAAAAAAATGGAAGGTCATTTCAGAAACCAAGAATGAGTTTTACAAAATAATAATATTAATTGTCAACTTTCAGTCATGTAGCAAATGAAATCAAGTAAAATAATGGATCGCGCAGAACGCACATCAGAATGTATCTTTAACCTTCAATTGTCTGTCGAGCACTGAAAAAATTGATTGTGAATGTCTACCGACCGTTGGCAACCTGTGTCAATATAAAACGAGCTTATAGAGTCAGAATACTTCGGAATATTTGGTGTGACACCAAGTTAAATTCATCAAAGAGCACAAAAAAAAAAAAACGGGGGAAAAATTGGTGAATGTCAATATGTGAATGCTGACACGTCCGACACATGGCTTACCTGAGTACGACTTCATCCATGGGTAGAAGTTGTCCGTCTTGCTCGGAGACTGCGCGTTCGTGGGAGACCCCTGGCGCTCGTTCCCGGAAACCGGCTCCGCGCTGCCAGCGCTCCCGGCGTAGCTCTCGGGAGTGCCGGGACCGTTGCCTTCGGGCTGCGATCCCGCGCCGTTGCTACCGGGAGTCGCCGCCACTGGACTCGAAGCGGCCGAACTCTGGCCCGGGAACTGCGTGGTCTGCTGCTGAGGCTGTTGTTGCTGCGGCTTGACGATGGCAGCGAAGGGAGAGACGGTGCTCGTCGGCTTGCCGTACTCCTTCGAGGCGACCGCCGCCGACGTCGGGGCCACGTGGGCGTGCGTCTCGGGAGGAGGCCTGGCAGGAACAGCGGCCGAGTAGTACGGAGCCACGTTTGGGGGCTCGTAGCACGCCGCCCCGGGTTGCTGCTGCTGCGGCAGCATGTTGTGATGGTGGTGAGAAGGCGGCAAACCCAGGGATTGGTGGTGAGCGTGCTGCGGATGGCCATGGTGGTGATGGTGGGGATGGGACGGCGACATCGGGTGCTGGTGGGCATCGTATCCGAGTCCCTTGGGAGCCGCGTCGAAGCGGCCCGAGTACGGGTAGCGGCCGCCGGAGCCGAAGGTCGCCGATGCCGCTGCGGCGGCGGCAGCTGCGGCCGCAGCCGCCGCGTACTGGTGGTGGTGGGCTCCGGGTGTGTCGACGTAACCTGCCGGCGCGCCCGAGTACTTGGACGGGGCGTAGAGGTGCGGGTCCTGGGCGCCGGTGGGCCAGCCTGTCGCGCCCGGGCTCAGGTTGCCGAAGTACGAGGTCATGACGAACCGCTGCCGATCGGAGGAGTCGAGGCCGTCAGCATTGCGCGGCCCGTCACGGCGCGCCTTCTCGACTTGCCACGGGGCACCGCCGTCCCGGAGAGGAGGGCGCGGACCCACGCGGACCGGACACTGGGGAAACAATAGTGAGGGAGCAGGCTCTAAGGTACCCGTCGGCCCGGCGGTGGCAAATTAGCGCGCCGCCGCTGTAATCACAGGTAGCCCGTCACGTGACCTGGCCTCGGACGGCCAATGGGCGCCCTGTCCGAAGGAGTCGCTCGTGCGTCAAGCCTGCCAGCCGCATAACCTGGCAGCTGAAATGCTTATGATGAGATATGGATTAGACGTCGGAAGAGAGACCCCCTCACGTGTCCATTACGATGGGTGGGGGGAGCCTGTGGGCTTCTTTCTCTTGCCTTTGCTTTCCTCCTCGGCTGCCGTGCGGCCGGCTCACGTTTCGGGGCCCAGGAGAGAAGAATACAGACACCTTGGGCGCGCGGGCAGCCGCCGACCAATCAGCGCGCGCGACGCTGACCAGCGGGCAGGCCGTCGCGCGGCGCTCATGCCAACCGGACCGAGGGCCACTGATTTGTGGCTCGCGATCACGTCAGCTAGACGGCCTGCTGATGGCCATTCTGACGAGAGCTTGCCTGCCCAGGCGAGACGGACAACTCCATTTTCTCCTCTCAGTGTTTATGTGCTCCGCTGCCAAAGTTACGGAACTGGCTCGAAATACTGGTTTCGCAATTGCCACTGTTTTTCTTCGTATTTAAGAAAAAAAAAACAATTCCGCACAGCAAAGCGTTCGTACTTTAGCATTTTGAAACATGGCGGTCTCGACATCGCTAGGAACGTCGCCTTCCATGTACTAGATTTCGAAGACTTCACAACGGCATAGCGGTTCCCTGTCAATAACCATAATGGGAAACGAGCAAAACCTGGCGTGCCTCGCTTGGTAGCACGTGCTAAAATAACGCTTGTAAGAGCGCTGTCTGATTAGCACCGATCATAGTGCTTAGATTTTACGAAATATTACTCCTTCGGTGATCTCTTTTCGTCGGTTTGTTCGTCTGCGAGTTCAAGGTATGAAACTTCATATCCTACATGATAAAAGTAGCCCTACGTTTGAAGTTGAAAAGCACGCTGAAACGCGTGATCTAGCCTGAGACGCTGCAAAGGGAGTGGTGCTCTAACGACTCTATACACGAAGAAGTAAGAAAAAAGTCGGCAATTGAGTCGGGAGAGCGGCTTTCCCAACGCTATATAGGCGACGTGTTGCGAAGAGAGCGGACGGGAATCGCCTCTCCCGTCTAACGTATTGGGTTACGTCTGTTATGCGCTCAATACATCACGGCCGGAAACACCTTCCGCGCTGGTGTCCGGTTACTCGCGTAATCGTTTACCACTCGCGCGAAAATTGCTTCGTTGCACCTTTTGCAGACGGGCTTCAGGTATATGGGGGCACGTGACCGTTATTCAGGCGAAGCTGCGGACTGCTCTTTTATGAAGGCCGCTCTCGCTTTCTGTATTTGTTGAGCTGTTAACCGGTTATGTTGCTGATAATGAGAAAGGCAGCGTGTGCATCCCGCTGCCTCTTTGAACAACTTTACACGAGCGCTACTCCTTGCAAATTTTAGTTTACACCAGCAAAGCTTCACTTTGCGAGGCTGCATTGAGCCTGTATATAATTTATTCATTTATTTAGAGGTATATCCTTTCTTTTGGAATTCCTCGTTTCTCACCAATAAACAAACAAACAAAAAGAAGCCGATATCAAAACTCAAAGAGCCGGGTTTTTTTCCTCGTTCTAAATTATACGAACAATACAAATGACACTAATTGGTCATTATAAACGCGAAACGCGTGGCCTACGACCCATACTTGATTCGTCACCTTTAAAAACGTTGTGACAGTTCTGACTAACCCTGGCTTAAGAGGATGCGTGCTATGCAGTATTAGCTTCGTCTACACGATTATCCGGTATAGTATATATGCTTCACTGGGTCAGCCTATGTATACTTCTTCTACGGTGAAGAGCAGTGCGGCTCAAAGAAAAAAGTCATCTGCATACTCACGAGTCGTCAGCGTCGACGGCAGAATGGCATCCGTTTCGACGCAGTCTCCCTTCTGCGTCCCGGCGAGCCCGAGCTATAATACCTGGCCGACGCAGCCCGTCGCCCGAGCCAAAGTGGCGCGTGATGCGAGCCAACTCTTCCGAGGAGGCCCTTTGCCACTCCCGACACGGCAGCCACCGGGGGATTCACATGGGCCACCAGGACCCGGGCTCTAAATTTAGCGCCGAACGACGACAGATGTGTGGGTCGCTCCCTGCTCGCATTTTCTTCATTTCCAAAGCGTTTGTGTCGCCGTTTGAGTGCCGCCGCTCACTCGCGACCGAACGAACCCGGTGTCCGACTCCTCCTTTCCCTCGTCAAACCTGAAAAGCTAACAGCGAGGCATCAACGAGGCGCACGCGAACGGTTTCTGCCCGGGAGCTCCGCACGCACAGTCACTCACGCACGCACTCACGCGCCGTTCACATACAGCCAAACACCGCTCGAAGGAGCGACCCGGAGTTCAGCCAATGACCGAGGACCGCCGCCGCAACCCGCGCACAATCGGTCAGCGGAAGAGGTGACCGGTCACTGGCGTTTTTTCTTTCCGTTTTTCTCGCCTCCCCCGACACACCGAGCAGGAGCTGCCTCGGCGTACACGCACGCACAATAATCACACTCCCTGGGCACACATCTAGCGCGGCAGGGGGTTCTCCGACGTGGCTGCTGCGATTGTTGCCCGCGCCGCGGCTTCCGGCCGGTGCGCCCTCCGCGAAAATCCCCAGGGGGTCCACCGCCGATCGCCGCTCTGGCCGTCCCGTCCGGGGCGCTGCGTCCGTCACTCCGTCATAGGTGTCCTCCAGCCGTACGACGACGGCGTAGCCTGGCGCGACTCCTGCGCCGTCGTTGACGAGATGCTGGGGGGAGCGCGATGAAGAAGAGGAACGAAGGCGATAATCCAAAGGGGCACGACGGACAATTCGAAGTCGACAGGGCCGACTCCGAGCGCCGGTCCCTCCTGCGGTCAGGCCGACGTCGGCGCGAGTGTCTGGCTGACGGACGACCCTGGCGGGGACTTGCGGAGCGTTCCCGCGTTTACGTAAGTCACCCGAGAGTGACCTGGGGCTGGCGGCGGCGTCGGCAACCAAGTGCGATGTATGTTTTCGTTTTGCGGCCCTCGGCGGGCGTATAATATCGCCGACTAGGTGCGGGGGACGGCCCAGGTGAGGGAGGGCGAAGGGACGGCCGGGGAGGGCGATGCCGACCCCCTTGCGGCGCTGGTCCGCCTCGCACGTTCATTTCGATGCGCCGTGCCTTTCTTTCCTACCCCCCCTCTCGCGGACATCAAGAGCCCGCGCCGTGGAACAGGAAAGCAGCCTCACGAAGGTCCCCGAGCGGACGCTCATTGGCCGGCGGCCTCTGCATTCGCCGCTCTTGTTTTCCTTGCCCGTCGGCTTCCCAGGCTGCTACACCGTCCCACCTGTGTCTGCATGCATGCCCGGATCGTCGTCTGCCAGCCGCCGCCGTGAACGTGCGTGCGTGCGCGCATGAAGCCGCCGCCGTATACAACGTGGTGCCCCCTTCGCGAGCGCCATGCACGCCACGCCATCGCGCAAATATCTCGAAACGGGACGGCGCCACTGAATGCTGAAGCGCCCGGGATTTCCCCGTTCGAACGAGGTTGCCACCCTTTGTAGGCTCCAGGAGGGTGCTTTTTCGAGTCCAAAAGAAGCAATCACGAACAGGAAGCGCTCCGGGTTTGGCATGTCAGTGATAAATTTTGCCTGAAATGTTTTGGGTAAACTTGTAGTTTTGCCACTGCGGCTGCACAAGAAGCGAGCGAACATCATTCAACAATAAGTTTCATTCGATTTAGGAAAATCCAAACTATACGATTATTTACATCCTTGGCTGCGATTTAAATGAAAGTAACCAATAAAAAACAATTTATAAGAAAGTCTACATTCTGGATGGCTGCTTTGTCCTAGACGCTGCCTAAGATGTGTGAAACGTGAATGGTGAATCAGGGCATAACACAAAAATTATCTACATAAGCGTACATTGCATCTATAGGGTTGCTGCACATACCTCGAAGTCATCCACACAATTATAGGAAACTGGATGGTGTTTCCTTCATTCACTTTGGGACTTGCTTCCTCAATGTTACGATCCATAACCATCAATGTCGTTTATTTAAAGGCACCGTCACTGCAAGAAGCGGGCAAATGGATTTGGGCACCAAATCGTACCAACCCGGTGTGTATAGTTCTTGCGGAAGATGATATTTGTAATGACTGTTGTCTCCTTTTATTTTCCTTTGCGAATTTCCTATCACTCACTGTACAATTACAGCGCTATCAGACAAACGTTCCAATTCTCGCCCCTGCTCGTAAATATGTTGCAGGGTCATTGAACCATTGGTATCGAATGACTGAAATATTTCTTTTCATCGAGATCGCCCCGATGCTCGGCCCAGTAAGCGAAAGCATACCGCAGATGTTATCTCAGTGCGCACAAAGTAAAATAGTTAACTGCTCCAAAGACGTCCTCGTATACCAAGTCGTAACTTTCCTCCGTCCCCATCGGAGGGAACCAAGTGCATGGCACGCGTCTCCTGTCCACGGTACTCAACAACCTCGGTAAAGTAGCTTCCCTCTGTGGGCGAGCCCACGACATTTATGGCCGTGCTAACATATGTGGCCTGGTGACTTCGCGGTTAACAAGTGTGTCAGCCGAGTTTTATGCGCCCCGAGATAAAGGGAGCGACAAAGTGCACTCGGCTTCAGAGAGGCCGACAAAGGCTAGAGGCCAATTGGCTTTCTAACACCTCCCCTCCCCCTTTTCCATTTCTTTTTTTCTTTCTTCGAGCTAAGCAACCTCAGTGCAAGACGACGACAAACGGGCTGATTTCTTGCCTCAAGTGCAGCAATGGCTATAGCACCTCCCCGTAGCGCTTGCGAGAAAAGGAGAGACGAGGAGAGAACTTGGTGTACATTGCGGGGGTCCGCCGCGCGGTTCCGTAATATATGGCTGCGCGGCGCAAGGTCTCTTAAGCTCACTTTACCTCGCAACATTCGAGCCGTTTAGGAGGGGGAGAGACACTCCGAGTCTCGCCGCGAGTGCGCGGGACCCTGCGCAGAAGCCTCTACCCAGACCGTAGCCGAGGGCGGGAGTCGTGGAGCTGAAAGACATAAAGAGAGAGAAGCAAAGAAACAGCAATTGGTTACTATAGCGCGAGGAAGCAAATGGCCGAAAACGCCGGAGGCGATAAGCTTTGTGCGTGTGTCCCGCCTTGGACTCCCGGAGCGCGCGACGCAATGCTTTAGCGAAGCTTGCCTCCGAGAGGGTCGTCTGAAAGAGGGGAGGCTCTTAGCGCACAGCGCGATAGCTCGTAAAACGGCTACAAATCGGTACTCGCAGTATATGGTCGCATGTGTGTTGGTGGGTAAATAAATTTCGGGCGCGCCCCTCCCCGCCACCGCGCGCGGCAGCGAGAGCCCTCGGACCGCAATTTATGGGCCGCAGTAAAATTCGACTCCCCGTCGGCACTTGTGGACAGGTGGGTGCGAGAAGTATAAAGTAAAGTAGAGAACGTCGCTTCGTTATCGCCGAGTCCCGTTCCTTGTAAGCACTTACACCTCTCAGCCCCTTCGTCCCCCCCCCCCCTTTTCTATATTTTTTGTGACGCCTTCTTTTCTTGGCGTAATGCTTACACATGGGCGTGTATATTACAGGAGGGGTCGGCTACTGGGCATTTTACACACACCCCTCTCCTTACTGAGCACGCGTTTGGGGCTAATAAACGTCTGTCGTGGGAAAGTGCCTGTATACGCCTGCGTAGTCCACCTCACGGGAATATTGGAGCGACGAATCGGCTTTGCCATTGCTTCTTTAAAAAAACGACCATCGCCTGCGCCTTCCGTTTCTCCAGTGCGCATTTAACGCTGTTGTGGGTACGTGCTCATCGGCTCTTGTCAGCTTACATTTACTGCACCCTTTTGATAATTTAGTCAAGTTCCCCGTTTTGTGGTTGTTATTTGTTTTCCCTTACTATTCTTAGGTCTCTTCGAAAGATGTACTTTTGGTTTGTGGTATCTTGTCAGTTTGTGGCTCGCTACCTCATATTGGAATCAGCCAAGACTGACGCTTTTTTTTTTTGTAAGCGTTATCATTTCTATGAGTTTTTCTTTTTCTTTCTTCACTGACCACACGTTTGTATGGGTCTGTGAGACTGTTATACAGCGATTCAGGTTATGCCAGACAATCAAGGGTGAACTCAAAAGCGGTATAATTGTTGTCAGAATTCCTTCGCTTTGTTATCACATCTAGCAGACGTCATCATTGCCGATGAGTGGAAGACATGCTTTACGACCGAGAGCTCGCAGTGTGTTCGTGGAACTGCTGACTGCCGTGACTCCCGTGCAGGCTATTCCTACGTGCTCAATTACGGACTGCGATTTCGGTCGCGCATATATATAGCTCTAACCATTCGAATGGTCGTTCGGAATGTTTCAAATGGCGCGGAAGCAAATATCGTCGACACTTCTCTGATTACCATCGATCATCGGCAGCAGCCACTGTGTCCCGCGCCAATCGTCACGTATCTGGTGTGCTGTCACGTGGGACCTGTCCTCGCCACTTCCCCTCCGGGTGTTCTCACTTTCATTGTGTACGGCCTACCGAAAAATCGCAAGAAAGAAAAGCACGTGCATACACGTACTTACTTATAGTACAGAGCATCATAAGCAGCAGCGCGGAAGCATTTTGGGGCGCGACCAAGTTTGCGACAACAGGGGCAAAATTATTGGACGACGGCCGCTGGCCAATGGGAGACTGTGTTTCCACACGGCGCCCATGGGAACGGAACGGCCGAACCAAAGCCAAGATATACAAAGCATTGCAAAATAATAAAAATGCAAAAAAAAGCAAACGATCGGCGACCAGATTTGGCTGGTGCATAGCGTCACCCTCGCCCGTAGGCCGGTGCGAGGGCTATGTACCACCTTGGCCCGTTCGGGAGGACCCGCTCCTCGTTTTATACCTGGACGCCACTGGCGCCAAGTTCGCTTCGCTCTTGTCTCTAGGCTTTCCTTCTCTCCGAGCCATTAAGTGCCATCTCGTAAGCTGGCGGCCTCTACGGACGCTATTCGGAGCTACAGGAGCCTCCATACGTCAGAATCACTCAGGCGAAGCTTGCGGAACACGACCCAGCCTTTTTCGTGTGTATGCGTGGCTTCGGAATGCTTCCGTGCATGAAACATTTCATGATCGCTACACGAATAACTTTTTGACGTGAAAACTCGCTTACTTCGGCTTCGTACGCGAAAAAGCCGCAGTCAGCGATCGTAGAGAAGTGCTCCATCTAAGGTGTGCATATTACGCGTGTGTTTGTATGGGTCGTTTTACCGTAACTAGTGTTCTCTCGGTGGCGGGCTTGTTTTGTGATCAGCCGTTTCTGATGTGGCTATTAGATGCATCGCAGTGACTCATGATATCACATCGTCAGGTTTAATTTTTTTTCTCCTGGATATGAACGCCAGACCGTGATTAAGTGGCTCTAGCGTTGGACTACGGATCACGTACATCAAGGTCCAATACCCGGCAAGGAGGGACGAAACAGTAAGGAGGCAGCGTTGCGCAATGAGACAACTACAAAGACATTTACAGAGCCAGACTTATTTCTCCCAGGCACAGACGAAAGAATGGTATGGCAAAATATATGAATACTATTTGCGAGGCACGCAAGAAAGAAATATGCACACTTGAGTATATGCTGTGGAACTCTATATCGGTCACTTGGCCTTGGCATTTCCCGAGAACAGTTTGCAGGGATGATCAAGTCCCTAGACCACATCCCCCAAGTTCTGGCCCCACTACACCCATGAGAGGGCTATAGGAGGCTTGACTTCCCGGTAGCGACGTGGGATTAGCCAAGCAGGTGGCAGCACCGTGTACATAGTCTAAACAACGTTATGTCCATTCATTTATCTTTTAAGTAACATCGCTCACGCACAGTGGCGTGCGTGTGTGATGACTGCCGCCCCCCCCCGTCATGATTGCCCCCCCCCCCCCCGGAATCAAAAAGGTGTCCCTCCAAAAAAAATTCTATCTATATACGCCCCTGGACACGCACCCGCCGAGCTTCGTTTTCTCCCAGCTTTTCTGCGAGGGCAATTGGACTCCCGAGGTAATCGTCACTGACCTCTGATCGAAGTATACTTCCTCTCGCATGGCCTCTCATCAAAGTACTTCCTAACTCATAGCCATTTGAGACAGCATGAAGGCTTGATATATTACACTCTTAAAAAAAAAGTAGTGCTACTTGCTACTTTTGGGTAGTAACAGTTTGTCACATATGTTACAACCCTGTTAGTAACGGGAGTTAGTAACGGCAAGCGTAGTCACTGTTACTACTCTTGCCGTTCCTAGCAGCAGCTAGTAAAAGCAAGGGTAGGAATCCTTACTACCGTTGCTGTTACTAACAGCAGGTAGCAACAACAAGGGTAGTAACTGTTACTGGCCTTGCCATTACTACTTCCTGTTAGTAACGGCATATGTAGCAATAGTTACTACTACTCCCATTACTATAATATGGTTGTAACATATGTGACAAGCCGTTGCTACCCAAAAGTAGCAAGTTCCACTACCTTCTTCCAAAGTTACGAAGCTAATATGTTAGTAATCGATGCTACGTTCTTACTAGCTACGGCTGGTATGGAGGTACGACAGACTCTTCGAATACACAATTGTGTGCACACCAGGTTAGTTGAATTGATTATTCTGATGGCCATATTTTACCGAGAACATTGTAGCTGTAATGAATGCGACGAAAATGCGGGTATATATACCAATAATATAGATATGCACTATACATATAAAATCAGAATAATTGCCAATGTATTGCATCATGGTATTTAGCACTTTTTCTTGGAAAACACCTGGTTCTGTTCCACACTGCGAAATATATTATCATGAAAGACACTACGAACACACCTCCAAATTCACTGCTGAGTGTCAACGGCCGTATAAAACCACAGGTTTATGCGGCTGACATTGTCAGGAACAAAACAATGCATTGTTCCAAAAGCCAGGGAGCAATGAAATATGCCACACAGTGCATTTTTATATGAAAACATTTATTGATAACACACGTCTGTAGGCATAACTTAAGTTGCCTTTTCAAGCGATGATATTTGCCGTATGACTAGCGGCATCTGCTTTGCACTTGTCGGCAAGCCACAGAAATGTTCAAGTAGAGTGAATGTTTTTTTGTTGGCGCCACTGTACTTGACATCGAATATCCAGTATATTTCCATAAGCGCCGTCATACCTGCAATTACATCAAGCACCTCTACACTAAGCCCTTCAAAGCTCGCAACTATGTTTGTAGCTTCAGAGGCATTTTTGCCCTTCAGCGAAAGGGCAGGGTAGGTGTCCTGTAAAATGAGTAATACATAAAATCAGCATCACTGATGAAAAGTATACTAGCTGATATAAAAAAAGGTAAAGCAAATAAGCTCACCGGTCCCTGCAGAAATCGCGGCTGCTCCTTTAGGAGCATGGGCAGCAACTCGACAATGCCAACGGCAAAGCGATCTGTTGACGAAATATTTTTAGGCACATCAAACTTTCACATATAAGGGCATTGACAGTAATACTCCTATGAAAATGACTTATAAAAGTTTGGAAATTTGGGAAAACTGGAAAAGCTGGCAAGCTTCTACACGTACATTTCTTTTCGTCACCATCCAGTGCCTCGACTTCTTCTTCAATTGCTTTCACAGCTTCCTTCGCGCAACGACGACACTTCGCAAGCTCAAAACACCGGTCTCCATACCGGTTTATAAATTCCAGGACCTTTTTTTCTAAGTTAACGCCAGTGAGAGCAATGAACTCCTCATGAAGCTAGAACGACAAAAAAATTGTACCGAATCACCAACAAATTTGCAACTATCGATAACATAAAAAAACTCATTGTTAAGTTCTCTCACATACATTTCTGCAGCAGGATCAAAACCACAGCTGTTTCTGCTCACCATTTCAGCCTTTGCCAAAGCAGGGTATTTCAGCACCACATCTGCTGTTGATGGCCTCATTTCCTTCATCCACTTCTGTCTAGATGGTCTTGTCTGCTCCATAGAATCACCGAGTTTTTGCATGTCAGGAATAGGCCGCTTGATTTCTTTCACCATGTAGTCAATATGGCTATTAATTGTAGCCTCATCATGCTGAGAAGCGACATGTTGGGAGAGATCTACAATCTAATCAGCAAAAAAAAGATGGTACTGCACAGTGAAAGATCACGACAAATGACATGAAATAGGCAGACATGAAAACTCAACTTTTTGCTAGCTCAGTTGAAGAATGTTGGCATTTTTTTGAACTGGACATGTGTAGAGAACTCAATTACAGGGTTGACTTACGTAAGAGAACTGAAGCAGTGTGTACTGATACCATCTTGCTCTGCGAGTGTGTCATAAATTATGTTAATATCAAAGTTCTCACAATGATTCTCTCCAATGTCGACCACCTCGGCACTTCACCACTTCCAAATTTACACCTTGTGAACCAGCATATCGCAAATGTGTGTGTAAAACCAGTGAACCACGCCTCCTACCTATATCAGAAGGAGTCTGAAGAGGTAACACTGATTTTAAATATTGCCAACTGCGGTGTCGGTGTTAGAATACAAGAGTTGTTGCCTTTATATGTATGTCATATATGTAAAACTTTGACCAGATATTAGTTAGTAGTGCTTGTTCTTTCATATAAAAAGAAAGTTTGAAAACTTGAAATTTCGAACCTAATATGTATCTTGCCTCCCCCCCAAAAAAAAATGTTCACCTCTAAAAAGCTTCTGGAAAAACATTGGTTTATGTATAGTTACATGGTGTAGTCAACAAATAAAGAGCAATAAGGAGCTTTTCTAATGTAGAGGACAGACAGATATTGAAGCCAAGCATAGCATATGGGCATTGTTTATGGTGGCCACTGAAAGGGCATTAATTATCGCTGGTTGGAGCTTTCACATCACATGCTCACTGAGCTGCAGTAGTTTGATTTCACCTGTCCACTTATTTCAGTACTCATGCGAGTTTAATAGTTGAATCAAAGGATTGTCAGTCACTTTCAGTGATAAGTATGGTGCAAAATGTAGAACACAATATTTAAAGCTGGAATGATGCATGATGTCAATAACAAGCTGATACCGAGCAATAAATCTACTACTTGCTAACCAAGGAGCATGGAATCAGCCAAGTCGGGAACCTAGCTACAAAATGAAGAAAAGAATGAGGAATCGAGCAACATGCCCGCGGCACTTGCTGAAACGCCGAGTTTTAAACATACAGGGACACATAGAAGTTTGATAGAGCGTTACCATCTTGACTCAAATAATAGAGCCTTGCATGAAAACTGTGAAAGTTGTTGTTTTGTTCTCCATAGGAGATAAGATGATTTTTTTGTTTACCAAATTTATTTTGTCTTATTTTGCATTTACTATACTTTAACTGTCAATATGGCCCTGAAAACTTGCCTGGCTTCTTAATGTGTTGATATGAAGAGGTTATATCGTTAAAAACATGAATAATGTTTTACTTCAGTAGCTCACACATAAAATAAGAGTGACTTCATAGTTGAGTTCTATGTACCAGTCCATTTGACGTTTCACTTACCACATGGCAGTGCCGCTTAGTATTGGTGCTTTCTTCTAAGTCTTTGCGTTTTCCGTAAGCTGCTCTCGCTGCTTGAACAGCTGGAACTGTGCACAGAGACTTCCTCATATATGCGAATTTGTATTTCAAGGAGACTTTCCATGAGTCCTGGAAACAACAATTTTTTTTATTATTTCAAATTTCCGCACAGTGGACACTGTCCTCTTTGAACATGGTCACTTTTGAAGCAAATGATTCTTTGGGAACCTTGATACACTGCTTTTAACCTGCTATGGGGCAGAAGCAGATTCAGGTGACAATACCTGGCAAATTTAGCTGTTCCTAGTAATATCAGCATATCTGTTGTATTTTAGCTTTATCTGCTCATTCCAAACTCCGGTTCCTGCATTTTATGTATGTGCTGGAGCCATGCGGCATGGCGAAGATCGTGGCATTTCAGTCGCAGAACTGAGCTTGTGTGAGCCTCTATTCAAGCTGTGATTAGAAACTACATATACCATTAGTGGTAATATTCAATCCCCAGAAGCGATGCATTACATCTGTATTTATCCTCTTAAACCGGTGTTAAAGCTTATAACCAGGGCCAGTTTTTAACTTTATTAATGCATGATATGAATATATTGGCCATGGGCACCTAGTTGATGATTATTATCAAACCCTCAAGTTAATGTCTGCCATTATCAGAGTTCGATGAAACGACTCTAAGAACATGCATGGCAATTATTCAAATGTAATAAATATGGGGTTGAAACTTCTTGAATGCTCTCCAAGAACAAAATAACTTGAAGGGCACCTGCAGTCTAGCTCACCAACATGTATGACATCCCAATAAAGTTATAGGAATGCCATTGCTTTAGTGCTTACCCAGCCTGTGCCAATAGTGTCCCTTAGCACTGGATATTCCAACACGAGAGATTTTGCAGCTGCTTCGTAGAGGCTTCCTGGATAGCTGTAAAAAAGAGCAACTTTAAAACCTGTACTGAATTAAACACATGCAAATACATGCCTATACTTACACTGTTATAGTCATGAGATGATTTGCAATCCACCCTACAATGCGGGATTTAGTGTGACTGGACACTTTTCCTGGTTGTGTCCTTTCAATCGCATCCTTAATATCTAAGGGCACAGGTGGTAGCCTATAATCATTTTCACAGCAGGCAAGCTGCTGACTAGGTGACTGCTCATTACTTTCAAGGGTCTTGGGCAGGCTACCTTCATGCACTGCTGTCACTTTGTCAGTTGTGCTGAAAACAGAGGCTAGTAAGTGATGCAGTTTTCCAAAAGCAATATTAAACTTGGCACCTGAAATTTAGGTACTGACCTGCAGCTCATTAAGAAGTTTTCACTGCACACAAGCCTGATTTTATCTTTCTCAGAGAAGACATGGCCAGCTGGTGGGTCCACAAATTCATCATGTCGGACGTTGTATACCTGAAAGAGATTCAGATGTGATGTTCAAATTCCCATAAAGTTACCTCAATAGGCACAGAACCTGAAGTAAGCAGACTACCAATGTTATATTCAATAGCACCCTAGAATCACTTTACTTGTCCTGTTTTTTTTTATTATTATCATGATGCCGTGTGTATTGTCGAGAAACCCTTAATGTATGTATTGTAAAGAGCATTGTAAATTACTCGTCTGGACATTCGGTATCAGTAAGTTCAGATTTGTGAAATAGTGACAATTAAACTTGTGAAATTTCACTGTTTCATAACATCAATTAGAAATAAACAAAAGCATTTAATGATTGCTGTACTAGCAGAAGATAATCACTGTGCTACAACGAAAAACCACACTCACAGTATCTGCTATCTATAAAATACTGTATACGCTAATGGCACAAGTCTTCATTCAATAGACCATGGAGCCTTATATTTTCGCACGTTGAAGGAATTATTAGGCTGCATTTCTTGCGTGCGCTAAGCTGAAGCAAATTTTTTAGCTCTGTTGTTATCTCTGTCGTCAAACTTTTCTTCTACAGTGTATCACAATTTAGAAATTAGAAATGGCTCTAGCCAAGTTCGTAGAGATCTCGACGTTTCGGAACCAATTCGGTATTTTCCTAAGGAGATGACTATATTGGTCATGGAAGCATCTCCCCGTCTTGTTTGACAATGGCCCCTGCTTTCTCTTTCTCTCGCGTATCGGAGGCTGTGAACGTATACAGAGGGAATTGTTCCTAACGACCGGTTCATGTTTACAGGTGTGTTCTGAATGTAACAGCATTTGAACAAGAGCCTCCTTCATAGATTCCTTTCTGTTTCAAGAACAGAAGCGATGTCGAAGTCGATCTTATGATCGTGCTTCTCATATTACTCTGCAAGAACGCTATGCTGCACTTCTATCTTCCAGACTGTTTCTGGGAAACACTTTCTCTGACCTATGTAGCTGGCTTTACCTGGCAGCTATCACCTTTACAAAAATGGCTAAAATTCAAACTGTGTTTCAACATCCAACACCACCGCTTGGCAACACCATAGTTTTTTGCAGAAGCGAAATCATGCGCTAATAAATACAGTGTTGATAGCCCATTAATGTTTCGAGTGCACACATTTCGGCAATGAAATAGCTAAATAGAGATAAAGGATCCGTCGCTATTCCATTGGTAATTTGAATACTCACACACCTAATAATTATTGATGATTTCACTACACAAAGCAACACAATATATCAAAGAATACAAAGCATTAAACACACCTAACGACACCTGCGAGACAGAAATGCCGACCGTGGGGCAAACGTACAGCATTGGTGAACAAGCATCCAGAACACAAGACTGCGCGCGCACGCACGCACGCACGCACGCACGCACACATACACACACGCACACGCACGCACGCGCACACACACGCACGCACACACACGCACGCACACACACACACACACACACACACGCACGCACACACACGCACGCACACACACACACACACACACGCGCACACACACACACACACACACACACACACACACACACACACACACACACACACACACACACACACACACAACACTTTACGCTAGCTTTGAGAATTTTCAGTTTCTGACGAGCATACCTGGGAGCACAGCTGGCGGTCCCCCCGCCCCTCACCCTATTGTCAATTAAGACGTAGAAGGGGGTCGCCATGTTTGCCCCACTCATTGACACAATAGGGAGAGGGGTGCTGAGTTTCAGAAGGCAGCGCAAAGTCAGCCAGGGTAGTATGCAGATATCTTTTTCAGAGGGGAGGGCACGTTTCTGATCTATAGTGGGTACCGGGCAGGTAAACGTTCATTTTGTTCTGTGTAGGCAGAGCGAAAAAAAATTTCGGGGTGGGGGGAGAGAACGTGCCCGGCGTGCAACCTTCACCCAGCCCCCCTCTTCAGAGGGGAACCCTGCGCATGCCGATGCTAACAAGCAGCTTCTGCACCCACGCTATTTTCACTATGGAAGATACATGCAGTAACCACAGAAATTAGCCTATTCCATGTCCTTCGAAATTGATAATAAGTCTTTCTTGTAGTCCAATTTTATTGATTTCATGTTTTACGTGCGGTACAAAAGTCTTACTTTTTTTTGCTGATCTCCTTACATACCTAACCTCTTAACATCCTAGCTATGCCTTTATTCGTGAACAATCTCGCTCAATTTGAACACCAGGAAACGAACTCAGCGACGGCCACTCATCTTACCAACGCCGTGTCTTGGTGCATTGCCTGCTCGATAACTGGATGACCAAGCGCGCTGCCCCACTTTCCGCTAATGAAAGTTCGTGCGTGCCTCCGAGAGACAGATCGAGTGCGCATTTTTTTTTACCATTTTCACCTCTCATCCTCTACATCTGTCATTCCCACTTCCCCATCCTCGGTGCAGTGTTGTTGAGTTGACCTCCGAAGTGAGCCACAGTTACGAGGCCACACTTATTTCTTCACTTTTTTTTTAAAACCACCCCGATAGCCGATTCGCACCATTACATTATCGCAACACAACCACTGCGAATGCCAGCAAAGGGTGGTTGCGCGCCGCCGAAGCGGAGATTAAACCTGGTTTACATCTCCCATCAGCAACTCCGAGACCACGTGCACGCTTCGCGGGCCGACAGCTCCAGTGAGAGAGCAGGGCAAGAAAAGCCCCACGCTTCGAAAAGCGCGAGCGCATGCTTGGTAAAACTGTTGAAGCACGTGCTAACAACGGAATATAATCAGTACTGTTTGGGCCACTGTCACAATGCAATTCGATGCACTTCAGGATAGAGACAACATACCTCAATCCGGCATGCTTGCAAAGAATGGCCAAAGTCTGTCGTCTTCAAGGCTTCCAAAATGTCCGCCTCCGTCGGTCCACGAGCAGAAATAATCTTCTTGCGGCCTTGAAATGACACCAAATATTGGAATTCCGGCGGCTCCATGAATACACAAGCACGTGGGCGCGGGAGGAAAGCTGCTGACACGTTCACACTGCGACAACCTGCTCTTTGCCTGGCTAGCCACCCTAGCCTGGCTCAGCTTCCGTCGATGTGTGCGCCCCCTGCCGCGTTTCAGTAATCAGCGCCTCCTGAAGGTAACTATCACAACGACGCTGTCTGTTGTTAAAATTTTGAATCTTGAAGACCATTTGGCTCTGTGCAGCGGAAATTTGTCCTGTCTGAAACCTGTAGCTGGCATGCGAAGGTAATAAAGAACATTTTATTCATTATGCCGGTCCAGTTGGGGACAGCGAGTGAGTAGAAGGGCATGAAAAGAGAACAAGTTCTCCCCCCCCTTTTTTTTTCCTGGTCTCTTCTCTCGCTTTCTTATTCCCATTTCATCTCTCCACTCTAGTCTATTATCCCCCTTCCCCAGTGAACCACTGCTCAGGTGTCGCAGTTGGCGGCAAATATTTGCGGGGTTCACTTTTCCTTTCTTTTCCGATTCTGAAAACCACTGCCCCCCCCCCCCCCTAACGTTCGACACTGTAACGCGCCACCACCTTCCATGTTTATATAGCTTACAATTATGCGCTTAACCAGATGGACATTGGTACAAATAAGTAAGACCACCACAAAGAAGCTAACTCAATTCAATTTGTGTGCATCGAGCGCACAAATTAATTAATTTATATTAATTCTCTGCTGCATGACTCGCTCGTGTAGGCAGATGCCACGTCCGTTTTAACGTGAATTTACGACGACAGAAGTCATGTGCAGCTACCACTTCGCTCAATACTAATTAAGCAGCGGTTGTGTTATTTCAGATAGTGTGATGCAGCTCCCCACGTGTTGTTTTGAAAGGTGTGAGACACAGTTTTCAAGGCCACTCGTAAAAACAAACTGCTTCAAGCATAATGTAGGCAAAGAATTCTGTTATCTCTCGGCCATTCGATGAGAACTTGAATATGTTCTCCGAGCACGTGAATGAAGTGCTAAGATTTCATTTATCGTGGCCATTGAGTTCGTGACAAAACAATCACCGGTGTCAACATCATTTATTCTACAAGCGATATTATGTCACTTCCGCACGGTCTCACTCCGAGAGAGACTCTAATGGAGTGATTGTGTTGCATGTAGGTAATATTCACTATCAAAACCTGTGTGAGAAATTTTTTTTGTTGCTTCAAGGTCTTGTTGTTCTGTTAGGAAAGATATACATACATTGGCTGAAGGAAAGAAGTGAAAACTGAACGGCTCGTTTTTCTTTGTTCGACAGAATATTAATGAGGACTAACAGACAATGATGCCAGAGATAGTATAGGGAATGTTATTCGTAGTTATTGCAATGTAAGTTTGACGAAATAAAAGTGGACGAAAAGGTAACTTACCGCAGTCAGGGACCGAACCTTCGACACGTGCGATGCTCTAGAGCAGAAGTTGGCACAGCGACGGGCCAAATGGAAGGGGGGGGGGGGCTTTGCGAGCAAAGGGATAATGTAAAAAAACTGTAAAATCATGTTTATTTTAAGCACGCGTCATGAGGTTCCAATTAAACATTGGTTACTAAAAAAATTGCATTTTAGGCCAAAACTGCCTGGTCCTTTAAGTATACGAAGAAATAAGGTTAGAAGGAGAGGGGGGGGTGGACGTCCTGCCGGGGCCACATATATAGTAGTGCCTCGCGGGCCGCAGGTTGCGAACCCCTGCTCTGGAGCATCGCATGCGTTATTCGAAGGTCACAGGTTTGGTCCCTACCAGCGGACTGCTATCTTTCCATGCCATTTTCTTTCTTTACATGTACATTGCAATTACTTCTAATAACACCCTCTATATATTTCTTGGAGTCATTGTCTGTTAGTTCTAATTAAAATCATGTTAGTTGACAGAATAATGGGGCGGGTGGCTGCCTTTACAAAGCTCGTCGGAGATATGACCATATATAGTTTAGCTAGACCACTGCGACGCATTTAATCAGGATGGCCCCGGCATATCGTACAATTGAATGGTATCCAGAGGACCGCTGAATCACACTAAAGAGTTCAAACATATCGGGCGCGTATGTCTTCTCGATCTGCAGTTGTCCAATTAATGTTTTATTATTCTTCTTAGAAAGTATTCCCAACCTCCGCTTCTTAAGATGGCACACTGTCTGCCATATTAAACCAGTACACTGCAGCGTCGAATCGGCATGCATATTCCATCGGCATATTTCACTAGACCAAAAAAAGTGACACTTTTTGGTTGAGATCTCGGTTTGTGCTCCGAAACACGGAGCCCAGAGTGGTCTATAGCCACTCTAGACCACTCTAAGTTACTGTGACCATTGTGCCAATAGACAACTGAGGTGGGTGTACGTGGGGCAACCGGGTTGGTGTGTAAAAATGGCTGATTGTTCGAGTTGGTGTCGGTGTGTAAACATTCGGCTAAGCGAGCATCTTAATAATTCTTCTACAAACGGCTATTCACTCAAGTCTAAACACTGTGTAAAGTAGGTACCAATAACACGTGTCACCCACTTCTCGACAAAACAAACATTTGGTATCGCCGCCGGGATCGTTGCACTCGAGAGTCGTTCAAATTTTTACATCATCACCAGACGTGGACGCAAAAGCAAACCTTTGCTACCTTTTGATGATTGTGAGCTGGAATAAGCATGGTACGTGGGCGTAATCTCGGCACCACACAAGTTGGCTGGACGGTGTCCGTGGGTCAGCCACGTTGACAGAAATGCCTGGATGCCTGAAGAAGCACACCATACCTTATGTGAAATGCGTGACGGTTGCATAAATACCGCTGTCGTGTGGGAATACGTACGTAGGCCAAACAGGACGCTGTCTCAACGACCGACTCGGGAGCATCCTTTATCTCTAAAGAATAAAAGAAATGCGTATTTACCTGCGCATGGTATAGCCTGCAGATGTGATCCTCGGCTTCGCGAGGTCAAGATAATAGGCAGAAGCAACGAAACATTAGTGCGAGCTATTGGGGGCGTTTGACATTAAGAAAAGAGGCACAGCTTACATTATTGATACGACTATTTTACTTTACCAAAACGAGCTGCAGCTTTCTGACACGCGAATGTGACCAGTGTTTACCGATTTTGACGCACGCATTCGCAGAGATTTGTAATCTGGTGGCCTGTTCTTTCAAATAAACAAAGAAGTTTATCGCACGACCTTTCTGCTCCCTCCTACTTATTTACTAGAATCTGTGTTTTTTCCAAGTTTGCGGTATTATGTACCCTACTGACGTTAAATCAAATCGCCCAACAACAATTTATACTTAGTGTTGCATATTCAGAAATTTTTCAAAAATAGTTTCCTTCGCTTTACAAGTACGTTTCATAAATGTTACTTTACTGTTTCTGTCGCATACATTTCACACAAAAAATTCAACGGTAATGTTTGCTTATAACACCCTCATCACCTGTCGAGAACGACGGGTGATGAAATTGGTCCCCCGCATTGAATATGTTCCATATTTTTGATCCCATAAATTATGCAGTTTAAAAGAAAACTGGGTTCCTTTTCGGGCTGCTTGGTGCTATATACATAAAATATGAAATACTCAATCAAATGTGATACATCCTTTTCAGATTCCTGTCGATCTCACTTCAGTTCGGTTTATTACCTTATCTCCCGTGGAATCACCCGTTTAATTTCTATAACCATGGTTAGGAGACTAATTGCGGTTATGCTTGCTGTGCAGTCCTTTAATTAATGGACTTTACTTGAAACAGAGGGACGCCAATCAAAGTAAGGAGTAAACAAATGTTTTGTTTTGTTGTTCTTAGGTGCAATATCAAGACTAACAAAGAAAAACTAGCCCTTGAAATATCCACTTCTTTTCTTCTTTTTTTTTAGCTGCAAGAAAAAATTCCACGATTCGCGTACTTTTTCTTCCTGCCGTGGGGTCGTGCCTATTCTTCATGATGAGCGAAATTATATTGAGCGCACTCGATTAGCAGCGCACCTTAAGCCGGTTGAAGTTACTGGCTGTCTCCTTGCGAAAGGGGCATGCCCTTCCTGTACCGACGTGGGTGCCGCCCGCAGCCGACCAGCCGTCTTGAAAGACGTCAGCTCCTCAGGGGAATGTGTAAAAAGTTTGTTGACTGACTGACTGTCTTGGATAGGCCAGGATTTCGCGAAAACCTGTTTAAATAAGCTGCATCTTGTTCGACGACGCCGGCATTGTGAAAATAGATGCCGTGGTCCGCGAACGTACTCTTTGTCACTGGAACTTGGGGACATCGCTCTTATGTTGCCGTAGCTTCTCAGGAAGTTCAATACTTGCCCTACGAATGAAATGTCACAATAAGCACGTGCGTGGCATGAAGTAAACCAACCCATGCGCTTTCCCTACGGGCAGCCTGTATTTCGGGCACGATGAAGGGCAGGTCCAAGAAATCCACCTGCACAGTGTACTTCCACGAAAAGCATGTCCGTCCAGTTTAGCGTGGCTTTTTCAAATCTTGAACTTGTTTTGCAAATAAACAAACGCTCGCTAATTGCAACGTATATCGTTGCAAATTTGGCGAGTGTTTGTTTATTTGCAAGACACGTATGCCCCTCGCCAGACGGTGTTTCGTCGAATCCTTCACTAGATCTTGAACTTGATTTTGAAAGAAACCGTTTCTGCATCGACCAATATTCACGGCGCTGCTAGACACGTGTAGGAATGTGTACCCTCTCGCTACCCGCAGCTAAGACGGCACATGAATTCCCGTGTAAAGGCAACTACTCCTTATCCTTATTGTCAGTGAAAATATCTCACCCTTGCCACCCACCCCCCCCCCCCCCCCTTCCTCCACGACGCCCGCCTTCCAGGTGCAGTCTAGCCCGGCCGTGCAAAAACCCTCAAAGAATGCGGAGCTTCCACGTGTTGCCGGTTCGTGTTTTTCGCCCTCCGCCGTCTTGTCAACTTTTTGGTCCTAAATGGTAAGCCATGCTGGCCCAGTTCGGCTGGTGAAAACTACGGATAGAACTGCAGTTACGTCTGCCATGTAGCTACCTGTAATCATGGTGAGCCGTCGGCGTACTTAGTCCAGAATACCGCCCAGCGGCTGTACGCAAATACTGCCGCGAGTGAACATGTTACACTCATGCCCAAGATGTGCGTTCTCGTCCACGAAGCTCTGCAAAGTCGTCTGGCACATAAGAGACCATCGCCACGACAATAGATTTTCTATCATGTGCGGTGTGGATGGGTGTGCGAAAACCTACAGTGAGTTCGAATCTTATCGAAGGCACATTTACCGTGTGCACAGACGATATATGGACATGGATGACGCAGAGGAAGCCGGTGTTGAACCAACAGTCCTCGAAGAACCACCGGTGCGTGCCACAACAAGCTGCGCTGCGCACGACACAGTGGGTGATCACAGTGAAATGTTTTCATCTGGTTGCTCGTCGAACATGATCAACACGGAATGCGATGCGGTCTCTGTTCCCACTGCTCGAGTGACCACAATCAACGACTTCGTGCTGAAAATAAAAAAACAGCTGTGCTTACTTTTTTTTCGTGTTGCAGAAGTGCACAAGCTACCGCACTCTACGGCAGAAAGTGTTTTCAATGACTTCAAGATTACCTTTCTCGACATAATTCGGACATTCGCTTCTGTCATTGAAAATAACATCGCGATGGAGTCGGCAGGAATCGAACTGCGCAAGTTACTCGCTGGTGAATTCTTAGAGGATATTTTTCAAGCAGCAAGTAGTAAATATAAGCGAGAGCAATTCGCCAAGCGTCACCTGCCCTACGTAAAGCCTGAAGTGCGTGATCTTGGTGCTGGTGAGACTTTTCAGTTTGTTCCTATAAGTGGTGTCATGCGAAATCTTATGTCCTCTGAGAACTTCCGCGACCACATAGAGCTAGATTTCTCAACAGGAGCGCCTTCACCAACGCTGCATAATTTTAGGGATGGCTGCATATACAAAGAAAAGTTGCATGCACTACTCGAGGATGGCGCGCAGTATACGCTTTTTTTTGTGTTGTACAGCGACGAAGTGGAGATAGTGAATCCGCTGGGGTCAAAGCGGGGTGTTCACAAAATCCTTGTCGTGTATTTCAGCGTGGTAAACATCCATGCCAAATACAGATCACAGCTCAGCTCTATCCATGTAGTTTTAGTTGCACCATATAGACTTGTCATCAAGCACGGAATCAATGTTATTTTGAAGCCAGTTGTAGATGACGTATCAGCTTTATGGATGACTGGTTTCACTCTGTGGAAGAACTCTGTTGCGGTAAAGGTGAGAGCGATTCTTGTTGCCTTTTCCGGTGATAACCTTTCAATGAATCGACTTGGCGGATTCACGTGTTCTTTCAGCCGTGGTCGTCCATGCAGATTTTGTACTTCACCAAACTCGGCGTTCAACACTGCCTTTCACGAGAGTGATGTTCAGGTTCGAAATCTGCCCTTGCACCAAAACCACGTTGCAAGTGCTAAAATAAATAGGCAGCTAGGCACAGCACTGTACGGCGTTAAAGATGAATCTCCACTCACAGATGTTGCCTATTTTGATGTGACAGTGCAACTGCCTCCGGACTTGATGCACGATGTGCTGGAGGGAGCCATTCCACATGTATTAAGGCACATTTTGCAAGGCCTGCTTCGTTCTGGAGTAATTAGGCACTCAGACCTTGATCGTATCCGCACATTCGTTTTTGGTGCTCACGACAAAAAGAACAAACCGGAAGAAGTCGTGAAATCCTTTCTTAATGGGCAAAGTGCATACAAGGGAACAGCTTCTCAAAAGTGGTGCCTATTCAGATTTTTTTCTCTTATGTTTGCAGATATTGTTCCTAAACAAAATGAGCACTGGGAAGTGTACCTACTTCTGAGAAGCATTGCAGATATAACATTTGCCGACAAGATTCCTCACGACCATTTGGCATATCTGCAAGATGAAATACGATTTTTTTTATCTTCATTTGCTGCTCTCTACCCTGGTGCAATAATACCCAAACTGCATTTCTTGATTCATTACCCTCGGCTCATCAGTGAACTTGGTCCACTAAAGCAATACTGGTGCATGCGATATGAAGCCAAACACCAGTACATGAAAACTATTGCACAGCGCAACCAAAACTTTCGAAATATATGCAAGTCTATCGCAGAAAGACACCAGTTGCTGCAGAGTTTCGAATTTTCCAACTTAGAAGTGGACCGTGGCATACAGACTAAAAGATCCAGGCAGCTGAAGCTAGAAGACTTGTGCTCATACATGCGCAAAGTTGTCTCTCCTGGCATTCCAGTGTGGGAAGTTGGTTCTGCCGAGGTGGAAAACTTGGTTTTCAAAAAGTTCGATGTAGTCATCCTAGAGAAGCAACAGCTGCCACTTTTTGGCCAAATAAGAAGGCTGTATATTTACTGCGGAAGCCTTTTCCTGCTTGTAGATGTGCTCATGACAGTCAGATTCGATCGTCACCGCTGGTCGTATGTTGTCGACAATACAGACGAGCAAAAACTTGTACAGCCCTTCAATCTTCCATCACCTCAAGTTCTTGACCTATATTTTGGTGCTGAGCTGATGCTACGGCCTGAAATTATGATTGTTGAATGATGTCCAAATTGTCATCTTAGACAGCTTTTTGTCACGGGCTGAATCTAAACTACTAGTAGCGTAGCCAATGTTTTTTTAGGAGAGGGGTTTCAGTCATACTTCATATATTTTTGCTCTGGAGTTTGTGTATTTGGAAATGTCCTCCCTGGCTACGCAACTGAAGATGACGTATGATTTTATGTTACATCTCTCTTTTAGTGTATGGTTTCTAGTGTGCTGTCTTTACTGTATTTATCTTTTACTGTACCTGATGCACCCTTTCATCTACTGTTTTCTAACCAAAGCTTGTTACATTCTTTTTCTTTTATCAGTGTTATTGGTCTCTTCCCACTGTATTGCTGCAGAGCGCATGGCACTTTGTGTGATAACAAATTAAATGATATCCACCACATTTATAGTGAAACGCATTGTGCATGGTTACTTTGTTACATATTGCTCTGTTTATTTAGTAGTATCCGGAGCGGATAATTGATATGATTGTTACTTTGGACTATCTGATGCGCACATCTGCTGTTAATGTGAAATTGCTACCTTCAACTGCAACCGAAATATTATCATTCAGCGAACAATTTCGGTTAATCAACATGAAACACAATGGGCAGCCACAAAGTTACGGCTTAGGGCCTGTTAGCTTAGAGTTATGCAAATGTACAGCTGTGAAAATTTACACCTATAGAATATTTTCTGTTTTTTACACATGGTGCCTATATATATATATATATATATATATATATATATATATATATATATATATATATATATATATATATATATAAGGGAAAGAAGTGTATAATTAAGGGCTCGTGTTTGCGTGTTTTGACACAATAATAATGAGATCTAACAGACAATAATGCCAAGAGGAAAGTATAGGGAAAGGTATTAGACCAAATTGTAATGTAAACGTGAAGAAAGAAAAGTGGGTGAAAAAATAACTTTGCCGTGGGCAGGGACCGAACCTGCGACCTTCGAATAACGACCTTCGAATAATATATATATATATATATATATATATATATATATATATATATATATATATATATATATATATATATATATATATATATATATATATATATATATATAAGGGTCATGAACCACCCCTGGGCTTGGTGAAGAGAGAGACCGTGATCAAGTATAGAATTTGTATTTCAATACCTTCAACTACTCAACATTTCAACTCTTTACTAACAAGAATACGAAAAAGTTAGTAATACCTCAAGTGAGGTAGTAAACGTTGCAGCTACTATACTTCTTTGCATGCAGCTAGTAACTGCTTACTAATGTATGTAGTAAATAGGTAGCAAAGAGGTAGTAAAAATTCAAGAGAGGTAGTAACAGCTGCAGTTGCTACCCTATTGCAGTTAGGTTGCAACTGTTTACTAATGTAAGTAGTAAATAGGTAGGAAGAAGCTAGGAACGGTTCAGGAAAGGTAGTAACCGTTGTCGTTACTACCTGTTCGCTTGCAGTTACTACCTTTTTACTAACTTTTTTTTAAGAGTGTAGCTGGACAAATGGCGATGCAAGGCTCGAAGACGCGAGTTTTATTCGTGACCACGGCTGCCGCAATCCCATGCAAGGCATAAACACCCCTGTGTACGTTAACGAATCCTTCGTGGTCAGAATTATATATCCCACGGTGCCTATGGCGTGCTGATAATCACATGGTCCGTGTTTAAGGCATTGAACATTCCAACACCTTGTTGTGTATCATCTTGATCAATATTTTAACATACGTAACATTCCAATACCTTGTTTTGTATCATCCTGTTATGTTAACATGATAACGGTAAAGAATTCGTTTCGCAGAAATCTCGGTTACGGTGTGGGTGTTGGTCATGGAGTCGGGGTGGCCGTTGATGGCTGTGAGCCAAAAATTGGCGTTCTCAATAAGTGAAAATTTGAAATCAGGGCAAATAAATGAATCATATAAAAATTTCAGCCGGAGTGAAGCTCAAGCTCATGGCTTCTGCGGGGCAAGAAGGTGCGTACCACGAAGCCACCTTCGTGCTTGAAAGCATGTTTCTTCTTCTTTTATAATTTGTTATATTGTTTCTTTGTTTTGTTGTCTTGTTTTATCGGTGCTCGCAGTCTTCCTCTTCCTCTTGTAGTTTCCCATGAGTTTTAGCAGCTTCTGACCTGCAACCAGAGTTTTCTTATTCATTTTCGATGGACCAGCGTTCAGGTGGGGTATTAAGCAAGCCAAGTTCTGGGGGACATACTCGTAAAATTAACCACTTGATGGACGTCACGTCAACATCGGACGCGAACTACTTGACTAAGAGCAGCTGAGCTACCACAGCGACTATCCCCCCAGCCGCTTTATTGGTTATATATGTGAATTTCAACGTGGTAGGGTCATTCTCCATTTATTCTCTCCATTTATTCTTAGTTTGTCATAAGTTAAAGAAACGCTGTCTCCAGCCTGCTTTTTTTGTTTTACCATAGTTCCAGAGTTTCCTTCTTATGTCCCGAATACGTGCTGAAAAATCTTCACTTGTGGAATATGTGGTCCCTTTCAACCTGTGGCAGTTTTTAAATACCCTAGTTTTGTCTCGAAAGTCGGCAAATTTCAAGATTATCGGTCGCGTTTTTTTTTTTTTTTTTTGCCGCAGGTTTCCCAAGTTTTTGAATTCTTTCGCAAGTGATTGGCTCCATTCTCAGAATGTTTTTGACGATTGTTTCATTTACAACTTCTTCAAGCGAATTGTCACTTTCTTTTTTTTATTTTCAGGTACACCATAAATGATGATGTTTGACCTTCTGGAACGATTTTCCAGAATATATACGTGCGTCTGTGTGAGGGAGAACAAAATTAACCCAATAAAGCGTTTGTTCAAGTCGACTACTCCACAAGTAGCATACATATAGCATATACAAAGAAAGGAAAGTGCACTTGTGTAGTTTTCTCTCTATATATTTATATCAATGTATGCTGGCAAAGCCTTCCACGCTTGAAACAGAGACCACAGTTATGAAGGATGGTTCACGTCGTCATGCACGAAGATAGATCTTAGTTCCGAGAATGGCGTTCAGCCCATTACACCGTGAGAACGTTTTTTTTTTACCCTTTGTTTCCTGATTCTTATTGCAGGGTGCAAATGACTCGGCTGGTTGGCACACAGGTGGTAATTATATACGATGACAGAAGGCTCGTTCCCATCTTTGAGACATCTTGCTCAGGCAGCGGTCAAGGTCAGCAGTGGTACAGATACATTGTTGGCCGAGATAATTAAGTCAAAAAAAGGTAATTAATACAACGGGCTACGAAACAAGTGACAGCGGAACATAGAGAAACATAGGGAACATTTTATGTAGTATTTAACTGTAGTGTAATAATTATGGCATCAACGGAGATGACTCAAGCGGATAAAAAAAATGCAACTTGCGGCTGGCAGGGCCCTCAGTGCTTATGTATACATTCTACAGATCTAGGAATCGGGACCCAAGTTTTTAGCACCAGACAGACTGCTTCGTTAGTGCTGATTTCTGCACTTGTTGTTACAACGACTATCGCCTATAACAAACTGAACTATGGTTACGATGCTGTTTCGGGGTAAAGAGGTTGTACGGTATGTTCGACATTTCCGTAAGCACTTCACATAACAATTATGGAGACAATAATACAATAAGTGGGACTGGGAGCAGGTAAACGCAATGTGCAATGAAGACTAATTGGTAGGTGGTTTTAATTGAATATTGATGTGGCTGCTCTGGGAAGAATCAAGTATGATGATGGACGGAGGTCATCTCAGCAACATGTGGTTTGCTCATGGCGTTGCCCTGTTAAACCTCGCCAAAAGTGACTTGCAGCATATCACTGAGGACATTAGCTTACGTGGTCTATAAAAGCAGATTTTAAGCTTAATATGCATAATGCCGGAGTGATGTTTTTTTATAGAGCACATGAAAAGAATGACTCTCTATAATTTTTATCAACCTGCAGGATGTTAGCTAACGTATGTTTATTGGGGCTAATTATTTAGTTGGAAAAATTGTGATGATCATGAGAAAAAAATGTGCGAAGCAATAGGAAGGGTTATCCGCCTATGATAGTTCGGCAGTTTCTGTCAAACTATGACTGCTATAGTCCCCACCCCCCTTCCCCCACAAAACAAACAATGCAAAAAAAAGTAAGTGCCATTGTGCTCGTGCTACCATTATTTAGTAGTAATTTAGATGTCAATAAAGAAAAATAGACCTCGATACACCAAGTATAGACAAATTGAGACGTGACGCTAGCGTATACATAGCGGATCGATGTGGTATACATAGCGGATGTGGTATACATAGCGTATACATAGCGGATCGATGTGGTATGTAATAGAAGGGCATATTGTTTATCTCTTTTGTAATAGCGAACGCTACTGACCGTAGCTGCTGCTGTTAGATTCTCATCATAACTATCATCCATCACAGCGGTGAGTTGTAGGGGCCTACTGTCAATCCATACAGAGGCAATCCATACGCGTTTTGTGTATCGAAGCGCTTTTTCTTACTACTTTAGACTAGACTAAATATAGCGGTACGATACATCTACAGCACTGATAATATCTATGCCGGATATATAAATTACAGACATTGAAAGAAATGATCTATTGCAAACTGTCCTATAGGCGGCATACAACCACTGCATATGATGTCTTAGGCGCCTAGCACAACGAGATAAGGAAGGAACTGATAACAGGGCCCTAAAGAGTTGTACTGTAAGCGTTCATTAGGGCGGTAGCCTCAGATGCCTCATCAAACATGAGAAGTGAATGTAGGAGTTCGCGGAGTCGGCAGTGCCGACACGAAGGATGCCAAAATCATCACGTTATGATGTCACCTTGTGACGTCATCTTGATGGTGCCGAAAGATTTTGGGGGTGGGGTGATCGATTCAATTGACCTATGACAGAAAAAAAGAAAAAGGTGGCTTTTCTCTTCGAGTCGTAGTAGGCGAATGTATGCACTAGCAATAGCCTTTATTTCTTTCTTTTTTTGAAGAGCAGAGCTTTTCGAGATTTGCTGTGCGTCGTCGATAGAAAAACTATCATCATCAATAGCCGGCATGCTCTCAATCACTGCCCATGTCGCTAAGGAACAATCAACTGACCAACCGAACAACCACTGGGTATACAGGTGGTTAGCAAGATAAGTTCACCATATATGTCAGGTATACTCCGACAGGCGTTCAGAGAGGCTGACCTCGTGTCCACCACAGAAATTTGCCCACAGAAATCGGGCAAATTTATGTGGCAATGGGCCACAGAAACTTGCTCAATTTCTGTGGCCCGTTGCCTTAGGATAGAGCAAGCACTGTTATAGTATAGTATAGCTACGGGAGGAAAAGAGGCAGGTGAGATGGTTAAAGCCTAGCCTTGTCAGTAGCAGTTAGGTGTCAAGCAGCTCTCCCCTGTGACCAATCCTTGCCCAATTCGGTCCAAGCTGTGCTAATTTTTAAATCAATTTCCCTCGATGGAGGCAGCTCCTGCATACTCAAATACAGGCAATAGGTCAGAGAAACCATGACGGCGAGAAAAAAATGCTTAACGAACGTTAATTATTCAAGCGATGATATTTTAGGGGCTTGCGTCATAATGTGCAAATAAAATTAATGAAATAAAGAGCTACACCTGCTTGTCGTCTGTTTTGAAAACGAGTCTACTCTATTTATGTGATAATTCAGGGACGTAAACATTACATACGAGTGTCACCCTTAATTACACCCCCCCTCCCTTCTCTTTCTCTCATTTATGGGAACACTCGTAAAGGTGTGTTCTCTTTTGGCTAGAAAGACAAAAGAAAAAAAAAGCAGGGACAGCGTTTTATGTGAATTTCGTGGATCGATTTGAAACTCTATGATTCTTTCCTGAACCCTATTAAGTATGAAAAATTGAACGTTACTGGAGGCCTGCAGTAGACCACGACCATGTTTCATTGATAGCTATTAGACAACTACGTATCTCGTTTTATTCGGTACTTTAAGTTCAGTCCTATGTTCGGGCAACATATACTAAAAACTCGCCCGGTCCTTTATGCTATCAACTTGATGCACTCAAGGGCAAAGCCCTCTTCTTCTTTTTCTTCTTATTCGATGTATTGATCCTGCAACGCACCCTTCCAAAAGCTTTCATGCATCTCACCTTCTCTTGCACTGTATACGTTCGCCCCACAATACACCAAGCGTTAGGTCATGACGTCATTATGACGACACTTTATGTGACGTTGTGATTACGTCACACATTAAGGTCACCATGCTATGATGTTTTGTTTTTTTTTCATCACTCACATTGCCGCCTCGAACAGCGGTCGCCGATGGTAAGTTTTCGTATTCAATCAGACACCTAACTCTCCAGCTGTTAAAATGTTTTTGATTAGTTTGGTGTTATGATTTTATTGTTTTCAGAATATGATCATCAGCTGTTCTGGTCATTGTTCGTGGGAGACATTTTGAGGTACTAGAGTATAAACGAGAAAAGTGCTGTTGCACGAGCTGTGAAGTTGTCCAGTAGTATCTCTTGTGATACAAGGTTGTTATCTTCACCACGCCTTGCCTTTATATCTTACAGATGCGCACATTGTGACTGTTGCTACCTATACGATGCGTTATACATGCGAATATGAAATCGCCATATGACGTCTTTTCACTGTTAAACAATGTGCATACCTTTCTTTTTTTTCTCCTTTTTTCACTTTGTGTCACTATCCCGCTTACCTGCTCTGTTGCCGATGTAGTTACTAGAGCTTTATGTAGATTACGTGCATTATAAGTCTACGGGGACCTGTAGTACATTCCTATCGCTTATTTTCATTTTCTTCTATAAAAGAATGAAAGAATGAATGAGGAAATAGGAGTTGCGCTCTACTTTTACCCCTCTGAAATCTCCACTTCAATTTATTATGTACATTTACCGGCTCCAGCGAAATGCTTTAGCATGAATATAAAGGTGACAACTTGATAAATGTGTCGGTGGCGCCAGCCCAAATTCGAAAATACGAACTGCAGTGACATCGATTTCCAACTTTTGCAGTGAGGAATTGCTGAGCTCGGTCATCGAATAGAGGTGGTCACCCAGCCGATGGTCATCAAGTGGCTCGCCACAGCGAGGTCCGGCAGCACGTGCCAGGCGACGGGTCGGTGGGGGACGGTCGAGCTTAGACGTCCCTCATCGACGCATTCTCGGGACGTTTATTTGTGTTTAAGGGGCCCAACCCCCGGCGGAGGCCGCCTTGTTTCGGCCTGCGGCTCTCTTCGAGCCGCGGCTCGTGATTAATGGGCTGCCTCGCTGAGTCACCTCAGCTCGCGCCTGACCAGAGGGATTTCGGCGCTGTAGCGCCTCGCATCAGAGCGCTCGCATGATAAAGGCACCGGCGCTGCCGACTGACCAGTCGCCGGCCGAGGCGTCTTTGTGCCCGCGACCCGGCTGCAGCGCGCTGTGGCTCCTTGCTTCACTCGGCTCATTGCGACCTCCTGCCCCTTCCTCCGGGGGTCTCCAGCATCACCCGCGCGTCCCTTTAGGTTGCTGTCCAACTCGCGCGATCCGTTGTTTGTTTCCTGGAGGCAATAAATTGTACCTTTGTGAGCGAGTCGCCTGAGGTTGTGGGCAGGGGGTTGCAGAGTTGGGTGGAGGGGCGCTAGAGTCACTCAGCTAACCATCGCTACGGAAGGCAAGACCAGTAGCCCTGCACGAGGTGACGGGGGTGCAGGGAGGGTTACACCAGCCAGGAAATGAGCGTCTGCTGCTGGACGCGTGTCTCGTGCATCCGCTCGACTGGAGGCGAAACTCTGGGCGTCGTGATTGGTAAACAGGCAAACACGTATACACAGCATCGATCTGCTTCGTTTGGTGTTTGTGCAGCGTGGCGAGTCATGGGTGACGCGCGCGTGGCTGCATGTCCCCCCCGCTGGCGAGCGTCCCCGTTGAAGTATGAGGCACATTGCCTTCCTATCGCGGTGTTCACACAGATGGTCTGTGAGGCGATAGTGGCCCGCTTATGACCCCTTGTAATCATGGGTGTAAGAGGCGCTAAACGAAGATTAACGCGCTTTGCGGCTTCCAAAAGACGAAGGTCCTGCGATGTATACAGCGGGCGAGGCGGGCTCTCAATAATACATGCGCATAAGCGAATGCGTAAGCGTTTCAGCCAGAAGGGTTGTTAGACAATTTTGTATGTTATTAATGTTGAACATGTAGAGGGTCAAGACGCAGCTTGCATTGTCTATTTGTTCGCGTGGTGCTTTATTTTTACGTGCATATTATACTGTGTCATTAGAGATGAAACTGACTGTATACACTGGCTCTGTCAAGGGGCTATATGTGTATCCTTGGTGTAACGTACGTCGTCGCATCATTTGCAGTGTTTCGTTCAATGAAAAATGGCATGCAATCACTGGTTCCTTCTTAGAGCTATCATCTAATGTGATAAATGGTAATGGGTGTCCACTTCAAGTTCAATAGGAGAGAATAAGGACAGTGCCATTTTGTGACACGGGCAGGATAGACACATATGACTCAAGCTCATCGTGAAGGACGTGGCTTATTGTTAATGACATTGTTTGAGGACGTTTTGCTTTGCATTATCGTCCAGCTTGTTCCCAGCATAGTTATAAGTGTTATTTGCTTGTATGCGTGTCAAAAGTGTAGCATAAAGAATAGGAGGGCTTATAAGTCCGAAATGGCGAATGGGTTATACCAGGTCAAAGACATGCACCTCCGTACGAAAGGGGTGCAGCTTCCTGCCTTCATCGACCATTGTCGCATTCCACCTGGGTTGCAAGAGATAAATCTTTTCTCCGAGGTGCCCTACCAACTGCGGCAGGAGCGACAGAAGGCGAATGCGCGTCATATTTCTGAGGGGAAGCGAAAGAGTGAAAAATGCGCCAGTTTCTGCCCACAATCGAGTCCACCCTCCCACGCCACCCGCAAAAAAAGAGCGTTTCACCATCCGCTGCATATTATAGGAACCGCCATATCTCATCGGCCAGCCTTTCTAGCCTTCCCAACACTGTATACGTCGCGTGTGGAGAAGAAGGGAACGTACGCGACATGCTGGGAGCAGACGTAGAAACGCATACGGGTGTTTCGGCAAAAACACCTATTCTTCCAAGATGTCTGCGAAGTGTGAAAGAAAAAAAGAAGTGTCCAAAAGTGAACCAAGCACAAGGAAACCAGAAGGTCTCCATGGACCTTGCAGGTCATCGTTTCGGGTGAGAAGGAACCGTTCGACAGCCTGAAAGGAGCAGCATGTTTGCGCTTCGGCCGGGCTTTCTGCTGTGCAACTGAGAAAAGGCAAACAAGAAAAAAAGGGGTGAGCGTGTGTTTTGCGCGCGACTCGCGACCGCCTCTACGCCCGAACCGGTCCCGACATCTGCGGAAGTCTGTCGGGGTTCCGGGGTCCGCGTCTGGCAGACCTGCACCGGATGGCGCAGGGCGGTACCCGGAGAAACACGGCGTGGACGCGTGACCAAACGCGATGCGATGTGCCTTATCGGTCCAGTCGGCGCTACTTCGGGAAATCCCTGCTGTCTTAATCTGCGGCCTCGGCTGTGATGGGGCTCTACCGAGTTGACAGGGCGTCTTGGTCACGTGCGACAATTGCGCCTCCCCGCTGGTCACACCCACGAGCCAACTCCCCGGGGCTGAAACGCGGGACTACGAACGTGACGTCGGAGTCAGTCGAGTGCTTTGCCGAGTCCAGGTGGGTGTGATGTTATCTTTCATCTGTAAGCTTCGCCTTGGCAAGGAAGAATCGTCCAGCTGCATGTCGCGAGAACAGCGTGATTGAAACGTCTGCTATCAGCGTTGGTCAGTTCTTTATTTGATGGACGCGAGTAAAAAACTTCATAGCGGGTCACAAACACTTACTACATGCTTGCACTAATGGTCCTTTAAAATTCAGTTTGTTTTGTTTGTTATCTTTGGTCGATGTACCAAATGGAAAATAAGGCTGCGTAGCTGATCGGACCGGATTTTTCGTTTTCCAAGCATTTGGCTGTAGAAGCCTATTTTCTGTCATTCAAGATCTGTCAGCAACTTGTGCTCCGTCGTGTAAAACACTTCGGGTGGGTGTGTGCCGCAGGAATCAGAAAAGCCTCGCTACCGAGTGCAGCAAACGCGAGCGGTAAATGAAAACTTCGCTCGGTGAAGGGGAGCACGTAAAACACGTGGGACAGAGAGAGAGAGAGAGAGAGAAGTATAAAGAAGTACAAAGTGACAATTGAGAGTGAGAAATAAAGCGACAGGAAAGAAGAGGACGAGAAAAGCAGAGCGAATTAAGACATGAAAAGACGTAAAAGCTGAGAAAGATTTAGAAAAATATAGAAACAAACACGCAAAAGCGATGAAAAAACAAAACAAGGCAAGACAGAAAGATAAAGAAGCTGAGAGAAAGAGAGATATAAAGACAGAGAAAGGTGTAAAAAGATAGAAGAATACAGATGTGAAAAGGAGATAGCAATACACAGCAAAAGAGAACGAAAAAGAAAGATAGAAATAAAGAGACACAAGGAAGAAAGAAAGAGAAGCAGAGGTAGAAAGGGAAGATAGAAAAATAAAGATAGAAAGAGCGATAAGTAGAAAGAAAGGAATAGAACGAAACAAATATAAAACAAGAATGCAAGAAAGAAACAGGAAAAGTAAGAAAGAGAATACAAACAAAAAATAAAATAAAGCAAGATGAAAAACGCCTCCAAGCTCCACTATTTCTTCAGGCTTGGTACCGCTATCGCGAGGCTGCCATAGCTTTTGAACCCTTTCGAACGCCTGTGACTAGTCCAGTCTCTCTGTCTGTCTTCCTCATTATTCCACTCCCCTATCCCTTTTAACGTAACGCGGAGTACACAACCGGACTTTCTGCTTCGTCAACCTTTCTGTCTTGTGTTTTTGTACTTCTCCCTGTCGTATTTTTTGTTTTTAATATTTATCGTTATAAGTACCCGCCGCACCGGCCTTGGGCGTTACCGCAGGGGGCAAACCATCTGCGCACTGCCGTGAATACACAATCATGAAACAACATCATATAAACAGCCGTAGGACTATGGCATATACGGGAACCACTATAAAAGAGGATTGATTGATTGATTGATATGTGGGGTTTAACGTCCCAAAACCACTATATGATTATGAGAGACGCCGTAGTGGAGGGCTCCGGAAATTTAGACCACCTGGGGTTCTTTAACGTGCACTATAAAAGAGGAAGACAACATAATTTATACTAAGCATAACCGGTCTCATTACATATATTTAAATGCGATGCATAAAGCAAGACTTCTCGTAACCTATAAGATCGAAATTTTCGGGTTCGATATGTAGGACACCGGGGGTTTAAGGATGTTGACATGTGGGATGTCATTAAGTATAGGCTATTTGGTATACTATATGTGTGTGCTGCTGTAGTTGCGTATGATACCGCGGTCGTTCTCTTGCCGGAACCACTTTATGACAGTTGCTAGAGTCATATATTACTCGAGTCCATATAATAATTTTATTTTGACAAATCAATCTCTTTCGCATCAGTCAAATGAGGACAGACTAAACAAACGCAATGCGTTTCTCGGGTACGTTCGTAAAAATGTACGAACACGCGAAAAAAAGAGGGGGGGGGGGAGCAATGACGCCTAATTGGCGTTACCAAGTTCAAATGCAATAAAAGGAATTATTACGTGCCTAAGTCGAGCCAGTGCAGGTGACGCTTTTGTGCATGGCTGCAGTGTTTCGGTAATGACACGACACGAGTGTGAATGATCAGCCAGATTGATATCACGCAAAAGATATTCGGGTCCGGCGCTGTGATCTATTGGTTACGATGCTTGGATGCTGGCCCGAAGATAGCGCATTCGATTGAAACAGCGGTGGTCGCACTTCGATAGCAGCGACATGTTAACGGCCGGTGTACTTTGCGATGTCAGTGTATACGAACACCAGATAGTCGAAATTTTCGGAGCCATTCACTGCGGCGTCCCTCATACTCATATCGTGCACGGTATTGGGCACGCAAAAACCCTGATATCAGTGTTGCAACAGATATTATCTGTCCCATGTTTCAGTTTCTTACTGCGTTTCTAAAAAAAAATGCTATAGTTGTTCGTACCTTTCAGTGCTATATCTGTACATTAACCACCGTATTCTAGAACGTTCCTTCACTCAATGCTTCACCTTGACTTGAAAAAGTCGATAGGAGCGCCGTCTTTTGGCAGACCAAGTCACTGCATATCGGCAATATGCTGCCGCGATTCTTGAGAAGCGCAGTGTCAATTTCAGTCGAGCAGCGGCGCAGTGCTCCGCTCAGTCATTGATTGATTGATATGTGGGGTTTAACGTCCCAAAACCACTATATGATTATGAGAGACGCCGTAGTGAAGGGCTCCGGAAATTTAGACCACCTGGGGTTCTTTAACGTGCACCCAAATCTGAGCACACGGGCCTACAACATTTCCGCTCCGCTCAGTCAAGTGAAGGGCGGAATTCGAGTCGAGGAGCGTTACTGAATACGGGGGTAAATCCTAATTCAATGAAAGCAACACTCAAGATCCCGACTCGCAAGTGAGAATCGGCACAGGTTTTAGCGACATGACTCTAGAAGCAGCTTTTATCTCTTTAGTCGTGTTACTTACTTTTCTTCGCTTAGAAATTCACCATTACAAGGACTGTGATTCCGATTGTGCGTATACTACGACGTTTTTGTACACCAATGAGTGTTAATTGTACTTTCGTGCGTGTCGCGTTATATACCCACCTGCGCGAGGAACTTGCGCGAATGGAGTATATTCTGTAAACTTGAATGGACGCAAGTCCGCTTCGGTCTTTTCTTACGCAACTAGCAAGCATTGTTCGCGACTTCATAAATGTAGTTCTTTCAACGCGTACGAACACGGAGAAAGTTGTAAAGCGGCCCACTCATCGCCATTTTCATCTCGCGAGGTGTCACAAAAGCGTGTAGACGCCCAACGCCTTTTGCTGGTGCATGTGGATGTAGCGAGCCAGTTGAGCGATATTTATTGCGACCAGGCACTTTACAGCACATGCCTATTTCGCATGACCGCATAAGCTTTGTGAACGGGCTCCGCTCCTGACTTCTTTTCAAGGAAACCAGCTTCTCCCCGCAAGCTCGTTCTTTTGAGTTCATTCTTCCTTCGTTTTTTTTCTTACTTATTTTGTGTGATCCGAGCTTTCGCCACCTTCATTGTTCGCGTGATTCGTGTGGTTTTGAACAGTTGTCATTTGATGTCGCTTTGGTGCAAGAAGCAGTCTAACAACGAGCCTGCGTGTGTAAAGGTGGTCCGCTCATGCACCACCCTGTACAGCGTATACTAGTTCTAGTACAATGTAACGACGCTGTTCCCCTTGCATTGAGGGAGGAGGATAAGCGAGTGTCACTAAGCGGTCACTAAGCGAAATATTCAGTTTGATGGTTGATAACTACGAAGGAAACAGTGTCGTCACAGAGGGTGCTTTCGAAGGGAATGCATGTAGATGTGCTTTTTGGTGCATCAGCTTCGGTTACACCGGCTAAATTAGCGAGATCTCATCGCTCCGCGGTGATTACCAGTGGTCGCCTTTATAGAGAGAGAAATAAATAAAAGGAAGAGACAGGGAGGTTAACCTAGACTAACTGGTTTGCTACCCTGTACGGGGGTGGGGAAAAGGGTCGGAAAGAGGATAGAAGATTTATAAAAGAAGATTTATAAAAGAAGATTTACAAAAAGAAGATTTATAAAAGAAGATTTATAAAATCTCAACGTGGCTATGAACTATTTGCAGGAAGAACTTGAACTCGCCCATTGGACTCGAACGACTATTTCAACTGGTCAAAAAGTTAAATGTTTTAATTTCTGTAATTACTGTCGTAACTAATCTTCGTGTGCATCTGAAGACACTTTCTTCCACAGTAAAGGGAACGCCGAAGGTCGCCCGCACATGCGTGCTTTTTGTATACTCTAAATAACATTGGACCTATTTCTCGAAACACACTCGTATGAGAATGCACATTTGCGTGATCTTCGGCATAATAGGGAACAACAGGTGAGGACCTAAACGTCCCGTTTAGAGCGTCGTGCTATACATGGCCGAAATTCGTCCTGTATCTTAGCTAAAAAAGCATCATCATCATCATAATCATCATCATCATCATCATCATCCGGCACGCGCTTCCTTCGTCCGTTTCTTTTTTCATCGGCTTCCACAACATCCTCTTCTGCTTCACTTCCAGAATACTTGCACCGATATTTCCAGCGTGAGGTGAAATAACTCCGACGGGGAAGATAATGAGCTAAAGCGAGATAGAGAAAGAAAGAAAAGCGAGGATGAGGGTCCCACTCTTCCTCTTCTCTGGGCTCATTCTCCGCTCCAAAGAACGAGTGGTGAATGAGCGCAGAGAGAGATAAATAAAGTAATATAGAGGAGGAAAGAGGCAAATACATTGAACGGCACGGATTAGCTCGTTCGTTACCGCGCGAAAATGGTTGTTTTTCATGTGCATCGGGAAGATAGTTTTTGCCAGTTTTAAAACTACTCCTGCACACATTAAAGCATACCAAACAATGCAAAATGAAATGCTCTTTCCAAAAAAATATGTGTTGTAGAGCAACAAAAATATTTTAGAATAAATAAAAATGTGAAAAGTGTGAAATTTCTCGTCGCCAGCTGGTAAACAGTGGAATAATAAAACACTATATATGCAAAAAAAATCCTAAACAAAAAACATCCAGAATATACATTTTGTAGATAAATGCCCCAGGAACAGTATAAAAATATTTATTGTTGTACAAAATCTTTCTCTTCACACAGACAAATAAAATCAGAACCGAGGTGCTGCTTCATTGCGCAAGCCATGCGGTGAAGCATTGGATGTTTTTTTTTTTTTGTTAGACACAAGTGTTTCGTACACTCTTCTCAGTAAATTTTCGTTTCCTTTCGATAAGAGTCTCCAGGTATTCTTATATAGATGAATACCCATGATGTGAATGATCCCTCCACAATTGAGATGTCCAATGAATTTCGCTATTTCATCTAGCGTCACTCTTTCCATGAGCCTCCTCACTCCGCATAGGTTGGCGCTCCAATATATGCATCCACGCATATTCCTTTGGATCTTTGAGCATATCGTAATCAAAAACAGACAATATTGCGCGCTGTTCTAAAATCTTTCGCACTGCCCTGTAGTCAGGGCCAAGGTGTGCCCCGGGGGCCTTTTTGTCGTTAGGAGAAGCTCTGCAGCTAGCGCCACCACACCGTGCCCTAGCGAAGTGTGGACCACGGACTTAACCTGAGTAACTGTATGATTATGCACAAAAGTCAGAAGCTATACGCACTTGCGTCGGAGGAGATAACTTGAGGATGTAAACAAAACAAACCTATGAACGGCCGCGGATGTCCAGGCTGATGAAAAACATCGTCACCATAAAACTTGTAGCTGAGTAGCTGTCAACCACGAAACATCAGCTTGTTCTCACTCAACTCAGGTGGGGTGGCAAGACACAATTTCAAGCAGTGCATGTGTTTTGCAGCGCTGATGCGCACCCCTTCGCGCGTGAAAACCGCGTAATAGGAGCGACTAGCGATACTATAGATGTGACCCTGTGTCTCATAACGATACAAGCAAAACCAAAGTGGCTGGCAAGTGGCTGTGGGAGCCACCTCCACACTTATTACATGCAATTGGCCTTGGGAAATAATTTTTATAGAATTAAGTTCACCTGACTTCTAGCAACAGCTCTCTACTGATTAAATGGCATAAAGTTTCGACAATTATTGCTGCTCAACCCGGTCAAATTCGATACATGATCAATTCGATATTTGCTTGCAAGGTTTCTTTTTATTACAGAACTTCGATGTTGCGGTATTGTAATCCCGAGGGGCACGCACTTCTGTCAAGTTCGCGAACTTAGTGCATTTTTTCATCTACACACACACACATTGTTTCGCGCAAAAGTCTGTTAAAAATCACTATGTTGCCCAAGTCGGCAAATTCAAAAAAAAAAAAAATTCTGAAAGTCAATGTCTGAACTGCTAGAAAGTGCTTGGTGGACGAGACAGACATTTTACAAGCCAAGATCGATGACCGAAAAGAGTCGATCACTGGTCATCGATCACCAGTGATCGATAGAATACCAAAGAAGTTTATTCGGCACCATTGTTACGTCGGGCATAATAGCAATGCGTGGAAAAGAGACAGGTGAGAGGGCAAAAGCCTAGCCATGCCGAGGATCAGGTAGCTGCTGTTATGCCAGCGAGTCCTCGTCAAACGTCCGTGCCTCTGAAACAGGCAATCTGGGTCAAGGCCAGCCCGCACTCCGCCGGGCGCGAACAACTCCACGGCGTGAACACGCGCGGCGCATCTGTGGCCCACGTGCATTGAGTCAGTTGCGCACGTGACAGCGAGCCGGCGTCCTCATGTCTGGTGGCCTGACGCATCGCGCGGCGAACCCCATTGGAGGAGCCTGCTCGGAAGACCAGCGGCGCTTCTGATTGGACATTTTAGTTGGGCCCGGTGTAAATAAAAGAAGCCCTGCGGCGCGTCGCGATCGGAGATCCTAGGAGAGGAGTCCCCGTGTCGGAGTGCCGACATGTGTGTGAGTCAGCGGTTTTTAGGCGAAAGGCTGACCTATGTGTTAGAGAGAGGAGCTCGGCTCTTCGAGTCTCTGCCGGCCCCAGTGCCGAAATTGTAACGCCTCTGTATATATGCTGTACATAAACCTTGTTTAACTCACCGTCGTCTCGTCCGCTCGTCTCCTCAGCTCTGCGCAGAAGCAGTCGCGAGCTGAGAAACATACGCTACCAAACGGCTGGTGACCTTCCCGGCGGAGTTGAAAGCAGTGGCGCCTCCGGGGCCGTGTTGGCGTCGCCGTCTTTCGCAACAGTGGTGGCTTCGGCGGGATCGGTCCGTCGTTCTCAACAGTGGAGGTCAGCGGCGGGATAGGCCCGGCGCTTCTCAACAGTGGTTGGCAGCTGCGGGATCGGCCGGCGTCAGCGACATCGATGCGGTGAGTGCCTGATGTTTTCCCCTCAGTTCACCAGACTACTCTAGCTCAGGTTGTAGTAGTTTAGAGAAAGGGCTGTGTGAAGCATTGAAGTGAGCTTTGATCGTTTCAAGCCAAGTTGAAGTGCTTTGAAACCAAAGTTAATGCGGAGGTGGTAAACACGGGAGGGTGAAAAATTGCTTGCGCGTCTTGCTAGTAGGCTTATAGTGGGTACGGCAAGTAGATTCTTAACAGGGGCAAACAGCAAGAGGCTAGTGTGAACGATGGAGAACCTTAAAGTGAAGGAACTCATCGAAATTTGTGAGGAACTCGGCATTACTTTGGGCCGTGCGAAACGAAAGCAAGCGATCCTTGATATCATGAAGGATGAGGAGTGTCGGCTGAGGAAGTCGATGAGGCCTGGGTGGATATTAAAGCACGCCGTGAGGAGGCTGAAAGGCGAGAAGTAGAAGCTCGCGAACGTGAGGAGGCTGAAAGGCGAGAAGCTCGTGAAGAAGCGGAAAGGCGCGAAGCTCGCGAAGAAGCTGAAAGGCGCGAAGCTCGCGAACGTGAACAAGCTGAAAGGCGCGAAGCTCGCGAAGAGGCTGAAAGGCGCGAAGCTCGCGAACGTGAAGAAGCTGAAAGGCGCGAACGTCGCGAGGAGGCCGAGAGACAGGAGCGCCTTGAGATGAAACGACTAGAATTGGCAATCTTACAGTGTTCGCAGGCGCCTAGCGTAGCTTCTCCGACGATTCAGGTCAGCGGTTTTAGAATTCGGGACCAACTGCCACCGTTCGTTGTAGGCGAGGACATGGCGAAGTATCTCGTCAAGTTTGAACACGTCTGTGAGCGAAACGCTTTGGAGCGGTGTCTTTGGGCGCGGAACCTGTTAGCTCTTCTTCCCGGCGAAGTGTCCGACGCGATAACTTGCTTGTCGAGGGAAGCGTTTGAGAGCTATGACGAGGTTAAGGAAGTGCTCTTAAGACGTTATAAATTGTCACCCGAGGCTTTCAGGCAAAGGTTCCGGTATGCTAAAAAGGGGAATGAGTCACACGTTGACTTCGCGTTTCGTCTTAAAGCCGATTTGATCGAATGGCTCAAGGGCGAAGGTGTTTATGATGATCGCGATAAAGTGGTGGAATGCGTTGCACTGGAGCAGTTCTACCGCTGCATCGAGGATAATGTCAGACTTTGGCTGCAGGACAGACTTAGTGAAGTACAGCTAAACAAGGCAGCAGAGTTAGCTGAGGAGTATTATACTCGCCGAAAGTTGCATAGCAGGGCAGTGCGCGTTGAAAAGGATGAAAGGAAAGAGGGCTTTTCAAGGAAACCTGATCAACGGAAACCCGTTCCGCACCGTAATTTCAAGAAGGACCCGTCTCTTACGAAGGACAGTGTAGGGGAAGGGCAAACAGAAGCGGAGAAATCGAGTGAGGTTTCTACCACACAGGCATTAGAACCGGAAAACAAACGGAAGCCGCTAATCTGCTACAACTGTAAAAAGGAAGGGCACATCGCGAGAAACTGTCAGGAAAAGTTTGCCTTCGCAACGATCCGAGAATCAGAAAAAAACATGCGGTTGTTGGAGCCGTATCTCCAAGAAATTAGGGTCAATGAGAAAACGTGCCGAGCACTTAGAGACTCAGCGGCAACCATGGACGTTGTCCATCCTTCATTGGTGTCTCCGGATGACTTCACAGGAGAATGCGCGTGGATCAGGCAAGTCGCCGAGGAGCAGAGTGTTCGCTTACCAATCGCCACCGTTGTCATTGAAGGCCCGTTCGGTAAGCTTTGCACCGAAGCGGCTGTGTCTGCCGCGCTGAATGGTCGTTTTTCTTATCTTTTCTCCAACAACTCGGAGCAGCTTCTCAAAGAGCAGGGCAAATCGTTCTTCCCCAACTTAGCGTGCATGGCTCTCACGCGATCGCAAGCGCGGAAGCTATCGCGGCAGCTTGATCTGGCTCCATGCGGTGAACTCTCAAGTGACCTTGTCGGCGGGTCGACGGAACCCCAGAAAGGAAAGTTTCCGCATGAGTCATGGGAGCAGTCACGCGAGCGGCCCGTCGTCGACACGACCGGCGCGGTTTCCGGAAAAAGGGGAGACGACGTGGCGCCATTGAGTCAGAGCGAGAGGGTTGCAACGCTCTCGCCTGTAGCGGAAAGTTGGAGCGAGCTGCCGAGAGTTGATCCAGAGACGCTCATTGGAGAGCAACGTGAGGATTTCTCGATTGAAGCGCTAGTGGAAAGCCAAATTGAAGCGCGAGTGGAAAGCCAGAAAAACGCGGCAAAAGTGCTGTCGAAGGAGCACTACGAGAAATCGGGGAAGAAGCGCGCTTTTGAAGTTGATAATCAGGTAATGCGGCTGCAGCCACCCAAAAGGAACAAGCTTGAGGTTGATTGGGAGGGGCCCGCCAAAGTATTATCGAAGCCTTGCGATACAAATTATGAGGTGCAAGTAGGAAGGCGGCAGAACAAAATTTACAACTTGGTGAAACCCAATGTTCAACATCAAGCGGTCGTAAATCAGCTGTTGAAGGCTTCAGAGGAAGAGGGAGCAGAAAATTTGAGTTCTAGTGAGGTGATCGAAGGGGGATCGAAAGTAATTTGGGAGCAGATAAACCTAGAGCCTAGCTTAAGTGAAGGAGGACCTGAGAAAGAGGACCTGAGAAAGATTGGTTCCGAGTTTGAAGACGTGTTTTCGGACCGCCCCGGAAACATGAGGGTGATCGAACACGATATCGAGCTAAGCGGTGAGGAGTCAATCAGTAGCAAGCCGTATCGTTGTTCCCCTGTGCAACGTCGCAAGTGTGAGCCGCTCTTGGTGCCGCATAGGTATCGTCGCCTAAAAGTGGCCGGTTACTGAGGTGGAGCATGTTGCTCCACAGCGCAACTTTGACGTTCGCTAAAGAAAAAAAAAAAGGGAAAGGTAAACGCTAATGCAGGTGCATTGAGCAGTGCGTTCCAGCTAGTAACTTCTCAACCTTTCGGTTTCTGGCTGGCGATTCGGGGCAAAATTTTGACCTCATCACGACCTAGGCTGAGCGCTCTCGTTCAGAGTAATCTCAAGGGGCCAACTTTGTGGTATTCTAATTTGTTACGTTGTTGTACGTGGAAAAAAAAAATTGAGTTGTCATTTTAAGGGTCTTTTGTCCCACATGTGCCTCTTGATGTAGAGGGAACAAAATTCCGATAAACACGTAGATAGGTATATGTTGTACTATACTTTGTCTGGTGTTCTGTCGGGTGATCGAAGGCACTTGCGTGTGTCGTGTGTTGTCTGTTGTCGATCCGTTCTTGGCAAGTTGCAGAACCATCGACAAGTGCTGAAACCGAAAATGGTCAGAAGAGACGAGCGAAGTTGGCCAGCAAGTTGGGGCGACAAGCCAGTGGAGCGGGGATCCGTCGTCAATGATGGGATCTGTTCCCGGAACAGTCTGGAGCTGTATTCTCCCCATGGCCCTGGAGGCGAACCTGGAGGGACCTGGCGAACGAGCGCACCTGACATCCGAGCCCCGTGGAAGCAGCTCGTCTTTCCGGTGCATTGTCTGGCGGCGGGGGTGCTGTTATGCCAGCGAGTCCTCGTCAAACGTCCGTGCCTCTGAAACAGGCAATCTGGGTCAAGGCCAGCCCGCACTCCGCCGGGCGCGAACAACTCCACGGCGTGAACACGCGCGGCGCATCTGTGGCCCACGTGCATTGAGTCAGTTGCGCACGTGACAGCGAGCCGGCGTCCTCATGTCTGGTGGCCTGACGCATCGCGCGGCGAACCCCATTGGAGGAGCCTGCTCGGAAGACCAGCGGCGCTTCTGATTGGACATTTTAGTTGGGCCCGGTGTAAATAAAAGAAGCCCTGCGGCGCGTCGCGATCGGAGATCCTAGGAGAGGAGTCCCCGTGTCGGAGTGCCGACATGTGTGTGAGTCAGCGGTTTTTAGGCGAAAGGCTGACCTATGTGTTAGAGAGAGGAGCTCGGCTCTTCGAGTCTCTGCCGGCCCCAGTGCCGAAATTGTAACGCCTCTGTATATATGCTGTACATAAACCTTGTTTAACTCACCGTCGTCTCGTCCGCTCGTCTCCTCAGCTCTGCGCAGAAGCAGTCGCGAGCTGAGAAACATACGCTACCAAACGGCTGGTGACCTTCCCGGCGGAGTTGAAAGCAGTGGCGCCTCCGGGGCCGTGTTGGCGTCGCCGTCTTTCGCAACAGTGGTGGCTTCGGCGGGATCGGTCCGTCGTTCTCAACACTGCCCACCAGCTCTGTCGTGACCGAGGCTAGTGCGTCTTAAAGCTAACTGGGCTAATATTTTCAAGCAAACAGAATATTGGTCTATATGTTGGAGAACGCCGCTTTTTATACTGTGAACATCTGCTTGCGCTCACGGGGCGTGGCACAAATATTTATGTCGGAAGGGTGCATGGTTCTTAGCAGCCAATATGCATGCGTGTGCGTGTGTACACAATTAAACGCACACCGAACGACTTTTTCTATCTGCCCCTTCATTCATAAAATAAGCTGCTTTGTAATGAGAAAAAAATAGCGGTGATGTGGTTATGTATTTTAATAATAATAATAATAATAATAATAATAATAATAAAAGTCTTGAACTGCTGCCGTAGTAGTGGATCTATCGAAAAAAAAATAGCGAAAAAAATACTTATACTGTAAATGTGACATTAACATCAGGACTTTCAGCAGTGTAATGTCGTGGTTTGGAAACGTTTTACCTCAAGTCATTATTAGTATTCCTATCTTCTATCGTTGACACAATAATATGAGATAAAGAATAACGATCCCAACAGAACTATAGGGGGGGGGGGGGGGTTGTAGTTTTTCATCAGTGTTGCACATGCATACATACAAACAAACAGAATCCCGGCTGCGGCGGCTGCATTTCCGATGGAGGCGGAAATGTTGTAGGCCCGTGTGCTCAGATTTGGGTGCACGTTAAAGAACCAAAGGTTGTCTAAATTTCCGGAGCCCTCCACTACGGCGTCTCTCATAATCATATAGTGGTTTTGGGACGTTAAACCCCATATATCAATCAATACAAACATACATACATACATACATACATACATACATACATACATACATACATACATACATACATACATACATACATACATACATACATACATACATCTTTCGTATTAGTTGCACTAATGCAGCTCTTTTTTTTTTCTCGGGACGCAAGCGCCATCTTCTGGAGTGGTCTTCAACTAGTGTGAACTCTTAGAGCGAGACCAAGCTGGCTCGTTTGAGGTTGTGCTTGCATGTCACTTTCACTAAATGTTCAGAATCCTGTACCGCGAAGCAGCCCAGCTTTCGAAAGTTGAGGCATTAAGGAGTCTGTTAACAGAGAAAGAGGCACTCGAGTGAGGTGTGTCATCTCTTGAGCACCTTTGTAACCTTTGTGTTTTCACTGCATAATCTCAGTCAATCAGACTGGCTGAGTCCCCACTTTCACATTGCCTGCACTTCACTGACCCTACTTTAATTGGTAGCATTTTCTACTCCCATTTTAGCCTTATATCTGGTATGTGGTGTGAGCCAGATCAAACTTCCCCTGTTCCGTTCTCACGTCTATATCATCTGTTGACACCTCACCACAAATCGTATCTTTCTTTACAGCTCGGAAAAACTGTTCTCCAGGGCTGTGTGTTCTTGCATGTTTTGCGCCAGAAAAGATATCCGTAGGTTCTACGCCACTCTCTTGAACTCAAACGTGCTGACGTGGTCAGCCAAAGCAACGCCTGCTTCTGCAACGTATGTTATCTTTCTCGGAGGTGGCACAGTCCAAAAAGTGGTGCCTTTCCTGTATTCATCCTGCTCTCAGAAAACAACTATGATTTCGCGCTAGTGACTGCTAATCCCGGACGGGGCAACGTGGAAATGTAGGAGCTGGAATATATACATATATATATATATATATATATATATATATATATATATATATATATATATATATATATATATATATATATATATATATTGTGTGTGTCTGTTTATTCTTGCTTCGTAAACAACATTCGAGGGTCGCAGGCTTCTTTCCTGGCCACCTCAGGGTCATGTTAGCGTCACGCATGCTTATATTGCGCACTCACGAGATGAAAGCCATCGCGATGCTTGATGACACTTGACCATGAGGTGGTCGGAGTCTTCACGAAAAGGGGATTGCCGGAATTTCAGCCCATTAGACACGTACGGTCCATTAGCGCGCGCGTGGGGCTTGTGTAATGAATCGGCGGTGTTTTCTTCGAGACGCATATCGTCTTACAACGCGACAGCGTCCGATGCCGTTGCCAGTATAAGTCGTGGCTCGAGTCGTAGTTTTTGCCTCGTTTCGTACTTCCGGCACGGTTCTAAGATTTGACGGGCTCCTTGAGAAACATTGTTCGGTGGTTCGGTAAAGGTAAGGGTGGGCTATAGACGGTATGACATTGTGTGCGAGTCTACGGCAAGATTGATAATGATGACAAATAACTCGGTGCCTTCTCGACAAACATTAGCTAATGTGGGATGCTACAGGTGCCTGCTGCAAAATAGAGGAACGTGGCTGATTGTGAGCGTCGGCCACGAATAAAACATTCTATCACTGTATGACGACATTTGCAGAGTTTTGTCGTGTGTACTGAGCTAATATCTCATATTCTTTGTCTATCTTCACCCCTGGTGAAACGATAAAGATCGTGTTGGTGTGACGTTACGTAAAACACTTTTACTATTAAAAAAAAATTGGCAGATCCCTCGTACCTTGGAAATCAATGTTATGCGAAGCATGCGGTGGAAGGTGACTGTGGTGTAATTTTTTTTTTTTGAGTGAGACGTAAGGTAGTGAGGCTAAAATATCTAAAAATTCACGCACAGATATACATTAAACAGTCGCATATGTATTATATAACCAGTAGTTTACATTTGCGTAACGATGCTAACAGCAACGTGGATATAACACCAGAAGTGGTAAGCTGATATTGCGAAGCCCTGGTGCTCGCGAGGATGGTATAGCCCGGGACAATGCTACATAAATCAACTTCAATGAATGGCTCAACTGCAAATAACGTTAACCCGGCGTGACGGCTGCGTCATAGGAGTTCACATGTAATGTTTATAAAATTGGATAGCTAGCGCTGCTTCCAAATTTGACGTTTCATGTACATTAGGGTCTACTTGAAAAGTAGCTCCCAGACCTGGCGGGACTCCGCAGTGTGGTAGGATACTTGATTGTCATGCAGATGGCTGCGGTTCGATTCCTGCTGGTAGCCCAACATTTATTCTTTGCATATGTCGGGTCAGTGCTGCCAATGTCAGCTTTTTCTTAACACACACACGTTAAGATTACCCGTGTTGTCAACTGTCACTAACATGTGGCACATACTAGCTCGCGGGTATGTGCCACACGTATGGCAGAAACGGTTTGACGACGTACGCGATGGAATTATGACAGTCATGTTACGACCAGCGAGTCATATTCGTCAAACCATCTTACCCTCCCATAATAAATTTGGTTTACCCCAGGTTATGGGGTTGACCACGAAAGCACCCAGACGTAGGCAGCTAGATAGATAGATAGATAGATAGATATATAGATAGATAGATAGATAGATAGATAGATAGATAGATAGATAGATAGATAGATAGATAGATAGATAGATAGATAGATAGATAGATAGATAGATAGATAGATAGATAGATAGATAGATAGATAGATAGACAGACAGACAGACAGACAGACAGACAGACAGACAGACAGACAGACAGACAGACAGACAGACATACGCGCGAAGAAATATTTCGCATTTATTATGCGTAGCGTACTTTTGTAGCTTTGGTGTTCTCAATTACTTGTTATAATCGCTCAACGCGAGCCATCAGTAAAATGTACGCTGAACCATTGTCGTTTGGGCATGCAAGCTTGACGGGTTGATCGTGACGTCGTTGGTATAAGGTAAGCCAACATGTCAACTCTACGTGGAAATGGTACTTGCTGTTCGGCTGCGTATCCAACAGCCTGTCACGTAATGCTTCTATAGGGCAGGGCACCGAATCGTACAGAACGAATGTTCGCCGCTTCGCATTGTCGGCCACATACAATGTGACCCAAACGGTCAGTTACGTTCGACCATTGAAAGCAATCTAATTTTTTTTTCCTTTTGCGCCTTCCCGTCCCTCGCGGGCATCTTTGTCGCATTGTGTATCGTGTGCGGGACAGCATAAGGAGCTCAGAGCACGGCCCACGTGGGCACCCAGCGCCAAGCCCAATCCGCGCGTGTCCGTGCCGTTGGGAGGCGACGCGACTGACCCTCGGTCGTGGTCAGCTAACGGACAGCCGTCGCACATTTGTCATGAGAGCTATACCGACGCGGCCGCTGCTGAAGCAGAGATAACCATCGCGTACGCTTGCGCGTGTGCCGCCTCGAACTCGCTGCTTGCAGTTCGTGGAATCGAACGTCGTGGGCCACTCGTGGCTGTGGCCGGCTGCAGCCGCGCATTTCGCGTATCTTTCAGACGCATCTCTCTCCCGTTCTCTCCTCGGGCCTGTGCAGCCTAAGGCTACGTACTACCATGGTCCTCGCAGTACAAAAGTTTTCGTTCGAATATAGGAGAATGGCTTTCTGATGAAAAAGAGTGATGGCGCTGAACATTATGTGATTTGCTCCCGAGAGTAAACGGTAAATGGTTATTTCTTTCTCAACGCACACGCACCCGACTATCGCCAGTTCCTTTACCTATTCACATCAGCTTTTCCCGTTTTCGCAGCTGTTATTTGAAATGTTATTTTCGAAGGTATAACCTACACTCTTTGCTCACAGCTCATCGGCTTCCAATATGCAGCAACGTGATATGACTCACGTCATTTCGTTTCGCCTCACTCATATAGCGGACAAATAGCCGTTATGGGTGCACAACTGGCGCAATACGTGTGACAGCTGTGTCGGGAGTCGTTTGCTTTTTGTTCTAAAGCCTTTCACTAATCTGTATGTACGTACAGACAAAATAAATATTACTACATTATTATTCATGTATAGAGTGTCAATGTGGATGCTTAAGGCAATGTCGTATACCTGCGATATGTCCGTCAGTTATACCTGACGGACAGGTTATACCTGAACGACATATTCGTCAGTGTCTTTTCTGCGCACTGGTATTATGAAGTGAACGTCAGGAGTGAACCGCAGGAGTATATTCAGTGTGAGTGTAAGCACTAACTCCCCGAGTGCAGAGTGGCCAAGCCAAATAATCTCTAGTTAACGTCCCTGCTTTTCTTGTTCACCCTTTCTGAAGCTCCATTATTTCCAAGACCTTCTCTCTAACCTACAAGCATAATGAAAGGTACTCAGGATACTACCCCAGCATACAACTCTACACACGTTATCTTTTCTTTGTGATGATTTTCAGAATATTGTACTTGCTCTGGCATACAAGTTACACAGACGTGCCAAGGGTATACATGTACCTTTCTACGCAGCTACGCTATCAGTGTGTCGTTGTGTTTCATCATTCCCGTAATTTCGTCTTGTTTTGAGTAAATGTCGACCTATTAACCATAGTCAATTTTACACTTGCACAACAGAAACAATAATTTGCATACGTAAGCACATATCTGGCAATGAAGTAGATGAAACTTAAGCAGCACTGACGTTTGCACTGTATCTAAACGGGACGTCAAAGCTTTTGACAGAGTAATTGCATATCTTGATAACTTTGTATTGAAAAAAAAAAACCTCGAAAAAAGTGTTCTAATAAGACCAATTTATGAAACATTGGCTTGTTCTGCGTGCAAAAGCCCCAAACAGTAAACAAGATTTTGAAGTTTATATAGTTCACCGATATCAATCTTGTAAGCATTTTGCTCAAACGCTATAACTATAAATTTGGCTGTCACTTGCTTCACTCAAAGTGAAACTTTTTCTTCCAAAATAGCTCTACTGACGTTTTCATCTGCCACCGTACCGTAGTACAAATTGACTTTATGCCTTTATTTTGCAACATATCATCTCTCTATCGTATAGAACACGAAGGTATAGGCGTGCCTGGCTGCCCTTGAGTTTTCTCAGCTAACTTCATCCCACGGCACTCGATTTCGCGTCTTAGCGGCTGTGAAGAAGAAAAAAAAAACAATCCATGTGAGTCAGCTAAAAGTCAATGCCCCTTCCTCTGTCAGTCCTTTTCTGCTAGACCTAAGAAAAAAATTAAAAGACATGTCTTAAGACGTCAAGAGAGAGTTCACGTGTCTATTCAAAAAGAGTTATATATATGTCAGAGTTGCATACGTGGCTAAACAAATAAAGAGCGAGAGGACTCTTTTTCTTCTTTTTTGTTCATTGAGCGTAGCATCGCGTACACCGCAGCCATGTCACTATCCCGGCGGAGTCATCTCACTCGAAGAAGATGGAGCCCTTCTTCCTCCTCCTCCTCCCGGTATTGATCAGGCGGCAGGCTAATCGCTAATGCATTACGGAATTGCTCTTAAGCTGTTCCCCATCCCGCGGAGAGGCGAGAATCGGTCCCCTGAAAGGTAGCCCGCGGGAGATGGATGGCACTGTAAGCCGCCGGCTGCAAGCAAACGCTCGCAAAGGACTGCAGCGGAGACGCGCCACCCTTCTGAGTCGATCGTCCCGAAGAGCGTCGGCACCCGCGCCACTCTGTGGGGGAAACGGAGGAGAGTGCGCAAAGGAATCGCGTCAGAGCGCCGGATCGTATTGTTGTGTGTGTGTGCGTACTGCGCGTGTCTGGCGCGGCGTGGAGACGTCGACGCCGACGTCTGGCGACGTTGACGAGCGCCACCCTTGCGGTCGCCAGGGTTGATTGCGCGTGTGGTGAAAGGTTTTGGCAGTGGTGGGCTCTACAGTGCGTGTCTGTGGATTGATTTATTGACAGAATAATTAATTGCGCCCGCATTCCTTTATTGCTATGCCCAGATAACATGCTTCTGTCTTTAAAATGCTTCGAAAGCACCGTCGACATTTGTTGAAACATTTAAAGTAAACAAGCGCATCCTGTGCAGAATGCTCTCGCGATCAACGATTCAACGCGTGGCAGCGCTACATACCCTCCAGCGCGCCATTAATTCCAAGACCCAATCCCTCCTCCTCACCGGGCCTTTCGGGCCTCCGCGTGACGCGCAGTACAAATATCCCTGACGCGCAGTACGAATATGCTGTGATTGGTCAAGTAAGTGCCTATACGACTTCCGGTTGTTCTGCAAGCAGCTGTCTGCGCTGCATGTTGTTGTTCGCCGTTTTCGTCCTTTCAAGGCGTGCGCGCAACACGAAGTCCATACCCGCACGATTTGTGTAGGCATGGGCCGCCACGGCAGCCGCGGTTCGCCAACAAGCAAGCTGTTAGTGGAGTCGACGGAGAGAAGGAGTCGCGGTGACCGGAAGTCGACGCTGTTTCGAGCAGCGCGTCAGCGATGACGTATGTCGCGGGACATTGGGAGGGGCGCCCGCGGCGAGAGGGCGAAGCTGCTTTGGGAAAGGATACCATGAAGGGTGGCGAAGGAAAGAGCGGAAGGAGTGATCGTCGCGGTTTTGATAATCAAACGTCTCTAACACTGCTATTACGGCACCGTTTCGGAGAACCCTCACACCTCCTTGTTCGTCGTACACTCCTGCACAATTTTCCCACCAAGACTGCATTTCGACCTTCGGGTAGTTTAGGGACCCAAAGAGCTCAGCACTTGGGCGCCTATTACTGCTATGAGCGTTCTTGCTACGGTGTGATCGGCGTAACCTATAGAGGGGACGAGGACGAAAGAGAGCGTTCATGCAGTCAGTACTATTGTCTATTTATGAAATGACGCTAGATTCTGCAGTCCAATAAAGTTCACGGCGCAGCTTCGGGCGAAAGGTAAGTGGGAATAAAAGAGGAGTCGTCAGCGTCACGAGCCAATGGTTTTCTTCCTCTGTCACGCGGGCTCTGCAGCTCCCCATTCTGCGCATGCACGGCTGGCACATGTGCTGCGGCTCACTCCGCTTGCCTCATGCCGGTGTTTTGCTTGGTTCGCGAAACTTGCAATGCATAAGGTGGCGTGCGTAACAGTCGACCGCTTGCAGTCTTTGAGGCAGTGTATGAAACGAATGTTACATTGCTACAACTACAGGTAGCCGAAACTCCAAACACAGCTGACGTTGCCCGAACACAAAGTTGTGCTCAGAATTCGCGTTAGGCGGTGTCGTAAACGTCGGTGAACTCTTTTTATTATCTTGTTTATGTTAGCGTTTTTATGTAGCGCCCGCCACTCCTTTTCACGGGCAATGTAACTCGTGCAAATCACAGGACCGAAAAAAATATTACGTATAACCATCACTTAGGCAGAGTTCATGTAAATCAGCCAAGCCATAAAACTTATCACGCAATCACGAAGTCTAGGCACTCAGTGACACGAAAAAAAATACAAAATACAGTACAGTTACTTAACCTTATAATTTACATAATGCGCAATCACACCATCACCGCAAATGCTGAAAATAACGCATATACACAACGCCCAGTAACGTAACAACACCCAAATTAACAATGTCTGATTGTAATATTTGATTTGTTTATATGGTAACTTTCACCTGAAGTAGTCCCGCAGCAGTTTTGTACTTTCTTCGAAACTTTCCCTCTCTTACGAATTTACCGATTGCAATCGATCTCAACCCTAGTTGAGCTCTCCGACTTCCATTTCTCCTGCTGCTCCTCCAGATATTTTCTGTTTTTGAAGGTTACTATATACCATGCAATGTAATGAATGAATGAATGAATGAATGAATGAATGAATGAATGAATGAATGAATGAAAATGATTGACTCATTCAATTGATTAGTCTCTATTTAATTATTTATTTATTCCTAACCACGAAGCAAAGCTGTGACCAGCTGTATTTATAGAGTTTTCGTCAGCAACTTCCGTGCTGACGTGCGTTATACAAAATATACCGGATAAATGCGCCCCAAGTTCATTTGGAATCGTTTGTCTTTAATTTCCCTGTCAAATGAAAGAATTGGAGGAGTTAACTTGTGAATTTGGGCTCGTAGTTACTGCACCTGCGACTATTGCGACATCGCCTGCCATTGCTGCTAAAACTGGACCACGTAAGGATTGGCATTTCGTATAGTTGATTACAGCACAAGGGACGGAGACAGTCACGAGGGGTGGAGAGGGCGGGGGAGGGGTTAGTCTTTCGGCAGCAGGACGCTGCGTTCGGACGTATCCCTTTGGTCAGGCCAAGATGTATACGTGCAGCGCTGACCTCGAACGAGATCCCACCCGAGCGAGACCCCATGGAGAGCGGCTCATCACTGGGGCCACTCGAATGCGCCTTGAAATGTGCCACGCCGTCATTTTCTCCCCGCATTAACTTTTCTTGCTGCGGCCGGCATGGAAAACCGTGAGTGCACGACGAGACGCTCACCGAGACAGTGACCCGCTAACGCCGCCGCCTGGCGGCGCAACCGGCAAACCGAGATGGCAGCGTCAACTTCCTCACGTTTCTTTCTGTTTTCCCTCGTGTACTTTTTTGCATCTCAGAATGGTACGTTGCAACTTTGTAACAATGTGCCTCTTTCTCTGGTTTTTTTTTTAATTTGCTCGTCTTAGACAGGATTTGTTTGTTTCTTTCCTTGATTGTTTTTTTTTTTGCAATGACATACCACGAGAATGATACATTGTAACGACGTACCTTTTTTTACTTCTCTTTCACTACTTCGTATTTTGTGCTTCAAACAGGTTGGAGTGCGACAAAAGCAAAAAATAAGAAAAAGGACGACGCACGACTTGAATGTCTGAGGATGTGGCGGTGTCGTGCAAGGAAGCGTGAGTAAACAGAGCAACGGAGAGGCCAAGAAGCATTTTTTCCCCTCTTTCATTCCTGCAGCTCCGTCTTCTTGTCTATTTCTCGTGCGTACTGTAAGCTACATAGCTGCTGCATACCTTGACTTTCCAAGAAGACTATATACTACTCATTCTATGAAGGGACATCTTGGCCTGTTAACGTTTTGTGTTACGTATGCGTAACAGCTAAATAAATTGTGATTGATGCGTACCCGCTATAGACTCACTGAAAAGATGTGATGTCTTTCGGCCAGAAGAAAAGTCGCCATGGCAATCCGCCTTCTTCAGTTTTTCAGTGCGGCCCTTTACCATTTTCGTGGAGTTTTCATAAGACCCGAAATGACTTATGAAGAAATGTTCCGCGACTTTTCGAAACTTTCAGGCTCTCTTATGCATTCACCTAAGACGATTCTCAGGTGAAAGCCACCTTTTTGCTCACAATCGGTGTATTTGATGCTGCCCCGTCGCCATACGATACCTTCCTGCACCTAACGTGGCCTCCAAGATTGCAGGCAGCTAGTGTGGTCGTAGACTTTAATACAATAATACCTATAGAGAGAGATCTGGTGCTGCGATCGTGTAACTCCATGGGAATTATGGGAAGTACAAGCTTCGAATTGAATAGGATTAGCTATCGAACTGTCTACAGACTTTTTTCTACAGTTTCAGTTTCGTTCTTCGCGCAGCGCGGGTAGTGGGGTGCGGTGAAAAGCACTGAGGCAGCGCCATTGTTGCTCAAAGAGGCGTAAGACCACTAGGTCTAAACTTCTCTGCGACGTTAAAGCTTTACGAGTCGTATATGACGTTTTAAACTATGCGTCGTCCATTCCCCGCTGCGCATATATGTAGCGTCTCATGCCAGTGCAGGATATTGCATCCAGTTCATGTTTTTTTATTCTCGAGCGCGTCTTGCCTAAACTCGTTTTAAATCGACTGCAAAACGATGACGAAGCTAAGTAGACGCACTGTCACGCTCCGCTGACTCGACTTCACAACAGAACCAGAGGTGCGTTGGAGGCAGACCGCTTGGACAGACACACCTAGCATCGCAGAAGACGAAAGGATAAGTGTTTGTTACCTAATATTGTATTGTTATTTCCATAAATAGGTAATGCGTACTTTCGAAACAAAAACAAGCATGCTTGTTTTCGAGTGTAAAAAATAATTCATTAAATCTTGATGCCAAATATGGAATGCCGTGGCAGAACAATGTGTACGCTGATGGTTAAATTTGCCCAGGTTTCACTTTTGCTGCCTCGTCAGGAAAGCTTTTTGTTATAAAGTTTCCGTGCTAGAAAATGAAGCACGTTTTCATCAAATATAAGTTCATATCATTTGGGGAAAAAGCGTCGCGAATCTCAAAAACGTAATCCATCTGAAGCGGATCCGAAGCCTGTACTTCCCGTAATTCCCATGTGAGTACAAGCACCGCTGAAGGAGCCCGCGTAGACACTAGCACCAGATCTCTCTCTAGGTATTGTTGCATGAAACTGTTTGGGTCTAGTTTAGCATGGCCTCCACGATTGGCAAACCTTCAACCAAGCTACGATGTCATGCAATGACGTTAACATGCCACGTTAAGTCATAATGCATAATGACGTCTCAAATCCACCTTGTCCACGATGCCGTGGCGTAGGCGCCATTCCCTAGCGGAAATGTAGCGAAACGCCTTCTGGTCTCGGAGGCCAATGCCAGTTCTCCCGGCCTCTACGAAAACTCCAACAAAACGCCTGAGGGCAGCACAGGAAAATCGAAAATGAGGAGTCTGGATATCTGTCACATCGCGAGGTGATGTCGTTGAGTGAAGTTGTTTGCATAATTTGTGCTGTCCGGACGCCACGGGATGCCGAAGGTCAATTTTCACGTTTGGTGAGGCTTCTAAGCCTTGGAAGTGTGGCAGCTTGGGCTAGTTGGTATGGCATGGCGATAGTTATAGCGCGAGAACAAAACGACGACACAAAGACAAGAAGGACACGAAGCGCTCGTGTCTTTCGTGTCCTTCTTGTCTCTGTGTCGTCGTTTTGCTCTCGCGCTATAACTATCGTCATGCTTCTAAGGCCTTCGCCATAATAATAACCTATGGGACTTTACGCCATAGAAGCCACGATGCGAGGGATGTCATAGTGCAGCACTCCGGAAATTTTGCCCATCTGGTGCTCTTTAAGGTGGCACTTGATCCAAGTACACGCCGCTCTAGCATTTCGCCTTCATCAACATGCGGCCGCCGTGGCTGGGATTCGATACCGTTACACCACCGCAACCGCCGAAACGGATCATGTCATAATTGGTCGACTTCAATTATATTAGCTACAAATAACGATTCTCCTAGATGTTGTAAAAGAGGAGCATGATTTCCGGGTACATGAAGTATTGTTGCATGCTACTGTGAAAGAATAACACGGAGGCAACCAACTCAACATCGGCTAAACATGCTGATTATGAATAACGAATGTATTTGTTAATTTTCATTTTTCAGAAACCTTTTTTCCTTGCAACACATTCATCCTTTAGCATTGAAAAGACGCAGGGTGCTGCATATGCATATGTGCCGGCTTCACCATCCACTCTATGGTATACGAGCCAAGTGCTGCTAGTTTGGTTCGCGTAAGCAAAACGCGGTTGTTGAGACGTTACAGCGCGTACCCAATGTCGACGGGTTTGTTCAGGTGCTGTTCAGAACATTCTCTGCGTGTTTAGGGTGCCACTGGCACTTGTCTTTTGTGCCTTCAGGTACACTCTAAATCTGTAGCAACGGGTGCTCTGGCTTTCCCGGTGTTCCATTCGGACGGCTTCGCGTCTGACAAAAGTTTTCTCTCGCCAACGTTGCCCGCTTTGATTCAATCCCCGACCGCTGAAAGAGGAGCAAGAATGAAAAACTGAAATAAACAAGTTCGATTCGTCCATGCTCCCTTTAGAAAACTTTTCGGAGCGAGTGGAATGTACAGAGCGAGCGTCAGGCGCGGCGTGAGGAAGTTCTGGCTTGCCTGCTTTTTTTTAATGCTTCTTTCTTGCTTTTCCCGTCTCCTGCACCAACGTCAAAGGAAGCAGAGAATGCGCGGGCTCGACCGCAGCAAAGTCGCGGGAAGAGTGACAAGCAGGCGCCAGGGAGCCATGGGCCTGCGCCCGTGGAGCGCGATGTAAATAAAGACAAGCGAAACAAAAAAGGCCCTGGGCGCCACGGCCGAACAAAGACGGCAAAAGTAGCGTTGGCCGACGCGGAGCCGAAGAAGAAACAGCAAGCAAGCCAGCGTCCCACTGCTATTCTGCAGAGCCTCCGCACAGCGACGGGAACGTTCTTCCCTTAACGTTCGTCCGTGTGTGCACGTCAGACCGCCGTCAACACGTACGCACAGACACACACGCACGCGCACACACTTGACGAGTGTTTATCTGCCGGTCGCGCGAAGTAACGCAAGAGCAGAGACGACGTAGCCGCCAGCGTCGGGCCGTGCGGCGGCGCAACTCCCTTCCAGCCGAACGGGCGGGAAGAGCGCGCCAGCTATGGCGGGCGACGGAAACAACAACTAAGTAAGCAGCGCGCTCTCGCCGAAGCCGCGCCGCTCGCCACACGCACGCACAGCACACCCGAACAACCACACTGCCGCCGCCGGCATTCCATCCCGGGCCGGGGCTATTCGTTTTCCGGAGCGCTGTTGCCGTCGCGCCCCCGGCTCACCGTTTTCTTCCCTTCTCTCGGCGCTGCAAACATTCGAGGTATGTATATGCCGTATCGATTTGTTGATATCCGAACCCACTCTGAGGAAAAAGCCGTCCGTCGTTTGTTCTCTCTACGTTTCATTAAAATAGCTCCTACCATCCCGTCCCTCCCCAACAACCTTTTCTACTTCCCAGCAAACCCCCTTCTACTTTCCTACTCCCTTTCGTGTCGTGGCCAATTTCGGAATGTCTCCCTCGCTGAGTTTTTCTTTTCTTCCTTTCTTGGTCTTCCCGATTCTTCCTCGCTCGACTGTCGCGCCCACCCTTTCTCCTTCCGCGGTCTCACCACCACACCTCTTCATTTTTCCTCTTGTTTTTTGTCCTCGCCAAACAGTGATGAAGGAAGGTGCAACGGCGACTCACTCGCAGAGGGCGAAGTGGGCGCGCCCTCCTCGCTCAAATCCCGTCCTCCATTTGATGGGAGAGGGTCGCGTTTTACCCATTTTTACATTTATTCGGAAGTTTTTTCTCATTCATGTACAGCGGCTCACCGTCGTTCTCTCGCTCTCTCTTTCCTTCATTTCATCTTTATTTCTTTATACGCGAACACAGTGTGCTTTATCTCTCGGTTCCTGTATCTCCCCGTTTAATTTGCAGCCTATTGTTTCCCCTTTTCTCCTTCGGCCCTTCGTTCCTCTTTCGTCGGATCCTTTTAATCGTATCCCTCTGCGCCAGGTTCCTTACCGCCGCGTGCTATCTTCGCTTACTCCAGTAGTTCTTTTCTTCCTTACTCCCTCCCCCCCCTTTTTTTTGGACTCCTTCCAGACAGCGAGTTTCGGGAGGATCGCTGTTGTGTTCCCTATTCCTCTTGCACCATCAGTTCGTTCTCCTTCGTGCACACTTTTTCTTTGTGCCTTCCTACGTCTATATATATAGTGTGGATGCTGTAGGGAAAAAAGGAAAGTCCCGACTAAATGCATGTACGTAGCGAGAGAAAACGAGTTGTAAGGTTTTTGCCGAGATTGCTACGCTATCCCTAAAGCACGGCATAGCGACCCACTGTTCTTGACAGATGAAACGCACAACGCGAGAGCGGCGCGGGAACTCTCAGTCGCTGCTCTGGTTTCCTTCGTTATACACGCTCTTCTAAGCGCCCGTACCTCTCTCTTTTTTTTCCCCTAGCTTTGTCTTCCGCACCCTTCACCGACCGGTGTTGTTGTGGCGGCGGAGGGTTGTTTCAAGTTTTTCGGGACTGGCGTTCTTGTTTCGCATGCCCCCTCCCACGTGCATAGGTTTGACATGTGATATATCGCTCACTGCACTTTACGCTGCGGCATTCTTTCGTAACGCCCTTCCCTCAGTTCTGATTCTTTTCTGTTTTGTGTGCGAGTGTGCGCGCGCTATGATTTAAGTTTCGCTCACGGAATGTGTCTGGTACACCATTGGTATGAGAACGAACTCTCCCGCGTTACCGGTGGTGTTTAATTTATGCACGCGCGCCACGGTTAGCCTAATGTCAAGTTACCACTTTTCATCATGTCGCGTCTGCAAATACGCCCGTATAGGCGTACTTGTTGTTCGCGAGAGCGACTTAAAGACGGGCTCTGCGCTGTTGAATACCGTTTCATCGTGGTTACTACTTATGACGACTGTCGGTCTGTGAGAGCGTTGAAAGGAAAAGATAAAACATATTAAAAGAAACCGCCAGGCCTGTTCGGAACGCGCAGCATAGTCACAGCGAAAGCTGGAAGACCGGCCTTTCAGAGCCTTTTTAAGCACAATTTGGGTAAACGATGCAAACACACTTGCACGGTACCCACTACGCCATAAATCGTCATAGTTTTTGTGCAGGCATTCCCTACAGCATCTTTCTAAATTCTTTGGTGATTTGTAATACCCGCTGCGCACTTGGAAGGGATTTGGGAAATTTTTCGATTCTGTGGCGGTCGACAATTCAAAATTATGCTTAGCGCTATGGTAATGGGCTTGTACCATTCGACGACCCACTCGATACGCAATTCGTTTTGTGTGACATCTGCCTGTTGCTTAGCTGTTTTAAACGCTTTATTGCACACATTAATGCGACATCTTTCCCGACATGAAACTTGCCTATGGGGTCAGTCTGCCACGGAGTTTCAAGCACTGGCGTAGCTCAGTGTTAGAATACTGGGCTGGCACGCAGGAGACTCGGGTTTGAATCCCATTGTGTCCTTGGTGTTTTTATTTAGTTTTTTTTCTTGCTTTGCGCGATGGTCGTTGCGGACACCGGTGGCGGACAACTACGGCGCACGCAATCCGTGTTGTGATCTCATAACAGCTTTCGCTGCAAAAGAACACCGCAGTGGGTGCGGGTTCCAGTTTACGGCCCGCGTCCTCTCAAGCCACACCGAAGTAATATACTCTCCCAAATATCAAGCATGTCATTCATTTCTTGACTTCTGTGGGAGTTTTTTCATTCCTACGTAAACACGTAGAATAATGACACCGCCAATATCATGCCGCTTGCGTAGCATTTTATCAATGTTATTAAGATACGCATAATATACATTGCACTGATTACGTATAAGAGCTCTATACAAACGTACAACGGAAATGAGATATGCAGCTGATCCATACCATAAAAGCGTACGAGTTTAGTTGACATAGTCGCACCAGTCGGGAAATCCAACGAACCTCGCTAAAGGAAACGACTTGTTCCACGTCTCACCATCTTGATTTCTAGTAGGTACGTGGGCACCTTCGTCAGCTGTATACAGGTTTTGGGTTATCTATGCTTTTATTCCATATTTTGTTTCATAGTATACATGGCACTTGACAGATGGTTCCGAAAATCTGGTCATCTAACTTTCAATGTTAACGGTCGTCAAAGCTGGCTTCACAGCACTAGTTTATTTTAAAAGGAGAAGACAACTTCAGGTATACAGGATCGCTTCATTGGAACTGTATACGCTTGCGTTTGTATGTGAATAAGACAAGTTAGTATACGGCATAGACCATCAAGTGTTAAAAGCATAGATAAGTATCTAATAAAATGAATATTGGCCGGCATGCATTTTGCGACCTCTGTGTTCTGAGAGCGGTTGTCAAACGACAGCCAAGTTATAGTAGTGTCGAGTTACGGCTACCTAAGAGGGTTGGATATACTTCGAGGATCATTTATTGAACGAGTTTGCAAATAGGCATGTATGATGTGGCGTAGAGAGGGTCGATTGACTTTCATCTCCTGGGTTCTTTAATTGTACACGTGAAATCCATTTGGGATAATTTTAGCATTTCCATCGCACTGGGAAGCTGCCGCGGATGCTTGACTAGTGATTTCATGTTCATCATCGCAGTGCCGCGTCCACGAATATGCCAATGAAGTGTTCACTGGGTTTAGAGGATACGCAGAATGATTTAGGTAATGTATAGTCAGCTGGTTGGACTGATTGTTGAAAACAGTATTAACTTTTCGATGGAGGTGACCTTAATGGGGGTTCCGTTGGCTGCCTCCAAACACTCCTGGCCCCAGTTAAATCGGAGTTCACATACACGAAAGAGTTATTTTGCATTAGAAATGCTCGCAAGGATGAACTGCGAGCCAATCGTTATACTGGAGAAGGCAGGCTGCTGCCAAGAGCAAACAGCACATGTAAAGTAAACAGCTTCGTGAATTTGGCCTCAGTTCTTCTGTTGAGCATAGCGCGCTAGAATTTGGAGAATAGATTTCAGTCATTACGCACACATACGGATATTTATTCACTTCGTTCATTGCTAATACATATAGGAATTGCTGCCGTATTTATTTTCGCATTCTGTGCAAGTCGTCAACCGCGTATAGTTCGTTCATGCGTGCAGGGCGACACGTTTCCTGTAGATATGGGCTTTTTATTCACAATATTGCATGTAGTTTGATGTACGCCTCATCGCAGCACCTCATAAACGAGTAAAAATGTGACAAGTAAGAAAGGAGGTTTTATTATACGTCTGATCTTGACGTCTACGATATGCATTCCTTTAGGAACACATAGAAGTGGTACCCCTTGGCGTCCTATACATTGTTATCATTTTACGCAGTCATTACGAAAACTGGCATATTTAACGCTACAACTGCACGAGATACAACCCACTGCATTGCATTTATTTTCTTTTCAAACGATATTATGAAAGCGTCATTTGGCCCCGCCGCTGTGGTCTAGTGGCTAAGGTACTCGACTGCTGACCCGCAGGTCGCGGGTTCGAATCCCGGCTGCGGCGGCTGCATTTTTGATGGAGGTGGAAATGTTGTAGGCCCATGTGCTCAGATTCGGGTGCATGTTAAAGAACCCCAGGTGGTCGAAATTTCCAGAGTCCTCCACTACGGCGTCTCTCATAATCATATGGTGGTTTTGGGACGTTAAACCCCACGTATCAATCAATCAATCAATCAATCAGAAAAGTGTCACTTGGACGGGTCTTTGTAACAAATAGGGAAAACTCGTGCTCATCTGTATTCTCCTCACACTTCGTAATGGACCTTTCTCACGGGCGTCATGTGCGCATACGCACCGGAAACACTTTGACGGCGCCACCCCGAAACATTTTCGCTGGCTCGTGAAATCCGCAACCTGCCGGCGCGCCATCTCAGAGGCCATGGATGCGAAGGAACGCACAAGCTCTCACGCTGTCGTCTGGACTGGAAAGCCGAAAAAATTCTTTCAAGCGACAGCGTGAAAGAGCTCGTTTCGCAGAAAATGCGGCGTCGGCGTCTGCGTCGTTGGTTGTCAGCGAAAACATCATGATCTTGTGCGTGATCGAAAAATGGAGAATGATGCAAATAAAATAAATAATGAAAAAAAATCACAGAACCACGCGTCTGCTAGTGAACTTAGTGAAAATAACTTCCTCTGCTGGGCAATGCAGTGAAAGCAACTTTCGTGCTTTGCAAACGCACGCATCCTGTACTCATGATTCACATACAACCAGACATATTGCAGTAATAATGCGTGGTACAAGCATGCATTGCCATCGGGTGAAAAAACATGTGATTATCATAAAGACTTCATTGTTTAAAACCAGTCACCCGCTGCAAAAGACAACACACGTTACTGCGCCTATTCCCCTAATTGGGTGCACATAGGATATTCGGAAAGATTTCATTCACTAAGTGTTACAAGTACGCACTAGGGACAGGATGTCGCTATCCCTTCAACTCTTAAAGGCGAGGACGAAGGGTCCCCCAATCTTTGTCTAGCGACACTGTATACCTATCGTGAAAAAGGTCAGTTATAAAAACAAAAAAAAAAAAAAAAACCTGCGACTGACGTTTTTTGAATACATTTGTACATTCAATAACGTGTAAAACAGGATTGCGCAACGTACGTCTGACAAGTCTGCGTAAAAATATAGAATAGTTAGCTTGCGTACCATTTAAAAAAAAGGAACAAAAATTAATGATTCTTCGAACCCGAGTAGTGTCACATAACTTCACTAGATTGGACCGCACAAAAGACTTCAGGCGCCCCTGTCGCAACGTACCGCGGCGGCGTTTGTCATTTGCGTGCGGTATAATTTTCCTGTTCGACCTTTCACTCTACCATCGCCGTGTAAGTGTACTAAATGCATTAAGACCGCTTCTCGTCACCCGCTCGTCACGACTTCTCTTCGACGTCACTCGATCATGTACATGTACGCAGACGCGCCATTGGGTGAATTATTATTCGCGCTTATCCTTCCTCCCGTTCGCTGCACAGGGATGGTCGGCATGCATGGCGCTCCGAATCTTCTTGAAGCGCGTCCCCTCCCCGCCGGCAACGGTGGGTACCGCTCGAGACGCGCGCATGATGAATGGCTGTTCGAAACGTTTCCCGGGCCGGCTCTCGGTGGATGATAAAAGGACTCGCTGCGGCTGCCTGCGCGAGGAGGCGAGCGACTGCCCTGGAAAATGTTGCGCCCGTGCAGTAATAACACGAACCAAAAAAGAAATGGTTCCTCTGAAAAAAAAGTAAAGAGGTGGAAAGAGGGACAGAAAAAGAAAGAAAGAAACTGGGACTGCGCGCTGTGCTGGCGCAGGACACAAAGCAAGGGCCGTGTGGCGGGAACAGGGAACCCCGCCGCTGCATAGTCTGCGGTGATCGTTCCCCCCTTCTTCTTCCTCGCTTCCTAGCCCTCGTGCTCTTCCTCGCCCTCCTCGGTCACCTGGTGTCGAAGCTCGCTGACGAACGTTGGAACCCTGCGTGACGGGAGCAGTTGTAACACCGCGCCATAGTGCAGTGGCCGACGCACTCACTTGGATCCCCGTATAATCCCTCCTCCAAACAAGATGCATCAATGTTCAACAGGCCGGCGAACGGGAAAAAAATGAACACGAAAGCGAGGAAATGTGTAAGAAAGAAAGCGAAAAAGAAGAGAGCAGAGTGCGTTCCCATCAACGCGGTCTTCTTTCAGCGACGCTTCCTTTGTTGCAGGTCCCGAAATTTTGTGTCTGATTCGGTTTTCTCTGTGACGTGTTCGCATAGCATGCGTGCACCACGAGTTTGAAAGAAGTAGAAAAGGCTGAAGGTGGATGGAGGGAACGTGAGTTCAAGCCATGGTTCAAGCGCGACTGGAGAGGGTGAGGCCCCTTATGAAAACCGCGAAGCAGGATTATGCTAACTGGCATTGTCGACAGCGTACGGCTGTGCACTGTACTTCGTCGGCCAGACGCTCGAAAAATCAGAAAGGCCGCCAGGTCTCCTCTCGACCCTCTAAGCGTGCGGCGCGAGCCAGAGGCAAATGGTGTGTGGACCTTGCGCAAACAGCTCTCGGCCGATCCGCGCTGACTGATTGCGCCGGGAGACTCGCGAGCTCGGGCTGATTTCTGACGGGCGTGTTTGCCCAAGTCGAGCCCCGGGTGGCGCGAGCTCTCCAGGGGTTGTGTGTCGTTGTGCCGCGCTCTGGAGCTCGAGCCATACGTTCGCATGCCTCGCGGTCAGCTGTGGAAACGGTCGCGCGCCACCCACGATGCCTGCACAAACACGCCCAACGAAGGTCAAGGTCCCATCCTCCCCTCCTCGATGCTGTGCGTGACGGTTAAAGAGCGCAGATATGCCAAGCAGACATTTCCTGAGGGATTCTGCAGAAGAGTGATCCCGTGGATCAGAGCGGCTGAATCGAGAGTAACGGAAATCTTTGCTTGAATGTTGGGACTCGCGCTCGATGAGACGAAGAGAAACACGAGCAGAAGCATGGTATATGTGGATGGGGGCTGACTATACACTAAGATAGTGAAGACTTCATTACAGCAAGGTTACATTTGCATTGTATAAATATGAATCCCATTGTTCCGCGAGTTCTACCTCCACATTTCATGCCCCATCCTTTTCCTATTGGCACTTTCACGATAGGTTTGTAGGCTAAATAGTTCACAAATATCAATGAACCACAATGTCGTATGTTGTCGGTGAAAGTGACTAAGCAAACTTGCTTATCACAAATTAAGAGTGAAATGCTTCTGAATTCCTCCCTAGAATGTTTGTAGCCTACAGTGGATGTTATACAATGCATACATGCTCTGAATGTTAGGATGCGAAAGGAGTGCATGCGCTGAAGAAGCCAAGGGCTTGAGTGGATGGTGGATGGGCTTGTCGTGTTGAACATCGATCGAGCAAAAAAATTAAGTCAATTCACCGACGTTTCGACAAGGAGAACTCTTTATTTTCTGACAAAGGAAAAATTTGCTTTTCGAAAACTTCGTTCAAGTGCTATGTTTTAATCGACTATATCTTGATTAGACGTGCGCGCGCTGCTGATAATTTAATTATTTTGATCGGGCGAGAGCGCCAGTGCTTTGACTACCTGAAAGTAACAGAATTCAGGACCAATATAATCACTGCGCGGTCTGCATGACAATGCCTGGTGTTATAGGCAAAAGTTCAGCAACCTGATGTCATTACGTCTTCTTAACGCGAAGTGCCCGGGGCGTCTTGGTTACTCCAAACGTAACGGCCAAGTTTACTGTGGAAATAATTATTATCATATAGTCAGCATCCGTTCAGCATTATGGAAGAACATGCCGTGAATTTCAAAGGTGTCAAACACCACCTCTAAAAACTGCCAGCCTTTTCCAGTTCATAAACCCACCTGCAACATTGTTTAAACAAGATGGAACTTAATCATTTGACTATACCTTAATGTAACAGAAGAACTCTGGAATCACAGGTGTTTTCGAATATTTCATTAACAATGACTGTCATGTCAATTTTAGGCGGTTATGTAGGTTCACTACTCGGCAAGCAATTCTTTAATAGACTGCTCATCGCAGATGCCTGCCCTGTATACAACCCTCATGCGCATACAGTCGAAGTCTTGAGTGAGTGGCAACATGTATTTCTCCCACTATTTTCCTTATATAGTGCTGTATATGTCGCCGCAACTTCTGCATAACCGTACTGATTATCTTGAGCCCAAAAAACTGTCTAGAAGCGTTAAAGCCGTGTACACGTCTCAACGCGAGCAGCATAGTCGCATTCAGGTGAATTCAGTATTCAAGCTACAAAAAGTCAATTATACAGTATAATGATTGTTCTAGAATGCTTTTTGTTGCGGGAAGACTCCATTGCGACGTGCGTGCAGTAACTGAACGTTTCCTTTGAAACCTCTGAATTCCCCAATACGGTGACTGTAGAGATATTCCTTCAGCTTGGCTCGTATAATTACCTTAAGGCTGCAGTTGCACAAATTAGTATAGCTATAATGTCTCTGCCTTTCTCGTATGTAAGCCTCTGCTCAAGACCGACCAATGTTTATGGCAGTTAACATATATATAGTAGAAGGGAGAACCGCTGAAGGCGTGCGAAAGCTAATTGAATGAGTACGGAGTTTCTGACTTATTCCAGTAAATAAATTTACTATATACATGTATACCATACGAGTTCACGAATGATGATGTGCTTGGCTATATTGATTTGGCGTTTGCAAAAGCGGTTTGTCGGCTCATTAATAAACAATTATTTGATAAGGTAAGATGAAATGCATGCCCCCCTTCATATAGATCTACTTCTCGTCAGTGACATTACGTCGACGATACTGTCGTATCAACCAAGCAAGTATACTTCAATAGCGCGTTAGAAAACAGAAACCGAAAAAAAAAAAAACTGCATTTTCCTAATCAGGCCACGAAACTGAGTGGGCATGTCTGGCGTCTCTTTTTTTCCTTAATTTTCACCTTATCGTCTTTGAGGGAACCCCGCGCATTGATTGCCACGCCGAAAATAGCATGACGTGTACATCCATGTGCCTTCTTTGCGGCTGCTGTTGTCTGCAAGCTGTGCCCTCGAGTCTTCACTGATCCCCCGCTTCTTGCCGGGGAGCCTACCGTTTTTCACTTAGGTTACATCGTCGCTGGACGAACCCTTTCTAAGCTTGATGGTCACAGCTGCGACCGTAGTTAGCCGCACCTGAGGACAGGCAGGAAAAGGCTTGAGGGGAGCATCGTTAATTCGCTACCACTGATGCAATCCTGAGAGCTATAGGGACACCTCTGCGAATGCGGTGTCTTCACCGCGAGCGCCAGTAGCAGAGCGACACCAAGAGAGTTCTCAGAAAGTCTCGTTCCTATAACATCCTAGAAACTCGGGCTCAACAACAAGCGTTGTTGGCGGAGTTGCAATGGTGACAGCGAAGAAGGAATCGAGAGGTCTCTTTCTCCTTCTCCTCCTTGTTCACAGGAGCCAGCGGTCCGCTGCGGACGGGAGTCTCTGAGGCCTGTTTTTCATCGGCGGCCGACGGATGTCGGTCTGATAATTCTGGCTGGGGCTGCATGCCCCCACCATGCAAACCTTAGTTCCCTCCAAAAGGGAGGCCGACAGCGCTGGCTGGCAGACATGCAGCCAGGAAGACGACGAACACGGGAAGAATGGAGCGTCGCCCTCTTCGCTTTCCCCTTCTGCTCGCTGCCGCCATTCGCCGCTCGGCTGCGGCACTGCAGCCGTGTCTCTCCTGCGCGCTTGCAGCCATGCCTGCCACGGATTGCCACCGCCGTACCGAGGCGACGGTGGTGGGTGTAGCAGCGGCGGGCCGACCGAGCCGACCCACCTCTTCTTGTCTGCAGCCGGGGTTGGGAGAGAACGGCATCCGTCCAGTCCATTGGCCCATTCATCATCGCGAGACGCGTGAGCGGGGAGCAATTCATCCTGCTGCGGCAGGGGCGCGGACGCAGCTGATGCGCCTGTTCCTTGCTTCTTGTAGCTTCTTGTGGCCCCGCGAGAATGGCTGGCGTGGCATTCCCGCCGCACGGGGCCTCTCTCCCTGCGCTCTTGTCCTCACCGCTCGCTCTCCGGGGATTATCATAATTATCGGCCAGCGGTGCGGGAGAAAGCTGCGCAGCGAGACAGGCAAGCAGACGCGCGGTTGAGGCGTGCGTGCTCGCGGCTTTGGGGACGTCTGGGCTGTGCATGTGCGATGAGTGCGCTAATGATGGGGCGCTTTCTTTGTTTACCGCGAAGGTCCTCTCTCTCTAGCCTTCTCGTCCCCGAATGCCAAAACTTTTCCATTTAGCCGCGTCCGGCATATATTCATGTTCGTCTGCTCGGCGCCCAGGAGTTTGCTCCGGTGGTCGGCTCGTCACCTGAGCATGCCGGCGGGGGTTTCGAAGAACACGCCTGCGGTTGTTACTCGCTGCCTGCTGAGTTTTGTTTGCTGGATGAACGTGAAGGAGCCCCCAAGACGAACGAATTATTCCGCGCGCTCTGCTGGCAGCGAGTGCTTATGACTACCTGCGAACCCTCGTGGACATGCGTGCGTAAACAGAACAAGCAGCTGCGCTGTTCATCACTGCCGGCCTGCTCAGGTTTCCAGGAAGAACATGCCGTGAGAAAGAGTGATTGCTGGGCGGCTGATGTGCGCGCATATTAGAAATGGTGTGCCAGAAGAGACGCTCCCGACCGGGTTGCAGAAATTAGGTGCCTTTTCTCATCTTCTAGCCTCTACCACCAGAAGAGACGCTGGCTTTTTATTCTTTTTTTCCTGTTATTTTCCACGAAATATATAAAATAAGTTGCATTACCTGTCTTTAGAGCGTTTCTTGCGTCGATTCAAGCAAAGACAGAAACAAGAGACCGCTAACAGCTCTACCATGCTGAGTGGAGCTTCAAGGACACTGAGTCTGGGTTGCTTACAAAGCTGCTATGAATTATTGTTGTCTCCTTTCCGGCATTCATAATTCCGAACGAATGTTCGGTTAGTTGGCACAGTTTGCTGTTTTAAACATTGCCCGCGAAAGCTATAAAGAACTCAAATTTCGGAATACCGGTCGAGTTTGCTGTGTCGGCGGGACAACGTGTGCTAATTATATAGCGTATGGGCACGGGATGGGCATGAGAAATTCAGTTGGTTTCTTTGGGGACAACGCCACTGAAGAGCTGTGAGTTTGTCGGTTGGGACTTCGTCTATTTGTAGCTTGTTCTGACAGAGGACACTGCCTGATACACAAGTTTATGGGTGGCGAACCGCAAAGTGACATGGACGTGCAATACAACCTCTGCCTTTATAATTATATTAGCTTGGCGCAGGTGCGAGGTCGCAGCATCGTGCTTGTTGGAGGCGGATACCCGATGATGTGCATGCTTTGCGAGGCTGTGGAGAGACATGTGGTACGAGCACCTTTCAGTGGCCTTCCAAAGATGATTGACGCTATTTTCGGCCATCACTGGTAGTCCTGATTTTTTCGAGCTGATGGAGAACAAAAACCGCCTTAGCGAAGACGTTGGGTCGTGCGTCGTACTTTGTCGAGAGATGTCGACGAAGCGATGCGTCGGACTACACATTTCAAAAGGACGTACCCCCTCCCCCCCCCCCCCCCCTCCAGTCCTGTTCCTTCCTTCGCGCCCACCTCCACAGCACCACCGACCGAGACAAAAAAAAAAGCGTGCCTTTGGCACAGCCGTTGCAACGGGCCGTGGTGGACACCAGAAAGAAGCGTCGTCGGCGACGTCGAAGGAAAACATCCGTTGCTATGACAACCTCGAAGACTAATCGATTTCGAGGTGGGGCGGGGGGAAAATTATTATGATTGTGTTGAAGGCCCTTTTCTTCTTGGCACGTTTCCCTTCCTCTTTTTGTGCGTGTGTCCGTCTCCTTGTCCGTTATTTTTTGTGTTTTTGTTTCATCTTCTCGGCTCTCTTCGCCTTTCAACCGGGGATGAAATGCGCGGCCAAGAGAAAAAGCCCGCGGGCGCACAACCAAACAGGCAGCGCCAAACAGAAAAAAGAAAGCAAGCAAGTATAGAAGGCAAAGAAAACCTCGAAAGAAGCGAACAAGTGTGAGACGGCGAGTGACGCTGGATTTCAGCTACACAAGGCAAAACCGAGATGTTTTATTTATTATTTTTTTTCACTACACTCCGCAGTTCATGCGCATCGAAGGCACGAAGCTAAACAGCAGGAAAACTTGGACGAGTGTCTCTTTCAAATAAAGTTTTCGTTCGATCGAGCCTTTTATGGCTGTTTACGAGTTTTCAAGGCTTGTCTTTTTCGGCGGAATGCGCGTGTGCCTTGCTCGGACGCATCGTTTTGCCAGAATTTTTTTTTGTTGCTGTTTTTTTTTCTGGTGTTCTTCTCTCGCCTTGGCAGTCTTTTCATTCACTCTCACTCGACTGTCTGTCGGAACTTTTCGGGGGCCTCGGATCAGCGGTGTCGCAGCCGAAATTTTCTAGCCGTTTTGTATTCTCTTGGCCCGCGCGTTTTCATTCTACATGCATGCGCGCTTCGGTGGGTGAGACCGCGTGAGAAGCACCGCCGCTGCTCCCGCGATTAGCGCGGCGTTAATGGAAAACGCTCTTTTGTGCCACGCCGCAATTTGTTTTCTCGCAAGTTATAAAGAGGTACATTGATTGCTCTTATTTTTTTTTTTTGCTATTTGTCTCTCTGTTTTCGCTCGCTTTCCCTTTGAGTTCGCCAGGTTACCACCCACGTATGTCTCGCCACAGGAGTTCTTCGACGTCTGAGTAATGCTGTGTGCGTGCCCTGTGCCGCTGAGCGTACGCTTTTAGTGGTTTAGGTTTTCCAATTGCGATTCAATGGCCGCTATCAGAGCCCGAGCTAGCACGCCGTCCGTTATTGATTTAACCGTTTGTGTACAAATCGTGCAGATTGTATTTATCATTGTACGTCATGTCGTACCACAGTGCACTATATATGTAAAGCAAATACATAGAAGTGTGATCTGCGGATTCCACTTTTGTCGTATGTATACCTCGCAATCGAAGTTCGAGACAAACTTAGTAATACTTTCGACAGATCTCTCCTTAAGTTCGTTGTTGCCCACAATAACCTCACACACTATTCAATTTCGTAGAGTAGAAGTGATGAATTTCGCCTCAACTCACCACCTGCGATTCACTAATTGATTGATTGAAATGTGGAGTTTAACGTCCCGAAACCACCATATAATTATATATTAGAGACGCCGTAGTGGAGGACTCCGGAAATTTCGACCACCTGGGGTTCTTCAACGTGCACCCAAATCTGAGCACACGGGCCTACAACATTCCCGCCTCCATCGAAAATGCAGCCGCCGCAGCCGGGATTCGATCCCGCGACCTGCGAGTCAGCAGCCGAGTACCTTAGCCACTAGACCACCGCGGCGGGGCATCTGCAATTCACTGGTTATGCCCATTTTACCCTGGTGCTTAACATATACAGCTGTTCATATCACCTGACTTCCACACACCTAACCGTCGTTAAATAGTTACACTTGTACTTGCTTGACGAATGTCTGCCATGGTGGTGTTGTGGATATATGGTTCTCGCCTACTAACCCGTAGGTCGCGGGTTCGCCCCGGCGACGGCGGTCGTGTTTTGATGGAGGCGAAATGCTATAGAAGCAAATGTACTGTGCTACGTCAGTGCACCTTTAAGAAAACCAGACGGCCAAAATTTCCTGAGTCCCCCCCCCCCCCGGTGCCTCGTAACCATATCCTGGTTTTGGCGCATAAAACCCCACATAGTATAGATTCGCTTGACGCAAAGTAATCTGATTATTTGCAACAATTAAAGCTGCGAATACTAATACGCATTACTAAGTGAGCATACAGTGACCCTTCAGCAATTCGTACAGAAGCCTGCATGGATCTGTATTGTACATATTTAAAAATTCTCTCGCATATCTCTGATCAGCCGTTAGAGTCAGATGACTTTACTCTCAAGCCATCTTACCATTTACGGTACTTAGATATTTGTACTATACGCACTGACTTACGCGAGTCTTTCAAGACAGATCAGTTGTAGCATGAAGGAGGCCCGTGTGCTCAGATTTGGGTGCACGTTAAAGAACCCCAGGTGGTCTGAATTTCCGGAGCCCTCCACTACGGCGTCTCTCATAATCATATGGTGGTTTTGGGACGTTAAACCCCACATATCAATCAATCAGATCAGTTGTAGCAGATCTTTGGAAGCAGCGGAACATTCCTTCCGTTCTACTGCAGGCGTGCAAGTCCCCTAATTTTTACTAATCTGCAAACACTGCATCGGTTTAAATTTGCTTATACGTTACCTCTCATCGCACTCACTCACTCACTCACTCACTCACCCACTCACTCACTCACCTTTTTGTTCTTTCTAAGAAAGTTTCCGTTATAAGTATGACGGTAACCTCCTGCGAATAATTTCAGGGTCTTTATGATTCTGTGTTCACTTTTCTTCGTCAAGTATGCATTAATTACCACTCCCTTGAACAAGCTCCCCAACCGAGCAAACCAACACTTCTCCTGCGGATGTCCAGCACTTCGCTGGACGCACCAGTCGTTTCAGAAGCAGTGCCGCGAGCTTTTTACTATACGTACAGCCATTCGCGTATGCTCGAGTATGCAGGGTCGTGAATGCACCTCCGACACGTCGTCATTGGCGGAGCAGATTCTTCCGTGACTAATGCGTCGTACAGCACCCAGTGAGGAGAGAGGCACCCTGGGATGTGGACGCAAGCAGGGGGCCTCTCCCGCGCCTCGACATGCCGGCCCTCCTCGGACCTTTGCTGACCAATCGACCTTCCCCTCGCTTCTCGTGCCAATACCGACGCCGTTAGTCAGTGGCACGCCGCGTACCCGGCATATACTTCGACACCCAGGACTTCTCGTCAAAGCGGATTCAGCGAGCGGGGTCCTGTAGGCCCGGTAATCAGTTCTTTTGGCCGTAAAAGCCTCCTTATTGACTGTCGGACGCTGACAGGTCCTTTGGGGATGCGACATCCTGCGCTTGGGGAAGGAGGAGTGCTAAGCGTGAAGCGTCAAGAATGCGCCCACTGGTGACGGATGGTTTCAATTACGACTTCCTCGTGCCCGAAGAGCTTCTGCGCGTACGCTGGGCGCTACGCGTCATCACGTTGCTCCTCTTTGTTGTCATTTGTTAGTTGTCATCGTATAGCTAGCTTGCACGGGACCTCATGGATGCATATTTTGCATGCAGTACTGGTACTGGCATGCAGTACTGATGACAACAAACGGCGCTTAGCTTGCTCCAGTGCGGCATTAACACCGTAACAGGAACGCCTGTATGCGTGAATAACCTGCATGTGGTGTTTCGATAATGTGAATGTGACATCACAAACGTCGCGGCTAGCCATGCTAATGCTCCGACAGTCACGTTAATGCAAGCTACCGGTACACGTTACCGTATCACTAAAGGTAACCAAAGAGAGATGAATATGTGCGCTCATTCGCACGCTCCCTGAAAATTTATGTGCGTCATATAACGCACACAATCTGGCCCGTGATATACCTAAGCTTGCTGACCAATGGACAACATAGCTTACGAAAAAGTAACTATGTGAATTCGGCCTCACTTATTCTCGGTTGTCATGGTTTTCTCTTAGTGCTACAGTCATGACCACTATGGTGTACGAATTAATATAACGCCGCATTAATTGTGCGAACGACTGTTGAGGATTCGAAACGGCAGAGCTCAAGTTTGATGTGGCACATTGAAAACATGCGCTGATTTTCTTCATATTAAAATATTGATTACCACGTGGGCCTTCTTCTAATCGTTTTGGTTGTGTTTTGTTTCCGCGGCTCCGTTTTTACAACACTGCAGTGCCAACTAATAGGCAGGACTCCATCGCTTATCCTGTTAGATGCTGTAAGCGAATAAAGAATAAGCAAATTCACTGTATAGATAGCGTTTGTGCCACCCGCCCCGCTTGCCGGGTATACAAGCGATGAACGCTGGTCAAACCTCACCTTTTATATACACGCGACCCTCATCTTAAAACAAGGGGCAATTGCTTTGAGATCTCCATTCCATTTCGCCCCGACCTTATTTTAAACAGCGGTTCCACTTTATCAGCTAATGCTATGGGGCTTGAGCTAACGCTGTGAAACGTGAACGACGAAATAGATGCTCATGTCCCACCGTCATCTGCCTAATCCTCTTTTTGAGCCACCGAGTTAGTTTGTTTGTTTTTTAGCGCCTTTGTAAGTACAAGGTTACTGATATAAAGATTTAAGTTTATTTCGCATGGTCGGAAACCATCATTATGCCAGCCGAACTAGATCGACTCGTCAACATGAGAATACTCGCCCACACCCGTAAAATTATAGATCACGATCGATCTCAATATATACTGAAATCTCAACATAGCTCCATGATTGATACAGAGAATATTTGCGACCATACAAAGTTACCTTTGCAATGAATTTCAGTTTCTCCGTTGAGTATCATCAAACTTAGAAACCTAAGTTTTTCAAAGTTTGTGGAACTTTCCGCCACGCGCCACTCTTGAATGGAGAACCTCCTGAAGTTCGGGTCAAAAAGTAGGGGTCCACGTATACGATGGCTGTTCTCGATCATTGGCTCGGAAAGCGCACGTGTCGCACTTGGGAGCACTTCGATCACGAGTGCGATGTTCGTATACACCCGACAGCTTGAAGGAAGGAGTGCAGCAGAAGGAAGGGAGAGAGAGGGGGGCTCGCACGAGGGTTGACCTCGCGCGCTTGGTGACGATGGAAAGCATGCCCGTCCAGCGAGACACAGGAGTCGCCGCGCAATGGACCATTGATCGCGTATGCGACTCCTGAATAGCCCTCTAAGGTGCCTTCATTAAGAGAATCCCTTCGGCCGAGCCTCGGCTCGGCCGTGCGGTGCAGCTCAATCCGTCTCTCCCCATCTGAATCTGTCACGCGGGGATAAAGCAGCCCGCGCCACCACGCCGGACCACTTCCATTACCGGCCGTCCCCAAATTAATGCCGCGGCCGCGTCCCATGCATCCCCGCCCGCCCGCCTGCCTGTGTGGCATTTGTATACCTTCCTATCCTCCCGGAACGTCTGAGCATGCACAGAGCCCGCTGCGTATACCGTACATTGTACAGCAGCATTCTCCAAAGCACTCCTGACTCGTATATATGCAGCTGTATAGCTCGTGGCGGCGGCATCCGGCCACCGTCGCAGCCGTGGATGGCGAGCCCGTGTTCCAGACGGCTACCGATGCAGAGATATGTGCGCTCCTGGAAATGAATCGAGGATCCGTCATTCTGAGGCGTATACCCTATATACGGCCTGAAACGCGGGCGCAATCATTAATATTGAGATGAGCATGTGTGCATGGTGTCTTAAAACCGCCGTGCTGTATGTGGACTTGGCTTTAAAACTATATGTATATGCGTACATACGTACTTCCTTCTACGCCGAAATGTGTTTGCCCTTAAAAGAACCTTTATGTGCATATTCAAATCGCCGTATGAAGGATTATTTCGTATGTTTGAGTTGAAAATTTCCAACACACTATCATAGCGGCACGCACATCTAGTTTTTCGTTAATTTTTGCTCTTTCATTTTTTTCCGCTGTAATATACAGCAAAAAAAAAAACACTGATGATTTAACCAAATAAGATACCCTCAACTTTAGTATCAGGAACGTTATAGCATTTTTCGACAAGCATTCTTTCTTTCTTGCCTGTCTCGACCTTCGATTATACAAGTAATGGATGATAAATCGCTGTAATTGCCTGCTATTCACTATCACGGGACGTAGGTCCGCATATTGAGCAGCTGTTGCTTATTCAATTGCTATAGAAAACAATTACTTCGGAATATTTATCACCAATGCCCAAAATGTTCTTGGTGTGGCAGGAAGGAAGACAGGGGAAAGAAGGCAGGGATCGATGTTGACCGGTTCAGAATAACCAGTATATTGCAAATACACTTGGGGAGGGGATGTAGAACTTTGGAAGTTATCAAGAGTAAATAAAGGGAGACAGAAATAGGGATGCTTTTACATGAGGGATATATGGGGAAGAATTAAGCGATGCAGAGTTACACTATGTCTTTGGTGAAGATGTGTCGACAGGGACACCAGGCTATCGAGGAGCGTGCAGAACCATAACATGGGTAACCTGTACTGGCTTGGTGTGTACTAAATATGTTAAAATATCGTTTTGACAGGCAGGATTAAAAGGGCTGTAAATTTTCTTTAGTATATATTCTCTCTCTCTCACACACACACATGCACACAAACTCACGCGTGTTCACACACGCACAGAAATATACTATAACGTATACCCTCCTTTTTTGCGAAGTTACCTGATACACTCAGAAGTTCAGTAATCTCCCCCTCTACTGCGTTTACATTCACCACTTCTATGATTTTATTTAGGTAAGCGAAATATAGTTTAATGGCGCGCATCGTTATTTGCACACTTCTATACCCCTCATATACACCACGTATGTACACTGAACCCTGGGGCACACCCGCGAGTTTCACCACAACAAACGTGGCGGTCGCGTTCCGAACCTCGCAAGTGGATCGACCCGTGGTATGTTTCGTGCCTCATATCTGGAATTATCGATTTCCGATGCGGAATCGCGGAGGGTTGGTTTCCGTGGACGATACCTTGGCGCACCTCTCCTTGTCACCCTTCTTCCCTTTAGTATAACAGTTCCCTCGCAGAGACGTGCCGGCGCCACTATCTCTATACAAGCATGCAGACACGTATACGCACACGCGACGCACCGAAGGCCAGGTCATTCAAGGGGAATTAACTCCGAGCGGACGCCAGAGGCACGGGGCGGCCAAAGAGAAAGGAGGGTCCTCTACGGAAAGACAAAGAGTCGGTGGCCGCGACTGGAGCGGATATTGGTTTATAACGTGATTCGTCTCCCTCGCCGCGCCTGTCTCGTTGCCGGCCGGAGGGCCCTTCCGCTTCTGACGGTGCTTTCATCTTGCGTGCTTTATGTCCTTTGAAGCTGTCCTTATAGGCCCTGCGTACTGCTTTTGTCTGTCTGAGAGTTGCGTGTTGGCGTGATGATGCGTGTAGCCGGATAGATGTACCCTACAGGAAGAAGCGGCAGCTCTCCTGCCCTGACAGACAGCCACATCCGGCAATTAGACGAAATGTGAAGCTGAATGACCACTCTGTGACGCACCTCACGTGATGGCTATAAAAGGCACGCTTAAGCTGTGTGTATGTATATACTTCGGACGTGCTGCCTAAGATTGATTGATTGATATATGGGGTTTAACGTCCCAAAACCACCATATGATTATGAGAGACGCCGTAGTGGAGGGCTCCGGAAATTTCGACCACCTGGGGTTCTTTAACGTGCACCCAAATCTGAGCACACGGGCCTACAACATTTCCGCCTCCATCGGAAATGCAGCCGCCGCAGCCGGGATTCGAACCCGCGCCCTGCGGGTCAGCAGCCGAGTACCTTAGCCACTAGACCACCGCGGCGGGGCCGTGCTGCCTAAGAGTACACGTATCTATATACTCTTCGTCGCCACTTCATTAGAGTTGAAATTCAGAAAGCCTATATAGTTGATAATTGCTCCATGTCGTCAGCCAGCTATTTAAACCATCATGTTATTCTCAGCACCATGATTAGTTTGGGTATCGGATAATTAAAGGTTGGTGGAAGAACGCTTCGCCGAATGCGGGGGATGAATAAATCACAATAAAAAACTCCCAAAAAAAGCAGAAGAAATTACTTTGCTTAAGCCATGGATCAAGACACAAACCTGTTGTGCGAAACAAAGAGCTCAGCATTACTGTTCATGGAAAGCAGCTTTTGTTTTCTTGCACATACATGGTCGTGTACGCCTGTAGGTATTGGATTCCTAATGTATAAACTTTGCACGTGGGAACAGTTCTTGAGAACGCGGGCCACCAAATTACAATTTCGTTTCATTTCATTTTGGTGATGTCAAATACCTTGAGTGCGAGACTGAATGAGGGGTGGCTTTTGACGTGATCGAAACAGCAATAAATATAATTATTCGACTCTGTAAATACGCATTTCACAATTTTTTATTTAAACCCAGTACGCTATGATATTTGTATTTTATACGCATCTGAAACACTAAGAGTGTAGACACCTCTCAATTGAACGAGTACAGAAGAGTAGCGGGTTATACGATGCGGCAGCAGTGTGTTAACACATTACCCCCGAATGCAGAGATGTTACTTGGCCGCGTCTTCGACTTGACTTGAGCAAGTCGGCGCGAAGCAAGCAGCGGACTTGAAAACGCTCAAGTCGGCCTTCGCGTTTCATAGATGCTCAGGCTGTCTTGCTTGGTCAAGTCAAGAACGTGCTTCAATACAGAAACACGTTGCTCGCCTGGTAACAAGGCTAATAATGAAGTTGTTCGCGTAAGGCATGCATTACACCAAAAAAAGACCCTACGTTTTAAAATAACTATAAAAACGAAGGGCCACAAGCATATTCTTGCCATTTTACGGCTAACGAGCGGCACGTGGTGCCTGCCACCACAGCGATGCGCAGTGTTGCTTCTGTAAAGCGTTCGTTGCCCGCTGGTTTTAGTGGCCACCCAAATGCGGTGCGTTTCTCCACGGTTGCTTGTTTGGAGGCAAAACAAGCATCGCGTTGGGTTCTTTCGTCGTTTTTTTTTTTTCTCAATCGAACGCCATGGCATGTATTTGTGCTGACCTGGCTCACGAGGTGACGCGATTTCCACGGTATTTGCCTTTCTGTTCGCCTGTGTGCATGCCTGAAATGAGCTAGGTCGCAGTTATTATGAAAAAAAAAAACAAGTTCTGGGAACAAATGTGATTCGTATCCTTTTGTTGAGCTTAGTAAACAAGAGAAAAAGCGGGGGTCAGGACATTGCCCTCAGTAGAATTCTGTCTCGCGGGGTGCAGCAATGCATCGCTGCATGATGGTGACGCGGATAAAAAAACCCGTGATAGGGGCACCTCTTTTTTGTGTGTGTGTGTGTAATTTTACGTAGCGTTGTGCTACAAGCGATGCCTTTCTGAGCGAGAAACAGTGCCCTAGACGGGACGAAAGGATAGACGAGGCACACGGACACAGCACCGAGTCAATTTTTTTTTTTACCGAAAGAGACCGAAAGTGTCGTCGTGTTATAGAAAAACAGAAATAGCCTTTGCGGTTACGGAACACTTCGGCGTTGTCGACACCGGGGCTATTAATACGCACGTGTGTGTAGTCGACACAACCTGTAACGCAAGGGAACTCAGCCACTTCATAACAGTCCGCCGGCTGCGGAAAGCGCACCAGCATCGGGTACAGGTGCTTTGCGATGAGTAGCGTACACACTAAACCAATTCTGACCCTTAAGGGTGTAAATGAGCTTGTCGCCAGACGAACACCCTTTGCTCCCTATTGGGTGTTCAAAAAAGGGTGCTGAGAAAGGGTGCAGAGCTCCGCACCCTTAAGAAAAGGGTGCAGAGCAAAAATTTTGAAGGGTGTAATGAGTGCACCCTTTAAAAAAAGGTGCTGAGATGTCATAACACCCTTTCAAATGGGTGCTGGAAGGGTGCTTCACATCGACGTACCAGTGGGCCAAATCTAGGATTGACGCTGGAGATGGCTAAAAATGCAGATTGCTGTATGCTCTGTAGACCATGCTGAGTGACAGCCCACATACAGTTTGTTAGTACTTGAACACATGTACTAAGTCGTCCATTCCACCCTGAACACGTGCACCATGCACGCGGCCGGCCCTCCACAGAGTGCCTTCCGCAGGCGCTTATGAAACTAGCACTGAAACACAGTGACAGCTCTAGGTGAGACTTTTGCATCATCGTCTTTTAAAACACAGTGTCTCTGCAGTGAAGCTACTGGTAAGTTGGCTCCAGTGTTTTGCTTTCTATATGTGTAGGCAAATAGAGAATCCGGCACTGTTATCGAGAAGTGCTGCAATTGTGCCTTACCCTGTCCAGGTGCTGTTCCTCGTGTTTTCGTTTTTGGCTGCTCTGGATAGAACAAGCTGCACTTCTAAAGAACAGTGTCGAATTTTAGATAAGCTGGTACTGTTGCAAGAGCAAAGTTAGCTTCACCACAAAGAAAGTGTGATTTGGCAAAGCCGTTGTTCTCCAGCAGTCAACAAAGTGGAGGCCCACTTACAGCTGTCTGTACGTTTGTGTACTAGTTACCAAAGTGCCCTCGAGAAGCGCTCAGCAGAGTGCCGGATGCATGGTGCAATGTTCAAGGTGGAAGTAGACAATATGTAAATATATACCTTAAAGCAAGCTATATTGAATAAATATGTGTGTTTCAATAATCATGAAATTGATCCCAGAGTGCGTATATGGCCTGTGCTACCCATTTTTGGTCCACAATGAATGTAATCTATTCAAGGCCCCTTGCTGCACACATGCATCCACAATTTATGGATGCTTGGTCACTATACAGACATGCATGCCTGCAAATTAAAATTCACAAGTTTCGAATACTGGTGATTATTTCAAATGCCATATACTCACTTTGAAAGACACACAGATAATATGCACTAAATACAGAACCTTACCACATTGCACTCTTTTAAATTATGTGTAGCAGACGTGTGCTTTTATGCATGTGAGAATGCAAGATATTAGGCCCCAACAAAAATTTATGACAAGTAAATTAACATGATGCCAATAGTCATTATTTTATTGTACATAGCATACAACCGAAAAAGATTGACAATATTAAACATGAGCTATGACCTTCTGCATCGATTGTAATGGTGAGATCTTTGTGAGTGAGGATCAATCTTCTGTTTTTTCAAATCTTTTTTCTTACGAGTAGACATCTTTTTTGTGACGAGACTTCTTTTTTAACCTTTAACATTCTTACTTCCCTCCTTGCATAGTAGGTAACAAATAAATTATTTAGAACAACAAAATATAAGTTAGAGGCACCAGCAGTCCAAAGGCGCTTATTGAGGGTATTGCCAGTGCCCACAAAATTGAAAAAGAAAATAGATAGGAAAGTAGGTGTGTGGTAAAACATGTGGGCTTATATAACATGCTTTGGTCATCATGCTAAAAGCCTTGACTACAAACTTGCTCGAGGCTTATTTACAGCTCTGCCTTTATATATGTGTGTGTGTGTTTCTAAACTTGTGCGTTACAAAATCACAAATATTGGCAAAGTAATGAAAGTGGTGTTGGATTAATATAATGTGATCATTCAAACACTTGTACAATCCATCTTCAGCTGCCCAGGCGACTTTGGTTGCTTTTACAAAAGTGTGGTCAGGGCGCTCCTTCTCTACAGCACATCCGCACCCGGAAGCCTAAAATGAAGACAGAAGTAATCACTAAGAGTTTTAAAAGACACTGTCCAAGATACAATATGCTTTGTCATGCTGGAGTGTTCTTAGTTCTATGTGAGTAGAAGTCAGCATCAAAATTCGCTTTGTTTTCAATGGAAAACATGCTTGTTGGAGGTCTCCCAGGCAGAAAACTGTGTAAACAACTTGACAGTACCTGGGGGCCTACAGAGGGTAGTACGTACAACAGATTTCACATACAAAAACAAACAGCATAGTAGAAAGGAAATTTATACACAAGAAACATCTGAGCAATGATTCAGCATAATGCACGCGTGAAACATGAGTTAGGTTTGAGTAAAAAAGCTATTCATCAAGTATTTGCGCACATCCGATTTGAACAAACTGAATAAGGCACTGAAGTTATTTAGGGTTTTTAAAGAATTGTAAAGTGCCAATAAGCAATATTCTAGTCTAGCTCTACAATAGTGTGTCATGTATGTAGTACTAGTATTTGCCTGTTAGGTATGCTGTAGTCATGAACATATTCAGTTTTCCTAATACCTAAAACTTAGTATGTTGCAGTCCAGCTGTTCATGTTCAATAAATAATTGTTTATGGTAGCATTTAGGTTACAAAATTGATGCTAAAAATTTGGTAGACCCCAAATACTTGGGAATCGATGCTATGCGAAACACGCATAACATGTATTTTAATTTTTTTTATTGAGCGATCTTATGAAGTGGAGCTCAATATAAGTACAAATTCTCGCACACACATACGTTAAACAGCCACATATGTTTCATTTGTTATGGGGAGATGTCACACCTTTGACAACATTAGCAGTTATTTGCTGTTTCGTAACGATGCCAACAGAAACATGGATATTAGCCACACTAGAAGTGGTAGGCTGGTATGAAGCACTGGTATTTGCGCTGGCACTCGCGACGATGATAGCCCTCAACACTGCTACACAAATACTTCACAGGATGGTGCCCGACTACAATTGACTTTGACTCGACCTCACGGCTGCATCATAGGAGTGCACATGTGATAGTTATAAAATTTGATAGCCAGTACTGCAACGACAGTTGATGTTACACAAACATTCGAGACTATTTGGAAAGTATAACCGAGGCCGGGCATGGCTCTGTGGTAGAATACTTAATTACCAAGCAGAATACTAGGTTTTGGTTCCTGCTAGGACACTTGACTTTATTCTTTGCATTCATTTGGTCAATGCTGCCTATGTCAGCTTTTTAACATGATAGCGTTGAAGAGCTCGTGTCGCAGAAAACCCGCCGCCGGCGTCTGCCCCGTTGGTTGTGAGCGAAAAATTGTCTGTGCATCTGTGACCGAAAAATCAAGTTACCTAGTTTTCAGAAACTCAAAATTCCTACTTATGACCTAATGGAGGCGTGCTAATTGCTGCAAAACAAAACCCCCAAGTCGTACTACTAGACACTCAAGACAGGGCTTAACACACGGAAGTCCATCGACATCGGCCAAAAATCAACGTTAGATGTACAGCGCTGTTCCTTTTCCCCATTTCATGAACTACACAATGCCATGATAATTGGACCCTGGTATTTTTGGTGGGCTATATCGCAAAAAAAATACAAGGATTATGTCAAAAAAATGGCATCAAATTTTACCGGCATGTCATCGAAATAGAGACACAGGCTACTAGTCTTATTTATAATGCTAAGAGCATTTAAGGTAAAGGCATTAAAGATAGCCGGTGGCCTTTTTCACCATCTAGGTATCAATTTTTCACTATATAGGTATCAAAATTCTGCCATGTCAGTCATAGTTTACTGACACTGCAAGCTCAAGAAAAGTGTAGCTCTGAAGGCATCAACACAGCGTTTCGCCATATCTTCTAAGAAGGCAGTCTTTAAAATTGCTAATGTTTCCAATTTTTTTTTTGCTATAAATTTCGTGCTTTGCATCCAAATGAACCTCCATCCAACTTGTTTTTTTGCATTCGTGCTCTCACTAACTGCTTACCTTGTCTTGTCAAGTGTTCGTTGACATAAATAGGACTACTTGATCTAAAAAGAAAGGCCACTGTAGACAGACGTAAGTTTTTTATCTTATCCAGAACATTTCATTCGTAACATCGTTCATAATGCACTACTATTTTTTTTTTCAAACTAGGCTTGTTTGTTCCTACTCTGTCTGCAGTGTCAATATCATCACGAGTAATGGTTTTTCCATCATCGCCCAAAAATTTCGGACAGCGTCAAAAGAAAACCCTCATCTGAGACGCCTTTGATGTCAGATAGTTCAACCTTGAATACAGTGTAAATTTTTCAATTTTCATCTGAAGTTGCTTATTTTCACCTGGAAGTTTTTTGTGCCTGTTTCAAGGTGCGACAGGCTCTTCATGCAAAGCCTTTATTTCTAAAGAGAGCGCGTTGACACTGTCGCCACCTTCGTTCCACACTTCTTGAAGGACCAAAGTTCAGTATGAATTTTGTGCTTGAAATCCTCTGTTTACCATGACAAACAATTCACAGGAAGCATTAGTACTCTTGCTTGGCAGGAGTGCATGCAGTAATACTAACACAATTAAAGCAAGAAATAAGTGTCTCACCTGTGCAAAAATGATTTTGGCAAGCACTGTGAAGACCACACACACTGCTGCCAAACTGAGGAGAATATGGAGAGCACTTCATATAAGTAGGCAGCGTCCAGTAGCTTGGTGAGGCACAGCGCATAAGCAGGGTGAACAGAGCTGATGCTTGAAACAATGGTTCAGAGTTCGCTGGTGCTTGGTCTCCTTGACCTTGTCGGGAAATTTCCTTGAGCAGCCTCACTCAAATGAAATGACAGACCATGCCGAAGAATTTCTGCACCAGTGCAAAAAAATTATTTTAGTGAGGTTTGTCTAGACTGTATGCGCTGCTTGCCAAATTGCAGTGAATGGCTATAAACGCATGGCCAACATATATTTAGTGGCACGCAACTGAGAAATACAAAAAGGGCATGCTGCAGTATAAATACAACGAAAAACATGCTGCTGCAGAGCTTTTCATGTCGATGTCATACATGTAAATTTTCATTCACCTTTATAGCTCACTCAAGCCCGAAGATAAAGTTAGAACTTTTAGATGAAGACACCCCCTTTTAGCTGTATCGACTGCACGTAATTAAGAGATAAGCATGCGTGAGTAATGCTGTTGCCTGCAATCAATAAATTCTGTTCTTGAAGCTGACCAAATATATGCACGAGTGCATCCATAGAGGCACATTTGCATTTCTGTAGTTATGATACCCATGTGATGTGTTTCTTAAGTAAATGCCATGCAATATGCACCATATGAATATTTTATTCCGTAAAATTGCAATACCACTGCATATACATGTCCGTATGCGCATATGCATCCACTGCAGATAAAGCATAAAATTAAAGCAATACTGACACATGAATTTTTTACCAAGGTAGTGGAGGGCTCCAGAAATTTCGACCACCTGGGATTCTTTAACGTGCACACAAATCTGAGAACACAGGCCTACAGCATTTTCACCTTTATCGAAAAAGCAGCCAGCCAGGCCGGAATACCATCCTGCGACCTTCGGGTTAGAAACCAAGTACCTTAGCGACTAGACCACTGCGACAGGACTTCAATCTCCCTGTTCCCCCGTGTAGGGTGATAGACCGTCTTTGCTGGTCTGGCTAACCTCCCTGTCTTTCCTTCTCTACCATTTATTCTCATGAGTTCAACAAATGAAGCTTCCTTCAAACGGCTAACATTCGGACGTTTATAATTTGCCTGAAATTGAGTTCACTAAATGAATATTGTGTGCTGCTTCATAGTGATCATTGATCTAAATTGTTCTGGTTGACTAAAAAGGCACTACTCCTCACTTCTAATCAAACAGCACAAGCTGTCTAATGACCATAGGGGAGGAAAAGTGGAAACGCTAAGACAAAACATCAATCTTGAACCCCATGCCATCACAATGAAGCAGGCAAGCTTCTGCAATATTGACCGGCAACCAGGATCTCAGACACTGCAGATAGCTACATAACGTAATGGTTTCCCAACATGACGTAAAGGCAGCAGAATCACATATTGCCTAACCTGCTTCATCATGATAACGATGAGGCTATAACGTTATTGGCCTCTGTATGCTAATAACAAATTACCTTGCATATCATGTGACATTAACATTCAATGACGTCATGAATCTTGCATCCTACCATGTGGTCTAAGTACCAACAAGGCGGTTTTGGTGACGTTGGTGCAAGGCAATAAACAACAATCACTTGGTGAACATCAATTTTGATATTATTCAATTGGTCTGATGCGTACATCCTCAAAAAAGGGCAGTTTAGATATGTTCATTCTTAGATAAATACAATGTCTAAGTTTGCATGTCAGCAACAACATATGCACGCATTTGGCACGCATACTGTGATGTATAACCTTATTGTGTTTTGAGCAATAAATTAGGCATTCATACACTGCACATATCACAGGTCACTTGTAAATCTGCAGCGAGGTCATAAAGAATTTATTATATCAGATAAAGCGTTACACTTATATTCTAAAGTGTCATTGGAAGTTTTGGTAGAACTTAGTTTTAGAATGTTTGTAGACGTATAGGTATTCGGCAAAGTTTTAACTCCAAAGCGGGCTGCAGCGCCCACAATTCTTTTACAAACCAGAAGAATGCAATGATATGTGAGCAGGGGGGAACAAGAAGTACCACCAAAATTGCACTCGAACGAGTGAACTACTGCTGAACCTAGCGCTTGCACAGCTAAGGTACGGCTATTCGGCCACTCATAGAGAAAATGTATTGACCCACGCGTAATTGCACACTTTGAGAACCGCACCTACAGCTTGCTGTGTCAAGCTTACGCACACTTAATTAAGCTGAATATCATGGTAATTTATTGTTATACGTGCCCGGTGGATGCAAACACATTTGGTCACACAGGAAAACACATCTACCTTATAGTAGTCACACACACTTAATGATCATGTAGCTGTTGAAAAGAGGACGCGTAACATATAAAACTTTCTTCATATACTTCTTTGGCACAGAAAACGAACAAGGCCGCGTAAATACCAACGCGGGCACCACGTTATTCTTCTCCATTCTTCTAAACTAAATACGCAAAGATCTAATTCAACGCGAATCACCGGAATACTCCCACGCACGCGACACACAGACGACGTTTACGGCTTCCATGCGCAGTCCCCGAACGGCGTCCGACGGCATTGCAAAAATATAGTGATTCACAGCGTGAAGAGCATCGCCCGCCGACTCACAGCATCACAGCGCACATTGCTTTAACCTCCTTCCCCACAGAAAAAATTCATCCGCGCGTAACGTCCCTGAGCTTAGACTTGAGCCTAATGAAATCAGACACGCCAGCAGGCTCGCTACGTTAATAAAAACTCACTTATCGTCTACCAGCTAGAAAAAGCTTAGTTCACAACGTTATTATACTATAGAGCTTTCGGTGTTGACCGCGGGAGGAGCCGAGGACGCGAGCGGAAGCATAAAACAGCCTGGATCGGGCACGCCGCGGCCTGGCCGGAGAAGCAAAAAACAAAGCGTCGGTAGCAGAAACATCCACCTACCTTTTTAGTTTGGCGAGCGCTCGACGGTACAAAGCAGCCGGTCCTCTCTTGAGTATAGTGCATCTTCGTAACAAGCAGCACCGACGGAACACGAAAGACAGTGCAAGCACACTTTGAACAACATAAAAAATCGACTTTAAACGCTCGGCACACGGCCGTTGCGGCCTCTAGGAAGATACCGCCATTTCTGTCCTGCTGACGCCACCAATCCGCATTTGCGCACATAATTTTTTATAAGATAAGTAAATAAATTATTTCTGCCTAAATTTTAAGTAAAAAATAGTGAAGATAGAAGATACGCTAGTGCGTATTGCAAAAAATATTTTTTACCTTTGAAAATGACAAAATCACATAACGCGTATTTGCGCGAAATTTGAAATGTGAAAAAGCGCGCGTAATTTGAAACGTTTGCTTGCTTGTGTATTTCTTATACCGATACCTTGTTAACATCTGTACATTGATTGAGTGGTTAAGCTGGCTGTTAAAAACAGTGTCAAAGCAGTTGTATATTAGTACAAAGTACAGGCAGCAAGCAAAGTTTGTCACATCAAAATAAGCGCATTAGTTGGCAAAAAATATTTTAGCTTTTCTTTAATTAATTAATTAATTTTCTTTAGGAAAATGTTTTAGTCAAGGCTCATTTTAACTCGCTTTGAAGAATATTTCTATGAACAAAATCAAGAAAACGTTTCTTTAATGTTATAATATTAGAACGTCAAAGTCCATAGCCCGCCATAAAATTTGGTAACACGTGTCAACTGATACATTGTAAGGTTAACAAATATTTGTACAACACAAAAACTATTTTATCTACCACGGTCTTGTTGGTTTGTATTTCTTTGCATTAACAAATGTATGATTTATTTATACTGTCATAAACGAAGCTTTGTTTTCAATGTTAGGCGCAAACGAGGCCGAGAGCTCTATATGTGTAAGTCACAATCCTGTTGTAGCTCAACAAGCTGCGTACTCCGCCATTGGCTAGTGAGCTTGTAGCGCATGGCTTGGTCAGCGCCGGCCGTGAGGCGACGAGAAAAAGGCAGCAAGAATGCAAGAACCAGTGCAGAACTTACGTTCATCCGGGCACTATCGCTATTCAGGTATCAGTTACTGCGGTGGGGCTATTAATGAGACCATGGTGTCTAACCAGTAGACATCTAAAAACTGTTGGTTATGCTCTATGACCACGTTACTCACAAAGCTTTGTCGATGACTGTGCACCCTAATGGGTGCTCATCAGCACCCAATAGTGTTTGCACCCTTTTCGCGCCCTAGTTTCCACCCTTTTGATGTGTTCACCCTTTAGGTTCCGCTTGTAGGGTGCTGAGACGCGAATAGGGTGCTCAAAGGGTGTGCTTAGGGTGTCGGCACCCTTTTTGACACCCTTAAGGGTCAGAATCGGTTTACCGTGTAACTTTTTCGACTGCACGGCACACTGTCGACTACGGAATGCGGACGAAATTTCCGGTGACTGGCTGGAATGTGCCAGCGCTGTAAAACCTGAGAGCCATCAGTAGCTGTACACAGTAAAAATTTTTGCACCCAAAAAGGTGTAAAAAGGGTGCTTTTAGGAGAAAGCACCCTTTGCAACACCTTTTAACACCCATAAATGGTCGATTGAAAAAAAAAGCACCCTTTTGTTTGGGTGCTTGCCTCGATAGCACCCTAAAATAGGCTCTAAGGGTGCTTTTGTGCCTGAGAAGGGTGTAGGTGCCGATTCATCGGATGGAATGTGCAGCATAAGAAGAACACATAATTATAATATTTGGGATTTTACGTCTCAAAAACCTCGATATGATTATGAGGGTCGTCGTAGTGGAAAGCTGCAGATTTTCATCATTTGATGTTCTTTAATGAGCGCTCATATCGCACAGTGCAAAGGCTTCCACATTTTCGCCTCCGTCTTAATTCGACTGCCACGGCCGGCATCGAACCCGCGACCTTCGAATTGGCGGCTGAGCAGCGCAGCTACTGCACGAATATGTGGACCTTGCGTTAAATGACGGCCCAATTGACTTAGAATGTGTGAAGGTGCTCTCCGAATACAGCAGAATGTCAGCAGAAGCAAATCGCGTTTCATCTATAATGGCAATTAACTGCAATCCATGTTACGAAAGCTTTCCTTAGCGTTGGTTATAAGCTACATGTTTGCTGTGGATTATATACAGGAACATAATGTTCGCCCAAGTATGGGTGTGTGTGCGTGAGCCTGCGCATGTGTTCGCGTGTAAGCGCGATTGTGTGTACACCCGTGCATGTGTGCGTGCGCGTGTATGTGCGAGTCCGTGCTTGTGTTAGCGTGCCTGTGCACATGTGTACGCCCATGCATGCGTGCGTTTACGGTCGCGTGTGTGTGTTGCCGTTTGTGTGTATACGTGTATGTGTGTGCGCCTGTGAATAAGTATGCGTGTGTATCAGCCCGTGCGCCCTCAAATTTCGTGTGTGTGTGTGGGGGGGGGGGGGCACTGCTTCTTAGTGTTTAAGGTCCCACACCTGTTCAGACTGGGAGTCTATATGGGAGGTGGCTTAAGAAATGGCGGTGGTCAACGCACTGTACACGGACTATTCAGTACATGGAAAACAGCTGTACACTTTCGTACCAAATCATTGCTTACGAACTTGCTGTGGTAGCTGATTAGGTCCGCTGAGGCGCTTCTACGCTCGAAAACGTGGGTTATGACCAATTCACACGGAAAGCTGTCACTGCACTAATGCACAACCATCGTTTATATTAACAACGTTCAACAAGAACGTGCCCTGCCTTTGCTATAGGTGCTTAGCTAGCTCATTGGGCAACCATATGGAATTATGTGCTGATCATGTGGTCAGCAAAAAGTTTGTTATAACAACCTCGGCACGTTTCGTGGTGCGTGACAAGCCTTGTAATAAACATCCGCGACTGTGGATTAATTTGTTCCAGCTTCGACCACGCATTCAGTGTTTGCGGCACCATACGCGGAATAGCCAGACACAGACAATGCGAAAAGAAATTCCTCTGGAAAAAGGTGTGGCGATGCTCTCCCGCTAATGCCGCCGAGGACTAAATAAATATTGTTTCTGGCCATTCCATGGTGCACTTTGTTTTCCGCAAGTTTTGCTTCACTATTTTTCGCCCACTGCAATTGCATTCCGTCAAAATACTCAAAGAACCCGAGGCTGGTAAATAATCTGCGTCGCTGTGCGACTGACTGGCTGGGAGGAGAGTGGCCGTTTACAAGGAGTCATTCCGCGCCGAACGGCCGTCCGCCGTATGCGCCATAGCGTTTGCCTTTCGGCGCCGCCTTGGCGGGTTTCCCGCTCCTCCCCCCCCCCCTCCCGCTCAACCCGGCCAGCGTTGCTCCCACAACGGCGGCGTAGATAAGCGAAGAGTTGCGTCACCGAACACCTGCGTGGACAGCTGCGGCGCCGCCACGCCGCCGCCAGTGCCTCCTCCTTCTGTCTCTAAGTGTTGCCCTCTCTGTCTCATCAGTCTTTCAAATGCGTTGCGTTGGTCTGGGGTCTTGGTCGCTGTGTGTGTTCTAGCGAACAGGCGCATCTTCAATGGTGGTAACGCATGACACCGTGTTCGAAGTCACGCTCGGATTAAGGAATATTCATGGAGTGGCGGACGCGGACAACGTGGGCCTGTTAACGGTGAGTGTACTGTTTTCGTAGGTAGTAATCATACAGCGCTAGCTGGGCGCCTGCAGCAGCTCTGCCGAAGTAGGCTGCCAGCCATTTACAACAGCATGCGTTCGTGGGGCTGTTGCAGATGCCCGATTAAACGTGTGACTTAACGAGTTCACACTGCTATGCGCGATGTTGTGTAAGTGCCTGCATCACTCATACAGTGAGTGATGTGATCACTTAACAAGGGCGGGATTAGTTGCTGATCGCACATTGTCTCTACACTGCACAAAGTGATTGATATTGTTTTAAGATGTGCTTTGGGCTACATCGTAATAACATTTCTATTAATACTCAAATGTGCAACGTGCTTCTGTAGGTGTAAGCGTAAAAAAAAGAAAGAAAAAGCAAAAATTATGTACAGGGGCGCACTGTACGAAATGGCTTTTTTTTTGCTCAAAGACGGTATAGTTGGAGGTGCTGATATGCCGCGATGCTCCCAGCACGTGCGCCTCGGTCTTATAAGCTATTGAGGACAAGTGTCACCAGCAACAGGGAAAGATCTAGCAGACTTCCAAAGGCGCGTTGTTGTGGCCATCGCCGTGCGTGGTTTTCCCTCGTTTCTGTTTGCTGTTTTCGTGCTTCGCTTTCATCTGCGATAATGTTCGGCGTTATAACAGAATCGAGAGAGTATACGTGACTGTTGGAGCTATGTGCGGTTGCTCTAGCATAAGCCATGGATGCTGCAACGTAGTCGGTGTCCGCGCGCGTTGCCGCGTTCGAGCGCTCTTACTTGCGTGATTGTGTTTAACTGAGTATTTAGGCACGGGTTACGTTTGTAAATCCCGTAGTCAATAATCGCTAATAGCGTGCCCCTGATTGCCATCAGAGGATGGGCTTGGTTGTCGAAATATGCCAGACGCTTTTTCTGAAAGCAAGCTTTGAAATTTTTTTTAAAAGAAGTACTTTCATACGTGCAAGGCTGTGCCTATTGCAGGCCCGCAACTCTTTAAAAACTGGACGAGCTATCACATCTTTTATCAAATTACAATGAATTAAGATGATTGAATTATAGATGACGAATTTCTGTGCTAGATTAGGTGCACAAAACACATGTTCGCAGCCCTACGTCTAGAAAGCAGGCAAATAGGAAGCACAGCGTCAAATTTGGATTAGATTCCATTGACGGAGCGTCTTGTGAGGGTAGAAAGAACGAGAAAATTGTTCATTTTTGATGCCCTTATAGAGGCAGTCAGAATTGCACTGATTGGTGACTTGTAATAATTCCTCAGATTGTTAGAGGCGTGATTAAAGTCAGTAAATCTTTTACTTTTTTTTTGCAGACCTCTTCGCTAGTGCCACGCCCAAGATCATTTGTTCTCATGTAAAAGAGAAAGCAGAGATGTCTTCACTGTTTGTACATGAAGAGGTGAGTTTCTTGTGCATTTTGATTAATGTTACATGTTCTGAGCGTTGTACTTTAGGAATTGTTTTTCACACTGGCTCACTACCCTATAAGGAATTTGATTCTCAGGTGAGTTCAGGCTTTCGTAAGTGCCATTTTCGAGCTGTAGTCTTACACTTCACCTCATTTCGGGAATTTGCTGTATGCTGGAAAACTCTTATCTTTATCATACAAAATTATTAGAATGTATGGGTTGTATGCTTCGAGTTCAGTGTAATGTCAATTACACGCCATTTCGAAGGATACACAATACACATTCTTTATATATGGTGCTGCCAGAACAGCACGAACATCCTTTTAAGAGAAGTCATATTTGCTCTTATTACAGGATGAGAGGGTGCCGCTGACGTCCTGCGTAGTCTACCCCCCGGCCCCAGTCTAGAGCAAGCCTACTTCCTGAACCTCCGCATGGATAACCGAAAAATCTTCTGTGTCAGTAATGACGAAGAAGGAGTGACAGCACTGATGAGTTGATTTTTTTTATTTTCAACATTGTCTACGGCCGCAAGGCCTTTAACAACCACCGTGATTGAGCGGATTTTTCTCGGCGTGAGTTTGGAGTTTATCAAAGAAGTTGTTCAGGCAGTACGACGCTGAAAATTTTAGTGTCACAATGCCTGAACAACTTTTTCTAGTGTGGTCATGGTAGATGAACAAACATTGTTATTTGTGTAAGTTGCTTTGCTTAAATATGGCTGGACCATTCCATGCCAAACGTCCCAGCCACTTTGGCGACCATCTGAATTGTATTTGAAAAAAAAAAGTGCTGACTTACTGCGTTGAAAACAGTGAACTGCTAGAATATTTCAGCGAGAAAAAAAGTTTTGTTCATGTGGCTGGCTTATAACTTCCTGGCATAATGCCGTGTGTGTGCTGTTTGTGGAAAATTTCGTTTTAAAACTACCGCTTATTTTTTCTAAAGCAAATTCGGTCTACCTGTTAAGTAAATGTGCTTCTGTAAGGTATTTGAAGCTCAATAGTAATAGTGCAATTTTTTAGCTCATTCGCTTCCAAGAATAAAGCCAAAGTGTGTTATGTTTGCATTTTTATTGCAATATTGCACTTTGTATGAATATCTGAGCAGTGAATATTTACTCCACAGAAGGTATATTTTGAGGAAAAAATATCTTTAGACCTCTCAAGCTGCGGAAATATACGAGAAAATATCACGAATTTCACAAAATTGTGATATTTGTCCGTATTGAGATGCAATTTGCTCCATGTTGTGATACAATGAAAACTCATCATTATACCTAAATTGTAAGAAAATGAAATTCTTTCTGTAATAAAAATCTTATCGCAAAAAGGACAGGAAAGAGCGCTGTCAACTGAATTTTATTGAAGGTGCTACGAGCGTTTTTATACTGAGCACAAGACCAGGGCTCATCTGCAACAACACATGTGTGACCATGACAAAATAATTTTAACCGAGAAAAGAATACTCTTTTTCGGAAAAGATAAGTGAAGGTGTACTGATGCATTGATCCTTGGCCTTCCTGATAAAGAGTTCTAAAATCTCTCATTTTTCTGCTTGCTTTTTTTTCAAAAACCGTGTTTTATGAAACCTAGGACTACACTTACATTCTTTATGGTGTCCGGCCATGAGACTACTATAGCTCTTCTTAACATTTAAAGCATGCTGTGTTGCTTGATCATTGAAGCATTGCCCAGTTTGTCCTATGTTTACTTTTCCACATGTTAGCGGTATCTTATACACATTAGGTTGGCATTCAGTAAACCTATTCTAGTGACGAATGGTGCAAGATTGACTGTTCCTGTTGCTGTAAGTACATGCACTTTTGAAAGCTTGCAAGGGGTGGAAAACAACAATGTCATATCTGCTGGCTCTTTTCCTAAAATTGTGAGACACCTTATGTACGTAGTACCGTGTGACATGCAAAGGTGATTGGTCATTCTCTTTTTCTTTTGGTCCTGCTTCCTTTAACTTTACTTTCTGCAGGAGGGTTTCACAAACAAGTGTGATGATGCTGTTGGGGTATTGGCTGGTGCTATCAGCTCAGGAGTGCTAATAATGTTCTGCCTTTTGATAGTGGGCATTCAAAATTAGTAGAAAGAGGAATTGATACCACATGTACTCAGGCCACCCTTCAGAAGTCATGTTAGCACAAGGGTGAGGTCAGGTTTAAAAACCAGATTAAAAGACTAAAAGATGCTGGGTATCCCAACAGAATCATCACACTCGTTTGCAAAACCCTCCTGCAGAAAGTAAAGTTAGACAGGACCAACAAAAAACAATGACCAAAACCTTTGCATGTTATACCACATCATGTGTCTCACAATTAAAAAAATAGCCAGCAGATATGATATTAGCGTGTTGTTTTCCACCCCTTGCAAGCTTTCAAAAGTGTGTGTACTAAACAGCAACAGGAATAGTCAATCTTGCCCCATTCGTCACGAGAATAGGTTTACTTAATGCCAATTTAATGTTTGTAGAAGTATTTTTTATCAGGTAAACCAATGATCAGTGCATCACTACACGTTCACTTATCCTTTCCGAGAGGGAGTATTCTTTTCACAGTTAAAGATTATTTTGTAGTGCTCACACGTGTCGTCGCGCATGAACACGGTTCTTGTACTCCGTATAAAAGCGCTCGTGGCACATTCATTAAATTCAGTTGACAGTCGGTGCTCTTTCCTGTCCTTCCGAAAGTTGTCGCGCTGTGACTAGCACACAACCATGATGAACCAACTCTCCCAAATTAAGCTCTTGTTACGTAACACGTAGACCGAGTTTCGTATGAAAAGAAGGAGCGGTGCTTTTAAAATAAACTTTTTCACATACAACACCTAGACGGCATTCCAGGAAATTTAGAAGGCAGCCACGTGACCAAATATTTTTCCTCTCCTAAATATTCCAGAAGTTCACTATTTTAAATGCAGCACGAGTTTTTCTAATACATTTGAGATGGTTGCCAAAATGGCTGGGACATTTGGCATAAAGTGACCCAGCTGTGTCATTAGCCATAATTATGCATTACCTCTTTTGTTTTTTGTGTGTTTTGACTCAGTTTTGTGTTCGTTTTTAGCTTATTGTGTTTCTGATCATTGTATTGGTTTCTTAAGTATTCGGTAAAGTTATATGTGCAAAAACCCGTATATGTTTGCATGTACATCATTTCTCATAACCAATTGTTATACATCCCGGAATACAAAGCTTAATCCACTGTGATTATATACATTTGAAAACACTATCCATATATATTGTTGTGTGCATCACTTCTTGGGAACGATTGTGTACATGAAGGCGTATATAGTGAAATCATGGTGATTGTATATATTTGAAAGAATCATAAGTATATATATGTCTGTATTTCATTCCTATTAACCGATTGTGTACATGAAGGAGTTTTAAACTGAAAACCACTGGGATTGTAGATACTTGAAAGAATTATAGGGATATATTAGCGTATATTTCATTTGTAGTCTCTATGTACTTGAAGCAGTATACTAAACTGAAACCAGTGTAATTGTATGTTGCAAAGAATTGTCAATGAAGTGAAATTGAATAAATATAATAAACATTTGAGGTGTTGCATGTGTAGTGTACGTATACGTGAACGTATATCTGGTGAAAAAGTTGTGTGGCAGAAGAAAAGTTTGTTTTATTTGCCTATTAAATAAACGCAATATGCAAGGGCAGCAAGGCTTCATTTTCTGTAACGCGCATTATGCATATACTGTGAAGTATATATAGATCCAGCACAAGTTCATACACGATGGCACGCGTTTATATTTTTGCCCAGACGCAATGAATGGAGCTCGACAGGTGGCCCACCATTGATAATGAAAACCACTTTCTTCAAGTAGTGTGTAATCAGTGCGTGCTGATATCTATTAGTGCAGTCTAAAAGAATACTGGCACCCCTGCCATGGGCACTCAACACCCTTGTGCACCCTTCTCGCACCCTCCTCAGAGGGTGCTAAAAAAGTGATGGACATCGAAGGCACCCTTCCTTAAGGGAGTTTTTTTAACACCCTACAGTTTTTTTACATGTACACCCTATTTTTAGGGTGCATGAAAAAGCACCCTTTTTGGAAGGTGCTGAATTAACACCCTTAGGGTGTCGTCCACGGGACAAGCTCATTTACACCCTTCTGGGTGTAAAAATTTTTACTGTGTAACACTGGATGCACGGGCTGTCTTCGGTTGTCCCCACTTTCACGGAGCGGCAACATAACGAGCAGCTGCCCCACGGCGTTCTTCATGAATCTGTACCTAGCGTGGAATCGTTGCTCGTCGTACAACTCCATCGGGTTTCCTTGGTCACGTAAAGCGGTTCCAAGAATATTCGGCAGGCAGTGCGCCTCAAAAAATGCTACGCTTATGGCGAGGCAAGCAAACTCAAAAGCGGCCACCTTTCACGCGACGCCCATTCGAGAGGTGGCCATGTTGGAATAACACGTCAAGTCGCTTTCAAGCTAGCCCCGCAGCTGACTTGAAACTTGTCCTGACTTCGACCGAGCCAAGTCGCCTTCAAGTCATCCGCAAGTTCGAGAACGATTTATGGCGACGGGCAAGACGGTCTTGAGTCAAGAACGAGTCAAGTACGAGTCAAGTAACATCTCTGCATTCGGGGGTACAAACAGTTTCGCATCGAGCGAGAATCCTCCACACAGACAGGTCCTTGAGCTCTTTCAAAGGATCTTCTTTGTAATTCCTTGTTTTGACCTCACGAATTACGGTGGGCTCGCAAATTACTATCCACATGTGGGACCGGTTGCGATTCCTTGCACTCGATGTCAGTCTTTTCCCATCATCCACCGCTCATGACCGGTTAATCACGGTGATAGCACAGGCACAGTGCAATCGGACCTCCGACAAACGATGCAAACGACAAAAGAGACTTCGAAGAAAAAATAGGTTACGTAATCCGTGACCCCCTCTCAATGCTTTTGTCTATGCGCAATCCCAGACCGGAAGTATTTACCACAACCCGAAATGACTATGAGCGGAAAGCGTTTGATTTTTGTGTAGCCCATTGAAAACTGAGTGACCGCATCGTTGCGACAACTTTTTCTCCGTAATACAAGGTTGTCGAACAAGACCGAGGGAAGATTGTTATACGGGCCGTGAGCTCGCATAAATTATGAAGGAAATAAGCCCGGAAGAAAAGCCTTCCTTTTCCTTGGGACGCCTTTATAATATATAAGCGCGTGCCCTGTATATAGAGCCACGGTGTATACAATGTTTATACAGGCGAGACACGTGCTAAGATTTTTTTTCTTTTCGTTCCTTTTAATCGGGCGAAAGGAGCGGCGAAGTGCAAATTTTCTGAGCATAAAGGAGAAAAAAAGGGAGCGCCTTCCTCGCCGCTTGACGAGTTGATTGCATGCGGCAAGAAAAACACGGAGCCTTCATAACGCAAGTGGTTGCCGCTGGAGGATGTAAAGTGCGATTAGCATAATAATTACGCCGGAGCGGCAAGTATGGTAATTGATCACTGTCGCATCTCAAGCAGGCGCGTGCTTGCGGGCCATTAAGTGCCCCCCCTCTCTCTCTCTCTTACGCTCTTTTCGTAAAGCGTCGCGCGTGCTATTCATGTTATAAGAGAATGCTATATGGAGGCACGTCTCTTCTTCTCCGTTTCGTCGATTTTGCCCCCCTTTTGGAGGTCTTCTTATTTGTCTTGCTTCTTACTTCTTCTCGGCCTCAGCCCTCGTTAAAGCATGGCCCGAGGACTTTGTGTTGTAAGAAGCAAACTATACGCAGGCGACGAAGTCGCGGGTTCGTTTTTCTATATTCGCGTTGTTGCCCATACGGTCGTACACACTTCGCTCATGGGGGCGCTGTTTATTTTCTTATTGTTCGTTTCTCAAGCAACCACCGCGTGAAACAGGCGTCATCCTGAGTGTATACGCGAAAAACGGGGGCTATACAGGGGGTTCTACTTTTTCCTATAACTCCGTGTGCATAACGCACGTCGTCGAGCACCGCGCAGGCTTTCACGCAGCACCCCGTCACAAATGTATTTTTAATCAAACCCTGTATCCCATGTTCGCCTTCCGCGACTTGCCGAATTGCGCCTCTGCTTCTTTTCCTGCTTCCGCTCTTGTGTCACTCTTGTTGTATACTTGCACCTCGATCCCGCTTCCAGAACTTCTCATCCAGAATTTTCCCCTTCTCTCTCTTTCGTTATATTTCTTAACAGACACTCCTTGCCTCTCGCGTATAGTTGCCAGCGCGTCCCTTTCGCTGCCTGGTTCATTGCTGCTGGAATTTTCTGTGTTTCTTTCTTCGACTTTGCCTGGAGCTCCGAACCGGAGACATTTATGCGCGTCCTTTGATCGGGAACTAATGAGTCGCGCTGCCACGCAAGTGAGGACAAGTTCGAGGCCAGATATCTTTCCACTCTCTCTCTCTCTCTCTCTCTCTCTCTCTCTCCAGGGTCGTTTGATAGAGGAGGCGCAGGCTGAACAGGCACATATAGAAGGAGGTAGAGGAAAGAGGACGGAAGTAGCCTGTACGTATAAACTAAAGAGCAACTATATACATATAGGTGTTTGAAAGAAAGTGAATGGACGGATAGACTAACTAAAGAACAACTATATAGATGTTTGAAAGAAAGCGAATGGACGGATGAGAAGGCCGAGAGTATACAGCGAGAACAGCGGGCACAAAGAAGGACGTCGGGAGGTTGCGGACTTTTTCCTTTCGCTCACCATTCTCGGCCAGAAGTCAAGGCCGCTCGTGCGCGCGTAACTTCTTGATGAAAATAAACTGCTCGGAACCACGAACGCGGCAGCACCGTTATGCGTGGCGCGCTACTTATTCTTGCAGGCACACTATAGCGTGCACGCTTGTTAAGCGACGGACTCACCTGATCTTGCACAGCGTGCGCGGTCTCCTGTGTGGGAGCCTCAAGGCTTGAATAAGGAAACCAAAACAAGCCAAACAAAAGGTTCAGAGATGCCGGCTCCTATAAGAACCGTGGCGAAGAAAGGCAAACGGCAACAAGTGGGCAGACGCTGTTTTTATAGAAGACGCCTATATATATATATATATATATATATATATATATATATATATATATATATATATATATATATATATATATATATATACACACAGGGGTGTGAAGCGATTAAACAGACACGTAAGATAAGCAAAAACCCGAGGCGTAATCGGCGGGAAAATTTATGGCATATTGAATGAGAATGGCGCGGAGGGCTGGTGTGGCTTCGCGAAGTCGAGAGGAAATGCTGGATGGAGGATATTGCTGCTATGTGTACGGAGAGTGCGCGTGCGCATGTGCGAGACTCGGGAGAGTGTTTTTTTCTTTTGTTGTTTTTATTGGTCGACACCCCGGACGACTTATTTCAACCGAGCCGGCTATTTGCATACAGCGTCGGTACGCGCTACAAGTTTAATCTCTTTTTGTTTCGTTGCGTGGTCATCGTGGCTCGTTTTTATTTATTTATTTATTTAATACCGTAAGCCTTTCTCAGGCTCATACAGGGTTTAATGCTGCTTCTCGTTCGAGGAAATGAAAGAACGAGCTATTCGTTTGTTCAAGCACGTATACCTTGCGAATGTTATGTTGGAAGGGTCACTTTCATAGAGGGTGCTGTATAGGACCTTTGGGACGTGGAAATGTACAAACAAAACCAGGTTGCCTCCGACGAAAATGGTTTGTACGAGACAGCGGGCCGAATAATTGGTTCTCGGTCGTTCCCGGGTGCTTGGATGACTGACCGCAAAATGGGTGCGGCTGCATGTTCCGGCTTTCTGCAATCGTTTCTGAATCGTAAGGAGTTCTCGGTAAGCCACATCGTAGTTGCTTTTGTTTCTGTCTGCCTTTCTCTACCGCTTTTTCTCTTTGGAAAGTTTGTCTCAGTTCTCGCTTCTGTCGTATCAGATAATGTCAATCTTAAAACAAGAGGTGCTTGTACCAAAGATCCCCTTCGAAACTATGTTACATTTTTACTCCGCGAAGGTGCTTTCTTTGTTCTTTGTGCCTCTCTTTTCTTTAGTTCTTCTTGATTTATTCTCATGTTGTTCTGGTCACTCTGTCAGCAGAGAGAGAGAGAGATCATAGAAAGAAAGGGAAAAGCAGTCCTGCGATCGCAATGCGTTTATTACATGAATAAATGTGTGTGATATACAGGCATTGCGCAAGGCGCCAACTATCTTTCATTCATGTCTGATTGCCTGTTCATTCCAAACAGACGTAGCTTCTTGAACTATTCCATGTGCAAATACCAGCTGATATGAAGAAACTTGACTCCATAGAATGTTCGAGAAAATAAAATAACTAAGGGAACCGATGGGGCTGGAGAAGCAAACCCTTCGGTTCAATCACAACGTATCTTTAGAAACACCACATGCATGACGATATATGCGAATAAGTTCGTATAATTGGGATCTTCGTTCGTAATAAAGTTTTGTTGCAAGTAGGCGCCTGTGTGCTGCGTCCTTCTTCATCCTCGTGTTTCATTGCTTTTTATAGAGCCTCGATCATGATGCCGTATCAGCGATCCCATAACACTTCATTACTACGTTTCAATATTAATCGAATTCGTCCTCAAGCAAATTTGACGTCACGACCGTATTGGCACTGCTAGTGAACACACAGCATTTCCAGTACTGGGCTCCGGAACGAGTTAGCGAGAAAACTTTCTTTCATGGCGGGCGCACTTGCCGCAACCGAGAAGAGACGGAGCCGTTTTAAGTGTGTGTGAATCTGGACTGAATTCATCGAATGCGTATACCATGCGCAGAGGGGCGCCGCGTATACGAGTATTCCAGGAATATACCACATTAAGTCGGCTTTCATACGCCGAGACTGCCTCGTGTTTAGACACATTGTACTGAGAGGCATGTCGTCTGATAAAGTCGTCGGGAGATCACGCTTTCTTAAGGCGTATACAGCGATATTCATAAAGACGTGTCGCGACCTTGAGCACTGCCGTGCACCATAAGGCTCCACGAAGGCGCCACAGAGCTATGTAACTTGTACTATTTATAACTAGAACCCAAAGAAACTTGAGCACATGTAACACGCCCAACCACTCACCAATTGAAGGTCTAGAAACAAGTATAAAAATGCAATGAACAGTACGCGCTGCTCCGACTTCCAGCTCACAGGTACAATTCTATACGAACCTGCACCTTGCATTGTGGCCTCCTTAAGGTATAACGCAAGAGTGTTCAGCGGCGGCTTGCGACTGGCACCGAGCCGTGTGTGCGCTTGTAAAACGCGGCGTTCATAATTGATCTGTTCCGCGAAGCGCGTCGTGGTGCTGCGCATTGTGTTCGTCGCGGATCGGCTTGTACAACGAGGGCACGCGATTCACCGTTGCTCCCGCTTTGAATTGTACAAAAGCTAATCGACCTTGTCTGATAAGAAGGGAGGCGGAGGGAGTTCGGTTCTCAAGACGTCTTTAGCAGCGCAGCTCCTGTACTATATACCACTGTACATACCCCGTTGCTATATCCTACGTGTACCCCCTTTGCTGCGCTCTTTTCTGGAAACGTAACTTCTATGGCTGCATGGCATTCTACCGTTTGATCCTGACACGACTTGCACCCGTCAACCTGGTTTGAACCACCTTTTTAGTCATTTTTTTGTTCCCTAGGTTATTCAGTGTACGCTGTGAAGGTTGCTGCCGCTAAATGCGAGTGTTTTTGAAAGTTTGAATCCCCCCCCCCCGCCCTTATCTCCGCCGCTCTTTTTTTTTAAATTTTTCTGAACTCACGAAGACACAGAAGCTAACGTTGCCAGAGCTTGCTTGTTCAAAAAAAAAAAAAGCAAAAACAGTGTCAATGCAAGACACAAGAAATGACGATGCAAAAGTATAGATATCGTACGGTCCCTACCATGGACTTGCATGGGACATGCACTATGTAGCTTACAGTTGCGCGGGTTGCGCGTGTAAATACGTACAAACATGTAAGCTCCTCCCCGCGTTATCCTCTCGTAGTAGAAGAATATACACCGGTTCTCCCCGAGAAAAGCGTTATACTCGTGAAGCTTGCCGCTTTGCATGGGAAAACAGGTAAAGGTTGACGATAGGTGCTGGATAAAAAGTCGAATCGATGGATAGGTCCCTGTGGAGTTGTTCGCAAAGTAGGGAAGGGGAAGAAGAGGGCAGGCAGATCTGAGGGAGGAAACAAGGATGACAGGAGTGGTGGCGAGGCACAGCCATGTACGATAGAGGTGTGGAAGAAAGCCAAGAGGGAAAAGGTACAGAGGGAAGCGACGGAAGCTTGGGTTGGATTATTCATAGTTTGCCGCAACATCAGTCAAAAAAAGGCTCGCACAATCGGCAACCCTCGCGAGTTCCCTCGTGTGGCCCCTCTTGTGGGGCCCCTTTCTCTTGGAACAGGGCACTCTCTCTGGGTCATGTCGCTATCGGTGTCACGTTTTCAATTCGCCGAGTTTTCGAGGGCCGCGCGTTCACGGAAGCAGAAGAAAACGCGAGCGACGGAAGAAGTGCCGAAACTCCTTGGTTCGCAAAAGGAGAGGAAGCAGGAAAGAAGCTCTCGGCGACTTACACACACAAAAAAAAAGAAAGAAAATTGATGAAAAATGTCGTACACTATGCAACTCCATGGGGCCCCCCTTTTCTCGCTGAAAAGTCCGGGAAGAGGGGGGGGGGGCGGGGGGGTTTTTACGTGCATCTGCGCGTTATGTAGACATATTTCGCGTCATACTTTCTTTCCCTTAAGGGGACTGTAAACTAAACGGTGTCTGGTTTCAGACGCCTTCTTTGTGAATCCCTGCCTTATATGCGTGGTGCTCACACAGATGCACGTGCTGTTCATATGGTCTTGTAGTGCTATATATCGAGTTACTGGCTGCTCTTCACTGCGGCTCGTCCGCAGGCCGCTTTTTTTTTTTTTTTGATGGGGGAGGAGGGGACTATAATTTTCCTGTAATGTTTGGGGAATGGACGTTATTGGCCTCACTTACAGCTCTAAACATTTTCTGTCCGTGTAGATGTTTAGTAAGACGTAAACATTGTGCAGCATATCGGTCGAGCAGCCTTTAGATAGGGGTTCAAAAGATCCTGCCTCAAAGGCTTGTTAGTTCTCGAATGATATGCCACAACCGAGGAATGAGGGCTAGGCTGCAAACTTGGAAGGGTTCACAGTTTTCTATCTACACATGTATTCATGAAAAATTGGGAAACTGTGGTGAGATGGCGCGCATCCCTTACAAAAATGCTTATAGAGATTTAATTGAGGCTAAATTGACTTTTCTCCATAGGATGTACTGTGCTTAAATTAAGCGTCTATTGAGTTTTCCTAGTGAGTTACACAAGGATATTGGCCACCGTGTTTCTATTGAATATCAATTTTTGCGGATGAATTGAGCGTATTTTGAGCGAGTCAAAAGGAATTATTGACCAGCTAGTGACTTTCTGTACCGAGTGTCAATTGAAACAATTTAGGGGAGTGTATATTTAACCCTTATTGTGTCCGGTCAAAATCATCAATAAGCAAGCGTGTTATGCAATTTTCAAATATTCACGCTAACATTTCTTGAAAATTCGCCACCTGATTATTTTGTTTCAGAAGCGGTACCGAATTAACTGCTATCAGTTAATTCTTTAGGCAGTTCCTAGAAATAAAATAGGGGTGATCATTGAAAACTCGCCGGAGTGACAATTTCTGGTTGCGTGCGATTACTTCAATTGTAAACACGTTCGGTCCCTCAAACAAGGTATAAACTGGGTGATAATCACGAATTAGGACACGGTACACAATTCGCTTGAATACCACACACGCACGTACACAGTTATGCACGGTGTTCTGTAAATTGTTCAATCCAAGAAGCAAAACACAGATCTGTTAGCATCTTTGTTTATTTTTACCAAAACGACAATATATAGAGACGACTAGAATCATTTAGTTGGTGGAGCGCCTGTTTCTGAATCACTAAGGTGAGGCCTGTCTGTAAGAAATGCAAAAAAGAGAGAAGGCCTTGTTATAAAAATAAAGTATCTAGGAGAGAAAGGCTCAATATTGTAAACCCGAATAATTACGCAGTTGAATATTCTAACATCCTACGCCCTATACGTTTTCCGGTTTTCCTAACTTACGAATAGAACGTATGAAGCCAATGAAAAATGACAAACTTACCTTCAAAATAATGAAGTGAGGCACGTGGTTTGCAGATCCAGCAGTTGCAGTGAATGTTGATCAAAAAATCAAGGTGACGGCGTCCATTTCTGTAGTTTGCAGAAAGGAAGCTGTGCTGGACTCTTGCATGTAAGCGAGGTGTCCATTTTTCCGCTGAAAGGTTGCGATGTTGGGTCTGATGAACAGCCGTGCCACCGGCACAACTGTCCATGTACCGTAAAAATTGCATCACATGCAGCGGAGTATATAGCTTCTTCACTTTTGAGCAGATTGTCTGCGTAAATCACGGCACCCACTTTCCCCAAAATCAGGGCAAGAACAATCAAGTGACAAGCACGAGCCACTAGTGTGACTCCGGTGAGCGATTGTGAAGAAAGAAGTGCCGTATGGAGGGATAGACAACAAGCGCAATGCGGCCATCTCAAACTTTCACATCACACGGGTATAACTGGCACCTAATACTGTGAAGCTTGTTTGAGAACTAAGTTTCAAGTTTTCGTAACGCAATGTTAAACACTCTACAAATTATTTTTTTCTCGTTCTACTTTCTTGATCGCAACAGCAAAAAGGAATTGAAGGCATTGAGGGCTCAAACCCATTTGACGACGCGCGTGCATTGAGCGTGTTTATTGCGGACGAACTCTCCATTCAGAGTGCTATTTACTCCTTCTGATCACTACATATATCCATGCTTTTCGTACGCATAAGCGTACTTGCGAGCATTGGATTGAACGTATCGTCAATGAGCGCTCCTTTAGATCTGTTCATATTGAAGGCGTGCTGATGAAGATCGTCTCTAGCAGCCATGAGGTCGGGACTTTCAATGCGCGAATGCAGCTGCGCAAATGCACCTGCTACATAAAGTGCCGTGTTTCATCATGTGGCGTCATCAAATGAATCCATCATGGAGATCAATACCATGACACGGCGTACATGCATGTTAATATCCTTTTTGGACGCCTGCTTTCCCTGAAACATGTGCAGCTCGTTGGAAACGAAATACACAAGGAAAGCTGGGTGTACGTTGTTATGTTCCTAAATATCAATTTTTTTGTTATTTTTTATCCGAGACACCTGAACGTAGCTATACCGTTCAGAACCAGCCATGGCTACGGCTGTACACACGTATGAGCTGAAATTTGCTGAAACCAGCTCAGCCGGCCCGAGAAAGCAGGACAGCTGGGCGGCACACTCAGCGTCCCAGTGTTTTGAACAAGTCACCATAGGGGCTTTTCAAAAGCGATTATTATTATTTGCTCGTTGTCTTGCGCGTCTCAGCAGAAGCGCGAGCACACGCCATGGATGTACACACATCACACTCGTTTTTTTCTAAATTCTGCCCTGTCGCTCTTTAGGCATTCCTGATTATTTCTACTTTTTTTTCTAGGACAGTCTCGGGAATGAAGTGGATGCTATGGGAGCTCCAGAAAGGCTGCAGCGGCACTTGGTGACTGGGCGCGTCTCCCTCGCCTTCTTCTTGCTCGCCACGGGTGTGAGAGCGGTGCCTTTATAAAGCCATTTGGAGCTTGCACTTCCTGAGTAGTTTTTAATGTGAGATCTTGCAGATTTCTTCTCGTATACGGGTCGCCCCCACCTAGAGCTAAACAGAAACATGCCTTCGCGAGGGAACTGCGCGGCGTCCGACGGATAGAATGAAAACAAAGACCGACGCGAAAAAAGTGAGAAGGGGGTCACAGGAGGTGGTTGGCGGTAGTGCGACCGAAGGCAAGATGCGCATTTGACAGCTCCCAGCAGCGGTTTGCGCGCATTCTCAGTCTAAGACCCGTTACAGCCGAGTAGACTGCTTATATGCTGTGTATATATAGTATATGTATACATGCACAGCGCGGGTCCGTACTTACAGCGGCTAGACGGTCTTGCTCCCGGGTGCCCTGACAAAAGCTCACTTTAAAAAAAAGCTATACTGGAATACTGTCCTTTACACTGCAACGCGCTATGTGTGTTTTCTTGTCTTTTTTCTTTTACGCACAATCTTCCGGGTATAAGTTTTAGCTCCCCCTCTCCCATTCCACCGCACAAAGTAGGCAGTTGGTGTAAATAGGCTCGGTTTTTTTTTTCTCTTTTCACCCCTTCGCAGTGTTCTTTTAAGAGACACTACATGGAAACATAAGTTCAAGTATAGACATATAAAGTGTGCTCTGAAAACAAAGGTGTCATTGGTTTCACCATGACAGGTTTTGTTTATTAGTGAATGACAAAATAAATGCCAGAAGTCAATCTTAAGTATCCCGCGAAAACTCTGGTGCATCACGGATTTCAAAGTCTTCCTTATTTTTCGCATTTTTACCACATTCCCTCAATGAAATTTCCTAAAACTTTGTATGTTAAGTCCGCGACTCCTTCGGATGACTATGTATTTTACCTTTACCGTTTAGAAACTATTTACAACGCCGTCATGATCAGTCTCGTAGCCAGGATGTACATTAATGAATAAAGGAAGTAAATTTACTTATCTGCGAATCTCGTGTCGAACGGTGGACTGTAATGATCTGAAAAAGCATCTTGGCACATATCAATCTACCATCGTTCTTGTGCACGCGCTGCATTGGCAGTTGCTGTGGGAGGCCGAGAAATATCGTTGCCAATCAAGACATAGAAAGGCGGTGAATTCGCATGAATCGGGCAAGCCATCAAATATCGCAGTGGTTTTTAGCAAAAAAGGAGAAAGAAAATCATTTTCAAAAAGAAAGATGACTGATTTCGATGACATTTGGTCGTACTCCCAAGGGGCTAAAGGTAGGTTCTAAACGCCGAACACAAGACTGAAGCGCTCTTGTACCAATTTTGCAGGTTGGTAACCGCTGGCCAATTTCACTACCTACAACGTACACCGTAATTCCTCGGCTTGTACACCGTAGCTGTGGTGACTTAAGGAATGACTAGAGAATTGTAACGTCCTGATCGAGCCATATTTCGTGATATTACGTCTCCATAAGCGACGCCCGATTGGCCAACTTTACCCTTTCGAAATAGCTGGTATATATGCCTTCGGCTGGTCCTGTGAAACGAACCCAGCACCTACCGCTTGAGAACCAGAATAATTTCGACGCCTGTGCGATGAAAACTTGCATCATAATAGCTCAAGTTAATATATAGTTTCATCAAAACACAGCGAAACTAAAAAAAGTCACAGCAAATCCACGGAATGAATGATGATGAGGTGAGTGAAGCGTCAGTCGATCCGTCCATGCTTCCGTCCACGCGTCCGTCCGTCTGTACGTGCGCCCGTCCGTGCGTCCAACCGTGCGTCCATCAGTCCGTCCTTGTGTCTGTTTGTCCATCTGCTTGTCTGTCCGTCCATGCGCCCGTCCATATATCTAGTGAACACTTCAAGTACCACCATCTCGCTTCTTTTCATCGTATATTGATCATATACAACTACCGCCATCCAGCGAACAATACAAGAACTAAACGAGAGTAGGTGCCACATTTCTGCTGTCAGCGCTTCGTTAACAGCGTGATAACGACGCCGTCCTACGTTTTTCGTAACATGTGGACATGCGGATATGTCACCGAGGGCGGGTACGTGCGACATGTTACGCAATACGACAACGGGACGCACAAGCCACGCCATAAAGAGTTTCGCCCCTTAAAAAAAAAATGAAACATACAAGGTTTAGAAAGGCAATAAGGTTTCTTTTTTTCGGCTGGAGGTGCATTCAGAATCAATCTTATCGGAATGGTACACATTTTTTTAAAAGAAATTCGTTATTTCTAACAGCTACGTGTTTAATGTTTTGGGCAAACATGGAACCACAATAACTTTATCCAAATGAGATGATTGTTTCTGAAATATAAATATATGACATTTACGATTTTGGCTTACTTTTGCTTGTAATACACACAAGACACAACTAAAATGAGTTTTGTTGGAACGAAATGAACCTAACTCAACAAAAAAAAAACGAGATTTACAGAGGGTATCCGCTTACCTTAAGATTCGCAGATATAATCGATTTTATTGAAATGGAACAGAAACATAAATACACAAGATTTCCAGGGGTTATAGGCTTACTTGTTACCCTCGACGCTGTTTATATAAGCCGGCCGTAAACACTGCGATGTCCACAAATATGTACAAATTCTATAAACATCATGAACGGGTATATGTGGTACCGAAATCAGGTGACCCCCACTACGCACCACTTGTCCATTAAAAGTATAAAGAAGACAACAGACGGCTAACAATACAACCATTAGGATTTTTCAGACAAACGTAGGCAGTTATTTGGAAAAGCTTTAGTAAATGATTGGGTTTGACCGAGTGATGAAGACCACGGCCGCGCGTCTCGGCTTCGCTAAAGCAGCTAACGTGGTTGCTTGGGCGAGTTGGTACGACATAATTCACATAAAAACAGCGCCAATAACGAGGGACAAGAGAAAGAAGGAGACAGACAGCGGCACTGTAAAGCGGCACAGCGGCACGCTAAAGCATCTGTACGCAGTGCCTCTGTGGTGCGTAAAAGGACAAAATAATAGGAAATGCGAAAGGCAAAACAAGCTTTGAGAAGACCCCCGAGCGATGAGAGCCCTACGCGAACGATGACCTGCCGGTAGATGTATACACAGGGGAGAGCGCTCACGGTTTTAGCGCGTGTTTTTGTCCCTCTAGTTAGGACATGCTTGTAGTGTCTGTGAATGTCCGTGGTTTATAAACCAAGGAGATTCGAGGTATACCTCGAATCTCTCTACGCTGAGAAAGAACCATATAAAGAACCTAACACCAATTAGCTAAAGCCGAGAACTGTAGCCTAAAAAAAAACCCTAGCCTCACCTAATTATAAGGCCCTGTAACAAAATAGAAGGAACCAGATCAGACTTCAGAATCCCTCAGCTCTGCTATTTCAAACCGCGCACGGCTTAGAGCAAGCATCGCCATTTGTTTGCTGACCAATGCAACCACAATAACTTTGAAAAAATCGGACAAACTATTACCAAATCGATAGTTATACACTATCTGCAACCTCAAATCCAAATCTCCGAGAGTTTTAACCACAATCACTTTTGCAAATATTGCATAAACCTAAAATATACTAGATTTTCACGGGCTTATTTTTAAGCTCAAATTATCTCTTAGCGAACCAAAAGCAATTCTTCCCATTCATCCATCCATCCATCCAATCCATTCAATTCATCCAATCCATTCAATTCATCCAATCCAATCCATCCGTCCGTCCATCCGTCCGTCCGTCCGTCCATACATCCATCCATACATCCATTCGTCCATCCATCCGTCCATCTATCCTTCCGTCCATCCGTCCATCTGTCCATCCGTCCATTCATCAATCCATCTAGACGCTAGAGGTAAAAACATGGATACAGGAAAAAGGAGCGCATGTACGCTGGGGTGTGCCCTGCTTTATATTCAGAAAACCTGACCCACAATTGGGCACGTTTTCTTAGACTGCTGGCAAGGCGCGTTTTTTTTTTCTTTTTGGCGTCATATTGCAAAGAACGCTAAAGAACGACTTTCCCCTGGACCCACGTGGTATTCGTTTTGTATCTCATGAAAATGAAGAAAGTGTCCGGTTCGACGCTGTCATGCTAATGGGTTTGCACTGCATAAAGAAGGCCTGCACGGCCGCATGGCATGTATACTCGTGTGCATCGGCACACGAGTATACTTTCGTGAATCAGGGGGCGGGTTTCTGGAAGCACACAAATCTTTAGATCCGGTACTTGCATGGGTATCGAGGATCAAGCCACTCAGGAACGTGAAACGAGTTTAGCCATCAAACGCCAGTCCAAGTCTGGCTGTTCTTTTTTATTCATGCCCTATTTGAGCACTTATGCCTTAAGTGTCATGTATACTCTAAACCTCTGACCGTATTTGTGTTCCGTTGTGTGCGTCCAGATAGGCAGTATAGAAACAAAAAAGAAAGATGTTGCTGGATAATAAAATACCTGCATGCCACGCAAAGGGCCTGAGTTTGACCCTCACTCTGACTAGGCAATTTTTAATAATAATTGATTTGCGCCTTTCTCGATTTTCCAGCCTTGCACAACAGAGGAAGTTATTTTCACTTTTTTGCCAAGCATGTAAATGTTGCTGAGTGGTAAAATATCTGCTTGCTGGGTAAATAGCCTGGGTTTGATCCTCACTGTGACCGGGAAATTGTTGTTATTTATTTTATTTGCATCTTCGTCGATTTCGTAATCATATACAACACAGGAAGTTATTTTCACTTTCTTGCCAAGTAGAGATGTTGCCGAGCCATTCTGCTTCCGAAAGCCGAGCTGATCGGATTGCTAGATCACGGGCTCCAGCGGAGCGGTGACAGCGGCCACTTTTAGCCGTGGAAACAGGAGCAGTGATAACGACAAGAAATACCAGTTTATTTTGCCTCATCTGCCGAAAAGACAACTTGTCATCAACACCGTTTTTTTTTACACGGTGATGTGCGTGCTAGGCCATACAAGATCGAATATTTCAAGAATGCATAGACGCCAACGGCCCTGCTGCCGGATGTGGTTAGCCTCGGGGAATACCAGGTTAATCATTTGTGGGCAGTGACATTCAATGACGCAGCCCCCACCAAACGCTTGCTCGCTTTGAAGGAGCTCTATGTGAATGGGTGGCACTGCGTCGTCGTCGACCCGCAGGACCAGGAGGTGCGGCTTAGACTTCACTGGCTGCTGCACGGGGTTAGTGATGAAGAGGTGCGAACGGTGCTTTTGCATTTCGAAAAGGTGGTGGAAGTTGGTCGGGAGCGGTGATGCGTCCCGGGTATGGCGGACAAGCGCTCAACGGCAAGGAAGGTGCTTCTGAAGCTAAAGAGTGGTGTCAAGGTTGAGAATCTACCACATGAGATTCGTGTAGACGGTAAGCTTGCTTTGGTGGTTGTGTCTGGTCGGCCGATGCAGTGCTTGCGTTGCCAAAGCATATGGCACGCCCGCCACGAGTGCGAGGTTCCTCGCTGCACACGTTGAAGATGCTTCGGTCACGTCGAAGGCGACTGCGTGAGGACGTACGCTAGTGCAACCGGACCAGCGCAAAAAGGAGGAGGTTGCTGAACACGTCATGGACGCGGTTGAGGCTGAGGATGCCGCTAAAGGAGTCGGCAGCCTATAGTGGTCTCTGCGACAACTTGGGGGGGGGGGGGGGGGGGGGGCGTCTGCAGAGACACCCAGGGCTCCATAGGCTCCTCAGCATGGGAACGTACCAGCTATCACCCGGTTAGCGGCTGAGCCAGAGCGGGTAGCGAAATGGTAGTTCCAGTGCAGGTTGGCGCCGCAGCAGGAGTCCAGGGAGACTCATTGGGCAGCGAGGACGACATGTGTGCCATAAGTGCTACACTAAAGCGCATGCGGGTAGAGACAGGTGAACGGGACTAGGCGTCACTACCTGCTAAGACTCCTCAAACGAGTAGGTCCCGTTTGACACCAAAAGCGAAAATTCCTGCGGTAAATCGACCTCCAGACAAGACAAAGGAACAAAATGCCGGAAAGCAGGATGGTCCTGGAAGCTGGTAGCTGGTGGCTGGTCGTGAAAGCTAGGTAAGCACTATGGATGCTCCGAGCCTACTCTTATAGCGTATAAGACACCAATGCGTCGATTTTGTCAATAAGCATATAGCTACGCATAACGCCAGAGGGCTGATAGCTAGGCGTAGGCAAAGTCAACGCCTAAGGTTGCTCACAGACAATGATATAGGCGTCCTAGCCGTCCAGGAAACTAAGTTTGACGGAGAGGAGGAGACCAGGAGCATGGTGCGCCGTTTCACTCAGATATTTCACGGTCGTTAGCCATGGGATAGGGACGTCCGCAGGGTGTATCATTTTTGTTGAAAAACTGCATGGCCTTCATGTTTAAAATGTACTTTCATGTCAATCAGGAATAGTTCTTTATTGTGATTTTGTAATTTGCCACATTGAATTCTGAGTAATATGCATATATGTAAAGACGAGGTGCGCAGTATATAAAAAAAAGAAACTTGAACAATGTGACAAGCGGTGTTACAATGTTGCTTGCGTTTGCACTCGTTCGAAAGAACTTGTATTGCGGGGGAAGACGCCCACAAAAAGAGCGCTTGGTCTGGAAAAAGCGAAGGAGTGGCAAATCACACCGATAAGGTTTATTGCAGCGGGACACTCGCGAGCGAGAATGAAACCTTAGAGCGCGCGTTGTTTGCTCGTAATCAGACACTCCTTTCAGCACGACAAGCGAATGTTGATTGATATGTGTGGTTTGACGTCCCAAAATCACCATATGATTGTGAGAGACGCCGTAGTGGAGGGCTCCGGAAATGACAAGCGATGACAATGGGTTTATAAAGTTTCTTCAGCGCATGCCTCGGCTGAGTGACGACACGAGTGAGTGACGACAGATTAGAGGGTAAAATAAGAGGAGGCCAAGTTGAGAGCACGATTAGTGATTTAAACCTAAGAAAATCACCGGTACCCTATGGTCTAACCGCTGCCTGGTATAAAACGTTTCCAACCGAACTGACCCCTTTGTTGACAGACCTGTTGAATGAAGTGTGTGAATAAAAAACTATGCCACCTTCTTTTAGCAAGGCGCATAAAATATTGATTCCTAAAACTGATGAAGCTGAAAAGCTCAAACTAGAGACATCGTATAGGCCTATAACACCAACCGACGTTGACTACAAGATTCTCGTGAATGTTCTATACAACCTTCACGAAAAGCGGCGAGAGTCCAAAGTGTCATCACAAAAATTGTTGCAGACCACCAAACCCGTGGGATAAAAGGCAGAACTTTTCGTTCCACCATTCACAAATCGCGATGCGTGCCTTAGTGTTGTAACGAAGCGTCGCTCGGTATTTCTGTGCTCGACCGGGAGAAAGCATTTGATTGCATTGCGCATGATGTCTAGTTTGTCATTGTAGATCATGTTAATGTTGGTTCCATCATCAGGCAGGGAGTGGCTTTGACATACCAGAACTGCACAACACGCTTAATTGTCAATAAGCCTTTGAGGACCGCCATTCACGTATATATAACGCGTTCTGAACGGCTAGGCTGCGCCCTCAGCCCTGTTTTGTTTTGTATTGACATTGAAGCGATGGGTTTGAAGATCACTAAAAATGATGAAATACGTGGTTTTAGCTTGGCGGCAGCCAAAGTCAAGCTGCTGGCATATGCAGATGATATTGCCGTGGGTTGGACGAACAAAGAAAGTGTTCAGGAAGCAATAAATTTAGTGGAGATTTTTTTGTAATGTCTGCAGGGAGCCGGGTAAACTGGGCGAAATCTCTTGGACTTTGGCACGGCAGGTGACCTTCAACACCGGAACGTTTTGCAAATGTGCGCTGGACGAAAATACCAACAAGGTACCTTGGTGCACCCCTAGAATGTTACAGAGACAGCGACGAGCATTGGTGGAGTCAAATCAAAGAAACAAAAGAAAAAAAAAGCAGCAAGGTGGGAAACCACCAAGTTGTTTATTTTTTGGTAGGGCTACAGTATGCAAGATGTTCTTAATAAGTAAGTTGTGGTGCGTGATACAGGTGCTACATTGTTCCAGAATGAACGTGCAAAGGCTGCACAGAGTGTTTAAGGTATTTATATGGAGCTTGGATTGGGAAAAGTGCAGCCGGACCTATTTATTCAGGCGCGTGAAAGACGGGGTCCTGTAGGTTGGGCGCACCTTTTTGTAAGAGAGTTGGTAAATAGATTCTTGTTCTTACGAGAGGTCAGTGATCTCTTTTTGCGTATACGGTATGCCAACCCAGGTTAGGCAACGCCTCCCGAGATCTCGTCACTACAGATAAAGGCATGCGGGAAACATTGCGAGGCTATCTGAAGGAAGTGGTAGATAGTGTACGTTTTCTGCTTGTTCGTTTCTTCTATTGATAACTTATCAAATATGAGAAGAAAATAATTGTATAAATATGTGTGTGACGTGGTTTTTCCAACTTGTACAGGGTCGTATAAAGTGGAAGACCAGGACATAACGAACTGAAACAAGTGAAAAGCATGTATAGGTACCTACAGGGGGAAAACAATTTTCTATAAGTTACACACGGGGAGACTAACAGCGGAGACATTCACAGAGGAAACGGGGCTATTATACACCATGGCGAACACACTGCCTGATACGCAAGAAGCTTGAAACAATAGATCACGTTTTTCTACACTCTTGAGTAGGGGTATACTTTCGGGACAACTTACAAAGAACATTAAAGGTGTTCTCACTGGATCCACACGGAATCGGGTATCAGGCGGTAAATAATGACGACGGAATCCCATTTGATCTTGTGATGTTGACTGGCCTCCTTTGTATATGGCGTGCACAAATGGCTAGATGCTACGACCTGGATGCTAAGCCAGCAAGAATATATTTCAGATAAAGCATGTCTGCTTTCATTGAGATGGCAAAAGTCAAGAGTACATTCCAGTATGGCTGATGAGGTTAGAACCTCTGGTAGCCTGGAAGAAATTTTAAGTAGACAACACAAGTGGGACTCATGGCACTTTATTTGTGTGGGTGTGTGTAATCGAAAAAAATGTGTTTGTATATTTTGTAACATGTGTTTGTGCACATTGTCTGAGACCAGCAATAAGTAATAAAAAAACTAGAGATTTTGCTGTGTGGTAAGATATTTGCTTGCCACGGAAACAGATTGGGTTCGATGATTGATCCTCACGGAGACCCGAAATTTGTATTACTTTTTCACTTATTTTTCTCGATCTGTCGGTCATGTACAACAGAGGAAGTTATTTTCACTCTCTTTACAAGTAGGGATGTGGCTTAGTGATAAAAAATATGCTTGTTGAGCAAGGGGCCAAGATTAGATACTGACTCGAACTTAGGAAGGTTTATTTTACTGGAATTTATCTTTTGGTCGTGCGCAACAGAAAAATTTCTCACTTTTTTTTTCAAACAAACATGTGGCTGAATGGAAAAACACCTGCTTTTCACGCATACTGTTTGGGTTTGATACTCACTCGGACCCGGAAGTTTTCGTTATTGCATTTTTCTCAATTTTTCAGTCAGGAACAAGATGTTTTTTTCGCTCACCACTGCCTACCCTGACTCCAGAATTTCTGCAAAACGAGCTATTTAACGCTCTGGCGTTAAAACAGCATCAGAAATGAACCGCAACCATTCTGCATGGCCAACCTCAGGTAGGGAAACTGCTTTCGAAAGACAATCTAAATCGGTAGCAGGCGCAATATTGATGCCCTGTCAATTTTGGTTGCAGTGTTAGCTAATTATTAGCAAACCAATTCTTTCCACGTAATCAATGTACTTCTATAACGAAGGTGTAGTGTCGGATTAAGGTGAATGGGGTTCCAGTATTGGCATTGTAGATAATTATAAGAACCTAATAAACATTCAATAATATTGCAGTGATTCGATAGCTATATTCAAGTGTTGCTCAACCTTGGAGGAATACGTTCAGGAATGTTACGTATGATAATCACAGCATCGCACCGTAAAGTGCACTTGGGCTTTTTCCAATAACGGCGTTTTTGCTTTAACGTGAGTGCTGCCGTTACGTTAGACAATAACCTACCTTAAGAACGCCAGTGTAGTCGGCGCACCGGCTAAAGTTACGATGTGCACACAACTACCACAATGTAAAAAAAAACAGTGTCGATCTTTCTCTTAACATTTGTCTCAAAACCACAAAATGCAGCGTAGACTCGCCAAATTTTTCGAAGAAGTACGCTTTCCTGAATTAAGGTGTGGGTCAGTCGATTTTTTTTGTCATCAGGTGGTCTATCGAAATTACGGTAAAAATGCGGCAAGCCTTTGTAAAATCTAAATGTACGATATTTCCTGACGTGGCAAAATTCTTTCTTACTGAGACTTGCAACTGCAATCAATTTTGGCGAAATTGGGAAAACCTTTCTGAAATCGAAATTTACAAGATTTAAAGGTTTATATGAACTACTGATGACCTCGCAGAAACTTTTATCTGAATGGGATACACATTAAAAAACAGGCATATCCGACATTTAAAACTCAATATGTGTACTTTTAGACGAGATTCGCAGCCGCAACCAATTTTATTGCTATGGAATAAGCCTTTCTAAAATTTAAAATACCGTGCTTCCAAAAGTTTTGGAAACCCATATTTCTCAAAGCTATATGTAGACTTCATTTCTCAACTATTCGTAACCAAATATGTTTTATCAAAATGCTATGAACCCCGATCAAATAAAAATATCCGACATTTTTCAGGCATAGACTTTCTTCTAGGCAAGACTTGCATCCTCAATTAGTTTTAAAAATACTCAAAAAGAAACCTTCGTGAAGTGTAAATATCACAAAATTACAAAGATAATAGGCTTTCCTTCCCGGCATATTTGCAGCACCTCCAGTTTTAGGGCCAAACTTGTAGATTTGCAGCATCACCAGCTTTAGAGCCAATTGAACAAAACTTACTAAAACCGAAACATACGAGATTTCTAATGACTACACTTTGTTCTATGATTTTAATATGACATTATTGGTCAGAAGTGCAGCCAATATGAAAGTTATCGAAAGGGAATAACATTCATAAAATCAAAATAGGTGAGACTCTCAGAAGCAATAGTCATACCTTTTTCGAACAACTCTTTCGAAATGGGACAAGACGTAGGAAATCTAAATATGCAAGATTTCTAAAGGCTATATGCTTACCTTTTTTATGATCTAACGAGCAATCCAAATAAACCAAAAAGTGTCTTTTTGTTCAGGCGAGCAACCACGCTGATCGAAAATGCTTTCTCGAAATCGTAATCATTCTGCTTACTTTGTCACTTTTTGACAGTACAAGCAGTGTTGTCTGGAGTTTCAAGTATACTACAAATCGTAGAACAGACGTCGCAGACGACCACCGCAACATTGGAATAAAAAGCCGCATAAGTAACAATTGCTTGGTTTGAACGTTCCGGAACCATAACATGGTTTTCAGGGACACCACCTACATGTGGTTTTTTAAGGTGCATATAAGTCTAATCAGACGGGTCTCTAACAATTCGAATCAGTCAAAATGTGGTTGTTGTGGCTGGGATACGTTCCCGCGACCTTTGGTATTATCGGAATAACGCAGCCAACGAGAACAACGGCGGGTATCAGCCGAATTCGTCGAGAATATTAATCAAATTGGGCATCCCGTCAGTATGGACAAGTGATTTTAAGTACGCAGCACTTTAGGCAGCCGTCTTGTCCGTCCACAGTCTCGTGTCGCGTGGTCACGCAGTGGTCAATATAGTTGTAAAACATGCCTATCAGAGCTCAAAATCACTGCGAAATAAACTGATAATGTCTAGAATGATAGGACCTACAAAAACAACTAAGAATCAAGGGAAATAATTTACCTAAAAATGTGAAAAAGGTTTCTGAAACATCTGGCTCGAGCCCGTGCTGCCCAAGAGATGGCGCCACTGCCTAAGCAAGCGCGCGATCACTGAGGTGGTGGCAAGCGCGCGATTCCCAAGTCAACGGTGGGTTGACCGTGCTACGTATGGTTACTCTGGTTTCACAGTGACGCATCTGCATCTTTTTCCCTGCATCCACTAACACATTGTGAGGCCTCTTATTCCCACGTGTCTGCAATGCTGGGTCAGGCCGTCGCGCGCATTGTCCACGCCGGCACAGTGATGGTCGACGAACAGATTGTGAGGCTTTCCGTGATCGTCCTGGCCGTCGTCACCTGGGGGCCCCCTGTCCGGGCCTCAGCGTGTGTGTGCACAGTCCGTTCCTGGCGTGTCCTCTGATGCGAAGCGAACGCATCGGTCATCTTTGTGTTGCGGAATGCTGCGCTGTGCCATCGTGACGGCTCGATTAGGAGTCGCCACTGGCGCCGCCTCGCCTCCCAAAACACGTGGATGTACCCAGCTCTGTGAAGCCCCCTTCACCGAGCTCGGTACATCCACGTGTTTTGGATCATCCTGTCAACTTGTATGTGTGTTTTATATTCTCTTTCATCTTCGTGACACCGGTGCTTTGAAGGCCACATTCTCTGTCTGTTCGGCTGCGACAACAGAGCGCTTTCTATTCTCACCGCCACACAGATAAGTTTCGAGCTTTTAACGTTTGCGATACACAGTGGAAAGTCCTTGTTGCATCGTCGGATCTCTTTCGATTGTATCCCAATGCACGCGCCACCTTTCTTTCGGCTTCTCGTAAGCGTTCCTAAGCTGCATTCTTTTCATTCTTTCTATTTGCATTTTCATGGCTAAAAAAAGAAGGAAAGACGGACAGATACATGTCATGGCTGGCACATGTCCCTAACTGTATCTTTTATAATCAGAGTTCATGACTGATCAAGCTATAGTTTCAATCGTGTGCTCCCATTCGTATGTACGTTGTCTTGTTTGTTTACATGGAGCCTTCTTCGATAATGAATTTCATTTGCCCGAAAGCTTTTCCCTCTTTCCAGCGCGCAGTTAATATTTGGCCATCATGCAATCGTGATCGGGATGCAACCTAACGAAGCTTTTTGTCTGTATAAGCGCGTTTTGCCATTGGTTGACGGGCTTCAATATTTATTTTTTTTTACGGTGCCAGAATGGACTGAAATGTTCTTATTACAAAAATTGTCAGCGCAAGGCGTTTTCAGGAATACGTGCTCGAAGGTACTCACTCACAAAGGTTTTCATTTATAAATACTCTTTGTCATTGGGCAGGAGCCGTCGAGGTATACCTCGACGGCTCCTGCCGATTACCTTCTTTCATATCAGCACGAATACCTTCTTTCATACGTACACCTTCTCGTATACGAGCAGATATATCCCAGTATATCTCTAATATAATTGTCCTGGGTTCATATTTATGAGAACGTCTCTTAAGAAAATGGTTCGCAGGGATATTTCCAGGAAATCGTGATGTTGGGTATATGTTCAACAGTGCTACCTAACCAATATAGAATACGGCACTTTTCAAGAGAAGGATTTGGGAATTCGGCCCTTCTACCGGTATCAAACCCTCCTGTCGTTGGTTGTTGTAACCGAGGTATAAGGTACATTCGTTTCACCGGGACTTCCTGAACCGGTTCACGGAGGCGCTGCACTTCGGTATTCGCTTTGCGAGTTCAGCATGGCGGTGGGGTCACCCCAGTACCTTTCGAAAAAGTGCAGCTGTCGTGCAAGACAAGTTCACGAATTACCTGTGCCTGCTCGTGAGGTGTACAGTGCCGAGTTCGTGCAGCACAAGATGGCTGCAGCTTCAGCAGATGACACAGCCGATTGCATTTGTGCATGTCGCGTTTAGCGACGTGCTACAAGTACGACAGTGAATGTTTTGAGGTAGTTGCATTTGCCAAGAACGTAAGCGGCGCAGTCTTGAACGAATTGCAGCCTCCACAACACTGCTAGATAGTCGACCAGTAACATAGGGCTTGCATGACGTCTGCACTTTCCCAATCGCTCCTTTGTCTCGTTGCTGCTTCACTTGCTGAAACATCCCCTTCACGACAACGGCACGACGACGGCACCAGACGGCACTACCGTGAACTATTCCTGGGAGTGCAGGGTGAATCGAGCAGACCTATAGATTCCGCAAAAAAAAAAAAACATCATCGAAACCATCACATGAACTGATTGCCACAGCGGGAGACTGCCGCGTGTTTTAAACTCACACGAAATTCTAAACGATACAAATACCGAACATTGATACTAGTCAGCCTCTGTGAATTCCCAAACGAATTCCCAAAAGACATCGATCGTGAACTTAATTAGCTATTTGTCCAAACTCTCTTCGAAGTGAAAGAGGATGCTTCTACAGAGAAAATGTATACCGTGGCCGCAAGGTGGGTATAGAGGGTGCTTAACGGATGGACCGGCTGCAGGTATTCAGAAGTTCATCTGAAATGAACGTTTAATATGATAGTTAAGTTGCAGGAATGTCTTATCAGAACGACCTCATTGTCAAACGCCACAAGCAGTGTAGTACTGCCACTCAGCATCCGTCGTTTCAGTTCGCGGAATGTGCACATCGTGTATACTACGTTCCAGATCTCCATTACTGCGTGCACAAGCTCCGATGGCGCAGAAACTCGTGCAAGAAATTCGTCAGCCAGGTGACGTCTTCATTTACACTATGCAGCACTCGTCAAGCTTATACGTACGCGCCACGCGTCATGAGATTGCTAGTTAGTCATTACAACTGTCACGGGCGCGAACTGATTAAGACGCTGGCGGGGTCCGAACCGGTTGCGTGTGCGGCCGCACTTATTTTAACGCAAAAGGCTTGCTTGCATTTATAATGAAGTCAGATTCCTCTCTTCCATTTCGGCCGCTCCTGGTGCAATAGGAAATCAAATTGGTTGTGGCATTCGGGCATCATCCCTCAAAACAGGAGAACGGAGCGGCGAGCACAAGGACATCTAACGCAATTACGGAGCCGACCGCAGCGCGATGCACGAGCGAGCTCGGCGGTCAACCGGTACGGTTCTCAGGCGTACGATCCTAACGTTGTCTCCATTAACCGCAGAGCACCAGGCCAGTGTGACTTTGCCACTGTATGTCTGTGCGCGTGTCCCCTTGCTTGGACTATTTCCAACATTAGGGTGGTGGTTCCGTTCCCTCTATCTTGTTAATAGTTCTAAAAAAAATGGCAGCATATCCACGCAGTGAATGATGGAGAGAGGGGCGAAGCATTCGTCCGCCCATTCGTTCTTGCTTCCGTCCGTCCGTGCGTCCGTCTGTGTGACCGTCCATGCGTCCATCAGCCCGTCCGTCTGTGCGTCTGTTCGTGCGTCCGTCCCTGCGTTCGTCCATGCATCCGACCCTGCGTCTGTTCATGCGTCCATCCATGCACCTGTCTGTGTGTCCGTTCGTCCATCTAGTCAACACTCCAAGTACCATCATCTCGCATCTTTTCATCATATATTCCCCATACAGAAGCACCGCCATCCAGCGGACATTCCAAGGACTAAACGAGAGGTGGCGCACGCACACTTTCTTACGGCTTGCGCTTCGGGTCTACTTCCCACCTTTAACAACCTCGAGTTCATGGTATATACTAGTTCACTGTATTCATGGCACTGCGGCGCAACGCTCGCTAAACCTTTCTAAAACCAAGGAGGGTACGCCCAGCGAGTATAACGTAGCAACCTTTTCCTGTCAGATAGTGCTCAATGTACATGCCAATGGCTGCTAATGGGAAATGAGAGACAGGAGAATTCGGCTTGTACATTCTTGCGGCTTGCGCTTCGTATATAGTTCCCACCTTTAACCACCTCGAGTTCATGGTATATACTACTTCAATGTATTCATGGCACTGCGGCTCAACGCTCGGTAAACTTTTCTAAAACTAAGGAGGTTACACCCAGCGAGTATAACGTAGCAACCCTTTCTTGTCAGATAGTGCTCAATGTACAGGCCAATGGCATGGGGATCGCAGCGTGCGCGTTAACTAAAAGCCGAATGCTCCTGTCTCTCATTCCCCCTTAGCACCCATTGGCATGTACATTGAGCACTATCTTTTAATTTTCAACAACGAGCAGAAGAAATCTCTCACCAGCACTACCTTGGAGGTCAAAATGTTATACTTGTTACACACTACAACGGCTACGAGGGACGAACGGGTGCCGCTATAGAGAGCTTTTCCCCTAAAAGAAACCAGAGAATGCCACTCGGCCTCGTTTGCGAAAAGCGAGAAAATTTCACGCGCAAGCCAGCGTCGCTTCGTGCATGTTTCATGCGCAGCGCGAGGCGACGGAAATCGGCCGACGAAAAGCAAGGAGCACAAACGCGGACGGTGTATTTCACCTATGATCGTCCAACTGTTTTCGTCGTTTTAATGACACGACGAAAAGTGTCCCAGTGCCAGCTGGCAGACTGAAACCGGCGTCCTATCTCTCAAGCGTAAACACTCGCGTACACGCACATAAACAAACACAATCTTTCTGCCTTGTTAACTTACTCACGTTCATAGAATAACGATTGAACATAACATGAACCAAACGCCGTTGTTTCAGCACACTGGCATGGCCGCTAACCTTCTTTTTGATGTAGCGGCCTTGGCGATTGCTTGATGTGGCGTTGCCCGAACGCGTCTTTTGTTTTTGTCTTGTTATTCGGGTATCAGTAGCAGTTCTGGCTGGGCAGCAAGCTGCTTTACAACAAAGTAGCTGTGAGCAACAGCGTCATCAGTAGGTAGAGGTGTCCTCCAATGTCAAACTTCTTCCCGACACCGTATCACTCATGAGTTGCAGAGACAGTGATTATCCTATCCGTAGTTAGGGCGTCTCTGCATTTTATAGTTGACCTTTCTAGGGTCCCGTACATACCATAGCCTTCCTCGTTGACCAGAACGTCCTGCATTTTCGACAGTCTCGCTTCTGTCACATCGTTGAAACTAGGATGTATTTACCTGTTGTCTACGTAGAGTTTCCTAAATATACACTAGAGGGAACTCTGGCGCTATATAGTGTCCACGGGAGCTGCAACGCACGGCTTTTCAGCGAGCATTAGAATTATGTGTAGTACACAAAATTTTGTCATCTTCGTAGTTCTGGCTCCGTGTGTGTTCGTGTGAATTGGAGCTGTTTTCTCGCGCAATAGAAATTTCTCATGTCACCACCTTATTATTTTAGGCTTACCATTTCAAATCGGCTCAAGAAGTTCAAGAGGGGCTTGTTCTTTCTATCAAAACAAAACCGAAACACAGCAATAAACGAAGCGACAAGTGCGATTCACCACCCACAAGTACGGAGACTAGGCGAATCCGTAAACTACCCATCATTCCCATGGTCGCTGAACGATCGCAGTGCCAGATTACCCTCTGGTTAATTTTAGAAAACTCTATGCTTGTGTATCCATTGCCAGTACTGATCAGTGGAAGTTGTCGGCAAGGTGCTTTACAGGCTTACCCGGAAATTCTCGGCAATTGCAGGCTTTGAGGACATTCACCCAACGTTACTAGATCATTCACGATCGTGTCCTCTTTGAAGCGACATCCAGGGGTCAGACGTTCGACTCCACGCGCCGAAGTCATTTACTGGAATATTTTTCTTTCTTGGATTTTCATATATGAAGATACGTACACATATACGGTGTATTACGGCGACGCCGGTGGCAAGATCCAGCCGAGAGTGTCGATATAATTGCTATCTCTATAAAATAAATCTTCGCAAAGGCCGACTTTGTCTGGTCTCTTTGAATGCTAACGTTCCTGGAGGGGGCTTTCCTTCCCGTATTACAAAAGACTTCACCAATGCCTTGACAGAAAGTGTTCCCTTTTGTTTTGTTCTTAAATCTCTGGTGCAGTGTAATCACAGGGGTAAATGAATTGGCAGTCGGTCAACGTTGACGCGTACATGAATTGTCAAGACACTCGCTTTTGAACCGTTACGCCCTAGGTGCGAAAAACAATCCCACTAGCGTACCTTTCTCTATTTTTTACAGGCGTTTTATTACATGTTTAAACCCAATAGAATTCAATTTATTTTACATATTCCCACTTCGAAATGATTTCCAAGATGTGCTAGTTGCTCATGCTGTAGACGGGCAACTACCTACAGTGACGCGACAAATGATTGTCCTCAGGATAACGAATATGTGTGAGAATGAGCGCACTTAGACGGCAAAGGCACTTACTTTGATGAGAAAAATGGTCTCCAATTCTTCTTTCTTTTTGTTTCTCATTTAGTGAGCCTGCTTGCCTTGCCCTCTTTCCCAGCTCAGGGTAGCCAGCCGGTTTAAGGACTGGCAACATCCCTGTACTTCCACTTCTTCCTTCCTCCCTTCCTTTCTCCCGAGCTGAAGCTTCCCCTGACGCGTTGTATTTCTCGCAATGCAGGTCAAAAAGCAGCCGAAACTAGTTGAGGCCCTTATCAACCCTGACTAGGCTCAACTTTTGTCTCACGTCACACAGTGCAACGAAGGATATGCTGCAAGGTCACTCTAAATAGTTCGCGAAAGTAGAATAGAAAAGTGGTCTGAAACCCATTGCTACAGATATCAGCAAAAGCGTGACGATTGAAGTGCGAGTAGGTGAAGAGGGGACAAACATTGAATACAAAATAAGTTAAACTTTAATTTTCAATAGTTTTCATTTTATTTGTTGCAAAAATTAGTAAATTACTTTAAGAAAACTTTAGCCTTTCGTACGAGGTTGAGCGCCTGATTTTGCTGGTTTAGATTTAGAAACAGTGGACACATGCAGGCAGTCTGGTAACACGAGCCAACGGTTTTGCCTTGGAGTGTGTGTCCGGCGTGTTCTTTGGTTCGGCAGATTGCCAGGCTAACAAGGCATCGCTCACTTTTCCGTGGTGGTTTCGTGCGTACCTTCAGTAGTTTACTTATTTTTTATGCACTATTTACTGGTGCGGAATTTCAGAGCTCAACTAGCCCGCAGAATGTGTCGAGAGCCGCTCCTGTGACTGCTGACTGCTTTCCCTGGTCCAAGGCCGGCGTGCTCTCGCCTCTGGCGACGGTGAACACGACACGCTAAGGAACGAGACGCAGTACTCTACGGCTGTCAAAGTTATACTCCCAAAGCTGCTGTTTTGCTGCAGTGCATTGTTTTGAACGATTGGGCAACGTGAGTTTTCGAACTAGTGAACAGTTCTCTCACAATTGCCTGTGCAAAGTTTCTTGTGCATATTTCAAGTACGTCATTTGGCTAATAAAACAGCTTTGCTTCCACAATCTTTGTTTTTTTTGTTTCTTTTCGCTTTCGCATGAAATTAGTGAGACACAAATAAAGCGCAATAGAATAGTGTTACGAAAGCGGCACGTGAAAGGTCAGCAGTTGAGAAAAAAATTCCATTTTGCGCCATGCAAGGCTAATGCGGGACGTCGCTACCACTTCCGGTTGTGACGTCATAATTTATTCCTTTCTTTTTCTGTTAGTTGTCCTCTCCTAACATAAGTGGCGTCGGTTGGCAACAAGCCGCGGACTACTGGATCCATGGGCTTCCATGAAAGTTGTGCTACCACTTTACATATACCTTGCTGTTCTTTTATATTAGAATTTCCCAAGCTGAAGCTTCCCCTGATGCGTTGGCTTTTCTGCAATGCATGTCAAAAAGCAGCCGAAAAAGTTCAGGCCTTTATCACCCCTGATAAAGCTCAACTTTTGTTTGACGTCGCACCATCCAACGATGGTTATACTGTACGCTTATATTAGAATCTCCCCAGCGCACGCTTCCCCAGATGCGTTGGCTTTCTCGCAATGCATGTCAAAAAAGCAGCCGAAAAAGTTGAGGTCTTTATCACCGTTGATAAGGCTCAACTTTTTGTCTGACGTCACACCGTGCAACGAAGGTTATACTGTACCTTAATAATAGAGTCTCCCAAGTTGACGCTTGCCTCAATGCGTTGGCTCTCCCGCAATGCATGTAAAAAAAAACAGCCGAAAAAGCTCAGGTTCTTATCACCTCTGATAAGGCCCAACTTTTGTCTGACGTCACACTGTCCAACGGAGGTAATACTGTACATTTATATTAGAGTCTTCCGCGCTGACCCTCCCCCTGATGCATTGGCTTTCCCCGCAATACATGTAAAAAAAGCAGACAAAAAGTTCAGGCCCTTATCAGACCTGATAAGGCCCAACTTTTGTCTGACGTCGCACTGTCCAACGGAGGTTATACTGTACGTTTATATTAGAGTCTCCCGAGCTGACCCTTCCCCTAATGCATTGGCTTTCCCTCAATGCTTGTCAAAAAAGCAGCCAAAAACGTTAAGCCCTTATCACTCCTGATAAGGCTCAACTTTTGTTTGACGTCACTCCTTAAAGTGGTGGGCCTAATATTGCATCTTTTCGTTTGGATGTATCGAGAATGGCTAAAAATATCTGATGACGTCATACAAAAGTTGTGCCTTATCAGGGGTGATAAGAGCCCACACTTTTTCGACTGCTTTTTGAAATGCATTGCGGAAAAGCCAGAGCATCAGGGGAAGCTTCTACTCGGGAAGCTCCTACGCGCACAGGAGGTCCGGCTTTGCACGGTGTGACGTGACACTAAAGTTAAGCAGCTGTCACAGAGTTTCTAAAAATAAATTTCACGTTCAGTAATCACCTCCAGCCTGCAGTTTGTAACCTTGGGACATTTACTGCATATTTACCTGCACGGTATTACCGTTTTTCTTACTCGACTGATAAAGTATAATTGATCGCTTGATTTGCTTACACTATACTCGAAAAGGATACTGTGAGCGGAGCTTCTTTGCACGTTGATGGCATAGAAGCCGTCTCAATGATTAAATGCGTCTGTCCATCCATCTATCTTTCTGCCACGTAATACAAATCGCACTGAAGAAACACATAAAGAAAAAAAAAAAACGTAGGCTGCGTTGAGTTTCGAAACTACTCGCGCACGCTCCAAAGGAGAGTGCCTTGCCGACTGGGCTAAAGGCCGAGGGATGCATAGCCTCACTATCTCTGAACTTCGTGAATGCGCCATCAAGAAATTCACCTATCAAATAAACAAAAAATTGCAAGGTTGCCCTGAGTTTCGAACCTAAGGCCCCAAGCTCCAAAGGTGTCTTACCCACTGGGGTAAAGAAAATACCCAGGCTTGCTGGACGTGAGTATCTCTCAACCTTATTAATTTGCTAAGGATGGATAGACGCATAAAATAAAGGAAAAAAATCGAGGCTGTGCCGAGTTTTTAACCCATGGTGCCACACTCCTATGCCGTCGAGTGTATCAGCCACTGTACTAAAAGAGCACACTTGCAGAAATTAGGCTGACCTTTTTTTTGTGTGAAGATATTTTACCGTGCGACTTACTTTTCCGCCATGGATTTATGGTTCAGTAGGTTAGCCCAATGACCGAATTCCTAGCTTGAATATTCTCCATGCCCCTCTCCTTCGTTTATATTTCTCTCTCTCTCCGGCATTAACAAAAGAATAAGAGTACGTAGACGAAGTTGTTCTAGTTGAAGGAAAATTCATCCTTGTTCCCGGACCAGAATGAATTTTTCTTCAACTAGAAGATCCTTTCTCCGAAAAATCTTTGCGGATTACCTGTGGGTTCATGCTATGAATGTGAGGCTCTTATTTCTCCATTTTATAAGCTTTCGCTACCTTGCGGGATTCCGCAGAACTCACTCACTGTAACAGGGCTCACCGATAACTGTACCGATTAAGAAAGTAGCATGCACCCTTGGGTAGCTTCATAGCGCACTGTTCCACGTGAACATTTTGCCACAAATTTTCAACTTCCCAAGCCATCGCTAAATAGAATGCTTCAAATCGCGGTCATGTGTTACCTGTGTGATGAGTACCCAGAATTAGGTTCATCAGAACCCTCTTCCTTTTTTCTGTCACAGAATTTCTCGTAGCGGAGCTCACTAAAACAAATTACCCTCCAACGGTATACACAAGGGTACAAGAATAACGACAACAACAAACATGTCATAATCATTCAAATATATGTATTTTGAGTACAAGAATGCAAATAACTTTAATACAATAGATAATCGAACAATAACATCGCTACATCATGTAATAACCTTGATCTTGACAACAAATATTCGCAAATTCGATTCTTCACTTTACGAGCAGACTTGCCGTGGGTTTTCTTCTATACACTATGAATATCATTGCGCTATTTCTTTTGTTATAAAACCGTCGCAACGGACAACTTGTGGCAAGCGCAGAACCATCGCTCAATTTAATATCTCCCTTTGCTTGTGGAATTCTATGTCGCGAACACGGCTGCGACGACTAGACTTATCGTGATATAACATGATGCGTCTACAGAATCGTACCTCTATCACTTCCCACTGCGTGTCAGCCAAAGCCCGCATCAGGTCACGTGCCTTTGAGGTCTCACAGTATGGACATCGGCTGACCCTTTGCAAAAGAGCTGCCACAGAAACGAGGTAAATCAGACACTTGTTTAGCCTGTTTTACGAGCACTGTACAAGCAGCTTCTAACGTGCTCCAGTCCGATTGCAAGTCATCTCTATACCACTGTCAGCGCAGTGCTTCATCACAGTGCTTCTTAGTTAATCATTTTCGGAGGCCTGCGATTCCAAATGTGAGCGTTTACGCGTTCAGGGAGTGCGCAGCAGCTGTATAGAGTTTATCTTAACAATGCTTTCGAAGAGGATGCACTACAATGTACAACTTCAATCTGTGGACAGGGAAATAGTGGTGCACAACCGACATCGCTGTATAGTAGCGGAACTCGTTGTTAGAACATGAAGCGTAAATAATAAAACTATCGCTGTAAGACAAGCACGCCACGTGGTTTACCGCGAACCGCGCTGGAAGAGATACAGTTCCTTGAAACTTTTCCTGCTGGGCTTGGTCTTTACCGAAGCGTGACTTGTAGTTATGTGCCGTAATGTACACACACTTCGGAGTGAATACAGACTGCGATGTCTTCGCATGAGTGTCCATATATGCTGTATACTCTTCTGTTCGACGCCAGAAACAGTTCGCGAGAGGTCCGCGCGAACAGGAGTGCGAACGGGTGTTTCAAGGCAAGGGCCACGGCATGCCACTGAAGTCTACCGGTCCACAAGTCCAGCGTCTACACAAGTCCAACGTCCAGCGTCCAGCAAGCTCATGATGAGCATCATGCATGGCCACCTAGTCGTTTCCTTCGCTGTTGACTTCCAGCAGTCAGGATGTCCAGACACACGAAGCTGTTCACCAGGTCCAGATCTAGGTTGAAGAAGCAGAACGAAGGCAAGATCTCTTATACTGAGGTAAATATATGCAAGTGTATCACAGTCTTATTTGAGCGAGAAATTGTTGATACACTTGTGTCACGTGATTGCTATTGAATATTTCTTTTGCTGTTAGAATCGTTCGTGACCCTTTAACAAACTTGTTGGGTTCCAGGATGTCAGTAACGAGTCGTTCAAAACAATAAGAATTAGAAGAAAACTGTCACCTCTCTGTTGGAAGCGAAACAAGTAGCCACCGTGAGTGCTGTAGACGATGATGATATTACACTCAGTGTAAAGAGTCTTTGTTCGACTTTTTTTTCAGTCATTACTACTAATAATAACACTTCTTAGGGTTTGCCGTCCCGAAACCACCATATGAATATGAGAGACACCGTAGTGATGGGGTCAAGACATTTCGACCAGCTGGGGTTCTTTAATTAACGTGAACCCAAATCTAAGCCCGCGGGCCTCAAGCATTCCCGTCTCCATCGAAAATGCGGCCGGCGCCGCCAGGATTTGATCCCACGACCTGCGAGTCAGCAGCCGAGTTCCTTAGCCATTCGACCACCATGGCGGGTTTGTTTAGCCATTACCGTAGGTCTACTCAAGGCTTAATTATACTCGGCATGTGACCATGTTTGTAAATAATACAACATTAAAGTGTGATGGCTTAATTGTGGCAGTCGCCACACGTTCTCTTTCTGGTGTCATGGTGCACTTCACCGATACTGAAAATCTAGTCATGCCGGACGGCGCGTACTAATTTCAGTCGCTTTACAATATTAACAACTGATCACAACACCGCATCACAAACTGGCTTCGTTGCGACACAGTTTGAAAACCATGCAGGATTGGGCGAACGTTGCATGTAGGGTGCTGTCTTAAAATTTGATGACGAAGAAATTAAAAGCACTTGTAGTATTTAATCTACTGCCCTCCAAAAATAAAAAAAAACCTAATTTGGGTAGCCCGGACCGAAGGTTGAGAACACTTCGAATGAATATTCACTCAATAGGGTGCGCTCTTATTTCGTTCTCTACCTGAGACAAAAATAATGCGCTTGACCAATCACTGCAGGCGATTGAATAGCTTTATACATTGGTTTAAGACTTCAGCAGAATAAAAGGTCATTGAACACTTCTAAGCAGCCTTAACTTATTTTGGACTACAATTCGCCAGCATATATTATGAAATGGAGGTGTGCTCAGCAAAAGATCTAAATGTGATTGTACTCTCCGCCTGCTCCATAACGTATCATTCCAAGCAGTAAACTTTCGTGGTATGTTCAAACTCCAGGACACATCTTTTCAGAAAATTGCAGTTACTTTGCGCCAACTATTTTACAAACTGTGTCATAAAGTTTTTTGGAGAGTTCTGACATTGAATTATCAACACGCCCAGCATTAAAATGCATTTGAAGCAGTTAGAGCGTTCTTCAAGAAGCATTTTGTCCACTGAGGCTCAATGCTCTAATGTAATCATGTGGCATAAATTTCGAGATTAAAAGTTAATACTGTTTTTCTTCGTCGACGCAGCTGACCGGAATGTTTTTCTTTAGATACTGATATACCAGAAGCTGATCTATTGAAAAGAGTTTGGTTTGTATGCGAAACAGGAAATTGTATACCATTGGCAGGCCTCTGTCATCGAACCGGATGGCTTCTGCACTGGTGAAGTATACGGTATGATGGGAGCCTGTCTAGTCCGGACAAAGGCGTGAGAAATTTATTAGGAAAGGATTTTTCTACAGCTACATGGCAGCCATGTTCACAAATTCGCTGGAACGTCTTAATTGCTTTTGAAACGACGTAAAAATTCGCCATGTTCAATTCGCCGTCTTGTCAACTTCGATTGACTCACATGGCAGCTACAATCTCTCTGATTGGTTGAAAATGTGACAGTTTTACAAGATTTGATGGGTCAGATTTGATGGCCCACAGAATAGCATATATAAAAAAAGAACCTACGCCTGGAAAAAAAAGAAGCGTCCGTGCAATATGGTCACTTATGACACTCGCCAGAAACACCTGTAATAACTCTACGACGTTTGGCCACACCTAATGTTTCATTATTCACATTTGAGTCACTGTCTTATACAGCTGCAGGCTATTTTTGTTCTCAGTGGCAAGCGTTTGCATGCAATCAAGGAAAGAAATCACTACATGTTAGTCGACAGCGTCATACTTTTTACGCTCTTTCACAGATTACATGCCGACGGAGCTAACTTTTCATTTAGCACTTACCAGACTCTGCCATAGCCTGATTGGCTGGCAACGCGGACTTTTCCGCCATAACACTTGTTTAACTATACTATACTATACTATACTATACTATACTATACTATACTATACTATACTATACTATACACTAAGGTATACTGTACTGCATCAATACTGCCTTTGCTACAAAGTTTCACTTAGAAAGCTTGTAGTTGACGAGAGTACTTCGAATGGAGTACCACCTTTAACTTTTGTGTAGTGCCACCGCTGCATATGCGTGAGCCCATTGACTGACAATCCTTCTTTTCTCTCTTTTTCTCTTCTCTTTCCTCTCTCTCTCATCTTTATGTCCCCCTTCCCATTCCCCCAGCGTAGGGTAGCAAACCGGGCATGTGCCTGGTTAACCTCCCTGCCTTCTCTCTTGTTGTTCATCTCCCCCTCTCCCCTACTCAAAAGCGCTTGTGCTTCAACTAGCTAGCAAACACCAATTGAAGTTCTGAGCGAGTTACATTAGAATTAGCAGTATAGTACAACCACCTGATACGGGACCGTTCTTGGGAAGCAAGTCCCCGACTTTCGTGCAGTGCTCCGCTGCCTAAACTTTCAATATAGCTGACTTGTTTATAGTATCCCGGTCATCTAGGTGCATGAACGTATAGATTGGGTTGCCATCAAAGGAAATTGTGTGCAGTATATGTCACTCGTTAGTAACTTACTGCTTTGTGGTCCTGCTCTCAAAAAATATTTAGCAATGACTTTACGGCTCCTAGCCAACACCCCCTCGAAATACATCTATGTCACTCAGTGGCCATGACACGGAAAAGAACAGCAACACTATTAGCTTAAGTCAGACCATCCTCTCACCATGCTGAGTCAAATGAATGATGAAATTGTGCCGCCTCGATCGGCTATCGGCAAATCATGAACCATCATGTTGGCGCAGTTGCAGCTTTTTCGTCTTATTTCCGCCGCGCCATTTTCATAATAACGCAAAAACTTGCCATCTTCCTGAGCGGAGAGACGTGGTATCTAGGCACTCCAAGAAGTGTAATAAGATCATCCACAAATTTTAATAAATGTGTTTGGAACCTTGGGCTAGTCTTTGCCATACCGATTTCGGGCGGCCAGGAGAGCTAAAAGTTGAAGGTGGCCAGACAGACGTAGATAGATAGATAGATAGATAGATAGATAGATAGATAGATAGATAGATAGATAGATAGATAGATAGATAGATAGATAGATAGATAGATAGATAGATAGATAGATAGATAGATAGATAGATAGATAGATAGATAGATAGGCAGACGGACAAGCAGACAGGCAGGCAGGTAGGCAGGCAGGCAGGCAGGCAGGCAGGCAGGCGGCAGACAGACAGACAGACAGACAGACAGACAGACAGACAGACAGACAGACAGACAGACAGACAGGCAGGCAGGCGGCAGACAGACAAATAGATAGATAGATAGATAGATAGATAGATAGATAGATAGATAGATAGATAGATAGATAGATAGATAGATAGATAGATAGATAGGCAGACGGACAGGCAGACAGGCAGGTAGGCAGGCAGGCAGGCAGGCAGGCAGGCAGGCAGGCAGACAGACACAGACAGACACAGACAGACAGACAGACAGACAGACAGACAGACAGACAGACAGACAGACAGACAGACAGACAGACAGACAGACAGACAGACAGACAGACAGACAGGCAGGCAGGCAGACAGGCAGGCAGGCAGACAGGCAGGCAGACAGGCAGGCAGGCAGACAGACAGACAGACAGACAGACAGACAGACAGACAGATAGATAGATAGATAGATAGATAGATAGATAGATAGATAGATAGATAGATAGATAGATAGATAGATAGATAGATAGATAGATAGATAGATAGATAGATAGATAGATAGATAGATAGATAGATAGATAGACAGACAGACAGACAGACAGACAGACAGACAGACAGACAGACAGACAGACAGACAGACAGACAGACAGACAGACAGACAGACAGACAGACAGACAGACAGACAGATAGATAGATAGATAGATAGATAGATAGATAGATAGATAGATAGATAGATAGATAGATAGATAGATAGATAGATAAGCAGACGGATAGGCAGACGGATAGGCAGACAGACAGGCAGACAGACAGGCAGACAGACAGGCAGGCAGGCAGGCAGGCGACAGACAGACAGACAGACAGACAGACAGACAGACAGACAGACAGACAGACAGATAGACAGACAGATAGACAGACAGATAGATAGATAGATAGATAGATAGATAGATAGATAGATAGATAGATAGATAGATAGATAGATAGATAGATAGATAGATAGATAGATAGATAGATAGATAGATAGATAGGCAGACGGACAGGCAGACAGACAGACAGACAGGCAGGTAGGCAAGCAGGCAGGCGGCAGGCAGGTGGCAGGCAGGCAGGCAGGCAGGCAGGCAGGCAGGCAGGCAGACTCACAGTCGCCGTCATTTCTTAGTGAACTACGGCGACTGTGAGTGGTATTTTCTGCAACCAATACTCGAGAGAATCTTCGACTGGGAGATTGTTTGCAGTTATACGAGGGTGGCGTTATCTATGGAAAAGCTTGATTGGTACTCACTTCTTGTCTATGAAAAGAAATTTTCCGTCGGCCACGTGCCTTAAGACGAACCCTACCGCCTCGGCATAGAGTTCGGTTCCCTTCGCGTGGCTGCTGGCCCGATCTGAGTGCACCCTGCCCCACAGCCACAAGGTAGCTCAGGTTGCACCTGGAAAATAACGTGCAAAGGTTATTTCATGGCACCCCGAATAAGAGACCCCTGAGGTGGCAACGTATAGTGTAAATATCCAACAGAAAAAGTTCCTGTACAGAAGGTTCAAAGGAAATCAAAGTACTGAGATCTAGTTACACGTTAACAAACCATCACGGGAGAAATGTGACGCATTGCAGGCCCTATACTCTCGCCAAATACCCACAAACTGTGCCTCGTACTCAAATTGCAGATTCGGAACTTACAGGCAAATACAATAAATTTACACTGCGCAGAGCTAAGCAACGCTCTTTTAAGTTCAATGTGAAATGCTGCAAGTAAGCTTAATTTTATTTCTTCGCTGTGGGAAGCAAAAGTCGCAGGTGCAGTCTGCGATGGTCATGGCATGGTGTCCTCGACCTTCTAATGAACAGATTTGTTTCCGAAAGTTAACAGGTGGTTTGTTAGGAGATGTCCGTAATTACTTTCAACTTATCTGCCAAAGACTAGCCCAAGTGAAACTCCTAAATACTGGTGAAGTATAATACGTGAAAAGAGACACTGAGCAGGAGAGATTATACCGGCCAGATCTGGAACACCACCACCATCAGCGCTTCTGACTTATTTGTGTGCAATTCTGGCTAGTGCGATTTATTGATCTTTCTAGCCCGTTCTCTGAAAAATTCTCCAGACAGCGTGATGAACAGGCCCAGCTTAGTTCCACATGATGTCGCCTCTTTCTCGCTGCGCATACTTGCCCGAAATATCTTTCTAAACTTTCTGGAGTGCGATGTCATCCATACCTGCCGTCCCCCCACCCTTGTATGGTAAATTGTTGGAGTGTAAGAGGAGAGCACGTGCAACGTGTCTTCTTGCAGGCGGCATCTTCACTATGTACATAGTTACGTATCAAGTCTGACAGCTTACAACAACAAGAAAAGAAAGATGATGTACTCACAATGTTTGCTATGGCGTGAACTGATGACTAAGACAAGTTGAGAAACAAGTACGAGCGCTGCTATACCAACTAGCCCACGCCACCACCCTTCTAAGCTATAATGCGCTTGCGATAGTCTTCGTACCCTTCGCTGTTGTCCGCTGGGGCGTTTTCGGGCAAACTGAGCTTGGCCGGTGCCCACGACTTGAGACAGCCGCTGCAGTGGATGACCGGCGGTCGAAGCTGTGCGACTTTCGGCGTCGCTGGCCTCCCGTCGTGGTGTCGGCCTCCTCCTTGAAGTTCGCCTGCGTCTTGCATTTCATCCGACGGAAGAAGGGGCGACGAGTACCGAGACACAGCCTGCTCTGCCGCTGCGGGAATTCCCCTTTCAGCGGCAGCGTCCTGCGTGAACCAGGGCAAATGGGTCACGTCTCATGACGAATACATAGGGTCACACGTCGGCAGATTCTCTGCAGCTCACTCGAACTCACTCTTGAAACATATCTGACCCTCTGTACTCACTCGGAGCCAGGCTCACCAACACTTTCTTGAGCATGGCTCACTCGGACTCGGACTCACGGCTCGATCTGAGTCTTAGTGAGTCCACTCACGAGTACGTTCACCGACCTGTGCATACGGCAGAAGACTACATTTACGTTGAAAAAGGACAACGTTGTTTTACACATCTATAAAAGACCTTGAAAAATTGAGAGCACAGGGTGTCTGACTTGAAGGCTGTATGGCAAGTCCGCTGGCCGAAACATCGGCACGAGCGACCCTCTGTGTTCACCAACTTTTCTTCACTTCAATCTTCACTCTTCCCCTGAACTTCTGCTTTTTTTTTGAAATTTCCAGAGTTCAGGCTTTCGCAACTATAAGATAATTAGAAACTGGATTTTCACAATACATAAATAATAGTGTGGGAGGAACAATTTTTGATTTTGGCACTGTTGATTTCTCAGTCCTGTGTGTAGTGGCATGAGAATAACAAGGTCACGGGACCCCGAATTCACACATTCGCTTTCTGGCATATGGCTCTATGTTGCTGCACGGCGTTAACTTAGTTGGTACCGGTACAAAAAGGGAAGGTTATCAGTAAAAAGTAGTGTCAACTAGACGCGCGCGTGAAATAGTCCTCGATACCTTGTTTTTCTAGCTGTTAACTGTTGTTCGCAGTATAGATCTCATGAGTTACCTTAAGGTGATCGATAAATGTGTTGAATTACGTCATTATCTAATCGCAAACCTTCTGCCTAATCTCATTTTCTTCTTTGTGTGCATGACGCTGCGAGTCAGAATTTTTTATTGAGTACTGCCGTTACAACGAGGCGCAGCATAGTTAAGGAAACTAGCTCGTACTTTTTGCATTGATGAGTATTTCCTTCAGACACAGGTCCGACGAAGAGAGTTGCTTTTTGACTTTGGCGATGTCCCTGGGGTGCGGAATCTCAAACCAGCTTTGTACGAGAGAATCTCCCAGAGGACACCGAAAAGACCGACGAAAAATGAACCTTGACGGTGGTGAATGCATAAATCAACATAACACATCATAATGCGCAATACAAACTTTGCCTTACAACGACGGAGAGGTTTCGTTACAGTTAAGTGACATAAAATTGTATGTGTATGAGAGTGTTTTTCTTCTCAGTTCCGGTCATCTGTGAGGACTTGCTCGTTTACCTGTCTTTACAGCACAGTAACGTCTGCTACGGTATAGTGAAACGATACTCATACTCCCCACACACGCACGCGCACATACCCCATCAATGTAACCTTGATTAGCTCCATTTCGGGGAAAAGCCAAAATCTTTCAGTACTTGAAGTGGCTTGTGTTAGCGTGGTACATATGAAAAAACGAAAAGACGACATAGACGTCAAAAAAGGTAGGCGCTAAGCGAAAACTCGTTGCCGGTAATGAAACCCTCTGGTCACACTAGCTATAGCTTATGAACTTCGATTTTTCACGATAAGCATTCGCAAAGAGTGAATGTTCCGCCACGTGGTTATCATCTGATAAACACTTCTGTGGCTCTTGCTGCAAGAGCTTATCCGTGTGGGATTATAAAAGGATGTGCGACGTGCCCCAAACAATGTCAGATAAAGATAGCCTCAGTGTAGCTGCAGTAAATACGACGAGAGATTATTGCTGTCTTGATCGCAAGTTAAAATAAGCTTTGTAGGTAATTTCGAACTTGACTTGCACGGCGTGTAACTCAAGTGTAACTCAACTGGCGTGTAACGGAGTGTAACTCAACCTTCGTGCAACTTGAATTGCACGAAGGTTATTTAAGGCAATAAACTTTCAGAATTCAAGTTACGCTATCACTTACCTGTAAGACAACGTTTTTGATGTCCTCGTCCGACAACCATGGGGGCTTGTAGTACCCTTCCGTGTACGAATTTATGGAACCTGCATGATTGAAGACAAATAAATGCAAGAGCTGAATACGACCACCCACCATAAACACCAATAATGCTCTTAGGCATTAATGATCCACGAATGAATGGAAGGAATGGATTGGCAGACTGATATTGATAATGCGAGCAGGCGCTGCGAAGTATCGCAGGACGAGTCCATGGCATCGTTTTTTGTGCAATTATTAGTCATTAACAGCGCAGTAAATGTTCATCTAAGTTTCTGTAAAGCACGCGCATTCGAAGGAACATTGTACGTCGACCCCTGTGATCGTGACGAGCATGCACCACGTATGGTCTTGATGTGCTGCACGACCATGTCCAACTAGTACGGCCACTTGTCCAGCTTCTGGGACATGGCCTTGCACAAGGGCACCAGGGAGGCCATCTCGCTAATATACATGTTCATCTTGTCCTGGCGGCACTTCTCGATCTCACTGTAGTTCTGCCTGCAAATCCAACTTTAGCCATGAGTCCGTTGCCTGAACGTTTAGCGGAACACATATATAGAGCGACACTTTTACCGCGGTAACGCCTTTATGATGCATATCTTTTATCGCGCTTTGGCATCAAAAAAAAAAAAATAATAAAGGCTACACTTACTTTGAAATGTGTATAAAACGCAGGCACACATTCTTTGATAATGAACACCAAAAGTAATCGAACTTCGGTAACTCGCAAAAAAATACCATTTGGGCCCGTACATTTCTTGTTAAGCGCATACCATAGCGTATCAGCGATGCTGCATAGCGATGCTGCTATGAAGTAGACACTCGTCGAAATGTCGGCTCCCGAGAGCCACCGTGTTCAAGGACTTTTCAGCTCTCTGAGCGTCCATCTTCCCCTGAACTTCTGCCTTATTTAGAGAGAATAGAACGAACGTACGGGAGACCTCATGAAAGTGGCAAAGAAAGCTCCCCATTTATGAAAAAAACTCACCAGCATCTCCATTGTTTTGTCATTGCGAATAATGCAGTAGCTGTAAATATCGTACCTTTGAAACGTAAGCGCTTTTTGCAGGAGCTTCCAGACTTAGAAGCTGTTCCGGACTGGCGAGGAGGACTCCTCTGTCCGTAACGCTTGGATGTTCATGGTGCGGGGGCGAGGTCATCTCCACCTCGATGACGCCGGTGGCACGGCAACCCAGCGTTGCTCGGGTGGCCAGCGAGCACTGGTGGCCACGGCGCTCAGCTGGTAGCCTCGTCGCTGGACGTGCTCGGCTGTCCGGGGCATGGCATCAGGGCTGCTGGAGGGCACCCAACTTGGTCACTCAGGGTATACCAGCAACAATCGGAGACCTTTTACTTATTCTGCTGCCGCGGTACGTGCGAATGTAGACAAGAAACCAGGTCACCGCCGAGGCCTGCAGCCTCTGGTGGAAGAAAATAGTCCCTAAAGAGGCCCTGCAACTCTTTGCCCAGTAGCTTAGTTAAATGAGTTCATCGCCTCACGAATAAAATGCCTAAAAAACTTTCTTTTTAATGCGTCAAGTGTGAGCGCAGAAGCAGGGATTTGTCGCTCGCTCTGGGCACTTTGTTTTCAAAAAGCGCGTTGAAAGCTACGCCAGAGGAGGAGAAGGGGATGACAAGCAGACCAGAAGTTACGTCTGTTCGTGAGCGCACGCCACAACCTTGAGCAACAATACGGAAAGGCGGGCTGGTTTCGGCATTAAACCTCGAGCCCCCCCCCCCCCCCCCTTTTTTTTATTACTATGCATGGCTTACCTTCAGGGGCTTACCTTAGGTCACTTATCGTGGCCAAAGCGGAATATGCATCAACGTTCGCCTTCGGCAACACGAATGCTCATTATCAGAGTCAAAACCGTATACCCTCGCCACTCATTGCCACAAATGCGGCTGCGCGTACCTTTCTTCCACGACACAATGGTATGTCGCATTATAAAAAAATCAGTTAGCAAGAGAAGTGATTGAAGCCTTCCACATCCCAAGAAAAAAACGATAAGTGTGTCAGCATGCATGCCGTCAATTGTGGTGAACTATCTTTAAAGCACGTACCTCTTGAAGATGATACCAATGTATATATTTTTTCCCTTGTTTGCGGCGTGTTTCGATGTACTGTTCTTTTTTTTTTCATTTTCTGTTAAGTTACACTTCCCCTGCTTATCAGCTATTCTTTCCCAAAAAAGTCACAGCTTTGCCGCAAAGGCGAAGCAATGAACGTGATAGCAACAAATAGGAAGGTCACGCGCAGGATTGCAAGCATATCGAAACGTGCGCCGCGTTTCTCACGCACAAATGACGCACATAACGCACTCACAGGTACAGATGAACGCGAATAAGCGTCGCAGTTGTTACTTCACTGTGTCTGAAAAGCGCGCCCTTTTCGCAAACACAGGCTGTGCAACGATTGCAGTGACCTTTGTGCTCCAGCTAACTATACAACAGAATCGTTGCAGTGAAAGCCCAACGCCAGCCAAGACGTATATACGATCCTCCCCATCGCGAGATAAGGGCGCTTGAGAGAGTGGCCACTTTCCTCCTTTCCGCGGGCCAAAGTACGCGTGGAAGGTGAGAGCGCGTGCTGCCGCGTGTTGACGATAAAATTAGTTCATTGATCATTTTCTCCATCACTTTGGAAACACAACTTGTCAAACTAACCGGCCTAAACGAATCCAACTGCATAGGGCTCTTCCCTGGCTTTAGCATCGGTACACTTTTGATATTTTCCAACTTTCCGGAACTTTTTTTTTCTTGCCAACTTTTATTGTATATGTCCAACAAGTGTAATTTTCCTTTCCCGCACAAATTGGGAAGTGCAGCGTATGTAACTCCATCTGGTCCTGGTGAACTTGTTTGTTTTACTGAAGACATCACATATTGGAGCTCCTCTGGTGTGAAGCTGTCGTCCAAATCTGATAAACTGACCACAGAGAACTTCGTTACAACCGCCGAAGCTGATTCTGCTGAGGATTTATATTCGCTAGTTTGGACGGGCTCTATTTTTGTTACTATTAGGTGACGCTTCCGACCAGGCATTAACACAATATGTCATTGGAAAGCGGAGATTATAAGCTTTCTGAATTAGCACGATTCAGATTTATTCGTCAAGCGCAGCGAGCACAGTGCACCCGCAAACAATGCGTGAAATGCGGAGAGGTTAATCCTGCGGCGCATGCAGTTCAGCGCGTTCTCCAGTCGGCCGAACTCCTGCTGCGACAGGTGAAAATATTGGCGCTCGCAATGCAACTTCTATAGTCTAATCGTGTTACAGTTTCGTGGGTTTCCGTGTATTTCTTCGCCGGTCATAAATGTTCGAACGCGTCTCCCCCGCCTTTCAACACGATTCCGTCGCCGTTAGCGAGTGCACCGTTGAAGAAACTCGGTACGACCCGCCAAGTTGGCGCCGACAAGCTTTACGTTTTCACTGCATGGGTTGCGCCCCATTCGCTTCCTGTCACGCATGGTTTTTTTTTAAGCGTGACGATTTGCACGTGGCATGTGGCATACATATATGTGTCCTATAAAATTCTATAAAGAGCTAGTTTTCACTTCATTTTCAGAAGCATAATTTTGAGTCTGGAAGCACAGACACGTTTCTTAGCCGCAGCTTGACGAACTGGAGTTGTGACTGCTGCATCACGCTGGCGATAGCGGCTGCGATCGGAGCTGCCCCAGCACAAACGTTCAGTGACCTGGCGCTAATGTACGGTTTTATTACAAAGGACGCACGTGGTGCCGTAATGATGGAGGGTCCCGATCGTCTCGTGTGGCTTCCAGTATTACCGTCCGTCCCGCGTCCTCCATCAGCCACAGTAAGGACAGCCGATTACAAATCATTACGGAGGCGTGAAATGTCGTGCGACGCGAATAACGTGGCATGCAGACAGGAAAAAAGAAAAGAAACAAACACGTGGTACTCGCGCAGTGAAGCTTGACCGATACAAATTCGCCGATTTCTCGAAGGCACGATTTCATCCTCTCCTTCTTCACCTAGAAGCCACATCTCTTGTTCTCCGTTCTTTGTGTCATTTTATGCTTTCTTTCCCCGGTGCCAACCTCGAAATCATACCCGCATGGCGCGCGCTGCGCAAGCCCACTGCGAGCGTTGGAAAACGATTTACCACAGCCAATTACAACCGGCCACGTTGCGGGCTCGCAAGTTTTATGCACCCGCTACGCTTAGGGAAGGGTAAGTTTAGGGAGGGGGAAGTCCTGGCTGTAGCTGAGACGAGGACGGTTCTTTGAGGGTCCGAAACCGGGTCTTCCCTGAACACGCGCGAACGCACGTCTATACGGCGGTGTGTTCTGGAAGTATAAATCGGTGGCTGCCGACCACTGCACCTCCCCCTCCGCTTCTGCGTCACGTGCGGGTTGGTTGCCGCTCGGGCAAGCGTGTGTCAAGTAGCACGAGCGCGTGCGTGCGTGAACGTGTCGATGATGCCGGACCTGCCGACAGATGCGGGCATCTGGGAAGGAAAGCAACAACGGAAAGCGAGTCTCGTAAGCAGGAGGCAGGGAGGAGCGAGAGCAATGGCGCCGCGCGCATGTGCACGGCGACGGTGTGCTCGAAGGTAAATCATCCCCTTGGCTCACAAGAGGAGCTCGCCAGCACTGGTCAGTCGTGTGTCCCGTCGTTTGTGTGTCATTACGCTAATAAAGCGCGACGCAGAGGCAGTCCTCGGCGCCATTAGGGGTGTCCCGACTGCGGTGATGGTTCCCTGCCGGCCGGTCGACCGGCCCTCCGTCCTCCGTTCACGATGCCCGCGCTTCGCGTGGTTCGTGCCTTCGACCGGAAGTCGAAGCTCTCGGAGAACCCCTCGCGTGAGCATATGAAAAAAAAAAAAAAAACTGAGGAAACTCCGTGCATGGAACTTGGAGGTGGCAGGCGCTATATATACGCTCGCTAGCTTGAACAGTGGTGGAAAATGTAGCTCCCGTTTCAACACCGACGAGGGTGAGAGGTATACGAGCAACAAGTAGACCTCCCTATGTCTTCTTGTGTTCTGGCGCGTTCGAATCCATAAACCGTTTCGATCGACATCAACTCCGCTTTCCCCCACACCCTTAACTTCTCGATCCTCTCATCCATTAACATCAAAGAGAACCGCGGTATCAGAGCGAATCGCCGCCTTTGAGCGGCAGGCTTTCTTGTAAGGGCATCTGAAATGACAGACATGTACTGGGTAGATCGAGGGAGAGTCAGCGCACGTTAGCGTCGTTTAGGTGTACGACGCATCCACTGCCTCGCACTCTGTACTGCAAGGCCGCCCTGTAATGATGCGTGTTCGCCACGCGCGCAGCACACGCCGCGTATAGGAGGCACACACACGACTCCGCCGTGCTTTTCGATTATGCGCGTGCCGTCCCAGGCGAGAATCGAAAGGAGCAAGACGGCATCGTGCACCCACCCACCCACAGGCTAGCGCGCACGCACAGTAGCCAGTGTAGCTTTACGCCCCGAGGAAAAGAGAAAGCCGCTGCTGCGTGCCTATCAGCGGTGGACGTCCCGCGCGTATCGTCTCCTCGTTTCGATCAGAGACAAATTCCCAGGAGCGGCGCTGAGGCGTCTGTGTGCTTAGCTGTTGTTGCCTGGAAGCGGAGTTGACCGAGAATCCCGGCGGTAATCCCCTTGATGGTGCGCCGAGTGCCCCGCACTTGGCTCTCCAACGCCGCCACCGCTTGTCTTCGCCGGCATCCTCCTCCCTCCGCCGGCGGCGCGCTCTAAGCTTTCGGAATCTCTCCTTGGGGACCTAGTCCTTTCTGTACGCCGATCCGTATCGTTTCTGGCTCTCCGTGTGTTCACGTATACGCTGGCCGGATGCACGATCTCGCATCCACGCTGCTCAAGAGTGTGTTTAGCCCGCAGTCAATGCTTGTTGCCAATCGTTCAGCGAGATCAATGCACCTTGGCTTCTTTAGGACATCTCGTTTCAGTAATAGGTAGATGAACGAGACGGAAAAGAATCATTGCACTATAGAAAATCATTGAAAGTGAGAGTGAGGATAACGTTGCGCTCGGGTGTCTCAAAACGACGGTGCTATAAACGAGCAAAAATAAGCTTAATTAGGAGAAAGGATTTATGTGTCTGAGGTCCCTGTAGCACATGGACATCAGTGAGTGTATAGAAAAGAGGGTACCAGCGTTCTGTTGCGGGCAGTGATGTGCACGTACCTTTACAACAGGAACGGAAGCGAATTCCTCGTTTCTTCCCAATTTTGGAACGAGTTCCCATTACAGGTTCCTGCAATGCGAAAAGAACGCGTTACAGATACATTTCGAAAACTGGAACGAATAGTTACATTAACGTTGCGTTAGACATTTCTTATTTAAATATATTGTTTCACTTAATCCTGAAACGAAATAAAGCAAGCTCATATCAAGCTATTATATGAATTAGACATCGCCAACAGCAAGTTATAAGAATCAAAATAAATAATCCGAATCAAATTTTTAAGAGTGGTTCTAGCCAATTGACGTCTAGTTTACTCGTGCTTATTGTGGAATAAATAAAGTTGTTTCACTTAACAAACTGCAGCTTGCGTGCTCATCTATTTCATGTCCCACACTGGGACATTTTCTAAGTCGGCCATCATAGGAGTAGTCAAGATACTACCCTTGAGATATTCAAATGGATATCACCAACCATGCACCACCTATATAATTAAATTTATTTCACTGGAAACCACATCGAAAGAGCCAATATTAAGGCATTTACTGAGCGCTGATTCAACATTTCAGTCTTAGTAGACAGTAACATCCAGGAAACACATATGCAACTTAGCGAAGTCTGCCATTGGCAATCAGCCAACATATTTCTGAGTATTTTTGTCGCTGTTTTTTTTTTTGTTTTCTTCTCTCTTCTATTTATTTTACTCTTTCTTCATACATGTTTCTCTCTGCAGTCACTCTCTCACTTTCCTTCTTTAACTCTTTTTCTTTTCATGCTATCTTGCTTTTTTCTCACTCTCTGTGTCTCTGTCTCGTTCTCACATCATTTCCTGGTCTTAACCTTACTACTCTTTCCAGATCGGTCGCTATACTAAAATGTGCTATGCTCTGCTAGCGTGCGCTCAGGTTGCCGAGAAACGCGTAGCAAATACTTTCCTCAACATCTCACTTCATTACAATGGTCACTCATCTAAGAGATACGAGCACATGGAAAGCCAACTAGAATTGTATATGACTTGGTGAGGTGCTTATCCATCGTTATCCCCGTTGTAGTGTGATCGTCGGGAGAAGGCCGTTACTTAAAATGCTCGCTCTACAGATCAACGCTGACTCTTTCGTGATATGTGTTCGTCGTTGGGCCGCGATACGCACACTGCACGTATCAACTCTCTTTCTGCATTGAACTCCTTCAGAGTGTCATGGCTATGATGAATACCATGAAAGAAAAAAAATGCCCCCATCTCCCCGAAGGGAGTAGTGAGGAAATGCAAATGCATTTCTTGCGTCAAAAGAGGGTATCGTTGCCGTGAGACATTCGCCTTCATCGACTTATGTCGTTGCCTTTAGAGGTGCCCAGCCAGCGAACCGTCGAGAGTGAGGAGCGAGTGGACGGGAGAGTGGGGCACCAGCGTTCTCAGTTCAGCGATGACATTTCGCAGCGGCGTCTCAAGCACGCATTTCCCGATGGTCTTGGGAGGCGTCCAGCCAGCAAATGGTCGAGAGTGAGGCGTGAGCGGACCGGAGAGTGGAGCAAAGGAAGGAGAGAGATTGATCAGCGAGAGAAGGAGCGGCAAAGAATGCACCTACCCTCTCTCGCAACACATGCTCCGGTTTCTAAGGGCGAGGATCAGCGCGCGCTCCCACTGCTGTTGCTATGGAGAGAGAGTGAGAGCGGAAAGATAACATCTGCCGGCACGCGGACACCACTGCGGACAGCGCCGGATGCTTGACATAGCCCAACTAAGAAATGCATTCGCATAAAAAAAGAAAACGGGATAGCCAAGGGGTTACTACGCTCACCTTCGAAACGTGGATAGGCGGTGTCAAATCTCACTTCGCCAAGAATTTCTCGCTTTCTTTTTCTTTCTCTGTTTCTTTCGGTTTCTTTTTACTCGTTCTCTCACCCATTGGAGTTATTGCATCACACGGTGGTGAAGTCGAGCGCATGTTCTGAGAGCGAAGCACAAGACGGAGAGGGTGAAAGTGCATGTGCTTGTTCATGATGATAGTTATACGACAGACGGCAGACCCCAAGCATAGTAGCTCTGCAGTAAAAAATCAACTGTCCTTTCCGCGGGTGGTTGGACTCGGCTTCGCGCGCTTTCCTGCGCCTGCGGCGCGCTTCTTGAAGTGAAAACCAGGAGGCAGCGTATACCCGTGGCAGGCGAGCGTACATTTTCGTTCCTGACGTAGTCGGCCAACGACCCTATTCTACATGATGTGCTGCGTGTATGCGCACACCTGTTAAATGTCGTGGAACGTTTACGTTAAGGAACGCCGTTCCCCCAGTAATTGCACTGTGGATGTACCACGTTACCGTTACTTTTCTACTGATCCTGAATGGAACGGTAGCGTTCCTCCGTTCTTCCTAATAGGAAGACTCCCGGAACGTCGTTCCTTGGAACGCCGTTCAGTACAATACTGGCTGCGGGTTGAGCACCTCGATGTCGAGCGATATGAGAGCACGTTATGTGGAAACCACTTGTCGGCGTCATTGATCAATGGTTTGAAAGAAATAAAATATTTACCAGTAGGTGGAGGTTCAACAACAAAACAGCTGAATGACAGCTACCTCGACTTCCGTCATGTGATCCGCCGGGGGCCATTTATTCGCCTGCGGCAGCGTCATTTCGTATGGTCTGGCCGTTAAAATAAACAGTAATGTGTTATCTCCTACTGCCTGTTCTGTCATGTAGTTCCTGCTTAAGAGGACAATGGCTAATCGATGAGTGTAACGCGTTAATGCCTCGATAACCTGATCATACCAGGTTACTCTTGCAGATGTTACTCTTACGTGTACCGATTTCGAAAGGTACTTAAACATGCCGTCGGTCGTTTGTAAGACCACGTCTCAGTTCACTTTGATCTTTGCCAAAAGGCCGAGAAGTTCACACGCCGTAATTTTTGTCAACAGGGCCTCATAAAGTATGGGACTCACGGAATGGCTTTATGCTGTTCCATAGTAGATTACCAAGTACTCAAAATCATTAACCACTTTTTCTAAAAGACACGTTCTTAAACATGCCGTTGGTCATTTGTAAGACTACGCCTCAGTTCACTTTGATCTTACCCAAAAGGCCGAGAAGTTCACACGCCGTAATTTTTGTCAACAGGACCTCATAAAGTATGGGGCTAACGGGATGGCTTTATGCTCTTACATAGTAGATTACCAAGTACTCAGAATCGTTAACCACTTTTTTTAAAAGGCAGGTTCAAATCGTTGGACATGTGACGAACGTCTTTCTTGTTTGCGTAGTTAGCATGCACTGCTTCACGGACAACATGGTAACCGCGCCTTTTTTGAATGCGAATGCATTTCTTAGTCGGGCTATGGCAGGCGTCCGATGGCGTCTGCGTGCCGGCAGGTGTTATCTCTCCGCTCTCACTCCTTCTCCCATAACCACAGCTGCGGGCGTGCGCACTTATCCTCACCCCTAGCAATCGGAGCAGGTGGGTGGGTGGAGTAGCGGAGAGTGGATGGATGAATGGATTGATATGGCTGTACCTTTTAAATCGGGCGGTGGCTAACGCCATCAAGCCGTAATACTTAGTGACCCAAAAACTATATTTTTTTTCTTTAAACAGTGAGTTTGAGGACTCGTACTTTGTAGTGAAAGGTTTACTTTTCACTCGTGCCTTGACTCCAGCCACCGATAAGATAACCTCCTTCTAGTTATTTCTACCCGCTTAAAGTCTATTTTGCCCTCCCTGTCCCTAAACCCCAGTGCTTTGAAAAACTCTGCGCCATCATCCTGAGCTATAGGGTGAAGCCCTTTACAGAACAATATCAAGTGTTTGGAATTTTCCTCTTCTGCTCCGCACGCACTGCATACCGTATATACCCCTTCGTGTTTGGCCCGATATGTCCTGGTTCGCAGTACTCCCGTCCTGGCCTCAAACAGTAGAGAACTACCTCGAGTAATATAATAGATCATTTTGTCGGCAATTTCCTGCTTAAAAGTGCGATAGATCACTAGTGCAGACTTCTTAATCATGCCATTTCTCCACATATTGGTCTCAGCTTCCTTCACCTTCTTCTTAACCAATAATTCTTTTTGGTTTGGCCCCCTGCTGTTTTCCAAGCCAGTCAATTTTCTGGTTCGCTTCCTCCATTTTGTATCAACATTCTTAATGTACAAGTAGCTGAGTACCTTCCTAGCCCAACGCTCCTCCCCCATTTCTCTCAATCGCTTCTCAATTTTTATCTTGCTGCTAGCTTCCCTGCCCTCAAATGATGTCCATCCCAAGTCACCTTGTACTCACTGATTTGGTGTATTCCCGTGAGCTCCTAAAGCAAGCCCACCTATTCCACGTGCGTTGCTAATTTCCAATCTTACTTGAACTTCTGATACCATGCACAAGACCACATTGCCGAACGTCAGACCAGGAACCATGAGCCCTTTACATATTCCTCTCACAACATCATATCTATTGTAATTCCACAGTGCCCTGTTTTTCATCACTGCTGCATTCCTGTTACCTTTCGTTGTCACGTATATTTCGTGTTCTCTTAGGTACTCGGTCCCATTGCTTATTTATACGCCCAGATATTTGTACTTATCGGTTATCTCTAGCGTGAACTCCAGTATTTTAGGTTCACTACTTTCAATATCAATAAAAATCAAGACTGCTGATTTTCCTTACTAATTCTGAAATCTAACCTATCTCCCTTATTACCGCAGACGTCCATCAATCTCTGCAAATCTTCCTTGTTGTCGGCCATTAGCACTATGTCATCTACGCACATCTATGCTGGTAGTGCCTGTTCTATGAGTTTTCCTTGTTTGACGAAAGAGAGCTTGAAGCCCAGTCTATTTCCCTCTAATTTTGCCTCTATTCCTTGTAGGTACATCATGAATAACAAGGGGGACAGAGAACACCCCTGCCTAAGCCCCCGTTTGTCTCTGCGGGCTTGGAGACCTGTTTTTCCCACTTTATGACTGCCTTGTTACCTTTATAGATATAATTTAAAAGAGTAGTGACGCCATCTTCCACACCTAGTGTGCCCAGTATTCCCCACAAGTCCTCTTGAACCACGCTATCGTACGCTCCCTTGATATCCAAAAACGCTAGTCACAGTGGCCTGTGTTCCTTTTCTGCTATTTCGATGCACTGCGTCAGTGAGAACAGATTGTCTTCCAACCTCCTGTGTTTCCGGAACCCATTCTGCAGTTCTCCCAGCACCCCATCATCCTCTATCCATGCCTGCAGTTTTTCTTTTATAATCTGCATCGCCAGCCTGTAGACCACTGATGTCACTGTTATAGGATGGTAGTTATTTATGTCAGCTTTGTCCCCCTTTCCATTATAGATCTTCATCCTGCTAAGTTTCAATCAATCGGGAACTGCTCCATTGATTATTATTTTGCTCACTGCCTCTCTCAAAGCCTGCTTAGACTTCGGACCTAATGTCTTTATCAGCATAAGTGGAATGCCATCTGGGCCTGTTTATGTACCACTAGGAACCCTTTTCTCAGCCCTTTCCTACTCTTGTTGTGAAAATGGAGCCATTGCGCAACTTGATTCATCCTTGTCTACTGTGGTGCATAAAGCACTTTTTGTTGAAATTTTTCTGTCACCCTTGTTCTTATATATGCAATAGCTTCGTCCCCTTCTAGCCTAGCACCTTGAGCTGTAGTTATAAACCTCTGCTCTAGGCTCGTGTCATTTCTTAGGGAATTTAGATGGTTCCAAAATTTCGCAGCTGCCTTTCTATCTTTTTTATGCACTTCTGCCAGCCACTGAGCTCCCTTTCTTCCAATCTTTTCATTGATCACAAAGGATGCATCCCTTCTATAGCTCAGAAATATTTCCCATTTTCTTTCAACATCATCTGTCGGTTCACATCATCTGTCGGAATAATTGATTGATTGATTTATATATGGGGTTTAACGTCCCAAAACAACCATATCATTATGAGAGACGCCGTAGTGGAGGGCTTTGGAAATTTAGACCACCTGGGGTTATTTAACGATCGCCCAAATGTGAGCACACGGGTTTACAACATTTCCGCCTCCATCGGAAATGCAGCCGCCGCAGCCGGGATTCGATACCGCGACCTGCGGGTCAGCAGCCGAGTACCTTAGCCACTAGACCACCGCGGCGTGGGAGACCACTGAGTGAGTGGAGAGGACGAGCGTCCTCTGGCGTGTGAGCGCGCTCGCATTGTGGGAGCTGCTGCGTCTGTGGAAGCAGTGTAGAAGCAACACCACCTAGACTACTGAATAGTCTAGGTGGTGTTGGTAGAAGAGGGTAGGTGCAGTGCTTCGCCACTCTTTCTCTCGCCGTTCACTCTCTCTCCTCTCAGCGCCCCACTCTCTCGTCCACTCGCTCGTACATCAGCTCGGTTAGAGTGTACTGTAACACTGTAGCTCGGTCGAGAGTGAAACGTTCACATCACTCTCGACCGTTCGCTGGCTGATGAATATGTAAACAAATGGTTACAGTACAAATCCTCGTCGCGACGTTAATTTACACCATTAAAATTACTACGCTTTGTACGTTCGGCGCAAGAAATGCCTTTGCATTTCCTAACGATTCCCTTCGATGAGGTTGAGGGGGGAGGGGCAATATTTTTCTCACCGGCGTAATTTTTGTCAACGCGGCTTCATCAAGTGTAACACTCACGGGACGGTTTTATGCCCTTCATACTAGAGTACCAAGTATTCTAAGTTGTTAACAGCTTCTAAACACAAGCCGACCAAAATTTATGTGGCCTTTAGGTTGCCTGTTTGTACAGCGTGTGAGCAAAACGCTGTTCTGACAATGCCGGGTTGGGCTCCCTACTTTGTCAGCTCGTTCACGTCGTAATTTTTTCGCCACGGCCTCATCAAATGTGAGGCCCACAACGGGATGACTTTATGCTATTACCACGGCTGCTCGATGAAAAAGTGGCCGTGTGCTTTTTCACTAAGCGGCCGTGCTCATACTCTAAATCGTTAACAAAGTTTCCTAAACACACATCCTATTGTTGAGTTGATGGTTGATCTAAGGGATAGCTTTACGCTCTCCCATAGTAGCAAATACTCTAAATTGTTGAACATTTTCTTTTCTAAACGCACGGGATTGTGCAATACCATTTCTGGGGCGGCTCACTACCCTTCCCGTTGTTGAGTGACTAAGTACTTGAAATCGTGAACACTTCTAAACACACGATAGTCTGGCCATGGTATTGGCCACACTCAAGGCTTACCGGTGTAATACTGGGACGGCTCTCTGCTCTCTCATAGTAAAGTCCCAAGTGCTCTAAATTGCATAACGCTTTTTCTAAACACACAGACCAACATTTCTGCGTTGTTAAATGTATACACAATTTTTACTTGTTTTAAATGCGAAGCATTTCTTAGCGTACCTCAGTGACTTTGAGCGCGTTATCTATCTATCTATCTATCTATCTATCTATCTATCTATCTATCTATCTATCTATCTATCTATCTATCTATCTATCTATCTATCTATCTATCTATCTATCTATCTATCTATCTATCTATCTATCCATCTATCTATCTATCTATCTATCTATCTATCTATCTATCTATCTATCTATCTATCTATCTCATCACCAACCCTAGCACACCCACACGTGCGGGCACTAGTTCCAGTAAAGCCACAACGCCTGATCTGACGTTCACGAGAAACACATCAGCAGCCACCTGAAAAAATACCCTAGAGGACCTGGGTAGCGACCACTACATCATCGAGGTACATGTTCAAGGTGGCCCACGTAAACCTATGGGAAAACAGCTAAAGTTGGTAGACTGGACCCAGTTCCACAAATCACGTGAGAACCAGGTCCAACCAATCAGCGACATAGAGGACTGGATACACACGCTTAAACAGGATATAAAAATGCCACCCAAATCGTACCTCCCGAGGCACATCTCGAAGAGATCGATAGCCGGCTCCTCTACATGTGGGAGGCAAAGCAATCGCTCCAAAAGAGGTGGAAGACACAGAAACACAAAAGAAACCTCAGGAAAGGCATACACTGTAAACCAAATTACACCCATATAGGTGTTTTATAGTGTCTATAACTCACACCCCAACACCTCACGAAATGGGTGTATCAAGCAGGGCTACACCTATATCGTGGGGCGGATTCCCGAATTTACACCCTATGGCACAAATATTTTTTTGGGTGGAAAGACAAATGTACACCCAAGTGGCCTTAAGAGAGTGAGGGTGTAAAAGCGAATGTACCCAAGTAATCTTAAGGGCGTAAGGGTGTAATATTGCTATGACACCCTAACACCCTTAAAAAACAAAAGTAGTGTGGGGGTGTTCATGCTGAATAATGCCCCAACACCCATGCAAAAAATACCATAATTCGAAAGTTACCCCTTTTCAGTAAGCCCCTGTGGAAGCACGTGAAAGCTTACCGTTTAGCTAGACCTTTCATGTGCATATGTCCTATTGTAGTGGCTCCTACCACAGTGTGGTAATCCTGGCCTTAGCACAGCTTTTATGGTGCATATATGAAGCACGGCATATGACACGTTATCCTAGCTTAATGCAAAGGCATCACTCAAAATGAGCTGCCACACATAACACAACGTTCACAAAGTCATGCCATTGTGCAAAACGAAATCAAGCTTTATTTTATTAGGCACAGAGAACATACAGGATTCAGAGACAAATTGTACCTTAATCAAAAGCCTTTTTCAATTGTGCAAAGCAGAATGCCATTTGCTTCAAAAGAAGACCGGAAATCAGACGTCAATGGTACGGCATGGAGCTCTAACGACCAATGCATGCATATCAAAGTACAACAAAAGAGCCTTTATTTGCACTTAAAAATGAAGAACTAATTTTAACATGCTTCAATGCAGCACAAAAGCACAGTGCAGTGAAGCATACAAACAGCAGGACACATACAAACAGCATACAAACAGCATGCCTTGTTTCTCCAATATACTGAAATAATATATCAATGCACACTACAATTACCACAATGATATGCCACAGTTTGCATGTGTTGTGGCATGCCTTATGCATATTATGCAAGGCTAGTGGTATTTTAATGACAAAACAGTCTTAAAATGGCATTTTCGTTTCACAATAACCCTTGTGTGTTCAGACATTCAGAATACTGGGGAAACAATAATACAGGAGTGAAAACAATAGGCAAAATTACAAAAGCTTAACAGTGTCACTAGATACTAACCACGCAGAATAATTGATTTAAAGATGTAAAATATCAAGCGCATCACATAATATGTCCCCCTGAAACAATGCAACATCAAAGAACATAAAATGGGCACACAAAAGCAGGGTGAAAGAGTAACCACTTAGAGCTAGCAGAGGTGGAGCAGCCAAGCTATCATCTGGAGCAATATTTTGGAGCATCATATCTTGCTTTTCTAGGGAGAAAATCTAAATTTGGAGCAGGTTTCAGGAAAAACAAACACAGCATTTTTTGAGCTTGAAATTTCAAATTTACAGCATTGATTGATATGTGCAGTTTAACGTCCCCAAACCACCATATGGTTATGAGAAACGTCGGAGTGGAGGGCTCCGGAAATTTTAAACACCTGGGGTTCTTTAGCGTGCACTCAAATCTGAGCACACGGGCCTAATGCGTTTCTGCCTCTATTGGAAGTGCAGACACCGCAGCCATGATTCGATCCCACGACCTGGGGGTCAGCAGTCGTGTACCATAGCCCCTAAACTACCGCGGTGGGGCTCCAAATTTACAGTAGTACAACAAATTATACTGAATAACACACACAAAAAAGTATATGTAGAAATTATTTGACATACGCTAATTCATTCAAAATACACGAGAGTGAAGCTATTTCAACAAAAGCACTCTTGAACTGTCCCACAGTGCAAACAATGCTATCCTCCCTATATACGAATGCTCCTCGACTCGAATCTCATCCTTCACTTGTACTAGCTGAGCACAGCGCCACCGCTTGTCTAAAAATGACGCTGCGTTTCTTGAAAATCGCTGCAGATTATCCCTGATATTGAGTGACTTGCTCTGCCTAGAGACTGCGCTGGAATCAATTTTCTCAAGTCAAGGTGAAGCATTTAGCGAAGGGACGTTCTAAAATACGGGTGTAAAACTCGCAGTAGCATTTGGTGAGCTTGTCCAACTGTTTGACAGGCGACCCAGAAATTCCAGATATTCGTAAAGGAGGAGCTCAAGGGGGTGGCGAAAAGAAAAAAAGTGGCATACGATTTTCTTTATCGTCGCTTAAGGCTGCAAAAACCTCATAAATCACTCTGAAAGACGGCCAGCACTTATACTAGTACTCGTTATTGAAAGGCATCTGCATGGCAGAGTAATATAGGGACAAAAATATTTTCTGTCCAGTAAATCAAAAAGCACTATTCCGCAGAGCGAAAGCGTATTCTGGCAAAAGCGACTTAAAAAGCGTTATGGACGTCATAGAAAGGGGGGGGGGGGGTAGAACTTTCTTTTAAACCGTTCTACTCTTTTCTTTTGCTGTGAGGTTAGAATATAGTCAATTAAAAGTTATAATTACGGTTGGCACATCTGTATTAGATTGGATGATGATGACCCCGCCTCGATGGTTTAGTCGCCAAAGTACTCAGCTGCATTTTTCATGCAGGCGGAAATGCTGTAGGCCCATTTCCTTAGATTTGGGTGCACAAGAACCCCAGGCGGCCGAAATTTCTAGAGCCCTCCCCTAAAGCGTCTCATAATCAAATGGTGGCTTTAGGAAATTAAACTGCACACATCAATCAATTGGATGGTGATGCGCAAACTTAAGTTGAATAATGGATCTTATGTTTCTTGATAAAATTAACAATACTGAGAAATAATTGAGGTTGGTTGGGCATTTCATAATGGTTTTGTGTAAAATTAGGAAATTGTATCCAATTGACACAATTGGCACGGCTGCTGTTCTCTTGAACATGCAAATATGAATACGAAAATATCATGTAATATTTTGCTACAGACATTAAACATGTGCTGTGAATAGACATGAATGCCTGAATTGAATAGTCAATTTCACGTCAAAACTACGACCGCACAAAGAAAACACATGAACAGGACGGGTGCTCACTAGCAGCTGTTTGTACCTTATATTCATAATATACTATATATTCATACGTACAACCTTAAAAAGGTGGCGAGCCGGCATGAAGTACTGATTGTGTTCGTGCTCCTAACAAACTAGCAAAATTGCGCCGGTGCATTGCTGAAAATCATGCAGAGCAGCTGAAAGGCTGTAAAAAGAAGCATGCGTGGCCATTCACGAAGTCTGCCACTGAAGTGGTTTGCAAAAAACCCCTATCGTGCAGAAAGACACATGTTCGCCAGACGACGAGGCGCTGCGTCAATGATCGAGCGAGGGAACACGCCCTTACGGCAAAGAATAACGACAGTGCCCGTTCAAGAGCACATGTCACTTCATGTGGATTCACACCAAGAGCCATTTTGATGGGCTTTCACAAAAGAAAAGGGGTATCAATTACGTTAGCAAAACTTCACTCATCATGTATGAGCTGGAAGCACGGTATCTAGCGATCATGTGTCCTACAGCGTGATTAGGTAAGGGACGGCCTGAGTAGGTTGCACAAGCGTTTAAAAAAGTGGCTTTATATCAGCCTATTTCCTCAAGAAATCAACAATTGCAAATGACAGCCCCATTCGTTTGTGTTTTCTTGGTTTGTGTGGTCGTCATTTTGGCGCAAAATTGACTAATATTTAATGCAAACATGCACCAACTATCCCAACAGCAAGTTCTACTACATATTGATGCTACTGCTGCACATGTAAACAACAATAGCACGTGCAGTTAGTTCCCTTAGAACTGTGAAAAAAGCGGCACTATACAGTGCCTCAGAGGAGGCACTTTCAGTATATTTTTTGGTAAATAAAGGGCTTAATAAGCATAGGACCTTTTTCTGTGTTCATGACACACTGTTAGGGTGATTTCATGCTAAACGCCCAGCCGTTTTGGCGACCATCTCAAATATTGTGCTGATTAACTGTATTGAAAGCAGTGAAACGGTAGGATATTTCGGAGAGAAAAAAATGTTTGGTCGCAAGGTTGCCGTCGGAACTTTCCGGGATGTCGTTTGGGTGTGTGTGAAAAAATTTATTTTAAAAGTACGTTCTATACCAAACTTGGTCTACATGTTAAGTAAAGGTTCTTGTGTAAGGTGTTTGAAGCTCAGTAATATTATTGCAACTATACTGGCACATATGCTTCTAAGAATTTATCCAAAATGTGCTATGTTTGCAATTTCTTTATTGCAATACTGCACTTTGTATGAATATCTGTGTAGTGAATACCTACTCCTCACAAGGTATATTTTGAGAAAAAAATATTTGAGACTTATCAAGCTGGGAAACATTATGGGAAAAAATTATAAATTCTACAAAATCGTAATTTTTGATCATATTCTGATGCGATTTATGCCAAGTGGTGGCTTGACTAAAAATTACCTTTATACATAAATTGAAAGAAAAATGAACACTTCTTTTCATATACTATCATTGAATTTTTTGTTTTAAGGAAGAAAATATTTTTTTAGCATTCCCATTGGTGCCTATCTTCCCATTTCGTCATACGACAGCTGCCACCTTAAAATTTCCTATTTTCATCAATGGGAAAGTTCAAAACTTATTTTCTTCCTTAAAACAAAAAAATGTAATGATAACAATTGGCACATGAAAATACCTTTTTTTTTCTTTCGATTCAGGTTTGATGGTCATATTTATTTGGACCACTCCACAGTGCAAATCGGGTCTCAATATAAACAAAAAATGACGATTCTGCGAAACCCGTAAGTTTTTCTCGTAATGTTTAGCAGCTTAAGAAGTTTTGTATTATTATTTCCTCAAAATATACCTTTTGTGTAGATAGTATTCATTAGTCAGACATTCATAACACATGTTGGCTAAGTTCTTGTAGGCGTAGTAGACGAGGAAAGTGCTTAACAGCGCAAATGACAAGAAAGAAAAGAGAGACGAGAACAGAGCCCTGAACAAACAACCAAAGCTTATTGCAAACCAACTGCAATATACAGAAAACAGAATCTGCGCATAACCACGCATTAAAAGCAGAATTGCACACACATGCACCATACGGCCTACCTTATCGACAACCGGTCATATAAGGGGACCCCAGATAACTTACTTCACAGCAGTTAAAAAAATTGAGGGTGTGCTAAGACAGGAAGCGCCAAGTTCTTGAATATAGAAAGCTTCACTAATCTCGTGCTCACGCCGATTTTTATATCCCCCGTGATCAAACACTTGTCGAGAATTGGCTGACAACAAGACTTATTACAATGGTTTGCCAAGTCGCTGGGAAGGAAACCTTTTAGAGAGTTACCATGCTCCCTCAACCGATCATTCATGCATCGCCCTATTTGGCCGATGTCCACAGGTAAATAATATTTTGTAGAGAATAGCTAAAACACATTCATCATGGTACATAGCGTGTTTCTTAGTGCATGCTTCTTTCTCAGGTCCGTCGCTGTTGACCCTGCGACATAGGCCAGCGAGCTTGTCGCGTGCGCACAACGCAACTCTTACACCTATTTTTCCAGCGACCTTTTTTAGCCTATGGGAAACTTCGTGTACATAGGGAATAACAGCCTTGCTAGAATGAGGCTTGTTGAGTTAGCTCTTGCTTTGTGTCTCATCAGGCAATCTTAGTGACGTTAGGAGAATCTCGGCAATAGAAGTTAGCAGGGGATTAGAAAAGCCTGCTTGTTGAAGGCAGTGAACTTAGAATGAGAAACTGCACTCTATCTGGCGGTGACAAGAGTCAGTTAGAATTGCCTTTAGGCAGGAAAAAGCGATGCTTCGCTTGACTAGCTTAGAATTAGTGGACGTAAAAAGAAGGCTTTTCCTTGAGAAAGGTTCGTACCGCCAATATACATGGTCAACCAAAAAACCATTTCCAAGTCAAGGCATCGTAACTTGTCTTCATGAATCGAACTCCGACTTTAATTCCAGTTGCATCATTTCACGCCAAAAAATGTCAAATATCTCACCGGTGCAGATGTGTGCAATGGCTCAAGTTTAGCACCGGTTCTTTGTGACTTTTCACTCGCCCGGTATGAAAGAAGTCTCATGGCTAACTTTGATCACACGAGTACAGTTAAAGTGTTCGACTACGTTGACGACTTTTTAGTGCTTTACCGCATCGATCAATCTGACCCTCGGCGAACCACCGATGAGATATCTGACGTTTTTGGGTGTGAAATGAAGAAACTAGAAATAACGTCGGAGTTTATTTCTGACGACAAGCTACGATGTCTAGAATTAGAAATGCTTTTTTTTTATTCATCATGTATGTTGGCGGTACGAGTCATTCTCAAGAAGGAACCTCCTTCTTACGTCCGCCCATTCTAAGCTGGTCAAGTGAAGCATCGCTTTTTCCTGCCTAAAGGCAATTTTAATTGGCTCTTGTCACCGCCAGATAGAGTGCAGTTTCTCGCTCTAAGTTCACTGCCTTCAACGAGGAGGCTTTTCTAATCCCGAGCTAACTTCCATTGCCGAGACTCTCCTAACGTCACTAAGAGTGGTTGATAAGAGACAAAGCAACAGCTAACTCAACAAGCCTCATTCTAGCAAGGCTGTTATTCCCTACATACACGAAGTTTCCCAAAGGCTAAAGAAGGTCACTGGCAAAATAGGTGTAAGAGTTGTGTTCTGCGCACGCGATAAACTCGCTGGGCTATGTCACAGGGTCAACAGCGAAGGATCTAAGAAAGAAGAATGCACTAAGAAACACGCTACGTGCCATCTTGAATGTATTTTGGCGATTCTCTACGAGATATTTTTTTTACTTTTGGGCATGGTTACATTGGCCAAACAGGGCAATGCATGAGTGATCGGTTGAGGGGGTACGCTAACTCTCTAAAAGGTTTCCTTCCCAGCCACTTGGCAGACCATTGTAATAAGTCTTGTTGTCAGCAAATTCTCGACAAGTGTTTGATCACGGAGGATATAAAAATCGGCGCGAGCACGAGATTAGTGAAGCTTTCTATATTCAACAACTTGGTGCTTCCTGTGTTAGCGTACCCTCAATTTTTCTTAACTGCTGTGAAGTTAGTAATCTTGGGTCCATTTACATGACCGGTGGTTGATAAGGTAGGCTGTATGGTGCATGTATGTGCGATTCTGCTTATGGTGCGTGGTTATGCGCAGATTCTGTTTTCTATATATTGCAGTTGGTTTGCAATAAACTTTGATTGTTTGTTCAGGGCTCTGTTCTCGTTTCTTTTTTCCCTTCTTGTCCTTTGCGCTGTTAAGCACTTTCTTTGTCTACCATACAGCACCAACCAGTCGTATCAAGCACATTGTTAGTCTTGGAGGCGTATGTGCCAGTGAAATTGCACTAATATTACTGCGCTTCAAACACTTTACACATGAACTTGTACTTTACATGTAGACAAATTGTGGTATCGAAGCAATGAGCAGTACTTTTAAACTACCTTCCCACAAACCACACTGAAACGATATTCCAGTAAGTTCAGAAGGCAACTACGTGACCGAAAATTTTTTTTCTTATGAAATTATTTTACTGTTTCACTGTTTTCAATGCAGTAAATCATCACATTTTTTTTAATACATTTGAGATGGTTGCTAAAATAGCTGGGATGTTTGGCGTGGATTGACCCATTAGTGGATCAACCTTTTAAGCTGGCGACATGTAGGCCATCTCCAGTTTTTCATACAACTGTAACTGCATTGTACACAGTTTTCTACACGCACTGCTGTTTGATCTGATGGCAAACTGATACTTATATTGAAAATATAAATAGGTATATAGGACACATAGCTTGAGATGAAGCCTTTCCCATCAGAGGAATGTTCCTAAAATGTACAAGATATTTGGTGCACCCTATGAGTAGCGTCCACCACTGCTGCGACCCTTTGAGTGAGGTCGTGAGCCCGGAGCAGCTGCTTTCAGGTTGTGATGAAGAGTGCACTGCATTGTCAGCACCCAGTCCATCGTAGAAGACGTAGTGTGCTTTCCTTTCAACATTCTGCATGTAAGAGATGCACAACATTCAACTAAGCATTTAAAGAATACTGGGAACAATCGGAACCTCGTTATGATGTGTCATATAATAAAAATCTCCAGCCTCTCCACTTTCAGCTTTACCACTATTCACTTTTACGTTTACAAGCATCTGTGCATATTAGTGTACGAATGCAAGTGCCATGTTTGAGTATGGTTTTTTCACCACCGTGGTGGTGGTGAAAAAGGGCTTCTCTCTTGAATCATGCACCTACCAAGAAGCTTGAAATATACTGGGAAGCTCAAATTTCAGCGTTTATACCAAGTTTTCTTGCTAAGCTAGAATTCCCTAACCAATAGGCCACTACAATGGTTGATACAAAAAATTATATAAACCCATTCAGACAGGAAAGTAGCAATATTTATCATTTACTTTAAAGGATCGTTGTGTACACATGTACACATCACAGATGTACAATCTACTGTGTGAAAATAGTGTAAAACATCGAGCAAGCCCCAATATGGAAGGATCAACAGCACTTACAATATCACAACTGCTGCTGGAAAAACAGCACTGTGTATTTGTGGAAGCTCACCTCTAAATTTCTTCTCCAGTTACATAAATTTGGTGTACTCGATAATTTTCTGTCTTTCACAGGTTGCTTATTGGTCAACAAAATGATTACTTTAGGCCACGAGTAAAACTGACTACTCTCAAGAATAAATAAGACGTGCTAACCCTATTCTTCGAGTGCATGCATAAGCAGCTCATTCGCAGTTGAATTTTTTTTAATTCATAAAAACAGCCATGCAACAGATAATGTATCACAAGTAAGTTAAATATATGCTCAATAGGCTCTGAACTGTTGGACCATAAATATGTGTAATTTAAAAAATGCACGACATATTGGAGAAGTAGCTAACAGGAATATATGCATGGAGAGCTTATCAGTTGGATCAGTGTCCTTACATTCGTAAGAATGAAACCTGCACAGACAAAATGCATGAAACAGACAAGAGCTGTTAGGTCTGCCTGCTTTCATTTACAGCCACCTGTGTCGCCATCCTCATTTTGTTTTTCGCGAGCGTGTTCTTTAGTGGCTAACTATGCCTACACCATTATCATCTGTGCTGTATCAGTCTAACTGAAAGTTTTGTGTGCGTGTTTGGTGGTACACTTTGGCTAAGCTTTCATATGTAACCACATCACAAAACCCTACACCAAAATATACAGAAATATTCTATTCTACAATATTTTATGTGCCGCAGTACAATGGTGCAAAAATGCAAAAAGTTGTGTGCAATTGAGTGTGGCTGTTCAGTCCCTTATTAAAGCAGATCAATATTTCTATATCCTGATTATTTACGATATACTAGTATAAATATAAACAAACCTATAGCACTCCTCAACACAGAGATAGAGATGTATGCAACACAGCTAAGCCGGCAACGCTGGGATGAAACATGCGATGCGATGGACAGGCAGCCAAGTCTTAGTGAAACATGACATTTTCTACGGATCCTGCTCGATCCAGAAGACAGCAAAACCGCCCAACGACAAACCATCAACAAACTAATGCATGCTTACAAGGGCACCGACAAGGAGTTTCTTAGGGAGGTAGAGCTCAAATATATCTCTCAGGCTCCTACTCAGCAGCATCCAGATTATACGGGCCAGGTCAACACCACTCTAGACGAAGAATTCACCGAAGCGGATATCCGTGCCACCCTACAAAAACTTAACACCAAATCTGCACCAGGTCCGGACAACATCACGAATAAGTTGATTCGCGATTTGGACGATGAGTCGATCACGCATATCACAGACTATATTAATAACTGCTGCAACACCGGAATCTTGCCCCCGCATTGGAAAACGGCCAAGGTGTTTCTGATTCCGAAACCAGGCAAACCACTGAATACTGACAATCTTAGGCCCATCTCCTTAACATCTTGCATAGGCAAATTGATGGAACATGCTTTCCTGGCTAGACTGACAAATTACCTCGAAGACAATGATTTTTTCCAACACACCATGATTGGCTTCCGCGGGCATCTTTCAACGAAGAATGCCATGTTGCAGCTCAAGCATCACATCATAGACAGTACCGGATGCTCCACTAAGGGCATGAAGAACGTCTGAACAGAGCCATTGCCGCCTCTAGCTCATCCATAGAAAACTGGCATTCCATACGGGGATCACGTGAGGGCGGTGGGTTGTCAAATGTTCCCGTTCTTGATACTGTGAAATCGGAACCACCGGCAATTCTTCTACAGAAAGATTCTGCGACGTCAATCTCCCTGCATCGAAGGTGAAGTGCCAGAGGTGTAAACGGGTGTCGCTGACCCAAGGTTGTGCTAAGACCCCGGACAGTTCGCCATATCAGTGATACGGGCTTTCGTGGATCCAACGACTCGCAAAAGGATGTCCAACGTCGCCTAGCCAGTTTATCCATGTGCCGCTGCATTTTCTTTTGAATGCGTCTAGCCAGCCTCAAATCATCCATGCACTTTGTTCTTCAGCACCCGGTCCTGACGGCATTACCTATCGTGCCCTTTGTAATCTTGGAAACGAAGATCGGAAGGCACTCTTACGCCTATACAACGACTCCTGGCAGACTGGTACGCTTCCCCAGGCATGGAAGTCAAGTCGCCTCATTCCACTTCTAAAGGCTGGTAAATCTCCTTTGGATATTGCCTCATACCGTCCTATCGCACTTGCCAGTTGTGTGGGCAAAACGATGGAACAAATGATTCTAACACGAATGCAGTGGTATTTAGAGCACTACGAAATCTATCCAGTATCCATGACCGGATTCAGGCGCGGCCATTCGTCAATCGACAACGTTGTTGAACTGGTGACATATGTTCAACACCAGAAAGCCTGTAAGAGACTGTGCGCCGCCCTGTTTCTAGACGTTAAGGGGGCTTACGACAGTGTCACCCATGAAGCCATCCTTAGTGTTTTGGAAACAGTAGGTCTTGTGGCAAGATATATATGTGGGTGTACAGCTACTTACAGCTGAGATCATTTTACGTGATGACAGCGAATGGCCCAACACCTGATTATTACAGCAGCTGAGGAGTTCCTCAGGGAGGAGTGCTAAGCCCTACCCTTTTCAACCTAACTCTCATTGGTCTAGTCGAGCAGCTACCTAGCACTGTAGAACTTTCTGTCTATGCTGATGACATCTGCATTTGGACATCAGGTGTGACAAGGCCTCAGCTTCACGCCCGCCTTCAGAAGGCTGCTACAACGACGTCATGCTATCTTCGTAAACAAGGCCTCGAGGTGTCGCGCGAAAAATGTGCAGTGGTAGCGTTGACGCGGAAACCAATGTCTGCTTACAGTATATCGATTAGTGAAGAATACATATCGTTCAGCAGAAGCCACAGTTTCTTGGGAGTCATAATAGATATAAACCTGTCGTGGACTCCACACGTGAACTATGTGAAGAAGCGGCTGATCGCAACATGCCACATGTTCAAATTCCTTGCAGGAAAGAATTGGGGAGTGCCCATACCATCCATGCTACAACTGTACAGAGTGCTGTTTATCGGATTCTTACGGTACAGCTTACCTGCAATATCTAACACCGGCAAGACCAACCTGCGCGCAATTCAGAGCATTCAAGCCCAAGCACTTAAGATATGCCTTGGAGTAACCCGCAGTGCTTCAACGGCTGAAACCATTGCCATCGCTCAAGATCACTCGATAAATACGCATATTATTACCGAGACAATGCGCATGCACCTCAGGCATTATGCCAGGACCCCTTCTCACCACCTGGCGAGCCTAGCTGCTGAAAGGCCCCGCACGACATACGGCACTATTGTCTACAAGCATCGTTCATCGTTTGCTGAGACATACGCACCTGCATCAAAGCCACTGCTTCCTCCTTGGAGCTTGAGCTGGCCGCGAGTTCACTTAATGATTCCTGGAATGAGGAGAAAATCGGACTTACCGACACATGCCCTGAAACAACTGAGTCTATTCCTACCGGAAGAAAACTACAATCACCACGTGCACATTTACACGGATGACTCTACTACGCCGTCTAGTTCAGGTGGAGCAGTGGTTATACATTCACAAGAAGTAACTCGGTGTTTTAAGACTTCACATGTGACAACTTCAATGACGGCAGAATTCGGGGCTCTGCGCAATGCACTGGAACACATCAATTCAGAAGAAAGACCAGGTAAATGGGCTGTGTTTTCTGACTCAAAACCAGCGTTACAGTGCCTGATATCAGTTCTCTGACGCGGATGCCACGACCAGTTGACCTACCAAACCATGAAACTTCACCACCTTTTAATACAAAAAGGCCGTGACATCGTCTTTCAGTGGTTACCTGGGCATAGTGGTATAAGCGGCAATGATTCTGCAGATCATGCTGCTCGCACGTCACATAAAGAAGCGAACAGCGTTCCGATACCGCTTTCAAGAGCGGATGCGGCGAGGCAGATTCGTCAACTGGCCCGCAGTCTCACACTGACTGAGTGGAACATACCGAGCATACAACGTACACGACTGCACGAGCTGGACCCTTCTCTGCAACTCCGGCCTCCACCCGGCCTACATCGACGTGCAGCTTCGCTTCTCTATCGCCTTTGGCTGGGAATTGCTTTCACGAAAGCTTATACCACGTTAATCGGAATTACTGACAGTGCGGCGTGCGATGTTTGCGGCACCGACGAAAATATCAAACACCTGCTGTGTCATTGTCCTCAATTTGCCTCAGATAGACAAGTACTTGCCAACACAATGCGGTGACTGGATGATCGGCCTCTTTCTGTGCAGGTGCTGTTACAGCAACGTACACATGCCTCGACAGCCCACAAGGCAGTTAAAGCCCTGCTGTGTTTCCTGAGAAAGACAGGCTTGTGTGAACGCCTCTGACATGCGGTAGAGTTCTACACGCTGCAGTGAAATTACTGTCAGTCTCTTCCCCACCCCCCTTTTTTCCCCTCTCTTCCCTCTTTCTCGTCTTTCTTGTCACCTTCCTTAATCCCCCAGTGTAGGGTAGCCAACCGGATGTCTTTCTGGTTAACCTCCCTGCCTTTTTCCTTTTTGTTGCTTCCTCCTTCCTTCCACTAAGGACATACTTGGTCTTGATCTCAAGAAGGCTTTTGACTCTGTCACACATAGCACCATTCTAAATCAGGTCAATACCCTAAACTTGGGGCTTCACACGTACAACTATATAAGGGCATTTCTTACGGGCAGAACGGCCACGATCACTGTGGGAGCACTCAGGTCGTCCGAAATAACCATAGGAAGTGCGGGCACCCCGCAGGGTTCCGTGATCTCTCCCTTGTTGTTTAACCTCGCCCTCATTGGTCTTCCTTCCAAACTTCAAACCATCCAAGGACTTCATCACACTATTTACGCCGACGACATCACCCTCTGGGTGTGCGATGGCAGTGACGGTTCCATTGAACAGAGATTACAGGAGGGGATTTACACAGTCGAACGGTATTTACAAGGAACTGGACTATCCTCCTCGGCGGAGAAATCTGAGCTACTGCTATATTGCCCTGCACTTGGAGGTCGGCCACCCAAACAACATCCCCAAGTGCAGGAACACGCTGATATAAAACTCACTACAAACGATGGTCACGCCATACCCACCGTGGACAAAATCCGAGTGCTAGGTTTGATCATAGAAAGTAAGGGTACCAACGGAGAGACAGTTCGCAACATTGAAGCCAGAGTGTCTAACACGATGCGCCTCATTAGGCGCATTACTAATAAACACAAAGGCATGAAAGAGGCTAGCATCATCCGTTTGATCCAATCATTTGTTCTAAGTCACATCACCTATACGGCGGCGTACCACCGATGGTTCACCGCGGAAAAATCAAAACTCAACAGCCTAATTAGGAAAATTTACAAACAAGCGCTAGGTTTGTCTCGAAACACCAGCACCGAACTACTCCTTCAACTTGGTTTGCACAATACCCTTGAGGAACTTATTGAGGCACAACAAATCTCCCAATTCGAGCGATTAGCCAAGACTAAGCCTGGCCGCCAGATTCTATGTAATCTCGGAATTTCTTACCACACTCAACACGGAGACAAACACGACATACCACGCACTATCCGTGCTAAGCTAACAGTATCACACATACCAAGAAACATGCACCCTGAACACAACAAGGGCAGACGTGTCAGTAGAGCCGTCAAAGATGTTTGGGCGCAACCACGAGGCAGTCTTTGTCGTCGCAGCACGCTACCAGGAACGTCACCGCTTCGTGGCTGCTGTCGTAGATCACACACAACAATGCAAAAGCAGCGCGTCAATCATCACACGGAACGTAGAAACGACAGAGGAAGTGGCTATCGCGATGGCCATAGTCCACACTAACGCCTCATGCGTAATCGGCGACTCGCAGACAGCCATTCGAAACTACGCCAGCGGCAGAATCTCCGCCGAGGCATTGCGGATTCTTAGTACAGGCAAAATTCACGAGGCGGACAAATACGTACACATCTTGTGGTTCCCTGCCCACACACCACTAGGTAACGCGGAGGCCAGTCCGAATGAAGTGGCGCACAACGTGGCTCGAGGTTTTTCGTTCCGAGTCACGTCAGACGAAGCGGCCACCCAAACGGACCTTTCTGCGCCGGTGTGCGAATGTGACGATCGGCTCACTAAATTTAATGACATAATTCAACACTATCGACTGCAAAGGCGGGAGTACCCTCCGCCTCACCCCAAGCTGAATCGGGCCCAGTCCGTTCAGTGGCGGCAGCTACAAACACGCACATACACGAACCCAGTCATCATGCACCACATATATCCCGACGTCTATAGTTCTAATCTATGCCAGTACTGTACCGCCAGAGCCACTCTTGACCATATCCTATGGGAATGTCCAGTATTAGTCAGAAATTCTGGGGTCGCGGACTCCAATGAAGACCTTCGGGCGCGTTGGCGGACTGCGCTGCTGAGTTCGGGCCTGGACAAACAACTTTGGGCGATCCAGCAGGCCAGCAGGCCAACGGGAGACACGGTCTCTCCGTTGGCCCCTAGGTGAGAGCCCATCCCCTGCAGCAATCTGCCGGAAATTAATAAAATCTATCTATCTATCTATCTATCTATCTATCTATCTATCTATCTATCTATCTATCTATCTATCTATCTATCTATCTATCTATCTATCTATCTATCTATCTATCTATCTATCTATCTATCTATCTAGCCGCTTACGTCTGGGTGCTCTCGAGATCAGCCACTTAACTTGGCGTGAACGAAAATTAGCATGGGAGGGTAAGATGGTTTGACGAATATGATGCGCTGGTCGAAACATGAATAATCTCAGATTCCCGTCGCGTACGTCGTCAAATATTTTCCGGCAGACAGTGGCACATACCCACGGGCGAGCATCAGTCACTGATATGCGTTTTTGTACCACAGGTGACTGACTCTTAGTATCTACCGAGGAACGACGAGAGCACACATGGATAATTTTAGCGCGTGAGCGTTTAGAAATACCTGACGTCAGTAGCGTCGACTCGACGAATGCAAAGTATGAATGTCATGGTCCCAGCTGGAATCGAACCCAAGCATTCTGTGTGGAAATGAAGCATCCTGCCACAGAGCTACGCCAGGTATCGGAACTACTTTTCAAATAGACAACTTCTTATATAAACATCTGCAACTCTTAAACATACGTCTGTGCATGCGACATTTCTATAGATATTTAGCGTCATTTCACGACGTGTCACTAAATAAAAAAATGCAACACGCTCACCTTCACTCCGCATGCTTCGCATAACGTCGATTTCCAAGGTACGTGGGATATGCTGAATTTTTGTTGTTTCATTTGTTTATGTGCAAATTACATGTAGAATAAATCGTCGCTTTTTGAGCAGGCCTAAGGGGCCTGGTAAGGCAAATCTAGATCTGAGGAGTATTTGCGCAAAAGACTAAATCGAGAAATATTCAATAACGGTGTTACAGAAACCAACGAAGCACTGCATTGCACCGGACCATGATAAGTAAATGCCCAAAAAGGGGAAAAATGCTCGGACGGGTTGTATTTGGCGCCCCCAAATCACCAACGACGGCAGCTTATTCTTGCCATAAGTAGGATAAGTAATCAGTGCAATCAGTCCGCACGTGTCCTGGTGTCCTAAACGCACATATGTAGCATTGAAAGTTAATATGCAGCCGCACTGAAAGTGATCACACGTGGAACGGTTCATGACAGAGTGGAAACATGAGTACGACACCCAAGATGATCTAGCTTTCCGTTAATAAGTGATCACTGCCATTGGAAACAGCCCTTGTTAATGATATGTCTAGCATCAGCACTACTGATTTTTTTTTATGAGTCATTGCAGCGTCATACACTTTTGTTAACACGGACAGCCTTCATGTCGAATATCAACACTATAGTGGATGTTATGTTAGTGAAATTCAGCCGGACTTCAGATGCTCTACACGTTCGTATAGGTCAGCATTCACGAGAAATAAGTTGAAGATTGCCCAGCGCTGACTTGGAGGTAAGGCTTCTAAAGTATAGCTTGGCCTGTCAGGGTCTGAACCTACAGAAACATCATACATCAGAATTGGTGAAGAGCGACTTTCAGGCAATCCTGGCGCTTTTAATTTATTTATTCACGACGCCTGACCAATGCAATAACAGCACTTTGGAAACAAATGTTTCGTAAATGAAATATGTATATTTAGGCAGAGTGTTACCTCGGTCCTCTGACACATGTCTTGCTCAACGTTATGTGCCTGGAGTTGATGTTTGCAAACATTCCTTTCTAGTCAAAATCATCGATGAATGAAATGCACTAAGCCTAGAAATACTTGAAGGTACGAATTCACTCACGAGTTTCGAAGAAAAGTTGGAGTCCCTCGGTACCTAATGTCGACACAGTTATTGCAATATATATGTATACTTAGACCACGTCGTTTCTGTGCAGCTGATTTTTATTTAGTTGTATACTCTATATACGCTTCTGTTTTAAGTTTGCATTGTGAGGTGTGTACTGTAGCCCTACCACGGTGGTCTAGTGGCTAAGGTACTCAGCGGCTGACCCGCAGGTCACGGGTTCAAATCCCGGCTGCGGCGGCTGCATTTCCGATGGAGGCGGAAATGTCATAGACCCGTGTGCTCAGATTTGCGTGCACGTTAAAGTACCCCAGGTGGACGAAATTTCCGGAGCCCTCCACTACGGCGTCTCTCATAATCATATTGTGGTTTTGGGACGTTAAACCCCGCAAATCAATCAAATCAGGTGTGTACTGTGTTGTGTGCATATTTGATTTGAGTGTTGTAAACATTCCCAGCCTGTAACAGCTCGAAATGGCTCACAGTATTGAAAATAAGTAAAATAAATATGTAAATAGTCACCTATACATAATACCATCGCTAACTGCCTGTATATTTACTTTACAACCACCGTTTCCAAAGAATAAGGAAGAAGGACTATAAGTAACGCCTAAATGTGCGAGGTCCGACTTTAACCGAGCGATATATAAAGCAAGAAGGCTAACAGAAACAGCTTTTAACCAACAAATGTTCTACAGAAAAATCTATCTGTAAGACGTTACGTACTTTAAGAAAAGACCCAGAGAACCGTGGGCGCATATATGGTAGATGGTTAGTTTTTCCAAGCATTTTTCTCTAAATTAGACCTAACAATTGGGTAGTGCTGGCTTATTGTAGATTGCAGTGTTGCTGGCACAAGGAGTAAGCATCTAATGCTTCGCACACGTGACTGCTTCCGCGAGAAAAGCTTTTCATAATATATTTTTAAAAGTATACGGGTCCAGATGCACTCACTCACTTTTAGAGGAACGTACGAGGCAAAAAACGTAAAAAAACAAAAAATCTTGGGCTGCAATTGGTTGTTGAGTGTTTTGTTCGGGAGCGTCGTGATCGTATACCACCTCTATCTGCATCGCCATTAACATCACCTGCTTCCAGCTATATCATCAGCATCTACCGCACGTCCGTCACTTCCTCCTTGCCACGCTTCTTTCCTCATTTCCAATTCATTGCGCGCCTGCAGCAGCGACCGAACGGCGGAAATGACAGGGTGCGCGTTTTGTATAGGTGACTCGTAATGTGACGCAAAACCGTGGCCCGCTTTTGTATATTCCTTATGCCTCTACATACGCATAGCTGTTTCGCAAGCCTGCGGCGTGTCGTGGACGTCATTCACAGCCCATCGCGTGATCACCTGCCTTTCTCGCGAGCCACCGCAGATGTCCGAAGCCACACCTTGTCGCTTCGCGGCGAAGCCGCCTTGAACCGGTGGCGCCCCGCGGCTAGTCAGTTCAACTCGAAGAACATAATTGTTTTAGTCTTCTTTATTTTATTTTTCTCTAGCAACGCAGCACGTTCAAGCCTCAATCAGTTTCGGCACGCATGTGCCCCGTGTATATATAAGATATATGTGGATGATGCGACTCACTCGCACCGCGCACTCGGCTCGGCTCGGCTACGTGTCTCCGGATTCGGACGTCTTGTTTGAGGGCTTCTCCCGCTCCATTAGTGGCGTGGTTAGGCTCGCCCGTGGACTGTTATTACGTGAGCGGGTCCAATCGTATCGGGCAGATGAATTCGGTGCCGACGGTTAGAACAGCTATACAGCCCCCCTTTTCTGTTTCAAACTGCTTCCTGTTCCTCGTTGTGCACGAACAACCACCCTTGCAGCGCAATCACGTGTCCCTGCCAGCGCACATTACTACATGGTTTTAATAGAAACGAATGCTCGCGGTATTTCGAAACGCACTTGATTGGCCAGCACGAGAAGATGAGGTGTTGGCGAAATCGCGCTTTCCGGTATACTATAATTCGTCGCACTGCACTTTAGCCGAAACATGTTTTACACCGCGTGACTCATGGCATGGAAGAGTCCGTATTATTTTCTTTCGAAATTGAAATTGGCGCTGCCTCTGGCTGTCAGGGTCGAGTCTCTTGCCACCTGCTTATTCATGAGGTCTTCATCAATGAGGGTGGATGTCTCTCCCTCTTCCCTCCCGCTGGTTCGTCCCTCTCGCGTTCGACTCTTTCGCGTGCTTCTGCGAATGCCTTCATCAGCATGTGTGGAGAGGTTAGCACTTTTACCGGTCTCAAGGCAGAGGGCAACTCTCTCGTGGCTTTCCATGTCGTTGCGATCGTATCCCACCCCCTTCTGTACGAAGATGCATATTTTTTATTTGTCGTTCTTTATGCATAAAGCATCCCGTTGACAGGTTTGAGTCTCGGTTGAATCTTGGCAACAAATGTCCCGATATTCGTATTTATTCATTTTTCTGCCTGAGCGAACCTGCATTTGAAATTTCAGAGATGTACTCGATTTCCCAGTGACTCTCTTTTCGTTCTTTCTTTCTTTCTCTCTTTCTTTCTTTCTCTCTCTCTCTCTTTCTTTCTTTCTCTATTACTTTCTTTATTTCCTTCTTTCTTTCCTTCCTTCCTTCTTTCTTTCTTTCTTTCTTTCTTTCTTTCCTTCTTTCTTTTTCTGTCTGTGTTTTCGTTTTTTTTTACTAAATAGCGTCCCAACATTTGACAGGGAGGCCCTTGGTGACGACCAGCAGGACACAAGTGCCGTTACAACCGTTAGGAAGAAATGCATCGTAGAGAAGACATTTGAGACCGTATCATCGTTATACGAACCGAGACTGGAATTCGATAATGCGGCACGAGATAGTGGGGAAAGTTAAGGTGGGAGGGGTCCGGGAAACCAGATCGATTTTGACCACCTGGTTATTAATTCACACGTATATTACTTTTCAACTGACTGACTGTGCATATTTATTCAAGGATTGGACCGACATCTATCAATCGAGAAAATTGGACGATGACAAATCTAGATGATCACACTTAACCGTTGCTACGAAAGAAGCATTCAAACGTTAGCTTAATGAAACGCATAGTCGGCCAGAACAGGCCTCCGAAATATAGCAAAGAAGCTGTACTAGAAACAACTTTTAATTCGGCCTCAGAGGCCGGTAGTGACGTACGGCAGAAATATCTATTGTTTCAGTGACATGTATAGTATTTCGGTGATCCACGTGGCGTTTGCGTCTTCAAGATCTATGCGCACGTTCACGTACACGATGGCAACAAGCGTCGTCATAAGTTGGGCCAAACAGTGCCGCCGAACCCCGATAAGCATTTATGCTTGATGACTGCGTTCAACGGTGTCGGGCTCAGTTTTTTGTTCAATGGCAGTTAATAATACCAAATGGCGAACACTGTCAATGCCTCTAGAGTTCGATTAACTCTTTCGTTACCACGCCTATTCAAATCGATCGTCGGTGACCAGCGCTTCGAAGTTGTTTATTGGGTACCCAGCACTTCGTAGTTACTCGAGTCACTGAATTTTCGCATTTTGGCAATTTTTGTCACACCTTTTCGTGAACCAATGTGCATCTGGTGTTGGAGTAAAAGCGCTTTTGTAATAAACTTGATATAAGTGCGTGCTGCTAGTGCGGACTTAACAGAACTGCGTGCTGCTGTGTAGTGTTTATGCTACAGCGACATCAAAATTCTGTAACGAAATGGACATTTGCAAGTCAAATATAAAAATAGATGCCAGATTCACAATTTAACAGTGCTGAGCAGTAATAATTTCCTGAAAGTTATGCCAGCTCTATTCCATAGATAGCAATTGCTCGAAGCTGCGAAGATTTATTTAACAAAAAATATTTTCGAATGTCAGCCGCATGTATAAAGTGTGCAAGTGGCCTGTTCAGCCAGTTTACAGTAGCTTTGGCTTTGTTTGTGTCGTTATACCAAACACATGGCCGCATCGAGTGTCACTATAGTCGCTCTACGGCGTCGCCATCGACCACGCGTGCATGGGTTCGCACCTGCACCGCGAACAGACGCGCGCCACTCGCAACTGTCCTTGATTGATTTGATTGATATGTGGGGTTTGACGTCCCAAAGCCACCATATGATTATGAGAGACGCCGTAGTGGACGGCTCCGGAAATTTCGACCACCTGGGGTTCCTTAACGCGCACTCAAATCTGAGCACACGGGCCTACGACATTTCCGTTCCCATCGGAAATGCAGCCGCCGCTGCCGGGATTCGATCCTGCGACCTGCGCTCGCAACTGTCCTTAAACCGCACCTGAATTGAGTGACGACAAGCTGTGAGTCTCAATATGACAGAACCTCAGCTCCAAGCTCTCTTGTCTACGAGGAAATACAACACCCCCAGGACATTCGCAGGCGTTCAGGGGTTGCTTTTGTCTACGGCCTCAAGTGGTTTCCTCCGCCGCGAGTGCTTAGCTGCTTAACTTTGTGTTTGAGCTTAAAGCTACTCGGGTTATACGTGTGAGGTCCACACGTCACTATAGACGGTTTCAAGGTGACAAGCGTTGTAACCAGAAAAACTTCCGGTCACCTTATTTACCAGCTCCTAACGTCAAAACTGAACGCACGTTTTTAATTTCTTTTCAAGCGTAAGGAAATTGTCTCTCTCGTTTTTCATAAGAAAGAAACGTGCGTAAAGTAGAAGGGAATGTTTCATAACTGTTATGTAGCTCGAAAGAACATGTATATCAATATATTTTTGGCAAATAAGGAAAGGAAACTGTAGTAAATCAGCGGGCTATTTTGAAAGCTTTTGTGGCCCACCAATGCTATTATAGCACATCGGTAGATAAAACCGGAAGTCATCAAGGGACTGTGTTTGTGAACCTTGAAAGTGTCGCTAGGGCGTTCTTAGCTGACGCCGGCTGCAGATCTCCTCAAGACAGGAAAGCCATCGAAGCACATCTCGGTAACACACTATACATGTGTTGCACGTACGTCACATCCGGGAACGAGAGGACCGACATCCGTCATCTTTGTCAACAAGAGCAGCTGCCTGGAAGCGTATAGTCGGGAGCTTTGCAGTGGTGAAACCTGGTCTTCGGTCACGCTTCCGACTTCACCATGCCTATTAGTGCCGTTTTTGGACGCAGAATACTACCCGCCACGGTGGTCTAGAAGATAAGACACACCCGCAGGTCGTGGAATCGAATCCCGGCCGCATTTTCAGTAGAGGCCAAAATACTTCAGGCCTGTGTGCCTAGATTTAGGCGTACGTTAAAGAACTCCAGATTGCCGAAATTTCCGGAGCCGTTCAATACAGCGTCTCTCATAATTATATAGTGGTTTGGAACTTTATACCCTAATCCGTGAATGCGGTCATAATTTCATCACAGGGAAGGGTATTTTTGAGTTATGTCAAAGTTTGCCACGTTTGCTTACATGATCGCGTCGCTTTCTGCGGAATACCATACCTATATTCACAGCAATGTACAGCCGACCTTTTCCACTTGATAGCCGCGTCTCGTGTTGTTAAATGTGGCTAACAGTGCAGCATGTGTGAACATATTTTCTTTTAGCCGTGAATTTAATGAACGACGCCGCGAACTGCGACTGAGCACCAAGCTATATCTCTGAAGGCTACGGCCGTTATGACCCGACTACTGCCGCAGCATCAGCGCGTTTTCACCGCTGTAGTAAGCGAGAGACGAACAAGCTGGAGGCAGTCGCAGCGGGAGCATTGCTCGGACGCTGTCCACGGAATCGGAAACATCGCTTGAACTGCCTGCCGTGGCCGCAGAACGAGAGCGTGAGGAACCAACCATCAGCAGTAATTGATGATTGATATGTGGCGTTTAACGTCCCAAAACCATCATATGATTATGAGAGACATCGTAGTGGAGGGCTCCGGAAATTTAGACCACCTGGGGTTCTTTAACGTGCACCCAAATCTGAGCACATGGGCCTACAAAATTTCCGCCTCCAACGGAAATGCAGCCGCCACAGCCGGGATGCGAACCCGCGACCTGCGGGTCAGCAGCCGAGTACCTTAGCCACTAAACCAGCGCGGCGGTGCAAAAACCATCAGCAGTAGATCTCATGAAACCGTAGCTCAGGAGAGGAAAATAAACCGAGCATTGCTATACACTACCGACACGAGCACAACTACGGTGACGTCTGAACAGGGGTGTAGGCAGGATCGTGCAAAAGGGGCATTAGTGCCTCCCAAACAACATCAAAATTTGCCCCACCACGATGCAACACGGGTTTGCACCCCTCACTGCAAGATCCCGTCGAAGCCCATGTTTTACTTCAACAGGCAAAGAGCGTCGTTACAATATTGCCAATTAGGACGACGACACGCTGTGATGGAAACTGCTTTGCTGCTCTTCACCCCTCCCATGGTGAAGTATATATAGTCGTACGTACGTGGCCATCCAGTGACTTGTATAGGCCTTGATTTGTTGCAGCGTGACGTGATTTGTCGAAAGCACCACTATAATTCTTGATGTTGCCGTAGTTTCACGGAAGGCAGCAGATCGACTTTCGGTGTAGCATCCTTACCGATGTGCAGTTCGTATACGGGTCGATATGCCATCGCACATTTTAATTTTCGCTTGATAACCTACGCGAGTTGGTTCACAAGCCATTAGAAGTACGACGGGCAAAGCACGTGCACGTTTCCCTTCCCCATATCGCATGAATGACGCCGACAAGCTCCCAACCGGCGGTGAGCTGCGTGCGCAGCCCGACTCAGCCAGACTCAATGTTGACAAACGTGGCGGCCACTCACTTAGCCAGCCGGAAATGACGTCACGTGCAACCGATGTACACGGAGCGGCGCAAGACGTTTCAAAAAAGACTGCGTACGATATTGTTGTTTTTATTTTTTGTACTACTTGCAGAAATAATATTTATATGCTTGAATGCATATAGTGGATAGCTAAAATATGCAGAGGGAGGTGGCTCATGAAAAAGTGTTACACTAAGATGAACTAGTGAAGTTCACTGGGCGTCTTATTTATAGAGGAATTGGTCACATGAGTGCCGGAGTGCACTTCAATCTTTATTGGAACACCTGCATGCTTTCATCGAGAAAAAAAAACAACTAAAGTTTATTTAGAAAGTGCACGAGTTCACCAGTGTCCGACAAAAACCAAGCAATGCTTCATCGCACGGCGCGAGCAATGTAGCGGAATTCACTTCACATTTTCTCAGTAAATGTTGATAGAAACATCGTGTAGAACATTTATGATTTTCGATATTATATTTCCGGGTCATTTATCTTCCAAATGGATATTTTGAATTTTCTTTCTTTTGAATATTTTTGCATACAAACTTTCATATTCCACTGTGTACCAGATGACTGTCATAAATTAGTTTTTGACATTTCAATTCATTCCGAAATTTTTTCCTTGCCTACAATATATATATATATATATATATATATATATATATATATATATATATATATATATATATATATATATATATATATATATATATATATATAAGGAAAAGAAGTGTATACCTAAGGCTCGTTTTTCCGTGTTTTGACGCAATATAAATCAGATCTAACAGACAATAATGCCAAGGAATGTAGAGGGGAAGTTATTAGAACCAATGTAATGTAAATAAGAACAAAGAAAAGTGGCTGAAAAAGTGACTTGCCGTGAGCAGGAATCGAACCTACGACCTTCGAATAATGCGTTCGGTGTTCTAGCCTGTTAGGTCTCATTAATATATATATATATATATATATATATATATATATATATATATATATATATATATATATATATATATATATATATATATATATATATATATATATATATCCTGATTGTTCCAGAGACCTCCTGTCTTCGTCCGTTGCAGTGGTCCCAACATTTAGGGCTGACCACCCCACGTCGTCGACAGCTGCGGTACTATAGCTGCTGTGACGCTGCCCTTCGTTTGGTCAATCGGGAACCACCTCAGCAGTGGTCGATCTTCACCGGCTCCGAGGCAGCCAATCTATGCTATCAACACTGCGTCGCGGGTCATACGAACAGCTGCTATTTGAAATTGGGCGTCTTAGTGACACATCACTGGAGCAAGGGCACCACGTGATGTTTCAGTGGCCCGAATAATGCCACTCGAGCTGCTCTTGACGGCACACATGAGGATGCCATACCAGTTTCAAGGTCTGACGCGGCCAGCAGCCTTCGAAGGCTTGCACAGGAGACGACGCTCTCTCTGTGGTGCCCACCAAGAAGCCAGATCAACCGGACCACTCATCTACACCGCCTGCGTTCTTTGATGCATCTCTATATACCAAGTGGGCTCCAACGAAGAGAGGCCACACTGCTTCATCGTTTATGGTTAGGTGTGGCATTTACTAAACCATATTCTTTCCGCACTGGAATGGCCGACAATGCTGTCTGCAATGCCTGTATAGTTGTGAAAAGACGCAACGCCACATACTGCGCGACCGTCCGGTCTACAATGTGCAGAGACAATCACTCGCATCCATTATAGCGCGCCTTGACAACAGACAAACGTCTGTTGAATCTGTTCTAGCACGTCGTTGACGAATTACATTGCAGCTGAAGGTGACCAAGGAACTGCCGAGGTTTTCGAGGAAGGCGGACCTGGTCAAGCGGCTGCGACAGTGATGTCACGTTCCACGCCACACTATTGGACTCAGTTACTGACTAGGCGCTTGTGCACGTGCTGTGTGCGCTCTTTCTTTCCCTTTCCTCTCTTTCATCTCCTCCTTTAAGTCTCTCCCATGTATACCTTTCCCACGTGTATAGGGTAGCAAACCTGTTATCCTGGACTTGTTGACCTCCCTACCCTACTTTCTCTACCATTTTCTACTCTCTCTCTTCTCGTGGTTACGAAAGAGTATAATACTAAGTATAATACTAAAGTGCGAGATAACCGAAAGATGTAATGAATGAAATGCAGATAAATTACTCGCGGCTACACCCAGTTGTTTACCCTGTGCAAGAAAGGGGCAAAATGTAATGATACCAGGAAATAAATTATTTAGACATACGTCATCGTCTTGTGATAAAAACATATTTTGCGTGGTTTAATGTTCTAAAAACGCGATTCGGTTATACATGTTGGTTGCCCTCGTGGTATAGCGGGCGTTCCTTACCCATAAATTACAAATGAGTAAATAGGTTGAAATGTTTGTCATGGCTTCTTTCATTTCAGCAAGGGCGAATCAACAGCCGTCCGATGAAAAATAACTTATGCAAAAGTTTAAATGCGGTTGCATAAGAAGTGATATATCGCAGAACATGGTGAATGAACTTGAACTGGTATAGCGCATTACGGGGAAGAAGAAATGGCCGAGCAGACCGACACAAGAGGACAAAGCGCTATGTCCTCTTGTGTCGGTCTGCTCGGCCGTTTCTTCTTTCCCGTAATGCGCTATACCAGTTCAAGTACGATGAACCAACTCGCCCAATCTTCAACACTCATGGTGAATGGTCATCGCAGTATTAGTTTGAAAGAGGTCGTGTGACTGCATGCAGCACGGCTGTATACTTTGGTTTCTCTCCGTTAGAGCCCTTTCACGGTCGCTTATTAGCGTGTTCAGTGCACGACGACACTTAGTCAGTGAGCCTCGGAATTAGAACGCGCTATAGATTTCCGCTTCACTTCAGTGCTCTATAAGCAAGAAGAAAACAAGCCAATATCAAAAAAAAAAAAAGAAAAAACGTCGAGAGGTGCTTCTGCGAGTGGACTTCCTGCGGAACTGTCTGTTATCCCTTTACGCTTTTCTGCGCTTTACTTCCAGCCATTATTAGACCACTAGGGTATATACAACCAAGGAAAGCAGACACACACACTTACCAGCCCCGCTATTTTTTTTCCCTTCGACTTGGCCGACAAGCCAGCACCTTTCAGCACCGCAGAAGCGTCTTGGCAGCAGTTAAAGAGCCAGGCGGCGTGTGCTTTATTCAGCCTTCTTTTTTTATCTTCCGCCCGCACTAAACGGTTGACGACAAATCGGGCGACAAACAAGGCACCGGAAACGCAAGTGCCGCCAGTCTTCGACGACTGGCGAGCTCGCGCATAGGCGCTGATTTATTGCCGGTGCGCATCCCTGGCTCTCAACGAAGAGGAAATTAATAAATCAGTAGGACGGTCGCCGTTTTTTTTTTTTCTCTCGTATTAGCATGTCTATGGCAAGACAGTGCGAAGGGTGGCTTACGGTCTGCGAGGAACTAAATGGCGTACCGCTCTTTGGTCTGAGGAGTGTATTGCGAGGTTAAGGAGCTGGAGATGTGAAAAATAAGGTGGGGGGTGGGGGAGAGAGAGAGGTGGAGGGCTTTGCGTGGCGCCTTTGCTCCCATACGCGGGGTTGAGAACCCTGTCTGGTGGTGGCGAGACCGCGGCGTGAGAAAACACCGAGCGTGCAGGCTACGCCGTTGTGTCGCTATCGGCACTCCTTTCGCTGGTATAGCATTGCGCTCTGGGCGCGTCGTCTCAAGTGGCGGCACAATGGGCCGAGGCCGCCCTTCTCTTGAGCAGGACTGGATGCTGGCACGGGCGTACGCCACGTGCTGTGCCGCACGCTTCGGCTCGGCGACTTCGGCGACATCGTCACCTTCTCTCTTTCTCTCTCTCGATCTATCTGCTCTTTGCATTTTCCTCTCGTCCTCCTCCTTTCTGACTCTTTCAAACTTCTCGATATGGGATGTGGGCTGCGGCTAAAGCTCGATCGTCCGCCGTCGGTGCCCGCGGCTGTTGTCCTCCGAACGAAGATCCGGAACCTCCTGCTGCTCGCTGCAATAAAAGCGCGGCATGACACGAAAAGATGAAAAAAAAAAAGGCGGCTTTTTGAGGATAATGTTATGCACCCGATTTCCGAAGAATGTTACACTCAAGTTGTCATGAGTTTCTTCAAAGGCGTTGGCCCATATTTCCACGCTTTTCGGAGTGTGATCATCTTTAGGTTGCAAAAAAAAAAAAAAAAAAAAAATCCGCCCACGCATTTTTTTTTTTGTCTCATCATGGAACGTTTTGATTATACAGCCGTGGCCTGTACTAACGCTTTAGATAAGACACTAGATGAAAAAAAAAAAAAACCTTACTCACGTAGCCTAAAGTTCACGATTTCATTAAGTAATTGACGGCAGTATTTGTTTTAATATCTGTCTATTTTTTGTGCTTATTTTTCGCAGACCTTCGTTTATGATGCTATCGGGACAATGAGTACGCTCTGAAAATGCGTGATACGCTAGTTATTACAGAGCGGGAAATTTCGCTATAGGTCCTCAAGGCGGCATGGTGGGATTTTAATGTCATGTGTCATAGCAGCTTCTCTCTTTTCCCTATTTATAGACAATGACAGTTTGTTGTTTCCACAGAACTATGTTGTATATAAAGCTCACTGTGTTCTTGGCGAAGAGAGAGAGAGGAGGGCGAGACGGTCAAATTAACCACAAGATCGTAGTACCAGTTATGGTGCACACACACACACACACACACACACACACACACACACACACACACACGCACACACACACACGCACACACACACATACACACACACACACACACATGGTTTTGTTACGTTGAAAACCCAGATAACGCTCTTAAACAGACGACCGCGTTTAACTCAGAGTCGTTCTGACAGACCAGTAGATTGTATACGACGCATAGATAAAATCTGCACATAGTGGTATCGTTACCTCGGCGAAGTCTCGACTGCAGAGATGCTACGCCACCGAACTGATAAAGTACACATTTCATTTCAGCTGCCATCAAGTTTTCTTTAGCCTCATCAGTAATCAACAGGCCGAATAAGCCGGCAGCTCACTTAATATACAAAGTACGACGACCTGTCGAGCACAGACGCTGCTCCGAAGCTCCGCATGCTCGCTCCACAATGACCACACCAGAGTGCAATGAGCCGCATTTCACGCGTGATGAGAAACGGTGCGTCTTTAGAAGGGCTTTTTCTCTTTCCCGTGTGCTCTTTATGTGATGCATTTCTGTGCCATACAGTTAGAAGTATATAGAATGGAACAGACAGTCTGTCTGCAAATGTTCTCCGTTCATGGCCTAGAATTCTTGTCCCTTTAATGCAGCTCTCTTAAAACTCGACATTTGCAATCTGCGGATTGAGTTTGGGCCATGGTACATTTTAGATGCGAAGAAGCTCTTTGACTCACGTGTGTAACGCCGTACGCACGTGCGTCCATACGGACGCGCCGCAACGCGTTCCTCTCGCCGCAGGTGTAGGAGTGGTGCCAAGTAGATCACGCTACAGCTGCGCGTTGACGTCACGCTCTTCTCGCATGCTTTCCTCGTATGTGCGCGCTGATGTCACTCTCTCTTCACCCGCAGCACGCTCGCCGCAGCACCCGCAGCTGCCGGCTCCTCCGCCCACTCGCAACACACTTCTCACGCACTTCATTCTCTCAACCGCCCGCAACGCTCGACGGCACGTCGACTGAAAACACTCTTTTGGCTCGTTTATCTGCGATAAAGCTTACACGAAACCCAACCCGCCTGCGGTGCCACTGCGTTACAAACAAACGTTTACTCCAGTAAACACTACACCGCGTTTCGCTTCAAACCGTTCTTCAAGCACCCACGTTGACTCCCGTTTCAACCGGGTGAACGCCGAGCGCACCCACCGCTGCTGCTTCACATCTCATCAGGGTTCCCCTCGGGAAGATGGTGCATGATTGTATACGTAAGCTATCTGGACGTGCGTCTGGTTAGCCTATCTGCCTTTTCTTGCATCTATCTATCTATCTATCTATCTATCTATCTATCTATCTATCTATCTATCTATCTATCTATCTATCTATCTATCTATCTATCTATCTATCTATCTGTCTGTCTGTCTGTCTGTCTGTCTGTCTGTCTATCTATCTATCTATCTATCTATCTATCTATCTATCTATCTATCTATCTATCTATCTATCTATCTATCTATCTATCTATCTGTCTATCTATCTATCTATCTATCTATCTATCTATCTATCTATCTATCTATCTATCTATCTATCTATCTATCTATCTATCTGTCTGTCTGTCTGTCTGTCTGTCTGTCTGTCTGTCTGTCTGTCTGTCTGTCTATCTATCTATCTATCTATCTATCTATCTATCTATCTATCTATCTATCTATCTATCTATCTATCTATCTATCTATCTCTATTCCACACTAGATTTCACATGAGACGGTGTGCAAGACATAGTGTGTAACGCATAACCAGTTAAGGTATTTGGCTATGGCATCGGTAAAGTTAAGGTATTCGGCATCGGGTCGTGTTTGTTTTCTTTTGGCTAAGGGTTCCGTGTTTGTAAGGTACACGAGTCACTTGCTGTGGTGAGCTGCGAAAGAAACTTCTCATGATTTCAAATAAACAAGGCATTCGTCGTTTCTTTTGGGTGTGAATTCTCAGTTGACTGAGTTTACGTGACACTTTGATTTACTTGAAACGCAGTATTTGTTAGCGCTGGAAGCATAAAATATTTATTAAATGCGAAATATTCGCCCGACGCGGGACACCTGTTCACGAGTTCACGAGCAAAGCAAAGAAAATGTATTGAAAAACAAGTTGTTACAAAGCTGTCTGTATGCACATCGACGTGAGATAGCGTAGCCTTTACCAGTTACTGCTCGACGTGTCCATTCCTCACCTCCAAGAGACGGCAGAGCTGCAAAAGCCACACTTCGCTTTGTTCCTCACGAGAGAGATAGCTGGACAGAGCGAGCCGCAGGGCAGCACTGACCCCCCGGTGCGAGTGCGCTTTCACCAAAGCAAAACGACTCACTCCGTTCGCCTTCACGCAGAGAGCCATCTTTCAAAAATACTGACCCTTCCACAATCGTTTGGACGCGCGTTTTGCTAAACGGCACCCTCGAAAGCGTCCAAGTGAGGGGGCCACTCAAGCTTGGTCCATTCAACCGCTCCTCCAAGACTTGTCCACTCTGTCCAGCAGTTTGACTTAGCGCGCGTGTCTTCGTCGCACCGGGAGCCCAGGAGCAGCCGCTCATGCTTGAGGGGTCCAGAAAAACATGACAGATAGAGGCACTCACAAGAGTATCTGTGCGAAGGGGTTAAAGAAAAAGGCCGAGCGAAAGATGAAGATGAGTGCGAAACGACGAGGCCTGATGATGTCCAAAAAGAAGGAAGGAAAAGAGAGAGTCGGGGGCAAAAACACGCGTCGTATTGTTGTCCCGAGGACCGAAAAGGCCGAGAAATATCTTTTTAAACGATCCCAAACGGGCTGGCGGGGGTCCGTTTAGTGAAGAAGGGGTTGCAAGGACACGCGACAACGACGACTCGAATGTCGCAGGCAGCGCTGCGGACCGCGGAAGCGGTACAGCAGCTCCCGAGCACAGAAAGCGCGGGAAATTTACGACCCGACAATTGCGAGCGCGCGACATCGCGCAGCTTTCAAATGCGAATCCCACGCCGTGGAGAGAAAGTGGAAAGAATGGGTTCTCTTTGCTGGGCCTCGTAGAGAAAGCAGCGGCGCTGCAGTCAGCGGGAATAACAGCAGCAGCAGCGGTTTGTCGCGCGATCGCCATTTCTCTGGATGAGGAGCGAATGCGCTTCCTCCTTTCCCTTTTTGAGGGCGACACTCTACACCACCGACTGTCCGAACTGACCACAGGTCTCTACTCGGTGTTGCCGGCGAACGAAAGGACGCCGCTGCGTGCTCTGCGGTTGTTCCGCGTCGTCGTGTTCCTGGCGTTCCCGCTCTTTTCGTCCATTACTTCGTACAACCGCGGGATGACCTTCCAGCTTCGACGCCAGATTGTCCCCTCTTTGCTTCCGAGGATCCGCTTTCCTGCGCTTTTGCGGTCACGCCGTTTCCGGACGCTGATAGCCACCTCCTGGCAGTGATCACCGGGGTGATTGTTCTCGCCTTTGGTGGCGACGGAGAGCAACTACCGGGTAGCCTCTGTGTCCGCCAGGGTAAGTGTAACCATTTTCAACTATCTTGTTAGCAGTGTCGACGGGACACTGTCTGAGCCCTGCTAACTAGCCTTGCGTTGGAGGCGTCAGCTCTCCGAAAGGCCGGCGGAAGCGTACCTTAGAAGCGTGGTGGTGGTTTGGGCTAGTTGGTACGGCATGAGGATTGTTACAGCGCGAAAGCAGAACGACGTCTTGTCCCCGTTCTCCTAAAAGCGCACCATTAGGACAGTTTAACATAACTACGTACAAGAGGCTGGCACGGATGTTTTACGTTTCCCTCGTCGATTGTGGGTTCTTTAATTGCCCCTTATAGCATACATTAACATGAACTATGAGAACGCTCACACGAAAGTGAAGCCACATTCTTTTTCCCTGTTTCTAAAGGGTATTGAGAATGTTTATGCCTGATAATATGCCTTTAATGAAGAAATGGGTAAAACTTGTTTCCTTAGCTCCGACTACGGCCAACAGTCCAAGTTTTTTAACAGAGTATATGGAACAGCTCGAACTGCCGCAATGGAAAAATATTTTCACCCACCTCACTTGTATCTCAATGTCGTATTGAGTTTTTTTTACTATGAGAATTTAAAAAAGTGAGATTTGTATATTCTTTTTTCGCCCTAATGTCCGTTGATTCCCTGCCAGCATCGAAGGTTTTAAAAAATTCTTTGTGTTCTGCGCACCACTGGAAGACCGGAAACCACGCAGCACTTTATTTTCATCGCAGCAAGTATTCTCTGTGGATTCTTCGTTCAACAACAACATCATCAACAACAACAACAACAATAATAATAATAACAACAACAACAACAACAACAACAACAACAACAACAACACACAGAAACTCACACTCATGTATATCAAAGTCATAAAAGAGTAGCGCCTTGAAGTCAATAAAAATATGTTTAGTTGTAATTAATCAAACCAGCAATATTATATAAATGATTTACCGTAACAAAGTTTCATTTGAGTGCCTCTAAAGGCTTTAGGTGCCCGAAGTTTTAACAAATTTTAAACGCCCTCTATGTAAGACAATATTTTTGTCGGGAAGTTCAATGCCTTAATAATCGCTTTTCACATTCGCATGTACCTGCACGATTTTTTTCCACATGATCGGAGATGGTCGTCTAAAGTACACTTGATGTGGAATGACTTCTACGTGTATATATATATATACATACATATATATATATATATATATATATATATATATATATATATATATATATATATATATATATATATATATATATATATATATATATATATATATATATATATATATATATATATATATATATAAGAGAGAGAGAAAGAGACAGTGGAACAATAAAAGCAGCGTCGGCTCCCCAGACGCCACGAGTGCCTCGACAACGACGGTATAAAAGGGTTTTTCTGCTTGTTATAGCGTGGAAAATTCCGGACGCCCACTGGCGCGGCGCCTGTATTACCTCGAACGGTGCTTGCTGGCTGGGATTGCTGCGTGTGACGACTTGCTTTCCGTGCCGTATCGCTGGAGTAATTAGGTAATCGATTCGTCTTCATTACAGTACACTACACGCGCCGTCGATGAGAGAGTGAGCATGCAGCGTTGCCGACGCCTCTCGGTGTCGGCGCTAATCTCTCGACCAAGAAAGCGATGCCACTGGGCCGGGGTCTTAAGTACCGCTGTGGCCCTTCCGTGCATTGCTGCCTGGCCTCGTCGAAAGTTTGCGCTTTTTTCGTTGTGTTCTTGCTCATTCAGCGTGTTTTCCTTCGACTATTGTGAAAGGAGTAACTTCCCCGGGTATAACGTTACAAGTTCTTTTGAATGTTTAGCTTGCGGAAATCGTGTGACTGTGAATGCGCCATACGGAGCGTCCCCTACACGCATCTCGTGTTTCGAAGTGGATTGAAGAGGTGAAATCGCTTCGATTTTCGGCGATACTCCCAATATCCGGATTATCTCTAAGTCGCTGCGTTGTTATGAGCCGTCCAATCGCTGTCAACTCCCGGTGATTCTGTATATAACTGGAGGTCACTGGGATTTGTGGTAAGGTGAATGTATTCTGTATGCGCTCGTATAAGTGCCAAAATTATTGTATTGAGTGGCGTGAACACGTGTGGTAACTAAACTGAAATGGGACAATTTTGGAGCAAGCACTTGTAAATAACCTTGCAGTTACAGCAACATTATAGCGACGTGCAGAAAGCTACCCGAATAAAAAATGGGGCGGGGGGGGGGGGGCAGTTTATTGTTCAGAAATTCACTTTGAGTCCTCTACTACACAAACGACAAACACTGTCACTGTCAGTGTTTTGAATAGATCTTGTTATTGCTTCTCGCAGGGCCTAAGGACTTTAAGATGTATACTTTGCGTTGCAAGCCCATTGCATGGCGTAGTTTTTCTCAGCAGAGGTCCAGCATCTAGAAACGCACAACCTTGCAATTGTTCTTTCATGTTTTCAGTTCGACAGTTCAAGGGTTACAGTCTTCGTGCACAAGTGAGGGGTGTTAACAATCGCATATCGAATGCAAACGCTAGAGGAGGCCTACATACTTCCATCCTTTCTGCTAACTTAATGATAGTTTGTTCCGGACGTCGTCTATAAGTAAGCTTAATGGTACCGCGACTTTGTGGATATTATGACGCGTGAACGCAGCATAATCACCGCAATGGATAATTTGCTTCAAAGCAAAACACAAGGTTGGCTGGGTGGGGAGAAGGAGTTGCTGGCCTTTCATGCGATGCGTTAATAACATTCACCTGACGTCACGAAGCGAGCTTACCATTGTGCTGGTACAGCATCGACGATTCATTAAAATCACTGCGTGTCGTTTATAGTCTGTGAGTGTGTGTTTCTTCATGGCTGTGGCAAGCTGGGAAACATATACATATACTGTATATTGAAGCCTCAGTACATCACATGCCACGGTTTCCTAACACTGTGATGTTGGCCTTATCGTTGCCACAACCGATCTAAGGACGCGAATTGATGTGGCAGTTGTGCAACCTAGGCGCGTATACAGGAGCCGTAATGGAGCCTATCGGAAGTGGCTTTTCCCGGCGTCTTCGAGTAAAGTGCTCTACCAGGGACACAGGAAGTTAACGTACGGCCCTCCGCTGGTCGCGTGCCTTTCTGCAAACTACGCGACGGCAGGAAACCGCGAGGAGCATGCGTGGACACGCGTCATTCCGACTGGAAGTATAGGAGGCTCTGGATTATCCATATCCGCTCGGCCGCGCCGACAGAGCCAGTGCCCGGGCAAGGGACACTCCGAAACGTCATCGGGTGCAGCAACTCTGGTTCGATCCTATGCTTTGGGTCAATGTATGCGATACTTGATATAGTCGTCCTCTCAGTTGGCACGCTATCCGTGTATACAGTGAGAGACTGTACAACACATATAAAGCTGATTACGACGTACGAGAAGAGATTATTGAACGCGGAAGGCAGATCGGATGACATTTATGGCGTATTCCGGCAGTGGTTCGGTTTGACGGAAACACAATTATCTAGCAGCGACCTTTCACCTTTCACGGGAAGTCTAAACAGGCCCCAAGAAATATTTATACTTAGGTGCTCCCTTGATGAATAGAAACATGGACTGAAAAAAAAAAGCTAAGGGGTTGGGGGGGGGGGTAAAAACGTGGATGCAATAAAGTGCTGAATCATAGTACGTGTTCTATACACAGCGACTCAGCACCGCACTCCGAGACTAAAAATCACAAGCTTTCGTTCTAACTTGTTCTTCTTTTTTTTTTTTTTTGACACAGGGTCAGCTAGGTCCTGATTTCTTCACAAAGAAACTCTGTATATACTATCACGCTGCTTCCAAGAGGAAACGCTACGAAAACTAGGATGCGTTTTTTAATCTCTAAATTCACCTCAACCTGTATAGCATATCCTCAAATCACTATGTAACTCGGGAATACCCCGTGTTTGGAAACATCTGTACAGATTGTACGGCTACGATTGTTTCCGAACCATGGTCAAGTATAGTGGAAGTTGTGAAAAGTTATTTTCTGTCCACATTTCTTTCTTTCTTTTTTCTGGCGAAAAAAAAAACACTTTCAGCGCTTTTTACCGGCTCGGCTTTAGAACAACCGCTTAACCTGAGCATGCATGGCTACATTGCATCAGAAGTGGTCACAACGAATCTTCCTTGCGTTAATTAGTATAGCCACCACCCCAGTGAACCCGCGGCGGTCAGCAATAATAATACATGCTGCACGTTTCACGCGTGGGTGATATTCAGAAATGAAGTCGTAGTCATGTTCATACGACGTCGTTAAAGAAGCCATTACGTTTTCATTGGTTTCATTGCATTCAGCTTACTTTCTCTAGAAATTCCATTGAATGTCATGGTGGTTTTTCGTGAAGATACTCGTTCTCAAGTCGACCTAATCTGCGGACGCATTAGAATACAAATTTCCGTCTCGGTACGATTGTGTTTAGCACGCCCAATATATAATTAGGTACTTGTAAAATACGTGCGCGTATTTTTTGTTCTTCTCTAAACAATAGAACAACAAGCAAAGACACAGAAAAAGTCAGGCATCATCTCGCCCGGCAGGCTTGTAGAAGGAGCTACCCGCAAAGCACGTGCAACGCGGATCCCTGCTTTGTTCCGCTATCAAGCCCTAATGAGTCATACTCGTTTTACCCATCATTCCGCCCGACAAAACGATCCACCGCCGAGTCATCTCGATACAAAACGCTCAATGCATATTTAAGGTGCGAAGTTCTTTTCACGCGGCGGCCAGGCTACACTCCGCCCGGTATCGCTTTAAAACACCGCACAACGCTGCACTTTTCCTTGCTTTATTCTTAGTTTACCCTTTATTAAGCCTGTACGGATCCTTACCTACCCGTTTCTTATTGTACGTTCGTTGTCTTTTTTTTTTCTTTAATAAAACACGTGAGTGGTGCACAGGTTTCCTTTTGGAGAAAGAAAGAAAGAGAGAGAGCAAAGCAAGAAAGAAAGAAAGAAAGAAAGAAAGAAAGAAAGAAAGAAAGAAAGAAAGAGAGAAAAGAAAGAGAACACGATATACCTTGGGAAAAGCTTAACGGAGCACGTGCATGTATATTTAAATGATCGCGTTTTTCTGCGTGTGCATTTCATTTTCTTTGACACTGGTTACTGCTATCAGCAACTCAGCGAGACAAGGTTTTTTTTTTTTTACATACACCACGTTCGCGCGAGAGCGGGCAAGCTAGTCGGAGCCGAAGCAAGCACAAAAGCAATAAGATACGAGTACAAGCAACTGCGCTCTGCACGAGAAAAGGACGGCTCGCGTGAAGTGGGGAGTGCCTCTGCGTTCTGCTGGTCTGGCTTGGCTTGGCTCGCTCGGTCGTTCGCCGCGCGTGTAGGCAGGCCCCCCGGACCCGGCGTGCAGCCCTATCGCCCGAATGATTAATGAACGTCAAACTTATTGGAAGGAGACGGCGCGAAAAAGGAAGCAGAAAAAGTTATTAATGAAAGCAACTCTGTGGCAAAGGTTTTTTTTTTTTCTCGTTCTTTCTCGTACTGTAGCTGCATGCCTATGCGGCCTGCGACGATTTTTCCAGCCCTATAAGCCTGCCTTCCCCCTTGAAATGCCAGATCTGCGTCGTAGTGCCGGTTGCCTGTCTTCTAAGGTTTTCCGGCTCGCTCTTCTTTATATATCGCTTGCCTCTTTTTTTTCTTTATAGCTTTCGCTAGTTTTTTTCGTTGCGAGCCAAAGTAACGCTTTTGATCTCGCTTGCATTTCGATCGACAATGCCCAGCTTGCTTAAACGCGGCCAGCATGTACAGTACGCATTCTTGTGTCTGTGTATAGCGCACACGCTTATACGAGTGCACCCTCAAAAGCCCGTCTCCTTCTTTTTCTCAATTACCATTTTCTCGTATTCAATATTTGCATTGAGATGCGCATCCAACCGCGGACGGTCGGCGCCAGCCGACAGGCCCTGTCCAGCCCACTGTCTTGTCCGGCCACCGCAGTCGGGCGTTGTGCGCATGCGCGTACAGAGAGTTGCGGAGATGGATGAAGTTCGCGCGGGACCCCCTTCCTCACCCCATCCCTCGCCCTTTCCTCTGAGAGTACATGCGGGCCGTCGTCCCGAACGAAACAGCATTTGTTACAAAGGCGGAGTAATAGTAGAGTATTAAAGGACTCTGGCAATACTATTGCTTTACCCAGGGCTCCACTAAGGGCGTTTTATGTCTTCGTGGTCTCTTTACTGTGCACGACTGCGGCGTGACGTCTTAGATTGCTTTCGATTTGTTTCGGTGGGAATAATGAGGACAACGCAGAGCACATGGATCTTCACAAGAGGAACTGATACAATGTATAGACAATGTATAGACACTGTATAGACAATGTCGGTTAACATCAGTCGCTACGTGTTCGTTTAGGGTATGCGTGTCTTCGAAGACGTAACATCATGCTTGTTGTTGTTTTTTTCGCTTTGAAGCATGCCTATACACATCTGGAAGTGTATACAGTGGAACAATGGGCACATTAAGAAGCCGTTGCGTAGGGTTCTGTGTAGTCGAGTTGAGCAGCGTGGTGTGACGGTGAAGGAGGTAATGGTATCTGTCGGTGGCCATCGCTATACGCACACTGCTAATATACGTTGATGCGGACTAAAAGAAAGAACGAAAAAAAAAGCACTTTAAACTTGTACAGCTCACAGCATTCATATTGGAAGATGTTCTCGGTTGTGTCTGGTTTAAGTAAGGCGGAATTGTCCTGTCTTCAGCTTGCAGCTAACCAAACACGAGTCCTCGCGCATATAGGAATGACCAGAAGTTGTGTAGTCTGTGGAAAGTTTTACACGTGCACCTTCTATAGGAGATTATCTTCAATTTTATGATACGAAGAAAATCGGTATGAAAGACGCTCGATGGACTTGACAATTGTCATTATAGAAAGCAGGTCTCATGCTTCAAGCTGACGTTATCTATTTGTATACAAGTGTGTAAAGGAAGCGCGTTTTTTTTTTTTTTTACACAGGGAATTCGCGCTGAATTTATTAAAAAGGAAATAAAGTAACATTTGTGAGCTAGCATCGTGTTGCTTGCACGTATAGATAATTGACGATATTTTGTTTTTATAGCGTCACTTTTACGGCTACTTTCAACCGTCCAGGCAGCGTATAGAGTATATAGCCACTCTATAATTTACTTTGATGTCCACCGGTCATTCATGATCTCTCCATAGCTAATAGTTTTGGCTGTAAATGTGTTCGCTTGGATATTACGCCTTTCTGAGAGTCTCTTTCTCTTACAAAGTTTATTAATTTCGCTGTGCTGTAGCTGAAGAATTCTTGGTATGGAGGTAATAGCAAATTGAAAAAAGAGAGCTAGTTATTGATACAAGATAGTGGGCTTACTGCGCATGACTTTCGCAAAGAGCGAGATGAAAAGAAAGAAAAGGCCGAGACGCTTACCAGGATTATAACATCCGGCTTGCTATCCACACGCATTCCACAGGAAATCACATGGTGAAGCACTTGCGGAAAGTGCTGTGGGAAATCACGTTTAAATCATGCGCTCTGTTCGTTAGACAATTTATCTCTACCTGAATAGCGGCCACGTAGTTGCTTCGCCGTTATCTTGCCTTCATTTTGTACTAATGTATATCGTATTATTATTTTACCGTTATCTGTACAACAGTCATTGCAGACATCGTGAGGTTGGTTTTTTGTCGTTCGAACACGATTCTCCGTGTCAGGATTTAGCATTTAACGTAATAAAAGCGAGAGTCAATATCCTTGACACGGAATATATCCATACCTCCGGGACCATTACGCCACATGCGGTGGCTCGGAGCTCACCTCCTTTATTCCCTTCTGATAATCCATCTACACAGAGAATACTACTTCCTAAGGGTGCCGTTCCAACCTGCGTAATAACCGTCAGGGTTTTACGTTCCCAAACCGTAATGATTGCTTGCCTCGATTATTGAATTGCTGAGGTTTCTAGAGCAAGTATATGAAATCTTGTGACCTTTTCTTCCTTGCTATAGTAACCCCTAGTCTGGTATGTTGAGTTTAAATTTGTTATAACATACACTAATTTTCAGTTGGACCAAGAAATCTGCCTTATTTGGGCAACCTTCGAAGACTGCAGTGAGCAGAATGTATACGTATGACCACGCGGAAAGCGTGCGGCGGGCATCGCGATGTTTACGCAGTACTTTCAAATTTATTTCCACGATTTTGTAACTAATTTCTTTGATTATTGGACACAACATGCCACCGCATCGAAATTCTCTGAATCTGCAGTGTAAGGTTATACGCACGGTAACGCTTTCTTGCTGTAGCGAGTGCTTTATCATGTACTCGCTACAACTGAAACCACCCCAACACCTGTTATGAGGCGCTGGCATTCAGGACGCTGCTATGTATGCATGCCCTTTCAGAGTGCTGCCGTGGTGAAGCGGGCGATGCGACTGCCATTGAAAAACCTCGGTATAATTTAGGGTTGATAGACGGTACACCGTACTTCACGCGTGGCTATACATCATCGAGAAGTTTTATCACTATAGGCACGCCACACAAATGTACAGTGGCGACTTTTTTGGCGAAAGTTTGAAGGATAATGGCAACTTTTGCAGACATTTCGCTCGTCGTTTGGCGAGCTTCACTCGAAATTCAGTGGAAACCCTGACTAAAGGCCCGAGCGAAAATGAGGAGTCCCCAAAGCTTCGCCTTCAAGAGTTGAACTCGATAGCAATATCTTGCTTCCAGCGCGTACTTCAAACGCTTAGTGCATGAAACCTTTTCGAACTTACTGCACTCACTACGTGGCCTTGAGGGAATAGGCGCAGTAGCGTGTGGGCCTTTTGTAGTGGGTGACTGACTTTAAATCACGAAGTTATTATGATAATGAGATGCTCTGACACCCAATGGCAATGGGCGCTTGTACCCCGCATTATTAGTGCTATTGTTCATGTTGTATTGCGAACCATGCATGACGCGTGTGTTTATAATGCCTGAAAATTAGTTTCACTGCACTTTAAAGCTGACGAAGTTATTTTCACTGCATTCACAAGCATGCACTAAAGAAAAAAAAAGCAAACGCATGACTTGGTGGTAGAGCAGCCGCTTGCCACGCAAACGCCCCAACTTGGATCCCTGCTGGACCCCATACGACCATGGTTCAATCCCCACTCCAGCCCAGGATTTTTAAAAACCATTTACTTTATTTGCGTCGTTCTCCATTTTTCAGTCTCGCATAAAGAGATGATTTTTAGCTCACAACCAGCCATGACGACACCAATGCCGACGCCGGAATTTCTGCAAAACGAGCTCTTTAACGCTTTCACGTTAAAATCCATGCATACATTCTTGCCTATACCGACAATTTGAAGGCGCGTGTCATGTCAGAGCTTTCCGCCTGTAGCTGTTAAAATTCTGTTCCTTAAAATCGCTACCTAGTTAAACAGCCAGCTCGAATCACCTTCCTGTGCACTTTCTGAGGTGTCCCTCTTCCCTCTTACCAGTATATAGCTATGCGAAATCGAAGGACAATAGCCTGAACCTTCGTACCAATCTCCTGTCCACAATATAATCGTTTCCCAACCCGTTCTGAATCGAGCTGCCGATAGAAGACGTCGCTGCTAATACAAACCTATGTTTCCAGACGCACCCGATTACTATGCGTTTCTTACACAGATGGCAAAGCCAAGAAACTATCCGTCTGACCTCCTTACAGACTATACACTACTTCGCATCCAGTAAGCACGAACGTAGCAATCATCTCACGTTCTCCATTATACTATACGATCCAAACCAAAAGCAACGTCGGTTAGTGTCAGGCTCGCGTGTGCACAGAATGTCGGCCAACTGGCATCGCAATTCGGAGCACTGTCCGCGGGCCTGCCAGCAGAGGTACGGTATAGGGCGGAGCATGTTCCTAGCAGTGGGCGCGCTGCCGGCGGTCTTCCTCCCCGACTGGAACGAATGTGGCCCACAATGGATGAAGCGCGGCAATGGCGGGGAACGACAACCTCTGCTGCCGGCCGCAAGGGGCCGCGGCATTCAGACCACTAGCGTCGCGGCAAAAACCGGCGTGCCTCGCTTGAATCCGTATTGGAGGCCAAAGGCACGGAGGTTCGCGTTGGTTCGCGAGGGACAGATGAAACGAAGCCGGCCTCGCGGTTGACAGCATGCTGCTTATGATGGATCGCCCAGGTTTCTGTACCGTTCTGACCTTGGCAGTGAGCTTACAGGCTGTAGATATGATCAGCACTTCTTTCGTCTTTTCTTTCCACACGTATTTCCCCCACACCCACCCCCTTCATCTTCTTGTAAACGAAAAAGCAACCGACTTGAGTGAATGGAGTGTATACCTGCAGCTTGCGCTTCGTGTCGGTGGAGGTCCCGCGCAGATGTGGCGAATGCAGCTTTCGTGTCGATACATATTATGCAGCTGACCATGTGCAAGTCCTGTACATGTTACGTCCATCTTTGTGACTGCAATGCTGCGCCCGTAAGCTCTTAGGTAAGCCGGACGTGTGAATATGATACGCACAAAGGTGGTGTAGCTAATTTATAAAAACAGAAAGGTCCCGGCCACAAAACCACCTTTAAGTGTGTGTTGTGTGTGTGTGCGTGCGTGTGTGTGTAACCGCTAACCCTGAAGCCGGGAAGCATTAACAAACATGCTTTTTTTTCCTCGTGTTATTACGCACTTCCTGATCCTCTGATTAAAACGAAAATGTTCGCTGTCAGTTGTTTATTTTTTTTTCTTGTTCACGAATTCAAAGTCTCAGGAGCACTTCGAAATAAGGAACCCCTTCCTCAGTTAAGCTCTCGCTAGCTTTAGAACGTGAGGCGTCTTTCATCTCTACTGTACGCATGTTGCGCGCCAACTGATCCTTTGCTTTTCTTGCACCGCAGCTTAGTGGCGAACGTGAAACGCATTGCTGCCGTTGCTTTATGAAGTAAATAGATATACCACATACATATAACTCCGTGAAGCTTTCATAGCGACGAGCCTCCTGTCGTCGGGACCTTTGCTCGATTGGGCAAGAAATCTGGCGAGGCTAGTACTTAGCGCAGAGCCTTCATTCACCGTCGAGCACCATCAGTCAACGTCACCAATCCGCCTGCCGTAGCAGTTTCGCGAGAGGACGTCCCATACGTCACTGTCACCCTTTATGGGTCACAGGACGTGAACGGGAAAGCAGCGTATTCAGGGGGAACAGTGAAGTAAAAGGATCCGCCAGAATGTGCCTGGAGGACACTTTACCGTCAAGTCGACGTTGTCGAGAAATTGTCGTTTCATTAAACTTGAAGAGGGAAATAAGAACATTTATTTCACTTTGCAGGTCGGCGGACCCTTTAATCCTTCGCAGCCGGGCCGAGGTGGTCGTGGACTCTCTTGGTCTTTGCATCGGCTTTGACCTGGGCGGTACTCTTTCATTGTTCATGTTCCTGAAAACAGAAAGGAAACATGAATATCTTGCAAGAGGTCGCTCGTCACTGTGAGGTAATACTGTAAGGCAAAGTTTACTGCTTCCAGTGACACTGGTATTCACGATTTTCGCCTCTGGAGCCCTTGCGGAGTTTCCGCTACGTCATTATTTATAATATCCATGAAAAGAAGACTAGCTTTTAACGACCGCACCTATATTCCTCGAGGTTTGAGGACTGCGTGAGGAGCGAGTTAAGTGGTCATTACTGCACGAACGTCGATTGACAGGCTTCTCAACGCATACCGCGAACGATGGAAAGAAGCACAATATATGAACGTTGTTATACTCAGCGTTTCGCTCGTAAGGGTCGTTTCTTGTATTTTTTGGTTGTTTTTGATGTGTTCATTTACAAGTGCGTGTCAAAAAAAAACTGTCTGCAGTTAAAGTAATCAACGCGACATAATACTTCTTGTGGCATACTTATGATACTTGTGCCCTATTGTAGGCCCATTGTATACGAGCATTTGTTTGCCCTTATGTTCTGGTTAATAATGTGATTATACGTTGCAACATATCCATTTCACTATAGCAGAGTTTTTTGATTGTTTTTTTTTGCTATATGGAAACAGCTTTAGCATTGGTTAAGAACTAATTTATTAAGCAGACACTGACGGGAGTTGAGGGTTCCATTAAGTCAATAAACAGCAAGTTCAAAAAAATATCACCTCAATCATTTCACGGCTGTGTTGTAAGAGCAACAGGAGCTGGATTACACATTCCAATATGAAAGCATACTATGGATGTTAGGATCACACAAATCAATTTTATGAATACATGGCACGCCGTCATTTAATGTCCATTTTCGCTTTCTGCTGGCACAGTTGCACTCTTAACACAGCTTGCGAGTGTAACACTTCCAATTGTTGAACACCTCCAGAAAAAATAAGGGGCGCCTGTCCACAGCTTTTTCACGCGCACACGCACGGAATTTGCCTGGCGAAGTTGATGAACTTCCTCGCTCTTTTTTTTTTATTTTTTAGGTTGGCTTGAGTCGGCTCGCTGCGCCGCCCTGGCGGTGGGAAAAGGACCGCACGTGGGTGACGGATTGCCAGCGATGCGCAGGAATGAAAATTCTGGTCTAACCCCATGAGGCCCCCGCGGGGCAACGAAGCTGCCTTCTCTCCTCCACTTCACCCTCCTCCCCTTCCTACCCTTTCCGGCCTAGCTCTCTTCGGTGTTCTGCGGAGACTCCTACGGTGAAACTATGCCGCTCGACTTTTCTTGCTCGAAGACCATGAATGATTTATGGTGTCGTACCTCGGCCCAGAGGTCCGGTTCTTGTTTGATCCTCTCCTTATACGTGTAACGTTTCTTTCTTTCAGTCGCCCATTGCAAGGCGACCGTACACTTTCTGCGTTGTATGTTTTCCCATCCGCACGAAGAGAGAAAGAAGGGGAGAAAGAGAGAGAAAGTAAATGAAGAAGCGAGCCGGCACGAGACGGGCGGTGACAGAGGGTTCAGCCGAGAAAGCGCGAAGATAAAAATGAGAGAGCCCGGCGACAGGCGGTGTTTCGTGGGCTCTCTCGTCCGCTTAGCTGGCGGAATTATTTTGCCGCAGGCTTGCACGTGCCCTGACGCAGCACTTCTCGTCATTCATTTTCTTTTTTCGCTCCCTGCCTTTTCAAGAAATTTATTCGGTGTGTCGTTGCTAATTTATGAATTCCGATCGAATTAGCACCCTGCGTCAACTTCTGCGACTTCCATAGTGGAATTTGAAGCCAGCCATCCGAAGCATTGAAGTACAAGCATCTTAAACACGCTGTCTGTACTTTGCCCCCCTTTCGCGGGGCAAAGTACGCGTGGGGGATAAGCGTGCTTCGGCGCACCGGGACGAGCTGGGCGCCGAGAGCAGGCGTCTTTGTTTTCTTTCTCGAGTTTACAGATATATAGATACGTATAAATATGCGGTGAATGACGGCGGCGGCGACGGAAAAAAGCAGCCGGGGCTGTCAATGTAATTGCTTTCTGAATAAAAGCACGAGAAGACAGGATATGGAGCGTCATATTCTGTCTGACATCCTCTTCTGTATTCTCTCATCTCTCTTCCTCGTTCTCAGTTGCCCCACAATTCTTTCGTTGAAGCACTAGGAAAGTTTCTTGTATGTATCATGCGTGTTCATTATTTATTTATTTATTTTTCAATAGCTGTAAAAATTTCGGCCTTACAGATGATCATCCTAACGATGTGTGGCTTTTCCTTGAAAAATCGTTTCTATATTGGTTGGTTTCTTGCTTGCATGCTTCATTGATTGACTTAATGATTGATTTATTGGTTGATCGATCGATTGTGCTTGAGCTATGTAAAAGAGCACGACCACTCATACGTGAAAGGAGTGTGCAGTGTAGATAAAGAACGAAGAAAAGATTTGCATGTGTATTTTCGTATAGACGCATTTTATTACAGGTTATTCCAATCAGCAGGCCCCACTCAACACGCCTCCACCTTGGCGTTTATCCAGACGGTGTGCGGTGTCATGTCTGCAGCAGAGAGCGGAAAAAACAAAAACAAAATACAGCTTAATGTCAATATCTGTTCCCCCACAGCAGACACAATTCGCGTTCACAACCTTTCGGAATTATTTCCTCTTTATCCGCATTAACCTATATAATACTGCGCAGGCATACTTGAACATGTGAGCTGGCATCACTTTTTAATAGTATCAATACAGGGATGTGCGCGATTCGGGCGTATATACAATACTCTGCATAAGGAAGCAGCGACAACATCGCATGTAATGCGGTATTGTACGCGAATCTGAATCAACTGCATAGAATGAACGAGGGCGAATAAGGAAATGTTATACCAGCAACCAGAGCTTGGGTGCTTGCGTGTGATTGAAAACAAACATTGGGGGGAATCTAAACACAATGGCATGCTTGCGAACATGTTCTTGAAGAGATCCATGAGGAACTTGCACACAACGCTCGTGTTCCTCGGGCAACATGCATCGGCACGAAAGATTTGCCAACATATTCCGCCCCCAAGACAGAGATGAAGTTTCTGGATGTGCTATAGCTTGGGTTATCACCTGGCTTGCTACTTTATAGGTGCTAGGTAATGGATATGATATATGCAATGATCACATATAAACAGAAATATTACGCACGTTCACACAAACGCATGTATACAGAAAAGAGTCATTCATAAACTTCCGTTGAGAATCGTGGTCCTCGAAAATGTCAACGGCACGTTGGTGTGGCGCATCGCATAACCGCTGTCTTACTACGACACGGCGATTTGGCCATTAAGCGATACGCATCCACTCGCATCTGAACTAATCGTTGCGTCACACGCCTTGTTCACGTCTACGGATAATTTTACAAAAGGAATACTGTTTAATGTGAAAACACATAAACAATATAATGAACGAGGCACATGGAGGGAACAGGAGGAGACGTGGTGCGATAGACTAGCGTAATTTCACATAAAATTATGTACATATTTACCTTGTGCTGCTTTCACGATCACTCCATTTTGTTTTCGCTATCTTATGAGTTATGCAAAGACCAATTTTATTTGGTCTTTCCAGTAAGCGTGGTGTCTTTTCCTCGTCGTCATCAGCATCACCATCAACCTATCTTATAGTACATTCGAGATGAATGGCTTTGGAGCCAAATCCAAAATATCCAGCCATCCATGTGTCGGTGTCCCTTGAGGTTACATTACCCCCGTTTAGAAATGTGCGAATCGTTTTTTTTTTTGCTCGTTTGTTATTTTCAATGTCAAGTGAATGGGCGGACATCTTTTTTTTTTTGCAGTTTATGTATTTCCATGTCTGAGCAGTCCAAATTACGCATCAGACACTGAAATAAACGCGGACGTACTATCCGGAGACATATAGCCGACATTTCACGTTGTCTTCCTCGCTACTGTACACCTCCGCGTTAGCCTGCTGGGCATCGTCGGTTAGGCCGTCGCCACCGCAGAGCGCCAACTTGCGTTTCTTACGTCGCTTGCTCGGGGTTTGCATGAATAAGTCGTTACAGTCGCGACACCTTGCCAGCATACCATGGAGGCCCTGGATGGAAGAGGGTAATGCTGGATTGGCGTTTAATGCCGGCGCGTCACGTCCGAAAAAAAAAAAAAAAAATCGGGAGCGTGGGGTTTCCTCGCACGGGGTCTCCGGGAACGCCCACCCCCCTCCACGCGGCCCGAGCCCTTGTGCCCCGCAGTCGTTAGTGCGAGCGGCCTTTTCGCTCCTATATGATTACTCTGGCTGGCTGCCGTCTCTCTCTCTCAACCACCGTCCTCTTTCTGTGATTCCGCGTGCGCCGCGTGAAGGCTGCTGCTTGTATTCGCGGCCTTAAACATAGAGCACTGACCAACGATTCGTGTACGCTCAGGCCACGGTTCCACGACCTTGAAAAAAAGAGAAAAAAAGAAACTGCCCCACGCTTCCTCCGCATGCACCGCCTAAGCTACGGACGCAAGCGCGTGAATGGTCCGTCAAAAATCCCGTGACCGGCTCGATATATACTATATACTCTGCTTTCTCTCGGCGCCTCTGCTTTATGCTTTGTGATATCTGACGCGTTTTTTTTTTTTTTTCAGTTCTGCTCAAACCCGTGTGCTATCATTATTGCCGCGGAAGATGCGCGTGTTCGGGCGGTCATCGAGGTACGACGCATGCTACGATCCTCCGCGCTCGCTTTTGCGATACAGGGAACGATCACGGTTCAGATTGCGGGCGCCTCGGTCCAAAAGCATTGCGACGTTGCGCAACAGCAGGCACGAAGGCCCCGCAATCGTCACCTTATGTGTATAGTTGCTCGCCCCGACACAGAAGGCATATACATAGTATACACACGTGAACAAGCCCCGATTTCGATTGATATGTGAGGTTTAACGTCCCAAAACCACCATATGATTATGAGAGACGCCGTAGTGAAGGGCTCCTGAGATTTCTACCACCTGGGGTTCTTTAACGTGCACCCAAATCTGAGCCAAGCCCCGATATCAAAAAAAGACGAAACGCGTACGTCGCTGCACATATGGACCAAATACTCCACCGAACAAGATTTGCGAACTTTCCACCGGAGGTGTTCCTATAGCAGTCTGTGTGGAGTTTTAAACAAAGTAAGCAGGCAGGGGGAAGTCAGACAAAGTCCTCACATTGAATGACATGAGCGTTTTTTTTTTACTTTTAATGTCACTTCATTTCAGTTAGCATAAAGCAACTCACGCTAAAAAGCAATCAAAATAGTATTGACGTCATGCCGGATTTCTAAATGCTAAGCATTTCCTTTGCGTGCTGCAAGCACTTTTGGCGTCTACGTTGGAATCTATCTATCTATCTATCTATCTATCGATCTATCTATCTATCTATCTATCTATCTATCTATCTATCTATCTATCTATCTATCTATCTATCTATCTATCTATCTATCTATCTATCTATCTATCTATCTCTATCTATCTATCTATCTATCTAGCCGCCTACGACTTTTAGCTCTCCCATCTACTTCGATTATGGTATCAATACCAAACTTGGTATGATTTAACATGACTGTATTAAGAACATATTTGACTAGTCATAACATGAAAATCCGGACATGTATCTCATGTATGTCATGATATATGTTTCATGGTCCTGCACACATGGGCACATGGACAACTTTAATGCGTGAGCGTTAAGAAAAACGTTACATCGGCAGCTTTGACCCGGCGAATCCAAAGAATAAGTGTCATGTATAACAGTAGAAATCGAACCCAAGCATTTTCAGTGACAACAAAGCATTCTACCACAGAGCTACGTCAGGTCTCTAAACAACTGTGCAAGTATACACCCTAATGGTCGTAAAACGTCAGTTGTGGTTACAGTGTTGTATCCAATTTTATAAACATTACATATGTTCATCTTATCATGCAGCCGTCACGTCGGGTTAACGTCAGTTGTAGTTAGGTGCGTGCGCTGAAGTTGATTTATGTATACCAGCGTTCAGGGCTGCCGTCCTCGCGAGCGCCATCGCTTCATATCAGCTTATCACTTCTGGTGTTGCTGATACACGTGTTCCAACAACAACAAGAACAACAAGAACAAAAAAAAGGTAACTGCCTCATTATCATCGGAACAAATATCAAGCTGGAAAACAAACGTCGTTTTAGCTCACGTTTTTTTTTTTTATTCCTACTGTCAACATTTTGCTATTTCACGCTCCCGACGAGTTGTCTCTATCCCCGATTATAATTTTTTTTCTTTGTTTCAGACCATCCGAAATGAGGATCCCGGTCTTCCGCCTTGCAGCAAGGCTGCCCCCTTTCAGTGGCCAGACGAACAAATGGCGTGCTCTTTGCCGTGCCCCTGCAGGCTGTTACCGCCGCCGCTTCCTGGAATGGGAGGGGTGAAAACCGCAGAGGGCCACGGCGGGGGCTGGGTCCGGTACGAGAGGAGAACCTCTTAACCCGTTCGCGCCGCCGGACCCCCGCCACCACCCTTTCTCCGTCTGAGAGGTGCCGCCTGTGCCCCGCGGGAGCACTGGGCCATCGTCGCTACTGGCCTCTCGCTCTTCTTTATGTTTATTCCTCTCTTCCTTTCCACTCTTCGTTTCAGCGAAGTGGTAGCGCTCGGCGTCTACTACCGTGAACGTTCTCCCCTCTCTCTTTTTAGGGCCTTTCTCTCTTTCATAGCAGTTCCCAACACAGTGTGCCGTTCTTGGCTTTTAGCGAACGCTTTCCTTTCTGTTTGTTTACGTCTACCTTGACTTGCTTGTCTTCTTGAATCTTACGCTTTTCGCCGGTGTCTTTTTTGTTTTGTTTTGTTATCGTTGTTCCCGGTATGGCCACAGGCACTGCGCGCTCTCTGCTCACTTTTTTTGCCGCTTTTCAGAAACGCCTGGCAGTGAAGCCCGCCTGCGCCACCGTGCTCAGTTCACCTGACCGAGAAGGAAGCGATGGCGATTCATCGAAGCCGTGCGCCACTATTTCCTTCGAGGGCGCCGCCACGCTGGGCACTCCGTAGGCGCACCGTGGCGGGGGGTTAAACGCTTTCGCGCAGACCCCCCCCCCCCCCTTCCTTCTCGGTTGGTCAGTACTTTCTTGGACACTACATTAAAGAGAACCAAGCATCCGCGTCGCTCTTCCGCGTTCGAAATGAAATTACAGAACGAAAAAGAACACAAAATAAAGGAAACCAGGCGAGCACTCCATTGTGGAAGCGTCGAGGGTCATCTACAGGGTCCACCCCCCACGTTCGCCCCCATAACGAGAATCAAAGGAATATGGAAGAAGTGGACAACGGTCGAAAATGGCAATTACGGTCACTATGGGACGCTTGACGATGGCCTCCCCAGGAGGTCCCCTGCTTTCGCTCTGGTTTTTTTCTCTTCTTGACCCTTGACATGCTCGTTAGGTACTGCATTGGCATCTTAATCTATGTCTCGCTTTCTAGAAAAAGAAGGCGTTCTATGCACCCCTAAAAAGGTAGGAAAGAAAAATGAAATGACTCTCGAGTGAGGGTGAAATGCTCCTTCCCCATTCCACTGCGTGCTCTCTGGGGCCTCCCTGACCCTGACCGAGCTATACGGCCAGTGTCTTTTACAGTGCTCTAGACGAGCTGGTAACGCCGCCTTACTGCGACTGTGATGAGGCCGGCAAGCCGAAGACGGGCGAAAAAGGTAAGCACATTGCCGAGCGTCGTATTCGGTAAAACCGAGCGAGCGTACCAATGACTCTTGTTATGCTACTTCGGCGTCTTATTTCTTGTACGCATTCTTTTTCGTACACTCTTAATTATGCCCTGCGGAACGTGCCAGATGTGGCCAGAAAATGAGACCTTTTTAGTCCGCTTTCCTGGTTATATAGCTCGCATGGTACCCAGGTCCTGATTCAGGGCGTATACGTTCGGGCAGTGTATGGCAAAAGCGAGAGGCTGATGTGAGCATGAGATATTGCACGTTAAAACAGTGCATCGTGGTTCATTTGCAATTTCGGCGTTCACGCTGTTGCAGCCGACGCTTTGTTCACACACGGACAGATGAAGGTGATGACAATATGCGCGCTTGTGTGGTCATCACGTCCCTCTGTCCATTTCAACGTGCACTTGCCAGTGATCTGCTATGCGAAACCAACCAACTCGACCAAAAGTGTTTTGTAATATAATGCTTTCTTGCATATTCGAACGTTCACTAATCAAAGTAGCTAAAATGGTTGCGTGGGCGAGTTGGTACGGCATCACTCACGTAAAAATAGCGCCAAAAACGAAGGACAAGAAAAAGAAGGAGACGGTCTGCGGCACAGTGCCGCTGTCTGTCTCCTTTCTTTTTTTGTCCTCCGTTTTTGGCACTATTTTTCTGTGAGAACTGATCAAAGACGTCTGTAAAAAATGTTAGAGAAACGTTACAGTGCACACATGATCCTTCTTTTTTATCACCAAGCGTTTGAAAGGATTCCGAAAGGCGCCTTCATATCCATTATCTTTAAAGACAACCGAACTAAAGCGACTTTTGTACAACTCCTGAATTATAGCGTTTGCTTCTGCTGAAAGCTAATGCAGCTGAACTTAGCGGACACGCAAGAAACTGCAGCAACGACGTCGAAAAAACAAAACAAAAAACAGCGGACTTACAACAAAAAAAAAGAGGGCAAAAGCGGGCTTACCAGAAGGAATGCCAAGCAAAATAACCGTATTCAATCAAGATGGGAGCTTGGAAATAACTAACGCAGTTCTTATGTCGTATCAGACGCGAGAAATGCAGCGCCAATGCGCGACTTTCACTACAACAGCTAACCGAGGACGTGAAGTGTTTTCTGCTTGGCGCGAAAATTGTTACGATTGCGAGGACATCTATGAAGCGTTGCAAGAATCATCGCGAATCCGCGCTCGCGCACCAAATCTGACGCGAGCAGGCTAATCAAGTCTGGCAACAAGCGTTGTCAAGCGCAACACTGGCGTTTCCCGACTACTTTCGTTTTTACAGCGTGCTTCGCTATTTGGTTGGTCACAGCAGACAGCTTGATTGATTGTTCGTTATAAGTGAAACTCATCCGCGATCGGCAATGAGGTAAAATTCATTCGATCAAACCGACATCACACAGTGAAGAACCGTCTGCTTGAATCGCGCATGCGTTCACAGCGCGTTTGTGGGCTCACGGCAGAGCTTCAAGTCACACTTTTTCTACAGCGTCGACGCTGTTGGCCTTAGCGACGATATACCAACAGTTTCTGAAACGAACATCACAAAGCATATAGCATGGTTAAAACTGATCCACAAACGTCTGAAATGGCATCAATGGAGATCGACGGATTTCGCCTGCTTCTGAGAATTGCCTTGAATGCCAGCGCCATCTGTCGGCAGCAACCGATAACTGAAGTCTGAAGAGACAGCGAGTATAATCGTATTTCGAGCCATTTTTTGCTTGCTTCCTGATGTTGCACGCACTTATCGTTCTGACGCACGTAGAAACTTTTCTCTTCGTTGATTAAGTCTGGTAGCTAACATGTAAGTACACATTGGTGTCACGAATTGCGAACTGGGTATGCTTTGCAGTATTGGTGGTATTGGTTTCCTTGTGGTTTGGGTGCAGCGTTAGACCATGAAAATTAATTAAACTGTACAATGAATACCTTATCGTTTGAACAGTTCTAGCAATATTAATATAGAGTAGTTACCCTATGTGCATTAGCATAGGCAGCTGGCTGCACTCGGCAAGCTGATCATTTGTCGACTTACGGCAGAACGTTGGAAGGGGAGGGGGCGATAAGACTCCATACATCACTTCACTATTTATTTTTTTATAAAGCAATGTTTTTTATCCCCATTCAGTAATTTTGTTTAGACACAGTGTCCTGAAAGTGCAGCAAACCAACTGCACCGCATCTATAGGAAACTTTTGTAGTTACAGGATCTCCGACTTGTAAATTATTGTCTGTCGTTAACTATTTCATCGTAGTCCGCAGCTAATGACTTACAGTGTAGCCTTTACCGTTTTAATTAGTTGATTTGTTAACTCTGGGGTTTATTCATTAGATAGTTACTAATTAAAAATTTATGTACCTACAGACATTAATAATATAAGTGAGTATATTGAGCAAGCGATTCAATCAACAAACAAGCTTGAACTTGCTCGAGTAATGCTTGCTTTAAACGCAAAAAAAAAAGTGCAAAGTGGAGATAAATGTAAGAGCAAAAAATACCAAGCTTTGATGGTTTCTACTGCAGTCATGTGACTTGGAAAAGACGTAGCTTTAGGAAGACAGTTACAATGGTAAGCACATCACTGAGGACAGGTGTATGCTTAATCCCGTTGGTTTTTATGAGGATGTCTTTTAACATGCCTTCCTGAATTTATCAACCTTTTCATTTAGCTCTCAAACATTGGCATGGATTTATTGCATCACAAAGTTATTGTCGTGATCAGCTTGTTTTCTATTGCTGTAACATTATGTGTGTGATGCTTTCATGAAAATATGATCATGTTGTTTATGTTGGTTGGGCAGCCGTGAATATTCTGGCGCATAGTTTTCAGGTTTTTTCCTTGTTTCTTTTCTTACTACAACGACAAAATAATGTTAGTGATAGAAATAAAACAGTGCAAAGGAATGAGTATGCGAAAATCAAAACAAACTGACAAGTCGGTAATAAACATTAATAAGAAAGCGTATCTTTAGGAAAACAATCAAACACGAAATTCCAACATAACGAGTACAGAACAACACTATCTAGCATCTGGTTAACCTCCCTGCCTTCCTTTTTTCTCGTTTCTCTCTCTCTCTACTCCAAATAAAATAAATATTGTCATTTTACAGAAGTAGGTTATGTGAAAGTAACATTGGAGGTAAGCTAAGATGGCGCTGAATAATGGTGTGCTGTTGTGAGTTTTAAGGACTCGCGCTCTGCGGCGACAGATTCGGGTAAGTTGCTTCATTCTTGAGTGGCGACAGAAAGGTGCCATTCGTTGAATGCCGCACTTCTATTTGAAAGACGTTGCATGACCATGGATTCAAGCAATCTGAAGATTAGGTGATAGAAAGGAAAATCACGTATAATGGTAAGGACAGGTACAACGTGATTCAACACATAAACATAATCATCATAGTTTAAACCTGTCAGTAATGCCCTTGAGGTCAAGAAATAGCTTCGCTTTTTAACTTTCCATATATTATAGTAAATTAGATACACTAGGCAGCGCGATTCCGATACTGAAATGCTTCAGATTTATGCTACTTTAGTGCAAACAGACGTACGCATACCATGTGCACTTCCACAACTACCGCGGGAACACCCGAACATTTTTTCGCAACAAATAAGAAAGTTCTCTGAAAGTAGCAACTATTTACATGCGCAGACTGCGCCGGCCAGGGCTGACTTGTACGCACCATAGGATGCCAACGTAAAGGCATTAGGCCAACGCATGTTTTATCTCTCAGATTCATCAAATGCTAACAGGTAGGTATACAGTGTGCATTATTTGCGAGACAACAGCATAACCGCGCATTAAGAAACATGTATGCTTTATGAAGCACGTGTTTTCCATTAAAAAGAGGTTCTTTTGTTGCGTTTTATGTTCTGTACGGGAAGGTGTTCTGCAAGAGCTGGCACAGTCGCCCCAAAGAGACTAACATTTTCTGAAATATTGCATGACATGCCACGCATGAAAGTGAAGAACACAGCCTAAATTGCTGGAAAATGACTCCCGCTGAACGCCGTTAACATTAGCGAAACGACAGCTTCTGGCAAAAGTGAAGTGTTAGAAATGGGTAAACACGGGCTTAATGCGTAACTGGATCAAATGCCGAAGCTATGACATCATGCATGCATTTGCAGCCTTTCTTGAACGTCATGATCACATATTATAGAAATATCTGAAGTGATTTCCGTGCGAAATGAAGCATCCAAGTTTAATTGGCGAGTGATGAAATAAAGAAGCCTGGTCACGCATGAAAAACCAGCTGAAAATCCGCGTTATCTTTCGCAGATGAAAAATTATCATGGCAGTTATGGGCTTCAACGTAATTAGCGTGTGCTTCATATGTTAAAGGTGGTACATGATGACGGAAGTGTGAATTTCAGGCTACCATATACCCGACCCAGTTTAGCAATCACTTGCGTGACTACTCATCCAAGATTTATTCATCATTTTAGGTGAAACTATTCTTTTCTAGAAGTTCAAATATTGCTTTTCTTCACCCATCTTGGGAAAGGAACATTTTTTTGCCGATTGTTCCATGAGAAGTTTTGATATATTTCAAATCCTACAAATGTGTTCAGCCTCTAAGCCTTTACACAGAAAGAAAGAAAGTGAAGCAGATAATTTGTCGAAACCGCTGACTTACTACTATCTGCGTGGGAAGCAGGATTGGGGGTTACGATATACACGTATACGCTATACTATTGATGAAAATGGTGGCGTATGTTCTAAATTCATGCACGCAAGTGTAAAGTGCACAAAGTTTTCTGTTTTTGTAATTACATGGCCACTATGAGAGTGACCCTATGAGAACGTACGTATTTAGGTCTTTAAATGTTTAGGAAAATGAACCGGCTTATTGCGTACTGCGTGAAAATACAATTATTTAAATCTCAGTTTTTCTTGCTGCCTAGATATCGCTATATTTGTCCCTGCTTATTAAAGTCAACAGTTGTACCGAGTCATTACCTTCGACGATGACTTTCAAAGCGCACGAAATCATGTACGAAATTCAAAGAATCCCACTAATGACTTATTAGGGTAAATGCTCTGATATAAAAGATTTATTGTAACTAAGAAGGTTGCGGAGGGCACTCAAGAGTCGGAGAAGCGTCCAATATAGCGTCACAAACACATACCGAACAACAAATGAAATATATGGATGGTATTTTCCAACGGTGCTTTTGAGAGTTGTGCGGTGCAAGTAGAATAACAGCATTTTTACGGCTATCTTACGAAGCCTCACACGACAGTTTCGAGAAAAGACAATCTTCCCAGAAGTGTTTCAAGCACGGTTTTTTATAAATGGTGAACGCTGGTTGAAGGAGAATGAGGTCTCATGTCAATCGCTGCTGGAATACTTGACAATATACATTTACCCATTCAAATTGTTGACATCAGACAGCAACGTTGGCTAATAAAAAATACGAGCAAGTGATTATTTACATAGACGTACGATCAAACTTTGCTGTAAGCTTTTACAAAGTCGCATCTGATGTGTCATTTTAGATTAGCCAAGCGTTTGCTAGAAATAAATAAAGCGAAGTAACCAAAGTAATTTACTGCCTTTATCACGCTTTTGTAAAGGAGCATTTTAATTACAGTAATTTGCTGTTAACTCTTCAACTGACGTAAGCATTATTATAGTTGTCGAAATTTGTTTTCTAGTATATGCCAAAAACGTTCTTTAAAAGTATGGCTGTATGAAGGTAAAACTTGAGTATATTCACCGTATGCTACTTACGTGGTCCCCATTTCCCAAACCCATCGCCGGCCACAAATTTCACATTTTACAAAGTATAGAATTGTTTATGCCTTTCGCCTTCTCTCACCAGACACAGGGTAGTCATTAACACGTCCACTAGCTTTCGTGCATTTCTTGTGTTCTCATGCTATCTCTGCGTTTCCATGGGCGAAGTCAGCGCGAAAATAAGGAAAAATTATGTCATTAAACTTTAATTTATCGTCATATAAGGAACAAATCCTTATGGTTACCTTGTTTTACCGTGTTATGCTGCTACTGATGGACTGGGTGTCATACACTGACACCTTCCTAATTAATTATCCCTGAAGCATGATATGTGTAATGTCTTATAGAGCCTAATATAGCCCCGTAGCTTTTTCATCACTATATAGTACTGAGAAACTGAGCTGAGGAAGCAGTGGTCGTACACAGACTGATGAAAAATGAGGTACATGTGGTTCACCAGATTACTCTGTATCATTACACTCGCATTGTGACCCAGATACAACGCCTTTGGACACTCGTTAATCATGACTAAGCTTCAATGGTGAAGTTTTAGAAGTCACATTTTCTCGAAGAAATGGAATGTCGTTTAAATGCAAAAACTGCAGAACGGTGAGGCTGCCGCTTCTACTTTGACATTTGTATTTGCTTTAGCATATCTGCGTTTGATTCGTATATGATTACTGAAAAAAAGGCGAAAAGTGGGAAATGCAAGGCAACGTCAGCGAATACAAAAGAAAACACAAATACACGAACTTTTATTTGAAAGTTCTGAATTAAGATGCAAAATAAAGTTAAACTCAGCGAAATGAGGCACTCTTTCTTACTTGACGCTTGCTAAATTTGACAACTTGCGAATATTCAATGTACCACATCGCAGACGTAGCATAGTGGTGAAGTTTCAGTATACATGATTTGCGCTGTCGAAGATACATGGCAAGGCCATGAAGTTTCCTAACCTTGCTGTCTGATACAAAACCTTTTTCTTTTTCACGTTGTGTCATATTATCTGAGACATTAAAATAAACTCGGCATTCAACTTTTGTAATCCAGGGAGACATGAAAATTGCTCGAATTCGGCGCATTTTGAATCAGTGGACAGGTGCTAAAATGTGCAACCATCACGCCATACTGCACGGGCAGAACCCGAAAAAAGCCACCTCTGGACTCGTTATCGCGAGATATAGGTGCGTTTGTGGCAGGTGATTCCGTCGTTTACGTTCGTGTAGATTTTAATAGCAAACAGAACTAACTCATCACTCAATGATACGGCAGAAACAAACCCCGGCATGCATTGCAAGCAGTGAGCCAAGAATGCCGAAATATATGACGCCATTTATGGTCCAAAACCCGTTTTTATAATTGACAGAGTTAAAAATCAAAACTAAAGGTAATCAGGGTCACTCACCCCTGCATGTTCTCTGGACCAAAGTAAGGTTAATTCAACAACAATCAGTAATTTTCATTCGCTTGCACTGCTTCCGTCGCGGCTATAGTGACCCCATGTGCATTGTTTGTAGGTTGCCCGAGAGCTCCAGCGCAGCATCCGAAATATCTGCTGAAAAATGTTGCTCTTCTGTTGTTTTGCATCTCCAATAATGATTGATTGATTGATATGTGGGGTTTAACGTCCCAAAACCATCATATGATTCTGAGAGACGCCGCAGTGGAGGGCTCCGAAAATTTAGACCACCTGGGGTTCTTCAACGTGCACCCAAATCTGAGCACACGGTCCTACAACATTTCCGCCTCCATCGGAAATGCAGCCGCCGCAGCCGGGATTCGAACCTGCGCTCTGCGGGTCAGCAGCGCATCTCTAATAAATTATCGCATGTTTTATCCGATGGAAACGCACAGAGCTGTGCTGGGATATGTATTAAAGATCATATTCACTTCTCAAGCAGCAATAGATGCTGTGACACGACTGCTATTTTAGCAAGCCCGACTGTATGTATACCCTGCCGAGTTATAGCCAAAATATATTAAGGTCAGCTAAAGTTGAACTTCTGTTATGGTGCGGCAACTATAAGTTAGAAATATATAACGTGAAAGTTCAGTATCTGTTGTGCTATAAGACAAAGGGCGTCGAAATAGGCCCTATATATATTGTCAAATTCTCCAACGGCGGCGTTTCGAGCCAATCAGGCATTGCCTGCAGTTTTGTGACCAATCAGCCATGACGAGATGGAGGATTCGTCCACACGGTAGAATTGAACAACGTCCAAAGTATATAATACCCTCGACAGCACAGACTTCCTTGATTTCGTGTGCGTCACTCACTTTATTCTTTATTCTTCAGTCTTTTATTATACACTGGAGCGAAAGAGTACAGCCAGCATTAAGACATCGTGATCCCCTTCACATACCTTCCAATAAAAATAAAATAAAATGAAAATTCGGTAACTCAGTGTTATAAAAAGCAGGATTTTTTTAAAATGTTCCTTATACCGAGAATGTCACCGTATACCGATGAGAACTCGTATTTGTACGATGTAAATGTAGTTAACGCAAACTTCCGAATCCTCGACACAGCCGGTCTCGGCCAGTCTACATGCCTGATGATGTAAAATTTCGCACTAAAGAAAAAGAAAATGAGGAAGCATCATGGCGATGACTTCATGAAAGCGTCTCGTGGACAGTAATGATGACGAAATGCATTCACAGGAACATGGTACGGGGCACAGTTTCTTGAATTCCGGTTTCACTTGCTGCGATTACGCAGGGCGAAATTACACCTGCGTGTGTGCCCCGCCGCGGTGGTCTAGTGGCTAAGGTACTCGGCTGCTGACCCGCAGGTCGCGGGTTCAAATCCCGGCTGCGGCGGCTGCATTTCCGATGGAGGCGGAAATGTCGAGGCCCGTGTGCTCAGATTTGGGTGCACGTTAAAGAACCCCAGGTGGTCAAAATTTCCGGAGCCCTCCACTACGGCGTCTCTCATAATCATATGGTGGTTTTGGGACGTTAAACCCCACAAATCAATCAATCAATCACCTGCGAGTGTAATATCGATCGTGCCGTGACACGTGCTGACACGCGTCATGACATGATCGATGCGCATCACGTTTTTGACCACTGATACGTAATTGGCCGCAATGGCGCGTTGTAATTGGCCATTGGCCCATTTATCCGCAAACAACGTTTTTTTTTTCTCGGAAATCACTCCGCCGTTTACGGACACTATCAAGCGTGTAGTTACCACAGGACATGCACAGCCTGCTTGTTCAGAGACGTGTATACCTTGTACTAACCTGTATACCCCATACTGCGTACTACGCAATCATGAAGACGCAGGCGATACGGATTATTATTACAACGCTCCATGAACCCTGTTGAAGTATCGCGATGAACGTAGCAAAAAAAAAAAAAAACCGGAAGCATAACCTGCGATGCAATCTTGCTCTTTGCTGAACTCGTGGGCGCTTCTATGGAACGCGCTGATCGTGAGTGTACGAGATCCGCGCACACATGATTATCTCAAATCGCGTGGACATAATGAGGTTAACCTACAGGTCTTGTTGCAGCCCAGGACTTCGTGCAGTAAGTATCGACTCAACAGTAACCTTTGTACATGTATACGCACAGCCTTGAACCATTTTTTCTGTAGCAGTGAGCGACCATTTGGGCTATAGCAAAAAGTTGTACACCACCTCTGCCGTTTTTGCTACATTCTTTTTGCGAAGTTGATAGCACTGGCAATTTTCGAAATCCGCGCACGTTTTTTGTGACGGCGGTTTTGTTTTGATGCAACACGCCATTGAAGAGGGCAACGCGGGATCACTGATCGAAGGTGAGAGAAGGTAAGAATTCGCGACGCAACCTCCAGGACGACATTCACATTGCCTTTTATTGACGTACCTTAACATTGTCGATTCTGGCAGGATTGATTAAGTGAAATATTTAGTGTCTTTGGGTGTTGCGAAATTTGCATAGCACAAGAAAGTTCGTGATATCAACGCTTAAACGAAACGTGCCAGCGGTAATTACTTGTAGTAACTACGTGTAGCAACACGGGGAAGCTTCAGCCTGGAACTAATGTTTCGGTGAGGACAATTTCTGAGAGCCCATATCAGCGTGGACAAATTCACAAAGGCATCTAGGGGCTATAGTTAAAAATGAGATAATACTTTAGCTAATCCATGCTTCTGGACACGCTGTTAACGAACGCGATCATATCAATAGCAAAGGGTATACTTACAGGAACAAAAATCTTTGTTCACTAGACCCCACAAACACAACTGCTACTTGTTTATTTGACATATTTTATGCGGGTGCTTATGTTAATCTCACACAGACCATGAAGGAACTGTCCTCATCTTGATAAAACAGGCCCTCCTCACTACCAAATGCTAACTTTTACTCTCCATCATGGTTGAAACCATCATGTTTTGTTGTTTCCGCGCTTTTGATAGCACACGTGTACTATTTGTATTGCTGCAGTGTAGGTTATTTAGAAAGCCCATGAAGTCTACAGGTGGTCGTACAAACCTGTGGACGTTGTACCGTAAGCTTGCGTTGCCTTCTTCGCCTTCGACGTGCATGTCCATGGTCCCAGAATTTTGGCTACATAAAATGGCCACAAATGCAGCTGGGCCAGAAGAACCCGGAGCGAGCATTGCGAGGTGTCATCGAGCGCAGCTGCACCAGACATTCGTCTCTTCGGTTACGCAGAAGTCGCATACAAAGGGGTCCGCCATAAAGTCCGCAACAAGTACGCCTTTGATTTTGTGTATCCCTCCATTTTCTTCTATCTCTCTTGTCACCACTTCATCTCCTCCCAGAGTGCAGTGTAGCAAACCAGACGTGCATCCAGTTAACCTCCCTGCTTTAACTTGCTCTCTGTTTCTCGGTGCAGGTTACTAGAGTTACGTTCTGTAATTTGAAAACTCTGAACGCAAGAAGACCTTAGATATAACAATGCACATGAACAACATTACAGAGCTTGTCCTTTTGCGTGCACTGCTGGCACATTTGAGCTCTCATGTCACATTGAACACTCCGTCTGATTTGCATATGAACATTGTTTTCCAGTCAAAAGTTCATTTGTAACTCACCCTTCCTGTACTTCAAGGAAAACGATTAATATTTACTTTTTCTATTTAGTCATTATACTTGTAATCTAGGCTATATGACAAAAGTTTGTAAGCAATGCTCTTGAAGAAGTGAACAAAGTATATATAGGCCACTAACCGGAGCTTAGTAAGGAATATACAGTTCTGTTGGTAAGATAACACTACTGAATTGCATGAATACTTTCACGTGACATTTACGAAGAGTGAATGATCGGCATGCCTCGAAAATGACAAGTCCACCTGCCTAAATGCCGGCTCCAACGCCCACCTCTCTTTTTACGAATTCCGCACTTCTAGAGAAAGAGACATGCAGGAGGGAAAGCACGAAGGATAACATGAATTACATTGTGAGAATTTCGCACCAGCCATAACTGTGTGCTCACGAATCGAGACAAGATATGAACGTTGAAAGTTAACACGGTAATTAAAGGACTAGGTCATTAAGGGAGTATGCTCTGAGCTTGAAAACAGGGTTGTATTTCTATCTTACCCCCTTCGCGATAAATCAGGTAGAAAATTTAGACGACATTATCGTTTACCTCTACTGTCTCTTTATAAAGCAGCATATTTTCTGTCATAAGCGTGAAGTCTGCATAGACACGTGATTGCAAACTAAGGCACTCAAAGTTACATACTTCGGCACCAATCCATAGGGGCGTCAGTCGCTGGATGTGATAACAGAAAAGAGAGTTTCCTTAGCCTCTTTGAGGGCGCACAAGGTACGTATATGGTCTTAAAGTTAGTTCCGCGGCAGTCATGACAGAACTCTGATATAAATGTACAGAAACGGAAAGCAAGTGACTAACTGCAGCAGCGATAGTGTTTTATATCAGCAGGTGCTCCAGTATAGTTACGGAGGCTTATTGTAGCCAACCTCAACCACACAAGTTTGCCCTTTTATAAAACTCGCAAAAAATGTCGTGCGTTTCGTTGCACTTCTGACAGGGAAGAAGTAAAGTAGGAGAGAGGGGGGAAGGCAGAGATGTATAAGCATGTCTGGCAGTAATATTAGCCAACACATGCGCATAGACAGGCTTTGGTGCCACTGGCCTAAGCTCGAAATAACGCATAAAGCAGTGAGAGCCCATACTTCGTAAGCCTGTAGCTGTAAAGCCGACCAAATCGAATCGCATAAGCAATCCTGTGATGTGGACTTAGCATTCGTGAAGCATTTGAGTTATGCTATCCGAATACTACCATACCAATACAAAGCAATCGTAATCATCTTTTCCGGAAATACATAAAATTTTCGGCCTTGACCGCGTTTGTGAAGGTGTTTCAGAAATTGTGTCCGAAAATTCTATAAACACGCGAAAAACGCTATTTGTTCGATGTCAGCATATGTACTTTTTTTCGCTGCGCGAATATCTTGACATCACTAGAAAGATCAATCATATCGGTAATATAAAATTAATTAACTATTTGATTATTGGAGGAAAGAGGTCAGGTCCAAGAGTAAAAATCGAGCCTATTCTGCAAAGAGCCTATTCGTGCTTTCAGATTTGCGAAAAAGCGGACGCTGGTGATTTCAGCACCGCAACACAAAACACTTCCACTGTTATACTCTTTCAAAACGTCCAGAGTGAGCTACAGAGTAGTTAAATCAACCGTCGATCGACTTCGCTTGGTGGGTGTGCGGACTCTGCGCGTGATTATAGTTAACATCTAGCTTACCTTATTTTGGGGAATTTCGAGACATATTTATTGAAGCACTGTGCATAGACAAACTTCATGGCTAACAGTTCTTGCTTAGATGAACGAAGCTGCTGTCCGTAATTATCTAAACAATCACTGAACCGTAAATATAAACAGGCGTATCGCTTACTCCTTGAGCTAAATTGCATGCTGGAAGTTTCATTTTCTTTCATGAAACAACTTACAAAATCCTTATTGAAAGCGCATATGCCATATGGCAATGTATACATGGGCACTTCAGTGAGAACATCTTGTTGACCTTTCTTATTTATTGTTTTTACCTCTACATAATTCGTATCGCATTAACGTTTGGTCTTCCTACGGCAAACATAATAGAAGCGCAAACATGATAGCCTAGAGTTTCTGCCACGTTATGCAAATACCAGATTATAGTTATTGGCGATGCGACGGATCTGCTGTATAGAAAAAACCACTGGCAACGAGGGAGACATCTTCCGTAATACTTTATACGTTTAGCATTCTTACGCCTACTTCCCGCAATCATTTACCGCGCGCTCAACGTTGCGAAATCACTCAGAAAAGTTCATATCCGGGCCTAAAGGAAGCTTTTCGGGTACATGGTTGTCCCGCATTAGCCGTCGCTACAAGCACACAGCACTCTACACTCCATTACGCGAGGTTCCCCCCAGAAAAAGGGGGCATTCGGTGGCCCCTCACGATCACCTGTAAATCGATGCAAGCGCGCTCAAACGGACGCCAACGGCGCATGCCGCAGGAGAAGCTACCCCGAAACACGCGGCCTCGGCATGCCGTAATGGCGGCCTTTCGCCATTTTTCTCCCGCCTTCCTCCTCCTCCTACTTCCATCTCACCCGCTCGCCCTTCGCCTTCCTTTCCTTCGCGAGGCGCGCTCTGCAGCGAAGGTCATCCATCACTGTCGATGGCTGCCCTTAAAAATCCATCGTCCTCATCAGCGCATGCGCGGCCCCCTGAACTTCCCCCACTTTCCAGTTTCTCTCTGCCTTCAGAGGCGCGCCGCCGCCACGTTGCTTCCCTGTGCCTACGAACATGTCTCGTTCCTCCTCTCACACAGTTCACTCCTTGAGTTTAGCGTTGGCCTGCGTGCATAGGGAGTGCTTGTTTACGACGCGATACCGACGCTCGCTCGCCGGAGGCTCATCGCTTCGATCGCTCGATTTTCGGCAACCGACCGGGAGTCCCGTGAACTAAGAGAGTCGACCCAAGCAGGGAACGTCAGAGCATTGTTGCAAACGTTCTCGCCTATGAATACGTCATCTGTTGTTTACAATCGCGTGGGAAAGTTGTCAGCTTCGACTATACGTCCGCAAAACCGTTCGTATGTTCAGTAAACGAGGTGGTATGTGCTTTGGAGGCAGTAATGTTGTAGGCCAGCGTGCTCAGGTTTGGGTGCACGTTAAACAACCCCAAGTGGTCGAAATTTCCGGAGCCCTCCACTACGGCGTCTCTCATAATCATATGGTGGTTTTGGAACAGTAAACCCCACATATCAATCAATCAATCAATCAATCAATCAATCAATCAGGTGGTATGTGCTTCACCACAATGCGTGGGCCGTAAAGCGTTGATAATTACCACCAGCAGTATTTCGGTGAACAGGATTCATCATTACTTTTGGTGTGAGCAAGAAGCGTATTACGTGATGGTCCGTGTGCACATATACAATGCTTACAATTCATGAAACAACACACGAATAAGTTAAACCGAAAGACGTTACTGTCGAAAAAACAAAATAATGAGAAATACGTTGAATCCCCGACTTCTAAAATCGGACTTTTACCTGATAATAAGTGCTCCAGGGTGATCGCCGCTGAAAAAGCAACAAGAACAGTGTTAGATGGCCGCGAACAGTGCACTAACAAGTGACATGGAACGATATCAGAATACAATTTCACATGGAATCGATACTAGCCTTTTAGCAGTAGTCGTTTCTATAGCTGTAATTCCTCAAGAATCACATGCACTGCAGTAAACGAAAGTTCTCGTGCAGTCATTGTCCACCACAATGAAAGCAATGTGGCCACGAAGAGAAACCACGGTTTCCTTTGAAGCCTTAGCCAAGTGAGGCGGTGAGGTTTGTATACCATATAAACGCGAGAAATATGGCAGCATGGTTAATATCCCACAAGCAGATGGTGTGCGCAGTTCTTGAAACACCTCAGAGCCATTCACACCAGGAAAGACAGTTTTACAGGCTGTTGGTATACCAGATGAACGCAGCGCAGAAGTCCCTGTGTATACTGCATGCTGCAGCTCCAAAAAGCCGCAGACTGACGCAATAGATAAACGCTGTCTGCTGAATATTCTGCCGGTTAATGCGTGTGGTTTTCGCGTCAGCTCTCGTTTGTCGTCTCGTACTTAATTTAACGAGCGTTTACTAGTATACCTATATGTTTCTACGTCATCGGAAATAGCCGCAAAATCCAGCATGCGTAATATGCGGCTGTAAATAAACGCCTGCGCAACTTCTCTGAGAGTACCGTCGCCTGATCGTGCATGAAAATGATTCCTGAAACCAGAATTATCGAACCGTGTTGCTAGCTATAATCAGCCACAAATAAACGCGCGCTTGAGAGGCAGTAATTGTGTCAGCATTAAAAATAAAACACAATACGAGATAATATTGCCACCAATATATTCAATGATGCCAAGAAAAAGATAACTATAATCTGGACAGAACTATACACTAAAGCATTACTTCAGAAACGAAGATCAGTTCACGTGCAAATAAAGCGTATTCACTCTTATAACTCCAGTACTGGTTAATGTTTGTTATCTGCTAACTATTGTTGGTTACTGTTGTCGATAAGCTAGAAAAGAGTAACAAAACCATACAATTGAACTCTTTTCTGCTATTATGACTCTGCCTGACATCATTAAATGCTTTTCGTCGTATAAGGAAGACTCCCCGATATTAATCGCGACTTGCATTCTTCGGAAAAGCAAGGGGTAAGCAAGCTGTAATGAACAAGTGTTTCGTTGCAGGTGCTAAATTAGTCGTTAACACTGTTTCGATATGTCGCCGCTATCATTAGATACCACATGGACCTGGGGAAGGGTAATATGCAAACTAAATATCGAACGCAGACGTCTAGAACAGTCAGTAATCTCCAAAGTACTTCTTTATGCTCTTAAATTTATTTGTCCTATCAGGAGTGAATTCCAGTGTTCAGAGGAGAATAGATGCTTTAGCAATATATATAGAAGCAGAGTTGTATAAGGCTTGTTTACCCTATACAAGAAAAGCTTTCACCTCTGTTCATAAGCTAACAGATTATAAGAGATAATAAATCCGAATATAAGCTGCGTATAGTCCTGATAACGCACTCACGAAGTCACGCGCACAAGACGATGACCATGGTTCTTGTTATAGAACTAAACAGCGAACAGAGAAAAATGATTTTTTTTCCAATTACGCAAAGGAAAATAACTTGTTTTCAGGTGCAGCTTAATAATTACGAAGAGTGAATTGAAAGTAGTTGAACGGAAGAAGATAGACTCTTTCCCGTCGGTGAGATCTGATATACGATTCAAAGATTGTCGGTTTACGGAGAATGCGGTTTTCTGAGCACCGCTCTTCTCAACGTTCGTTAGAATTACTACCCAATTAAACACAAGTGATGTCACCGGTACTTTCCCGGGCTGAGTCATCTGTTGGATTCAGTTAGAACTATTTATAATGAATTGTAGCATACATGTTGAACAGCCAACAGTTTATTCAAACCCAATCGCTTGCCGATATAAACGTGCATAAATGTTCTGAACCTGCGCTCATTTATTTTTGTTTTTTGTTTTCTTCGAAACTCACCCAACTGCATACGAATCAACAGATGTTTTCTTTCGCCGTCTGCAGTATTTATAAGAGCACCGTTTCTTCAAAACACCGCTTCAAGAAATAAACTCGCTTTCAAGCTGAGAAGGGCGTTCCTTCGGAGCTCATTACAATTCAGGGCGCATACAGAGTGCACCTTCACGGTTCGTCTCTTCGCGGTCGTTCTAAAACAGAGCTGCAATTTTTACGCGCGGTTTTCAACGGGAAACATCTGCCACTTGAGGAACGCTAGGGGAGAGCTTCAGCGAGGTCATCTGGCTTATTATTATTGCGTAGGCTCTTTGTTACTTGGTATATCTGGTTACGTGTTCCCCAGTGGTGTTTGTGCAGACACGGCCGCATACAGACAAATGCTGTAGGGGATCAAGCGCATAACCAGAACAGAGTAGCCTAAGTGTTTCTTATTCTAAGCCTGCAGTAACGAGGCAAATTAAGCCAACCGAAAAGGCAAGTTGGAGCACTGTATAACTCAGTTGCTTTTCGTTTACCCATGGACGGCGCGCTTTGTTAATTATTGCGCGCCAAAACTTTGGGACCGATTGCGAGTGGAATTGCGCGCGTCATCGGGATGGAAGCTCGAGGGTAAGAAGCAGAAGGAAAATTAATTAGCATCGACGGGCGCTGCTGGTGCAGAGCTTAATTATGGCCAGTTTCTGCGCAGGTATACACGCGCCGCAAAGAGGTTTCTCGGAGTTACAAGAAACAAAGATGTGGAAAGCGAATACGAGTTTGGAATTGGGAGCTGCCGTATAGAGCAGCGTGGCAAGAGCTCTTCGCCGCAGGGCAGCATAAATCTTGCGGCGTTCAACCGACAGCCGCGGAAGGATGACGGCGCGGAAGACCACGGCATTCTGCTGTATTCTCCGCTTCCAAAGATTGCTTTCTCCCTATACGCATTTTGCTTTTCTCACGCAGGAGAGAAAAACGCCTCAGGCGATGTGGTCACTCGGCAATCTACATACAAAGGATGCATAGGGTGAATCGAGGCGTCGGCTAAGGGTAGATATATGTTCTTAGGATTTAAAGAGAGCATGATTTTCGTCGTAACAGCCGCGTTAGGAGTCAGAGTAGTGAGAAACGTGACGACAAAGTGCTTAACAAAGAAAAATGCAGGAAAGGGACGCTTGTAAAAGAAGGTATGGGTTAGGAGAGGGGATCCTATCTACATCGCTATTTGATGGTTACAATGAGGCTTTATTTAGGAGCATTGGAGATGAAAATCCTGATAAGAAAGTGTGTTTGTATTGCTACAAACGACTTTTTCTTCTTTTTTTTTCACACATAGTTGTGGTGTCTAGGCGACAGCTTTGTTAGTTCAACACTGCTGTAGCCGCTACTTTCACTGTTTCAATAATTTTCTTTACTTTGTGTCCAGCAGTCTGTATTTTAACAATGTGCCAACAGTCTTTTTCCCTCCAGTGGCTACCTATTAGGTGCTGTAAAACTCTCGCACGCAGCCGATAAACACAAACTTGATAAACTAAAATAAGTAAAGTGAGGGAAAATAAAAAGACAGGCGATCTCGAAAGATAGTATACGGTCGTTTGCTAAGATTGTTATATTTACAGGAATAGTTTGCAATAAACCACCTGCAGCTGCAGTCATGAGTGCACTATAGAAGAAATTGAGAGCTGACCGTGAAGAAAGGCAGCGGCCAACATTTCTTGCATATAAGACGATCGTCACAGTCACAACTCCCCAATTAGTAAGTTTCATACGATACCTTTGAAACACCTATAGTTCCGGCTTTACATTCGTCCGGTAGTGCGTGTGTCTTGACGTATTGCCACATCAAGGCGGTCATGGCAGGGGCGGTATTCATTTCATGGTAAATGCTCCAGCTAAATAATACATGATGCTGGTCGTGCAAAGGGCGCCAGCATTGTATATATATATTTTCAGTTTTTCAGTTTCAGTTTATTTTGGGACATAGTTACATGACATGTTACGTGACATGACAGCGAGTTACCTGTCAGAAATCTTTATATGTATGTATGTATGTATGTATGTATGTATGTATGTATGTATGTATGTATGTATGTATGTATGTATGTATGTATGTATGTATGTATGTATGTATGTATGTATGCATGCATGCATGCATGCATGCATGCATGCATGCATGCATGTATGTATGTATGTATGTATGTATGTATGTATGTATGTATGTATGTATGTATGTATGTATGTATGTATGTATGTATGTATGTATGTATGTATGTATGTATGTATGTATGTATGTATGTATGTGCGTGTGTATGTATGTATGTATGTATGTATGTATGTATGTATGTGCGCGCGCGCGCGCGCGCGTGTGTGTGTGTGTGTGTGTGTGTGTGTGTGTGTGTGTGTGTGTGTGTGTGTGTGTGTGTGTGAATGACGACCGAGAGAGTAAAAACGATTACGAAAAATGTCATCCCGATGCTCCGCCACTCTGGAAAAATATTTACGCCTATAAACTCGTTTCGCCGTCCCATGGCTACCAGCTGCACCTGAACGGCCATATGAGGCTATTTACTATACCCTTAATATCGAGCTTAACAACACTAGCGGTAAAAAAGGCCTAGTTCAAAAAACAATGTGTCGATTGCGACCACTTCGTCGGCATAGCGAAAGCTGAAGGATGGAATTACGCGGCGAAACTTGGAAATGTACTTCATTAGAGAGTTTTAGTGCTGCGGAATGGTGCTACGTACGCATCACGCAAGCGCCTTGCGTTACGTGGCGTCGTTTGCCACTAATTGGCTTTTAGTACGCCGTAGCACCCGCGTACGTAACGAGCGTGAAGCGTGTTGCGTCATCTGGTATATCAAAATAGAAGTACGTGTTGTTGACAGCCAGTGTGAGCCAATCCAAGTGTTATAGCCAGATTATGGCCATATTTTAAGCCACAGAGCCGGTCGGTGCTTGCCTTCGATGCCGCCATTTTGCATAACGAAGTCTCGCACTGTCGCGAACTTGTTCGAGAGCGGCGCGATCACCTCATACGTACGCACGCACGCCTCTCATGCGTGCGTACGTAGCGGCTGCGTACGTAATGCGATACGTGCGCGTTGCGGTCTGCGCATGCGCACTACGCAGAACGTGGCGTCCTTACGTACGCAGCGCTGCCACGTACGCAGCGTACGCAGTACTAAAACTCTCTATTGACTCCACTGTCTGTCGCACTTACCCTAAGCTTTACTCGGAATGAAAAGGTGGTAAGTAACAAGACACGTCTATTTGTTTATAGCTGCGACTCACTCTTTCCTATATTACACGTGGAGCTTAGAATTGAAACAACAATACACCGTCTTTACGCAATATAATTTTTTAGGGTTTTGTGGTCAGGTATGCCTCAATTTAATGCGAAGTGGAATTTGAAAATATTGTGCCAGCAGGATGCAGTATAATACTGCTTATTACTCCAGAAAAGTTGCTCCAGAAGGAATAGTCGAACTGATGTGTCACGCATACGATATAGTTGGGAGCGCGAGGAACATCACGGACTCACCGACATGAATACATAATGCTACCCAATTAAACTTACAAGAATAGTATTAGTTGACACGAGAGGCTGCACATGGAGTTGTTTTTCATAGCATTACAAAATTTTGTTTATCTAGAGGTCCCAGCGCACTATTAATATGGTTGTTTTTTTCTACATAGTGCGTAAATAAGCTTGGAGTGCCGAGATAAAGCAGTGCTAAAGTTGAAAAACCTTATGGTTCCTGTCTGGATAACTTCCGCCAAAAATATGTGCGACGCTATATATATATATATATATATATATATATATATATATATATATATATATATATATATATATATATACGCAAGCCCTGGTCCGCCAGTTGGCTGGCCAAGGACTCACATAACAAACACTCATAGCATGGTCTTGGGAGACCATGAAAAAAGGTGTCATTAGTGTTCATTTATATCTCGCTAAAAACCGTCCGCTCACGTGCATCAGCTACGCACACATGGGCTGTGTTCCAATACTCACCGTAGACAGCTAAATAGATATCTAAATGGACGGCGGCCATCTTAAGTCCCATTCAAAGTCTCACGTAGCCGGCGAAATAGACAGCTCCGAGAAGACCCCATCGTAGACAAGTATACGATGCAGGCTACTTTGCTGTGTAAACAAGATGGCGGCTCAGCCAATCGTTCAGATAGATCAAATCTCGCCGGAATCGCCGTCTGCACACAAGCAGACGCTTTCCCAGACGTTCAATGTGAGTGACGTTTATTTATTTTTGATTTCAACGCGTAATAAGCCAGAAAATACAACTGTTATGTTTTTTATTTTAGCTTTTTCTTCTCGACGCGAGGTGGCGCATCATCGCGTAGGAGCCGTCCAGACGTGTTCCGATTCTCGGACAGCATGGGCTCGGTGCTGTCTCCTAAGCAGTCTGTGTAGACTGTCTACGTACTGTCTAAGAAGTGGGACGCAACCATGGAGGAGCGCTTTGAGGTACCGCGACAAGAACCATGGGATAACTTGGATCCTAGTTTACCGAATCTCTTCTTCAACTTTAAGCGGTAAAGCATACATACCTGCAGCGCCAAGTATTTACACAAAATAACTAGTCACCCGTTTTCCACATCCCGAAAGGCGAACATTTTTTGCATGCGTTAAATGCAAGACTCTCAGCGCGCTTTGCATGCATAAATAAAAACGGCGTGCCAGAAAAGGGACATCCATTATCGCTTTTCTTGTTCCTAATCTCTACAACGCGCAGACAGTCCATTTTTCTTTTTCTTATGTGCGTCACTATAGGATGCCGCTTCTCATTCGCGAGGCAGTGCCTATGCCGAACGTGCATCGCATGCGACGGAGAACGAACACTCGGTTGCGTTCAGCGCAAAAGCCCAAAACGAACACATGCACGCGGCGAACCACGGCGAGGGCGAACGAAGCCAACCCACCCGCAGCTTATCCTGCGCGATATGTCCTACAAGGGCGACAATCGCAATCCACTCACTGCGACCGGCACGAGCCGTGAATACGCAAGCAGCATCTCCCTTTCTCGGACCCCTCAACCAACGTGCATCTATAAATCGACGCACACTCGAGCAAGGCATCCATACGCGCGCTACAGCGTCGAGGAGCAGTCCTATAGATAGATGTGTGGGGTTTAACATTCCAAAACCACCCTATGGCTATGAGAGACGCCGTAGTGGAGGGCTCCGGAAATTTCCACCACCTGGAGTGTTTTAACGTGCACCCGAATCTGAGCACACGGGCCCACAGCTTTTTCGCTTCCATCGAAAATGCAACCGCTGCAGTCTGGGATTCGATCCCGCGACCTGCGGGTCAACAGCCGAGTCACTTTAGCCACTAGAACACCGTGGTGGGGCGGAGAAGCCCGCGGTGCATGCTGCACTATCGCTGACGACTACGAAAGTTACTTAACTCGGTTGGTCTGTCTTACTCAACACAAAAAGTAAAAAGAACGATAAAAAAACGTCCACCGAACAGTATACGATGCAACCACAAACAAATCTAAATGCATGTCAATAACCCGGCGATCTATTTCTCCCCCCTGTACCTACAGAATTAACGCCGTTCCCCTCCAGCATGTCTCTTCATATAAGTACCTCGGCGTTTACATTACCAACAATCTATCTTGGCACACGCTTGTTACCTACATCTGTAATAACGCTAACCGAACGCTAGGATACTTACGCCGCAACTTTTCTCGCGCTCCGCTGTCCCTCAAAATTCTATTATACCGATCACTAATTCGCCCAAAGCTTGAGTACGCGTCCGCTATATGGGATCCCGTACAGCAAAATTTAATTAACGCGTTAGAATCTGTTCAGAACCGCTCAGTTCGGTTCATTTGTTCTAATTATTCCCGTACTGCTAGCATATCAGAAATGAAATCTAACCTTGACCTACCCAATTTAACTGTCCGGAGGAAACTGGCGCGACTGCATTTTTTTCATAAGATATTTTTTCACAATCCATCAACGAAGCGAGACCTCATTTCACAACCGTCCTACCACTCATCGCGCATTGATCACCAGCATAAGGTTGCCATTCCGTTTTGCCGCACCAAATTCTTTTCAGCAGCCTTCTTACCGAAAACAGCCGCCGATTGGAGCCACCTTCCCTCTTCCGTTGTAACAATAACAGACCCTTTGTTATTCAAGACTGCAATTTCTCAGCAATGCTTGTAACTATACGCAGTTTCCATTATCTATCTTTGTCTTGTATGTGCTTGAATTCTTACTTATACATTTTTAGTTGACTTATGTTGCCTTCCTGATTTGCGCATCTGACACTTGTTTCTTTATTTTGTCTTTTTTTTTCTTGTGTGTTATAAATGTTGTACCCACCCCCTCTGTAATGCCCTACGGGCCCTGAGGGTATTCTAATAAATAAATAAATAAATAAACCTATTAGAGTTGCGTACAACCAAGCTCAACCGCATACAGTAAGCTCGGCAATCTAGTATTCCTAATTTTTATTCAAGAGGGCTCTTTGGTTCATGTTAATTTTAATGCAGAACCACAACAATCTGCTTTGGTAGCAGTCTTGTGACAGTTCGTAACGAAAGAGAAAGAAAGGAGGAGGTCAGGTAGGTTAACCAGAAAGTATATATTATCCGGTGTACCATTCCTTTATATATATATATATATATATATATATATATATATATATATATATATATATATATATATATATATATATATAATAATGAGATATAACAGACAGTAATGCCAAGGAAGGTACAGGGGAAGTTATTAACATTAATGGAATGTAAATAAGAAGAAAGAAAAGTGGATGAAAAAATTACCAACTGTAAGCAGGAATCGAACCTACGACCTTCGAATTACGCGTTCGATGCTCTAACCACTGAGCTATTACAGCGGCACTCCCTCCATCCACTTTTTTTTTGGGTTTTTATCTGTGAATTTAGAAGTAGGAGCGACAGTCAGCGCCATCTATAAGCCAAACAACGAGTGTGAAAACACTCTTATGCGCATGTTTGGCGTCACGTAGCACGTGAACTTATTATGAGCGGGCAGCTGATTAATTGTCCCTCTTATACAACCTAAACACACCAAGTCTGCCAGTACGAGACCCTCGTTCAATGAAATAAGGGAAAGAAGTGTATACCTAAGGGCTCGTTTTTCCGTGTTTTTAACACAATAATAATGAGATATAACAGACAGTAATGCCAAGGAAGGTACAGGGGAAGTTATTAACATTAATGGAATGTAAATAAGAAGAAAGAAAAGTGGATGAAAAAATTACCAACTGTAAGCAGGAATCGAACCTACGACCTTCGAATTACGCGTTCGATGCTCTAACCACTGAGCTATTACAGCGGCACTCCCTCCATCCACTTTTTTTTTGGGTTTTTATCTGTGAATTTAGAAGTAGGAGCGACAGTCAGCGCCATCTATAAGCCAAACAACGAGTGTGAAAACACTCTTATGCGCATGTTTGGCGTCACGTAGCACGTGAACTTATTATGAGCGGGCAGCTGATTAATTGTCCCTCTTATACAACCTAAACACACCAAGTCTGCCAGTACGAGACCCTCGTTCAATGAAATAAGGGAAAGAAGTGTATACCTAAGGGCTCGTTTTTCCGTGTTTTTAACACAATAATAATGAGATATAACAGACAGTAATGCCAAGGAAGGTACAGGGGAAGTTATTAACATTAATGGAATGTAAATAAGAAGAAAGAAAAGTGGATGAAAAAATTACCAACTGTAAGCAGGAATCGAACCTACGACCTTCGAATTACGCGTTCGATGCTCTAACCACTGAGCTATTACAGCGGCACTCCCTCCATCCACTTTTTTTTTGGGTTTTTATCTGTGAATTTAGAAGTAGGAGCGACAGTCAGCGCCATCTATAAGCCAAACAACGAGTGTGAAAACACTCTTATGCGCATGTTTGGCGTCACGTAGCACGTGAACTTATTATGAGCGGGCAGCTGATTAATTGTCCCTCTTATACAACCTAAACACACCAAGTCTGCCAGTACGAGACCCTCGTTCAATGAAATAAGGGAAAGAAGTGTATACCTAAGGGCTCGTTTTTCCGTGTTTTTAACACAATAATAATGAGATATAACAGACAGTAATGCCAAGGAAGGTACAGGGGAAGTTATTAACATTAATGGAATGTAAATAAGAAGAAAGAAAAGTGGATGAAAAAATTACCAACTGTAAGCAGGAATCGAACCTACGACCTTCGAATTACGCGTTCGATGCTCTAACCACTGAGCTATTACAGCGGCACTCCCTCCATCCACTTTTTTTTGGGTTTTTATCTGTGAATTTAGAAGTAGGAGCGACAGTCAGCGCCATCTATAAGCCAAACAACGAGTGTGAAAACACTCTTATGCGCATGTTTGGCGTCACGTAGCACGTGAACTTATTATGAGCGGGCAGCTGATTAATTGTCCCTCTTATACAACCTAAACACACCAAGTCTGCCAGTACGAGACCCTCGTTCAATGAAATAAGGGAAAGAAGTGTATACCTAAGGGCTCGTTTTTCCGTGTTTTTAACACAATAATAATGAGATATAACAGACAGTAATGCCAAGGAAGGTACAGGGGAAGTTATTAACATTAATGGAATGTAAATAAGAAGAAAGAAAAGTGGATGAAAAAATTACCAACTGTAAGCAGGAATCGAACCTACGACCTTCGAATTACGCGTTCGATGCTCTAACCACTGAGCTATTACAGCGGCACTCCCTCCATCCACTTTTTTTTTGGGTTTTTATCTGTGAATTTAGAAGTAGGAGCGACAGTCAGCGCCATCTATAAGCCAAACAACGAGTGTGAAAACACTCTTATGCGCATGTTTGGCGTCACGTAGCACGTGAACTTATTATGAGCGGGCAGCTGATTAATTGTCCCTCTTATACAACCTAAACACACCAAGTCTGCCAGTACGAGACCCTCGTTCAATGAAATAAGGGAAAGAAGTGTATACCTAGGGGCTCGTTTTTCCGTGTTTTTAACACAATAATAATGAGATATAACAGACAGTAATGCCAAGGAAGGTACAGGGGAAGTTATTAACATTAATGGAATGTAAATAAGAAGAAAGAAAAGTGGATGAAAAAATTACCAACTGTAAGCAGGAATCGAACCTACGACCTTCGAATTACGCGTTCGATGCTCTAACCACTGAGCTATTACAGCGGCACTCCCTCCATCCACTTTTTTTTTGGGGTTTTTATCTGTGAATTTAGAAGTAGGAGCGACAGTCAGCGCCATCTATAAGCCAAACAACGAGTGTGAAAACACTCTTATGCGCATGTTTGGCGTCACGTAGCACGTGAACTTATTATGAGCGGGCAGCTGATTAATTGTCCCTCTTATACAACCTAAACACACCAAGTCTGCCAGTACGAGACCCTCGTTCAATGAAATAAGGGAAAGAAGTGTATACCTAAGGGCTCGTTTTTCCGTGTTTTTAACACAATAATAATGAGATATAACAGACAGTAATGCCAAGGAAGGTACAGGGGAAGTTATTAACATTAATGGAATGTAAATAAGAAGAAAGAAAAGTGGATGAAAAAATTACCAACTGTAAGCAGGAATCGAACCTACGACCTTCGAATTACGCGTTCGATGCTCTAACCACTGAGCTATTACAGCGGCACTCCCTCCATCCACTTTTTTTTTGGGTTTTTATCTGTGAATTTAGAAGTAGGGGCGACAGTCAGCGCCATCTATAAGCCAAACAACGAGTGTGAAAACACTCTTATGCGCATGTTTGGCGTCACGTAGCACGTGAACTTATTATGAGCGGGCAGCTGATTAATTGTCCCTCTTATACAACCTAAACACACCAAGTCTGCCAGTACGAGACCCTCGTTCAATGAAATAAGGGAAAGAAGTGTATACCTAAGGGCTCGTTTTTCCGTGTTTTTAACACAATAATAATGAGATATAACAGACAGTAATGCCAAGGAAGGTACAGGGGAAGTTATTAACATTAATGGAATGTAAATAAGAAGAAAGAAAAGTGGATGAAAAAATTACCAACTGTAAGCAGGAATCGAACCTACGACCTTCGAATTACGCGTTCGATGCTCTAACCACTGAGCTATTACAGCGGCACTCCCTCCATCCACTTTTTTTTTGGGTTTTTATCTGTGAATTTAGAAGTAGGAGCGACAGTCAGCGCCATCTATAAGCCAAACAACGAGTGTGAAAACACTCTTATGCGCATGTTTGGCGTCACGTAGCACGTGAACTTATTATGAGCGGGCAGCTGATTAATTGTCCCTCTTATACAACCTAAACACACCAAGTCTGCCAGTACTTGGTGTGTTTAGGTTGTATAAGAGGGACAATTAATCAGCTGCCCGCTCATAATAAGTTCACGTGCTACGTGACGCCAAACATGCGCATAAGAGTGTTTTCACACTCGTTGTTTGGCTTATAGATGGCGCTGACTGTCGCTCCTACTTCTAAATTCACAGATAAAAACCCAAAAAAAAAGTGGATGGAGGGAGTGCCGCTGTAATAGCTCAGTGGTTAGAGCATCGAACGCGTAATTCGAAGGTCGTAGGTTCGATTCCTGCTTACAGTTGGTAATTTTTTCATCCACTTTTCTTTCTTCTTATTTACATTCCATTAATGTTAATAACTTCCCCTGTACCTTCCTTGGCATTACTGTCTGTTATATCTCATTATTATTGTGTTAAAAACACGGAAAAACGAGCCCTTAGGTATACACTTCTTTCCCTTATATATATATATATATATATATATATATATATATATATATATATATATATATATATATATATATATATATATATATATATATATATACATTCGCATGTACCTGCACGACTTTATTCCGCATGATCGGAGATGGTCGTCTAAAGTACACTTGATAGGAAATGACCTATATATATATATATATATATATAATAGAGATTTTCAAGTTATCTCGGTAATTTTTTATGACTTCTTTCTTAAGTTGTATCACACTGTTGTTTTTTGCACTTATTCATCAAATTATCTGTAGGTCTCACAATTTTTGCTTTTTCATTATGGTATGTGCATTGCCTTATAAGTAATTCTTCTATTTATGCTACTGCTCATACTGGCATTTTTTAATATGTAACTCTCCCAAAGGGTTTGGAGGCTCGCATATTGGGTTCTCGTCTCTATATTTTATTCATACTAATTAACCTGTTATGTAATAACAAAACTGATTGGTTGATTGACCAAGTTAACGTTGCCTAAAGCCAAGCTCAAGCGCAGATACAGAGTATAAACATCGGCAATACAGTATACTTTTGTAACTTCTTTTTTTTTTTCATTTCTAAGCATATACTAACCATATATTTGAGATCAGTGGCGTACACAGGAGACGGCACAACAAGCCTGTGCCCCCCTCCCTTCCCCCGCAATTTTTTTTCGCCATACCGAGCGCAAAAGAACCATTTGCCTATTTGGCTGTGAGGTCCCCACTTCAGATGAGATCTGTGCCCCCCTCTTCCCTAGCAAAATTTGTGCCTATATACGCCTCTGCTTGAAATACATTAGTTTTAGAAACTTACGTGCGGGCATTGGTTGTGAATTTTCGCAACTTGAATTATTTATTTTTTGACACTTGCGCGAACCTTATACACTTGTGGTCATCAAGCTAATACAGTGGCGTTTTTGTGCACCTTCGTTCATTATCAACGTTTCTGGGTGCTTTCACTGTATCTATATCCTTGCACGAACCAAATGTTACACACGCTACATGAATGGTCAGCGAATTAACACCGAAAACAGAAATACGCACATTCCTAATTAGGCCCCGCCCTAAAGCGCTACATATGCGTAGTCAGGAAACCAACGTGTTTTCGTCTGGTCCGCTCGATATAGGAGGAATGTACCAGGAGCTGATTAAGGGTGTAAGAGTATGAAAGAGGTTCCAGATCTCACTCATGGTTTTCACTTTGCAGCGCTACTCTTATTGCAGATTAATTCTAACGATTCCGTCACCCGTAAACTTGTCCGCGCAAATTAGCGCTCGGGATTGCTCGCGTCGATACACCAACGTGCCACGACACATGGAATATCGTCGCACCTGCGCTCTCATTATAGTATCTATATAGTCCACAGCGTTTTGCTTTGCGACATTGTTCCATTTTGGCACCTTGCGTCGCTGTGTATTGCGGTTTAGAGACGTGTCTGCGGCTGAGACATGCCTGCAGCCGCACACGCTCATGCGTATACGCTGTACACGTCTTCGCTTCTCTATATTTACATCTTCGTCGTTCACGTGCGACGCCATCATTATGTACACAGTGCAGCAGCGGGTGCCTCCTTTCCCTCTCTCTCAACTCACGTCGCCCGGAACAGGGACGAAGCCTGCCTAGCCTGTGGCGTGTATACTCTTCCCCCTCTCCCTCGGAGTTTTTTTCTGCATGTCCGCCGCCGTAGTCGCCAACGCGCATCGCAACGGGCCGCGCGTATCCCCTGCCGACCGCGGCGCTTGATCGATGATGTGAAAACGCAGCTCTCCACTCCCCGCCGCCACTAGAGTGTTGTGCACGCGCGCTTTTCGTCCACCACTGAGCTGCTTGCGCTGCTGCAGCCATTCCCGTTTCCTCCTCAGTGGCCCCGTCCTTTTTTTTTTTTTTTCTCGGACCGCTGCGAACTGCAGGTGAACGCGGCTTCGATCTACGGGCGACCGACCCCCGCGCGTTCTCTGCAGCAGCGGCGTCTTCCCACACACGCGCGAGATCACGCGGCGTGCGTGCAGGTAGGTACGGGGCTACCGTGTTTTCCCTCAGGTAGCACCGCGCGTCAAGGACGGTGCACCTCGACTAGTACGGCAAGTCGGACGAGTCGGTGCCTTAGCATGCTGTCACGTGGTCGTCACGGCAAAGGGGACGGCATTCGAAACTTAAAAAACCGCACTAGAAAAAGCGAGCGCCGCAATGGTTGAATGCGAATCGTGGCACGGACGAATAGTTCAACAACACGAGCGGCGCCTGTGGCGCTCTAAATCAACTCCCGGTCACAATGTAAGACATAACCACGAAAGTAGACTAAACAGGTCTTATTTCCTTGCTTTAACTGGCACGCCACGCGGGACATGAGAGTGATACAGCGCATGTGTTGTCCAATTAGTCGTTCCTTGACCGATCCGCTGAACATTCAGTCAAACATGTGGGTAGCTTGTGTACGAATACGTATAGGTTCGTTGTGTACCGCAGCGACGGGACTTTACACCTGCCGTTGTCGCAAACGGTTAATGCTGCGAAGCTCGATGACTCTCACGTCGGCCGCATGTTAAATTAGGTGAAATGCATAAACACCTGTGCACTTCAATTTAGGTGAAAGTTACAGAACACCTAGTTGTTCAAATTATTCTTCGGACTCACCCCCCTCCCCTCCAATCACACACACACCAATTATAGCAGGTCTCACAATCAAGTCGTAGTTTTGGAAAGTGAAATATCAGACTTTAAGGAACTCACATGTGTGATCGTTTGATGCTTTGCTGCCTTCTGATTGATCGCCATAGCTTACGATTACCGCACAGCTCAGCAAATGAGTTTATCGTGCGCAATATCCTCGTGTATGCGGTACACGAGGTTACAGATCCGTGGTATAGGTGGGCACAAAGTTCTGCAAAACTCACGCGCTGCATAAACTATTTCGTTTAGTTTGTAAGCCTTCTCCATATACCGTACGAGTTAATTATGTGCGTTTGCTACACTACCATCCTCACCATCCACCCCAAATTAATTGCACGCTGTACGAGTCAATATGGAATTGTTAGTCAAGTACCGTCCGTGTTCGAGATTCCTGCTCTCCTGTATTCGATCATTTAATCGCTCTGTTATTGTGCGTACCCGAGAACGTCTGAGATGTGCCCCTCTTATGAGAGACAGCACACGTCACCGACGACAAATAGCTCCAGCTACCTCTATGCCTGGGAACATATACATTATCATTCTGTGGAACTATGGAATAAGTGATTACCATCGATACGCCATGAACGTAGCACATTCATGACAGTCTGACTAATAATTCTGAAATCTGACTGATTATGAGGATGCGAGCGAAACTTCTTGCGCAAGAAATATTATGGGCTCAACGTGAAATGGTCTTGTTGAATCCTTTTTTCGATTTAGGTATGCAATCCTCACGGATGTGTGATCTATCGCTTTTATTTTCCTTCGTTAGCATGACAAGTATGCCAACTGAAAAGGCATCAAACATTACATTACAAGTACTAACGGGTCTAAGCCGTGATACATTAGAGGCAAGCTGTGTCAGGAGTGATTCAAATCAATTTTAGCTTCTTGATGTTCCTTAACGTGCACGCGCGTAGCTATACGTGCACGCAGGGGTCTCATCACGTTGCGCCTCCATAGAAAGCGGCTGTCGAGGCCACGAATACAGGTCACATCCTGAAATTTACCATTGCGATACATTATAGCAGCTGATGTACGCCGGTTGGTGTTTGAACCAAAATAAGCAGGTTACTGCAATAAAAAGCTTTCCTTTCTCGTCTTTGCCACCAAGTCACTCACTCTCGGCAATGTTTTTCTTTTCTTCTCTCATCACATAGTTGTCGGCACAACTACTCCATTCGAGAGCCATATTATGTAGGTGTGCACCGGACTGGCTTACGCCTGTTACAGGAATATTGAAGACAAAGAGGAGCCCGCGGAACAATATCCACGGCACTCTAGTAACGTGTCGATCTGCGCTCTCTATCATGGATGCGCGCGCTATAAACCTGTTATTCTTGACAGTACATAATAGTCAGCATTCTTTGCACACACATTTGAGATGCACGCTTTCCATGCGTGAAGCAAGTTAACGTCCGCGTCCACCTCTGTTGGAACTTGGTCTTCATCAGCTTGCAACAGACGACATTCGTCATCGTCGTTAGTGCTCCTCACGAGCTAACGCTCACTCGAGGGCACGAAGGCATTAGTTCTTTATTCTTTTTCATTGTTCCGGTGAGAGCGTTCCTTTCGGACGTGCCGTCTCTCGTTCCTGCACGACAGCCCGGTATATAGCCGGCGGACCTTGCGAGGTCCACCGCAACCTCCACTCCCGGTCGCATCTGTCTTTCTGGTCCTCGAAGCTACCACAATAGCATCATTTGTTGCTTCGGCGGAAGTATTATACGCGCGAACTTCCCAGGGCATTAAGCCTCTTTGCGCGGTCTTTCCACCAAGCGCGGCTGCCCACGGGCGTGACGTCTTACTATAACGTCTCAACTTAACCCCGAAAACAAGCAGGTATACCGACAGATACGAGATGATGACGGACATTACGAAGGAGCTGGCGGTCCGCTATTAGTCACGGCAACAGCACAGTGATAACAGCACTTGACTATTCCCGAGCTGTGAGACTTGCGGCGTATAAGCGTAACCATAACATGCTTATTATGAAGTAAGGAACTGATTTCGATGCCCACGACAACTCGGGAAACAGTGATTTTCTACATTATGCTCATTATTCTTACATTACATTATTCTACATTACATCAACATGCAGTTAAGCCGAAATCAGTCCAAAATTTGAGACATCACAAAGCACTTCGCAGTCTTAAACAATCAAATTATTGTAAAAATGACAGCAGCTTATGTAACATGGAGATGTCGAAGTTCTACAGATTATAGGACTGTCAAGGTATGCAAGGTATGCATTGACCTTAACACTCATATCTGCAGCTGGATGATGGGTCTTATTTAAATCATTGATGATTGCAGCTATAATTCAAGCATGTAGTGTGGGTACTGTAAAAAACGGAGATAGTGCGCGCATATGAAACTTAGGCGTTTAATATTTATTACAACGAGACTCAAAGATGATAACTGAAAGAATTCGGTATGTAGACCCCTCCCCCACGCTGAAGCAGCCTATAGGAAGACCCTGAAAGACTCCCTTTGCGATATTGTTTCTGTACGACTATAGATCCTCTTTAGAATTCGGTATCAACCCACATCTAAAAACTATCGCGAAGGACAGCTCGAATCAAAGCCCGACGAAATTATCATCTGCTGTAAACACGACATACGGCGTTACACACACGGGAGTATGTAGGGTGGTGCAAAAAGGGCACTTGCCTCTTCTCCCACCCAACCGCAAACCATATCGGTGATACAACGCGAGTTGGCGCAGCCCAAGACACAATCCTGCCTATACGTTCGCGATTAGTAGACAGTAACCGTAAAAACAAACACCGAATGAACAAAAGGAAGTCCCATTAGACGTCGGTGAGGAAAACGGAAACAGCGGTGACGACAGCCAAGGATGATTAGACAAAAAAAAAAGTTGAGCCTCGAGAGAGAAGTGAGCCGGACGAGACGTGGACGGGGCGGCGTGGCCTTCTGCGAATCTCCGAATATGACGAATGACCACCGTGCGGCCGGCCGTGGAAGAGACGTGGTTCGAGGGTCAGCGAGTGACCGGCCCTCTTCTCCGATCGTAACCCCCTGCTGAGACGGCGGTCAAGAACTGGCCGAGCACAAGAAAGAAAGGGCCGTCCTTCCCACCGCTCCCCCTCCCCCCTTTCTTCGCGGACTTGACATACGACCAACCGCAGATCGCGGAGCGGGTACCTTCGATGACCACCATTTGCAATGGGCATGCATGGGAAATGCGCCAGGAAGAACGGAACACCTATACGAGACGGTCAAGCGAGACGTTCAATGCACAATGAAAACTTCGTTCTTCCTTTTCTTATTTCAACGTTAGCTGCCTAGTCCACAGATGCTCACGTACAGTCGGAATCGGAAGTTTAGAGGCCATTAAGAGTTCTAAAAGTTGAATTTCTCAGAAATTTGCGACTGCATTTGATCGAACTGCACAGCGTATGTTGTACGCGCGTTTTGAACAACCCCCCCCCCCTTTTTTTTTTCTTAATTTGACTTTCCCTTTGACCATTCGCCAGTGCAGGGCAGCAAATGGAAAATTCTTCTTATTAGATACTTGCCTTTCCTCATTACATTTACTTCTCTTTCCCTCTCCAGACGAGGCCACAAATTGAAATTGAAGGCTACCTGCAGAACCAGCCGTATATACTCTTATTCACGTGATGGTTAAACGCTGGTCATGAAATTAGATGGAAAGTGTCTGGTTTCCTAGCTATATCTAGCACTTTAAGCGGGACCGGATTAAGGGAGTCCGCTTTACCTTTGTCTTGTGGTCCTGAAACGTCTGACGCGGGCTGTACAAATAGTCTACTTTATTATTATTATTATTATTATTATTATTATTATTATTATTATTATTATTATTATTATTATTATTATTATTATTATTATTATTATTATTTCTTAATATTCCAATACTACTCACAACTGCCTGAATTTCGACGTATCTACAATATTTCCATCTAAGTGTTCGTTTGTCAGACACTGCAAGATTTACAGAGTTTGAATTTAGTTCTCGGATGTGTTTTGTGTGTTTTCTGCAACTATACCCGCTTCACGTGTCTCCATATGTGTCGTGCTCTCGGGCCATTCTGCAGGACAAAATGAAACGAATGAAGTTAAATGAAGTGCACAAGATGTAAAAATGCCTTGATTTTGGAGAGCTGGTTAAGCTTGATGGTGTTCCCAAAAAGCACGATAGATAATAGCGACAGAAACACAACCGAACGGAGATCAGCTTCCGTCCTATATCGCGTGTGTTCTTTTCATATTCGTCTTTCCAAACAACGTTCACACAAATTGTTGCCAGAGAGTTGTGCAGAAAACGTCACAATCTGTGTGTTGTGGTGCACGTTAAACAACCCCAGGTGGTCAGAATTTCCGGAGCCCTCCACTACGGCGTCTGTCATAATCATATGGTGGTTTTGGGACGTTAAACCCCACATATCAGTTAATATGCGGCACACACAAGTTCCTGTCTGGAAGCTGTACCTTCATAACATGACGGTACAACTTGCAGACAAAGACTGGCGTTTCATGACACGAAAATTGGAATATGAGGCAGAGTTACGACATGATAATCACCAGGGGGTGAAAACTGAATAAATATTTGGGGTCCAGTTTTTCATTGGTAATATCCGTGCGTGCATAAGCGCGAGAGAGCCGGCATAATCACTACGACGACACTATAGATAAGCAGCTGCTGTGAGCATAAACACTTTTATTACTCAAAGGAATTTTACTATTACATTCAAATGTAGATGCATACACACAGAATATGAGATGATTGTCATATTTCGTCCAGTTTGACATAATAGATGAATTATATCGTGTCCGCTGCTCCGATTATGCTTGTTCGGATAACAATAAAAAAAGGAACCACAGTTTGTCTTATAGCAAAAGAACACCTAAGCAAAGCTCGAGATGAGCTAAGTATGTACGAAAAATTGTTTCAGCTAGACTGACGTGACACCTGGGGAGAGGGCGAAGCATGCAGTGTTTCGAGAGAGATCTCCTGGATGAGACAGAATTGGTACCAAACCCGAAGCTGCAGGCATGGGAGGAATGGTGTCCCCGTTGCACTGACGTCGTCCAAAATCTGCGTTCGGATGTAGTTACATCCCGACGCAGATTTTGACGCAGAGAAGCACCTTATAAATAAGGTGCTTGTCCTTCCTTCCTTCCTTCCTTCCTTCCTTCCTTCCTTCCTTCCTTCCTTCCTTCCTTCCTTCCTTCCTTCCTTCCTTCCTTCCTTCCTTCCTTCCTTCCTTCCTTCCTTCCTTCCTTCCTTCCTTCCTTCCTTCCTTCCTTCCTTCCTTCCTTCCTTCCTTCCTTCCTTCCTTCCTTCCTTCCTTCCTTCCTTCCTTCCTTCCTTCCTTCCTTCCTTCCTTCCTTCCTTCCTTCCTTCCTTCCTTCCTTCCTTCCTTCCTTCCTTCCTTCCTTCCTTCCTTCCTTCCTTCCTTCCTTCCTTCCTTCCTTCCTTCCTTCCTTCCTTCCTTCCTTCCTTCCTTCCTTCCTTCCTTCCTTCCTTCCTTCCTTCCTTCCTTCCTTCCTTCCTTCCTTCCTTCCTTCCTTCCTTCCTTCCTTCCTTCCTTCCTTCCTTCCTTCCTTCCTTCCTTCCTTCCTTCCTTCCTTCCTTCCTTCCTTCCTTCCTTCCTTCCTTCCTTCCTTCCTTCCTTCCTTCCTTCCTTCCTTCCTTCCTTCCTTCCTTCCTTCCTTCCTTCCTTCCTTCCTTCCTTAGATGCCCAGTCTCAGTTCTGTATACGACACGCATGGAAGGCCCGGCTGTTTCGGCTCCACTAACGTCGTCGGCTATTTGTCGCCTTCTTATTGGACCGATGGCGAGTATTGCACTTAATTTTTGTGAACAGTACCCGTTTTTATATTATAAACCCTTACTGCGTGACACGTCACCGTGACGGCATTAGACGCCGACAAGTCGAGATGGTAGGTGCAAAAGAACGACCGAACATGTACGACTAATTAAAATGCGGGGTCGTGTATGACGAATGAGCAGGGATTTTTTCATGTTCACAGTCGTCTGTACGTGTTATCTCGAATCCCACAAGTCTCCCAAGCTTACGTTCATCCAGTGGTTTGCTGAGACGTGAACGCTGTTATAGGGGAGCAATCATCATAACGGTTAACCGAACAAGTTTGCGTGCTTTCATCTTGAACGAATAATATATAGCGTGACAGAAAATGAGAACGAGAATAGGAACGCCCGACTAGAGTTCTGACTCGCAACTTAAGCTTTATTCCGAAACAAAGCAGAATAAGTAGTATTTAGAAAAACTAATACAACAAACGACCATTATTTGCATGCACAAGATGACAAAAGAAGAAACAAAACTCCATATGACTGGTGAGACATGAACGCGACGCAAGCTATATCCATGCGGTATGATACTTTTGCATCTGATGGTGCCAACGAAGGCTGACTAATACGCTCGTCACCTTCCAGTGACATGTAAAACGCTTCGATTATTTCCAGTGTGCGCTGAAGTATCTGTGGTAATGCATGATTTCCGTTCTATCAAAACCTGGGTTACACGCACCTTTTCGACAATGAATGGCGAAATGAGATCCTGTGCCCTTTTTTTTAACATTGTGCGCATGCTCCTAAATTCTAATACTTAAGCACCGACTAGTTTGCCCAATGTAAAACTTACAGCAAGAACATGAAAGTTTGTATTCTAGATTAGTACATTAAATATAGTTACAACGTTTTGTATACTGCAGTAGCGCAGTGCTGTAATCTGTCGTTCCTGCTCTCGTATTCGTTTTCTGTCGTGCTATCATTCATAGATGAGGATGCAATAAGAAAGAACACCCCTGCTATTATTCAATTACAGACTTTTTATATTAACTCATCAAAGTAACAAGTGTGCATTCCATGGGTGTTTCTACGCCTTGGTAGACCCCGTATTGGAATATAGCAAGTGGACAATGCGTAAACAACATGCATGTTGTTCTCGCCGTGCATGTATATACGTTTGAGGTACTGATAACAGGGGGGGGGGGGGGGTGCTATCAGATTACTAACTCTTTCGCGCTGTCGCAAAGAAATTTCATTTATTTAACACGATAATCTAACGACTAATGAAAGCGGACCCCACAAATTCATTACACTGCACTGCCATCGCCAAAGAACTCACCCGCAGCTTAATCCGATTAACAGGCGCTCGTACACATGTATACGTTCTTTGACTTTGCTTTTCGATATGATGGATATACAAACACGGAAGCATGAATTGTTGAATAATGCTAAATTTTCACTACAAAGATCAGCTCTTCCACAGAAGCACAAGGGAATATTTCGTGATATGTTCCGGTGAATTAAAGTATTCGCAAATTACTGAAGTTGGCGTTATTGCATCAAGTTGCTTCTATAGCCTTCTTATACCAACTCTACGGGCTGTACATTTCAGAAATATTAAATTAGGAGGAAATCACCCGAGTATGTCCAGCGCAACGTAACGTGATTCCTGCACATTTTCTCTCCTATCAGGTATGCAAAACTTGACTAAGCCTTATAACGACTTCAGTTATCAATGCATGCTGCGATTTTTTTTTTTGGTGTATTGTCGTACGTCCGACAATGTCAGGAATGCTCACTCCCTTTATCTCGGAGATGAAGCAGTGGAGGTAATCAAAATATATGCAGTGCCCCACCGAAGGTTTAAAAAAAGGCATAAATGCAAAGCTCCGTATAATCTCATTCTCAACTATATAGGGACCTGCGACTTCTCAGACCAAAACGAAACGCAGCAGTGAAACCAGCTTCGATTTACATGAGACCTTTCTTTCTCTTTATTTTTCTCTCCACGATAGTCTCACAGGCCTGCCTTCTCCGGGCACAGAAGCCGCGTATGCAACGGTGCGCCCGGCATCGCTAACGAAGCAAAAACGCCAGCGGAAGCGCTGGCAGCCCTGCTGCTGCTGCTGCTGTTGCTCGGCGTTTTTCGCTTTTGGAAAAACGCAACTCGACGTGCCAGCCGAGAGATAGGAAGCGCCGCAGGCGCTATGGTTCACTGTCGGCTCTATCAGATCATCTGGCGCGGCTCTTTCGCTGCATGCAGCGCCCGGGTGCGGCTGAACGGCGAACTACGCGCGCCAACTGCGTGCCAGCTGAGCTTCACAGCAGCCAGCTGGGTGTATCAGGCAGTCATAACTTATTCACGCGCGGAACCTGGTTTCGGAAGCCATTAATTTGAATTTAATTAAGGTTGATTGCGCGAGCGGAACACTTCCTTGGGAGGGCCGGGTCGGCGCGGTGATAAGGTCGAACCACACACACCGTTCGCTTGCTGGGATTGCCGTGTACAGATAGTTCGAGCGCCGCCGGCACGCAAGAGCGGAGCTCGGGGTCCTGCCCGGATTTCTCCTCCTCCCGGCCGCCTATCTCGGAGCTTGGCTGCCACCGCCGTTGTGCGGGTATTTCTTTTCGCAGAGATACACGGGCTGGACTCGAGCGCAGAGGCCCTGTTTCGCCACGGGCATGCATGCCGTATATGCGTGTCCTCTCTATACGCTAGACTGAATTCGAATCCCGCGCCTGCGGTTTTGGCGCGAAGCCGATTGCAACGCGTGCGTTCGTATTCCCGGAATCAGGAGATGCGCGCATGCATGCCGAAAACAGTGAGAATAGGATTTACTACAGCCTATGAGCTTTGCGTACTGTTTAAGCGAGTTTAAGCGAAGAACAAGAGTGTGTGATGCGAAATTTGTTGAGGTGGCCAAACCTTTTGCAGCTTTGAGCGCAAATTGAAACATGAAGACAGACATGTGGACTAAATTAAGGTTTTTCGCTGCTCATACGGTTCGAAATACCACTGTCACCACACTAAATTTGGCTCGACTCGGTTATATACTAGGCCTTTCAAGAAATGTAGGTCATGCCTTTAGAAAAACGGTAAAATTGGGTGTTTGCTTGCTGTTATCATAATAGCTTTGATACTGTAGCTGTTTACATTCTAAAATAGTTGAATACATCACTTGGGAGAATATTTAGGAAAGTTCAGTAATTAAATTTTAATTAGCGGAGTTATGCGGTTATGTGACGATTTATGTCATTCATGCTTTGATATTTCAAAAAAAAATCGTCTTCTAATAATAATTGCGAAGTAGTAAAATTTTCCCGAATTTCGGCGACACCGAAACAGAAACGCGGAAGAGAATCAGTGAGCGTCGTCATATCAAGTTATAAACCGACTTCGTTTTGTGGGTGAGTGGGCGACGCTTGCAATAATAGCACGCATGACGCACATATACGTTAACGAACGGGGAAGAACTGCTCCTCTGTAATCGTTGTTATGAAAAGTGACGTCATTCTAGTCGCCTGCTTGTTGCGCTCATCGGTGCTTCGGATTCGGGGTATCGATCGCCTTTGAGCTTGCCTGAATTTTATTACGCCACAGTAATTATTAGAGGCCCCCTCTTTTGTGTCTCGAAGCTTCGATGGGGTTTTCGCACGACGAATTTTCATTTTCGCATTTGACATTACCGCATTACTCTGCTAATTCAAAAGCTCGTTAATATAGCCTTGTTCCAAATTATGTCTTCACCCATAGATACAAGCCGCTACATGAATAGTAAATATGAAGACAGCGAACAAATATCGCACTTTTCGATTTTTGGTAGATATTGGACACGTTTCTTGGAGCACCCTGTATAATGATACCAATTGGTCGACGTTGGTTAGGCATAGTTGGTTTTATGTCTTGCCAGTGTTTATGCCCCATGCACAGGGCACGGGCAAGGTGGAATAAACTTTATTTGGTCCTGGAGAACCAGTCCGACACCTCCCGAAGGTGGGTCCATCACAGTTGGTGGCCTTGCCCACGCCGCTCCACATGCCTCCTGGACTGCTGAAAGCTGGACTGAGACCTCGGAGCTTGTAGATTCTTTCTCGTGTCTCAAGCGACTGTCATGAGTGCAGGTTGGCAGATGATCAGCTAAGCGATATACACGTTCACAAACTCTGTGGAATTTTGATCACGAATCCTGGCAATGAAGCTCACAAATGAGAAGAGCTGTCGCGATAGAATCGATCACTTATACTGGCAGTCCTTACGCAAAGAACAATCATCGGCGACATGTTGCAGAGGACTTGGATATACTTCTGTAACGAAAAACCACAGTGTGCCTCAGTATGCCTGTATTGCGAATTCCAAAGTTACGCACGATCATTAATTGATGCAAATGCGACAAAATAAGGAACATATATACCAACTGGTTCTTAAGCAAAACTGTAGTGCAAAGTCTTTTGGTTTTCATTTTGATCGACTGTGTTATTTAACAGGCACCCTAATGCCTGAGTCACAATTAACGAATAGCTGGTGATTTCGGCTAATACTGGCAAAAATAAGCGAGCCAGCCTCCGCTTCGTGATCTGCCTCGACCACAAAAACATAGATCTGAACGTTAAAATAGTTATATCCTAATTACTTTGCAATTACACGTGAGAAGAATTTTCGGCCGGTCATAAAGGACATCAGTACACTGATCGTTTATGCCAGGGCTAAAAAGAGAGTGAGAGGAGAGAAAGGAAAGACAGGGAGGTTAATCAGAAGGAGACTACGGTTCGCTACCCTGTGCTTGGTATAGGAGAAAAAGGGTGTAAAAGAGTGAAAGATAATAAGAAGGGTTGATGACAGTATAGGAAACAAATGTAGAGACTGGAGCCCTATCCGAGCACTATATATGAAGCAACGCTGTCCGCGAACAGTCACAGCTTATAGGAACTGCATCGACGCCTTCAGAGAACCTCGTGATGCATACCGGGTAGGACAGGGCCCCCGGATTTTGTCCTTTGTCTAGGGGCCAGGGGCTAAGAAACACTTGCAAAAAGGAAGGGTTGTCAATTCGACCTTTGTTTTACGGAACTCGAATTATGCTCCAATATAAACGTGCATACGACGTATTGGCGTGTTATGATCCTTGAGAAACGCTTCGCTGAATTCCGATAGGCAGAATTCGGATTCCTATTTTCGCAGTCATGACATGGTGTCTTCAGGCCTTGAAATATCTTTTTTTAGGTATTCAGAGCCATTACTCACCGTGGAGAGTAACTTCGTGGAAGGAGCGCAGCAACATTCATTAGAGAGCAAAACATGCAAACGTCCGAGCATACGTAAAACGGCAGCAGTTGCCCCTAGCTGAAACCTAACTGCATGGTTAAGCCTAAACGACAACAAAAATACAAGAAAATCTTTTCAATGAATAGAGCACGTAACTAACAAATCACGTCAGCCCAGAGTGTCCCTCTTTAACCGAACTGACTCGTCTCGAAAAACAAAGAACCAGAGCACGCACGCCAACGCGCGCTGTTTCGGAAACAAAGCAAAAAAGCTCAAGACGTGCCTCATGCACGCCGCCGAATATGTCCTTGCGTTCTTGAAAGAAATACACTTTCTTAGCGCGCAGGGAACGTTTCCAAAATGAAGACAGGTAGGACGTTTCTTCCGTGCTCGATTCATACACTAAATCTCGAACTCGCACGCACGGCAAAAAAAAAAAAAGAAAGAAAACGGCGCAGCACGGTGTTCTCGTTGTGTGCTCGCCTATAGCCGCGCGCCGGTCTACGTCAGATACATGACAGGTAAGAGACGACGGCGAGGAATACGTCGCCGACGACGGCAAACCAAAGACCATTTACGAAAGGACGAAAAAGAAGCCTGTAGGGAAGGCGAAGGAAGAACCTTTCGTCTATAGTCTTCTTCCGGTGGCTGCAGCTCGCTTTTTTTTCCGAAAGCGCTCGGTTGGAAGCAGCACGCCAACCGGGCATTTAAAGACGGTCGACTCTCGGCACGAAATACACGGCAGCAGCCGCAGCACCGACAGCGGCCGGCTACCGCTTCAATCCCACGCAAAAAAGAAGAGAAAAGGAAGAAAAAAAATGTTACGATACTTTCAACAGAAAGTCGCCGGCACAGCGAGAAGAAGGCAGCCGTAGAGAAAGGAACATCAGAAGAACAACAGTATAACGACGGCGTCGAAAAGAAGGAAGCGGCGGTAGCAGCGAGGAGCGGCTGGAACGTTGGAAATAATTTTTTCGCCGGCGCCAACCTTCAGCGGTGACGGTGGAGGGGGAGGAGGGGGGTGGGGGACGGAGGGAACCACCACCGCCTTTGCCGCTGCGTCACAGCCACGCTCCCAGCCCATTGTTGTTGTCTTCTCAAGAGCTTCTTCCTCAAGCGAGCTCGGCAGCTCCTGGCTGGCCGCTGCACTTTGGCTGCGCCGGTTCGGCCGTGGTGCTACCATTAGGAGCCGGAGCCGCCCTCTTTTGTTCTGTTCGCCGTTCGCGACGCGGTGGAGCAGAGAGCGGCCGGGCATCGTCCAAAGGAAGGGCTGCACGCTGCCGTGTACGTTTACGCTTATGCGCTTATGTGTTTTCTACAGCGCGAAAACGCTTTCTTCAACTTGATCGACTCTGCTTCGCATGCCTCTCTTCCTTCGACGTTCCCTCCTTTTCTCTTTGTTATTATTTTTTTAACTATAGGGAAGGTTCACCTCGTTTTTTCAGGGCCCCCTTTTGTTTCGTCGTACGCTGCCGCACGGTACTTTCCTGCACACGTGTTGAAAACAAAAACATAAACAAACAAAATATAACACAGGGCACCCAGGTCCTAGACAGACCTTGGTAAAGAGTTTATTTTTTTCAAGCTTCACGTGTAAACAAGTGTGCGAGCGTTTTCGATGTGGGAGCAAGTTACGCAAGTTCCGAAAAATTTGAGCACAGAGTGGGAGACGTGCAAAAAATAAAAAAAAGAAGAAAGTAACCGCGGTGAGGAAAGGCGGAGGCGTTAAGCGCTCACCGGCAAATTTTCCTCGGTCCTTTTCTTCTCGACTTTCCATCTTTTTTCTTTCTTTCTTTCTTTCTTTCTTTCTTTCTTTCTTTCTTTCTTTCTTTTTTTCTTTCTTTCTTTCTTTCTTTTTTAGTAAAGAGCAAACGTAACAAAACAGCGTTTTCAGTCCGCTCATTTCTTTTTTTTTTGGCAGTTCTAATCCTAACCACAGAGTGCGCACTAACATTTCGAAAAGCTCGCAAAGTAGCGTGATAGTGGAATGCAGAGTCTTTCACGTTGCGTTCGCGGGGTGTGTTTAAAAACGCTGGAATTCGCCGGCCCGGCCGTTGAGGAAGGAACGCGTTTAAAATAAAGTAATATTAAAGCGGAATCCTTTACAGCGCGCACGCTAATTATACCGCTCCGAATGCAGCGAATGCGCTATAAGAAGGCTTTGGGAAGTTGCAAAACTGTACACCCTCTTCCAATTCACCCCCCCCCCCCCTTTTTTTTTTCTGCATACCCTATAACATGAATGCTCAAAGTGATGCACATCAATTGCACCGACGCGACGTAAGTACACTTGGCATGCGCGTCGACGTACGAAGTAATGCAGAAATCTCAGGCATGCGACGCAACTGTGTAATCACGCGAGTTTGCATAAAACTATGCTTCTCACCTGCAGGGTGACAATGCATACGTCTCCAAAAACAAAAACAAAACAAAACATCTGAACTGAAAAACTGAGGAATCTCGCCTCAAGCATAACAATAGAAAGAACCCTCCTTAGTTGCTACGCGTTGACAAATAAAGCAAATATAATTACAAGGACAACACAAAACTATGCGAACACTTCACCGTTACCTGTGCTGCGCCAAGTTTAAGTCATCAGGCACACCTGCAGAAATGATTCTCGAGTAACTTTGTCTGCCTTGCAGGGCCACAACGCCCGTTAATGAATACACTTGCGTTGAAGCCAAGCACGCGTTACTGCAGGCCGATTTCTATCTCCAGCATACTTGCAAGAACTTACATGACGCAATTATTGCAACGTCCCCAATATATGTGCAAGTTGTGAACAGCTATGACCCAATTCACATATGCATTATACACATATGCATTATACACATATGCATTATACACGCTTATTCAATCAAAGCGGCTATTCTATGGTCGTGTAGCTCAACGAATGTGGATTGATAGGGATAAGAGAATGTTACACGCAGGATTAAAGGGGCGCATACGCCATAATCAACGCACATTTTCCGACTATTCTAGTACTGTAACGGAAGGTCTAAGTTAGGCGCATTCTATTTATTATCACTCCTTCCTGTCTGTCTCTCACACCTTATGCAATTTCATTCACACCACCTACTTCGTTTAAGTTTATATAACCTTTAAATGAGTATTCCAAATAGAAAATCGTGCTGTGGAATAGGTATCCTTGCGTGCAGAACGGAATACAAGAATCCCTTCCAGTGAGATCCTATCAGTCACTGCTGCAGCGAATGATTAAAACCGGTCAAGATTGCGCACCGAAACGCCTCGTGTGACGTGTTTCCCTGCCGCCCCCATGAAAGATCTCGGAGCAGGCAATAATAAAGCGACACTTTCGAAAGCCCTGTTCTTATAAGTTTTTTCCGGCGTCAGATCGTTGAAGTGTCGCGTAGCACAAGTGGGTGGCACAAAAGTTGCGCGAAACTACACGAACTCTACTACCCCGCGTGTGTTAGACCTTCTCCAATTCCAAACTAGAGCTCTACAGAACTGTGCTTTGCAGAACACGCGCCGCAGCGACCTCACCGTGTGAACATCGCCGCGCGCCGCCCTGACGCGCTCTATAGGGGGTGCCCGTATATAAATTAGCGAGCACGCTTTCGAATTTCAATCGGAAGCGTGGGGAGGGCACACAGCGACAGCCACCGCTGTAGGCGACAGGTGAGCAAAGAGAGACCACCCCTATACGCGCCAGCCCGCCCCGTTCAGACATTGGCTGCCTGCGACTGCGCGCCAGCTTGCTCCTTTCGCGTCTATTTAGTCCATAGGTGCACCGCCAAGTTGGTTTGGTCGCACCTCACGGTTCAAGTTCTGGGAGTGTCGGGCAGCAAAAGTTTGGGAAAGAATTGGAGTTTAAGCGCGCGTATGCTGAGGGTGCACGTGTGCTGTGATTGACAACGCTCAAAGAACAAAAAAAAAACAAAAAAACAATAGTGGCTTACGTTATTGAACAAGCTGACATTGCTATAGTTGAGGTTAATATAAAAGACAACACTCAAATTCACAGACCAGACACTGCTTTCTAGTCTCTCTTGACCCCTTTAATGTTCAGCTGTGGACAGCTGCTTATAGCTGTCAACATGCTACACGATAATGTTCATCTGTGCTATCTTTAAAAAAAAAAACGTAAAAGAGGAGCAGATTACGCCGTTCTCATTTTAAGTCTGCTTGCAGTCTGCAGTGATAAAATATAAACGACGACACAACGCCCCTCAAGGGCCAAACCTTTGTAAACCGTTAACCTGCCACCGGGAATCGCCCCCTGCGAGGTTTGCATACGTTCAGAGAATAGAATTCTCGCAGGCTTTTCTCAAAACCAGCTCCGGCTACTGCAACACGACTGCAAATATAGTACATCAACACATATCGACACACACACACACACACACACACACACGTGTGTGCATGCATGAATCTGCATGTGTATGTGCGCGTGTTATAGGAACTTGCTGGTCAGCTGGCTTCGCTGAAATTCTGCTTTCTACTGGGCAGTGATGAGTTGTGGGTTTGCACACCTCATGCGTGATACGTGCCACGCCCTTTTTTACCTTGTTGAACGTCGGCACACATTCTTTTTCGAGAACAATCCTGCCATTGAGCGTTTGCCCAAAAGAGCCTACAAATTCGAGAAGAGAGAGATAACAGTTAAGTGAAAGATATAGCGAGGTCAAACGGAAGAAAATTTTCAGTTTGCTATACCCTGAACTAGCGAAGGTGTAAGAGGGTATGGAAAGGTAAGCAAGGTAAGAAAGGAACAAAAAGGTTAGGAAAATGTATTACAGTTAGAGAAAAAAAGAGAAAAAAAAACACACGTACACACCTAAACACACGAGTGTCATAGTTGCGTAGCGAGTCTGATTGAGCGCAGGATCTTTAGCAACGCTTTCGTCTATTTCCATGGTTGGATGCTCGAACGTATACTGGCATCCCGAAATTCGGGCAAGTGAACACAGTGAAGTGTGCTGGAAATAGCGATAGCTTTAGCGAATTCCCCCTTACCACTAGTCAATTAAGACCACATCAACGCGTTGCAATAATGATTAAAATGTACGGATGGAGCAGAAAAAAATTGAGTCTCCTCGCAACTGTCCCCTCGAGAATATAGTTTACATCGAGGAGCAGCTAAAAACAGTTGCGTTGCTCCGACCTTTGTCGCATTATCTAAGATCGTCCTTTGGTAACCTTATATTTGAAGCTTTACCTGAAACCCCATAGTTGATAATGGCGCTCAATGTTCCATGTGGCAACGTTCTCTGCTGGGCATCTCGCAGGCACGCTGTTGCTGCCATATAGGGACGCAAGCGGAACGCCATCGCAGTATGCGCACGCATAAATATATGTTCTGTTGCAATTCAAAGTAGCGCTCCTCTTTTCCTGGCTTTATATACATTCACTTCACGCAATAAACAACGCAAAAATAGAAACGTCCACGCTGTGAAGCAACCGGCCTCGACCGATGGGAAGCCGCTCCAACTTTTTTTTTTTCGTGGGGTCACCCGGGCCTATTATTTTTCGTTCCATCTGACGGCCGAGGCGAGATTAAAGTCAATTAATCATGGTAATCTCCGGCGAAGCGGTCGCTACGCTGGGCGAGGCATGGCCGCGGCACTCCGGTTGTGAGCGCACCCATGCATCTCTGTCGAGAGAGAAACAAAAACAAAAACACACGCAAACTCAGAAATGCCTCTTTTTTTTTTCTCGCTTGTTTGTTTTCTTCTTTTTTTCGGGGAAATCGATTTCCACCTGCCGAGTTCGAATGTTGCCACCCTACCCCGGCATGGGTCATTTGTAAAGCGCGCTGACAGTCGGCGCTGCGAATAAGGACGGAACGACGAGCGCACGCAAAAACTTCGAGTCTGTGTGCGTATAGCCTCCAACTGCGCGATTGCATGCGAGGACAACCGAGCGGCCAGCACCGCGCCGAACAGACTTCTCTGCGTGCCAGCCACAGCGCGAGTGGCACTGGAGGCGCGCGTTATAATTGTATTCGCGTTTTATCCCGGGACCGCTGCGAGCGCCTGCTTTGCATAAAGAATTCAGAACTGCATGCTCTCGCACAGGCGCTCAAGAGCGAGCAAAACTCTGTGGACGCAGAGTGATGGCTAGCGAAAACGTAGGTATATAGAAAGGTGGGAGTGGGTGTTCATATATATATATATATATATATATATATATATATATATATATATATATATATATATATATATATATATATATATATATGAATATTCCTGGCTAACTGGTTTAAATATATGAAGTAAGGTCAAAGCGAAAAACATAAACTATATTTATTCTGAACATTCGGCCGCGGACCGCGTATAACGTCGGTACAAAGCTACACTTTAAAAGGTACAGTGTATCGCCTTTCTTTGCCAGAAAGCTTTCCTTCAAGAAATTCTATAACACGAACAGAAAACTTGGCATACATCGGGGCGCATCGGTACCGAAAAGTGGGCAACTCCGAGTGCGCCCAGAAATGTACACAAAGAAGCGGCAAGTCCGTCGTAAACACACATTTAGGCTGATGCCAAAGAATGTCTGCTCAAATTCTTCCAAAACATACGCCTTTCAGCACAAGGTGATAGCAAGACGAATAGGACAAGGAAGAAAGAAAGAAACGTTTCGAGCTGGCCGAGCTGTGGGACAAACCTAATTTCCTGCGTCATTTAAAATTACGTTTTACCCCGTTTCCACGAGGTATATACGCAACGCGGGATGGCTTCGTAGCGAGGCTGCTGGTTTCGGGCTCTCTTGTGTGAGTTAACTGTGCGCGCGTGCGTCATGCAACCGATGCACGAGAACAGGAAGCAGTGAAGCGGGAAATCAATTTCCTTTGTTTCGACGCAGGCGAGCGCAGCGCCGACCGGAAAAATAGCAGGCTGTTATGCGAACCAGCCTTTTGTTTAGAACTCTTGTTTTCCCGTTCGTGTTCCGTGAATGGGGAGGAGAGCTCGAATCAAAGGGGTGATAGCGCGGTGGCAAAGGGATATGGTAAACAGGAAGTTTTCATGTGACGTCAAGGTACGTCATCTTGTTTTGCGGTAAGATGCTTTTTTTTTGCTATGTCGTATACGGATGTGATAAGGCGACTTGGCCCATACCCATTCTGTAGGATTGGCCAAGATTTCGTAGTTTTAAATTAATTAGGTAAATATTTTGAACGTTGTTGAATGATAAAGAACAATTAAATAACCAAAAAAATTCTTGAAACACAACATCATCGTATTTTTCACTTGCTTGTCTTCTCTTCTGTTTCACAGTAACATATAGACGCAGTGGCATGGTGCTATCGCATACCATACCTGGAACATTATCATGCAATTTGTAAAAGTCATTTATGAACAAGATTTGATGACTGCATATCAGAAATATATCGAACATTGACACTGATCTTATCTGTTCGAATGACACAAAGCCGGGCGCCGACACGTATGCCCCATCGAACACGATGTTCTACCGTGGGCGTCTGGCATTCCTCCGTATCGAAGACGAGTGATGGAAAAAATCGTCATGATAAGATTAAAGCTTCACATGACGTCATGATGACGTCAAAAAGCACCGAAATTTGTGACGTAGCATGACTTCATCGGGTCTCAATGTATCACTTGGTCAAACGGGGTCCGATCACGGAGTCAGTGCGAAACCAGGTATAAGGCACCTGCGATCTTGAAGGCTCTGAAGTACCACGTTAGATGCCGAAAGATTTCAAAAGGCGGAGGGGCGGCCTCAATAGTGTGTTCTAATACTCACCGTAGGCGGGTTATTAAAACAGCTAAGGGGACGGCGGCCATCTTTAGTCTTATTCCAATCCTCCCAAAACCGGCAAAATCAACAGCTTCGAAAAGACGGCATCGCCGACAAAAACGATGCAGGCTATAGCCTGCATCGTTTGGGCAGCAAAGTATACTTTGCTGCCCAAACACGGTGGAGGCTCAGCGAATCGCTAGGATAGGTCGGGTCTTGCCGGGTGGAATGCTCGTCTGCACACAAGAAGACACTTATCCAGGCGCTCAATGTAAATAAATAATTTTTTTTAAAATTTAACACAAAAGAAGCTAAAAAATTAACAAAACGCGTTTGTTTATTTTAGCTTTCTCTTTACAACGCGAGGTGGCGTGTCGTCGCGTAGCCACCACCTAGACGCGCGTTTCATTTCTGGGACGACAACTGACCTTGTATGTGGAAATCGTGTACATATGTATCGATTAGGCGAATATAAACTGTCATGTGAGGTGAACTGACCTTGGGTGTGGAACATGTTAACCTATTAACTGTATGTGAAATGACCTGTGAAGTTTAGTTAACGTGTACTTTCACACCGTATGTTGTACAGACTCGCACTTTGTGTCTTCATTGTTGATCTTCCCTACTAAGAGAAAAAGAGTAGCTGGTGCCATTATAGTGACACCGGCTACTCCTACTTCATCATTTCAATAAAAAAAAACATAAATGGGTTCGATGTTGACTGTTTACGATGCTGTCTGGAATTGGAACACAGTCGAATCAGTTGAGAGGTAAAATAGGATGCATGTTTTCGCCTCTACGTCGTCTGAAAGTGGAAGCGTAAGTATAACCCTGTGAGGGTTTTTTTTTTCTTTAATCTATTGTTAAGTTACGACTCGCTGCGGCCGCATGGGGTGTCTCATTAAAAACGTGACCGAGACTACTGATGTCTGTGTAGGTCATGAATACTCTCAATAATAATAAAAAAATGTATACGCGGCGAAAACAGTCATGTGTGTATACATGGCAGCCAGCTGTTCCTGAACCACGTGTTTTATATATAGTCCTGCGCTATGGGATGGTGGTATACAAAAGCGACCGGAGCCTTCTATCGGCCACTAGTCTTATGTAACAGTCAAAATCAAGAGAGAGAGAGAGAGAGAGATAAAGATACAAGGAAAGGCAGGGAGGTTAACCAGACGCACATCCGGTTTGCTACCCTGCACTGGATAAGGGATAAATGGGAGAAAAGAGGTTGCACAAAGATGAGAAGGTACACACAATCACGAGCACACTCGGTGAGCACACACAGTTCACAGGCGGTCGCTCAGGTTTGTTGACTTAAGGTAAAGAAGCAGTGCTTTAGTTGCTTTCTGCGCAATTGAGGCAGATGCCCAAGGTCCTAGTATCTTCTGCACACAAAATGGTCCGGGGTCAAGTCGATTCAAAACCATCCGTAGCTGGCATCGCTGTGTGTCGTAGCAAGCGCAGCTGCAGAGGACGTGTTCGATGGTTTCTTCATCTCCGCAGTAGTCGCATGTAAGAGTGTCTGCCATACCAATGCGAAAGGAGTACACCTTTGTGAATGCAACACCCAACCAAAGGCGGCATAACAGTGTCGCATCAGAGCGGGAAAGTTGTGATGGTAGCTTTAGCTTTAGCGAAGGATCCAGTTCATAAAATTGACTGACACCTTTGGAAGCTGGTAGACGACCAGAACGTGCGTGTGAGATCTCGAGCCAGCAGGTAAAGTTGTCTTGCTGCATCATTCCTTGATAGAGGAATCGGGACTACACGGGTTTCTTCATGGGCTCAGCGGGCTGCATCATCGGCTAGTTCATTTCCGGTAATACCGATATGTCCGGGCAGCCATTGATATATAATATCATGCCCTCGTGCTAGAGCTTCATGATGGCAATGTCTTATTTCTTGTACCAGTTGGTCATGGCTCCTCCTACGCATGGCAGACTGCAAACTCTGAAGCGCTGCCTTCGAATCACAGAATATGACCCATTTTCCTGGACGTTCTTGAACGAGATATTGTAAAGCAGCCCTTATAGCAGCAAGCTCTGATGCCGTAAATGTAGTCATATGTGACAACTTAAATTTGATTGTCATTTCTGCAGCCGGAATTACAGCGGCACTTGATGAGCTGCTGGATGAGACGGACCCATCAGTGTATATCTGCGTTCGGTCTAAGTACAACTCATGTAATAATAGCAGTGTTGCTTGCTTCAATGCTACTCTGGAGTGACTGCTTTTCTTTTTGATTCCCGGAATTTCTAGACGTACTTGCGGCTGGTCGAGGCACCACAAAGGGCATGCCGTTCTCGCAGCTGGCGTATATCCTGATGGAATGCTGTTTAGGTGATTGGCTATGACGTCTGAAAACGTAGCACGTGGTCTTTCGGAAGGTAGAAGGGCCAAGTGGTGGTCGGGGACACGGCTAGCATGTCGAATGTGCGCTCTGAGGCAATCCACAGCTATATATGTCCTGACCGGATGGTCTTTGGCAAGCATGATTGTGGCATAAGTAGAAGCGCATCGGGGCAGTCCTAGGCAGATACGCAGTGCCTGACCCTGCAAACTCTCCAATGAATGAGTATTCGATTTGCAAGTGTTAGTCAGTACCGGCAAGCTGTAGCGCAATAGACCCAGAAATAGGGCCCTGTACAGCTGTAGCATGGAGGCCACAGAAGTTCCCCATGCTTTACCGCACAAGAATTTCATGATATGCACAATAGATAGCAGTCTCTTCTTCAAGTACGCACAATGTGGGCTCCACGAAAGACTTCTGTCAATTATTGTGCCCAGGAAAAGATGCGTCCGTGCATATTTGACACTCTGCCCATTGATGTAAACAGGGTATGGCGTCATTGGTTTGCGTGTAAACGCCATCAACGCGCACTTCACAGTTGATATATTTAGGCCTTGTTTCTGAAGGTAGGCTGTTGTGAGTGTTGCTGCCCGCTGTATTCGTGCACGCACCTGAGGGCGAGTAACTGCAGCACTCCAGAGGCAAATATCATCGGCGTATATGGATAGGCACACCGACTTTGGCAGAACCTTCACCAGACCAATGAGGGCCACATTGAACAATGTGGGGCTTAAAACACCTCCCTGAGGTACTCCGCAGTAGGTGTAATGTTCAGCAGTTGTACCCTCATATGTTTGTACAAAGAAACCTCTGCCAGTTATATAATCTTTTATCCATTGAAACATTCGTCCACCAACGCCCATCGCTGCGAGAGAAGTGAGGATGGCATCGTGAGCTACATTATCATATGCACCCTTCACGTCAAGAAAGAGTGCCACTGATATGCGCTTGCGACTTTTTTCTTGTTGAACAAATGTCGACAAATCAAGGACACAGTCAATGGAGGAGCGGCCCCGACGAAAGCCTGCCATGCAAGAAGGGTATTTGGTGTATCGTTCCAAGTACCACTCGAGACGAAATAGAACCATCCTTTCCATCACTTTTCCGAGGCAGCTTGCGAGGGCAATAGGGCGATACGCTGTCAAGTCCAATGGTGATTTTCCCGATTTCAAAAGTGGTATTAATCGACTAATTTTCCATTCTCGGGGAACACTGCCGCTGAGCCAGGAGTTGTTGAAGCATGTTAAAAGTTTTTTTCTAGCTTTTTGTCCAAGGTGTCCCAACGCACTATAAGTAATACCATCAGGACCTGGCGATGACATGCGCTTAGAAGCGACTAACGCACCTTCCAGTTCTTGCATGGTGAACGGAATGTCCATTTCTGGTAATCGCGTCTCAGGAACGATCACGGCGTCGATGCTCTCGTTCACAATATTCCCGGCAACTCTCGTGCAAAATTCTTCAGCCACCTCGAGTTCTGTTTTTCCCTGATGGAGTGCCAAAGCTTTAAAAGGGTGCCGTTGTTGTGGAGAGGAGCGAAGACCACGAACTGTTCTCCAGATATATGACAGCGGTTTATGAGGGTCTAGAGATTCGCAGAATGCTTTCCAGCGTTCGCTCTCCAGTTTGTAAATGCGTCGTTGAATCTTTTTCTGGAGCCGCCTTGCTTCCCTCAGATCGTAAATTGATCTTGTGCGTCTGTATCGTCGTTCTGCACGCCTTCGTATAGCTCGTAATTTTTCCAGTTCGATGTCAAACTGTGTCTCTTTAGACGAAAACGGTAATTTACATTTGGAAGCTTGCATAGCTTCCACTATGGTATTTTCCAGGCTGCAGGCGAGGCCGTCTTGGCAAGCGTTCTCAACACGCGAAGCAAACATCGACCAGTCAGTGCCAATTGCAACACCGGAAGAGAAATTTTTTACGATACCATCGATCGTCACGTAGGTGGGTATGTGATCACTCCCATGAGTCTCAATATCGCAAAACCACTTAACTTTGTGAGAGAAGCACCGTGACACCAATGTCAGGTCAAGGCAACTTCCATACGTGAGACCCCGCAGATATGTGGGGGTACCATCGTTCATGATGGAAAGGTCGTAATCGGAAGCGAATGTAACAATGTTCCGGCCCCTGGCATTCATCCTAGTGCTCCCCCAAAGCATGTGATGGGCGTTGAAGTCACCGGTTATGATCCAAGGCCCATCGGTTCTCATTAGGATGTCTTTTAATCTGTCGCAGTCAAATCGCGATGACGGAGATATATATCCACCAATAAGCGTGAACGAAACTGCATTCTTCTTCAGACGAAGACACACGTACTGATTGTCGTCATTTGAACTTATTGGGTGCGAAAGATAAGTCAAGTCTGTGCGAATGTAAACAATTACTTTGCTACGTTCTTCGCAAGCGGCTGAACAAAAAGCTTCATAACCGGACAATCTATAGGGCGTTGACACGTTTGGTTCACATATGACAAGTATAGGGAATTGATTGGCCCGAACAAATTGGCGCAAGTCCGAGATACGGGACTTCATGCCTCTGGCATTCCACTGAAAAATCGACGCACTTTTAACTTCAGTGCGGAAGTGGAGATTTTGTTGAGCCATTGTGCTTATACGAAGTTAGCAAGAACTGGATTCAGTGCATCCAGTATTTGCAGTGCACTCTTAGCAGACGGAGATTGTATGCTGCTCAGTAGCGCGCGAATCGTGGCAATTAATGATTGCACGATTGCAGCCACTTGCCTGTCTTGGTTGGAAAGATCTCGAACCGGGACGATTGCAGTCACTTGCCTGTCTTGGTTGGAAAGATCTCGAACAGGGAGCGTGGACTGGCCGTCATGAAGCTCCTTCGGCTCGCTTGATGCTGCTTCCTTTGGAAGTGCAGGCCACTCTGTCGCAGTCAGGGTATGCTCACTGGCTTTGTCCTTTACAGCCTTTCCCGCGGCATGTGGTCTGGGAGGCAAAGGAGGTGGTACTGATGAGGGATCACGCAATCGTGTCGAGGAGGTAGCGGGCGTCCTCGAAGAACGACGTCGATGTGAACGACGCCTTCTGACTTTAGCTGCGGCTTCTCGGTGAGATGAGTGATCGCGCACCATCTCCTTCAAGATGGCAATTTCCTTCTGAATCCGCGGGCAGTCCTTCGATGTGGCTTCATGGGATCCATTGCAATTAGAGCATTTCTTGACAGTTGCGACGCACTTATCCGCTTCATGGTGCTCGGCGCAGCGGTGGCATACCACCGAATTCTCGCAGACGCTGCTCACATGTCCAAGTTTCATGCATTTACGGCACTGGAGAGGCTTTGGAATGAAAGGCCGCACAGCATGTCTGAAGTACCCCACCTTCACATGAGAGGGGAGTGATGTGCTCTTAAACGCAATCTTCACACAGCGAGACTTGCCTAGCCGGGTGACATCAACAATTGGAGTATCAGTTGTTGACTTGACAAGAAGCTGTAAGTCCTTATTGGAAATAGCGACATCAATGTCGTAGATCACGCCGGTTACTACATCACATCCCAAGGGAACATGAGAGTGCACCTGGTTGCCGTCCAAGTCAGTTACACTGCGCAGAACGCCCAACGCACTTGCGTGCAAAACGTCCACAGCCAGTATATTCTTTCTGGCGTTCACTCTTATGTCCGTGATCTCATTTGGCACGAGCGTTTCCAGAGACCTCGACACAGACTGTCTGTTAAGGCGTTTCATGCTGACGGTAGGAAGTGCAGGCAGAAACAGGATGGTAAAAGCGTTCGATTTTGGCGCTTCACTTACAGTTTGAATAGTTGAGGATGAGGATGTCCTCATGTTCCTTCTCTTCGCCTTGCGGCTCAGCACAGGTTGGAAACCGTCATCTGAGAAGTCCTCACTGCTGAGATAGTAAGCATGAGTATCTTCACTGTCGCTGTCGCTGGCTTGTCCCATCCGCTTCCTGGAGGCGGTCGCCGCTGACGCCGCTGGTGCCGGCAGGCGCCCGGGGTGGTCTACTTCCATCCCCTCCAAGGGAGCAGCGGAAACTGATCAACAGACTTAAATTACAACTGAAATACGCCGGAGTTAGCAGAAGCAGCTCCTATTCAAAACACACTTCTTCGTCTTCCTCCATTGTCGTCAAAATCAAGATTTCGATTAATGTAAACGGCGTTCTTAAAATCATTCCAGTTGTTAACCGCTATATATGTTCGCTTTATTAAACGGATGCCTCAAAGCTGCATAATACGGAAGAAATAAGTCAGATTTCCAAATTCACTAATATTAAAATAATAATCAGGGTTTCACGTCCCGAAACCACGACATCATTATTAGAGGCGCTGTATAGAAGATGGCTCCGGAAAATTTGACCGCCTGGTGTTCTTTAACGAGCAGCGACAACGTCCACCGACGGGCCTCTATTTCACCTCCACCGAAGTGTGACCGGTCAGGCCCGGATCAAACCTGCGAACTTCGTGTCATGAATCGAACACCCCACTGGTCCACCGTGGCAGATAAATTCACAAATGGTAGCGAGCATAATCACGTAGACCAAAATTAATGAATGCATTCGCAGACATAGCAGAGGCATATTTTATTATAATGAGCTTTTGAGACTGCAAGGAGAGTGTTGAATCATTCATAGATGCAGAAAGCAGAGTAAATTTTCGATTATTTTTTTTACATTAGCTTCTTAACCTGCACTAACAGCCAGTTGCCTCTTGCAATAGTCATCAATAGTCAATGTAGTGTACAGTGAAGCGTCATGTGTATACAGACTCAATTACTGCCGCGACCAAAGACATAGTCATAGTCATGTAACATAGTCATGTAACCAAAGACATAGTCATATAGAGTATCACTCGTTTGCTTTATGTTGTATATAATACATAGCAGGGCCCGTGTTGGAATAATTATTTTATTATATACTACATCCTATGTACTACGCCATATACATCGTCCTATATACTACGTCCTACGTCATCAGATACTCGGCAAATTCGCAGGATGCATCCTTAAAATGACCAACTGAAGATTGATTATGTTACTTCATTAAAGCAGGCGGGAAATTCTAAACGCAACCGTAACACCAAAGATGAATATATACGGACATGAATATTAAGAAATGACACTTACCTACACGTACACAGAAGTCATCCACTTCGAAGACACTGCAGCTGGAGCTTCTATTTCACCATATATAGTCATGTGGACATTCACCTGCTACAAGAGAATGAGAGCCTCACTTAAATAGAGCACACCCACATAAAGTGAATAGTTACTTGTTAAAAACTAATATTCATACCGTTAAGACATTTATTGGTAGAGAATGCAGGAGAGCGGACTGCGGTCAGCAGCGCTCGGCCAAGCACATACAACGAGCTCATGTCGATGACGATTCCACTGAGGCGCACAGCAATGTCTCTGAGCAATGCCCTTCCCTATATAATACATATATTTCTACACCAGATAGCGTGCGAGTAACCAATGAATTTAGAGTTTGGGTTCCTGTAAACCATGCAAACTATATACAGGGTGTCCCACGTAACTTTCGCCAGAGTTTAAAAATATGCCGGTACACGCAATTACGATACGACCACATACATGTTGCTCACCGTTGCCTGAAGTTAGTCAGACTACTTTTTTGTGTTCTCACGTATTGCTTAGTTAGATCTGTTTAATCAACTAACTTTTGAAGGAACGAATATGGATAATAAATTAAATAATAAAGTAGTAGATCGGTTTGGAAAACGTCCAAATAGATAATTTTGAACTATGTATCTGTTAAGTATTAGTGTTTTTCTGCTAACTACAAATGCCCGCAAAATACAAAAAGTACCACGCGACAAACCCACTCACGCGTCAGTGTGCATGATGATTCTAGTGCTCTGTAACGTCCCGCGTACGAACGACACGCTTCCCTCGCACCGATTTATGACAGCGATAAGCAGTCACAGCGGTTATCGTTTTTGTGGCCGATAGCAAAACGTATTCATCGTAAAGCCACCACCATCGTTGCGGCCCTGCCGAGACAGCACAATGAAGCAAATGCTATGGGCGTTCGTATACGCAGAACGTTAGGGAGCACTAGAATCATCATGTGCACTGACGCGCGAGCAGGTTTGTCACGTGGTATTTTTTTGTAGTTCGCGGGCATTTGTAATTAGCAGAAAACACTAATACCTATCAGATATAAAGTTCAAAATTATTTATTTGGACGTTTTGCAAACCGATCTACAACTTTCTCTGAAATTTTTTATCCACCTTCGTTCCTTCAAAAGTTAGTTGAACAGATTTAGTTAAACAATATTTGAGAACACGAAAAATAGCCTGACTAACTCCACGCAACGCTTAGCAACATGCATTTGGTAGCGCCGTAATTACGTGTTCCAGCATACGTTTAAACCCAGGCTAAAGTTACGTGGAACACACCCTTTATACGAATACGCCGCAACTGGGAAGTTTTCTGTTCGGGGTCTTCCGTCAAACAGTCCACTCCTATTGTACAATGCATTACGCATGCAAGTACCAAGTGATGCCAAAGCAAATGTTATTTCCATATTTCATCTTATGCTTGCTCTTGCCTCTATACACCCTTGTATGCACGCACACAAACAGCATGTACTCGTAAAATGAGATGCTCCCGTTTTACATGTACTGGTATCTACTCTACTCGTATATACTATTACATTATCCACGCATGCGCCATACGGTAAGGTGCGAGCCGAATGAGGAGCCTTTCTCCCTCTTCCATCGCGTATGCGACAGCGGGCTGTTTCCCATTCCCGGCAGGGAGTATACATAAGCACATGCCCACATACGAGGCGTTGCTGAATGTTGTCACAGCCAGCCGGCTATATAGGATTGGCCAGCTTTTGTCGGTGCCCGCGTGCTCGCAAGTTAGCCAAGTCTCACAGAGTATCTATATCGAGCATGCTCGCCTCTATATTCATCCCGCCGCGAAACAAACAAATCACTTTTCGTTTGTTTCGGTGTTGTTGAACGCCTAACGCACCACGGCTCGCGCCTGTGGCGGGAAGGTTATTTAAAATTAAAATTACCACGCGTGAAGAAAAGATCCCCATATATATGCAGGAATATATGAGGGGCATGCCACGTTCTCACCCAGTACGGGCTGTCGTATATAAACGCACGGCGTGGTTTTACGCGGCGAGGACAAATGCCTGCGCATGGCCGACTCGAGAATGAATGTGCCCCGTGCACTCTCGCCTTACAAATATGTATCACTCGGCCGCGGCTATGGCGAGAGCGCAACCGTCTCTCGCAGTTATTTTGGGTCCACTCGGCGCCAAGCGCGCGGTATATATTCATAAGGTTCCCGGCTTGTTGTTTGAGCAGCTTCAAAAATGTATAACATGTTCGCTTCGAGATGCATTTTGATTTCGCCCCGGCTGAAAATCCTCACGATACACCGGCAGCGTATTACGCCCACTGTATGTATAGCGGTGGCGGACATCCCATGCAACGGAGTCTATAGTTCTCGTCAGAGAGCGACCACACGGCGGTTTACTTTCAGAAAGCATAAGCAATGAGCACAAAATACGAGTGAGAGAGGAATTTGAGGCTCGCTCTCGATCCATGTAAAACAGTTTGCCGACATGCTCGTGTCATTTCGCGCGGAACCTTTGTGTTATTAAGCCGAGAGCATTACATGCCTCATCAGGCGCAACAACTGCCCGTCGGTGGCATCGACGTCAATATGAGTGATGAAGAAAAAAAAATCACCCCGTGATGATGTCACCATATGACGTCAGCATCAAGGCACAGACTGCCAAGAGTTGTGACGGTTGAGTGTGGGCCGATCACACAGTCACTACGTACGTCCTATCTTTGAGGCAATGCAGAAGCTCGTTAAGCGGGGGAGCATCAGTATACGGATCAGTATCAGAAGGTGGACTCCCAGCCTTCGAATCGTCTTCGGAGAATGCATAAGGAACCCTACGATCTATGTATACATATCTGTTTTTCAATAAGTATTATCCGGTTGAACATCTCCTCGGCGTATTGTGTCACTATAACGTCCAACGCAGACACATGAGATTAAACATCTCTGTGAAGAGGCGTTGCAGCTACAGCCAACGTTACGGCAAATGGTGTTGCCTTCTTCCTGCCTTGAAGAAGACATTATGTTGTATGCAAGCCAAGTGACGTACGCACAGTTAATTAAACTTAAGTATGCCGACGTTGGTGAGACATCGGCCGAAATCGGCACACCTGCATATTCCTTGTTTACGTCACCCGGAGCGCAGTATATAGACCATAGTTTGCAAAAAAAGTGAAAAAAAAAACACTTAGACGAACGTTCCTCAATATGACGTGTATTTTCAATCCGTCGTTTCAAATCGCCAAGTTTCCACACAACTCACTGTACACGCAATTTAGCAAGCTGTCTTCCCACGAGTGCATACGAAGCTTTTATATATACTAGTACGCACATCTCTAAATAAGAAATCTGGAAATATATTCGTGAAAATTTCGCAAGCATGCAGGAACGTTTTGTTTGAGTGACTTTGACCCATTCTTGCGGCTGGACAGTTAATTAATGAAGACATTCAGGCACATACAAGTACTGAAGAACGAAGAGCTCTAATTACCGAGCTCTGTGCCAATATGAGTGATAACAGCGATTATTCTATACCTTAGAAAGTCGAAAACCACCTCTTTTGAAAAAAAAAAAACAAACAAACTCGGTTCTGCCATTTCGGCACAGAAAATGAGATGCCACGAACACTGTCAAATAATGGTCATTGCTGTGAAGATCGTTGGCAGTCACATACAGACAAGTGATGTTATATATTGTCCCACTGTTATATTGTGCTGCATGAAATGGAATGACTGTCGATGCGCAGTTGAATATATCGTGCATAACTTAAATCTGGAATACGAACGTATACAGGAGGTTCTCCATTTTTTTCTTGCCTTTATATATACCTTTACTTGAAGATTAACTGTTAGTGAATGAAGAAATGTTCGCATAAACCTCTACATTATACGATTAAGGTCATCATAACGAAGCAGGCCTTTGCTTTTTTTCATTGCTTTCCCTTTTTTTTTTTCTTCCCCGGAATTTTCTCGGACTCTCATCAGTCGGGGAAAGCGTATAAACTTTTTTTTCGCGCCGATACCCGCGGTGTTCGGGTGTCATCAAAGCCGCGTTCCACGCGAAATACACCACGCACGCTCTCGACTTAACGCTCCAGACCACGTACGAGCGTTTAACGCGCGGCCAAAGAGCAAAGACGCATGCGTCCGCGCTGAGCGCTTGGCCGCTCAGGCGCCGCCATCGAATGAATAAAGAGAAGACGCTCCTACGAAGAGGAAGCCGGCCCCAGAGAGGCCGGTGTCTCCACGCAGACACATGCGGCGATGCCATATATACATGAGGACGGCGGCTGCTGCAGCACTCGTGGGACACGCAGCGTCGCCCAGCGCATACGCGCAAGACAAGTGGGACGATCGAACGTGCGGCCGTATAAATATATATAAAAGGGGAGCTGCAAAGCCCCCAAATGGGATAGACAGGCGTGAATGAGGCATCGATTGCCGTATAGCTATTCGTTCGCTCCACGACCCGCGCTGGACCGCACAGAGCACCTTGGGCTGCTTTATATATGTATCTGTTGGAAAATCAAACTGAATGATCGCGCATGCGCGCTGGTTGGCGCATGATAGTGTGTTGTTGCCGTGTTGTTGCCCGGGCGCGAAGGAGGACGGTCCTGCTGGCGTCACGGAAGTACGCATGGGGGATTAACAACGCGCGACTCAGCCTTTGAAATTCGTATACGTCGCCCAAGAAAGTTCGCGTATCTGCGTGTTTTTTTTCTAAGGATGTACACACGCAGGTTTCGAGATAGGAAACTGTATACGTACTGACGTTTAATATGCATGAGCGGGAGCGGCTATTGCTGGCGCGCTTTGCATACGTGTATAAGATATATGAACTGTGCCGGTGACACTGGTGAGGCGCTTCGTATTTGTCGGACCATCGACAAAAATCTTTGCATATGTGCGCATGGCCACAAACCGGACGTGCTCCAGGTTAACGCGTCTCCCTTTTATTGCTTCTCTTTCTCGGCAGAAACTGCGTGAAACGGTAACGTGGTGCTTCGTACATACATACATCTGAAGTTCTTAAAATGGCAGCATTCTTGTTTTTACAACTATCCGGCGCTGCTCTAAACAAACGTGTGCAGTACCTATGGCGAGTTAACAAAAAAGGAAAATAATTTACTGGATAGTTCATCGATGGATACGTGACTGATACGGAACATCTTGGAACGAACTCGTATGTACACCGGTTCAAAAAAGTATACGGACCATTGCCGTCCGTATATTCTTATACCGTATGTATAATCATCATTATACCGTATGCGAATCATCAGCTATCGAGAGCATTTCTCGGACAAAATCCATCAGAGTAACGCTCTCTCTTTCTCTCAACAGGAGATGGCCCGACGACGTACACTGTAAACAGAAATAAGCCGAAATGGGAGTAAATGACCTTGTCCTCTAGCGCACACCCAGATGGGAGTTTTAAAAAACCCGTCTCTGGGAGTAAAAAATTTACTCCCCGTCAGAAGGGGGTTTTCGCATGGTGTCAGGGGGGTTTTTATTTACATCCATAGGGGAACTTTTTCAGGTCAGTATGGGAGTAAATTTTTTGCATCGACCGAGAAAAAAAATTACGTCAGCAGCCGTACCATGCGCAAGCGTAACTTTAATTACATTACATTTAATACGCACAACAATGATTACAGTACACAAACATTATCACAACGTTCACGTAATATCACAACACTCGCACTCACCACAGCTTGCCACACGCAGTACACACCTACCATATAGTCACCGAGTATATATAGGCACCACATTCTGACCTCCTGTAGCCCAGGTTAAAGCCTTTTTGTTTCTAATAATTAAGCAATAAATACGCACGGCGTAAGTATGAACTTGCGGTGGTCTGATGTAAGCACTTCAACACACATGCCTTTTATCTTAATCCTGCCTAATATTTAATATTTTTTTTACTATAACGAAAAAGTTTTATCAGTTGACGCTCGGTCGTACAGGCTGAATTCGCATCAGCAGTGCTGTTTGTGGACCCGTAAAATGCACTGAATCATACACAAAGTGCGCGCGGCCTTGAATGAACACATTAACGAGGCACATTCAGCAGCTCCAGCGATGAACCGAGGTAGACCGCCGCTACCGCGTTCGACGACTAGGCCTCACTCACGAGTACGACACGGTGATTCGATGAATGACAGCTGGCGATCACAAAATGCTTGCTGATGTGCAGTTTACGTTTCGTTTTTCCCATGCACAGAAATAGGTGTCCGCTATCCACGCAGTTTAAGCTACGGAGCGATAGACTTAAACGAATGAGACGGTTCGCAGTCGCTGTTCCAGTTGCTCGCATGCATTGCATGTATAGCTCGCAGAGCTCGCCACGGCGGCCGGTGCGCAGTGCGAGCTCGATACGATGCCGGCTTGATACCGACGCCATAGCGAGGCCGTCCTACCGCTTAGATGTTGCAGCCGGTGAAATACCGGTGACACTCCGAGAAGCCACTATCGGAAGAGACGGGGCGAGCGCGTCGCCGGCGCAACTCTCAGACCGGTTGCCGGCCAGCCTGCCGTAGTCGAGCGAAGCCTACTTCGAAGCGCTTCGAAGTTTTACGGTGCAATCGCTGACGATCGTACTCCGCCTCGTTCGGCGCTCGCCTTGTAGTTAGTCATTGACAGCTGCGGTGGCAAGGCGCAGAAGACTGTGATACATCCCAGCAGCCTTCATTTTTTGTGAAACACATTCTTTGCATCGCCGGTGGTCGGTGCTAGCTCGTAGCGCTTGCCGCGGTGGCTAGCGCACAGTGCGAGTTCGATACGATGCCGGCTTGATACCGACGGCATAGCGAGGCCTTCTTACCACTTAGATGTTACAGCCGGTGAAATACCGGTGACACTCCGAGAAGCCACTATCGGCTGAGACGGGGCGAGCGCGTCGCCGGCGCAACTCTCAGACCGGTTGCCGGCCAGCCTGCCGTAGTCGAGCGAAGCCTACTTCAGACCACTTCGAAGTTTCTGATGGTGAAACTCCAGGAGCAGCCGCTGACGATCGTAACAGCTTACTTTTGCTACCATTAATTTATTCTTCGAAGTTTTTTGTTACTCGGCCCTTTGAAGCGTGGCATTCAGGACGTTTCGTTGAGGAATCGGACCGATGTGCAGCGTGGTTTAAGGTGCGAAATATATTGAAATGTTCCCAGTAAATACCAACCGGTCGTTGCTATTCTTCGCTGCACTTATAATTTCGTTGCCTGTTGACAGATGCTTACACGGTTGGCCACACAAATCACATGTGTTTCACACCGACGTGCAACCATATGCCCGTACAGACACACACACACACACACACACACACACACACACACACACACACACACACACACACACACACACACACACGCACACGCACACGCACACGCACACACACACACACACACACACGTCACGCCCAAAGAGGGTTTTTAAAGCTCCTATAGGGAGTTTGTAACCACGTGACCTGAAACTCCCTGGGGAGTTTAACAAGGTCATGTCGTTCATAAACTCTGTGATTAAGGAGGGGGCGTTTTACGATGACATGTGCCGAGTTCACTCCCTACCAGGGAGTAAATAATTGGGGCAGGGGAGTTTTGTGGGCTCATGTGCTGGAGAAACTCCCATTTCGGCTAATTTTTGTTTACAGTGTAGACAACGATTTCGGCTAGCGCTTCCGTATATAGTCCGTATAGTCCTATTCCATGTTTGTAAACAGAAGCCGGCACCGTCGACATGCTCAGGCGCTAATTGTAGCAACGCTGCGGCGCGTTAGCTCCGACCGGCCCAATCTCGCCGCCACCCTCATATATAATCACTTTATACCACTAGCGCAGCAGCTTCAAAGCTTCTCCTGAGCATAGTGCGTCGGGGGGCCTCCTCATCGGGACGTCGCTATACAAGCGCCTATGTATGCCGACAGCACATATACCCTGTTCACAAACACGGAATAAGTCAGTAACTTTGCTCACGGGTGCACCTCTGCGAATAAGACATTCATTATTAGTGAGTACTTAGATATTCATTGGAACTGTTCCTTCTGGTGACGGACAATTAGTGTGTTATTAAAGAGCGTGTGTCCATTCGTCATCTAGCTTTACCGTGTAGCCGCAAAGCTATTGAACAACTTCTGAATGAGCTTGTTCAACGCGGAGCTGTGTAATGTACACACGATTCGCACATTCTCAAAACAAGTGCATTCGTTCCACGCACGCAGGTTCATCGCAAGGAGGCGGCAGGTCTTACAGCGCCATCTAGGGTCAATTGGAGAGAGGACGCGGCCGACGCCGGCCGAAGATGGAACCGTCATCAAGAGGCCATGCACCCTGTCATCCCTGTTCCTTAATTATCTCTTTTTGTTTCTTGCTTCTTTTGGTTTCTTTCCGCACGCAAGCTGTGCTACAACTAGTAGAACACCGTCAGCCATGCCTTAAAAGTGTATTCATATAAGGCGAAAAGAAGAAGAAGCGAGCATTGGCGGAATCGCAGTAGCACGGGCCAATCGAAGCATGATTCCGCGTTGCCCGCTTCAGCCTCCTCCTCCTTCGAGGATGGGCGGCGCGTGTCTTTTCATTTCTGTGGTCCAGCAGACATGGCATCATCCTTCCTCGTCATTGCATGTCCCGCGGATGTCTTCTTTTTCTCCTTGGCATCGCGTGCGACCGAGTCGCTTGACAGGCGCCCCATGCTTCTTTGTTCTACCGCGGGCAGGTGTCCGTCTCGCCACGGCGCAGAGCGCCTTCTTCTTCATCGCACGACAGCGCTCCGCTGCTGGTATAATTGTGGCGCCCGTTTCTGTTTCGGGAGACTATCATTAGTCTGGCCAGTCTCGGCGGGCCGCTGCTGCTGTCCCCGCGGCGTGAGCTCCCGCCCATCCTGCAGGATCGTCCTTCGTCGGCGAGCGAGCGAAGAACTCAGCCGCCGGCCTTTCTTGCTCAGCGCTGGCGCGCTTCGCTCCAGAACAACGAGCCACGCTGTGGCCAAGCCGACCGTCTGTGTTGTTCGTGGGCAATTACGGCCCATTAGCGACGTCGGGATCACCACTGCCGTGCCGGGCTGCCTCCCTCGTCTCTAATTTCTCGCTGAGGTTACACGCAGTCTGGACATGCGCTTGTGCGTGCGTCGGTGCCGTTCGGGCTGCAGGCTCGAGGGGTCCCACCAGAGGTGGACGCGGTTCCTCCCCGCTTCGACACGGACGGACGTGGCATTTTGACGGCGGCGCACGGCTGCACGGGGTCGAGCGAGACTCGATTGCCATCGCGCTCTTCTTTGGTCGCGGAAAGGGTTCATGAATATGCGCACGCTCCGTCGTCCACGTTTTTTTGATGCGGGACACGACGACGTGTAGGCACGCATGCTCACTCGCGGATGGAACGCTGTGGCGGTCGTGGTACTGCTCTGGAATTGACTCGAGGCGGAGTTCCTCGGCCTCTCCTTCACCGAAGGTCGTGGCGAGAAGGGCTGATATCGCACGGAGCACAAGGAGGCGAGGTCGTGCTAGGAGGTCTGCGTGGCCGCGCCTGAAGGCGCCACATTGTTCTTTTCGATCTTATTCAATCGGTTATCGATGGTCTGACAAGGAAGGCCCGGACTGAGGAAAGACGAAGGCCTTGGGAGGGGGGAGGCAATTATTTTTCTCGAAGCAAATTTCCTCCCACACCCAGGCAGGTATCGAATCACCCCCGGTACATCGAACGGGCGCTCACGTATGCCTCTGTGTCTGCACTGAACGAACGCTACACAGATAAGCCACACGATGATGACTGATCTCGCGCCTTTTCCTCGAGTTGTTTGTTCGATGTTTCCCTTGTGAGGCACCAATGGCTAGCGCTGCACACTAAGCGCGCGTTGATTATTGGGCTGACCTCAATGTGGTGAATGTATACGCTCTCCTCACATGTGTCATTGGACACGGCTGAGCGCTGATGACCCGGAATGTCTGTCGTTATCTTCCAAAGAAGAACGGCAACCTATCGTCGAATGTTGTCTTGCGAATTGATAAACGCTGGCTGTATTTGGAGTCATGACTCAATGCAACTGCCACGCAAAGAAATGCTAAGTTACAATTTGATGATATATATATATATATATATATATATATATATATATATATATATATATATATATATATATATATGAGATCTAACAGACACTAATGCCAAGGAATGTACAGGGGAAGTTATTAGAACCAATGGAATGTAAATAAGAAGAAAGAAAAGTGGATGAAAAACTAACCAGCCGTGAGCAGGAATCGAACCTACGACCTTCGTATAACGCGTTCGATGCTCTACGATGCTTATTCGAAGGTCGTAGGTTGGATTCTTGCTCACGGCTGGTTATTTTTTCATCCACTTTTCTTTCTTCTTATTTACATTCCATTGGTTCCAATAACTTCCCCTGTACATTCCTTGGCATTAGTGTCTGTTACATCTCATGATTATTGTGTTGAAACACGGAAAAACGAGCCTTTAGGTATACACTTCTTTCCCTTACATATATATATATATATATATATATATATATATCAGTGTAGATGGTCTGTCGGTTTAGATATAATTACACTGCATGCAGAAGACCGCTGTCGAGGAAGAACTGACCGATTATATTCAAACAATAGGATAATCACATCACATATTTATAATCCCTTACGAAACCCTTTCGGTGATTGTAAGGCTAAGGTTTGTCCGACTAACGGAGACGTAGACATTTTCGCAAACTGTGTGTACCGGCAAAATTCGTTTGCGCCAGGATAAAAAAGAAATTGCAGTGAAAACTCGCGTGATAAGGAATGGTTTATAAGACAATTATCCCAGCCAGCATATACGTATAACGCATTTCATTCGCGAACTTAAGCGAAGCAGCTGTAGCGTTTTGAAGCAAGTGTGTAGTTTAGACGCCTTCATTCATTCCAATGTAGTTTTCTCGCTCTGGCTCATCACGCGCCTTGTTCAGTCATAAACGAATGATTGATCCCACATGTCTACGTCTAATAATAATAACAATAGTTTATATCCACCAAGACACAGTTGATGTGGGGGTGAGAATAAAAGCGACAAACCGCTTTACTAAGCTCTCACCCCACATACATGAGGCAGTGGCGTTTGCGGCAGCAGAATACCACAGCTGACAAAAGTACACAACGTTAACAAAATTAGGAATTGTAAAGTTTTCAAACTCATTGCAGACGGTTGCGCTGAGAACAAAAACCGCGCACGCACGCACGCACGCACGCACGCGCACACACACACACACACACACACACACACACACACACACACACACACACACACACACACACACACACGCACACATTGCAATACAGAGATACAGAAATGTGTTCGCACACCAAAAGTGGAATGCCAGCACACTACCCAGTTTTCCATATAGATTCTGTACATATTTATCTAATGCTTAGTGGTATAGCGATCCACCACGGCAGTCTCTATAGTAGTTATGGCGCTCGAGTGCTGAACCATATATAGTCGCGGGATGTAATCCTGGCCGCAGCGGCCGCATTTTCAATGGAGGCCAAAACGCTCCTGGCCCTTGTATACTTGGATGCAGGTGCACGTTAAGGAACCCAAAGTGGTCGAAATTTTCGCAACAATTCACTACGGCGTCTCCCATTATGATATCGTGGCTTCGGGACGTGAAACCCCATAAAATATTTTACTTAATATTGATTGATATGTGGGGTTTAACGTCCCAAAACCACTATCATTATTGTGAGAGACGCCGTAGTGGAGGGCTCCGGAAATTTCGACCACCTGGGATGCTTTAACGTGCACCCAAATCTGAGCACGCAGGCCTACAGTATTTTCGCCTTCATCGGAAATGCAGCCGCCGCAGCCGGGATTCGATTGCGCGACCTGCGGGTCAGCAGCCGAGTACCTTAGTCACTAGACCACCGCGGCGGCGAATTTTCCTTAATGTTAGCGCATGCGGCCTCCGAACAAAGGCACACTTAACGCAACACAGCGCTAGCCTTCTGTAACCGGCACAACCATGTATTATTCAATACCATGAATTCCACTTTGCCACCTCCTGTATATTCTGAGGGCGCTGTTGCGGTTTCTGCGCGAAAGCGGACTGAGAGACAAACTGTGACTGTTGACGGTCATTGTTGCATACTCGCATAGTGCCCCAGTCACAACTTTTTTTTTTCCTATAATTTCACAAACTCTTCTTCTTCCATTTCATTCTTTCACATCCACTTTTTCACATTACCAAGCCAAAAGTAGCAAACCGGTGTCTTCCTCCGTTTAACCACTTTGTTTTTTTTTCCCCTTTGCCTTTCTCTCTCTCTCTCTCTCTCTCTCAATGTTTTCATTAGCGCGACTGCCTGCCAGCGCGAGTTTAAAGCAACGGAACGTACACTTCTCGAAAACAGGCAGACGCTTTTACCACACATGCAGATGTCCGGAACTTATCAGTGAGCGTCCGAACACACACATAGACACACACGTAGGTCGCGTGTATATATAATATACGGACCCGCGCTCCCATACACCGCCACGGAGTGCGCCCTCGGCGCCGGGCATAATGGTGCGGTGCGGGCGGCACGGCCGCGGGAGTCGCATAAATCAGTCGTCCGGCACGCTGCACCACAGGTATTCTGGTCGTACGGACAAGCGCAGGTGGGGGCAGAGAGCGAGCAGTGCGGCGTATAGCCCGTCGAATATCGTAAATGCCCCCTAATGAGCGCCGCGGCCTCGTCCTTTTGTCTCTGAGGACATTCGTCTCCGCGCCTCTCGTGCTGTTCTTCTTATACATTTGTTTCCCTCTTCGCTTTACTACGGAGTGTACGTACGGGAAAAAAAGACAGAGTTAGTTGAGTAAAGCGGCCCTGCAGAGTCAAACACTTAATTCTACAACAAAATTATGCGTAAAACGAAGAATTATTTGCGTCTATATATACAAAATCATGAGAACGTCACGTGCGTGAGTGTTGCTACAAAGTCACCAGCACAAGAAAGTGTTTTCAAGATTGTCACGAATTTTACTGTCATAGCAGAAATTAAACTACTGAAGTAGGGCCAAAGTTTCACGTTTTGATGACAGCCGCCACCTGGTCGTTGAAGGGCGTTAGAAGGTGAAAGTCGACGGGATGCTTTTTGACCAAGAATATACACTTTGTCACAATACGAAGCCGACGTGAGTAATATCTGAGCTGCACCTTTCCTTTGAGAAATGAGCAGTGCGAAGTTTTCGAGTGGCAAAAGCTTTTGATAATCGTTTCTCAGGGGTCAAGACGGTGCCTCCAAAAGGGGGAGAAGTGATTCTTAAATGAAAAGAAGAGAAAAGTGAGCCCCATAACTATCTCTCAGGGGTAGGACAACTCAACAGTAGCTCACGAGGGATGGGGGTAAGGGCGGGATAAAAGGATAGGATTAAAAGTTATAGATATAGAAAGAGCGAGACGCAGGGACAGCCAGATACGGAAGTAAGGAGAAGATTGGAATGATGGACGCGGTCGCAGGAGTGCGAGGACGGGGCACCACTCGGCGAGAGCTCTTGTCGGTGTCAGGAGATGGCGTAGGGCTAGCCAGTCGGTCAGAGCTGCGCTGTTGTCGGAGATCGCGGGGGCACAACCAGTCGGCACAAAATCCAGCGAGCGAGTGTGTATACCTCCAGAAGAAGCTCTGCACCTCCTATAGTATATACAGCATCTTCATATTTTTGTTGGTGACTCAATGTTTTTTGTTCTTTATTACTGGCTGATCCGAGGATTTAGTTGTATTGTATGTTTGTTTTTATTTAGTCTTGACTTATAGCTGTGACACACTGCCCCGGATAACTCTACAGTTACCTCAGCCATTCCACTATGTTCACTGTATGCGGAGGAAGCGACACCAGTTGCCGGATGTATATACGTCAAATATATATAAACGTCAAACTCTTTACATCCCCTTTTATAATGAATACTGAACATTAAGCGTCGGATAAATGACGCGTTCAATTTCCCATTGTAACCGGCCCCTACGACAATTTCCGCGCTTTCTATCCAATACGCTCCAAACAAAAAGTATAGGGAACAACATGTATGTACAGAGATTAGAAGAAAATAATGGGGTGCGATAATCCACGATTTCAATACATCAGGAATGCTTGTGTAAGAAGCTGTCGAAGCTGTTTGGCTGCATTCCTGTAGTGCACCATCTTCTAAACACACGCCAAAGAGACGGTGGAGCGCGACAGGAAGGCCCTGCAGCATCAAGCACGGCCTCTGTTGCACCCGCAGCGCTAAACTGAGATGACACTCACCCGCAAATTGAAGCTGCTTCAAAGGAATTTCCACAATGGCAGTCATATCATTCTGGCGTCACTGTTTCTCAAATTAAAGAAAAATATTATTCACGGCTCCTTTGACGTATTGTTGCTTCGTAATAATAAGCAATTGCGGCGGCGGCCTCAACACGAGCTGCATATATAGATCAATGTCGACGCTATTCTATAGGCGGCCGCCCTGGCTCAGTGGTTACAGTGATCGGCTGCTAAACCGAGAAACACGGGTTAGATCCCCACCGCTGTGATCGAATTTCGACGGATGCGAAACTCTATGTGTGTAACTTAGAAGTGTGGCAGCTTGGGCTAGTTGGTATAGCATAGCGCTCGTGTCTTTCGTGTCCTTCTTGTTTCTGTGTCGTCGTTTTGTTCTCGCGCTATAACTATCGTCTATGTGTGTATTGTGCAATGCCCGTGCACGTCCAAGAACTCTAGGTGGTCGGAGTGATCCGCAGCCTTCCAGTACGACATTCCGTTTCAGTATAAGTTAAACCCCGCAAACCAGTCAAACGGCCCGTTAGCCCTAGAACACGCAAGAGCACGCAGCGTCTCAAAATCCCAGCAGCAGAGGAGCCGGTCTTCGAGGGTCGGGCCATCGAAGACTGGTTCCTCGACTGCGGTCCGGGTCCGAAATGCAGATGCAGCAATTCGCGACACCATGAATGTAGCCCCGTAAAATATAACTTGCGATGCGGGAGCGGGTGGCCTCACAAGCTCAGATGCAGCAATTCGCGACACCATGAATGTAGCCCCGTAAAATATAACTTGCGATGCGGGAGCGGGTGGCCTCACAAGCTTAGAATTAAGCGATGACTTCCACTATAGCCGTTGTTTTAACAGCAGCTAAACATTGTTATCTCACTTGGGGATGATTACACACAAAAAAATAATATGTAGTTGCGGTTCTAAGCGCAGGCTGAAGCCAAGCTCAACCCTTGAACACCTGAGACCACGCGGTCTATCGTTGCAAGTCACATTGAGCGCGGCTGCACATGACACAACCGCCGGCCTGGCCCAGAACCACGCTCGCTGGCTGGACCTGAGACGACGACTAGTTCGCTCAGCGGAGTCCAATCAGAAAACGTGGTGTCCACTCTTTTTTTCTTTTTTTTTCGGCTCCCATTGGGAAGAGCAGTTTCTCGCGCGTCATCAATCATCATGGCGGTGGCGGTGTCGGGGGCACAGGTTCGCCCCTGCATACTAGACTCGCGGTGGGAGAGCACCCCCCTCCCCTTTCCAGCGGCGGAACGAACCAGTCGCACAGCTTATACAACACGGCGCGTTTTCAAGCGCGCAAGCTGCTCGCCTCCCGCCTCTCTACACCGGGACCCTCGCGAGTCCGGCATTTCTCATCGACAGCCGGGACCCTGGTCTCTTACGGGGCCATTCCAAAAGCGCAGCATCTGAAAAGTGTTTAGAGCTGTAGCGGAAAAAAAAAAAATAAAGGATGGCTCCATGACGGTACCCGGCTCCTTTCCCTCCTTTTTTTTTTTTTTTTGGCTTCGCGCTAAGAAGATCAGCGCCTTGACCACCCTGGACATAGAGAGAATCGCACGACGGTGGCGGCCGACTCTTGGGTGCCGTCGCCCCATGGGTGCGACAGGCCGATCCTGGGGCTGCTACGTGACGAATCGGCATCGTAGTCGAACCACCTTTCGGACGTGATTCTTCATCCTTTCGCCTTGCTTTTCTATCTTGTCCGCGACAGAGAGTCGCCGTCCGGCTTGCTAGGCTTGCTTCTGCGGCATCGGAAGGGCCATCCTCGCACGCCTACGTGTCAGGGTGTGCCCTTGCTCCCGCACGGAGTAGCATCCCGCGGCGTCCAGGTATACGCACGCCTGTACAAGTATACGCGGCTTTTTTTTATGAGTTATGACACCTGTCCAGCCTGCTTTTTAGAGGCGGCGGTGAAGAAGGAAATGAAGGCAGACACCTATGCAGGTACAACGTACTAGGGAGGTCGCCAACCCCCTCCCCCGAAGGAGGCAGGAAAAAACAGAAACAAACGGTCAAACCTCTTTCGGGCTAGTACCACGTCATCAACGCCATCTGTTATTCTCATAGTCAGACCTTCTCTTATTATTAATGTTTTTTTGTTGTTGTTCTTATCACTTCTTGGTCTTTCTAGCACTTTCAGGCACATCACGAATAGGATCACCCGAGTCTGAAGACCTGACGGCCAGGTGCGAAGCCAAGCAACCCGAATGTTTTCCTTTTCCTATTTTTTTATTTTTTTTTTCAGGAGTAAGCAAGCGGACGAGTCCACGGAACGTGCAAGCGGGAGAGAAGATGCAAACGTCGGCGTCGAGATGATGAAGGATAACTCAGGAAGGATGCACCCTACGGATCGTCAGCTACCCCCACATCAGTTCTTAGCAGGTTGTCCTCGCTAGAGCGGGTTCGACTCCGACATACACGCGGATATGCGGTATTTTTATGCGAGGCTTATAAGTCCTAATGTTTCTGGAAGTTTCGAAATTGTGCACCCATCTTTTAACACAAGAACGTCTGTCAGTCTATCTGGATTTTTTATTTCCATCAAAAAAGAAACAAAAAAAAGAGGCGGACGTCTAGTCTGCTTATATTCGCTACGCCTTTGATGGTTTGTTTGTTTGTTTACCTGTTTGTTTGTTTGTTTTCTGCGCTTGCTTGAGCACAACATTCACCGTACAACTGCTGTCGGGACTGTAGCTCGATTCTTTTTCAAACCCTTTGACAAATGTTCGACGGACAAGGAAGAAAAAAAAAAGCTTTCCAACTTTACAGCACGGTCTGGGAGATATGGGCAGAGCGAGAAAAGAAATGGACACTTGGTTCGGAAGACGGGATGGTACAAGCCTCAGAGGAAGCCTGTTTTTTTTTTTTTTTTCCGACGATGCCCCGGTTTTTTCGACAATGGAATTCACCCCCGTGGCGCGCCTCTACTACAGAGGTTGTTGATGGCACTGACGGGTGGCGCATCGCGCGACCACCACGTGTCTCAGGCTGGTTCGCTTGCTGAGGCCAGGAGCTTTTAGAACTGAGCCTCACTCGTACAAGGAGCGACACTTTTTCAATCCTTTCCGACACAGCGGCCACCACAAGAGTTCACCACGGAATGCTAGTAGGGGATATGGAAAAGGCGCAAAGATAAATAAAAACAAGGTAATAAACAAGCAGACATGAGCCTGCAACACACGAAGAAGCGTCTTTTCACCCGGTTTTAAGTGCGTTTCGTTTTTTTTTCCCTCCCATTGTCACGCACGTTTTTTTCGAGACGTGTTTGGGATGTAGCATGTGTGGGCCCGGATTCAGAGGACCGATAGATACCCTCTGCTTGAACGCGGATGTGATTGGTCGTTCTTGGCGGGGTTAGTTAGGCTTGCTTTAGGCGCAGAGTTCATGCGCACAGACGACTTCGAGCGCATCGGCCACAGAAGTTGCTGGACGTGGGACGTTTTCGGCTGTGGATTTATGCCTTCATCTCGTCGGCAGCGCTAGCAGGTAAGTGTTGAAAAATTTGCGCTGATATCTCATTCAACTGCGACCATTTGCAGCTATTACGGGACCACACTAGCCTTTGGCTACTGGCCCAACAGTTCATTGCACAAAAACACCGTATGGATGAAATTGCCACGTATGACCCTTGGCTGTTCCGCAGACACGTTGTCAAACGAAGCTACGCCGCTGGTATCGTCCGGATATGAGGAGGGGTAGAATGTCGACCTAGATGGCTTCCGCGCACGATAGTGAACAAGTACGTTCTTCATTTTTTTGTTTTGAGACTTAATTAGGATGTACCTTTATAGGCAAAATTCCAGAACAATTAAACTTTTGTTAATGACAGCATAATCTTCAACGTCGTCTTTTACTACATGCCCATGCACTGTAGGGAAAGGCCTCTCCCACCGATCTTGCAATTTGCCACAATTTTAGCGAGCGTATTTCATTGTACGCCTGCGAACGTATTTTCACCACCTTACCTGTGTATCCAATACCGCAGTATCCGTTCTGTTGCCCTAACTGTCCATTGGCTATGCATCTGTTCTGAGCATTACTTGGCCAGCCTACGTTAAAATTTTCACTCAATGCGAGCAAGAATGTCGGCTGTCTTTGGTTTTGTTCTTTAAACCACAGTTCTGGATTTTTATATTGCAATCACACGCCTATCATTTTCAGATCCATTGCAAATTATGTACTTCATACTATCTGATCTTTCTCTATTATCCTTCGCGTTTCTGCTCCATATGTTAGTGGGCTGGAAAAGTGCAATCAATCTACACTTTTCCTTTTAGGGACAACATAAATAACCGGCGATTATTTGGAAAGGCTTGCCGTATGCGCTTAAGCACATTGTTTATTCTTCGGTGCTTTGTATTAGACTTCTTGGAGAGATGTCAGCTGCACTAATTTGTGTAATGTGTATTGATGCCATTGGGAAAACTAACTCATCGAGGAAAAAAATATTTCAGGAGTAAGCTGATGGTACTGCATGATGACCAAAACAACCATGCTTCAACGTGCATGCATAGCGAAAATTCTTGTTCTTGCAACGCAATAATTTCTTGTTGGCTAGCCCGCAAAGCTCCTTCAAATCCATAGCGACGAAGCTGGCCAAGCCTATACGAACTACCCATGATTTCGATTGTGGGCGAACGGACATGTTTATAGCACACACAAATACCAGAAATTAAGTAATAGATTTTGCAGCACACTCTACGGTATCTGTAATTTAAACAAATCTGGTTTTTGTTGGCAACAGACGTCACAAACGTTATCAGAATACCGTTGGCGTAAGGGGCTCATTTGCATATAAGTAAAAGTGAGTCACGCTTATATATATCAAAACGTTTACAGGAAAAAAAAAGGAGGGGGGGGGGAGGTACGGGAGCGGGTGGGTGGGGTGCCTATTACAGGGCTCCGCTGGCTTGATAGGCCTGCCCGCTGCTTAATTTAGCAAGCTGACTTTTTCTTTTTCTTTTTCTTTTTCACGGAGAATCTTGGGTTCTGAAAAGACAGAACTCTCGATATGTGAGCTCTAACAACAAGCTTCTCCAAGGGTAACTCACCCCTAACCCGACAGATCGACCTTCTTCAAAATCCGCAAGTGCGCTTCCCTGTGCTGCATATTCTCCTAATGGCGGCACCTGTCGTCTAAGCTGGATACGAGGAGCCGCACGTGCTGCGACTTGTTCATTATGCGTGTTTACGTCAAGAGAGCTGAGTCTACATTTTCTGCATCATAGCGCAATCAAACGGAGCTTGGACTTGTTCTTTTTACAAAGAGACTAGCCGCCATTAGCTCGGATGAGTGCATCGCAGCCTCGCAAGAAATCTAGTTTTACAATTATGAAAAGGGTTATTAGTACAGATAAGGGAGTACGTGCTTTCCTAATAATTACAAAAAACAACAGCAGAAAACATCTTAGTTACTTTGCTGATATTTGCTAAATGACCCACTGAAAGTGTACATATAGTCTCGGCTCAAAAACACCTAGTTACCCAAGTTTTACATCATGGATTCCATATAGCAGCTTTTCCCAGTATTTGCCGACTTTTACGCGTCGTTCTTATTCGACAATGCACGCACAAGTCTAAGTCACAGCCAATAGTTCGTGCAATACGTTGTGTGCGACACATGTACTGTTAGATGCATGCATGCATTGCATTCAAGCACACATCCGTCGCAAACACTACACCTATCGTCCAAAGCGCTCACAGCAAAGCAAGGTTAACGCCAATTTTACCATGGAGTTTCCTTTAAACGGGAGTCAAAACCTTCGTTTAAAAGCATTTCGGCAAACTACATCATTGACAATTTATCACTATTAATTAGCAGGTAATAATTTAGTAGCAGGTTAGATAACATTTCTAGGTGTGCTATCCATGACCAACAACAAAAGTGTATATTGATGCAGATTCAAATTTTTCTAGATACGACACAGTACTTCGGAATTACGGTGCTAACGATCTACGTTCGTGAAAGACTAAACCACGCGGCACGGTTTGCGAAAGACAAATTGCTCCGTCCTTGGGTCACGCGAGATGGAGCGAGTTAACGCAGTGGTTGTCTGTGTGTGCACCCCCACGCCATCGTTTCAAGGTGCAGGCTCATGGCTGGGCCCACTGATATAGTCTACAGCCCCGTTTCCTACAGCGAAACAAAGAAATGAGAGACAATATAAAAGACGGGAAAAAGAAGGAAGTTCGAGATTAATACCACGGCAAACTAAGACCGCGGAAAACGGTTACGCCCTCACAAAGAATCAGCGGCCGCGGATTCACCGCGGGGTGAAGATCTTGCGTACACACAACACGGAAGCTTCCCAGCAGCTCCTGTCTTTATTAGCCTGCACTTTTTTATATTTTTTTTGTGTGTGTACACGCGAGCTTCTGTGGGAGGGCCTTCGTTTCGCCCTTGCACGCAGCCTCCGAACCCCCAGGTCCCTATCCTTTTTTTCCCATTTAATAACTTCTGTTTCTATACCCACAGTCAGCTCTAGCAGGGCGGAAGGAGAGAGCATGGGAGGAACTAGTAAAGTGAAAGCCTGTATAGGAACACACGAGTGGAAAAGATAGTGAGAGAGGGAGAAAGTGGCAACGTTCCACACCAGCGCCCACGGGCGATCGATTGCTTTCAGCACCAGCGTAATATTTTGGGCCACCACTCTTTTCGCGTCTTCTTTCCGGCCAATGCAAAGTGAGTATTTATTTGTTCCGTGGCATTTACACGTTTCCTTTGTCGCGTAAGAAAAAAAAACAAAAAAACACGCCTCATGCGTGCCTCGCCTTGGCTCCGCTTGAACACACACAGGCCGGCCTTCACAAGCGCGGCCGGCAAGTGACGGTCGACACCGCTGCATGAGCGGCTTGCATGGCGGGTTCGAACATCTCGAAGTAGCGTGTACTGTTGGCGTGAGTCGTCGTCTTCGTCTTCTTCGAGAGAGCAGCAGCAAAAAGCGAGCGAGCCCCTACAAAATGCACGCCTTATTCAAATCAGACTCCCCCCCCCCCCTTTTTTTTTTCCACGAAACACCAACGAGTATACACGCGCCACCATCTAGTGAAAAATAGCGGCCCCCGTTACCCTACATTCTCTATACTTGGTGACGCGTCGTGGCGCACTGTATACGCTCGCTTCGCTTATATAGTTATAGTTCCTGTTGCATCTTCGTATTTCTTTATTTTTCTTCATTTATTTATTTAGTCGTGTGTCTACCTCGCGACACAAAAAAAAACATGCTCCCTCATAAAGAAGCACATTCGTCGGCGAGAAATTACGTGCCCGCATATATACCCCGACCAAAACCGTTCAGTGTGCACCATACTCGGGTTTGTTGCTGTCATGTGCCATTACCAGTGTACTTGCTGAGCGAGCGCTGCATGGCGCCGACAGCAGTTGCACTGCGAAGCGGCAATTCACCCCTCACCGTCTCCCTATTCTACCTCCCGCTAGCTCTACACACAAATATGAAATCACGTTCCTCGTTCAAACAAGGGCTGAGTTCTTTCTTTATTGCTTTCTCTTCGTTTTTTTATATATATTTTCCCCCCGCACAAATCGAAGTCTGCGAGACCCAGACAGCTCGTTATATACGCGCGTGTTTGTTTGTTTGTTTGTTTGTGTGGGGGGGGGGGGCGAAAGAGGACGCTTTCTGTGGGCTGGTATACACTTGCTTGCATGAAATATATTTTACTTAAGTGATTATGTATGAGGTAACGTCGTAACAGATAAAATCTGTACCGTACTAGACGTCGATGAATAATAAAAGCTTATGATTGACTAGGAACCAGAAAAAAAAAGTGGTTATAACAATTCTGAGCAAGCTAGAAGACAGCAACAGTTGCCGGAAGCTCTGAAAAAGTTCGAAGATTATTTAAGGAGTCAAATGTATTAAGTTGATATCAAACACTGCAACTTCTAGGAAATTCGGATGGATAAGCGAGATAAGACATTATATTTATGCTTGACAAGTTCACTTAGTGAAGCCTGCGTTGGTAAAGTTTTCACTTTCTAACGATGTTTAAATAAAGTTTTTTCATTCCATTCCATTCCATCGATGTTTCTCGCCCCATCCTTGCTCAAATTTCGGGGTATCCATACTCGACATGCAACTTTCACTTACAGAACCTGACGCTTGTCATTATAGGCGTCATGCATCACTGCGAGAAAACCAAATGAAAGCACACGATTGAAAGACCATTCACAATAACCGAACAAACATACTAATTCGCTCATAACCATGATAAGTGATGGTTATAAGTGATAAATAAAGCGTTAGGTTTATATACAGCAGATCGATGAGGCAAGCCTGAGGCCGAGACACATTGATAACATCTCGGGTGTGAAAAGGCTCGTTCTCGTGAACGCAGATGAGCATTGCCCTGCGGCTAAATGTTACAAGACTGAGTGAACGCCTCGGCAGGATTCATCACGAGATGCAGCGCACCTGCCGTGTCACGCCTATTCGAGGCACGTTTTTTTTTTCTTATTCTTGAGCTTCAAACCTGGCGGTAGTTCGTTAGCACCACGACCAGGTGGCACTGTCCGCCGTAGGTGGCACTGAACGTCTAGTTAGCGTCAAGACGCTGCGGTCGCGGCGTACTAAGTGCAGGACGTAGTATATAGTTAAGGGCCAGACTCCGCGCGGTGCTTCCCTGCGTGTAGGGGACAAGCAAGTACACTAAAACATCAGTGCTGCCACCTTGCGCTGAACGGAGGAAGTAAAAACAAAAGCGACACGGGAAAGGGGAGGGAACAAGCGACCAGAATACCGGAGGGACTGAAAGTCTGCCTGTGCGTGAGAGAATGAGCGAGAGAGTGGGGAGGGTACAAGTTGGCCTCAGCATCTACAGCAGACGGCGGAAAACCAGTGATCCACCCCAACGAGAGAAAGGACAAACGAACGGAGAAGGCGGCAGCAGAGAAACGCAGGATTTCAAGCTGGACGGTTGTGCCCTCGCGATCTCCGACTTCAGCGTAGCTCCCGCCGACTGGTTCGCCCTCCGCGGTCTCCTGACGCCGTGTAGCTCTCGCATTGTGGCACCCCGCCCTTGGACTGCTTCGACCGGATCCCCACTTTCCTATCTCCTTCTTTTTCCTCTCGTTGGCTGTCTTCTTCTGCTTCTACTTTCCTTCTATTCTTTTTATCCCTCCTTCCCCCCACCCCCTGTAAGGCACTGCGCCGTGTCGCCTGAAGGCAGACAGAAATTAGGTGCCTTTTTCCTCTTCATTCTAATCACTACCACCATACGCTGCAGCCTGCAACAGCGGCGGCCAAGATCCTCCACCGATGATAAATGATTCATGGAGTTACCATAATTGTGTTCGTCCAGTTTCATCATTGGCGGCAGGCAAGGCGAGCCGGTTGGCGCGCGGCACACTCTTTTCAGGCCCCCCTTTGGTCTTTTTTTCCCGCATTTCTTTTTTTGTCGTTTTGTTTCTCGTTGTTTCTTTTCGAATCTGTTCTATACGTCTTTAGTTCTTTTCGTCTATCTCACTACCTCCCTCTCCTTTTTTTTCTCTCTTTTCTCTTGCTTTTCTTCGGTCGCTATCTCTCCCAAGCGTTTCCTAGAGCGGCGGCAGCCCGAGTTCTTTCTGCTCCAGCGCTCCTTCGTTTTCCCCCCTTCCTGTCTCGCCCACCGTCGGCAGCGCGTCTCTTCTCTCTTCATAATTACATTTTTTTTGCGCAGCCCCCCCCCCCCCCCTGCAGACGCTCCCCCCCCCCCCCTTCCCCAGACATCCCCCACTTCTTATCTTTCGAACGTATGCTTTTTCTTCTTCCTCTCCGCCACGTCTGGGGCGACCGTGTTCTTATAGTCCTCACTATAGGAAGCACGAAGAAGAAGAAGAGACCGCATAGCCCGTAGCTATGACTGCAGCGCGCCGCCGCCGCCGGCGGCTGACGTGTAATCGCGGCCCGTCCCTCGCTCCAACGCTTCTGGACTGGCTCGCATTGCCCATGCATGAGCGAAACAAGCATGCAGCGCGCGTATAAGCCGTGCAAGGTGACCGGACCTGCGGCTATTGCTATATAGCTGTCCGTCCGACCAAACCCTCCGCCCTATCTTTCTCGCGCCGTTTTGTGTTGGCACGTCACGCATATAAAGCCAGAGGTTCCAGTGTCCGCGGCAGAAAGCAAACAAACAAGCAGGTGGGCAGGCAAGCACGCCGGTTGGCGTGCTGTTGTCTCCGGGAACGCAGTGCAGCATACCATACAAAGCAAGCGCTCGACTGCCTTTACGTATGCATATCTCCACACCTTGTGTGTATGCGCAGCTCGCGTGCCTCGGATGATATTTTCGGCAGTTGGCGAGCGTCCATATAGACAGATCCAAATTACCGCCGCCACTTTTCGGACGGAGCCCCGGTATGATGGCAGCTCTTAGTCGCCAGCCAGCGCATTTGCCTTTCCTGACGCGTGCTAGAAAAGAAACCTCGGCGCGCGCGAAGCCGTTTAATAATAAACCCGAAAAGGCACGGTCGATAGTGCTCAGTGCTTTTTTCTACATCGAACTGCGCATAAGCTGTGCCATTGTGGACGGCACGAAAGTTTTCAGTGGCTATTTTGGTGCTCCACAATGGTGACAGCCGACACACAACTCAACAATTGACATCTATGCTCGCTGGCTGGCTGTTAGTTTGGTTAAGAACTTCACACGTGAATTAGCCAAGAAGGGGGCACAAACAAAGCGCTTTCCTCCACTACAGAAGTGATACTTGCACAACTGCTTGTAATTGAAACATACTTCAGACCTGATTTCGAACACATTATTTCAACCACTTTCGACAAGTTCTCAATTGGGCGCTACAAACTTCCCAATTGGGAAAGAGCTCTCCTCGATAAGGCTGCTGTTTGAGTAACAATGCGAGAGAGACCACAAATGAGCCTTGACTAAATTCATAACATAATCAAGCGCATATGAATATTAGTAGAAGTAAACCATTCAGTGTGTTACAGGCGGCGTTAACAGGTATTCAGCGATGCTGAGGAACCAACCCCTGCACCGAACGAAGCTATTCTTTTGCCATCTTTCTCTATCCCACAAGCGTTTTCTGATTAGACTTGTTACGCCATTCGGAACGCACCGAGTCAATCAACAAGGCATAGGAGTACGCTTTATATAGAATGCAGCACTGCCATCGGAAAACTATATATACACAGGAAAACTATAGGTACACATTCTGTTACACACAGAAGTGCATGGATAAAACGTGGCGACATTTAGGCTTGCCATACCGAAACGCCTATAGCCATCCCGCCGCGGCTATATAGGCGCACCGAGAAAAAGAGCTAAGGTACTCGGCTGCTGACCCACAGGTGGCGGGATCGAATCCCGCGTGCGGCGGCAGCATTTCCGATGGAGGCGGAAATGTTGTAGGCCCGTGTGGTCAGATTTGCGTGCACGTTAAGGAACCCCAGGCGGTCAAAAAGTTTCCGAAGCCCTCCACTACGACGTCTTTCGTAATCATATGGTTGTGTCGGGACCTTAAACCCCGTGCACATATCACCATCGAAACGCCTAACCTGAAAAAGAGCGGCTATATGGGCTGGTTGGTATTGCGTTTTTGAAAGAAATATACTTTCTTAGTGCGCGGGGATCGTTATAGAAAGACAGATAGGATACAGCGCACACTTGCAACCATTTTAATGCACAGAATGATGGAGTATATACACATAGTTAATTGATTAATATGTGGAGTTTAACGTCCCAAAACCACCACATGATTATGACAGACGCCGTAATGGAGGGCTCCGGAAATTTCGACCACCTGGGGTTCTTTAACGTGCGCCCAAACCTGAGCACACGAGCCTACAGCGTTTCCGCCTCTATCGGAAATGCAGCCGCCGCAGCCGGGATTCGATCCCGCGACCTGCGAGTCAGCAGCCGAATACCATAGCCACTAGACCACCGCGGCGGGGCATACACAGTCAAAAGGTCGAGGTCATGACACACAGAAAAATAGAAACAAATGATGGCGCATGCTCCATACCATCTTATTCAAATATTGAAATCAAGTTTGACTGAAACGATACTTGTATACTCATTGTCATTGAAATACATGAAGCGTTTTTGATTCGCAAAGCAGGAACTGAGTGTGTAAGTGCACCGTGCGTCAAGCTGTAGGAAAATGAATACAATGAATTTTTATTTCGACAATGTAATAAGATGGTCTGGAGCATAAGCCATATCATTCGTTTCTTTTTTCTAGCTGTCATCTCATCGCCCTCTTGACTGTATATATATATTCCCGCCATCTGTGCAATAAAACAGTTGTAAGTGTGAGCTCTGTTCTGTCTGTCTTCTTTCTCAAACGCTTCCGACGCACCAAGAAAATATATTTCTTTCAAAAACAAATCCTAAACTGAGCCAATCAGTAAGTGACAGAATTATGCCTCTTCGATTGAGCGACAAATCCAGCAGTTATATAGTGTTTGTCAAGGGAAGAGCTTCACCTTCCAGTTTCTCTGGTACGCACGTGCGATACGTATACAGTTCGCTCTGTGCTCACTTATATTTTAAACGATATCAACCTCCATTCATGGGGCTCATTTATTACGTCATTCGCCTTTGCTGGAGATTTGACAACTAGAAAGTTACGATACGCTAACACGACAAAAGTCCTTCTTTGACTCAACACCGCATTGTCAAACCAATGTGTCGCGCAACAATCATAGCTCAGAAAAAAAAAACGACACGAAGTACAAGAGCAGGGGCCTGATCGTGGTCACGTTTGGCATTCATCGAAAGTTTTTTTTTTTTTTAATGCGTATACCACATTGTATATACGGCGACACTGACGTGCATTGATGCGTGTATACATTACGCAACGTCTCGTATCCGACAACCAATGCACTGCAGTGTCACAGCAGTGGAGAGCCTCTCAAAGCTATCATCAAGAAGCGGATATGCTCCTTTGGGAAACAGCACGCTCTCTGTAAAACAGGCATTCAACTCATGCGCGTTATGTGGACTGGGTGTAGTAAACGCGTAGTGGACAAAGAGAATGCACGTCTCGGGAACCAACCAAACGCAACGAGCCGACTACTACAAGCTCCCACGCCAAAGCTTGCCACACGAGTCCTACTACCGCAGCGCCCGCTTTTTTTTTTTTTTTTACTTTCTTCCTTTCTCCCCGGCACGCGGAGTCTGTAATTACGATCGGCGCATCGGCGCATGAAAACCCGGCGCGCGCACAAATGATCTCAAAGTCGTCCCGCCGGGGCAAAACAAAATAAGCGGCCGCACCTCGACCCTGCCTGCGAGCTCTGTTCGGGAAACGAGGAGAGAGAAGCGAACGGGGGAGAGAGAACAGTCTAGGTGACATTCGGATGAGTTTACGACAAACCATGCAATATACCCTTCGGCGTGCATCATGACAGCAACGAATGCGTGCGAGAAAGCAGAAGCAAGGACCAGTTCGAGCGGTCGAGTCTCTGTGTCTCTCTAATCTACGGGGTAAGCTTCGCGACGTCTGCGCATACGACGTCAGCTTCTCGACAACGCCGCCTGAAGCGCGGAGATCGTTCGTCGCGCTACCCCGACAGCGGCGCTGCCGCTCCTTCCTGCAGCAGCGCCTACACGCATGAGGCTTCATTGGCAACGCACTGTGTCGCCGACCTGTGAGCTGGCCCTAATCGACTTTTAATGTTGGACCGAACCTTGGCTGTTTTTCCCCCCCCGAGAGCTCCACCGCTTGCTGGCGCTTCCTGCGCGTTCACACCGAAGTTGTCTCACGGCGAGCGCAGCGCCGCGCTGCGGCGACGACTAGTATACAGCGACGCGACGTGGATTCACGGGCGGAGGACCGTAAGCGTTTCCAGGTTTCTGGCAGGTCATCGTAGCTGAGTAAGACCAGCTCCAAGCCATTTTCTCTTCGCTTCACTTTTTTTTTAAATTTTATTTGCATCTTTTCGTGCGGTCCTTTCACTGCTGCGCTGAAAAAAAGTGTGATTTAGAAAGGAAAAACAAACTCAAGACCAAGCGCTTAAAGTGATCTAGAGAGTGACACTGAATTTCCCGAGTAGGGGCCATGAAGGATGCCACCCCGCTTTCAAGTATCTTTCTCTACCTTCTCGTTTTTAGTTTGTTTGGATATTCCTTTCCGTGTGCATTTGCTCACGAGCACCAGTTGTTTACGGAAGCGCGCATCGGAAAAACTTTAATGGGAGTCGCATTGCGAAAAATACACGTGCGATTACCTCAAACGTATCGCCAGTGTGAATGCGACAGCTTCGCGAAAATAAAGAACGTTTGAAAAGACCCTACACTGGTCTGCTGTTGCAAGGAAAGGTGGATAAACATAGGCTTGACCGCACAACACGCTAACATGCAGGGAAGTCACCATCGTCGTTTATATATCAAATGCTTGAGCAATTGGCATTCAGCATTCCTCCATTATAGAACAACGTATTCGTTTTACACGAGTGTTCTGCGTAGTTCCGAAGCGAAACGTAGTTGGGGAAGTTCAACAAACGAGAAAACTAAAATTGCAGAAGCGTGTCCTGAAGGGACAGTTGGTACATATGATGCTGCGAGTTAAGTATCGTTAACCAGAACTACGATAAACACACTCTGATTTTCACTGCACCAAACTGCCCTCTTCCCCCCTCCCTCCTCAGCGCTTTGAAGCACCGGAGAGCTGAATTTCTGCCGCTATGGAACGGCCTTGTTCAACTTTTCATTGTGTGACGCAAAAGGGCATTTGCAGAACCGTTGTTGCCAGTGGTAGTGAAAAAAAAGTAAGGCTGACAGTTTTTTTTTTCGCTTTGCACTTTCATTTGCAACACATAGCGGAGAGTTCATCAGAAATTTTATCATTGAAGGACTTTGGCTCAGCGAAGCCCAAGATGAGGCAAGGCGGGATATGTAAGGGCGTGACCAAAAGTTCTCCCACCGCACACTGCCATATGGCAATGGAACAGCGGCCTGGGAGCTTTTCACCCTCCCTGTGCCTATCGGTCGACGATACCATCTGTCTGCGTGGTCAGAGGCCAATTATTCTCCACAGCAATAAGAAATATCAAATCTATAGTACTGACAGCGTGCTCAGCAAAGGCCAGTTGCGGAGGGCTCACTGTATACTGTCTTGCTTTCTATGTTTTGGTCATGAAAAAAATACCATTGCGGAGGTGGAATGTTTAACAAAACGTCTGTGACAACATGTGGGAGGCGTGGTTATTCAGACGGTACATAAATTTAGCCCTGTCCAGCATTTCTTCAGGAGCACTCTATATATACATTTGCCAGACACCACCAATGGACCAAAATCACTGAATGAACAGCCGGTGCAGTTAAGAATGTTCAGATATAATTATAATTATGCTGGTGTTCGCGACATCGCTACAAAAATGAAGAATGCAGGATATGCCTCCATAACATCAATTTTTCATGTTATTTTTTTATCTGCCTCCTTAGGTCAACCCTCTCGATTCTCCTTCTATGCCCTCACACCATTACTTTAGCGGGTAGAAGAAACCACAGAGGCGATAGTACTATGACTTAGGCAACAAAATGCTTGCAACACTCTGCTGCAGTGCCGTAGGGTCCACTGCCACTGCTCTAAAGTAATGCCTACATCAAGCCTCTCTGCCAGTGTTGCGGTTACCACAGCACTCATCACTGCACAAGCACAAGGCACAGGTCATGTGGTCAAAGTATGACGCATCCCCAATTCCGTCTCAGTCAATGAATCAGCTGTATGGGGCTTACAATATGACGTATGATGTCACCTATTGCAATCGGCCTTAAAATCAATCATCTTAATGACTCTGGCAGTTTGAAAACTACTGTGATCAATAAACAATCACTGAATTAAAAAAGACAAACTTCCAAACGAACTTGGGCAAACCTCAAGCTACAACCAGAATGGATGGAGCGGATTATGGTCAAGTATCCTCATGTTTTAACAGCTCAAGAAGAGAAGAATATTATACATGAAAAAAAAAAACAACGCTGCAGCACGAGGTGAACGACTGGACAACGCTCGATCGACCGGTAGGAAAGACGCTCAAGCCGGCAAAGATTTGAATTTAATTCACGTCCACTCGGGAGGTATTACCACGGGATCACCACCGGCGCCTGGCCGCGCGAGCACCGAGAGAGACGGCGGCCAGCTTTCGAGTTCCTCGCGAAGCGCGATATCGTTGCCGAAATAGCGGCCGTAACGAGGAACCACGAATGCGGCCCCGTGCAATGCTTCTCAGCGGGGAGAAACCCTGCCTCATTAATACATATGACACAGCGCCAACAACGGCTGTATATCATATTCGTCAGTGATGTGCACGACGGCGGGGTGGAATACGAGCGAGACTCGGAAGCAAAAATACACCCGAAATTGCAATCCGTAATCTCAAGAACGTGTGTGCCTCGTAGCGACTGTCTGGGGGGCTCATACGCACGGCGGCTTGTTCGCGAGGTCGGAGAAGCCGCGAGATAAGCCGCGAGAAAACTTTTTTTGACCAGTAATAAATTCGCGACAGCAGGCCACGCACACTGTCACCGCTCGCCGGGCATGCGATACCAGAAAAGCCACCCAGCGGCCATCTTTCTCGGGGTGCACCTATGTGGCTCCTCCCACTCCTCCCATATATGGCGAGCGAGATAGAGCGGCCGCAGATACGGCGCCGTCGCGCCATTTGTTAAGATCGCCGTGTGTGGTCTCCGCGAATATGCACTGCCTGGCAGGCGCGCCGCAGGGTGTTTTGCACCACACTGACCACTGCGATTCGGCCCAGGACGACGAAAGAAAGAGCAACAAAAAGTAATAATTACCTGCCAAGCATATACATGGTATCCATGCGAATCTCTCGCGATACCTTTTCTCGTTCCTAATGTAGAAGAATGTGCTCGTAGATATAGCGTGCTACACAATATATATTCGCGGCAAGTTTGTAACGAGGCGCTGCACTTTATTTCGGACTCCCAGTGACTATACAGATTTGTCGCCTCGTTACGAGGAACATTTACAGGGTGTCAATGTGTGCACGGCAGTATAATTAAACTTCGTATTCTTCACCAGCGTGTAAAGGTCCAATATTAATGGCTACAGTGTCCCCTTTAATTTTCCTCTCTTACGTCAGCTGACGTACGACATCTTTCCAAAGAAGTCAGGTGCTATATAAAATTTAAATGCTTCCGATGTTCGCCTGAAAGACCATCTCAGCCTTCTTTTTTTGGGGCGCACGTTGAAGTTATAAAAACTGGCCACGAACGTGCAGTAACCGAATCACCAAATATCTTCTCTGTAAGTGGTGGTGTAGCTACTGGAAAGTTGATGTTTTCGTTCTGCTATCGTTGTTCTTTGAATGCCCTGGAGGCAATCTTTTGAGTCAGTTTTGTGTTTCTTTTATGAATAGGTACCCCCTATTGGTTAAGCATAGATTTAAAGAAAAAACAGTGATAAGGCGACATTCTTATGCTGAATTGTTGTTAAACTTGGGCCCAAGCGGTTATTTAAGGTGCTTTAACTTGAATAACTGCCTTTCATATTACGAAAGCTTTCTTTTTCTGGCGACAGAGCTGCCCCTTCTGTATAAAAGAATAACACAATTTTTAATTCCCAACTTGACAACTCCTCCCAGAGAAGTCATCAGAGACACGGCCGTCGAAGAAGACGTTCCATCTCGATGACATGACCATATATAATACTCGCGTATCAGGCTTTCAATATACCATCTTCATTTGTTGATAACAATGATGGTTGTTTTTTCGATATTCCGTTCTCAGTAAGACACTGCGATGAATGGTTACGGCTTTTCAGCACATCAATTCTTTTACACAATATCAACCATAGCCGAGAAATTCGCTAGTTCGACAATACCACTCACGATAACAAATACAGATGTCATACGTGCACTGCAGTGGATCGCCACTAACCCCGATTTTGATCAATATGCTCAACAGCGAATCGCTCACCTATGCAGCTTGCGTAAGGAAGCAAATCATGGTTAAGAAATTCGATGCGTATCAGGTCCGATCACGATCAAAGGTGGCTGTTTGACAGCGGTGTAAGAAACTGGAACGTGTCGTAATATGATACGTTGGAACACACAGAACAACAGCCACACCAAATTTTATAAAAGCCCGCCAACACAAATAAATCGCAAGAGGAAGAAAGGCAGCGCAAACGCTTGGCTCTTCCGAACAGTCAAGTCGCATCTACGCCGGCCTGCGCATAGCAACAGCGAGTCAAGCTTTGCGCGAAGTTCAGTCAAGCAACTTGAAAAAATTTATCCATACAAGGCGTTCTTTTTCTGCGCAAACTGAGCGATAACCTCGCCTCTCTTACGCACAAAGCGCGTATAGAGTGCAGGCTTATTTCGTTAACTCCACTTATGTATATAAAGCAAAAAAAATGATGTCGCAACGCAATTTTGTGAAAAGAGGAGCAAGTATAGACGACGACTCTTTTCGAGCTAACAAGTAACTCCACTTTCTTATTCATTATTTCTGTCTCTTTCGAGATTCGAGAGCTCTCCGAATTACTACAGCCACGCGCCCTTAATAGTCGCCGCTATTCTCCCACGGGTTAGTTTGTACATATACCTCGCGTCGCGAGTTAAATATGCACATTATGCTATATTAGGTTAAAACGCGACACTATACATATCTACGCCACCTCTGTTTTCCACGCAATAGAGAACGCCGCATGCAGCACATACGCACGGCTCTTCTGCGCTGCCGTTTCGAAAGCAGAAGAACGCCGATAGTGTATGTTAGCGGAAACGAAAGAACGCAACGCAGACTCATGCATATTTGACCAGCACCATTAGTGAAAAAGTCCTCGTAATTTTTGAAGAAGAGACGCGCCGCAACGCCTACTCAAGACACATGTGCGGAGCCTGCAGTGAGGCATCCAGTTTTAGCGGAAGCATGGCGCTCCAGGCGAGGTAAGCGTAATTCGAGATAATGAACGAGGGACACTCTATAACTTTGCTTGCTTTCGGGGCGTTGCGTAGCTGCTCGTACTCTGCTGCTGCAAGCCAAGACAGAAGTCACGTGGTATATCTAAGTCTCTTTTTCGCGTCTCTCTTTGTTAAGGGAGGCGCGAGGAGAAGTTGGGTTCTACGACCATTTTTATTGTATACCGTGTGCGCATGCCGTATTACTGTCAAGAGATTCCTGCCTTCAATAGGAAACTTGTTACTGTTAGTAATTTAATTGCCGGAGTTTTACGACCCGAAACCACGAATAAAACCACGTCCCAAAACCAGCACGATTATAATGGACGCCGTAGTCGAAAGCACATCAAATTTCAACCACCTTGGGTTTTCTATATAAACGTACGCCTTAAATGTATGTGCACGGGCCTTTATAATATTTGGCCTCCACCGGAATGCGATCGCCACGGCAGGGATTGGATCCCGCGACCTTCCAGTGAGCAGCCTAGCACTGTTACTGTTGAAAAATATGCTATTCTGTTGCGTGAGAAACCCGAAAAGGCGCGGTTATTTGAACCGAGCAGAGCGTGGCATATAGTGCCCATCTTCGCGATATGTGGCAAGGTCGGAAAATTGCACACATCAGTCATTTACAAAGTCTGTTTACCGCAACACACCCGTGTAACTCAATTAAGCCGACTCTTTTAATTGTTAATTCAAAACATTGACTGAGTTCTGGGCTGGCAGGCTCACAAACGTGGTTTTATCAAATAAAACACGTACTTGCGTCACTTACATAAATTGCCTATTGAATTAAAGCAGCGTTTTGATCGTGACCAAAACAGTATTCGAACCGCAGCAGGAAAGTTGGGAGTAAGTGGTTTAAATACGTTTGATATTTGATAGAAGTATACCCTTATGTTGTAGCCGGAAGAAAAGCTGTAGAAACTTCGCTAATAATTTTAAGTACACACATTATCACATTAATTTTCATAATTACATTGACCCTTTACATGTTAGGGTATTTCAGTGAAGCCCATAAAAATAGACTAAGGGTGATATGAGGCTCCTTCCATCTGTCCAAGAAGCACTCTAGAATTTGCGTGCCGTCTTGGCGACGTGGACGGGGCTATGTATGCGAACACTGAAAAACCAAATAAAATTGCTCAAACTTTCTTTGAATAGGTTCTCGGATGCCTTACTCGTCATCTACACTATAAGAGTTGCCACAGAAATCATAGCAACAGGTTGACAACATCCTCTACACTCTTAAAAAGAAAGTTAGTAAACAGGTAACAGCTGCAAGCAAACAGTAACTGCAGCACTTACTACCTTTCTTGGACCGTTACTAGCTTTTTGCTACCTGTTTACTGCCTACGTATACATAATTAGCAAGTGGAATGAAATAGGTAGTAACTAACTGCAGCCGGTACTAACTTACCTTTGGCAACGCGGCCATTCGCTATCTAATGTGAAATAGTAGGCAATGCCAACTGTAATTATTTTTGAGAGAAATTGTCTCGACATATCAGCTTTGACCGAAAGATGGCACTGAAGATATCCATGGACCAAGAAAAAACAGTTGTTTTAAATTACGCAACCAAGATATGTAAGCGTCACTTTGCTATTGTCGAAGCGGAGATCTACAAGTTAAAGAAACAATTAGCAAGTGCTACACGTGTTGCCGTAGAAAATCACAACAAACTTAGTAAACTACAACAAACTAAAAAGACACGAGTATCAACATTAAACAAATGGTAAAATTAATCAGGAGTCCTTCACTACAGCGTGTCTCATAATAATATCGTAGCTTTGGAATGTTTACTAATACCCCTTAAACGATTATTACCTTCAAACCACCGATGTACTATAGCACTGTTCAACATACAAATGCACTGAGACAATGTGAACGAGTTCGGCATACCTTGTTTCGGCGGCTGTATAGAATGCTTTCGTGTGGTCTTTGTATGATAAATTGATATGACGTATCATTTTTAAGTGGGGCTGATTAAACGTCTTGCGCTACTTCCCCAAACGCACGTAACCAAGTAGCATAGTATAGTGTTCCCGGCTTACAGTTTTTTTTTTAATTCACCTGAAACACAAGTGCTCACCTGTGCCATGTGCGTACCTGCAGACATGTAGATTCAAAGAAGGGGCTATATGTATCAGTGGTAGTCACTTACTCTGTGCCACTTTTTGTACGGCATCACTGTCTGTTTGAGGCCCACGGGACGGCTTAATGCTTCCCCATAGTGCCTATGGTACTCTGAATCGTTACCTCCTTTTTCTAAACACATACTAATATCACTCCAGACTTTGTTTAGGGACGGCTTTACGCCCTCCCATGGTAGAGTACCTCATACTATAAATCGTTAAAAACTTTTTTTCTAAACACACACGCCCTCCCATAGTAGAGTACCTAGTACTCTAAATCGTAAAACCTTTTTTCTAAACCCTCACACGTATTCCTTGCGTCCATGACACATCACTCGAGCTTACCCCAAGTCGTTCAGCAGTGAGACATTAATTGACCAGAATTGACAACGGAGAAATAATACGGCAATATGAACACGGTAGTGTCTCTTGCTACTTTTTTTAAATACCGTCGAAACTTACTACTTACGGTTGGTAACTGCTACGGTAGTAATAGTTACTAAATACTATAGTAACGACCGAGGTAGTAACTGTTGCCACCCTCGCTGCTTTGCTAGCAGAGTTGTAACATATGAGGCAAATTATTATATTACCCCAAATTTAGCAAGTACTACTACCTTCTTTTTTTGTAGCAAAATTGCATTTTTCAAAAAAAAACTACGCCCTCTTGCTGACAGCCTGTCGTATACGCTCGCATTTTTGTAGATAGCTTTCATTCCGTTACTACGATGCTAAATGAAAGTGCGCTCGCAGGTTACGCTTAAAGTGCTAGATACTGCCAGGAAACCGGCGATTTTTCATTTGGTTTCCCGAATATAGCCAGAATTTAACCAGAACTTCATTAAGAGCGTAGAGGTTCCTATGCGGTCCGCTATGAATGCTTCCTTGTTCAATTTCAGTATCGGCAATCCGTGAGTACAGTGCGCCTCGTGAGGAAACTCTTAAACAATACAAGCAGTGGACGAGCTATCGAGCCATAGGGTTCCGTATTGTTCAAACCACTTTCACGACACGACCAAACGAGCAGGACGAAGCGTATATGGGCGTCATGAGATCGAAGTTATAGATTTTCCTGGATCATCTCGCACAACTGAACGCCCCTATACATCAGGCCATCACAGACCCGACTATGCCATAAGCACGTACATCTCAAAAGCAAATAGTACACTGGCATGTAGCCGTGCAATTTTCTTTCTCTATTAATCTTTTTTTAGTTGTTGTTGATCTTCTTTGTTGAGGTTGTTAAGTATTCCGATATCTCGCACGCTTTCAGGCGTGAGACGAGACAGCTGCGCCCAAATAATAGGTGGACCTGTTGAGCAATGACCGCGAGAGTGCAAAGGTAATTCGCCAAGTCCCTGACGACGCCGCCGCCTCGGCCGGCCGTTGTGCGAACTCTCGGGCATACCGCACACACGTACCTAATCGTAGGCGGGCTCCCAAGACTAACTCGTGCACTGCATGTACACACATACAAGCGCGCCACCTCGCGTCTGTGCGTGTGTACGGCCTTGCATGCAAATAAATGTCAAATGCGCATCCGCATAGCCGCGTTGATACTGAGCGCCGCGGCGAGGCAGATGCAATTATATAGCGAAGGGGAGGTGGCGGGTACCGATTACACGGTCTCGCAAGAGAGAGCATGCTTATATGGTTGTGGCGCGAAGGGTGCCCCGCGCACTAGACGGACCTCCCCCACAACAACGCATGTCCGCGTGTGGTCATAAGAGTTGGGTACAGTGGTGCATAGCTGAGAACTCCGATTCAAAGACAGTCCGGCCGGATACGCTGGCCTGTCCGGTTCCTCCCCATTCCGTGGCGCGCAGGCGTTAAGCGCACGTTGGGGCTCGGTCGCAAATCGGAGCACTTGGAATTACCTTTCACTCGTAAGCGGACTGCAAGAGTTTTTCAGTTCTGTGCAAGATGTGCTGCTTATAACAGAGCATATAGCTGTATATGTGGTAAGTATTCCTGGTAAAGGACCGGGTGTACAAACATGCACGGACGCAGGAGAGGTGTGAAGACACCGCGGACGCCGGTGTTCGCGGTGTCTTCACTTCTCTCTTTGCCCGAGTTTGAGCGGCCTGTATTTTAACGTAAATACAAGACCAGCTTTGTTTTGAGACAGACGCAATAACAGACGTAACAAACGTAACTTGAGAATGGTAGCCAAACCTGTACCGAAAGTCAGTGGCGGGTTCAGGATGATGGAGCACGAGCGGTCCTATAAAGTAACGCCAGCATGCGGCACTGGGTGCTTTTTGGCAATATAAACATCCTGACAAACACGATGATCAATATTGGTGCGGAGCTACACAGTCCCGATGGGGCACCGATGGTTGCAGTTACACAGAATTGCAGTGGATATATCATATAGGCGAAGTTTTTTCGCAATATACATACGTACTTTGTGTTATTACTGCTGCACGCAAGAGACCGATGGCTAAGAACTTTCTGCAGCGGGTCTATGCTGTCCAAGTAAACACGAGGGTTCAAGAATCTAGATCCACAATTATAAAAAGGAAACTCTCTGCAGCTCGAGGACAAGGCATGCATATACAAAGATGAATAGGTATACCACTGCAGCTCACTGCAATACACTAAACAAAAGAAGAAAAAAAACTGCTGCTGGATCAAAATGGTGTTGCAGTGGTCGACCGCACCAAGAACTTCTGACGTCAGGCATCCATAAAATAAATAAACGGGCCGCATGCACGCACGTGGACAGCCAACGACCAGAACGCGGAGACCACTCTGCTTTTATAGCTAAAACTTGGAGAAGCAACTCTCGGCTCGCACAGTGGGTTTCTGGCGGTGACCCAGCAAAGGAATCTCATTATAGCATACACTTTCCGGCACACTGTAAGCAAAAACTATCCGAGTTTGGGGTTTTTCCGGCTCATGACCTCTGAAAACTCCCTCGCGTTTAAAATTACTACCTCGCGTAGGAGTAAAAGATGGTACATGACATAGTTTTACCACCACCTCTCAGGCAAGTAGTAAAAGGATGTCAAAATCCAGTTTTACCACTTAGGGAGTTTTCTATCACGTGATTTTTAACCTGCGTTTCAGAGTTTATTACCACGTGACTGCAAGGTGCAGCTGCTTCGGCGGCTTTTGCCCCATACCCCCCCTTGTGACGCTCTCAGTGAATACTGAAGGTACGCGAAGCCCACAGATGTTTTTCTTTTTTTTTTGCATCGCCGTGCCTCTGGACTGACTTCGAGTCAGCGCACTTTTACTGGAACTGGGGGCAGCATAAGCACAACAAGCGAGAACAGCATTCTTTGAAAGAAAAAAAAAGAAAAAGATGGAGGGGGGGGGGGGCCTCTCAAAAGAGAAAAAAAAGAAAGAAAACCTGCTGTGGAAAGTTGTCCTGCATATTTTCGCAAATAGTTGCTTTTGCTCGGCGGTGGCTTTGGAGACAGACAGTGCAAGAAGCTCGGTATCTCTGTGTCTGGTTGGGCTGATGGATCTCACGTGTTTCCTACATCATCGAGCGACCGTGCTCTTCCGAGCGCCTCCGAACCTGCACGTCGCGGATATCTCCAGTTCGCGGATATCTCCAGATCTGCCAGTGGTAACAAAATCAATATGGTGTCGTCGTCCGTGCTTCCTGCTGAAGCAGCAATAAGCAAAATGCTTCAATCTGTCGACGGCACCGAGCCGCGGCCACCAGTGACCAGTGGGAGTGTGTCGCCGGGGCAGGTGAAAGAAGCATCGCATATATTTTGTTCCACAGTAGGCGATGTCTGCACGAGTAAAGTGCTGCCCGAATTGCCCACCTCATGCACCAACTGTTCTCAAACATGTAGCACGAAGCCAATAAGAGGCAGACGGAACCAACAAGCAGCGGCCGGTGAGCACGAAGAAAACCCGGACCTGCCCGGATGGTGGTCTTTCGTTGGAAGTATGCATACACCGCCCGTCTCCGCATTATAGTGGTCATGCGTTCATTTGTGTCTGAAATGACGACGAAATTCGCACAGGATATGTGTTCTGTGATTGCCAGCTGTGTTTCATCGGATAGCCGTGCTCCTCGAAAAGGCCTAGAACGCCGTCGGTAAGAAGCTTGTGTGCAGGCGTGCACCGCTCCTCTACGCCCGTTGTGATGAATACGTGCTGCTACTGTGTTTGTGCACCGTCGCTCAATTAAAATCACTGAGCTACCATGGTTTGTGTGTAATTAGGTATATTTTATGGACTTGTGCATCAGCAGTGCTAACACGCGTGGGGCAAAGAGCCCGGTGTGCCAAGCAATTATTGGATAATCAAAAAGGTGAGATCGTGTAGCTTTATAATAAAAGGTCGGTGTGACATTTAGTGCCCTGCAGCCCACCTGAAGCTTACGCTTGCACCTTTAAGCGTTGTTGTTAATCGATGGAAAAAAAGAGCTCTCCTACCGGTACTACTTGGCCGGTCAAAAAGTCGTGCCTATATATATACCGGATTGTCGAAGTGTAGTTGAGCAACGCGTGCAGTCTGTTCTAGTGGTGTATTATTCTGCATTTGTTGTGTGTGCGTGTTTGTCTGTATGTGAATCTATGTGTCACCAATTCTGCCGTTCAATAAATTCAATCAGTTCTGCTATTAAATAAATTTGTCGTCTCTGGCCGAATGCACCCGTCAATTTTTATTTTTTTACCACCAGAAATAACTCCCAGTAATCACCTCAAAAACCTTGTGAAGGTAGTAAAAATTTACTCTCTCTATACTCGCTGAAAACCTCACTGGGGTAAATATTCACTACTCTCCCTACGTTCAAAAACTCAGTTAGCACGAGAGTAAATTTTTACCTCGGTAGTAGGTGGTAAAAAAAACCCAGGAAAGGTAGTGCGCTAGAGGACAAATGGTTTACCCAGTTTTTGAGGTTATTTCAGGTCATTTTTGTTTAGTGTGCAGGAACTAAGCGTTCTTGAGGTCCCATTTTTAGTCTGTAAACAAGGCGTCAAACAGGACGTGAGAGTGAAGCGCTCAACCATTAGGACTTAAAAGTGAAAATAGCAGAATCATACTAAACTTCCCGAACGGCGAGATTAAGAAGAAAGACAAACAGGTCACTGTTTTATGCTTTAATTTCAGATGTACCAGCTGGCCCAATTCAATCGACTACTAATTATTAAAATAATCTGACTTTTGCTAAAGTGGACTGTCCTTTCCCGCAGGCATCTCTGCGTATACAGCGCTACAGACACAGCCACAACGAAAACAGTGACCTGTACACTTGTGCCTTCTTAGTCTTTCTTTCCTTTACTGCTTTTCGAATGTAGGAGTATGAATCAGCTAGTCCAAGCTAAAGTTGTGTCGTAAACGGCGATCTTCAAAGATGTGGTGTTACAGCGCATGCTTCAGGCCGGGTTTAGTCGCGTTTCTGTAAGCACGCAGGGCGCTTAATAAGTCACAATATATCCAATGGGATATAGGAGGTCAACGACAACATTACTAGGCTCACACGCGGTAAAATTCGAAAGCTCAAAAGCAAAACAATCCCGACTTTCACCGTAAGCAGTGACACTTCACTGATAACAAAAAGAAAGGCCAATGTTTGCATCGCCTTTCCTTCTTTATTTCTTTATATTTATTTAGGGGCGAAGCTCCTTGTTTAGAAAAAGTTTATTTACAGCATGTACAGAACACAAAGGCTTCATACCATTCCAGCAACAGGGCACATACACTTCTGCACATCTATATTTCCTGACTAACATCACTACGTCACAGTGAAGACATTTGCTCTAATATACATGATTATGTTGGCATACATGTACACAAAAATTCAATGTGATATCACGATACATGGGTATAACGATACAATAGATCCAAATAAAACACAGTTTGTAACAAATGAAATCATATATAACAACTCAACGGGCGCTGCTTAGCCCCAAGTCGGTCGAAAAATGAGTTGTATCCTTTCGTGTTCCACCTTGACGAAAGGGCACGACCAATGCCGCAGAAACTCTTGCTCCCCGAGGAAGAAAAGCTCTTCGGAGAGGAACGCGAGGATCTCTCGTCTCATTCTCCCCAGTATCGGCCACAAAGCACGCCGGCGGCAATTGGCAGCTACGGCCTCACATCGGTTTCTCCAAAGGCTGAAAAGCCCCGCAACTATTAAGAGAGCGGAGAAGCGGCTACGCGGAAATCGGCCGTTGGACACGAAAGTTCGCACACCCTGTCCCCGAAAACCAGCATTAACCGCACGCCAAAAAAGGCGGGAAACCACACATTCAAACGTCGCATGTCGATTGGTCTCTACCATGACGCAGTTGGGGCAAGTGGAAGTGCGAACCACCTGCCATCGCTGCAACCGATCTCGCGTGGGGAGCAAGCCCCAGCCCAGCCTCCAGACAAAGTCTCTGAGATGCCCTGGCAACACTGCGGCAGTTATTGGTTTCCAAGCGCGGTTCAATACAGATTGACGATGCTGGGGCACCAGGGGCCGTAGAAGGGCGGCCATTGTGTCCACCACTTTAGAATCGGCCACCTCTATCTCTGGGCACGTAGCTTCCAAACGTCGGTGAAATGCCAGAAGGGCTCGATACAAGGGTGGTAATTCAGTTGATTGGGGACCTTTGTTTGTTTGGCTATCCGGCAAGAAGACACGTAGTGATGGCCCCAGATGATAGCGAGCCAGTGTCTGAGCGGGTATGTCATCATTGCTTAGTATTCGCAATAGAGTGCGGAGGCACAATGTAGAAGCCGCGACGGAAACGTCGGGGAATGCAAAACCGCCTTGATCTCGCGGTTGAGCTAACGCTGGACGCGATAACAATTCTGTGCCACCAGACCAAAAAAATGAACTGATGCAGCTTTGCACTTTCCTGCAGACGTGGAGCGGTGGTTTAACAGAATGGCAAAGGTACCAAAATTTTCCTAGGTACACCGTTTGAGTTAAGTATCGGCGTTCCAAGAGGGGGAATTCGAAGTGCCTGGCTGCTTTGATATCATTTAGAAGAGTTTGTACAACGGATGACCAGATGCTATCCTGTATACCAAATACAGTGAAAGTAACTCCGAGTATTGAAATCTCAGGAGACCACTGTAAAGGCGACGTGATGTTGATGCGACCGCTGGGGTTGCCAATGAAAAAATACTGGCTTTTAGAAAAGTTTAACCTTGCACCGGAGATAATACCGAAATCATGGAATGTATCAAGAGCATGCTGCAGCGACTGTTCATTATGTACATATAGAGTGATATCATCTGCATATGCAGCGACTTTTACTTGAGTGTTACCGGGTAGAGGTAAGCCACGAATCTGCGGGTGATGTTCAACGGCCCTTAAGAAGGGCTCTAATGCAAGGATAAATAACACTGGGGAGAGGGGACACCCTTGACGGACCCCACGCGTGACTCTAAATGCGTGACTCTCATGGGAATCTAAGTAAAGGGTACTTTCTAAATTAGTGTACATCGCGTTGATAAGGTCAATGAACTTATCCGGGAATCCGTATGCATGTAAAACATTTAGTATGTAGCCATGTTCTATGAAATCAAAAGCTTTCTCTTGATCTAATGAAACCAACAGTCCTTGCGCACATCGGCTAATGGTGTATTGAATGATGTCACGCGTTAACCACGTATGGGCGTGTATTTCTCGGCCCGGAACAGAACAGACCTGGTGGGGAGCGATTAATGTTGCGTGACTTGGGCGTCCCTCGTATGTAACCACCAGTGGCACATACCCGAAATAGGTATAACACTTGACCTCCAAGGTGGTGCCAGTGAGAGATTTCTTCTGTGCGTTCTTTAACAATAAAAAATAGTGCTCAATGTACATGCCAATGGCTGCTAATGGGGAATGAGAGACATGAGGATTCGGCTTTTAGTGAACGCGCATGCTGCGATCCCCATTAGCAGCCATTGGCATGTACATTGAGCACTATCAGACAAGAAAGGGATGCTACATTATACTCGCTGGGTGTAACCTCCTCAGCTTTAGAAAGGTTTAGCGAGCGTTGAGCCGCAGTGCCATGAATACAATGAACTTGTATATACCATGAATGAACTCAAGGTGGTTAAAAATGAGAAGTAGATACGAAGCGCAAGCCGTAAGAAAGTAAAAGCCGAATTCTCCTGTCTCTAATTTCTCATTAGCAGCCATTGGCATGTAAATTGAGCCCTATCTGACAGGGAAAGGTTGCTACGTTATACTCGCTGGGCGTAACCTCCTTGGTTTTCGAAAGGTTTAGCGAGCATTTGGTCGCAGTGCCATGAATACAGTGAACTAGAATATACCATGAACTCGAGGTGGTTAAAGGTGGGAAGTGGACCCAAAGCGCAGGCCGTAAGAAAGTGTGCGTGTGCCACCTCTCGTTTAGTCCTTGGAATGTCCACTGGATGGCGGTGCTTCTATATGGGGAATATATGATAAAAAGATGCGAGATGGTGGGACTTGGAGTGTTGAATAGATGAACGAACGGACACACAAACAGATGCATGGATGGACGCATGAACGGACGCAGGGGCGGATGCATGAAAGAACGCAGGGACGGGCGCACAAACAGACGCATGGACGGTCACACAGACGGACGCATGGACGGACGAATGCTTCGCCCCACTTTTCATCATTCACTCCGTGGATATGCTGCCATTTTTTTGCATTCCTTAAGGCTGCATACGCAGTAATCAAAGTAAAATTAAGTTTCACGCACGCAGTAATCCAAGTCAAATTAACTCTCACTGTCAATATATATTTTTCTGTCACAGTCACAGCAGCCCAGTACCTGTTCTGATAAAGAAGCCCTGTGTAATAAGTCTTTAATTATTAGCGTTCAATGTTACGGCGAGTTTTCTTATTAGCTTGTTTATTTATCCCAACGTGGTACGAAAGCTCGTTATAGCGAAAAGAGTTAAGCAGAGCTTTTCTACGATTACTTCGTTTTGCTAGGTCACCAAGAAAGAGCGTAATCAAAGTGCTTGCTGCACTAAAAAATTTATGAGACCCCCCCCCCCCCCCCCCAAAAAAAAAACATACTACGTCGGCTTTATTTCGGCGCCTGTTTTGAATGTCCGAAGGACACAGGCCTCTCGACTTGCAATCTCTAAAGTGAAAAGCATTCCGCAACTCTGTTTCAACGCCCATTTCAGCCAGGAAAGAACAATCCCGCCGAAAACCCGGTCAAAAGAAGCAGCCCGCCACACATGCTTACCTTTCGGTCTCGAGAAGTAAAAAGTTGCCGCTCCTCCTGGTGCCATCTATCGGAGGCTTGTTGAACCGCCCGCTGAAAATGGAAGTTGCGAACGATAGCCAGTCAGACGAGCGAAGGAATTAAGGCTTTCACAGCGCGAGCCATTTACTCGTGGTCTGTTACTAATTTTTTCTTTCCTTAGTGCGGCGAAAGTGGCATGCATTTAAGATGCATTTCTAACTGCCGACAGTTCCCGGTATTAATTCACTCGGCAAACACTACCAGCAAATATTATAAAAGCTCATGTGTATTTATTTATTTACTTGCTTATTTTATTTATTTATTTATTTATTTACCTATAAGTACTCGCATGTCGGGAGACGCTTGTTTTTTGTGCAATTGACCAATATACTTTAATTATGAACTTTGCGTGAAATATGAAACTGATGTCAACGCATTTAGGTCCGGAAATTGAAACGTAAAAACTTTAGCATTTGGCGCAGAGTTATCAACTCAAAGAAGGGGAATGGACGGAACCACGAATTCTTTCTTAAGAATACATTCCTAACGTAAGTAACCAATCGCTCGTAGATTAAATTTTGCAGTGAGTAAAAGTAATTGACAGAGTTTTACACAAATCACTTTTCAAAACAAATGAAGCCGCTACAGGATGACTCGACGCTTAGGACGCTACTAGCTCGTCAGGCCTTAAGAGTGTAGTCAGAGGCGCAGCCATACACATTTTTTTATATTATGGGGCAGAGGGGAGGCCTAGATCCAGTTTATGCATGTTGGTGCACGTGTTTGTATATATCACCGTTAGTCTGGTCCCGGCTAAATTGCTATTATTATAGCTGACAAACTAGACTAAAAATAGTTAATTTCCTGGCTATATCCAGCCCTTCAGGCGGGACAGGATTAATAATGTATGTATGTACATGTATACACACCGAAAAATCTAAAGATTTCGGGGCTGAAGGGGAGAGTGGGGTTGAAGCACCCCATCCACCTCCTGGCATCCGCCACTGGCTTTAGTCACTGCATGCTGCAGGAACTTTTCATGTAGTGCTCAGCAAATGAATATTCTTTACTCTGCCTTCATTCACCTCTCCATCCTATCTGCTTTATATATGGAAACATAAGGATAAAGTTTGACCACCTGAACAAAAATTGTTGAAGTGTGGCCGAAGTGGAAACAACGTCAGGACCTACAAGCTGAAGACGAATAAAAGAAACCATGCTAGCGTTATTCTTACATGTTTATTCTAATTTCAACGTCAACACAACAACTGCTTCTATTTTAAAGCAAGAAGGGGGCATTCCATTCATATATCATAGTAAGCACCGGATTACAGCCATTATTAGCCTACCTAATTTCTTCTTCGCTATTTTCTTCCGTCTCGCTTATCTCTTTCCCCTGTACAAAGTACAATGCCAGTCAATGGCAAACTGGTTAACATCCCTCCCTTTCCCCCTCAGTCATTTTCCTCCATAAACGGTGGCACCATCTTTTTCGCTGTTCCAGACAGGCGATAAGCAACCCCTTCCACCCACGCATACGCCCTCGACGAATATTAATTAACGCCCAACATACTAAACACGCAACTCGACCGTTACGCCCACGGTAAGCCTTTGATACATGCACTTAGGCCAACTTAAGCATATAGTAACGTCAATGCTGAAGACAATTTCGCTGCTTATAAGCCATTTCAAGAAGCTGATACCTCTTTGCGCAAGGCACCTCATATCTGATTCATGCCTTCCTCGCGAATCACAGTATTGAAGCAGTAGCACATAGAATTAGTAAAATTATTTGAGAAGTTGTAAAAGTACTTTCGGTCAAGTTGTTTCATTCCTTAACCAAATATACACTCCAGGTACCTCCAAGCGGTCGCCACCGCAGATCCGTCTCGAGAAACAGCCCCTCCACAGACCACTACTCACCGCGTCCCGCGCCCACTGCGGCAGCGCAGAATACCAGTAGCACTGCATATAGACACGCGCAGCGACGCTGTACAGGAAGCGAAGTATACGGGAGGGGGGGGGATGCTATACGGGTCCAGAAAAGGAGCGCGCCGGCTGCGTTTCCAAACTGATCAATAAACTCTCATTAGGCCTAACGAGGGGCCATTTCTTTTTTCATTCCTTTCGGGAGGGCAAAGAATACAGGGAGGCCGGCAGGAGGCCCACAAAGACGGGGCATCGGAAGAGAGCCGAGGAAGAAGGGAAGCCAGGGTCCTGCAGGCAGTGCGAGGCACCCAGCGGTGCATGCGTGGGCAAGACAGCAAGACAGCGGGGCCCATCCGTCTCGCCGGTCCAGATAAAGAAAGGGGAAAGGAGGCGAAGAAGAGGCCCGGCAGGATATATATACTACGTGGCGGACGGGAATAAAGAAGGTCCGAGGCGAAAAAAAAAACAGGGAGCAAAGGAGAAGGCCGTTCGGGAAGAAAGGGTAGACCGGCCAGCACAGCCGAAGGTGCGACGCCGAGAAATCGGGTCTCGAGGAAAGGAGCACAACCCTCCGGGAATCCTTTCAGGGAGTCTCCGCGACGGGCCCTGCTTCTGCCGCTGGCAGGTCCGCACACAGCTACACCCACCACCCACACAAGGCTCCCTTTGGCGGCAACGGCTTGCTGGGCCTTCGACAGTGCTTCCTTTCTAAGCAGTCCTTCCTCCTCTCCCAGCTTTCCTCTTTCCCGAGACTTGTTTTCTTCTCGTCTCCCGCCACATCACACAACGCCAGCCGTTAGTGCCCTTGGGATATCTCCCTGCCTCGCGATCGGCGGCCCCCCTTAGCAGTACTAGTTGTTGTTGTAGTAAGCTGGGTTAAACTATTTTTGTCTTCCTCCTTTTCGCAAGCGACGAGCAAATGTTGGAAGCGAAGAAGAGTGAAAAGAAGAAAGCGCCCTCTCCATCACCCGTTCAGCCCGCGTCGACAGGCGAAACGAAGACGGAAGCTTCCCGCGCGCGTCGGTGCCCACTCGATCAGCGTCCGCAGCGCCAAGAAAAACGGCAGCGGCGAAAGTGAACACTGAGCTTGAAAACCTCGTCTCAAGCCCCACCCTCCACCCTCTTGACAGACGGAACTACGGAACGAGAAACGAAGGTCAGACGAGAGGAAACGCTGGAAATCGAAAACTGAGGTGGGTGGGGAGGGAACTTAAACAAACGAGGCAGGTTCAATCACTTGTCAGGAGCTTGTGCGATTTTGACGGATCGAGCGAGATGCTGCGCCAATGAGAAGCGAAACTCTGGAACGAGGGAGGGGGTTCTAAGAAAGAGAGAGAGTGTGGTAGAAGAAAAAGCGAATAGAGAGAGAAGGCGCTAACCAGTCTGGCGGGTTGTCAGAAAGTTCGCAGTTATGATGGATAACCGTCGCGGAAAAGCGAGAGCCCCACGAAGAAAACTGGCCTATGAGGCATTGAGGGCGCGAGCAAACATCTCCGAGGCGGGCGAACCGGGCTCACCAATCATATTTTCGAAGGGAAAGCGGTGCGGGGAGGCGGGCGCCGAAATATGACTGGTCTTTGCCGCAAGCCAACAACCTTGCGCACGTAAAAACCGAGTCGACTGATTGGCATCGGCCACTCGCGAATCGTGTGGGACCGTGTAGAAAACATGCATGAGTGGCGAGTTATTGTTGGTCCGTTGGACGACACGGGCGACGTCTTCGCTAGTGTTTAGCATAGCGCGCTTGGCAATTTGCAAAGATGAACGATAGCCGTGCTGTTGAAGATGGCAAGGCGTTGGTGTGGGCACCTTACGTGCACGGGCGCACATGTCGTATACAGTTTGGAACGTCATCTCGGCTTAGCAAAAGTGAACCCCCCTGAGGTTGGAAGCTAGAATCCACACTTTGAACGCAGCCAATTATTGATTATAATATGACAGAGTGTGATACTTATGCAAGTTTTCGAATTGGACAGGAAGCAATGAAGGAAGTCTTTCAAAATCGCTCGCTCCACCGATAATCTTATACCGTAACTTCCGCCCCCAGTGATAAAACATACAAATGACGTTGTGCATGCTAGATTTTCGCATAAACTGTGGATACGTTGTATCTTATTGTAATAAAGCCAGCGGGAGATAAAAAAGGTCGCGATATATCAAGCGTCCGTGTGAGCAACGACGCCGAAACTGAAAACACAAGCGCCGTTGCGTCACTTCAAACGGAAGCAGCACACAGAGTCAGCCCGAGCGTTAAGTAGTAAATACTCGCTTTTAGGAATGCAGGCCAAGCCTCTTTAGGGGCGACGGGAGTCAAAGACATGGCAGGACTTAGTGTACAGCAGCCGGTTTTCGGCACTGGATCGCACCTTGAAACCACGGTTGTCGTTTTATACTTTCTATACCACTCTCTCACGCTTTAAATTGATTCCCCCGTATCTATAGGAATGCTTAGATTGTAGAGACTCCGTAAAAAGGCACCGCGACTCGCACACCCCATACCGCAGTATACTGGTGACATGCGAAGCATTAAAAATGAAGGCGAAATGCGAGGCTGCCTGTAGAGGGCGTAGAGGCTGATGTGGCGATGAGGGAAAACAGATAGTCGGGCACTGACGCATATACAGCTCGTAACCTGTTTACTTGACCGTGCGCCGTATTACATACAGGCAGGACCTAAAAATCAAGCGCCTGCGGAATGAGCTTCACACTGTAGCAGCTTCAATATCTCTGCTTAGAAGAGCTTACAGGTGCAAAGAGTGAGGGTGTCGGGTGAGACCGAGGTGTAGAGAAAAAGGAGAAGGAGAAGGGCAGTGAAGACGTAGCCTGAAGAAAGGGCAAAGAGCGGGGCCGGTGCAAAAGTAGAAGCGATCCGTTTTCCCGAGACTGATCTGATTGTTTCTATCGCGTATACCGAAGAGTCGAAAGCGCCGCTGCCAACGAGCCGAGACGGGGATATGGGCGCGCCAAGGCGGCGTGCACCTTCTACCGGGAAACATCTATCACGCCAGGCACCCTGTTAGCACTCAGTCAAGATAACCTATCTCGGACGGAATTATATATATACGTTTCGTCAGTCACGATGAATGGACGCGTTCGCCATGGAGAGACTTGGAATTTTTCTCATTCCGACGCTTGCTCGGCTCGTCACATCGTCGGGTGCTTTGCTTGTTTTGTCTTCTGACGCAATGCTTGTTATTACGTTCCCGCGTAAACAGGGATACCAACAAGAAGATGATCGAAGCGAGCGTGATAGATGAGCGTGCTGGCTGTCATTTATAAAGCTGTGTAGATATACTGTGCGTGCACCTGACGTTCGAAGACGATCGCGAGTGATACCTTTGTATCTATAGTTTCGGTATTACCTTTGCTTTTTGTTGAGGCATCCTCCCACGAGTAAAAAGGCGGGAAAATCCTGCCGGCTGGAGCAACCTGTCGACTCGATAATGTCAATTACGACGTTGTACGATTGACAATTACTAGCGAAGCTTCTGGATATAGAAGCTTCATCTATTAACCATCGTCGAATTGCTCGTGTCGTTGTTACGTGGGCCGCTGTCAATAATTGCGAACATTTCGATGTAGCATAGACAAACTCATCTTATTGTGAATGACGGAAATAGCTATAGGAATATATTAACATAACCGACATATTACTCAGCACAATCGAGCACATGTCAGTTTGTTTACTTTGCTGAAGGACCATCGAACCATCAGAACTTCAGTCGTCCACGGCGAATTTTCGTGCGATCATACTGCATAAACGCTAGGCAAATATATCTTCGTGTACTTTTATATCTGAACAGATTCAGAAACGCACTAAATCTAATTAAAAACAGTACTGCAGCATGAGGCTTCCAGTAACTTCCTTCCAGTAAATGACAATAGCGGAAGTTCTGGAACGACGTGTGGAGTGCACTGGGACAGGAAATATCGGTTCACGGAACCGGAAGCCTTAATGTCGAAGTTTTGCGTTAATGCTCTTTTCCATTGGCCGCCGACTTCATTCGTTAGGGGTATTCGTGTTAGACATCACGTTTCAACCGAATCTCCCACGAACGTTTCTTGTGAATTCAGGTCCTGCTATTTCTTCATTTTTTTTCAAACATGCTCATAATGGCGAGCGCTTCGGCATGCAACATCTGCGCCTGCGAGGAAACGCTTGAGCACATTCTATGCCATTGCCCAGCATACCAGACCGAACGACGTATTATGGAAGCCAAGCTCTGTCAGCTGGATTCACGGCCGCTCACAGAAGAGAAGATCCTGGGACCTTCGCCGACGATTCACCATACGCGCAAAGCCACGAAAGCTCTCTTGTACTTCTTAAGAACCACCGGACTACACGACCGCTTGTGAAAGAACAGTCTGAGACCGTGCTGTGTAGTCTCGAGCTGACTATTCATGCTTCTCTTTCTTACTTCTCTTCTTTTTTATCTTTTTCCTTTCTATTATTCCCCCTTTCCCCAACCCCAAGTCTGGGGTAGCCAACCGAGCCAAGCTTGGTTAACCTCCCTGCCTTTCTTCTCCATTTATCTCTCTCTCTCTCTCTTCAAACATGCTAATACTGTATGCAACAGAGCTGGATTCAGATAGCGTTAGCATTAATGAGAGACAACACACAAAGAGACCGCTAATGAAGAAAAGACGCATGTGCATCGCGTGAAAAGACACCCATCACCGAAACTTTTCTTTACACTTAACAGACGCTTGATCTAGAAAAGAAGGAGGTTTGTCTAGCTGTATATGATTTACGCGACACAGAGCACATATGATTAAAAAGGCGATTATTCGAGAGCCAGAAAAGGACAAACGGGGCGAGGAAGATAAGAAACGAAGAGAAAAAGAAGGAAAAGGTGAGAGCTGAGCTTAGAAAACTCGACGGCTTGAGAAATGAAGCTGAGCGTGACAGGAAGAAAAAAATAAGCAAAGTAAGATTGGAAGGTGGAAGAAAATGTGAATCGACTGGAGAGAAAAAAAGAAAGAAAGAAAGAAAGAAAGACAGAAAGAAAGAAAGAAAGAAAGAAAGAAAGGAGAAGCGTTCCATTTAGATTCGATCGGCAAGATTAATCTTGCATTCCCCAGAGGCTTTGTGAAGGATCGGCCCACTGCCATGAGGGAAAGCCCACCGGCCGGGGCGGCGATGAAACCCCGAAGGCGCGCTCGTGCGTGCCTATATACGTAGCGCCCACAACCGCTGCGCGGCGCCGGACACCGAAAACTTTAATATCGCTCCCTGCTTTCCAGGCGAGAACGAAAAAAAAAAAGCAGCAAAGGAAAATGGAAAGCGGGAAACAAGAGAAATAGCGCGCGCGAAGCGTACCAGCAAAAAAAAAACAATATTAAAAAATGATATACGCGCACGTAAGACGTCACAGGCCGGTCCTTTGTTTCACTCGACCTTTATCTTTGTATATACGCACCAACAGACACCTTACAAAAATGCTGCGATGTCGCTGACGATGACCGCCCCCGTCATAAAGATACGGCCACCCCCGCCGTTCTTTACCGCATCGTATACCACGCAGGGAATTGTAGTGGGCGTATGGCAGCCTTCTCGGAATCGGGCTGCCTTCAATTTCAACGGAATCAAACGGCTAGCGACCTCCGTAGTGGCGACACGACTTGCTTATTTCTCTCAGTGGGTAACAACTCTCAACAGAGTGATCGTGTAATACACGCGCACAGCATCATGCACCATCGTTGTCGTGGCCTGGCTCTACTTGAAACAGGTAACGCCCGCGAACTGCGCCTGTATCCACGGTCAAGCTTCACATGTGTTCCAACCGCGAGAAGCAGCCTCCGCACACCGCCTTCCACGTCGGGCACGTCAGAAATCTCGGAGGCTGCTCGACGCTGCAGCTATGTATCCGCAACAGCTGCAAAACGTTGTACCGAGAACAGATTGCGGTGTTGCGTGATTTTAGCGGATGTTACACTCAGAGTCCCTGTCAGATCAACTGTTAGGACATCCTCCGATATATAGGCTCGTGCGCTGCTGTCCCGGTAAACATAAATTCAGAGCCTATGCCGTAAAATAAAATGTTTCCTATATATGTACGGAGTAACGAGGCCACCCACCAATACAAAATCTCAGGAACCCATAATTACAGCAGGCTTCATAATCATATCGATGTGTTTGGGTGTGGGACCACACATATTATTAATACTCACTCCACATCGTACTCGAGCATGTTCACGGTATTCACGCACTTAAAACAGTTATGCCATTGACGCACGAGTTATACCAACTACACCGATCAGGGGCTGAAATTACAAAGGTTGTTGTGATTGGCCGGTCCTTTTTGTTAATAATATGTCCAGCAACATGACTGGCCGATATTAGAGCCTTCCCTCCGAACTTCGAATAGAGGGGGGGGGGGGGGGTTTACCGAGACCGAACAATAGAATTAGGTGCTATTCAAGGTCATAAACAAGTAAGCTTTATCCCCCCCCCCCACCCCAAAAAAAAAAAAGATCCCGGCAAAGAGCCTGGGCGTCTTTCAATCACCTCTAAATTTCGGGTCGTAAAAATCCCGGATATTATTGTTAAGTAACTTTATAAGCGCTTGCCACTGACATTGTCAATCAAGCAATAGAGCCCACTGCAAGCACTGAGGAACGAATCCCAAAAGACAACATTAGAAAAGTGAATTGAACTCAATCGAATTTTATTTCTCACAATTGTTACAGAAAGATTGCCTACACTACGTGTATGCAAAGAAATTCGCGGACATATAATACGGCATGTATACACGCGAATCGGTTTCACAAGTATGCAGGCTTTGTTTCTTATGATTTCACAGTAAAAGAATTTATGCATTTCTGAAACGATCCTTGCTAAAGCGCATTAAGGTCTCATTTAGGTAGGCATGTCTGCTCTGTTAATTTCGGAGTCCCCTTTATTAGTATAGAGTTCTTTCCTCTTGTATAGTAATCTGTCTCGATAGATGTCATGTTCGGTAGCTACTGTTTGTGCATACACTGTCTTTAAACGGCAGATTCTTGAAGTGAAATTTGTTTCAAATGCTTAGGTTGAATTAATTAATTAATTAATTAATTAATTAATTAATTAAAGCGGGTCAGCCTGAGGAAGTCAGCACGATCGAACCGAATCATTTGTGATTTCAGCTATAGAATGGCATGCACCTTCAAGCAAACTACCCTAGTCGGAATTGTTTATAGGAGAAAATGGAGCCAACCCTGATCCTAGAATTAGCGAAGGTGGACTGAAAATGGCAGAGGAAATAACACTTCACGAAAGAATAGCTACCGGAGATTCGCTTTACATTACTGAAAAGTAAAGAAACAAGCATACTGAGCGTGTGGGCGTACATGATCTGGTCCTCTTTTTTTCTGGTCTTTTTTCCCTCATTCCCTGATAAAGCGGGCCCGTTTAAACTTCATTTGCAAGCGTTCCCTCCAGAGCGCTGAAGTTACGCCACTTTCGCAAAACTTTGTGCTCGAGAGATGTTACGAGGTACATATTTTACGTACGTTTACAAAGGAAGGCAGCTAAAGAAAATATATATTTAATAATACGCCACAAAATAAGACTACAGCTCTCTGATAGTTTTTTAAAAGATCTGGCCCATTTTTCATAACGAATTTAATAATTTCGCACTCACTTCAGGTCCCCTGGGCTAAAAAAAAACTTTTTTTTTTTCATTTCACGGAGAAAGTTCTCGAGGTTCCTCGACACGGGGAGTACAAATTTTAGAATCCCAGAATACTCGATTTCCTAATTCGACTTGGATCACGAAAAGTAAAGGATTGGATGGAAGCTTAAAAAAAAAAAAGCGATCTACACGTGAACGTCATCCCCGCAATGCAAGCGTGTATACGGTGAAGCATACCTCCCTACGCAGCCGCAGACCGGCCGCAAAATTCCGCCTTTTTGCAGAAGGCAGGAACGACGGCTTGCTTAGCCGACGCCATTACATCCTCATCAATGGAAACCACGAAACGTGGCGCCCCCGCTCGGCCGAGAGCGGAAGACCTGAGCGACGCCACGTCGCTCGGGGATAAAATGCGTTGGCGAGATGATATATTGCAGGGCCCGAACTGAAGCCCCGCCGACCGCGAAAAGGGTTCCGACCATATGCACTCACCCTTTCATTTTCCTCTTTCTGTTTTTCATTCCGTCTACAACGCTTGCATAGCTTAGCATGACTATACTCTCAGTCACGATGCATTACTTTTTTCTTTTCAATTTTTTTCCCCTCACTTAAGTGGATATAGCATTTCGCGAACTGCGCGCACTTTTCTCTGCCTCCTTTCGTGTTCATCGTCTCATTCATTTTTCGTTTTATTTTTTTTAGCCAGCCTTCATTTGGACATCTCGAGCTGACTGTGTAATCCTGGCTTTGGATCGTGATGAGTGTTTCATCTTTTTGAGAGCGCGGAATGCGTATTTCCCGACAGAGGAGCGACTTATCCGTTTGCTGGCACCGCTAAATGACGCATGACTATCTGAAATGCACGAAAAAAATAGTAGAAAACCAGACGAGATGCTTATAGAGGGGAAAAAAAAGCGAGAAACGAAAGGTTGCGAGAAAGGAGTGATATCGAGGGAGACAGAGTATAGCTGATTTGGCAGAGATAGATGATCCACTTCCGTCTAACATTAGCAAGCGATACGGGAATGCCCACCCCCGCGAGAATCTCACTAGTCTTCTTGCGAAGAGGCGTCGCCTTTTGTCTCGCTTGGGGGCGCGAGCTTCGCTTCCTGCGAGATGAATCGCGCCAGATGAGACGGATGCATTCAAGGGAGTTGAATGGGAACAGAGCGAGCGACCATGCAGGGTTGTATAGCCCACGATTATGGGAAACATGACGCCTGGAAACAAGAATCGCATGCACGTGACCAAAGAATTAGGAATTTCATTCTCAATTTATACAGTTTCGTCAACAAAGTTCGTTGAACAGGTGTATAAACAGCGTACACAATTTATAGCCGTGTGTATACAAGGATGATCTCAAGGTGTTGCATGCCTGTAACCTGAGCCATCCTGCCATTTATACTTAGAGGGATGGCTCAAGTTACAGTTGAGTGTGCTACGGTATAGGGTAGCACAACTGAGAAGCCACGCAATTTTATTCCATACTTCGCGGTGTTTTTTAACACGACGGAGCAAAAATCACCAGGCTGCAACATGAACGTTTCCAAATAAGAGAAAAAAATTTGGTCTGTCGTTTTGGCATTCTCTCAGCAGCGTATGGTGACACAAGCACTAGCCCTAATGTGATTGACTAATATGTGGGGTTTGGTATATATATTGACTAATATGTGGGGTTTGGTATATATATAAACATCGTTGTGCAATTGTTATCCCACACATGGGGCAGAGTTGTATGTCGTAGTTGCATTCAGTATTGCCTCCCTGTCCACGACATTCATACTGCCTGCACTGCATTATCCCATCAGTGTGCTTCAATATTAGGAACTGAGAAAGTTTCGGCACCACTTATCCATCCAGGCGCGACTGATGGCGTTCAGGCGGAAGCCACTGCTGCCTCATAAATGGACAGCCCGTTGTGAGTGGCGTGGCATCAGCATCGTTTCAAGAGCTCAAACATTGCGCGGGCTTGATTCGTTCAGCGCGTTAAAGACCCCTTATCAGCACGAAGGTCGCATCTATAAAAGTAGTTGCTTGGGCGTGTTCGCGCCAGTTGGTACGACATATTGGAAGGAAACAGCGCGAAAAAACGTTCCGTATGTGTCCTTCTTTGTCTGGTTTCTCGTTTATCGTTAATTCTCTTTCCTTCCAAAAAGTAGCATGACACAATGGTGACTCAAGGTCATATAGAGCTGACAGGAAACCGCAACTACAAAGAAAAAAAGCGCTGTTGCGCACGTGTCGGTAATTACTGAGCTTGTACCCACTTCACGTGCATGTACATATAACCCTTTACATCTCGCACAGGTATTGGAACGGCTCTATTGCTAACGTCCTCTGCAGCAACCTACATACAACAAGAAACAGAATAGATTGAGGAAATTCGCGCGCGGACTATCACGTATATTATAGTGCGCTAACTGACTAATGATTATTGCGCCTGTACTGAGATTATAACGTGAAAGAATTAAGAGAGCGAGTAAAAGACCATAACAACAAACATCATTAAATGAAGGAGCTAAAATTGCAAACCGTTTATCCCTGACACGCGTCGCAGCCGAGGCTATGGGCGTATGACTCATCGTTAACACGGAAATACATGCGACAAACGTAAACTCCGAAACCGCGAAGCTAGTATACATTAGAGGAGCTCGATTAGAGGAACTGCATGAGCTGCAGGAAAATCGTTTTCGTCGACGTATGGCGTCTCGAAACACATAACTCACCGATAAACGTCATTAACTTCTTATAGGTAAGTTCAGGCACTGCGTGAGGCTACAGGTTAACTTCACACAGGTTGTAACTGCACACACTAACTTTAGAACACTGTCAAATTGACGATGAGCCCGCTAAGGCCAAGCGCTTCATTTACTTTTACTTAAAAATCTTTTTATTAAAAAGTTATGTCCACAGCACTTGATTAGTTCGTGTTTTGATGATAGGGTTGAGTTTTTACTCATCTTTGCTTTCTCGTTCACTCTCGCTTACAAAGTATCTGGTGTCACGCTTCCATTAACACCATCCAGATGCTCAGTACTAGTATATATATGCTACACTATTATCATAACTCACACCTACGTTTTATCATTTATATAGTGGAAAGAAGACTATCTTATTTCACTTATAAGACAGATATAAGGTTAATCATTTGTCGCTCAATAATGGGGCTGCCCCCACAGTTTGTGCAGCCCGTCAGACTTAATTAGACCTTTTTGTGGCGCTCTGACATGACATCGAAAATGGTTAGAATAAAAGGTATTCGTTCTGTCACTCACAATGACAGAGACCTTCGTGCGCTCTGGTTTGACGGAGAATTCGAGATGCTACTAATTCAAAATGGCCACACAGACACGGCTAATCGTTCTCCTGTCTTACATAATTTTCCTTGCAGCTATTTTTGCGCTCGCGTGAACTTATTGTTCGAGCAACGATGTGAAGCCACATAAAATTGGAGGCACACTTCGAAACCACCCCTTGAAGCGTTTTTCAGAATCGACTGCATAGTGCTGGAGATAAAGCTAACTTTGAAAAACGTTAATTTTAAATTATGGCACATGAAATAAAAAAGTGATGACAAGGGAAAAAATAAACACTGCAACAGATACAACCAGAGTTTCCAAGTTCGTTACATCCAATGACTTTGAAAGCCGGAAACATTTTTCCATGCCCACGTGGCATAATGTCCATATACGACGACTATATTGGTCCATGCCACGGCTTATATTGTATACAGCCGAACACTGGAGACCCATCGCCACTTGATGTTTCATTAAGTGAATTGACTCACTTCTCTCGGCGGTTGTTTGAATGCCTATAGACAGTGACAAGCTATGCACTTATTCGATGTATTCGTCATACTTATGAGCTATAGAACTGAGTATTTCTGGGAATTAACGTATACGCATAACGTACTTGAATTAATTGGGTATCAGGACCCCAGGTATACGCGTATACAAAACAGGAAAAATTTGCGGACACGAAATGTCCTAGAAAGCCATATCCTGGTTTTGCCTGGCAGCATAACCTCCCAAATGAACGTTTCAGCCTTCAGTTGGTATACTGCAGCATATGCAGTAATGAGCTAAATTAGGAGCACTATACTAGAAAAGAAATCCGCATTTTCTTTCTTTCTTTTTTTGCTGAGTCAACGTTCTGTAAGTTTTAACTGCTGGGCGTAGGGTACATATATGTATACTACAAAAGTAAAAGAGTGAGATAGAGAAAAGAAAAGAGGGCAATCCTTTCATTCGGTAAACAAGGAAGGTCTCAGGCTGAGGTATTGTTTCTTCTTTCTTTTTTTTATGAATTCGAAGCATTATGACCACTGTGATCCCCTCACCGCTTTCTTATTGCACAACCTTAAAAAAGACCAACAGGTTTCGAAGTCAGAAACCATCCATCGCTAATACATTACACTCGTGTATATGGTGCGTGATTCAGCCCGCTCACCTGACATATAATCCCGAGAGGCTTCCTTGTTCTTTCCTGTGCATTCGAGCGTATACAATGCGTAGCAATAGTTTACAGAACGAGATGAACAGCCTGCGAGCGGTATATGTGAAAGCTAGTTTGAAAATATCTAAAAAAAATTTTTTTCTTCTGCATTCTCTCTCGCGGGACTCGCTATCGCAACGGCTCACTGCACAGAGATGAAACAGCAGCCTTGGTTCAACATTAAAAACAACACATTTTTTTCTTACGCCGCGAAGAGGTATAACAGAAAGAAATGTTATCAGCCTTACTCAAGCGTTCCCCGAGGGAATGAGGATTTCCTTTGCGAGTCGCACAACCGTAGCTCGAGAAAGAGAAGCAAAAATCGCGTGCTTCTTAAGACCCTTTTGCATGGATGCGTGCTCGTCACGCGTCAAGGCGCAGCACGCGAGCAAATCTGTCCCAGTTGTTATCACCCCTCCGAATCTCTTCTTTGTCTCTTTGCCGAGCCCGGTTGTTCTCTTGACGTAGCTGTGCGTGACTGCGATTGTCCTTTCTTTGATTCTTCTTTTTTTGCGTGCAGTCAAAAGCATCAACAATAAAAGGTCGTAATAAAAAAAGCAAAGCTCCGAGTGTTTTTAAAGATATACGAACGCCTCCCATAAACCTCGCCGTGGAAAGTCAAAAAAGCTCGCCAAGTGTTGGCTAGGTTTAGTGTCGCAAGAGGTAAGAGTTACACTCTGTGGCATAGACTGGTGGTTGTTCGGGAGTTCAACTCCTCACCGCCGTATATTTCTTTTCCGTGCTTGTATGTGTGCGTGACGCACACACATGCAAGCACATGCACGAACCTATGAAAGCGGGTCGGACTCCTTTCCTGCCCTCCAACTCCCATATAGAAAGAACTTTTTTGTAAATCCATCCGGTTAGTTTGCGGTGCACCCACTACCAAAGGTTACAACGGCGACACGCAGGAGCCGCAGTGGGACGCTATGCAGAAAAAAAAAAAATCGAAAATTCCATAAACGCGCTGAACACATTGAAATTTAATATCAGAATATTTGTGCGCCTAACAAGGCCCGCGGATAGGCGCGCTCCTTTCAGAAGCTCTGCCATGGTTTTCAATCTGGGTGCAAATTTTCGCTGGTATGTAATTGATAAACAAAAAATTATTGTTTAAAAATTTCTCGGGAAAAGAAGGAGACATGATGTTGACAGAGCAGCACTCGTTGAAGGCTTACATAACGATATATTAGAAAAACTGAAGCTTGTGTGAAAAAAAAAAAAAAGAAGAGATAGCCACATTAGCCGGGACAATTATTACAGCTATAGACAGACATAGACTGAGTAGTATGTAGTCACATCGAATCGGCTGTACGATTTCTATACGCTATCATCAATCATAGCGTTTAAAAGGTGCTGCCAATATTATCATCACCATGCCAAGTTTCATATGTTGCTTTGCCTGAGCACGCAAACCCATATTTTTTTTATCTAGTCTCTATCGGAACGCGAACAATTCACTACCTCTACTTGTGTTGTGACTGCTTAAGTTTTTATCGATATGATGCGGGGACGGATATAATATGGACACGGCAGCACTCACGAAATGCAGTCACCTAACAATCCGTTCGTCTTCATCTAGCAGCTCGTTTTCGGACTGCTGCATCACGCTGGTCCGGGTCTCGAGCCACCAGGAAAAATCGGAGCAACCAGTGGCGTCCATGTCCATTATCCGTGCACAGGATTCCGGCCCGATCAAGTTATGGGATACCATGCTGTATCGCTCCTCATCCACCTTCGCGGACTCTGGTCGTATAACCACGTATACATGTGCGCATCGCCTGCGCTTAGCGCCACCACTCAACCCAGCTGTAAATAAGCACGCCACTCGAGATGGGCTCATTGAGCACGACAGCACTCACGAAATGCAGTCACCTGACAATCCATTCGTCTTCATCTTACAGGTGAGAAAGCGATATGGAGAGTGTATCTGCAGCCTTTTCTTGTTTGTGCTGCCGTGCCCACGGCTATGTGCTATTGTGATTGACTATGCTGTACGAATACTTAAACTATTAATTACTCGCGGGAGACGTTGAAACGAATCCAAGCCCCGAAATCAGTCAACAATTGAAGGAAATAGCCGCGGATATAAAAGCGGTAAAGGAAAACCACCTAACCAAGATTGACAAGAAACCATACTTGCTCACAAGCCTATAAAAGGTGGATTCTTTTCAGGAACGAATAGCAAGCATGAATACGATAATCAGATCCATGCGAGAAAAAAAATATGATCTAGAGAATCGTAGCAGGCAAGAAAACCTGATAATATATGGCTTTCCGGAGAAAAAGGAGAGACACCTTTGACTCTTGAGCGTGCAGTGAACAAAAAGGTAATTGAAGAGACACTGGGATTAAAACCAGTAGCAGTCGAACGCATACATCGGATTGGTATAGTTGATGCGAACAAAACTAGGCCGATAACTTTGAAGCTCCTAGACTGAAAAGACAAACCTTCAATACTAAAACGGGTATATAAACTTCGAGATACAGGCCTATTTATCACAAAAGATTTTTCGAGACCACTACGTGGCGTTGGCACAGGGCGAATGCAAACCTGTGGCACAATGCGAAAGCAAACCAATTGATTGATTGATAAGTGGGGTTTAACGTCCCAAAGCCACCATATGATTATGAGAGACGCCGTAGTGGAGGGCTCCGGAAATTTCGACCACACTGCAAATCATTTCACACCCTTAAGGGTGGATTTTTGAATAAATCACCCATCTTACACCTATTATTTCTGCCAAACTTATCCGCATGGGTGTAAGTTCTGCAATTCCACCTTTTGTACGCCCATTTCTCATTTTTAGGTGTATTGTAGGTATATGTTAGCAAATTACACCCAAGGGTGTTTCCTTGAACGTTACACCTATCATATATGTATATAGTTTAGAGCATCAATACATATCACATCTCAACGGATGGAATCAAACCGTATGCCAAAAGTCTGGTAAAAAGATTGATGTTGCGGCATTCGTTTTCATTTCCCATAATTCATTCGCCAAAATATATGGTGCTATGTATTATATTTATTAAACCACCCCCTATTTATTATATTCAGAAGATTCCTCACATGTTCAATGACTTAATTCATGGGTTAACTTTTTGGGATTCCTACTGAAAATATTTTGCCGCCGCTTATGTCTATTCTTCACTAATTCTCACAGATACATCAGTAAAAGAGATTATGTTGCACTTAAACATAACATGAAACGATTACACACGGTTTTCGACAGGCTATCGTGCGCGCTTTCTCATTTGAAATCACACTAAGTTTTTTGTACCAAAGGTCCTCATTTATTAAAGACGATAGTCTTTTTTGGGGACCTTCAACGCAAAAATTTTGGTCTGCCTGCCTGCCTGCCTGCCTGCCTGCCTGCCTGCCTGTCTGTCTGTCTGTCTGTCTGTCTGTCTGTCTGTCTGTCTGTCTGTCTGTCTGTCTGTACATTTGTCGGTTTGTCCACTCTATACGGCATCTGGTACTTGAAATGGCCGACCTCATCTGCAGCGCCCACCAGTGTTGCTCAAGATTGAGCGTTCATGCTTGTGCAATCGTCAATTAAAAAGCCATGATTGCGCATGTCTGTGGCACCATAACAACACGTATATATTCTGCATGTGCGTCTTTTACTAGAAAAAGCATACATTAGTAATATTAAGGGCCGTAGCGCTTATCACGTTTCGCTGACCATGCAATGCTTGCACGGAACAGGGAGCGTTTCCAACGCTTTGCTAAGGTGGTGGAATCTACCCGTCGCCTTGCGTTCTACACCTTATCACCTCTAAGATGGGCGGGCACACCCCTACCAAAGCCACACGCTTTGTTTTCTAGGAAGACTGCCAGATGGCGCTCATGTCTCACGTGTGACATGATTTGATGTTCTTTTTCGCCTTAGCTGTACGCTCGAGGCACTCAAACGCAGTGCCTACAGAATACCACTCACCGACTTTCTTGCGCAGAACACCAAATAAATGTCCTGTTCACTCTCTCCACACGCAAGACTATCATCTTTTGACGACATTTGCAGAAACATGGAGATACGGGGCCAATTTTTTTTACAATGGGGGTCCATATATTTCCTCACACTGAAGTGTTTCGCATCAATACACGGGTCCCTGATTTATTCAGTGAGTTATATTTAGATCTATGAACATGGGTCAGTTCAAATTGAATGTTCGTAGTATTCGCATTGCCGCGGAACTAGGCATGTTTGCAATTAACAGGCTAAGCTTACTCGGATGCAGCTGCTTTGCACGCATGCTGCGCCGCAGGACAAGCTTGGCGCACATACGCTAAGCACGGGTGAACTCTTCCAATAGGTCGCACCACTCTGTGGGTACTTAGTGCTCTTTTTATATTTACTTGAAATGCACGCTTGCGCGTCGTATAATATACACGTGAACGATCGTAGACAACACTAGCGCAATGTACCCGTGCCACAAAGAAGGAGAGTAGTTTACTAATTGCAGCATTGTAATTGACAGTTGTTACTGTCGCGTTACAATGCACTGATAATCGCACATTGGTATGCTCACACAAAATTTAAGACTTGAAATAAAAGCAAGCGTCCTTCATACTTTGTCGGTAAAAAAAGCAAAGCCCCCGGTTCTTGCTGATTGGCAGAGTGTTATTTAAAAGAAGCTAATAGCACAGCAGGGGTGTTGCTAGGATTTATGCGTGCAAGGGAACAGAAAGAGGAAAAAAGGGGGCCTGGCGAAATTTGTATGTAAATTTTTGCCTGTAGTTGCATACGTGCGGATCCGAATCACAAGCTTTATTTTTTTTTTTTTTTTTTTTGCGAAATGGGCCAAATCCTGACCCGAAAGTAGCTCAAACGACACTCAATTGGCTCATACATACGTTCACGTTTCCTCTAAAACAGTAATATTAAAACATTATATATAAATATTACTGTTCTAGAAGAACGTTGATAGTATGTATATGTCAAGGCAGCGTTAGTTGAGCTTGTTTCGGTTCTAGATTTGCCCCATTTTGAATTAAAAAATATCTCCTCAAACGAACATAAAAAAGGGTGGGAGATGTGTCAAATATGGAACAACCTCCTTGCCACCCTTCCCTAACTTTTTATTTATATCTATGTTCCTCAAGTAACAAATTTTGACTCCGAAATGTCGAAACAACGCCGCAATAACGCCTCACCCGGGAAAAAAATTGTACACTACGAAGGCTACGCATTTGCCACCTGCACACGTCAGTGGCAAAAAAAAAAAAGACTTTGAAGCTCTGCTAGCAAATAAATATGTTGTCAAGCACGAAATATTACACTATATCTTGGAGGCTTGACATAGCTTGGAAATTATATCATAAAACGGTACTGCTATGTGTTTCGGTTTCGGTTTCGGTTTTGAGGTCTCGGGGCAACTGCGCATCGCCATCGTCAACAGGCAGACTTTGAATTGGGTGGTAACATGTCGTGTGCGTGTTTGCTGCAGGCTGACGGTGGTTTATTATTTTACTATTCACTTGCTTTGTCAGGGACGCGTACTTATACGGCTTGCACAGTTTAACTTGTGCTTACAGTGGATACAGTACCTGTCACTGCAATCTGTGGCGTGTCGGCTAGTACAGAACAACTTCGGTGCGGCGGAGTGTGTGTCCTCTGTCAACGGCTTTCGTCGAAGCTTGTGCCCGCCGCAAGCAGAGTGTTTACGATCAAGCAATCAACGGACTGTACGCTGGGAGCTACATGGAGAACGCTTTTGGATTTCGTGCTATTGCTGAAAAGGTAAGCTTTCGTGTATGCGAACAACGAAGTGCAGAAGTGCGTGCCTGCCTGCCAACTCCCGATTTGCCCGCGATACTCGTAATTGCAGGAAGCGACCGTCTCATGGCGTCGGTAGCTTCGTGACCTTCGCTCGCTGTGTGCTTATCAGCTGCGATGTCTCAACAGTCGCAGTGTTCGTGAACCTCGCTTTGGGGCATGGTTAAAGAAAACGGGAGGGATGTGCCCCGCGCAGATAAACCTTACGGCATTCGGCAGCGGGTGAGAAAACAAGGGGGGGGGGGGGGGCTGAGCGAGCCGAGGTGGGCGAAAGAAATGGCATAATAATAATAATAATAATAAAAACGAAGCAGATCAACGGTAAAAGAGGCGCCAGTTGTCAGTTAGCGGGACTGCAGTGGACAAATGGGGCGCGTTTATTACGCGGGAGAAAAAAAAAATCCAGATTTCAATGACTGAAGATAGGGGTGCGTTTTTAATGCGAGTAAATACGCTATTTAAAGCAACAATTGAAAAATACTTAAACTTTGTATCAGTACCCCTTTGATGCCTGCGCTTTGCAGCGGCGTGACGTGTTTTGTTAAAAATCGTGCAGCTAACCAAAGAATTTATATGTACCTTGTTTAATCAGTGATTCGCGCTTTTTATGCCTTGCTTGGTTTGTTTATATTTATACTAGTATATCGTAAATAATCAGGATATAGTAATATTGATCTGCTTTAATAAGGGATTGAACAGCCACACTCAATTGCACACATCTTTTTGCATTTTTGCACTATTGTACTGCGGCACATAGAATATTGTAGAATAGAATATTTCTGTAATTTTGGTGTAGGATTTTGCGATGTGGTTACACGTGAAAGCTTAGCCAAAGTGTACCAACAAACACGCACACAAAACTTTCAGTTAGACTGATACAGCACAGATGATAATGGTGTAGGCATAGTTAGCCACTAAAGAACACGCTCGCGAAAAACAAAATGAGGATGGCGACAAAGGTGGCTGTAAATGAAAGCAGGCAGACCTAACAGCTCTTGTCTGTTTCATGCATTTTGTCTGTGCAGGTTTCATCCTTACGAATGTAAGGACACTGATCCAACTAATAAGCCCTCCATGCATATATTCCTGTTAGCTACTTCTCCAATATGTCGTGCATTTTTTAAATTACACATATTTATGGTCCAACAGTCCAGAGCTTATTGAGCATATATTGAACTTACTTGTGATATATTATCTGTTGCAGGGCTGTTTTTATGAATTAAAAAAATTCAATTGCGAATGAGCTGCTTATGCATGCACTCGAAGAATAGGGTTAGCACGTCTTATTTATTCTTGAGAGTAGTCAGTTTTACTCGTGGCCTAAAGTAATCATTTTGTTGACCAATAATCAACCTGTGAAAGACATAAAATTATCGAGTACACCAAATTTATGTAACTGGAGAAGAAATTTAGAGGTGAGCTTCCGAAAATACACAGTGCTGTTTTTCCAGCAGCAGTTGTCATATTGTAAGTGCTGTTGATCCTTCCATATTGGGGCTTGCTCGATGTTTTACACTATTTTCACACAGTAGATTGTACATCTGTGATGTGTACATGTCTACACAACGATCCTTCAAAGTAAATGATAAATATTGCTACTTTCCTGTCTGAATGGGTTTATATAATTTTTTGTATCAACCATTGTAGTGGCCTATTGGTTAGGGTATTCTAGCTTAGCAAGAAAACTTGGTATAAACGCTGAAATTTGAGCTTCCCAGTATATTTCAAGCTTCTTGGTAGGTGCATGATTCAAGAGAGAAGCACTTTTTCACCACCACCACGGTGGTGAAAAAACCATACTCAAGCATGGCACTTGCATTCGTTCACTAATATGCACAGATTCTTGTAAACGTAAAAGTGAATAGTGGTAAAGCTGAAAGTGGAGAAGCTGGAGCTTTTTATTATAAGACACATCATAATGAGGTTCTGATTGTTCCCAGTATTTTTTAAATGCTTAGTTGAATGTTGTGCATCTCTTACATGCAGAATGTTGAAAGGAAAGCACACTACGTCTTCTACGATGGACTGGGTGCTGACAATGCAGTGCACTCTTCATCACAACCTGAAAGCAGCTGTTCCGGGCTCACGACCTCACTCAAAGGGTCGCAGCAGTGGTGGACGCTACTCATAGGGTGCACCAAATATCTTGTACATTTTAGGAACATTCCTCTGATGGGAAAGGCTTCATCTCAAGCTATGTGTCCTATATACCTATTTATATTTTCAATATAAGTATCAGTTTGCCATCAGATCAACAGCAGTGCGTGTAGAAAACTGTGTACAATGCATAATGTTACAGTTGTATGAAAAACTAGAGATGGCCTAGATGTCGCCAGCTTAAAAGGTTGATCCACTAATGGGTCAATCCACGCCAAACATCCCAGCTATTTTAGCGACCATCTCAAATGTATTAAAAAAAATTGTGATGATTTACTGCATTGAAAACAGTGAAATAGTAAAATAATTTCAAAAGAAAAAAAATTTTCGGTCACGTAGTTGCCTTCTGAACTTACTGGAATGTCGTTTCAGTGTGGTTTGTGGGAAAGTAGTTTAAAAGTACTGCTCATTTCTTCGATACCAAAATTTGTCTACATGTTAAGTACAAGTTCATGTGTAAAGTGTTTGAAGCGCAGTAATATTAGTGCAATTTCACTGGCACATACGCCTCCAAGACTAACAATGTGCTTGATACGACTGGTTGGTGCTGTATGGTAGACAAAGAAAGGGCTTAACAGCGCAAAGGACAAGAAGGGAAAGGAGAACAGAGCCCTGAACAAGCAATCAAAGTTTATTGAAAACCAACTGCAATATATAGAAAACAGAATCTGCGCATAACCACGCACTATAAGCAGAATCGCACATACATGCACCGTACAGCCTATCTTAGCAACAACCGGTCATGTAAATGGACCCAAGATAACTAACTTCACAGCAGTTAAGAAAAATCGAGGGTACGCTAACACAGGCAGCACCAAGTTGTTGAATATAGAAAGCTTCACTAATCTCGTGCTCGCGCCGATTTTTATATCCCCCGTGATCAAACACTTGTCGAGAATTGGCTGACAACAAGACTTATTACAATGGTCTGCCAAGTGGCTGGGAAGAAAACCTTTTAGAGAGTTGGCGTACCCCCTCAACCGATCATTCATTCATCGCCCTGTTTGGCCAATGTAACCATGCCCAAAAGTAAAAAAATATTTTGTAGAGAATCGCTAAAACACATTCAAGATGGCACGTAGCGTGTTTCTTAGTGCATTCTTCTTTCTTAGGTCCTTCGCTGTTGACCCTGTGACATAGCCCAGCGAGGTTATCGCGTGCGCAGAACACAACTCTTACACCTATTTTGCCAGTGACCTTCTTTAGCCTATGGGAAACTTCGTGTATGTAGGGAATAACAGCCTTGCTAGAATGAGGCTTGTTGAGTTAGCTGTTGCTTTGTCTCTTATCAACCACTCTTAGTGACGTTAGGAGAGTCTCGGCAATGGAAGTTAGCTCGGGATTAGAAAAGCCTCCTTGTTGAAGGCAGTGAACTTGGAGCGAGAAACTGCACTCTATCTGGCGGTGACAAGAGCCAGTTAAAATTGCCTTTAGGCAGGAAAAAGCGATGCTTCACTTGACGAGCTTAGAATGGGCGGACGTAAAAAGGAGGTTCTTTCTTGAGCATGACTCGTACCGCAAACATACATGATGAACAAAAAAAAAGCATTTCTAATTCTAGACATCGTAGCTTGTCGTCAGAAATAAACTCCGACGTTATTTCTAGTTTCTTCATTTCACACCCGAAAACATCAAATATCTCATCGGTGGTTCGCCGAGGGTCAGATTGATCGATGCGGTAAAGCACTAAAAAGTCGTCAACGTAGTCGAACACTTTAACTGTACTCGTGTGATCAAAGTTAGCCATGAGACTTCTTTCATACCGCGCGAGTAAAAAGTCACAAAGAACCGGTGCTAAACTTGAGACATTGCACACATCTGCACCGGTGAGATATTTGACATTTTTTGGCGTGAAATGGTGCAACTGGAATTAAAGTCGGAGTTCGATTCATGACGACAAGTTACGATGCCTTGACTTGGAAATGCTTTTTTGGTTGACCATGTATATTGGCGGTACGAACCTTTCTCAAGGAAAAGCCTTCTTTTTACGTCCACTAATTCTAAGCTAGTCAAGCGAAGCATGTCTTTTTCCTGCCTTAAGGCAATTCTAACTGACTCTTGTCACCGCCAGATGGAGTGCAGTTTCTCGTTCTAAGTTCACTGCCTTCAACAAGCAGGCTTTTCTAATCGCCTGCTAACTTCTATTGCCGAGACTCTCCTAACGTCACTAAGATTGCCTACAAGCCTCATTCTAGCAAGGCTGTTATTCCCTACGTACACGAAGTTTCCCATAGGCTAAAGAAGGTCGCTGGAAAAATAGGTGTAAGAGTTGCGTTCTGCGCACGCGACAAGCTCACTGGCCTATGTCGCAGGGTCAACAGCGAAGGACCTGAGAAAGAAGCATGCACTAAGAAATACGCTATGCACCATGTTGAATGTGTTTTAGCTATTCTCTACAAGATATTATTTACTTGTGGACATCGGCCAAACAGGGCGATGCATGAATGATCGGTTGAGGGAGCACGCTAACTCTCTAAAAGGTTTCCTTCCCAGCCACTTGGTAGACCATTGTAATAAGTCTTGTTGACAGCCAATTCTTGACAAGTGTTTGATTACGGGGGATATAAAAATCGGCGCGAGCACGAGATTAGTGAAGCTTTCTATATTCAAGAACTTGGCGCTTCCTGTCTTAGCGCACCCTCAATTTTTTTAACTGCAGTGAAGTTAGTTATCTGGGGTCCACTTATATGACCGGTTGTCGATAAGGTAGGCCGTATGGTGCATGTATGTGCAATTCTGCTTATAATGCGTGGTTACGCACAGATTCTGTTTTCTGTATATTGCAGTTGGTTTGCAATAAACTTTGGTTGTTTGTTCAGGGCTCTGTTCTCGTCTCATCTTTTCTTTCTTGTCATTTGCGCTGTTAAGCACTTTCTTCGTCTACTATGCCTACAAGAACTTAGCCAACATGTGTTATGAATGTCTGACTACTGAATACTAACTACACAAAAGGTATATTTTGAGGAAATAATATTATGAGACTTCTTAAGCTGCTAAACATTACGAGAAAAAATTACGAGTTTCGCAGAATCGTCATTTTCGTTATTGAGACCCGATTTGCACTGTGGAGTGGTCCAAATAAATATGACCTTCAAACCTACATCGAAAGGGAAAAAAAGGTATTTTCATGTGCCAATTGTTATCATAACATTTTTTTTGTTTTAAGAAAGAAAAGTTTTGAACTTTCCCATTGATGAAAATAGGAAATTTCAAGGTGGCAGCTGTTGTATGACGAAATGGGAAGATAGGCACCAATGGGAATACTAAAAAGTATTTTCTTCCTTAAAACAAAAAATTCAATGATAGTATATGAAAAGAAGTGTTCATTTGCTTTCAATTTATGTATAAAGGTAATTTTTAGTTAAGCCACCACATGGCGTAAATCGCATCTGAATATGATCAAAAATTACGATTTTGTAGAATTTATGATTTTTTCTTATAAAGTTTACCTGCTTGATAAGTCTCAAATATTTTTTTCTCAAAATATACCTTGCGTCGAGTAGGTATTTACTACACAGATATTCATACAAACTGCAGTATTGCAATAAAGAAATTGCAAACACAGCACATTTTGGATAAATTCTTAGAAGCATATGTGCCAGTATAGTTGCAATAATATTACTGAGCTTCAAACACCTTACACAAGAACCTTTACTCAACATGTAGATCAGTTTGGTATAGAACGTACTTTTAAAATAAATTTTATCACACACACCCAAACGACATCCCGGAAAGTTCCGACGGCAACCTTGCGACCAAACATTTTTTCTCTCCGAAATATCCTACCCTTTCACAGCTTTCAATACAGTTAATCAGCACAATATTTTTCGAATGCATTTGAGATGGTCGCCAAAACGGCTGGGCGTTTAGCATGAAATCACCCTAACAGTGTGTCATGAACACAGAAAAAGGTCCTATGCTTATTAAGCCCTTTATTTACCAAAAAATATACTGAAAGTGCCTCCTCTGAGGCACTGTATAGTGCCGTTTTTTTCACAGTTCTAAGGGAACTAACTGCACGTGCTATTGTTGTTTACATGTGCAGCAGTAGCATTAATATGTAGTAGAACTTGCTGTTGGAATAGTTGGTGCATGTTTGCATTAAATATTAGCCAATTTTGCGCCAAAACGACGACCACACAAACGAAGAAAACACATAAACGGAATGGGCACTGATTTGCAATTGTTGATTTCTTGAGGAAATAGGCTGATATAAACCCACTTTTTGTCAACGCTTGTGCAACCTACTCAGGCCGTCCCTTACCTAATCACGCTATAGGACACATGATCGCTAGATACCGTGCTTCCAGCTCATACATGATGAGTGAAGTTTTGCTAACGCAATTGATACCCCTTTTCTTTTGTGAAAGCCCATCAAAATGGCTCTTGGTGTGAATCCACATGAAGTGACATGTGCTCTTGAACGGGCACCGTTGTTATTCTTTGCCGTAATGGCGTGCTCCCTCGCTAGATCATTGACGCAGCGCCTCGTCGTCTGGCTAACATGTGTCTTTCTGCACGATAAGGGTATTTTGTAAACCACTTCAGTAGCAGACTTCGTGAATGGCCACGCATGCTTCTTTTTACAGCCTTTCAGCTGCTCAGCATGATTTTCAGCGATGCACCGGCGCAATTTTGCTAGTTTGTTAGGGGCACGAACACGATCAGTACTTCATGCCGGCTTGCCACCTTTTTAAGGTTGTACGTATGAATTTATAGTATATTATGAATATAAGGTAAAAACAGCTGCTAGTGAGCACCCGTCCTGTTCATGTGTTTTCTTTGTGCGGTCGTGGTTTTGACGTGAAATTGACTATTCAATTCAGGCATTCATGTCTATTCACAGCACATGTTTAACGTCTGTAGCAAAATATTACATGATATTTTCGTATTCATATTTGCATGTTCAAGAGAACAGCAGCCGTGCCAATTGTGTCAATTGGATACAATTTCCTAATTTTGCACAAAACCATTATGAAATGCCCAACCAGCCTCAATTATTTCTCAGTATTGTTAATTTTATCAAGGAACATAAAATCCATCATTCAACTTAAGTTTGCGCATCACCATCCAATTGATTGATGTATGCAGTTTAATGTCCTAAAGCCACCATTTGATTATGAGACGCTTTAGGGGAGGGCTCCAGAAATTTCGGCCGCCTGGGGTTCTTGTGCACCCAAATCTAAGGAAATGGGCCTACAGCATTTTCGCCTGCATGAAAAATGCAGCCGAGTACTTTGGCGACTAAATCATCGAGGCGGGGTCATCATCATCCAATCTAATACAGATGTGCCAACCGTAATTATAACTTTTAATTGACTATATTCTAACCTCACCGCAAAAGAAAAGAGTAGAACGGTTTAAAAGAAAGTTCTACCCCCCCCCCCTTTCTATGACGTCCATAACGCTTTTTAAGTCGCTTTCGCCAGAATACGCTTTCGCTCTGCGGAAAAGTGCTTTTTGATTTACAGGACACAAAATATTTTTGTCCCTATATTACTCTGCCATGCAGATGCCATTCAATAACGAGTACTAGTATAAGTGCTGGCCGTCTTTCAGAGTGATTTATGAGGTTTTCGCAGCCTTAAGCGACGATAAAGAAAATCGTATGCCACTTTTTTTCTTTTCGCCACCCCCTTGAGCTCCTCCTTTACGAATATCTGGAATTTCTGGGTCGCCTGTCAAACAGCTAGACAAGCTCACCAAATGCTACTGCGAGTTTTACACCCGTATTTTAGAACGTCCCTTCACTAAATGCTTCACCTTGACTTGAGAAAATTGATTCCAGCGCAGTCTCTAGGCAGAGCAAGTCACTCAATATCAGGGATAATCTGCTGCGATTCTCAAGAAACGCAGCGTCATTTTTAGACAAGCGGTGGCGCTGTGCTCAGCTAGTACAAGTGAAGGATGAGATTTGAGTCGAGGAACATTCGTATATAGGGAGTATAGCATTGTTTGCACTGTGGGACAGTTCAAGAGTGCTTTTGTTGAAATAGCTGCACTCTCGTGTATTTTGAATGAATTAGCGTATGTCAAATAATTTCTACATATACTTTTTTTTGTGTGTGATTCAGTATAATTTGTTGTACTACTGTAAATTTGGAGCCCCACCGCGGTGGTCTAGGGGCTATGGTACTCGGCTGCTGACCCCCAGGTCGTGGGATCGAATCATGGCTGTGGTGTCTGCACTTCAGATGGAGGCAGAAACGCTGTAAGCCCGTGTGCTCAGATTTGGGTGCATGTTAAAGAACCCCAGGTGTTTAAAATTTCCGGAGCCCTCCACTACGACGTTTCTCATAACCATATGGTGGTTTGGGGACGTTAAACTGCACATATCAATCAATGCTGTAAATTTGAAATTTCAAGCTCAAAAATGCTGTGTTTGTTTTTCCTGAAACCTGCTCCAAATTTAGATTTTCTCCCTAGAAAAGCAAGATATGATGCTCCAAAATATTGCTCCAGATGATAGCTTGGCTGCTCCACCTCTGCTAGCTGTAAGTGGTTACTCTTTCACCCTGCTTTTGTGTGCCCATTTTATGTTCTTTGATGTTGCATTTTTCAGGGGGACATATTATGTGATGCGCTTGATATTTTACATCTTTAAATCAATTATTCTGCGTGGTTAGTATCTAGTGACACTGTTAAGCTATTCTAATTTTGCCTATTGTTTTCACTCCTGTATTATTATTTGCCCAGTATTCTGAATGTCTGAACACACAAGGGTTATTGTGAAATGAAAATGCCATTTTAAGACTGTTTTGTCATTACATTCATTAGAATACCACTAGCTTTGCATAATATGCAGAAGGCATGCCACAACACATGCAAACTGTGGCGTACCAATGTGGCAATTGTGGTGTGCATTGATATATTATTTCAGTATATCAGAGAAATAAGGCATGCTGCATTACACTACTCTTCCTGCTGTTTGTATGCTTCACTGCACTGTGCTTTTGTGCTGCATTGAAGCGTGTTAAAATTAGTTCTTCATTTTTAAGTGCAAATAAAGGCTCTTTTGTTGTACTTTGATATGCATGCATTGGTCATTAGAGCTCCATGCCGTACCATTGACGTCTGATTTCCGGTCTTCTTTTGTAGCAAATGGCATTCTGCTTTGCACAATTGAAAAAGGCTTTTGATTAAGGTACAATTTGTCTCTGAATCCTGTATGTTCTCTGTGCCTAATAAAATAAAGCTTGATTTCGTTTTGCACAATGGCATGACTTTGTGAACGTTGTGTTATGTGTGGCAGCTCATTTTGAGTGATGCCTTTGCATTAAGCTGGGATTACGTGTTATATGCCGTGCTTCATATATGCACCATAAAAGCAGTGCTAAGGCCAGGATTACCACACTGTGGCAGGAGCCACTACAATAGGACATCTGCACATGAAAGGTCTAGCTAAAGGGTAAGCTTTCACGTGCTTCCACAGGGGCTTACTGGAAAGGGGTAACTTTCGAATTATGGTATTTTTTGCATGGGTGTTGGGGCATTATTCAGCATGAACACCCCCACACCCTTTTTGCTGTTTGAGCAATTACACCCCTACACTACTTTTGTTTTTTAAGGGTGTTAGGGTGTCATAGCAATATTACACCCTTACGCCCTTAAGATTACTTGGGTACATTCGCTTTTACACCCTCACTCCCTTAAGGCCACTTGGGTGTACATTTGTCTTTACACCCTAAGAAATGTTTGTGCCATAGGGTGTAAATTCGGAAATCCGCCCCACGATATAGGTGTAGCCCTGCTTGATACACCCATTTCGTGGGGTGTTGGGGTGTGAGTTATAGACACTATAAAACACCTATATGGGTGTAATTTGGTTTACAGTGCACCTGGGGTTCTTTAACGTGCACCCAAATCTGAGTACACGGGTCTACAACATTTCCGCCTCCATCGGAAATGCAGCCGCCGCAGCCGGGATTTGAACCCGCGACCTGCGGGTCCGTAGCCGAGTACCTTAGCCACTAGACCACCGCGGCGGGGCGAAAGCAAACCAAGAAAATAAAGAAAGGGTGTCCTTAGTTTTTGACAAGCTGTACATAAATAATCACGCCTATGTTTGTAACAACGAAAACAATGATAAGATTCCGTGGAAAAAAGCACACGTGGAAGCTGGCTTAGAAACCGCGCATACAGCGAAGGCGACGAACAAAACCGGCGACCAAACAAAAAGGGAGCTTATACCCGTCGCGCTGCAAAATTGGCGAACTAACGCTGCTCACATTGAATGATCGAAGTGCGATTAAGAAGCCTGAAGAACTCGAAAATTCGAGCAGCAGTCACAGAAACGTGGCTCACGCCCGAAATGGTTTATCTTGATTTTACACCGCCATATTATTCAGTTATCCGGAAAGATCACCTCACACATTGTGGTGGGGTGGCACTACTGTTAAAGAAAAACTTTCTTTTGTGGCCCTTCCTAGGTGCGAAATTCCGAAGCAGTTCTTTGTAATAGCTACATTGTGATGGTACTAACATATGCGTAGGTTGTGTTTATTGAAGTCTCAATTCGGGGGATGATTCTATATCAGTGCAATTTATGATGACATGCAAAGTCATGCATCTGGTTCACGTGGTACTAGACATTAAGTGCGATAGTATGCGCTATTTGTCATCAGCTTCGGTCATACTGTTTGACATCATGCTCGCACCCTGTATACCGGCTCGCACGGAATGACTCAGAACATACTCGATCTCATAATTTTTAGTGACCACTTCGACATAAACCGCATAAGAGTCGATGTTGCCTGTGGAACATCTGACCAAGACGTACCGGTGTACGTGGTCCCTCTTGGCGATATCGTAACCACACATTTTTCTGCGTCTCTTGCAACAGACTTCGAAAAAAGTTGATGACGATAGCGTACAAACTCGCCTAGCTCACGAATTTTAGAATTTCTCAGAAATGGGTTCGAATACCTCAGTAGATATCGATTCCCTTTGGCTTCTCTTCAAATCTGTTGTACTCGCTTGTATCACTCATTACGTACCAAGAAAAATCAAGCACCCACCAAAAAATATTCCTCGGATCACGCACGACGTCATTCAGGCATATAAGCGAATATTGACTGTAACTACACATACATTATTAACGGCACTCCACTTAATAAAACTGAAGAACATAAATATCTAGGAGTTACACTCACTTCTCATCTGAAATGGGACAAACACATAGATATTATAACTTCGAAGGCACTACGCAAACTATTTTTCTTGAAACGAAGTTTAGCGCTCACAACAACATCAACGAAGCTGTTGGTTTACACAACATTTGTGAGGCCAGTTCTCCAATACGCTAACACAGTGGGGTTTCTGCATACGCAGACTAACATAAGCATTATAGAAGCAATACAAAGGAAGGCTGTTAGGTTCATCCACAACAAATACAGACGCTTATATTCGCCAACACAACTTTTAATCAAGTCCGGCTTACAAACACTATCCACGAGAGCGAAACAAGCTCGCATAAAATTTCTGTTCCAGCTACTCAAAAATAACTACACGATAGGTATCTCCCAACACGTGTCACGTTCCCAGGCTAGACAATCAAGTAATAAGCATGCGCACACATTGACAGAATACGCATGCAAAAACGACGCATTTAAGTATTCATTCTTCCCGCTCACAACAGCGGAATGGAATCAACTTGATGCTGCTATCACCAACACAGAATCATTATCTAAATTCACGTCACAAATAGAAAAAACTGTGCGCGCATAACAGGAGATATGTATGACGGGCCACGGTAGCGATAAAGCGACACAGGTTTCGTTCTTTCTTTGTTCACACCTGGGGTGAACCATAGTTTAGACAGTTTCAAACAAGCTCTCAATGTTTGCAAATCAAGATCTTAATACATTTTAAGGCTCGATACTAAAGTTATCGTAATTACATCCATCCAGTCTTCTTTAGTGCCATACACTTCCTCTTTTTTTTGCATTCAGTTTGGTGAGAGCATTGCATAATATTTAGAAACTTGCAATATAATTTGTGGTCATTTTGTATGACAATTATTATATTCAACTCCTGCATTCTTCGATTGTATTGACGATATTCATAGTCTGTTGTTATGCTTGTAAGTGTTGGCTTTTAATTATGTTATCTTTCGTTATTTAATTTTTATGTGTTAAAAATCATTGTACTGCCCAACTGCCACGCTTTCTAAAGAGAGTAGCAGTGTTGTAAATAAACAAAAAAATAATTTGCAAACTGCGGTGTTGTGTAAGACATACTCTCGAAGACTACTTACTCTTTCCCGAAAATATTTGGCCTGCTGAAAAGCTATAGGTTTTTCTGTCCCAACATCGTGTGGCTCACTTGGGGCTAGGACACTAACGCGACCTATTGGCAACTGATAAAGTTCCTTTATTCATCTATCCATCCTCACAAAATCCGTCGTAAGACACTACGAACATTGCCATCGGACTGCCAGAGCGAGAGAAACAGCGGAGAACTCGAATCTATCACGTTTTCATTATATCTACATATTGACACGTTTATAGATCCGCGATAAAAGACACGTGCCGAAACTGCTTTGCTCGCCGACTTCGCTTGTCAGTGCTAGTCTACAGCTGCGAAGATTCGCGGACCGACAGGGACACATTGTTTATATAGGTGTTGCGGCCCTCTATTATTAGCAACGCTGATAATATCCGCAACTCTCATGTTGTCTCCTCCCCTTGCCCTCCGACTGGACCACACCTGGAAGACAACGGTTTCCCTCTTTCCCTGCACTCTTCGAGAAAACACTGATTCCCGAAAAAGGCCCGTCCTAACCGGCCACTTGTCACCGACAGCGATCGCCGTATCGCCACTCCATATATCGATCCGGGCCGTCTTCCACTACGGAACAAACGAAACGCGCACACTTCAAAGGGCCGAAGAGTAATGCCACGCCTGCACTTTCAGTTTACACTGCAAACCACACTGGCGTCTTGTGTGTGTGCCCTTTATATGGAGGACGCCCACCCGAAGAAAGCGAACGGGTATCGAAAACTCGAAAGAGACGGAACCAAATTAAAAGAAGTCGCGAAACAGCAGCGCAAGAGTTTCTTGGCGAAGAGCGAGACTCTGACAATAAAAAAGGCAGAAGATGAAAGGGACTATACGAAAAGAATTGTAGTCAGCTTTCTTTTGGCAGAGAGGAATTTCAAACGCGAAAGAAACAGGCGCGAAACACAGCTGACGGGACGGAGAGGACGACGAGTGAAAAAAAAATAAAAGGAATAGTGATGGCGGCAGCGCCGGGAAAGGAGGTTAGTGGAAAAAAAGGAAGCGCTGCGGGGCGCGGCAGCCAATCGAGAGCGCTGATTCAGCCACCGTAGAAGGCGAGGAGGCAAGAACGCGGCGCGGGTACTCTAGCGCGGGGACGAAGAAGGACGCCAAAATGGCGGCCGTACGACGCGCCCGCTCCACCCTCTCCGCGCGGTTGCTCCGTGGGGGCCGCCGCCGTGCGCTGCCGTGTGGTTCTGAATGGCGGTGAGCGCGCGAGACGCTCTTCCCCCGCGCCGTGGGCTTCGAAAGACGAAAACGGCGTCGACTGTTTTACGGCACTTTCATAGCTCCGGGCGGGAGAGGTGGTGATGGCGAGTTTACGAGCCGCGGATGAAAAGCGACACCGCGCCGTAAATCTGAGATCGGGAGAGTTTAGCGCCTCGAAAGTGACTCGCTTACGAGTCCATAAAAAGGGCAGGCGCTTTTCTAAACGCGTTCTCGCGGGGTGGACACAGGCATTGCTCGGTGTTTGTGTGCGTATCACAGAGCGCAGCGGGGTGTCCGTCACTGCGGTACAGCGAAGGCCGGGCATCGCGGACACACACACGCACGCACGCCCGCGCTCGTTGGAGCAAGTACTTCGGCCGAGTGTATCTAGGCGGACGCGCAGGAGAAAGTGATGACGAGGGCGAGAAGCCTTCGGAGCGGGACCGAGGAAAAGAATGACGTTCGCGGTTTTTGTGGGAGGCGCCCGGCGTCAAGGACAAAAGGCAAATAATGCCCGGAAAAAAGGATGCTCCTCAAACACTGAAAGAGGCTGGCGCGCGCGAGCGGAAGCAAGCATTGCCAAGTAAAACGGGGACTGAAAAAAATATATATACACTCCGCTTGTGTGCCTGGGTGTGTTACCGGCTGAGGGGCCAAGGGATGCGGAGAAGGGCAAGGCGAGCGAAGCCGGAAAGAAGGAATGAGTTCGGTAAACATCGTTTGTAAAACAAGGTCGTAGACGCTGCCTTTTTCTTTCTGTCAGCGCCTTTTCTGTTTGCGAGGTGCGATTGTGGCTTGACGTCATTGTCTTTTTTCTTGCGTTTTTTTTTTCTAAGCGCAGCGGCCACAGCAAGCAAGTAGCGGATGCGTTTGAGCTGGTACAACCAATAGGGCAGTTGCTTTTTTTTCTCATTTTGTTAACCTCCCTACCTTTCCTACTTTCTCTTTCTCTCTCTCTCTCTCTCTCTCATTTCGGTGTGAAGGCATAGAAAAACCGTCCCTTACGTGGACCAGTACACAGACTTCGCTGCAACGGCGTATAAAGTACTATTTACGTTATTAGATCAGTTTACTTAGATTGCGGCTGTAGACGCTCATCTGGATGGAGAGCCAAGAATGCGAATGTCGAGGCAGTAAGCATGTGCAGTTAGTGCGCTTATGAGTATTCGGCACCCTGCAAGAGATGGCTTCTCGATCGTTCATCCTGAAGGCACACAACGAAAAGGACGCATTCATAATGATGCCATAGTGCAGTAAGAGTTTGAAGCGATTACAAAACAATGGCGACGTACGGGAGAAAGGTGCGTGAAACAATATTGAAAAAAAAACTGCGGGAAGACTCGAACTAAGCGGATTTCATAAAAAAAGTCGAGCTAAGTCGGAGGAGATCGTGGCACTGAAAACGCTCACAACAAACAAGTGAAATCCACAGCGACACAACGTCAAGACAGCATATGCAGATATATATAGCGGCGCACCATCCAACTTCCCGCGAACAAATGAGTCATCCCCGCGGTTCATCCATCACGTTTTTGACCAAGACCATAAAACTGTCAGAGCCGCGGCTTCTTTTGCGAGCTGCATGCAAGGCGACGAAGTTAATGCAGCTGTGTGGTGTTCCGAGAATCGTTTGCTGTTGGCGCGTATACATGCATAATAAACAAGCTCGACATTTCCGCACTATAGGCTATAAGCTACATTAGGGTTGTCGGCTGCCGGTGACGTTTCTCGAGACCGGGGGAAAAAATATTTCACGACAGAAGTTTGCAGCGCCCTGCTTCATACTCATGTGTTTATCTGTTTATTTAGCCTTCTATGTCTCGGGAGTTGCTTAACAATATATACATGCAGTGGGGAATAACAGTCGTGTTAGTTTAAAGAAGGAAAAGTGGCCGAAAAGATAACTTGCTGTCGGAAGGGAGCGAACCTGCGACCTTCGAATAATTATTATTTACGTCGGCGGTCATCCCTACGTTCAATTTATGGAGTATATACGCGTCTACATTTAAATATGGGAGCGTCAGTCAGTGCCTGACAGCAGCAAGTTATCTTTTAATCTACTTTCATTTTCTACACTCTGGCGATGCAATTACTTCTACATCTACCACACTTTCCTCAGCATCAGCAACTGTTAGTTAAAATTCATGTAATAATTAATGAGTAATATAACATCTTGAAACTGCGCTTTGATGCGACTGACTACATTATTCATCGCATCAAAAAATCATTACTGATATGTATATACTGCTAAGTATGCAATCGGTGCACGATAACAAATACAAATTACCACATACTATTAGACACAGATAGAAGACACAAGACAGCGCTTGGTTCTGTCCAGTGGCGTAGCGAGGGGTTTGCACACCGGGCCCATGCCCCCCCTCCCATTACGAAAAAAATTTCTGTCTATGCCACTGTTTCTGTATCTTCCTTCTTTGCCCCGTAGTCGATAGCGCTGCTTATCTCTTACGGAAATGTCATATATGCCACTTATGTAGGTTATATGTGGCCAGATATAAGCATATATTCCAGCATATGTGGCTTCCGTTTACCGTAAATGGATGTATACCTGGCGGGGTCGGTTCATGTATGGGGTTATAAACAGCCATATATGGCGCGGTTGGGCCATATAAGGAGTCAAATCCGGCCTTATAAGGCACGGCCACACCATATATAACACATCAAGCGGATCCTTATATGTGGAAGTGCTCCCTTATATGGGATGAACCACGTATATCTAGCACCATGATCACAAACTTTCATGCGGATTGTCATATATAACAATTCGTACACAAAGGTGACCTGCTTATTTTCTACAACAAGAGTATAAATTACATATATTGTTTTTGCCATGCAAAAAAACAACCACATTTTAGGTCAGCTTTGTGTGCGTGATAGTTGCAACTATGCATGCAATTGTGTAATTTAACTTGTACAAATTTTCCGTGGAATTTATGTTTGAAACAATAAGTTGCGATTATTACGTCGTAAATAATGTATACGAGAGCAGACATGTTTTACAAGGAAGAAACCGTGTCAGGTCACAAAACGTATTGAAACTCCCAAACCTCGCTATTACTATAGAGCAAACCCTATATAGTATTATGTAAAAACGAAATGCATGCAACGTATATTGTTCACATAATGCATTGTTTAGAGTGGCAGCAAGAAATAGTAATTTCAATGCATTTTTAGCTTCCACATCGGTGGACAAAATTGCTGATTATTTGAAGGATTTCCTGGCTATATATGCTCCCTTCACATAACACGATTTCAGTTAATTCTGTTTAACCCCATCTGCGATTGCTTTCAGCGGCCATTTACCATAATTGCATGCGCAGTGCGATGTTTAAGGGAGTATCTTCAAAAAAAACTTATATGAATGCAACTCGAAGGCCACATTATAATTAAATTCAAGATGAAAGTTGTACTAATTTATTGCAAAAATACATCTTGCGTTTCCTTTGGCTACTTATAACGTTCTTGGTTGTGCAGATAGTAAATTTATAGAAAACTTTATGATTGCACTAGTAAACAATTATTTTGGTGTAGTGTTTGCGAGCGTCAAATAAATCTCACGTCATACACACTTAACGGGAATACGTTAAGAAGGGTGCAACTGACTCCCACGTGATGCACATTTAATGGACCATGTATTGAAATGCTGAAGCTGTATAGCAACATTTAACGTAGGCTGCCGAATTCACAAAACTTCAATGTTGTGTGGGTGTGTCATTACTTGGTGGATGTACCTAATACGCACGTGCCATCATCAGGATTAGCTGAAACATTACCTTGCGAATACAATTATTAGCACAGATTTTGCGAATAAGGGCTGGCGTGATGCCTAAGCCAAACTCTACATTATGTAAACAGCCGCTTGCTGTGCAGGCCCGTAATGATTAAAACTGCTTGCGAACATATCCTTTCAACGCCAACACTGTGGTGCATTTACTTATAAGATATGTATGCCGGTACATACCCACCAAACTGCGCAATTACACACTCCCGTATATAGGTTCATGGGCACCCGGACACTAACATTTGCTTCAATGTGGCTAAAAAATCCAGAGTTCAATATCTATGAAACCAACAAGCTCGATTAACACTCTATAACTTTAGACAATCAAGTTTATAAGGACACAAAAATAACAAGCGATGGCGGTTATTCATCGGTAAAAAAGCGCACATGATGCTCAATCTAGTGCAGTGATACAGATAGTTTCTTTGATTTATATAATGACAGAAACAAACGCAGCTGTTTCAATAAGAAGTAATTTCGCACAAGATGCACATTTTGCACAAGATCAGATTGGACAAGTCGAAACTCGTGCAAAAATTGCAGAGTGGCAGGTAGGTGGGCCTGTCGTAAATTCTTTAGGGCGGCTTTGTTCGCGCAGGCAAGCTTTCATAATGAATCATGAAAGGATAACCTATACAACACGTAAGTAGGATTTAGACGCTTCATAACCAGAGACTCAATGTCAAACCATGCAAATAAACCTTACATAAACTTTCTCTCAGCGTCAAGTTCCTATATCGTACAGCAACGGGGCTCTGCAGAATCACTATACAGAAATGCATCGACGTTTCGTGCATTCCATGCATACAAGTATATATCCGTTTGAAGAATTTGGAAGGGAACTGACAAAGTGCTCGAAGCAGGAAAACACACAGAGCCTCTAAAAAACTTAAGTATCCGGATCGTTACAGTATATAAACAGGAACAGAGATTCCCTCGCTTACACCAGAACTCCATAAGTCAAAGCTAATGCCGCTTCCAATTTCAATTTATTATGCTCCTTCCATATACTCCTCCTTCGCGAACATTTTTGTCATTTTCGTTATTTTTTTCCTTTGCACGTGCGCATTCGCCATCTATTTCCTGCAGGTCTCTCACAGCCAACGTTCAGCGCCTCCTTCCGCGTGAGTTGCTTGACAAAGGTTGCGGCGCTTAACTTTTTACACTTATACTTGTTTGCGTGCCTCGGCTGAGACATAGTGTATATGCACTTATACACTTCACGGCGTTCAATACCAACCTGTGTGTATATATACGTGGCTTCGCTTTTTGCTCACTCCTACGTCTTCGATATATTCGCTTCTATTTATTCACGACGCACCACCCCGCGCGACTTGTATACATATAAAAGCGAAGAGCTTTCAACGCTCGCATGTGGCTATTAATAAGCATCACCCCCCCCCCCACTTCCTCTTCCCGCGCACCTCCTGTTCTGAGCGCTCCTCTTTCTCGGAGAACATTCATTATTGTATTTGTGCCTCGGTTGCTTAACCCTCGCTTACCGCAAAGCGTGCCCCTCCCCCTCCTCCTACGCCCTTCCCCCTCAGAAGACACTGTCCTCCCTCGCTTTCCAACAGACGCACGCACAAAAGGCTGCCGCTGTTTCTGTTTCTAAGGCACATCTCTCACTGACAATCTCCCGGTAGCATTTATCGTTTTACTTTCTCTTGTATCTTGCTTCGCACCACAGCCGCGCGTCGCTATGTGACTTTCTATTTGGATGTCGTCGGCATTTTTTTTTTTTTCATTCGTTCGCAATTTTCTCGTCTTCTTCAATCACCGCCGGTGTGGTCCTGATCTCTCTTGATTATATTTTTTTTTCTCCTTTTCTCTTCGTTTCTGAGAAGATGACACCACCGAAGCACCGTCATCGCGAGAACAAAAGCCAAATACGGAGACTCAAAATTGTCTTTCGTCGCCCCCCACCCCTCTTCTTCTCTTTTTAATTTTTTTCTTTTCCGGACAACGTTTATTAATAAATTTGTACGGACCCGTACAGACAGTTTTTGCTAATTCGCTTTGTTCGGCGGTGACGTTAAACACGAAGCATTTCTCTCGAACCATATATCACGTAAAAATTATCTTTCTCGCTCTCTTGTTGTTTTTTTCGTTCATCGAGACACAGCGCGATTCCGGCGTGATAAATACCGTTGCTTGCTGGGTTAAAGCGCGCCGCAGTGCGACGGCGATCGACGGCGACGAAATGAAGGTGGCATGACAAAAAAGAAAAAAAAAAGTAATGTGAGGTAACAAAGAAGGCGACTAACAAATCAGATCGTAGTTTAGCCTTTAGCCGGCGGTTCACCGAAGCGGCGCAAACGTATCCTAGAGTTCGAAGAGAGCGAGATGAAAGAACAAAGAAAAAGAGAGATACAGCGACGCAAGTGAAAGGAACACATATCCCCCACGAGAAGGGTGGTGGCGCTCGCGCAGGCCTTGCACTTATACACAGTTCTCGCGAGCGCTCTCAAAATTGGCTGTCCTTCTTTTTTTTTTTTTGCGCAAAATGAGTGGAAGCGGAGCTCGTGGAACATGCATAATAGCGCGGAAGAGAAAAATCGGCAACTCTTGACGGCGGCGCGGAATTACGTGCTGCTGTGCTTGTGACTGCGGAAGCAAGAAAAAAAAAAAGACGGAGAAAAGGCGACACATGCGTAAGGCCCCATGCATAGCTGCTGCATGTCTTGTGTGTGTGTGTGTGTGTGCGTATAGGCAGGTGAGAGTCTCTGTGCTCTACACGAGCAACGAGAGGCTCCACACGACTGTAAATTCTAAACGCGCTCCAGTTTATTAATGGAACTCCGGTGGAAGGTATAAGGTTGACCAAAAAAAGGCTGGCGTTCGTTTTTTTTTTTTTTTCCTTTGTGAACTTCAATTTTGTTGCCTGTTTTCTTCATATTTTTATGTCAAGAAGCCAACACCTTCTTTCGGAAGCGAGGAACTAATTAAACCGCGAATTCGTCATGTTGAGAGCATGTACGCTAAACGCCTACAGTTTATATTTGAAAAAAAGCAGCGAAAATTGGCAATTTAACCTGTGAAGATGGAAAAAAAAAATCTTGTATAACGCAGATTTATTACAAGCACAGGCAGCGCGTGGGCGAGGAAATTGTTTCAAGGCGGAGCTATGTTGTTTCCCGGGACCTTGTTTTCAATATTCGCCAAAGCAAGGACGGAAAGTTTGTCGAAGGTAATAAAGTATGCTTTCCAATCGATAAGCGTTGTTTTCTTGAACACGCGCACGATTTATTTATATCAACCAATAACTTCCGTACGTCATATAGTGAATGTTCGTGGCGTTTTTATAAACAAGATAGGACCATGCAGTTTTGTGAACAGAGAACTGTGAGTATAATACCTGTGTCACACGGGCGCGCAAAAAGTATTTTAAGTAAGCGGTCTTTTACGAAGTTGAAAGACTTTTAACAAAGAGGTGTTTGCGGCGCAGACACACGGCAGCAACGATCTCCTTTTAGTGTTTTCGTTCGAAGACGCTAGCGAAAGCGTGGCGCTAGCAGTTAAAAGAGAAGCAATGAAAATTAAACGATGTATCACGATGTACAAATTAAAGACTTGTTGCACTGCTCGTTTCTTCAAATAAATTTAAGAATAAGAGATGAAAAAAACACCAATGTGAATGTTTTTTGCACTAGATAAGGAAGCATTCCCATAACTAGCGACGTGCACAAGTCCGTCTGGCACCACTGTGCTTTTATTTACCGTATTTGTTTTTTGCTGCTCTCGACTGCTCTCGACACGTTATGGGCGACCGTACGGGAGAAAAAGCGAGGATCGCAAGCCTCACGGCCTGCCTTCTCGCTCTGGAAAGCGAGGCAGACGCTGCAAAAGCCGCCAAGGAGAGGATAAAGCAGCGCAAGACCGAGCGTCACCACGTGATATTGCCGACGCGTTGTAGCTGCTTACGAGAGTAGAAAAGGAAATAACCATTAAAAGAGTTCATTACACCTTTTGCAGGATATGAAATTTGTTTTTACAAAGAGTTTTGGTGACAGAAAAATAAGCATTCGCTCTTTTTTTCCCACCACTCGAAAATTCCTGGCGCCCACTGGTTTCGAGGCTACTCATTCGGAGCCGTAAAAGAGATCGACGAACGCCGTTTACGAAAAAGACCGCTTCTGAAAAGGAGTTCGCTCTGTGCCGTGTGTCTGCTGTCAGGAACTCCTTTTCGGAAAAAGACCGCTTACTTAAAATACTTTTAAGTGCCCGTGTGACAGGGGTATAAGAACTGTGTGTGAAGTTCCAGATCTGCTTTTATAGCTAAGTAGATAAAACAAAAAAATAGAGCAAAAAGCTATGCGATGCGGATCTTTTCAAATATGAGCTAATATACTGAGACAGAAGGATTTTAAGAAATAGTGGATATTATATCAGTATCAACTTATATTTCTGGGATGCACACCCCACCGTCTTCGTGTCATATCTAATATACTGCACTCTTCAAACCCACACACCACAAACCACTTCATCAACGCGAGCTGTGAAACTTAGTTGAACTTCAGTGTGCCGTGCTACCGTTGTTGCAGTATAGCGGGCTTGGCGAAGTTGCGGACATGTTGTTCTTTTTTTTTCATTAGTCGGGTGATCAGCACATGCGACTTGATCGCATTTAAAGACCGCAAACCACGTACGGCAAGGACTCCACACCAAATAATACTTGCAAGCTTGTAGTTGTTGTCGCAGTTTAAAAAAAATTACGTGCTATGTACAGACACGCTTATAACATTATGCCTGTGGAACATCTTAAATACTCGTTCTGAGTAAGCCAGCTAAAAAAAAATAACGTTATTTGCTCTTGTATTTGCACCTGTCAAGTTTACATTCCTTAACAACTACACGTCATTAGGCTTAAATAAATTAATAAAAACAGAAATAAAGATACGGTGGACTTGCATTTTTATGACTCCTTTCCGAAACTCGTCTGCGTATCTTATAAAACCTGCTTGCTAAACAGAAAAATGCCGTACTTTTTTCTTGAAACGAAAGTTTTTCTACAATTGAGAGTTTGCTAAACTTACACAAATACACGGCTAGAACTTCCAAGACGCAACAACATATAATTATTCGTAGCAGCCAATTCTAGCCAATCGTGATGTTGTACATATTATTAGCGAACGCCAGTAGCCAATCACACTGAGCTCCGCGAACAGAAATACTTCTTGGGTTATTCTCGTTTGCTTCATTAGAGCCATAGAGACATTTTGTTGGAAACAAAAAGACATAATTATTCATTTAATCAATAGATTTTTGTCTGTTTCTTTACCTTTTGCACAAAAAATGTTTTATTGGTTTGAATGGTTAAAACTAAGTATTGGCCAATAGAAAATCATTGCTTCCTCAGAGCCAATCAAAGACGCATAAAGTAACGAATGTGAGCTCTTCTCATATGATTAACTCTGTGACAGTGCATTAGTTCTGCTAGAGATCCGATTTCCTTACAGATAACTGGATAAAACGATACAAATTTCACTAATAGAAAACACGTAACGAAGTTCAAGACTCACAATCGCGAGCCTAAAGTGTCGATAACGAAACTGCAGCTGCTCCACAGCTTCAGAATTTCGGGTCGGTTACATCCCAAACATTACAAATGCATAGCCTCAATGCCAATGATGTGCGAACAGGCCTTAGTCGTCAACAACGGGACGTTCGGTTGGTTGCAAAAATAGGCCTAATAATAATTTTCTCTACCAACCGGTATTGAAGGTTGGCCACTAATGATCATAAGTATTAGCGTTAGCCTGCGAAACATGTCGAAGAAGAACGAATTTGAAACACGACGGCCGATTTCTGCGCGCTTATGCCAGTGCTGAGCAGCGCCATCCCCAACAAAGATGTAGCTTTCTATATACTACTACTACTACTACTACTACTACTACTACTACTACTACTAGTATAATAATAATAATAATAATAATAATAATAATAATAATAATAATAATAATAATAATAATAATAATAATAATAATAATATTTACGTCCTAGGCGTTGTCCAAAAACTAGACGTCGATGCAGTTCCGGCTCACTCAATCGCGTCTGCCTCATGAAACTAACAGAAGAACGGCACCAAAGTCGGGTTAATTTTATCTACGGGCCATTGTCGTTCATGCCATGGTTCGAAGCTCGTAAGATGCAGCTTCACTCAAGCCTATACTACTGACCTTGTATTGCTTTAACGTAACTTTTTATAAGCCGATAAGCAGGAAGAAAAGGGACAGAGGCAGGGAAGGAAAAAAAAAAAGACAGGGGACAACATGAGCAGTTCCTTACCTCGGTCCATCTACGTCATGCTGATGCTGAGTTTCGCTGAAGCAATACAATATGCCGTGCCAGCTCGCCCAATGAGCAGTGGCATAGACAGAAATTTGCTTCGAGGGAGACGGTTGATGGGAGGAGGGGGAAATGTTTTTGGTCTGAAGTAGAGGCCGCAAAGAGAAGCATCGTGGAGTCATTTTATGTTCTGTTTCCATGACAGAATAAGTTTTAGATGGGAGGTGGGAGGTGGGGGGGTGGGCGTGTTCTGATTTGGCGTTTGGGTTCATGTGCTCAAAGCGCTTTGCCTTTTACGTGGTGCCGTTTTCCATAATAATGTATCTACACTATGTCTACAAAGATGGCGCGAAAAAATTGGTTGTAGTCAATATTGCCTTTTGTTAAACTCGTGGACGCCAGTGCTCACAACAGTCTGTTGTTTCGGGGTCAGTATACCTGCCGGAAAAAGAAAATGTGGTTGGGTGGGGGGAAGGGGAGATAATTTCTTAAATTTAATCCAGAGTCGCCCCACTGCCCGCACTGTTAAGAGGGCACTTAAATAAGCAGGCGAGCGAAAGCTGGTCGCGAAAAGTGTAGCAAATGAGCGCGCGTTCATCTCGAACGCTCGCCGCGCAGCTCGTCACAAGCAGGGCGTTTCGCGAAGCGTCACGAGAAAACGGGCGCGCCGGACTTCTGCAGCAACGAGGATTGCCGAGTGAAACATAATTTAGACCAATTCCGACCCGGCAACAGCAGAGAAGACGAAAGCTGGAGGAGACCGACGGGCTCGTGAAATGGCGTACACAGAACGAAAAGTGGCGAGGAGGCCTGTGGCGCGGAGCAGAGAGAGCTTCGGCAGAGAACGTGTACGAGACATGCTTGGCGAAAAGAGAGAGCAAAAAAAAGAAAGGCCCTTGGCGCTTTTTCGGGCGGCCGGAACAGCACCACCGAAAAACATTCGTTTCGCAGAAGTGCCCGTTAATTGCTGTAAGAGATGAGAGTCCCTTCCTTGCGTCACACCGCGCTCGAGGGGTTGCTTGCATGTATACGTGTACGCACAAAGGAACAGTAGGGGTGCTGTTTCGACGATTCGGAAAGGAGGAAAAGCTGGCGAAAGAGTTCGTTTAGCGAGGGTTCGCCCGGGCACGGGGTGCACTGAAAGAAGCCCCGGAGGCGCGGTCGACTTGGATTTAGCTTTGGCTTGGCGTGACTTGGCTTGGGCAAGTAGTTCCCGACTCGCGACGCAGCGAGGCTCCCACTGCCGCAGGACAAATGCAAATTGAACTGCCACTCGTAGGGACGGGTATTCGAAACAGCAAGGCACGACACCACACCGGTTCTGTCCCGCAGCAGGGGTGCGAGACTCGTGTAAGAACAGTGAGCTCGGTCGAGACTTTGAAAGGACAAAAAGAAAAGAGCGGGGAAAAAGAAAGTACACATAGAAGACGTCCACAGACTTTGGAAGCAGGGGGTGGAAGAGAACGTGAAGAGTGGAACTATACGGCTGAGATAGAAGAGGGGGAGGGCACCAACGCGACAACTCGCGCAGGCAGTCCAGTGGAAGAGCGCGGGTCCAAAGAAGTCGTTTATAAATCTGACAAATCCAGCAGCACAGCACCCGAGCTTCGAGCAGGGCCAGCCAGCTCACGCTTTGCAGGCACACAAGTGCAGGGAGTCTCGTAGTTTATCTTACTTTCCGGATTCTGTCCCTCCTTCTCTCCTGTTACTCGAGCGCACACGCAAGCGCGACTGTTTCTGAATTCCACCTCCTTCGTCCGTTCTTTCGTTCTTATTCTTTCACCACCGCCACCTCGCATGTCTTAACGTGGAATCTTCCTCTTCTTCGCTCAGGGTGGTTGGTAGTACAGCGCAGTCGAGTTCAGCGTGTCCGCCAGCAAGTCGGCTATCTACAGCTACATAGACTAGCGAAACTCAGCAGCAATGCCAACTCAAGCAACGGAAAGAAAGAGAGAGAAAATGCAGAAAACGAAGCAACGGCAAAAGGAGGCCAAGCGCAAGTAGTCGCTTCCATCGGTGTTGTAAATTACGAGCCGACTGCCACCCTCCCCCCTCGCGTTTCGCCCGCCCTATACGTACAGAGTGTTGCTTGCTCGCGCGCGGCTGTTGAAAAGACTCCGCGCCGGAATTCGCCATTCGTCAGCGACTTTTGTACGTCTGCACGGCGCACTTCCCTACATGTATGGATCGAGAGACGTTGTGTACCCCTCCTCCTACCTCAGTCCCTCGCGCTTTTTCTCTTTCATACATCTCTTCATCTTTCTTCATACCGTTGCTGCGGCTCGCCTCTACTATTGTTTTTGTTCTGTTTCATTCGTACATTTCTTCGCACTGTACTCCATCCTCTGCGCCTCTTTCTCTCATTCGGAAGCGTTGTCTTTCGCCACACAGCGTGCGTGCCAGCGGAATGAAGCGCAGACCCGCCGGCACCGTTTGCGTAGAACAGCACTGCATAAATATAGTAAGCGATAGTTATGTTTCGAGATACTTAATGGGGCCGCTCGAAAGCTCATCCTTTCCCGCACTTCCCCATCCTCCTCCCTCTCCTTTGAAACACTCTGCGTCCTTCAGACTTCAGATTGAAATCCGCCATTACGAAAGAAACGTCCTTCTTTTTCGTCCAGCTTTTATATGAGCTCGCAGCAGCGCCGTCTGTACGTATAACACAGTCTGGCTAACAGGACGCGACTAGAATTTACAGCCTCGGCGCTCACCAAAGAGTGATAGCAAAGGAAAGATTTAGCGCCACCACAATTTATGAGCCTTCCGCGGGCCTTCTGAACCCGCGCCTTCCGTAGCGAGGCGGAGTCGGCAGCTAAGAAATGAAAGCGACGGATAATAAAAAAGGAGAAAAAAGATGGAGGATAGGAAAAGCTGGAGGAGGAGAAAAACTTTATTTCAACGTGGCAGTGCAGTCGGGATACGTTAATCTCTTCCTTTGAATGAGACCCCGCTGTCGAATGGCAGAGGTCACCTCCCTAAAAGCTTTCCTATTCAGCCAACTGGCAGAGAGAAAGCACAGGCCAACGAGCGCGCATTTAAAAGCGAGCGCTGTCCCTTTTGGTTCGCCTGTGACGTTTGACACATGACGTCGATACCCTTGAGCTGCCCGCTGTCTCGGCAGAGGCAAGAAAGATGCGTCTCCAAATGTTGCAGAATATATTATCTCTAGTACACAGTGTTACTTAGAAGTAAGTCCGTCTCTGTATGACTCAGGGATCAGAATGTTGTTGATGACAGGCCTTCTCAGCCTTCCAGGTTCAATCGGCACGTTGCACAAAGCAGACTCGATAGCAAGTGTTTGTCTGAGTGTCCTGCGTGTGTTGCATGTGTTGGCCTGCGTGTCCGTTTCATGGCGTGCAACGCCACTCAGATTGGCGCATCGCAATATCTTCAGATGAGTCATGACGGTTGGTGAGATTATCTCGTAAGGGGGATCCTTTCTGTCGGTGCTCGCACATATAGTCCTGTATATTTTCCGTCGCCAGCAGACGCACGATTTCCACAATAAGCACAAAGAACCATACGCACAAGTTTGGTTCGTGGGAATGGAGTCTTGCAAAACAACTCTTGTGCTTCGTACAGGCGATGCTGAACTGGCTACGCGTCGAAATACGTCTGAACGATCGGGACACATTCGTAAGCACACCAAACCAAAGCCCCAGTATATAAAGGGTAACATACATCGCAAGCAGTTAAAAGCGGCGTGACGACTCTGTTACTTCGGGTACACTCGCTCGGCAATTATATGTATAGTGCTGTGAACGTTCTGCGACCACAATAAGTCTCCCTGTACTCACTAACAAACTTTCCTTCTCGGAATTTAATTACATGAGAAGTTTGCAGGTCATGTACGGTGCGAACAGTTGCTGAGTACTAAAAAGTTCAAGTGTGTGGTGCATCCAATCTACCTCACAGAGACTGAATAACGTTTACCTGTTTGGGTGACTTTGAAATGGCCAATCCATGAACAAAAAAAAGGCAGCATATCCACGGAGTGAATGATGGAAAGTGGGGCGAAGAATTCGTCCGTTCATTCGTTCTTGCTTCGGTCCGTTCATGCGTCCGTCAGTGTGACCGTACATGCGTCCATCAGCCCGTCCGTGCGTGCGTCCGTTCGTGCGTCCGTCCCTGCGTTCGTCCATGCAGCCACCCCTGCGTCCGTTCATGCGTCCATCCATGCATCTGTCTATGTGTCCGTTCGTCCATCTACACTCCAAATACCACCATCTCGCATCTTTTCATCATATATTCCCCATATAGAAGCACCGCCATCCAGCGGACATTTCAAGGACTAAACGGGAGGTGGCACACGCACACTTTCTTACGGCTTGCGCTTCGGGTCTACTTCCCACCTTCAACCACCTTGAGTTCACGGTATATACTAGTTCACTGTATTCATGGCACTGCTGCCCAATGCTCGCTAAACCTTTCTAAAACCAAGGAGGTTACGCCCATCGAGTATAACGTAGCAAACTTTTTCAGTCAGATAGTGCTCAATGTACATGCCAATGGCTGCTAATGGGAAATGAAAGGCGGAGAATTCGGCTTTTACTTTCTTACGGCTTGCGCTTCGTATCTACTTCCCATTTTTAACCACCTCGAGTTCATTCATGGTATATACAAGTTCATTGTATTCATGGCACTGCGGCTCAACGTTCGCTAAACCTTTCTAAAGCTAAGGAGGTTAAACCCAGCGAGTATAATGTAGCAACCCTTTCTTGTCCGATAGTGCTCAATGTACATGCCAATGGCTGCTAATAGGGATCGCAGCGTGCGCGTTGACTAAAAGCTGAATGCTCCAGTCTCTCATTCCCCATTAGCAGCCATTGGCATGTACATTGAGCACTATTTTTTATTGTTAAACAACGCACAGAAGAAGTCTCTCACTGGCACCACCTTGGAGGTCAAAATGTTATACTAGTTACATACTACGGGAGACGAACGGGTGCCGCTATAAAGAGTTTTGCCCTTAAAAATCACAGCATGTCCACGAAGTGAATGATGATGAGTGGGGCGAAGCTTCAGAAGGTTTTATTGGTAAACCGTGAATCTTGGTGAACCGTGAATCTTGGAATATTGGTAAACCGTGAATTGGAAACCGTGGTTTTATTGGTAAACCGTGAAACGCCACGACATTGGTTCCTGCCCTTACGGAAACTGCTATTAAATTCCGTTGTCCACCCTGTTAAACTATACGAATCAAGTACAGTGCAATAGCATTTTGCCCTCGTTAAGATGAAATTTCAGCGCATCGTAACAGTAATTACTGTTTTATCATACGAAAACAAAGAAATCTGCAAACGACAAAGAGAAATTAGGGAGGGAGGAGCAGCCTAACAACTTCCTGCCAACCAGGGGGGGGGGGGGGCAACGCCTGCCTGCCCTTTCAGAAAGCTTGAATGGAAGTTGAAAGTAAGACGAAACACAGCGTGCAAGCATATCACGCCAAACGATGCTCGGCGAGCACGTCATTCGAGTGGGCGATCTAAATATTCACGCAGGCCCGGTAAAGGGCGCCAAACGAGTGCCCGATCATCGTGCAGTGCTCGGGTACAGCACACACGCGCTGTACTCAGTCGGGGGAGGCGGTCTTGGCGCGGGCGTTGGTTGCAGCTGGGGCCGCGGCTGCAGTGGCTCCGTCGGCGGCCATCCATTAACCCATTAACAATTCCGGCCCGGGGTTTCTCCGACGGGCGGCTATCGGAACGCTCCTCGCGCGGGACAGCGCCATCCATTGCGGCCTGTCTGGGCCGGATTTACAAGTGCCTAGGCCTGGATTAGAGGCGCGCCCGGGGCCGTCCCCTTGGACCCCTGTATTCTTCATAGGGCCTCCTTGTAATCAATTGCGCGCCCAAATCCGTCGGGATAGGCGCCTCGTGGGAGATCTAGAAGAGGGGGGAGCACAGAAGTGTGCGTGTAAGCCCAACAGCGCGAAGAACAGCGAACAAAAAGGAGAAAAAAAAATACAAGCGTCTGCCGGGAGGAATCCAATTCTTACTTCTGCCTACGGTGTCCGCCATGCTTCTGCTGCTGTTGCAAGCCGTGGCCTCGTCTAGCGTGTCGCTATCTTTTTTTTCTTTCACTTCCATCGGTATACTGCGTATACTACGACCGCTATTTCTTCTTCAACAGCGGGCGCAAAACTTATTTTCTCTTTTGCAAGGCCACTGGCAGCCGAGCGGCAGCCGCCGTGAGATGGTAGATATATAGGTTCGATCCCCTCTTCGAAGCTCCAGACCCTCGCGAGCCGCCTTTTTTTCTTGATTTTTTCCAAAGCCGTATTCCTCTATCCTTTATATTCGTCCTCGATCTTTTTTTCCTCCGCACTATCGAAACCGAGTTTGGAAACAAACGTCGGATCTCTTCTCCGGCGAGAAAACGCGGGATTAAGCATGGCACTCGCGCGCTGCACCCCCTCTACGCTTGCGCTGTGCCGTCTTCAGGCATGCAGCGAGCTCGGTCGGCCGCGTCGAGGGGATTTGGGCGCACACAGGCGGACGGGTGCCGAGCGAGATCTCCTGACGCGAGATAAAGTATGCGAAAAAAAGAAACAGCGCTGCGTAAATGAGGACGTGCCACGGGGGGGAGGAATGCGTGTGCACTTTCACGACGCCGAAAGGGAAGAGCCAAGCCGCGATATCAATTTCAGCTTTTTTCGATCAATTTCGAAATCACTTCCAATCAATATTGGGGCCTCTCTGTCTAGTATATGCGTTCTGTCTCATTCTCGGTCTTCGAATTGTTTGAGCGTTGCCCTCAAGATGAAGCCAAGCATAGTTCGCATCAACGTAGAATGTAATTTCATTGCGTTAGACTAATATTAGGTTGGTTCGAATAACAAAACAATCCGTCAAATTCTATTTTCTTTTACTAGACCCCATAAATTACAGCCTATTTTGAGAAAATGAGCCACGAAGTTTAAAAAAAAAAACCAAGGCGTCGCTAAGGTAACATGTGATGTCAATCAATTGTAATTGTGACACAACTAGGCTTCTATGTAGTAACTTATCAATCTAATAATGCAAGGTAAGAGCGTAGAGGTACGAGCATCCCATTGCGTGGTACAAGTGCACCGTCAGACACTGTTTGCAAGACATTGTCGGCAAACAAGGCTTTGGTCGGCAATATCTCGAACTTGAGCCACGCAGGTGACGTCAAATAACTTCGAAGCTGTACTAGATGCCGAATGAAACACACATTATGTCAAGGGTTGCGCACTACACATATATACTCACATAGCAGCACCCGTCTATAAATTTACTAGAAATGTGGAATACTAAGCTTAATGTTCTTTCTATACACCACATTATCTCTCTAGAAAGCACCCCCTCCCCCCTCCACACACACAAATCTGTATGCACGTACGATTCAATACTCACATAGTGATGCTGATGTTCACAGCTGAGTCCAGTCCTTCCAGGACAGCTTTAACTATAGTTTGTTAGGATGCGCCATCTGCAGGCAAAGTAGGCATAAATTAAAGGCACGCAATAGGCACTCAACATTGGGGGAGGCAGTGTATTAAACATCCAAGGCGAGTAGTCCATGAAAATACATCTGATGAATATTTCATCCCGGCACACCTTAAACTTCAAAGACTGAAAGCTTATGCTTTATTACTATATACTTACGAACACAACCTGAGCCCTATATCGGGTACCCTTTTATTCCGCGCAATAGTATAGAAAAAAAAACGAAACAGGCATAGGCTGCAATATATAAACGAAGCCACGCAGAAGAGAGGCTGCTCAGCCTATGCGAATACACCATCACGCCCCGCGGGGAGGAGCTGGCGGTTGGTAAACATACATATTTTCATAATTAATTCATAACGGAAAATTATTGTATAAAGTAGATGTGCGAATTCAGGGGCAGGTTGTACCTTGTAGTTTGCAATAAACTATAAAAAAACTGGTAAAGAGTGAAATAAATAAAATATATGTTATCACAATAAAAACATTGATGAACATTTTCCTGTTAAAAACTTTTTTTTTAGTCTTGCTCTCTTTTGATATATGTAGGGGCAGTGAGCACGTCACGCTTGTGAAAATTGAAGTTTTATTTGTTTGTCGCGTTGCTTCGTTCATACTGAATTCGCAAGCCATTCTATACTGTAATTCATTCTTGTCATTTGTTTGGTTTTCATGCATACAAGTCAAGAGGGGTAGCCGGCATAAATTACGGTCAACTAAAAATTGTAGAGCGAGAAATAGTAAATTGAGAGAAAGGCATGGAGGTCAATCAGAACTGTAGCGTTTCGTTTGCTACCCCGCACTAAGGGGGATGGGCAAATGGGCACGAAATATAAGAAGGAAAGCAAATAGAAAAGAAGACGAATGAAAAGATAAACACAAGCGGGGATGCTATAGCCTATTCAATAGGCCAATACCACGCAAAAAAGTTCAATGAGGCCTTGAGTGATTTTTTGTGCGAATACACATCGTGTCGGTATTCGAGCACTGACTGTTCTGAGAAGGGTCTGTCGTCAAGGCGGGTTCACAATGTCTGCGCGCTGTAGCGAGGCCAGGGACAAAAAACGCGCCCTATAGTTTCATCGCTGGCGCAATGGTCGCAAGCAGTACTGTCTTACGTGCCGATTCAGAAAGCAAAAAAAAAATGGTGAAAGCAACACCAAGCTACAGTCGGCAAAGCACCGCTGTCTCGAGTCGAGACAAGGTTCGTAGAGAAGCCGAAGACAGCGAGACTGGTCCAGCCATGCAGTATAGCGTGCACCGTAAACATTGTGTATTCCATAGTATTTTTACGTCTTCGTTAGCAATCTGCCCTATTTTCATGGCAGAATCAGTCTTTCAGAATGGGATGGATTATGGTACACCGTCTCCGTCTGCAGATTGAGGGGCTGCGTTGGCTTGTTCATTGACCAGCATGCCGCACTGACTCAGAAGCCACTGAAAGTTGATATCATGCCCTTCGACAGAGAGATGCTAGAGCATCTTTCTAATTTCGAACACTCGCTGTTTATGAGGTCACCGCTCTAAGGCGAATCCCAAACACTTCAATGCTGGAGCATGTTTCCTGGAGCGTGTTCAAGAAAAAAAATGGTAAATTATTAGAGATCATATGAGGGTATACCAGATAAACTAAAAATGCTTCAAATTGAAAGAAATAACGATGGCGGTGTCATTGCGAAATGGTACCGCCATCAATTGATTGATTGATTGATTTGTGGGGTTTAACGTCCCAAAACCACCATATGATTATGAGAGACGTCGTAGTGGAGGGCTCCGGAAAATTTGACCACCTGGGGTTCTTTAACGTGCACCCAAATCTGAGCACACGGGCCTCGACATTTCCGCCTCCATCGGAAATGCAGCCGCCGCAGCCGGGATTTGAACCCGCGACCTGCGGGTCAGCAGCCATGGTACCGCCATCAATTAGGAGTCAAATAGAAGAGCGCCTAAAGCTGAGGATGGCTCTCCTGTAATAAATGACAGTAAATAACTTACAAGAAAATAAGCGCTAGCCCATATTAAACCAAATAACGTGCTGCGAAGTCAGAAATGAAATCCGAACAATCATTCCGCTCGTCCCGCGACGAGGGTCGCGAAATTACAATCGCGCGTCAAGCGACGATCCGTGCATAGACAAATCGCAGACCTGATCGATGTCGCACCCCGAAAACGCTCTTTTAAAACTCTCATCCCCGTTCCACGGTGTGGGCGACTTGATCGACGCGTCGGGAACGGACACCTCCTAATTCACAAGCAGCGCCGAATTAAAAAGAGCTCCGCCGTTGCCAAAACCTGGGTCGGGGATCCAGTTTCCTCGTACCCCGCTAAGCACGCAGCTCGTTAAAATTGTTCCACAGGGTCCAATCAGTCAGTACCCGACGCTTTCCATTTCGCACCGCACTCTGCAGCTCTTGCACCCCCTCACACCGAGCATTTCTCAATGATCTGCGGCGTTCTAGCCACAGCCACGGCGTCTCACGCTTCTGACAATGCAACCGCTTCTTATGTATACGGCTGCCCTCGGAGATCGTCGATGAAGAAGTCTTTTAATAACGGGGCCCCGGGGATCACCCTCTCCCCTTTCTTGTGCGTAGAAGATTTAGCCCCTCCGACCTCGGCGGATCGTTCGGGTGTTGAGCATATGCGTTCCAATAAAAATTGAACGGTCTTGGAGGGACACAAGACTGCGTACGACCACCCGTCGCAACTTGATTGAAATCTTCCCTCGTGCGCTCTCTCTCTCTCTCATTCTTTCTTTCTTTCTTTCTTTTAGGTATCCAATCGACTGACAGGGTACCGCGAACCAGCCATGGGTTGGGCTCGGGCGCTACAGGGCTAGCCTCTATTCTAAGAAGATTACGGAGGGGAAAGAAGAATTACAAAAAAAATACAGAACAAAGGTTTTCGTGCGTGCGCCTGGTCGCTTTGTCTGGCCTGCTAAAACGGCTTTATAACGCATATAAATTTTCCTTTTTCATCGTTAACCGAGATTGATAGTTTTAGAAAACAGCATTCCTCTTTCGCGTTAGCTGTCTCTTTCTCCTTGAAATACTTTCGAATATCTATAGCTACATGGAGAAAAAGAAACAAAAAGAACAGGAAAAGAAACTGTCTTGTTTCACACAGAAAAGTCAGGGGACCCGCTGCAGTCCCCGCGGTGGGCAGGAAGGTCGACATTGATTGAAAACGTATTCGAGCAATCTAGATGCAATACTTCTCCCTGCCCTAAAGTGTCTCCCGGCTGGTCACGGATAAAACAAAAAAAAATAAAAGAAAGAAAAGATAGAGCACGCGGTATAAAGTTTCTGGCACAGTGAGAGGCGAAAACTATTAATAAAATTGCGCGAATGAAAGAGAAAACAAGAAATGGAAAGAAGGATGGATGCGTGCGGAAAATTTGCGAAAGCTGTGCCAATACAAGCAGACTTCGAGGTCCTGCATTGCTACAGCTCGCTCACCCGCCCGTATACGTCTATATACTGTCCTGCACACGCTCGACTGGACTGACGCGTCCTCTGGTGGAACTGTATAGGGTCCGTGCGAAGCTATAGAGAGACACGCGCGATAGAAAAGGGAAAGCACATACACGAAGGCAAAGTGTACGAGTTGTACAGCGGGTGTACCGGTGTATACGATTCGAAAAAAGGAGGAAAGAGAGAGAGAGAGAGAGAGAGAGAGAGAGAAAAGGGGCGCGAGAGGAATTCCGCAGGAGCGTTTAGGGCGAGCGCTCTCGGAAGCCGAACGAAGTTAGTCGCGAGGAACGGAGAGGATCCCAAGCGCGAACCGTGGGTGCCGTTCCCTCTCCCGGTCGCCCACGCATCCACCCGTGTTTAAAGTCCTTTCGATCTTAGACGCGTGTCTATATATGGACTTCTCTGGGATTGGTTTGCGCGTAGCTGGAAACAAAATGTCATTCGTCTTTGAAGGAGGGTGTGCTGACTGGGGGAGGAGGACGGGGATGCGGAGCGTCGTTTGGCTTATTCCCAAGAATGGATCCCGCTGCAACTTTAAGCTGCTGCTATATTTTTTTCAGTTTTTTTTTTTTGTTTCAACTGTCGCTGTTTGAACATTCTGCGTGACTTAAGTTTAGCGTGGTACTCAGTGTACCTTAGGGCTCCCCTTAAAAGGGAGCACTAAGGGAAAGTCGATGTTGCTGGAATGTTGTGCCGGCACCTTTCGTCGCCGGCTGCAGAAGCCTGCGTCAGCTGATCTGTGCTGAGGAATTTGGGGAAATTTCCTGACAGATTTTACCTCTCCACAACGACACAACGTGCAATTTTCAGTTTTTTTTCTCTCTATTTGTTTGCAACATAACCAACCGTCGGGATGACGCACTGTTGTGGACAACCATGATGCCGACGAACTGATGCAGTACACAATAGAAAATATGGTCATCAATACAGATGAAATTCTTTTATATCAAAACTTATTTCCGAATCCACGTCACCTCCGGAAAGATAAATAAATCCAACTTGTTTGTTTCGCAGTGACTAAAACTACGAAATCGTCGCATGTTTCATTCAGCCGTTTTCAGAAGCATTCATATCTGGCGTTGTTTTTTTAGACAGACGCCGCTTGGACCGGTATGTTTTCTGGAAAGGCCAGGAAAAAATTTCAGCCACTCCTGATGAAATGCATATATATTAGCGAAGGCAGCTACCCCATTGCAAAAGGAACGCTTAGGTGAAAAAAAAAATGTGCCAATTGTTTCCATGCCTAATCTTCATGCTGCCACACACACTTCATCCAAGAACTTAGCCGAAGGCTGTTGAATTTTTCGCTGCACATTTACAACATCATCCTCTTCCTTCGACGATTTTTCATGCACACTCTGCTCAAATTCTGTATGTAATTTGCAGCAAGCATCCGGCAGTGAGAAACAGTGCTACATTTTTCAAGTGAAGCTGCAAAGCCACAACAGGTTTATATGCATATTGGCTATGCCAATGCAGAGCACGTGCGATCAATTTGCTCGCGAAAGCTTATGCAACGGCCCACGGTAAATTATTCTTGGCTGGAGTTCAAAATACTGGGGGCGCCCGCCGTTAGCTGGAACGCAGCTCCTGGATTTGCATTAACCAATAGGGGACATGTATTTTTACAGTTCGGAAGCGGCATAAAATCCGTGTTTTTAACTTACGGAAGCGCGCGTGATGATACACTATCCCAGCTCACGGTCAAATAAAAATTAGAACGCACGTTTTATTAACACGCCGGGAAATGTAACGGTGAATAGACTTCGTACCTCATTATACATTTCATCTCTCACGAATGAAAATTCCCATGACGCTGCCAAACCGGGCGATGCGCTGTATGCCTCCGGCGCTGAAGCCGGTCATCCATCAGGCAGGAAAACAAAGCCGCGACGAGAGCTGCGAAGCGGTCCGTCCACCGCACCAGAACAGTATACGAAGGGGCAACACGTGACGAATCGCACCTACACTCTCGTTAAGGCGAGCAAACCAGCCTACGGCATCCCGAGTGCCCTCCTGCATGCGGAAATGTTACAGAACGCTACCACCAGGGGGTGGAATTCCCTTGTGTCTCAACGCCAGCCACACACCCGGGGAATCCATGGGACTCGAGTGACAGGCCGGCAGGCTAAGCTTCAAGCTCTCTGCTCCAGCAGCTGCGGGAATTCGGGATAGGGGGGACTTGCCAGCCGAATAAATATTCAAATAACCTGTCGGACGAGGTAGGCTCAACCTGCCCACCAACTCGGAACGATTGCCTCGCGCTGCCGCTTGGTGGCGCTGCACGCACCGAATCTTCGCGGCAGGCACGCATGGCGACACCGCTACGCTCCGCGCGTCTTTCTCCTAATACCTCTGCCTGACGTCATGCCTCCCCCTTCTGAGGCCCAATGATGGAAAGCCCAAGCCCGGCGTGATGTATGGACCTCGGTGCTACAGCTCCGCACCCCCCTCTCCAACGGCACGCGGTGTGGCGCTTGATGCGCTCCCGACATCCCACGCGCGCTTTCGAGAACGAGTCGTCGCGCAACAAGAGAAAGCCCCTATACGGGAAGCGTTTCGCAGCTGGGGAAAAATAATCCCCCGCTTGCACCGGCGACGAGGGGATTCGGCGAAGCCGCCTTGCCCTGCTTCTCCTGTTGCGCGGCGCAAACACTTTCCGAAGCACCGCGTTGTTGCTCCAGACCCTCTTATATACCGAACATCCCCGCGTGCCTTCAACCAGTAGCGTCCCGTGTGCCTGCGCGCAATCATACATATATATATTGTACACAGCGAGAGGTTGCTGCCGGCCGCATCTGCAGTGTTTCCCAGCGTATACAGCGCTGGTCACTTATCATCTCGACATGTCGAAGCCTCGGCATATATATATCATTTCTTCCGATGGACGGTGTGGGGCAGTGCCCTGCACGTTAATAAACGGGGGACAGGACCGCCGGCCACGCGGCGAGCTGGCGGTGATTTATGACCGAGTATAGCATGAGCAATGTCGCAACTCTCGGCAGGTGCGGCTGCCTCTGAGCGAAAACGAGAACAGCGTTGTTAAGAAATCGCGTCGCGTGCGTGTGTGCAAGGCACGCGGAAAACTTAATATCCGAAACCTCATATACCGAGTTCGAGCAGGAACCCGTTCCGGTCACACCTTTCGTTCAGTTTGCCTTCCTTCGAGTGGCGACGTGTCTGCGGACCTCGAGATATGAAACGAGGGACTCCTGCGGAGTCAGCGTCCTTTTCTTTCTTCGAAACCGAGTTTGTCGACGACAGTGCTTTCAATATACTTCGAGACGTGGCTTGCGGCTGCTTTTGTGGTTGTTTATGATACGCGCGTTCCCGTGGCACACGGACTTTCTACGCCTTTCTTATTTCAGGTCCGGAGACCACAACCACTGCACTCAAAGTCGCGGCGCGCCGAGAAAAAAGGCGAGGAGAGTCCGAAAGAGAGCGAGCTGCATTCGGTTCCATTTCGGCTCCATGCGTCTCTGGCGAATACTAATATCGAACCACGAGTGAGGCTCGTCTCGAGAAACAGGCGGGTTTCCCCTGGTTGGTGTATAGCGTGTGTGTTCAGCGGCGTGGAGGGTCTCTCCCCTACGTAGGTGCCCATACTTCATCCCGCCGGCCCAGACGGTGCTATAGTACGCACAGCGTCTTGTTTCTCTATAGCAGCCCGCGACACAACGCCGTCTCAGCGAGGGTGAAAGGGAGGGAGATCTCGACAGCGAGCTTGTGCGCCAGTTCGCCGTCGATGTTCCCATATATCTTCCTTCGGGCGTATATATCCCTACGTACCCCCTCCCCCCTCTTTTTTTTTCTTTCTTCCTTGTTATCAGCCCGCACTGGTGCGCGCGAGCGCCGCATTGCAGCCACACGTATACATAAGCAGCAGAAAGAGCAGTGTGGCAGCAGCACCCTGCCTCCTTATTCCTGCTTGCCTCTATCCCGTCCGCCCGCTGCGCCCTCCCACGCCGAGTAATACCTTTATTAATTTCAGCCCAGTGCAACGGCAACGAGACATTTCTCATTAGCCGGCGCCATCCGTCATTGCCGTGGAAATAAGATGCGTCTGGGGAGAGAGGGACGCGCCCGGGAAAACTTGCTGGCTTATACTGGCTAGCCAGACAACCCCCCTCTCACTCTGGCACCAGCACCCCTGCGAGGCACTTCCCTTCCCCGAGCTTTCCTTGTTTGGCTTCTTATATATACAGGCGAGCCAGCGCAGCCATTCATTCCCATTTACGAGGCTTATTATTTGCGCCGGCACATTAAGGTTGCAGATGTCCTCGCTGTCACCAGGCCCTTTTGGCTGTTTCCCTTTGTTGAACCGCACGTGGTGCGCTCGTATGCGTCGCATCTGAGGAACAAAAAAAGAAAAGACTGCAGACGTAACGAAACCGTTCCTCATATACGCTGATAACGCAAACCCGCATGGCTCCAGGCTAGAACGAGCGCGCGACTGCTTTGTTTTGCATTTACGACTCTTTCGCATTTCGCGAGACGTGGTCTGCGAATGCGAGGAGTCCTGTGTCGCAATCTAACTGGTCCGCCGCACGCTAACCATAAATCCATCGATAAGTACACCGACGGCGGCATTACGGATGGTACACATGTGAGGCAGGTGTCAGTTGCAGGAGTGTGGACATGCGAAATAATGGGATAGGGACGCGCGTACGGTATTCCAAATGGATTGCCGTGTGCCTGGTACGAGTGTGTGATACACGGCATCGTATATTTGTACATGGTGCGTGAGTCACACGACTCAACTGGCAGATCCTCTCGTCGTTTCTCGGCGTAACGAAACATCACGTTGCGCAGGTGAGACACGTGTTCGTGGTGAAAACAAACAACAAAGAAGTTGCTCACTACCATCAAGCTTTGCGTGTAGTTTAGCAAGCTGCAAATACGGAGAACGAGAAAACGCATACGAAACCCGTAAACTCCGCCAGCCTGAAAAGAATTGAGACAAAATGAATACGTTATCGTAAACGTGCGAAATAAGAAACGTATACATCCTTATGAGAGAGAGGGGAGAGGTGAACAACAAGAGAGAAGGCAGGGAGGTTAACCAGACACATGTCCAGTTTGCTAACCTATACGCTGGGGGAATGGGAAGGAGGGCATAAAGACGCGAGAGCGAGGAAAGAGAAGTGAAAGAGAGAAAAAAAAAGGATTGTCAGTCAATGGGCTGACGCGTATGCAGCGGTGGCACTACACAAAAGTTAAAAATGGTCACGTAGGCCTCTAGTTCTCAGAAAGCACAAGACAGCTTTATACCAGAAATCCAAAAACGGTAGGACAGGGAAGATGGAAACTTGCGATGAAAAATCCGTACACAGGGGTTGTGTCAAGCCGACGCTCCGACAGTTCAGTTCTATAGGCCTATATGGAAGACGAGTGTGCTTGTTGTCGGCTCGACACAGCCCCTGATCACGGATTTTTCACGAAGAAAGAATCATTAAGGAAACGTATTGGACGCGTGCTGTATTTAGATGGAATTCGTAAGTGTAGGTGTTCCCAGTAAGTCTAAGTGCACGGCCTAGCAGCACTTCAAAAAGCTGCTATTTTAATTTTCCTTTTTTTCTTTCTTGTCACATAGTAAATTATGTAAGGTGAGCTACGTTATATATATATATATATATATATATATATATATATATATATATATATATATATATATATATATATATATATATATATATATAAGGGAAAGAAGTGTATACCTAAGGGCTCGTTTTTCCGTGTTTTTAACACAATATTAATGAGATCTAACAGACAGTAATGCCAAGGAATGTACAGGGGAAGTTATTAGAACCAATGGAATGTAAATAAGAAGAAAGAAGAAAGAAAAGTGAATGAAAAAATTACCAGCCGTGAGCAGGAATCGAACCTACGACCTTCGAATAACGCGTTAGATGCTCTAGCCACTGAGCTATCACAGCGGCCTTCCCTCCATCCACTTTTTTGGGTTTATCTGTGAATTTAGAAGTAGGAGTGACAGCCAGCGCCATCTGTAAGCCAAAGAACGAGTGTGAAAACACTCTTAGGGGCTCGTTTTCCCATGTTTTAACACAATAATAATGAGATCTAACAGACAGTAATGCCAAGGAATGTACAGGGGAAGTTATTAGAACCAATGGAATGTAAATAGGAAGAAAGAAAAGTGGATGAAAAAATAACGAGCCATGAGCAGGAATCGAACCTGGAATAACGCGTTCGATGCACTAACCACTGATATATATATATATATATATATATATATATATATATATATATATATATATATATATATATATATATATATATATATATATATATATATATATATATATATATATATATATATATATTCTACAGCAACGCATCTGCATCTCGCGCGTATCTGTGTGTGTTAAGTCAGTATAACTGTGAGCGTGTAATTAATAGGTCAGCAAAACTTGTGAAGCTCACTCATTAAGTACAGATTCACTCATTAAGTACATATTTCGCTGTAGACTCATTCGGACTCATAAAATTTTTCTTTGGACGAACTCTCGCGCACTATTGAACTCTTTTTTCTTGGAAGAGATGAGAACATAGGATGAAGTTATCAAGAACATTCGCGGAAGAGTTGACGTGAGGGAGATTAGGGCACCCCTTAAGGCACCTTTAATTCGCCCCTCTGATCGATAAATATAGAAACGGTTTATTAGCGACACTGCTTTTGGAATACGTGCGAATAGGCGTGAGTCCATGGTAAGCCGGATAGTAATGCTCAAGAGTATGGTATATATAGGACGATAGGTCGGAAAAGGAGTGAAACTCACTCAGCCTCACTCAGGAAATATATATCTTGCGCTTTGGACTCACTCGGCCTCAGACTCACGGCTGGACCTGAGGACGAGTAGTGACTTCCATAAAACCATAACAATGAAGGTGGCGGTTCATTATGATGAAATATCAACATGCTAATACTCAAGCGAAGCCTAAAGAGAGAGAGAGAGAGAGAGAGAGAGAGATGCAAGGAAAGACAGGGAGGTTAACCAGACACACATCCGGTTTGCTACCCTGCACTGGGGAAGGGAACAAAAGTGGTTGCATAATTTCAAGAAATTCAAGCATTTGCTTACTGCATATAGTGCAAGTATACACATTCTGCGTTGCTTTTGCAAAGTTAGAGCCTCAATGCTAAAATAATAATAATAATAATAATAATAATAATATCAGGTGTTTAGCGTCCCGGAACCACAACATGATTATGAGGAGCGCCTTAGTGGATCCGAAATTTTTGATCACGTGGTGTTGTTTAACATGCACTGACATGGCACAATGCACGGGCCTGCAGGATTTCGGTTCCATCGAACTGGGATCCCCGCGACAGGGATCGAACCCGGTACCTTCGGCTCATCATCTGAGTACCGTAACCACTACACCACAACGGTGTACTTACCGGGGTAAGGAGTCTAATGCATTCATGCGCACGTTTCCAGAGACTGGATGCATTCGCATACTCTTCCGCAAATGGGAAAAGAACACGGACCGCAGACTAAATATATTCGCCATACACTCCATCGCCGAAAAGAAACTCGAATTCACACGAAACGTGACGCACAACCACGCACGCAACACACGCGGCGAGCCGCTGTAGACGAATACATACAGCGAGCGGCCGTGGTGTGTTACTCAAAGATTTATAACGCATGTGCGTCGTGGGTGAAACAGAGAGTGCGATCCTCGAGAGATCCAAGCACGTCCCGCGGAACGCAAACACGGTGGGACGCGAGGAGAAAAAATAATAAAAATAAGTATAAAAAAAGCACCCGCGGAAATGCACTTCTCAAAGGCGGCTGTGCGGGAGAGCATCTAATATCGGAGCTTTGGATTGGATTTAGATTGCGAGTGCACCATATGAGAAATGCATGTAAGGTTACTCCGAAGGTGCGCTTCCGTTGGCGTTGGAGGGTTGACGTTTACAGAGGTAAATACATTCAGAAAGAAGCGAGGAGTGAGGAAGAAAGGGAACAACAAAAGGGAGAAAGCAAGGAGGTTAACCAGAAAGACATCCGGTTTACTATACCCTACACTGGGGAATTAGGGAAGGGGAGGGAGAATGAAGCGAGGGATAAAAGAAAACAATAGTTAGGCAGCCCTTTCCAGAGGTGTGCCAGTTTTTCTGCAGGAGCGCGCCTATGTCTAGGAAACAATGCGTGTTTTAAGTTACTTTTCTGACCATTTGCCCACGCAGGGCACATGCATATTGATCGTTTTTGAAGACGTGACGTGAGGCTGCTGGTTGTACCAAGAATGAATTTTACTGAGGGCGCAGCCAGGCCTTGGGTATAAGAACTAAGGGGTTAGAAATACGAAGACTGCGAAATTGCGCATTTCTTCATAACGTGCACATATTTTCAACAATATACGTAATCGCAAGGGATGCAATTTGTGTACTCCTTTTAATACAATGAAGGGACACTAAAGGGCAGAGCGATTTCTCCCGTAATAGCGAATAATAATTTCACAATACCCGAAAACAACGCATACTTACCCTGACATGACGCTTGGTGAAGGAAAATAAAAAAGAACGCCCGAAAAAAAATGCTAGTGCAGACGCCACACCCCGTGACGTCATACATTTTCAAGGCGTCTACCGGGTCCTATCTATAGCTTCTATAATCGATAGAAAACAAGTACATTGTCACCTGTGGGTGCCATAGACCTATAGCATACGAAGTTTCAGGAAATTTTGTTGAGCCAGTGTAGCGAAAATACGAGAAATACATTTTGAAATTTCTGACGCCACGCGCAGAGATTATGACAAAAATCTAAAATTAAACCTCAACCTTGATTCTCAACGCTAATAATGAACTTATGACAGTGAAACTTCTGGCATTAGAATTCTCAGAAATCATTTCATTTAAACCAAGTGATTGTTCATCTTTAGAGTCACTTTAAGAAGGAGCGCAGTTCGCGAAAGCTGGCACGTATAGATATATAGATACGTACAACAACGCGTGGTTTAACTAACAAACGCTGCGCACCGATCGCGGCAGGATTATGACAGTAAAATTAGTTTTCAACACTCGAACAACGACATGCTGACGTGTGCCAGCCAAGACAAACAAAAAATCGTCACACTTGGTTTGCTCATAGGCGGAAAATTAACCAATACTGATATTGTAAATTATTCAAGGATGGCCAAGGTGCTATAGACATCACTTCGATGCCAAGGTGTGCTTTCGAGCAAAAAACAAAAAAAAAAAAACAATAAAGTCGCGCGAATTGGGCCAAAGATTTCTGGTGTTAGCGGGCATGATTTTCGTAAAACCACGACGCCCCATAAACAGCAGCATTCGCCCCAGTTTAACGCAGCATGTAATTGCGTTTCGTAACTGCCACTTCGTCCCCACATTCTCGCGCCACACCCTGCCTTCTTCCTTCTGGACAATGAGGTTACTACCATCATTACGACACAATGGAGTATAAGGCGTCGTCGCCATGCTTCTTTGCTTTGGCGTTTCGTTTCGGGGCGCGCCTCATAGATGTGCCTTGTTCGTGTATACCATCTTGGGCTCATTAGACACCAAGGTCGGCGCACACGCGACAACGTATAGGAACAAAGCGTGCGAACTCACCAAAGTGTGTATATACCCTTGAGTGTCCTTCCGCATCAGTCGCCCGAGTTAAATGACCGCGACCAGCGCGTCTGTTTAGGTTCAAGAGAGACGAGCACGAAACGTTGCCAAGAGCGCATGCCTGCACTCTTAAAAAAAAAGTAGTGCTACTTGCTACTTTTGGGTAGTAACAGTTTGTCACATATGTTACAACCCTGTTAGTAACGGGAGTTAGTAACGGCAAGCGTAGTCACTGTTACTACTCTTGCCGTTCCTAGCAGCAGCTAGTAAAAGCAAGGGTAGGAATCCTTACTACCGTTGCTGTTACTAACAGCAGGTAGCAACAACAAGGGTAGTAACTGTTACTGGCCTTGCCATTACTACTTCCTGTTAGTAACGGCATATGTAGCAATAGTTACTACTACTCCCATTACTATAATATGGTTGTAACATATGTGACAAGCCGTTGCTACCCAAAAGTAGCAAGTTCCACTACCTTCTTCCAAAGTTACGAAGCTAATATGTTAGTAATCGATGCTACGTTCTTACTAGCTACGGCTGGTATGGAGGTACGACAGACTCTTCGAATACACAATTGTGTGCACACCAGGTTAGTTGAATTGATTATTCTGATGGCCATATTTTACCGAGAACATTGTAGCTGTAATGAATGCGACGAAAATGCGGGTATATATACCAATAATATAGATATGCACTATACATATAAAATCAGAATAATTGCCAATGTATTGCATCATGGTATTTAGCACTTTTTCTTGGAAAACACCTGGTTCTGTTCCACACTGCGAAATATATTATCATGAAAGACACTACGAACACACCTCCAAATTCACTGCTGAGTGTCAACGGCCGTATAAAACCACAGGTTTATGCGGCTGACATTGTCAGGAACAAAACAATGCATTGTTCCAAAAGCCAGGGAGCAATGAAATATGCCACACAGTGCATTTTTATATGAAAACATTTATTGATAACACACGTCTGTAGGCATAACTTAAGTTGCCTTTTCAAGCGATGATATTTGCCGTATGACTAGCGGCATCTGCTTTGCACTTGTCGGCAAGCCACAGAAATGTTCAAGTAGAGTGAATGTTTTTTTGTTGGCGCCACTGTACTTGACATCGAATATCCAGTATATTTCCATAAGCGCCGTCATACCTGCAATTACATCAAGCACCTCTACACTAAGCCCTTCAAAGCTCGCAACTATGTTTGTAGCTTCAGAGGCATTTTTGCCCTTCAGCGAAAGGGCAGGGTAGGTGTCCTGTAAAATGAGTAATACATAAAATCAGCATCACTGATGAAAAGTATACTAGCTGATATAAAAAAAGGTAAAGCAAATAAGCTCACCGGTCCCTGCAGAAATCGCGGCTGCTCCTTTAGGAGCATGGGCAGCAACTCGACAATGCCAACGGCAAAGCGATCTGTTGACGAAATATTTTTAGGCACATCAAACTTTCACATATAAGGGCATTGACAGTAATACTCCTATGAAAATGACTTATAAAAGTTTGGAAATTTGGGAAAACTGGAAAAGCTGGCAAGCTTCTACACGTACATTTCTTTTCGTCACCATCCAGTGCCTCGACTTCTTCTTCAATTGCTTTCACAGCTTCCTTCGCGCAACGACGACACTTCGCAAGCTCAAAACACCGGTCTCCATACCGGTTTATAAATTCCAGGACCTTTTTTTCTAAGTTAACGCCAGTGAGAGCAATGAACTCCTCATGAAGCTAGAACGACAAAAAAATTGTACCGAATCACCAACAAATTTGCAACTATCGATAACATAAAAAAACTCATTGTTAAGTTCTCTCACATACATTTCTGCAGCAGGATCAAAACCACAGCTGTTTCTGCTCACCATTTCAGCCTTTGCCAAAGCAGGGTATTTCAGCACCACATCTGCTGTTGATGGCCTCATTTCCTTCATCCACTTCTGTCTAGATGGTCTTGTCTGCTCCATAGAATCACCGAGTTTTTGCATGTCAGGAATAGGCCGCTTGATTTCTTTCACCATGTAGTCAATATGGCTATTAATTGTAGCCTCATCATGCTGAGAAGCGACATGTTGGGAGAGATCTACAATCTAATCAGCAAAAAAAAGATGGTACTGCACAGTGAAAGATCACGACAAATGACATGAAATAGGCAGACATGAAAACTCAACTTTTTGCTAGCTCAGTTGAAGAATGTTGGCATTTTTTTGAACTGGACATGTGTAGAGAACTCAATTACAGGGTTGACTTACGTAAGAGAACTGAAGCAGTGTGTACTGATACCATCTTGCTCTGCGAGTGTGTCATAAATTATGTTAATATCAAAGTTCTCACAATGATTCTCTCCAATGTCGACCACCTCGGCACTTCACCACTTCCAAATTTACACCTTGTGAACCAGCATATCGCAAATGTGTGTGTAAAACCAGTGAACCACGCCTCCTACCTATATCAGAAGGAGTCTGAAGAGGTAACACTGATTTTAAATATTGCCAACTGCGGTGTCGGTGTTAGAATACAAGAGTTGTTGCCTTTATATGTATGTCATATATGTAAAACTTTGACCAGATATTAGTTAGTAGTGCTTGTTCTTTCATATAAAAAGAAAGTTTGAAAACTTGAAATTTCGAACCTAATATGTATCTTGCCTCCCCCCCAAAAAAAAATGTTCACCTCTAAAAAGCTTCTGGAAAAACATTGGTTTATGTATAGTTACATGGTGTAGTCAACAAATAAAGAGCAATAAGGAGCTTTTCTAATGTAGAGGACAGACAGATATTGAAGCCAAGCATAGCATATGGGCATTGTTTATGGTGGCCACTGAAAGGGCATTAATTATCGCTGGTTGGAGCTTTCACATCACATGCTCACTGAGCTGCAGTAGTTTGATTTCACCTGTCCACTTATTTCAGTACTCATGCGAGTTTAATAGTTGAATCAAAGGATTGTCAGTCACTTTCAGTGATAAGTATGGTGCAAAATGTAGAACACAATATTTAAAGCTGGAATGATGCATGATGTCAATAACAAGCTGATACCGAGCAATAAATCTACTACTTGCTAACCAAGGAGCATGGAATCAGCCAAGTCGGGAACCTAGCTACAAAATGAAGAAAAGAATGAGGAATCGAGCAACATGCCCGCGGCACTTGCTGAAACGCCGAGTTTTAAACATACAGGGACACATAGAAGTTTGATAGAGCATTACCATCTTGACTCAAATAATAGAGCCTTGCATGAAAACTGTGAAAGTTGTTGTTTTGTTCTCCATAGGAGATAAGATGATTTTTTTGTTTACCAAATTTATTTTGTCTTATTTTGCATTTACTATACTTTAACTGTCAATATGGCCCTGAAAACTTGCCTGGCTTCTTAATGTGTTGATATGAAGAGGTTATATCGTTAAAAACATGAATAATGTTTTACTTCAGTAGCTCACACATAAAATAAGAGTGACTTCATAGTTGAGTTCTATGTACCAGTCCATTTGACGTTTCACTTACCACATGGCAGTGCCGCTTAGTATTGGTGCTTTCTTCTAAGTCTTTGCGTTTTCCGTAAGCTGCTCTCGCTGCTTGAACAGCTGGAACTGTGCACAGAGACTTCCTCATATATGCGAATTTGTATTTCAAGGAGACTTTCCATGAGTCCTGGAAACAACAATTTTTTTTATTATTTCAAATTTCCGCACAGTGGACACTGTCCTCTTTGAACATGGTCACTTTTGAAGCAAATGATTCTTTGGGAACCTTGATACACTGCTTTTAACCTGCTATGGGGCAGAAGCAGATTCAGGTGACAATACCTGGCAAATTTAGCTGTTCCTAGTAATATCAGCATATCTGTTGTATTTTAGCTTTATCTGCTCATTCCAAACTCCGGTTCCTGCATTTTATGTATGTGCTGGAGCCATGCGGCATGGCGAAGATCGTGGCATTTCAGTCGCAGAACTGAGCTTGTGTGAGCCTCTATTCAAGCTGTGATTAGAAACTACATATACCATTAGTGGTAATATTCAATCCCCAGAAGCGATGCATTACATCTGTATTTATCCTCTTAAACCGGTGTTAAAGCTTATAACCAGGGCCAGTTTTTAACTTTATTAATGCATGATATGAATATATTGGCCATGGGCACCTAGTTGATGATTATTATCAAACCCTCAAGTTAATGTCTGCCATTATCAGAGTTCGATGAAACGACTCTAAGAACATGCATGGCAATTATTCAAATGTAATAAATATGGGGTTGAAACTTCTTGAATGCTCTCCAAGAACAAAATAACTTGAAGGGCACCTGCAGTCTAGCTCACCAACATGTATGACATCCCAATAAAGTTATAGGAATGCCATTGCTTTAGTGCTTACCCAGCCTGTGCCAATAGTGTCCCTTAGCACTGGATATTCCAACACGAGAGATTTTGCAGCTGCTTCGTAGAGGCTTCCTGGATAGCTGTAAAAAAGAGCAACTTTAAAACCTGTACTGAATTAAACACATGCAAATACATGCCTATACTTACACTGTTATAGTCATGAGATGATTTGCAATCCACCCTACAATGCGGGATTTAGTGTGACTGGACACTTTTCCTGGTTGTGTCCTTTCAATCGCATCCTTAATATCTAAGGGCACAGGTGGTAGCCTATAATCATTTTCACAGCAGGCAAGCTGCTGACTAGGTGACTGCTCATTACTTTCAAGGGTCTTGGGCAGGCTACCTTCATGCACTGCTGTCACTTTGTCAGTTGTGCTGAAAACAGAGGCTAGTAAGTGATGCAGTTTTCCAAAAGCAATATTAAACTTGGCACCTGAAATTTAGGTACTGACCTGCAGCTCATTAAGAAGTTTTCACTGCACACAAGCCTGATTTTATCTTTCTCAGAGAAGACATGGCCAGCTGGTGGGTCCACAAATTCATCATGTCGGACGTTGTATACCTGAAAGAGATTCAGATGTGATGTTCAAATTCCCATAAAGTTACCTCAATAGGCACAGAACCTGAAGTAAGCAGACTACCAATGTTATATTCAATAGCACCCTAGAATCACTTTACTTGTCCTGTTTTTTTTTATTATTATCATGATGCCGTGTGTATTGTCGAGAAACCCTTAATGTATGTATTGTAAAGAGCATTGTAAATTACTCGTCTGGACATTCGGTATCAGTAAGTTCAGATTTGTGAAATAGTGACAATTAAACTTGTGAAATTTCACTGTTTCATAACATCAATTAGAAATAAACAAAAGCATTTAATGATTGCTGTACTAGCAGAAGATAATCACTGTGCTACAACGAAAAACCACACTCACAGTATCTGCTATCTATAAAATACTGTATACGCTAATGGCACAAGTCTTCATTCAATAGACCATGGAGCCTTATATTTTCGCACGTTGAAGGAATTATTAGGCTGCATTTCTTGCGTGCGCTAAGCTGAAGCAAATTTTTTAGCTCTGTTGTTATCTCTGTCGTCAAACTTTTCTTCTACAGTGTATCACAATTTAGAAATTAGAAATGGCTCTAGCCAAGTTCGTAGAGATCTCGACGTTTCGGAACCAATTCGGTATTTTCCTAAGGAGATGACTATATTGGTCATGGAAGCATCTCCCCGTCTTGTTTGACAATGGCCCCTGCTTTCTCTTTCTCTCGCGTATCGGAGGCTGTGAACGTATACAGAGGGAATTGTTCCTAACGACCGGTTCATGTTTACAGGTGTGTTCTGAATGTAACAGCATTTGAACAAGAGCCTCCTTCATAGATTCCTTTCTGTTTCAAGAACAGAAGCGATGTCGAAGTCGATCTTATGATCGTGCTTCTCATATTACTCTGCAAGAACGCTATGCTGCACTTCTATCTTCCAGACTGTTTCTGGGAAACACTTTCTCTGACCTATGTAGCTGGCTTTACCTGGCAGCTATCACCTTTACAAAAATGGCTAAAATTCAAACTGTGTTTCAACATCCAACACCACCGCTTGGCAACACCATAGTTTTTTGCAGAAGCGAAATCATGCGCTAATAAATACAGTGTTGATAGCCCATTAATGTTTCGAGTGCACACATTTCGGCAATGAAATAGCTAAATAGAGATAAAGGATCCGTCGCTATTCCATTGGTAATTTGAATACTCACACACCTAATAATTATTGATGATTTCACTACACAAAGCAACACAATATATCAAAGAATACAAAGCATTAAACACACCTAACGACACCTGCGAGACAGAAATGCCGACCGTGGGGCAAACGTACAGCATTGGTGAACAAGCATCCAGAACACAAGACTGCGCGCGCACGCACGCACGCACGCACGCACGCACACATACACACACGCACACGCACGCACGCGCACACACACGCACGCACACACACGCACGCACACACACACACACGCACGCACACACACACACGCACGCACACACACACGCACACACACACACACACACACACACACACACACACACACACACACACACACACACACACACACACACACACACACACACACACACACACACACACACACACACACACACACACACACACACACACAACACTTTACGCTAGCTTTGAGAATTTTCAGTTTCTGACGAGCATACCTGGGAGCACAGCTGGCGGTCCCCCCGCCCCTCACCCTATTGTCAATTAAGACGTAGAAGGGGGTCGCCATGTTTGCCCCACTCATTGACACAATAGGGAGAGGGGTGCTGAGTTTCAGAAGGCAGCGCAAAGTCAGCCAGGGTAGTATGCAGATATCTTTTTCAGAGGGGAGGGCACGTTTCTGATCTATAGTGGGTACCGGGCAGGTAAACGTTCATTTTGTTCTGTGTAGGCAGAGCGAAAAAAAATTTCGGGGTGGGGGGAGAGAACGTGCCCGGCGTGCAACCTTCACCCAGCCCCCCTCTTCAGAGGGGAACCCTGCGCATGCCGATGCTAACAAGCAGCTTCTGCACCCACGCTATTTTCACTATGGAAGATACATGCAGTAACCACAGAAATTAGCCTATTCCATGTCCTTCGAAATTGATAATAAGTCTTTCTTGTAGTCCAATTTTATTGATTTCATGTTTTACGTGCGGTACAAAAGTCTTACTTTTTTTTGCTGATCTCCTTACATACCTAACCTCTTAACATCCTAGCTATGCCTTTATTCGTGAACAATCTCGCTCAATTTGAACACCAGGAAACGAACTCAGCGACGGCCACTCATCTTACCAACGCCGTGTCTTGGTGCATTGCCTGCTCGATAACTGGATGACCAAGCGCGCTGCCCCACTTTCCGCTAATGAAAGTTCGTGCGTGCCTCCGAGAGACAGATCGAGTGCGCATTTTTTTTTACCATTTTCACCTCTCATCCTCTACATCTGTCATTCCCACTTCCCCATCCTCGGTGCAGTGTTGTTGAGTTGACCTCCGAAGTGAGCCACAGTTACGAGGCCACACTTATTTCTTCACTTTTTTTTTAAAACCACCCCGATAGCCGATTCGCACCATTACATTATCGCAACACAACCACTGCGAATGCCAGCAAAGGGTGGTTGCGCGCCGCCGAAGCGGAGATTAAACCTGGTTTACATCTCCCATCAGCAACTCCGAGACCACGTGCACGCTTCGCGGGCCGACAGCTCCAGTGAGAGAGCAGGGCAAGAAAAGCCCCACGCTTCGAAAAGCGCGAGCGCATGCTTGGTAAAACTGTTGAAGCACGTGCTAACAACGGAATATAATCAGTACTGTTTGGGCCACTGTCACAATGCAATTCGATGCACTTCAGGATAGAGACAACATACCTCAATCCGGCATGCTTGCAAAGAATGGCCAAAGTCTGTCGTCTTCAAGGCTTCCAAAATGTCCGCCTCCGTCGGTCCACGAGCAGAAATAATCTTCTTGCGGCCTTGAAATGACACCAAATATTGGAATTCCGGCGGCTCCATGAATACACAAGCACGTGGGCGCGGGAGGAAAGCTGCTGACACGTTCACACTGCGACAACCTGCTCTTTGCCTGGCTAGCCACCCTAGCCTGGCTCAGCTTCCGTCGATGTGTGCGCCCCCTGCCGCGTTTCAGTAATCAGCGCCTCCTGAAGGTAACTATCACAACGACGCTGTCTGTTGTTAAAATTTTGAATCTTGAAGACCATTTGGCTCTGTGCAGCGGAAATTTGTCCTGTCTGAAACCTGTAGCTGGCATGCGAAGGTAATAAAGAACATTTTATTCATTATGCCGGTCCAGTTGGGGACAGCGAGTGAGTAGAAGGGCATGAAAAGAGAACAAGTTCTCCCCCCCCTTTTTTTTTCCTGGTCTCTTCTCTCGCTTTCTTATTCCCATTTCATCTCTCCACTCTAGTCTATTATCCCCCTTCCCCAGTGAACCACTGCTCAGGTGTCGCAGTTGGCGGCAAATATTTGCGGGGTTCACTTTTCCTTTCTTTTCCGATTCTGAAAACCACTGCCCCCCCCCCCCCCCCCTAACGTTCGACACTGTAACGCGCCACCACCTTCCATGTTTATATAGCTTACAATTATGCGCTTAACCAGATGGACATTGGTACAAATAAGTAAGACCACCACAAAGAAGCTAACTCAATTCAATTTGTGTGCATCGAGCGCACAAATTAATTAATTTATATTAATTCTCTGCTGCATGACTCGCTCGTGTAGGCAGATGCCACGTCCGTTTTAACGTGAATTTACGACGACAGAAGTCATGTGCAGCTACCACTTCGCTCAATACTAATTAAGCAGCGGTTGTGTTATTTCAGATAGTGTGATGCAGCTCCCCACGTGTTGTTTTGAAAGGTGTGAGACACAGTTTTCAAGGCCACTCGTAAAAACAAACTGCTTCAAGCATAATGTAGGCAAAGAATTCTGTTATCTCTCGGCCATTCGATGAGAACTTGAATATGTTCTCCGAGCACGTGAATGAAGTGCTAAGATTTCATTTATCGTGGCCATTGAGTTCGTGACAAAACAATCACCGGTGTCAACATCATTTATTCTACAAGCGATATTATGTCACTTCCGCACGGTCTCACTCCGAGAGAGACTCTAATGGAGTGATTGTGTTGCATGTAGGTAATATTCACTATCAAAACCTGTGTGAGAAATTTTTTTTGTTGCTTCAAGGTCTTGTTGTTCTGTTAGGAAAGATATACATACATTGGCTGAAGGAAAGAAGTGAAAACTGAACGGCTCGTTTTTCTTTGTTCGACAGAATATTAATGAGGACTAACAGACAATGATGCCAGAGATAGTATAGGGAATGTTATTCGTAGTTATTGCAATGTAAGTTTGACGAAATAAAAGTGGACGAAAAGGTAACTTACCGCAGTCAGGGACCGAACCTTCGACACGTGCGATGCTCTAGAGCAGAAGTTGGCACAGCGACGGGCCAAATGGAAGGGGGGGGGGGGGCTTTGCGAGCAAAGGGATAATGTAAAAAAACTGTAAAATCATGTTTATTTTAAGCACGCGTCATGAGGTTCCAATTAAACATTGGTTACTAAAAAAATTGCATTTTAGGCCAAAACTGCCTGGTCCTTTAAGTATACGAAGAAATAAGGTTAGAAGGAGAGGGGGGGGTGGACGTCCTGCCGGGGCCACATATATAGTAGTGCCTCGCGGGCCGCAGGTTGCGAACCCCTGCTCTGGAGCATCGCATGCGTTATTCGAAGGTCACAGGTTTGGTCCCTACCAGCGGACTGCTATCTTTCCATGCCATTTTCTTTCTTTACATGTACATTGCAATTACTTCTAATAACACCCTCTATATATTTCTTGGAGTCATTGTCTGTTAGTTCTAATTAAAATCATGTTAGTTGACAGAATAATGGGGCGGGTGGCTGCCTTTACAAAGCTCGTCGGAGATATGACCATATATAGTTTAGCTAGACCACTGCGACGCATTTAATCAGGATGGCCCCGGCATATCGTACAATTGAATGGTATCCAGAGGACCGCTGAATCACACTAAAGAGTTCAAACATATCGGGCGCGTATGTCTTCTCGATCTGCAGTTGTCCAATTAATGTTTTATTATTCTTCTTAGAAAGTATTCCCAACCTCCGCTTCTTAAGATGGCACACTGTCTGCCATATTAAACCAGTACACTGCAGCGTCGAATCGGCATGCATATTCCATCGGCATATTTCACTAGACCAAAAAAAGTGACACTTTTTGGTTGAGATCTCGGTTTGTGCTCCGAAACACGGAGCCCAGAGTGGTCTATAGCCACTCTAGACCACTCTAAGTTACTGTGACCATTGTGCCAATAGACAACTGAGGTGGGTGTACGTGGGGCAACCGGGTTGGTGTGTAAAAATGGCTGATTGTTCGAGTTGGTGTCGGTGTGTAAACATTCGGCTAAGCGAGCATCTTAATAATTCTTCTACAAACGGCTATTCACTCAAGTCTAAACACTGTGTAAAGTAGGTACCAATAACACGTGTCACCCACTTCTCGACAAAACAAACATTTGGTATCGCCGCCGGGATCGTTGCACTCGAGAGTCGTTCAAATTTTTACATCATCACCAGACGTGGACGCAAAAGCAAACCTTTGCTACCTTTTGATGATTGTGAGCTGGAATAAGCATGGTACGTGGGCGTAATCTCGGCACCACACAAGTTGGCTGGACGGTGTCCGTGGGTCAGCCACGTTGACAGAAATGCCTGGATGCCTGAAGAAGCACACCATACCTTATGTGAAATGCGTGACGGTTGCATAAATACCGCTGTCGTGTGGGAATACGTACGTAGGCCAAACAGGACGCTGTCTCAACGACCGACTCGGGAGCATCCTTTATCTCTAAAGAATAAAAGAAATGCGTATTTACCTGCGCATGGTATAGCCTGCAGATGTGATCCTCGGCTTCGCGAGGTCAAGATAATAGGCAGAAGCAACGAAACATTAGTGCGAGCTATTGGGGGCGTTTGACATTAAGAAAAGAGGCACAGCTTACATTATTGATACGACTATTTTACTTTACCAAAACGAGCTGCAGCTTTCTGACACGCGAATGTGACCAGTGTTTACCGATTTTGACGCACGCATTCGCAGAGATTTGTAATCTGGTGGCCTGTTCTTTCAAATAAACAAAGAAGTTTATCGCACGACCTTTCTGCTCCCTCCTACTTATTTACTAGAATCTGTGTTTTTTCCAAGTTTGCGGTATTATGTACCCTACTGACGTTAAATCAAATCGCCCAACAACAATTTATACTTAGTGTTGCATATTCAGAAATTTTTCAAAAATAGTTTCCTTCGCTTTACAAGTACGTTTCATAAATGTTGCTTTACTGTTTCTGTCGCATACATTTCACACAAAAAATTCAACGGTAATGTTTGCTTATAACACCCTCATCACCTGTCGAGAACGACGGGTGATGAAATTGGTCCCCCGCATTGAATATGTTCCATATTTTTGATCCCATAAATTATGCAGTTTAAAAGAAAACTGGGTTCCTTTTCGGGCTGCTTGGTGCTATATACATAAAATATGAAATACTCAATCAAATGTGATACATCCTTTTCAGATTCCTGTCGATCTCACTTCAGTTCGGTTTATTACCTTATCTCCCGTGGAATCACCCGTTTAATTTCTATAACCATGGTTAGGAGACTAATTGCGGTTATGCTTGCTGTGCAGTCCTTTAATTAATGGACTTTACTTGAAACAGAGGGACGCCAATCAAAGTAAGGAGTAAACAAATGTTTTGTTTTGTTGTTCTTAGGTGCAATATCAAGACTAACAAAGAAAAACTAGCCCTTGAAATATCCACTTCTTTTCTTCTTTTTTTTTAGCTGCAAGAAAAAATTCCACGATTCGCGTACTTTTTCTTCCTGCCGTGGGGTCGTGCCTATTCTTCATGATGAGCGAAATTATATTGAGCGCACTCGATTAGCAGCGCACCTTAAGCCGGTTGAAGTTACTGGCTGTCTCCTTGCGAAAGGGGCATGCCCTTCCTGTACCGACGTGGGTGCCGCCCGCAGCCGACCAGCCGTCTTGAAAGACGTCAGCTCCTCAGGGGAATGTGTAAAAAGTTTGTTGACTGACTGACTGTCTTGGATAGGCCAGGATTTCGCGAAAACCTGTTTAAATAAGCTGCATCTTGTTCGACGACGCCGGCATTGTGAAAATAGATGCCGTGGTCCGCGAACGTACTCTTTGTCACTGGAACTTGGGGACATCGCTCTTATGTTGCCGTAGCTTCTCAGGAAGTTCAATACTTGCCCTACGAATGAAATGTCACAATAAGCACGTGCGTGGCATGAAGTAAACCAACCCATGCGCTTTCCCTACGGGCAGCCTGTATTTCGGGCACGATGAAGGGCAGGTCCAAGAAATCCACCTGCACAGTGTACTTCCACGAAAAGCATGTCCGTCCAGTTTAGCGTGGCTTTTTCAAATCTTGAACTTGTTTTGCAAATAAACAAACGCTCGCTAATTGCAACGTATATCGTTGCAAATTTGGCGAGTGTTTGTTTATTTGCAAGACACGTATGCCCCTCGCCAGACGGTGTTTCGTCGAATCCTTCACTAGATCTTGAACTTGATTTTGAAAGAAACCGTTTCTGCATCGACCAATATTCACGGCGCTGCTAGACACGTGTAGGAATGTGTACCCTCTCGCTACCCGCAGCTAAGACGGCACATGAATTCCCGTGTAAAGGCAACTACTCCTTATCCTTATTGTCAGTGAAAATATCTCACCCTTGCCACCCACCCCCCCCCCCCCTTCCTCCACGACGCCCGCCTTCCAGGTGCAGTCTAGCCCGGCCGTGCAAAAACCCTCAAAGAATGCGGAGCTTCCACGTGTTGCCGGTTCATGTTTTTCGCCCTCCGCCGTCTTGTCAACTTTTTGGTCCTAAATGGTAAGCCATGCTGGCCCAGTTCGGCTGGTGAAAACTACGGATAGAACTGCAGTTACGTCTGCCATGTAGCTACCTGTAATCATGGTGAGCCGTCGGCGTACTTAGTCCAGAATACCGCCCAGCGGCTGTACGCAAATACTGCCGCGAGTGAACATGTTACACTCATGCCCAAGATGTGCGTTCTCGTCCACGAAGCTCTGCAAAGTCGTCTGGCACATAAGAGACCATCGCCACGACAATAGATTTTCTATCATGTGCGGTGTGGATGGGTGTGCGAAAACCTACAGTGAGTTCGAATCTTATCGAAGGCACATTTACCGTGTGCACAGACGATATATGGACATGGATGACGCAGAGGAAGCCGGTGTTGAACCAACAGTCCTCGAAGAACCACCGGTGCGTGCCACAACAAGCTGCGCTGCGCACGACACAGTGGGTGATCACAGTGAAATGTTTTCATCTGGTTGCTCGTCGAACATGATCAACACGGAATGCGATGCGGTCTCTGTTCCCACTGCTCGAGTGACCACAATCAACGACTTCGTGCTGAAAATAAAAAAACAGCTGTGCTTACTTTTTTTTCGTGTTGCAGAAGTGCACAAGCTACCGCACTCTACGGCAGAAAGTGTTTTCAATGACTTCAAGATTACCTTTCTCGACATAATTCGGACATTCGCTTCTGTCATTGAAAATAACATCGCGATGGAGTCGGCAGGAATCGAACTGCGCAAGTTACTCGCTGGTGAATTCTTAGAGGATATTTTTCAAGCAGCAAGTAGTAAATATAAGCGAGAGCAATTCGCCAAGCGTCACCTGCCCTACGTAAAGCCTGAAGTGCGTGATCTTGGTGCTGGTGAGACTTTTCAGTTTGTTCCTATAAGTGGTGTCATGCGAAATCTTATGTCCTCTGAGAACTTCCGCGACCACATAGAGCTAGATTTCTCAACAGGAGCGCCTTCACCAACGCTGCATAATTTTAGGGATGGCTGCATATACAAAGAAAAGTTGCATGCACTACTCGAGGATGGCGCGCAGTATACGCTTTTTTTTGTGTTGTACAGCGACGAAGTGGAGATAGTGAATCCGCTGGGGTCAAAGCGGGGTGTTCACAAAATCCTTGTCGTGTATTTCAGCGTGGTAAACATCCATGCCAAATACAGATCACAGCTCAGCTCTATCCATGTAGTTTTAGTTGCACCATATAGACTTGTCATCAAGCACGGAATCAATGTTATTTTGAAGCCAGTTGTAGATGACGTATCAGCTTTATGGATGACTGGTTTCACTCTGTGGAAGAACTCTGTTGCGGTAAAGGTGAGAGCGATTCTTGTTGCCTTTTCCGGTGATAACCTTTCAATGAATCGACTTGGCGGATTCACGTGTTCTTTCAGCCGTGGTCGTCCATGCAGATTTTGTACTTCACCAAACTCGGCGTTCAACACTGCCTTTCACGAGAGTGATGTTCAGGTTCGAAATCTGCCCTTGCACCAAAACCACGTTGCAAGTGCTAAAATAAATAGGCAGCTAGGCACAGCACTGTACGGCGTTAAAGATGAATCTCCACTCACAGATGTTGCCTATTTTGATGTGACAGTGCAACTGCCTCCGGACTTGATGCACGATGTGCTGGAGGGAGCCATTCCACATGTATTAAGGCACATTTTGCAAGGCCTGCTTCGTTCTGGAGTAATTAGGCACTCAGACCTTGATCGTATCCGCACATTCGTTTTTGGTGCTCACGACAAAAAGAACAAACCGGAAGAAGTCGTGAAATCCTTTCTTAATGGGCAAAGTGCATACAAGGGAACAGCTTCTCAAAAGTGGTGCCTATTCAGATTTTTTTCTCTTATGTTTGCAGATATTGTTCCTAAACAAAATGAGCACTGGGAAGTGTACCTACTTCTGAGAAGCATTGCAGATATAACATTTGCCGACAAGATTCCTCACGACCATTTGGCATATCTGCAAGATGAAATACGATTTTTTTTATCTTCATTTGCTGCTCTCTACCCTGGTGCAATAATACCCAAACTGCATTTCTTGATTCATTACCCTCGGCTCATCAGTGAACTTGGTCCACTAAAGCAATACTGGTGCATGCGATATGAAGCCAAACACCAGTACATGAAAACTATTGCACAGCGCAACCAAAACTTTCGAAATATATGCAAGTCTATCGCAGAAAGACACCAGTTGCTGCAGAGTTTCGAATTTTCCAACTTAGAAGTGGACCGTGGCATACAGACTAAAAGATCCAGGCAGCTGAAGCTAGAAGACTTGTGCTCATACATGCGCAAAGTTGTCTCTCCTGGCATTCCAGTGTGGGAAGTTGGTTCTGCCGAGGTGGAAAACTTGGTTTTCAAAAAGTTCGATGTAGTCATCCTAGAGAAGCAACAGCTGCCACTTTTTGGCCAAATAAGAAGGCTGTATATTTACTGCGGAAGCCTTTTCCTGCTTGTAGATGTGCTCATGACAGTCAGATTCGATCGTCACCGCTGGTCGTATGTTGTCGACAATACAGACGAGCAAAAACTTGTACAGCCCTTCAATCTTCCATCACCTCAAGTTCTTGACCTATATTTTGGTGCTGAGCTGATGCTACGGCCTGAAATTATGATTGTTGAATGATGTCCAAATTGTCATCTTAGACAGCTTTTTGTCACGGGCTGAATCTAAACTACTAGTAGCGTAGCCAATGTTTTTTTAGGAGAGGGGTTTCAGTCATACTTCATATATTTTTGCTCTGGAGTTTGTGTATTTGGAAATGTCCTCCCTGGCTACGCAACTGAAGATGACGTATGATTTTATGTTACATCTCTCTTTTAGTGTATGGTTTCTAGTGTGCTGTCTTTACTGTATTTATCTTTTACTGTACCTGATGCACCCTTTCATCTACTGTTTTCTAACCAAAGCTTGTTACATTCTTTTTCTTTTATCAGTGTTATTGGTCTCTTCCCACTGTATTGCTGCAGAGCGCATGGCACTTTGTGTGATAACAAATTAAATGATATCCACCACATTTATAGTGAAACGCATTGTGCATGGTTACTTTGTTACATATTGCTCTGTTTATTTAGTAGTATCCGGAGCGGATAATTGATATGATTGTTACTTTGGACTATCTGATGCGCACATCTGCTGTTAATGTGAAATTGCTACCTTCAACTGCAACCGAAATATTATCATTCAGCGAACAATTTCGGTTAATCAACATGAAACACAATGGGCAGCCACAAAGTTACGGCTTAGGGCCTGTTAGCTTAGAGTTATGCAAATGTACAGCTGTGAAAATTTACACCTATAGAATATTTTCTGTTTTTTACACATGGTGCCTATATATATATATATATATATATATATATATATATATATATATATATATATATATATATATATATATATATATATATATATATATATAAGGGAAAGAAGTGTATAATTAAGGGCTCGTGTTTGCGTGTTTTGACACAATAATAATGAGATCTAACAGACAATAATGCCAAGAGGAAAGTATAGGGAAAGGTATTAGACCAAATTGTAATGTAAACGTGAAGAAAGAAAAGTGGGTGAAAAAATAACTTTGCCGTGGGCAGGGACCGAACCTGCGACCTTCGAATAACGACCTTCGAATAATATATATATATATATATATATATATATATATATATATATATATATATATATATATATATATATAAGGGTCATGAACCACCCCTGGGCTTGGTGAAGAGAGAGACCGTGATCAAGTATAGAATTTGTATTTCAATACCTTCAACTACTCAACATTTCAACTCTTTACTAACAAGAATACGAAAAAGTTAGTAATACCTCAAGTGAGGTAGTAAACGTTGCAGCTACTATACTTCTTTGCATGCAGCTAGTAACTGCTTACTAATGTATGTAGTAAATAGGTAGCAAAGAGGTAGTAAAAATTCAAGAGAGGTAGTAACAGCTGCAGTTGCTACCCTATTGCAGTTAGGTTGCAACTGTTTACTAATGTAAGTAGTAAATAGGTAGGAAGAAGCTAGGAACGGTTCAGGAAAGGTAGTAACCGTTGTCGTTACTACCTGTTCGCTTGCAGTTACTACCTTTTTACTAACTTTTTTTTAAGAGTGTGGGTATACGTAAACTGCGGTATGCGGGCATCTCCGCACGGTTTTCGCTTCTTTGTCGGGAAGTCGATCTTTTTTTAGCGGGCCAGGGGAAGGGTCGGTGGCCCGGGGTATACACTGTGTTGTATAAGAGTCATCCTCCGCGTCTCGTTCAACTTTGGGGCGATGATTTACGCCGGGCGCACGCTCGGAGACAGACGACGGAATTCCCGCGTCTGCTTGATAAACGAACTCGGAGCACCACTGAGTGGCGAGACGTACACACTATTATTCTTCTGCCGTCTGTGCCTTCTTGAAAATTATTGACCTGTCTTGCGGCAATCGTAGAAGACACTGAATTGATAGAGAGATCGTTAACTGGTTAGAGATTGAGTAAAGACAACAATTTCTGCTGTGACTTGGGACGGACGATATTGATTAGCGAAACTTTTGCGACCATTAAGCTAATGTTCAGCAAAAAAAAAAACTGTGCTTATCGTGTGCGCGTAAGTACGCTATCAATAGGAGCGAAGATCGATATGAATCATCGCACGTTCCGAGCAGTATACGGAATGCGTTGCAATAACGTGACACACTTATCTCCTTCACGACGAGTCAAATCACAATGAACATTACTAGAACGTATCTGTAGAGTCATTCAACAAAAAAAAACTAAAACTAAAACTAAAACTAACCCTTTCACATTACAGATGTATGCTGTCGGAGCAAGAAAATAAACACCTTGGAGTTCGAACAAACCAGCCTCCAAGCCACGTATGGCAATGAATGAACGAAGAGCTGAATTAGTAAGTGAAGGAAGGAACCAACGAATCTTCTCTCAGCTGCCTCGTACACCCTTCCGATGTTTACTTCCCACTTACGTTCTTGGAACGTCACTTTTGCACCGACAAGCTTAATTACGCTAATGCGCTGTCACCGTCAAGCTACCCAACACTGCATGATATTTTGCAGGTCCATGCAACGTATTCATTTTCAATCCTGCCTTGCTTCTTCGTATGCTCATCGCGCCATACGAAGCCGTATATTTCCATATTTACGACGTTGCCGACATCGCGGTTTTGTGAGCGGGTATAACCCGCATACATTACCGCGGCGTCCTGCGGACGCAGGTAATGGTTAACTGCGGCCGCTGCTTGGGAAATGCTAGCGAGAGGGAAAATTACCAGCCTCAAAACAGCAAAGTATATAACGATGGAAAAATCTCGCTGACCCTCAACTGGATCAAAGGGAGGAAAAAAAAATGGAACGAACAAACAAGTAGACCGAAAAACTGGACGAAGCAGAAGGGAAGCCGTGGTATTCGAGGGTGCTCAACCGAGTTTGCCAAGAGATTCGTGCGGACGCAAGCTTGAGAGCGTCTCGCTACCACCGAAATAAATGAATGAATTCAGGGAGGAAAAAGAAAAAAAAAAAGGCCAAAGGAGGTGCACTCGGGAACTCCTTAGCCTAATTAAGATTAATTAAGGATGCCAGTGCTGGCGACGTCTCCATGCCGCTCTTGCTGCTGTTGCAGAAACCGCACAACGCAACCCAGTGGGACGAACGCACTAGACTATTACTTTTTCGCATGCAGTTTCGTTTTCACCATGGCACGCGCGTACTTATTTATTATTATTTTTTCGTCATGCATTTCTCTTCAGCTTTATGCCTCAACTTTCCCAAAGATCCAAGAACATTTCGTCATTTCTCTTTCTTTTGTTTGCTTTGCATAAATACTTCATTTGCGCGTCTAGCTTCATATTACGGTCACTATGTTTTTTATGTGTTACCTTTGCGTACAATATTGCCGACCACAAAGGCTCGCAGGGATCAGCGGGAGGCTTCTCCAATGTCACCGCATGCTCTTCAGCATTCCTTCACCTTCTATGAGTCTTTTCTTTCGAGATTTCTTTTTCTCGTTTATTTTTTTTTTTGTTCTCGTAACAGAACTGCTGAAGACGCAGAAAGAACCCCGGTGAGTATGGTAGAACACGCGGGAACGTTGGATGTGTACGCGCAACAGCAGTCGCAACTTGCTTTCCGAAAAGCACGACGTTTTAATACCTTGCCCAAGTACGCCAATTGCGCGAAGGTCAGCAACTTATTCGCTGACTCTCCAAGGATGGGCACTGCATATGAGCGAAGCAGTGAAAAGGAAAACAGCAAACATGAATGAGAAGAACAAAAAAAAAAAGAGAAGAGAACAGAGTTGTATTAGGGTGATCGATTCGTGTTATTTCCTCGTATGCGAGAGCATCTTCCAATCGGGATTTAATGCAGACCGTGCTGTTAAATCATGCCAGTGTATCGTCTACATCGACCGAAGTTAACCTACACTGCGCATCATTACGTTAACGTATGTCTGTCCTTGCGACAATTTGTCAATGGCTAGCCATCACCAATCAAAAATAAACATTAGCAATCATCTTGCGAACTTTAGGGAACATCAACCAGCTTTATCCAACGTAAGCCACCATTAAGACATCATTTAAGTCGACATTTTTCAAGCTTTGTCCAGGACAACACAGCTTACCGTTTACGAATTCAGATGAGAGCAGAGTCACTGTGAGTTAACGTGTATTTTCTTATAAGAAAGCAAAAAAAAAAAGAACGGAAGCACATAATTTTCAGCAGCTAGCCCCATCGGCCTGGTTCAAAACCAGAGCGACGCGACGCGGCGCCACCTAGAATTATGCCGGACTCGCTCGACCAATTGCAGACCGGCGCTTCGCGCGAGTCCACCTGGCGGCTAAGACTGCATACACGGGTGGACGGCGCGCGGCCATTTAGCCTCGAATATGGCGGCTAATTAGGCATCATTTAGGCTCGCGAGAACCAGCAATTTCGTGCACGTGCTCGCAACTTCGGAAGAGACAATGCGAAAAGAGCCAAGTCTTAAACATCAAAGGTGCCTGGGCGTTTTATTTTGTTCTGCCACACGCGAGAAACACATGTATACACCACGCCCTTGGCACACGCCCAGTTACGAGCGTTCTATTCTGTCGGGCAAGGAAACACCCGTTCGCCAGCTTTCAAGAGAGAGTAACGACCGAGTTCGTCTCTTCTAGCGCATTGTGCGCCTAACTAAGCTATGTTTACGCGTTTGCTGTAGTAGTTTATCGCAATCCGCGGTGGTTACCGGCATCGCCTATAGCACGCTGACCGAAGTACCCAGCGCAGCCCACTTCAGACGATCTCACAAATTATGCAGCCTCTCGCCGTCCAATCAGGGACTTGGTAATGGCGGCGCGGGCATAACCGCAGAGATGAAAGGCCGGACGAACGCCGAAGCTAAGCGATTTCTCACAGCAACTGCAAGAAACACGTAAGATCACGTTTCTGTAGAGTTGAATACTCGACAAGTTAAAATGAAGTTTCGCAACGGCAAGCCTACACAGCGTCTATAGGCCTTTCGGACCACTCGTGGCGCGCGCTGTCTCAGTGCATATTTTATGCATTCATAGCCTGATTCATATGCCGTTTTCATCGCATCTACGATATATGTACGCTCTCCCGCGCAACAAAATTTTCATACACACTTCCTATGCACAGCCATTTAACATGTATAGCATCCTTGAAGTCGTCAATGCGGAGAATGGGTAACAATAACTGGATGACAGTGAGTTCAGACATTGGTTAGACCCGATTGCTACCCTGTGTCAGAATAAAGTTCCATGAAAATTGTAACTACCCAGGAGGCACTGCAAATTTTTCTACAAGCTTTACTGAAAGCAGCAAGGTGTGTGTCGCAGCTTACTTCGAATAACTTTTTCGTTTTTAAGAACTTGCGCAAAATTAAAACTCACACGCCGAAAACTACATCATATCTCATGCGCAACTCCTTCAAATCGGATATGAAGCCGCTGAAAATAAATGGAGCTTCACTTACGTCTCCCTTGCCCAGATGCGTCGCGCTTGTGCAGCATATTTAGTGTACGTTGTTTGGAAGACAGCGCTGCTACATATATGTGCTCATCAGTAAGCTATCAGGGCATCATGAGCAGCTGCTCAGGAAAATGTAAGGCCCACGGGACGGCTTTCTGCTCTCCCATAGTAGAGTACATCGTACTCTAAATCGTTAACCCCTTTTTGTAAACACACTTCTGACGGCATGCTCCTTTAGACGAGTCTTAACCCCGTAATCAAAATCATCGTAAGGTTTCCCCCTGGATGATTGCCTAAGAGCCGATGCATGTAAGAAGCGTGGCTCAATTGGTAAACAAAGTACATTGAATACATTGTAGTTTATGCGAAAGCGGTGGGACTGTATAGTCAATAGTCAGACATCTCAAACGCAGTGACTGTGGGGGCAAAACTATTATCGAGGATAATATAACAGTTTCGTTTTTTATTTAAGTGGTTATGGCTAAGTAGGTGTTTATAGCGCACCTCGGCTACTAAATTTCCGTAAGTCTGCAGAGACAGATAAAAAACGGTCACTTTCAACAAAATTGAGCAAGTAAACAAAAAGATATTGCCAGCTGAAACAAACAATGAAAACGAGATAACAAGTGTGCTGCGATCATCTGGTAAACAAACAAACAATGAATCAAAGAAACGATGGAAATGAACAACGAAGCGTAACGATCCTCCTCATCGCCCAAAAGGTGCGAGTCTTCTTTGCATTCGTTATAAACATCTCAAAGTGTACTGCTTATCAAAATAGTGTTAATGTTGCTCATCGCATAATTATACGCAACAGTCATCAGAAAGAAGTCTGACCGCTCCTTCACCAATGGTCGCCTCAGAGGAGTTAGTTCGGGACACTCGACCTGCCATCAGATCACAGAGCCCTGTTGTTACGAATCTAATACATGTGGAAGTGGTAACACACGAAAGGTAAGCACAATATAGCTACTGCCCGAAACAAAACAACAAGAGACAAGCGAAGAGACATCTGTTACCCTTCTTTTGTTTTTGTTTTTTCTTTTTAAAGCGACAGCCTAGACACCTAAACAAACGCGAAAATCGCCCTTCGGCAGCATCAACGCTGGTGACGCGAGAGACCGTTATAATGTGATGACGTCACCGTATGGCGGTGCACAGATCGCCAGTTTGTGACGTCAGGTGGGGCCGTCATCACATCACATTGTCGCTTGGTGATGGGTCGGCCGACTCCGTATGCAGTGCAATACCAAACCGAGTGCAGAAAACCTGGAATGTCTGTTGTCCACGAGGCAGTGCGAAACCGCGCTATGGTACAGAAATGTTCCGGAGAGAAGGGGAGGAGGCGTATTAGTACATTATACGAGACAAAAAGTAAAATATAACGCGGTTTACGCCTTCAAGTCATCTTAGGCGAATGCACAAGGCACCCTGAGTGTGTTTTTCTTACTTTATTTCATTCATTCATTCAGTTTATAAGAGAAAAGTGACGCGGTAACGCCCACGTTTACCGTTGTTTGAGTGCCAACCTGTGACTCTCTGAAGGAAGCCGAGCCGCATAGTATAGGCGCGGCTGCGTTCATGGCTCTCACCGTGCAGGTTTCGGTTCGTACGTGGATACGACGGGGCCCATAACTCTTCTACCTTGCGCAAATTGAACTTCGCAGCCGCGAGCAGCGGCGGGCGAGAGACCTTTCAGTTGACAGCGCGCACGATCAATACGCGCAGCCTTTAAATAAATATTAACACACCGCCGCTGTGAACGGAGACTAATGCTCCACGCGAGCACGGCTTGTGTGCGAGCAGCCACTCCACCCCCTTCCTTAACGCTGTGGCATACACAGGATTCTTTGGCGACGGCCTTGCATAGCAACCTCGGTTTCCCCTTTTCGTTATCCATTATCTCTCTACCTTTTTTCACGTGATTCTGTTTTTGTCTCCTGAGAGGTGGTGACGCCACACGTGTTTCTGTTAAGTCGGTGTGCCGTTCTGCGCTATATATATAAACCTTTAAGCAAGAGTTACTTTCAGGCTAATTTGACTTCGCCGCCGAACATTAAGATAAACAGCATATACGCTTCGAGAAAGGACGCCGACCGCTTTGACTTTCGAAAATAAAAGCTTACCCATGAAGCGCATGTAAGTTGCGTCGCAACATCCGCTTTCGATAGCACACTCATGTTAAGTAACTCAGGACTCATGGGAAGGCGAATGAACATTGATCAACCGAAGCTATACGTTACACAATGTTCGTTTGAATTTCTCAACGATTATATCAGCCTTTGATTTTATTTATTTATTGGTACCTCAAGGGTTCCGAGGGACATTACATGAGGGGTATGTATCATAAGTAAAGAGAAAACGATAAACAAATAGTCTAGCATTATAGTGTTTCAGATATTAGCAACGGCTGTAATCGCCTGAAAGACAGATAAGTGCAAAAAACTTGCGCATTATATTACAGACAACGTTGAAGATTGTACTCATCATCATCATCATCATCATCATCATCATCATCATCATCATCATCGTCATCTTCATCATCAGCCTGACTATGCCCACTGCAGGACAAAGGCCTCTCCCGTGTGCCGCCAGTCTAATCGGTCATGTGTTTACCGCTGCCACTTTATACCCTCAAACTTCATTATCTCATCTCCCCACCTCACTTTATGTCTTCCTTTCACCCGCTTGCCTTCTCTGGGAATCCCGTCAGTTACGGTTAATGACCAGCGGTTGTCCTGCCTAACGCGTTACGCGCTACGTGCCTGGCCCATGTACATTTCTTCTTGATTTTAACTACATATAATATCGTTAACCCGGTTTGTTCCCTGACCCATTCTGCCTTTTCCTTGTGCCTTAAGGCTCTACCTATCATTTACCTTTCCATCGCTCACTGCGTCGTCTTCAATTTAAGCTGCACTTCTTTGTAAACCTCCAGGTTTCTGCTGCGTATACGCAAGTACCGGCAAGATGCAGCTGTTATATACCTTCCTCTTAAAGGATCAGCTTGCTCCCCGTTGTATGCATGCTATTTAAAAAGGTAATTGCTAATAGAATTAGGACAACATAAAAATTCATTCAACCAAAGGAAGAAGCAGAATTTCGACAAGGCTACTCAACAATCGATCACATTCATACTATCACTCATGTGATAGAGAAATGCTCAACATACACCCAACCACTGTACATAGTCTTGATAGATTACGAGATGCACTTGATTCAGTACAGATATCAGCAGTCACTCAGACAATGCGGAATCAGGGCGTCGACGAAACATATATAAACATCCTGGAAGAAATACAGAGGACCAACTGCCGTGCACCACATATATAGTGCTCCATAAAGAAAGCGACAGAATACCAATAAAGAGGGGTGTAAGACAAGGGGATACGATCTCCCCGATGCTATTTACCACGTACTTACAAGAGGTTTTCAGAGGCCTACAATGGCAAGAGCTATAGAGATAAAATTTGATGAACATTGTACTCATAAGCATCTTAATGCTCTAAACCTACGAACCAGTAAAAAAGTAGCATGGTCCTTCGTGCATTGCAGACGAGATGAAGTGGTAAAAGGAGAGGCTTTGAATGCCGGCATGTGTACGAAAACACCACCCCAACTTCTCATTAAGGAGCCAGACCGAATATTAAAATGTCCAACAAGCACGTTCCGGTAGGGCGCTGGTATGATTGCACGTCTATAGAGTGCTAGCCCGCTATATTTTTATTGAAATTATCAATAGGATAGGTTAACGATGAAGTCAGCAAAACTAAAATTGGTGAAGAATGTCTATGTACCATGATAGTTTTAAGAGCACAAAACAATGCTTTCGGTACGCTTATTGAAAGCATGGCACTGCCGCTGACAGACTGATACTTGTTTGAATGGTGTCTAAAAAATTGACATTGCTCGCCTGAAGTAGTAAGTGCACCTGTTGAATTGAGGAGGTTGGTCAGTATATCGGCATGTGCGAGAATGTCAATGGAGTTTGCAATTCCTTGTATTCGAATATTTGTGGATGGAAAGAAACGAAGCTGTTTCAGGACAGCTTGGAGGCACGAAAGCCCCGCAGCGACGACAGGCACGTGAGGATGCACACACAATAAGCTGCATTAAACAGAAGCTCCATGACATTTGAGCTGCGTTGGACAAATACAATGCAGCTCACGCAACAATGCAGCTCACGCAACAATGCAGCTTCACGCAACATATGTTCAGCAAAGAAGACATTCTACTTCTCTCTCTCTCTCTCTCTCTCTCTCTCTCTCACACACACACAAACACACACACACATCAATGTAAATCATAAATAACAAATTACAAGGTGTTTAAATCAGCACCCACTCGTCATTACGTGTAGGAATGGCTGGCATATGTGCCCTAATTTATTATTATTATTATTATTATTATTATTATTATTTCACACACCCATAGTTTGCATGACTCCAACCATTAGTCCTTTCAGTCACGCGTGATTTAAAAATGAGTCTTGATCCGTGCCGATACCTTTTTGTCGACCATGCCTTTCTTGTTCTTAGCTAGCGAACACCTCCTTCCCCCCTCTCACCCCCCGACCAATATATCCAGGAAAACATCTGTAACTCAGATGAATTATAAGATTCAGCTACCTCAGTCTTCAAGTGCAATGACCCCAACAGCTGTCAAGGTTAATATCTCTCAGAAACCCGCAATAACTCACAGCAATAAGCAACGTTGCCCGCACTTCACACCAGTCGCCAGAACACAACTCGAAAAGCGCGCCCTCGGCGGCGCCGTACGTACAAAAACAAGATCGACACAGCGCGACGCCATCATTTCGTGCGAACCCGACCGACAAGCGAAGCGGCCGGCACGGGAACGTAGCCCCACGCGGAGGCGATCGAAGTCGGGGTCGTAACCAGTCGCTAAGGGTCTCAAGGATGCGTCGCTCAACTCGGGCAAATCAGCGAAAGACATTCACTATTTACCTGAACTCTGGGCTCGGCCATCGCAAAGTGTAACAGCTTCAGGAAGAGCGGACGATTTCCAAGATGGCGGCGCATGGCGGCGGCGTGTGTCCCGGCGGAGGAGGCAGGCGGGAGAGGAGGAAAATGGCGCACGCGTTGGCGCCCAGCCCGCTGCGGCAGTACCGGACGATGATGCGACGGCGGTGGGGTCTCATATTTTTTTTCTCACGCGTCGCTCACGACGGGGAAATACACGGCGGGCTGAGGCGAAGCTGTCCGAAAGACGACGCGTCTGTCCAGAGCGCAGGTGCTTCCTGCGATGACTGAAACTTGAGCGGAATGGGGTCAGAGGCGGGCGGCGCGGCGTTCGGAAGGGAACGAAAACTGCCACCCCTCCCCCCTTTGCGCCACCAGGAATCGGGCGCTGAGAAGAAGCTCGGCCCGCGCCGCGGGGAGGGCCCGGGAGGAAGGGGAAGGGGGGTCGTCGTTCGGGGTCTTGATAGTTTAGTTCTGTGAGCGTGCGTTTGTGCAAACTCCGGCCCTTTACCCACTCGAGGCGCGCGCTCTCGGCCTGAGGGGTGGTGCTCCGCTGCCGGGCGTTCGTAAGAAGAGCGTCGTTCGCCCGCCCTGTGGAAGAAACTGACATTCACCTTTTCCTCCACATTTTCAGTTCTCCTCAGTGCGTTCGAAAGAGGGGGGGCGACAAAGTTGTATAGTAAAGCGGGGCAGAACACGGCACATGTTCCGTTGTTCCCGACTCCGGGACGGTTTTCCAACGTTGTCACAGAACGGCGAGTTTTTTTTTTTTTTTTTTTTATAGTTCGGAACACATCTGCCCGACTTCAGGCATTACCTGCGGGCTTTCGCGTCAACTTCGAGATGACACTAACCCTACGAACATAAAATCGTAAAGTGTTCGTCTCGTGTATACACACTCTCTGCAGCTTTCACGCAATGATATACGAGTCCCCTGGTTTCCTGCGGTCGCATAAATCATGTAGGTTGACAGCGATGCCCGAAAACTATATAGCGACTAAGATATACGACACCACGCGCCTGCCACGGAGAAACGGATGCTGTATTGTATAACTCGTTCCGCCTGAAACCTGGTCCTCGACGCAAGAGCGCTCTCCGAACGCTTGTTATGTGGCGGGAATATGAAGCACACGCCCTCGGAATGATATCGGCTCGGTACATCCGATTCACGACAAGGGGGTAGAGCGTATACAGCTGCAAAACAGGATGCGACTCGGATTCGATAAAATGTAAACGCATTGCTCACTCTGCCATCTCACGGTCCGTTGACAGAGTAATCACTTCATGCCTTTTGCCGAAGGCTGCTCACGTACAAGCCAGTTCCAGCCAGAGCCACAGACAGACGCCGGCACCAATTGACAAAAATAGAACCGATGATAGAAACACAGTAGAGATACCACAAAATTTATTGCCACTCTTTATTCTTACGTATACGGACCAAAAACGTGGGGATCACTGAATGGTACTTCGCAGGCTTGATTAATAAAGACAAAGTCCAAAAGTTTTGTATGTGCAGGCCGCGCACACAGAAGCCAAGCAGAGGGGATCCTCCACGACGCGTTTGCAAGCGTGGAGAGAACTTTAACTTCATTAGATCACGGATGCTTCCGGTTTAATAGAAGGCAGACTCCCAATTTATCGACCGAAACACGCTTGTAACCATCCCTAACATGACTGGTTATACCGAGTTAGGGGAAGGAGGAGGGGGTTGAGACAGAGAAGAGAGAAGGTGGTGGTAGTGGTTAGAAGATGAGAAAAGGCACCTAATTTCTGCAACCCGGTCTGGAGCACGGCGCAGTGCCTGAGAGAAGGGCATTGACGTCTCTGCAGCTGTGTGCGACTTGGTGAGCCCCCTCTCCTTAGCACACCACGCAGAGTAGAACGGGCGAGAAGGCGGTGCGTCGACCCTGAAGCTGAAATAACGCGGCGCCCCCTTTCGGTCGCGCTCCATGGCTTCGGGTTACCTGTCCACTCCGGACGATCTCGCGTTGCACCATTCGTCTTCGTCGAGGAGGCATGCCATCGTGGCCCCCGCGCTCAAATTGCGCGCTCAGACGTAATCACGCCGACGACACCCTCCCCTACGACGGCCCCTGCTCAAGACGATGCGTGTAATGGAGTGGCTCTCTCTTTCGAGATGTGCCTTTTTTCTCGCTTGAGCGAGGTATCATCCTCCGACCTGACCACTTGATATCGTAAACCAACGCGGGACGACAGTCTTCGGGAGAAAATGAAACTGCGCTGGCGACGGTCGCGCCTCTGGTGGTTTGCGCATGCGTTTCGGGCCTGCCGAGAGGCGTGTAACGACAGACAAAAACAAAACGCGGAAGGCTTGCGTGCCTACTAATGAAGCGAGGGCGCTGTATTCATTAAGAGCTGCCCGGAGGCCACGTTTCAGCGCCGAACAAAGTATGGCCGAAAATTGTGTGAACGAAGTGGAAACCTCCCTAGATGAGACTGTCATTTGCATGAAGCGTTCTGACCTTCACTCAATGGCACAATCATGGTGAAAGTCAGACACATGTGTAGGAAACAAGCTTATTTTCCTTGCACCATACCAGCCACGATAATGGTCAATAATCGGGCGCAAATATCATCTGTATACTCGGGGACGTCTTTCTGTACCAATGTAGTCAAGGCTACTGAGAGCCGAACCACGCCGTTTCATCAGGGCCGCTGCACAGGTGGATGTAGTTTCGCAAAACAAGAAAAAAAAAATATGCCCAACGTAATCATTTAAAGATGTGCAGAGATAATGTTTAACTGGCAATTGATTATGCCAAAAGATTATCGGAGATATCAAGTAAAATGGCGTTATATTCCAGATTTTTCGGTTCTTATCTTTTTTTTTTAAGTTGCTGCGTTCCCCATTGCCGTCACAATGGCTCTTTCTTCATCTCCCTTCGGAAAAAAAAAAAGGCCTTCAAGACGACCGTCTCATTCCTCCGGTTGCTCGCTAATTCGCTCGGCGAACAGGATATATTTAAGAAGCTCGAGTACCAAAAGCTGTCGAAACAAACCAAGCAATTGGTTGGCAACGAGTACGCCCAAGTGCGACTGACGCAACCGAGACTCTCAGTCACTTCCGTGTTTCGTTCGCTTAGCCAGCTTACACGCGGGAGTGAACGTACAGTCGCGCGTAAAAGGCCGCATGCCCGTCCGGTTTTAATGAGGGGGACGGTAACGGGCAGCGGTTAGGATTGAGCACAGGATTCGCGGGCTCTGAAGCGACGCGATCATTTAACCATATGGTGTAGTAGCGCCAATTCACGGGGACGAAGAGGACAAGAAAACACGTCACTCTTCGTCCCCGTGAATTTGCGCTACTACACCATATGGTTAAATGATGTCTCACCAACTAGCCCAGCTCTCAACCCTACTGAAGCGACGCGAGGTGGCCTCTAAACGCTTTATAAGGCGTGAGCGCGCGGGCGGTGGACCACCGATGCCTTTTGATGCCGGCGTAACTCACTCTTAGCAAAAAGGCAGTGCTACTCATTAACTTCGAGGTAGTAAATTGTTGTCACAACATTCACTACCAAAGTTGTAACTGCAGGTAGTAGACCAGAGGCATTTACTATCTCTGGTTGCTTCAGAGGTAGTAAAAGTCTGTGCTCTATACTACCTGCAGTTACTTACGAAGTGAATGTTGTGACAACAATTTACTACCTCAAAGTTAGTAAGTAGCACTGCCTTTTTATTTAAGAGTGCTCAACGCGATCCAAACTGGACTTGTCACCGCATGGATGTACGAGCGGCTCTTCGGTACACCGCTCCCGGCTGTAAGCTCGCTACCTGCGTCAGTTTTCACATCTAGATGAGTTTACACATCAGTGCATGCCCTAAATACTGCAGCGCTGAAAATATTCACGTCATTTCTGGACGACACGGAATAACGGACAAATTAAGCGAGGAAGGAAATGCCAATATGCCCACGCTCGATAATCGTGGTTGAATGCAACCAACCAAGTAGCACATGCGAAGAAATGAACTGAAGGAAATAAGTATCTGTCACTCCGAAACTGAAACCGAAACAAGCTTATCGGGGACTACTTTAGCGCAATAGCACAGAGCAGTACCCCTACCCTCCCCCGAATGAAGGGTATTGACATACATTCCAGAAAACGGGGGAGGGGAATACGCACGCTCACCCTCCACACACACACACACACACACACACACACACACACACACACACACACACACACACACACACACACACACACACACACATATATATATATATATATATATATATATATATATATATATATATATATATATATATATATATATTCCAAAACAATTCGTCAGTGGAATGCTTTGTCATTACCACTGCTTCATTGTGATTCACTGGAAAAATTTGAGGAAGGGCTCAAAAATATTTTTCTGTAAGCATGGTCTACTATGTTAATTTATTGCCATTTATTTGTATGCTTACTACGACTGCACTGTTTTTCCTTCAGCCTCAATGCCGGTGTTTCCAATGTATGTCATGTAACATTTCCAAGTTCAAGTGTTGCTGTTTAAATTGCTGTATGATTTGAATGTCTTGATGTTTTTCATTCTTAGTATGTCCCACCCCTGTAACAGCCGAAAGGCTAACAGTGTTTAGAAAATAAAAAGAAATATATATAGTCGACTGGAAGCTATGTTGCGTTATGTTCAGCGCAAGTGTGACCCAGTTGCTTATTGCTTACAACCATTCTGCTTTTTTTTACGAGTATATAGGCAAACAAAACAAAGACACTAAACTGGTTTTAAAATAAATGAACAGATTTTACACCTAAGGGCATCTCAGCTTCATGAAGGCAGAGTTGTTTAGTAGCCTTCAACGTTTTTGGGCAGCCTTGAACTTCACACGCTCCATCGCGTGCGTGCAAGGAGCAGCGTTTAGCGCCGAGGATAACGACCGGCGCTGGCACGCGTGGCTTTTCGCGTTTGCCGCCGCTTAGGGAGGTATGCGGAGCGTACTATGCGCTCGTGCACCACGACGGGTATAAGCAGCCAAAGAACGCGCCAGAAATCGGCGCGTCCGCCGTCAAAGATGTGCTGCGAATACATCCCAAGATGGAAGCCGCGGCACAGCGGGGGGGATGAGGCCGCCACCCTCCGTCTCAACCCGAAACAAGGTGGGAAGGAGGCGGACCGCGAGCGATGGAGCCGCTGGCCCTTTCCGCATTTGATGCATGGGGCAACGGCGGGCGCCATTCGTCATCGGCCGCGCGTTCGTCGGCGCTTGATAATCTTGAACGTGGAGATTTCGACTCCCTCTCTCTCCGCCACTTTCTGCCGTTTTCTATTTCCCCTTCTCTCTCTTTATTCAGATTCCTCTCTCTCAGGCTCCCTTCTCTGTTTGAAGGCCGAGGGTGGGCGGCAGCCTGAGGAGGCCTGGCGGCCGGAATTCTTGACAGAGATGAACGACTTCCCTCACCCTTCGCATTTCCCCTTCTTTCCTTCGCTGTGATCACGCTGAGGTAAGACTTACTCTTCCTATTTTTCTCTTTTGCACGACAGAAAAAGAGCCTGTCCGCTCCCCTTCTCGCAAGGGCTCCCCCTTTCCTCTTCGCAATGCTGTTCTTCTTCGTCGGTTTGCGATGGATGCTACCGAGTAAGGAGCCTCCTTTCTCTCAGGCCCCCGGGATTATAATTCGGCGCAAGGGAAATTACCGACGCTGCTGCTGCTGCTGCGGCAGCGAAACGAGAAAGACGCGCGCGCTGAGTTGCAGCGCTGGCGAAGCAAAGTGAACAGACCAAGCAACCAAGCGTTGTGAGCTGCGCGATGCACCACCGACGGACGCGGCAGCAACGAAGGAGCGGTTGAGTTTGGCCTAGGGCCAAGTAACTCCCCCCCCCCCCTCTTCTTTTCCCGTTCTCCACCTCTACTAGCCGCTGCTGCTTGTGCAAGATGCATGCTCCGAGACACAGGGACGAGGTTTTGTCTTGTACTGCTGGCGCTGCCGAAAGAGAAAAATAAGACGCGGGAATTGGTCTCCCTCGGCCGCGCGCAGAAAGGACCAGCCGACGAGCACGGGGTCCAGGACAGGGTGGCGTGTTTACGCGCCCCAGTTTGCACCCTGCGACGATGACGGAGGAGGCCGCTGGCGCCCGCGGCGAGTTTTGAAGGGGCATCAAAGGAGGACCGCTGTTTTCCAGCGCACTTTTGTTTCGCTTTTGGTGTCGCTTGGATCATGGAATCTGTGCCATGGCATATACGAGGGGCATCTCTTTCCACTACGTGTCCCTGTTCTGAAAAAAGAAAGAAAGAAAGCTTAACCTATGTAGCCAAAACTCCGGCGAGCTTAGAGCTAATTTCATGTCTGTGGTGACTAAAGGACCGGGACGCCGCCAGAAATTTATTTCGAAAAGGAGGTGGGGAGGTGTTAGCAATCCCCTTTCAAGCATGTTCACACGTGTTTGTGTGCCTACGTCTATATGGACACATATGCAATACAATACGTAGCAGTTTCGGGCAGGATGGGACCTTTGGCTATCTGACATGATACCGGCGAATCGGGCGTTGACGAGTAGAGAGGCACCAACAGCGCCAGTTGCAACGCCAGGACCGATGGCTTTGAAAGTGGCGGAGCAACAAAACCAACTATTCAGATATCGATGCTTGGGCTTCTGAACTGGTCCATAATGTAACTGCGCAAAAAAATGGACGAAAGCAAGTAAGGAGAGAAAAGGACAGACAAGCGAAGACTATTTCTGCCAGGAACAAGTTATCCACTTTATGTGCCAAAGTAGACAGACGAGTCGCGAATCAGCAAAATGTCCATCAAGATATATGCAATATTATTCACATTCATAATTATGTATCCTGTATCACCGGTGTTGTTTACTCTATACCCTTGCCATGCAATCGTGTGTACCTGGGCCAAACAGGTCGTTGTCTAAATGTTAGACTTCGAAAGCACTAATTTTCTACAGGGCCACTCCGGCCTTCATGTCGCAGCTTACTGTAAGAAATGCGGCTGCGCTCCACGCTTTTTTGGTGATACTTCTGTGTTGTTGCAGCATAAGAACCAAAGAGTGCACGAACTTATTGAGGCTGAGCATATTCACAAGAAATCTGAGTCTTGCGTCAGTGTTCCCTTTGTGGCCGTACACGATAAAGCGTTAAGCAATCTTGGTTATGCATTACGGCTGTGCTATGCCTTATGTGGCCTATAGGTTTTTGGGTGATTTGGTCTTTCGTGCCTTTTTTCTCCTCCCCCTTTTCCCACTCTTCAGTTTTACTCTGTCCATTATATATTGACTCATTCTTGCAATAAAGCTTCAGTTGATAGTCTGCGCTTGTCTGTACTTTTATCTCCTTTCTTGTTTCCGTGCGTTTTTTTGCGCAGATTCATTACGGATTATTATAGCAACTCTCTCAACTTACTAGTGTTTTCAACAAGGTTTCTACAGCCCAACTCCAAAATTCTGGCCAGGCCAATGCTGAAGGCAGCCTGCTCTCGGTTGGATGAAAGGAAAAAAAATGAATGGAATAGAAGAGAGAAAACACAGATGTAAAATGCCACCATGGACTGGGAGAAATGCTTGTGACTACCTTGCTATGCAGGAGGGAAAGATGGGGCGGAAAAGTAGGTAAGTAAGTGGGGATACACAAGATAGAGTCGGGAGGATACATATATACATGTTTTGTATAAGGATAATGCGTGTAGTGCGGATCTGAGTGTTTTAAGCAAATAATAATGGGGCAATCGTCAAGAGAGTAAAGCCAGTGAAAAGCCAACCGGCGCGCTACCTGGATTTCGGTACCCACATTTGTGCACCGCTGCCCATCATGACCACCATGGTATAATCTCTCGTTGCATGGTGACCCCACGACGTTTCCAGTGGGCTTCGCATTTTCAGAATAAAGAGGGTTTTAATTAACTTTGTGAAGGTAGCTGGTTATGATTATTACCCCAGAGAAATTAAGGGAGTCGAGTCTTATGACCAACTACTGTGACACATGTAGAGATAATCAGGCATTTTCAGTCGAGAAAACAGTTACGCGAGTTTCCTAAAAACTTATTCGGATATGACTCAAGTGCAACCTCCTAGGGCAAATATCCTAGGGCCTACAGGTCAAGCCAACACACAAAATCACGAGAAACCTTCTCGTTCTAGAGGATAATGCGCTTGCAGACACGCCTATCAATATCAAACACCATCGGGATCACAAAGTTTACTGTCAGAAACTCGAACAGCTAGGTTAGCCAATTCAAAAAAAAAAAAAAAAAAAACTTCGATCACTTCCCCTCGGGCATTTGGGGAATAACGATTAGAGAAGTTTGATCGTGTTATGCATGCGACGTGTATCGAATCAGTGTATTCATAAACAAAATTAGCGCCATGTTATGCATAGCAGTCTACTCGGAATGTTGGTGCAATGTAATGCAAAAGTATGAGATAGTTTCCATCAGTAAGAATGAAGAAGAGCTCTTCTCTTGCTTCTCTCTTGTTTCTCTTGCTTCTCTTGCTATTCTCTCTTCTCTTGCATCTTCTCTTGCTTTTCTTGACTTTGTTTTCATTTTTTCTTCTTGTTTGCTACTGCTGTCAACGCACTCATACTTTTGCAATAGTAGTCATTACGCTTGTTTCGATTCCCTTGTCCTTTAGTAGTGAGAGAGGTATATATAGTGGAAGAGCAGAGATATTGACAAGCTTGAGCCCAATTGGCTATCTGCATTGAGGAATCCGAAAGTTGCCTGAAAGGTAAGGAGGAAGGAAGGCCGTACACTTTACCGACACGTATCCCGAAAGAAGTGTTTATAACCCGGCCCGTCACAAGCATCCGTCATAAAAATGCTCCTTTGTTAATGATGCCACGGCGCATGCGCTCTTCTCGTAGCGGAAAAATTTCGCCCGCCTCTTGATCTCGGAGGCTTTCATTCTGACGTTACCGGTTGTCCCGAGTCCTGCCCAAACGATGGCGGGCAGTCCAGATAAAAAAAAAAGAAAAAAACATTGTTGGAGGGCTAGGCAGTGCCCATGCTTGACCTGGCTAGCCATAGCAGTTGATTTTTAAATAGTACAAGGAAGTGCGAGCTTAATTAAATCTCAGTCACAAAAATAAGAACAGAGAAAAAGAAAGCTGGGAACGAAGCTAAATTCTGAGGGGCGGGAGTGATGAAAAATCAAAGATTGATTGATATGTGGGGTTTAACATCCCAAAACCACCATATATGAAAAATGAAAGAGTGGAAGAGGCAGCTGTCACATGAGTATGCCCGCACGACCGAGTTTCGTGTTGGTGTGCTTGTCTACTTTTGAATACCTATAGCGCGGGCTCAGAGGTACTGGAAACTAAGCCATCCTGTACTGCATGCAAGTGTGCGCTCTGCCCCCACTGTGTTCAACGACTAAATCGGGAAACTATTTGAGGCTGACATAAAATTCCTTCCATATGTATCTCACAGCTCCAACAGAAGAGTACTCGCATATTTCCGCACATAGCACGCACATTGAAGTCACTGCTTTTTAAGGCAATAACTTTACATGCTCCATCAAGCAGGCTGAGCGTCAGCGTCAACACAAACTGGTAAAAAAGATAATTATTATGTGATGACGTCGCTCAAGTCACAAGCCATCAAAATTTATCACCTCATTAGGACGTCAAACAACAAGACGTCGAACGATGACTTCATGGTACGGCGCAGTCTCTTGGTCAAACACGGGCCAATCTCGGAGGCAGTGCTGTAACATTACTAGAAGTGTTGAAAGCTGTGATTGCTCCGATCATGGAGGGAGTAATAAACCATGTTAGGCGTAGAAAGGCTTCGCGGATAAAAAATGGTTATATGAAATCAATTGCGGAAGAAGAAAACAAAAAAAGCTCTCGTCGTCGAGTCATGTTAAGTGAATGCATAAGTCAGCATAGGCATTAGCTTTTATTATCATTTCTACATAAATGCTTTTAGATTGGGTAGGAAGCGCTTTCGGTAGCTCCGGGGGTTATATAGCCCTTTTTTTTTCTAACGGTAGAGAAATAATTGCTGTCACTATTAAACATGACCATCCCCAAGTCAATAAAAACGCAACCACTCGAAGACCGCGTTCAGCGAAGAAACGCGTTGACTCCGTCACTCACCCGCAGAAAATAAACAAAGCCACGCCTCCTTCTTTTTAAAGAGAGCATAATTTATTTATTTATTCTCGATGCCAATAAACGGAGGCGGAAGGCCTACGAGCCGACCTCCCACTCGGTAAAATAAATGTCTGGGAAACGAAGGCAGCCGACGCGCACCTTGGCCGACATAAATTACGGCGACCGGCGCTTCCGAGCCGCCACTAGTGGTCCTCGGCCAGGGACTCCACAGGATCGTCCCTGTCCCGGAGGGTGGATCCGCCGCGTTATAAACAATCCCACCGCCGCAGTGGGACATCCCATAGGTGTCGCTATTGATGCTAATCCCCCGCCACCAGAGCTGTCCCGTGTCCTCCTATCTCATCTCATCCCCTCCTTTTCTTTTCAATAGCCTTGACTTCAAGCCGTCCCTGTTTCTTTCTCTTGCAGCCGGAGTGTAGATTGGAGGATGAACGCTGGTAGGACGAGAGCAACCCTGCCCAGGCAGGGCGCTACACAACACAGCCATCGCAAGCGTGCGCACCCAGCGAGCGGAGCGCCCCCAACTTCACGCTCAGGTGGCTTCGGGAGCGTCGCGTCGCCCTGGGGGAAGCGTAGCGGTACCCCAGGAGTCGGTTGCGCAGCGTCGGCGGGCCACTTCAGGAGTTCGCTCGCCTGTGACAAGCGCTGATTGGACGGCCGCGCTCCGATGTGACGCCGGCGTGCCCCAGCCGTTCCCCATGCCTCGATCCCGGGACACCGCTCACCCGGGGTCTTTCCAACCTTGCTTTATTTTTGTTGTTTTCTTGTGGCTGTTTTTTATTTCTCGTCCTTTTCGGGCTTCTGTCACCAGGCGGAGGCTGACAAATACGCTGTAGTGGCGACGTTTGTAGCACTTTTCGCTTTTCAGAACACTCGTACAGGGCAGTGTGATTGGTGCATCAGGGAACGCACTAAAGCTGCTAAAGCGTTGGTAGCTAAAGAAAGACAATTTTGTTTTGCTGGAAGATGAACGACAATTATTTCCGAAGGGCAGCCCTCGGTAGTCTCAAAATCCAGAAATGCAGCCGTACGGGCGCTTTTGGCAAGAGTCAGCAAGAGTGAGTGCTGGCCCAGGTCGCTGAAATTCAAGCAACCAGATTTATATTGCCGAGAAGGCTACATTCAGGCAACGGTACTTTCACATGATTGTGTAATTGAGGGCTACGCATGTGACTCACGTGACAGACAGACAGACAGACAGACAGACAGACAGACAGACAGACAGACAGACAGACAGACAGACAGACAGACAGACAGACAGACAGACAGATAGATAGATAGATAGATAGATAGATAGATAGATAGATAGATAGATAGATAGATAGATAGATAGATAGATAGATAGATAGATAGATAGATAGATAGATAGATAGATAGATAGATAGATAGATAGATAGATAGATAGATAGAAATTGTATGCGCAGTGCACGGTAGATATTAACCTTCATAAAGTACGTCACAACAATAAACAAGTTTAACTCTGCATAGTCTTTCAATAAGCGATCGATAAATAAATAGCCACACATTTGTTTTTTTTTCAGCACAATAGAGGGTGAAATGTGTAAATATTTGGATATAATTTATGTGTCGGTTTGGCAGTAAGAAGCGGCAGCTGCTTCACTCAGGAAGGTGTGAACATCATGATCATCAAGTAAGACTCGGTGAAAATGACAAAGCGCGAAGCTACAAGAGAGAAGAAAAATGGGGAACAAAAAATTGACCCCGTATCTGCATGTTAATCTGCAAATATCATCGAAAGACGAGTCTTGCGAGTGGAGAGAGTGGACAAAACCTTTGTTTGATGTTCTGCGCAAAAAAATCAGTGAATGGTATTCTGAAGGCGCTGCGTTAGAGTGCCTCGAACGTGCAGCGGAGGTGAACAAGCGCATCAAGTCACGTCACACGTGAGACATGAGCTCCATCTGTCAGTTTTCTTGGAAAACGAAGCGCGTGGCTCTGAGACTGGTGTGCGCGCCCGTCTCAGAGGTGATAAGGTGTAGAACGCAAGGCGATGGGTAGGTGCCATCACCGTCTCGTCTAGGCAAAGTGTTTGAAACACTCGCCTTTTCGTGCAAGCGTTGCATGGCCAGCGCAGCGTGATAAGCGCTACGGTCCTTATAATTACTTATGCATATGCCTATTCTAGTAAAAGACACACATGCAGTATATATACGTGTTGTTATGGTGCCCCAGACATGCGCAATAATTGCTGTTTCGTTGAAAATCGCACAAGTATGAACGCTGAACCTTGAGCAGCATTGGTGGGCGCTGCAAATGGGGTGAGCCGTTTCAAATACCCGGTGCCGTTAAGAGTGGACACACAGACAAATGTCCAGACAGACAATAATTTCTGCGTCGAAGGTCCCCAACAAAGACTATCGTCTTTAAAAAAAGGCTGCGGTGTTCTTACTGCCACCACCACCCAATTTTTTCTTCTACTTTGTAGTCTTGCGCCTTGTCGCTTCACGAAGCTGTGCACCACCTGGCCCAACACAGCGTATACAATCGGGTAAGAGGATTTCGTAATCAGTCACAGTCTCATGTCGTTATAATTGTACATTGGGGTAATAAACCCAACCAAGACGAGTATTGGAGAAGCAAGTCCAGTAACTATTACAAAGAAAAAAAAAAGAAGCCACGTATCTACGTACTTTGTTGCAAACGTCAGTGAAAGGCAAACGCGTTTTCTGTCGGACTGCTTTCGTGCATAGCGTCAAATTTTCAGCGTAGCCTAAGAAACGCTCGGATCTTTAGAATAACGTATCTATGTATTTTCTTGTAATGTAAAACACTACCTAACACTTATGTAGTGATGTTGCGACTCAGATATGCGTAATATTTGCTTTTTCATCGACTATTCACAAGTATGAATGCCGCCACCAGTTCAAAATGTCTTGGCACTCATTAGGTGCATCAAGTTTGGCCTGATAACTGAATCATTTCGTTTGGCAGAGACACAGTCACAAAGGCAGACATCTTTCTATCTGACCGAGACAAGACAGATCACACCCCTGACAACACACTTGGACTTATTTTTCTACTTTTCGCTACAATGGGTTTGTAAATGCGATACCATAGTACTAACGAATGACATTCAATTACATCGTCTTTGAAAAGTGCAACAGTCTCCTGTTTTAAGGGTGAATCTCCTTGGGTCGAGGGTCGTTCCCTCCTCCGTATGTAGCCACCTCTAGTTTATGACTTGCTCAATAGATGGCGTTGTGCGTATATGTCCTTGGGAATAATATATCTATAGATTAGAGTAGTGGTTTTAACAGCATATCCATGGAGTGAACGATGATGAGCGGGGCAAAGAGTCCATTCGTGTGTCCAACCATCCGTATGTCCATCTGTTCACCCATCTGCTCATCCATGCGTACGTCCGTACATCTGTCCGTCCGTCCGTGCTTCCGTTCATACAATCATTCGTCCGTCCTTGTTTCCGTCCGTCTGTCCGTGCTCCTGTCCATCAGTTCACGCGTGCGTTCGGATGGACAGATAGACAGAGGCACGGATGGGCACGAGGAAATATGAACCGAAGGAAGCAAGGATGAATATACGGACCGAAGGACGGATGTACAGAAGCATGGATGGACGCTTCAAATTAAAATCAAAATCTTTATTTGTCGCAAAAAAAATATACACGCATTGGGGTCCTTATACAGAAGGAGGTCCCATAGCAAAAGGCTGAAAGAGGACCTCCACTCATCATCATTCACTCCGTGGATGTGCAGTGATTTTTTTATATTCTCTCTATGTGAACTTGACGCGATGAAAGCACGCAGAAAACGCGTGCTTATGTAACAGCGCTACCTAAAGAAATCCCAAGTTGTATATTTGCTGCGGGAATACGATACAAAAACATATTGTTTAGAAACCGGGACAAAACAGATTGCATCCCTACCAACACACTAGGACTTACTTTTATACTTTTCGCCACAATGGTTTTGTAAATGCGACACCATAGTACTAACTAATGACATAATTTGCGTGAAAACAACACACAAGGTGAAGACGACGGACAGGACGGAGCACATATAAACGATATAGTGAGCGGCCCCGCGCCGATTCTCTATTGACCCCGAAAAACCGAAAGCTCTGTGAACATCTTCCGCACTAGCTGGCTCAGTTAATTTCTAACAAATTGCAACTCGAGACGTAGTGTTTGGCCTCCCATCAAAATTGCTCCATACATCAAGTTAAGAAAATAAAAATTCCAGACATTTATTATTCTGTGTTAAAACCCACTTACATGTGTTTTGTATGACCTCACTGCCAAGAACTCATGTAAAAAGCAGAGCCCCTTATTTTCAAAACCAAGGAAGTTGGTCTCGACAAAACTATGCATTTCGAAGAAAATATTAACTAAAGTTGCGGGAACTTAAAACCCAGACTCCAGTCATCCCAAGTTTCTCAAAGGGGTACTGACACAGAATTTTGGGGCCGAGATAGCCAGCGGGGTCGATTCTCGTGAGCATTCGTTTATCATCTGCAAGATATCAACAGCGAATATAGCTTGGAAGGTATTTAAAATAATTTTGAAGTTTGTGTGAGCGACCAACTCCATAGCGCAATAGACAGCCTTGGAGGTGACCACGAGGTGACCCCCTACTTCCCTCACGTCACCACAGTGCGGTCAACAAAACAAGTTATGATGACGTCATAGCCGCCATTTTTCTTTTGCCGCGTTAGTTTCCGAAGTCTATATATATTGTTACGGAAAAGAAGAGACGCCGTAACGACGAGGCTGGGGATTAGATATATTCCAAACCAGCGGTAATGGTGTGATCGGTTCACCAGCGATCGAGCGGAGACAACCCTTCGTCTTCCTCGTCAGGCACACACGCGCGTCGCCCCCTAGAATATCAGTATACATGCATGTAGCATAACCCCCGGCGGCGCAAGCGCCGTCTCGGCGCATTTAGATGTCAACGTCACTATAGGAGAGTTGTAGGGCTTCAAGCGCGCAACATGTACAATATCGGTAGCCTGTTGGGCACACGAAGGCAATGGGGTGGCAGGACCAATTTCATATGTTACAGGCGTAACCACACGGAGGACACGGTATGGGCCTGTGTAGCGAGTAAGCAGTTTTTCTGACAAGCCAACTTGACGGGTCGGAGACCAGAGCAGTACCAAAGAACCGGGTGGAAAGTGTACGTCGCGGTGTCGTTGGTCATACAAGCGCCGTTGCTTCTCTTGAGAGGTCAGAAGGCGAGTACGGGTGATTTCGCGTGCGTGAGCGGCCCGAGTGATAGCGTCCATGGCATATTCGCTGGTCTCTCGGTGGCTGGTTGCGAATACGTGGCCGTGGCGCACGCTTCGAAAGTTTTGTGTTTGGCGACATACCAGTCCCGTTTCATATCTCAAGGTAATTCTTGATGGACCGTGCGGAAATGCATCAAAGTTCTGTGTGCTGACTGGTCCAGAGCTGCACACGCTAGGTGGCGACAGTTGCACCCAGTTTCTGAAACTCTTTCAAACCGAAACTGAAACTTATTGATAATGAGGGGCCGGTAATTAATTATCTGTCGCGTGCTGCAGCAAACAATGTGTCGTATCATGACCAACAGGCCCCCAGCTACTCATTGCAGCAGAAAAACGCGAGGCCAATGTTTTTGTGTCAGTACCCCTTTAAAAAAATGATGCTAAATGGTCAGACAAATAACGAGAAAGATAAAACCTTTTGTCTTTCCATCTAATCCTCGGCGGCTTTGCTTTATAAGTTCATAACCACCACCACAACATCATGAACGTCAACACCAGGAGAATAAAGACCTTCAGACACCAATACGTATGACATCATCAGAACATGACTGGCCTGAAACTGAACAAATAGAAATAAACGAAACACTCATACGCGTGAACAACAACAACAACAACAACAACAACAACAACAACAACAACAACAACAACAACAACAACAACAACAACAACAACAACAACAACAACAACAACAACAACAACAATGATAATAATAATAATATTAATAATAATATTATTATTAATAATAATTTGGCTTAACAGGCGATACTGTGGTTAACAAATTGCAAACCAAGAATTTGGGGAATGAAATAAGGTACAGCCGTGAGACTCTCGAAAAGGACTTGTATATCGAGGAGTTCGGCCCCAGTGTCCGGAATGAGTCTGCACTGGTATAGGGCGGTGTTCAAGTTTCCATCGAGGGCCTTTGGCAATGCGCATCGCTTAATTGTATAACAGGGTCATTACGCTACCTTGGCTATAGCATCATTGGGCTCAGCATGCCATAAACGTATCATTATGAGATGGCAGAAGGACCGGTTAGTCTTAATGGCACCGGCGGTTATACGTTGTAGGTCATGAATCTTGCGATCGTTATTGGGGCGTCTTGTGGCAGTCGCAATTATGCACTTCGAAGGATGTTTCCCAATGCCGTGATGGGGCACCCATCTTATTGGTGGTAGTTGTCCTTGAAGAAAGGAAGAAAGGCACCTAATTTCTGTCTGCCATAAGGTGACACGACGCAGTGCTACCCCCCCCCCCCCCCTTCTTATTTGACAGGGTCATGCTTTTAAGTGATTACCGTATTCCCCTCAATTCTGCTTCGAACGTCCCCCGCCAGTGACACATGCAGCATTGGACTTGGTGCCACCGCCTCTAGGGGGGGGGGGGGGGGAGGGTTTTTTTTTTTTGAAATTTCTCATGGTCAAAATAGCCAAGCCATAGAGAGTGTGCACTAGCAAGGCCCACAAACCCTTTCTGCCGCCAACTAACACATGCAACGCCATGCCAGCGAGAGCGGAATACTCCTCGCCCCTAGCCGTGTGCAAAAAAAAAAAAAAGCCAAATGCACCAACACGTCGTCCGTGGCGCACCTCGAGGAGGTGCGGAGGTCCTCCTTGAGGAGGAGGAGGTGCTCAAAAGCCGCGGCTCCAATTGAGGTGGATTACGTGGGCGCCCAACTGTCCACACCATCCCGGCCTCATTGAACATGAGCGGACCTTTGTCTGCAGCTTACGAGGACCGATCCCCAAGTTGCAGTTCCTTCGCGGCTCGTTTCACATGGCATGCATATATTGCTTTCCTCTGCCCTCTCATATGAACTGTCCTGGGATGATGTCATAAAGTCATTCCACGCACATTTCAGCTCTCAAACAGAACATAATTAGCATGGGCGAATTGTTTCATGGTCGCACTTTCGGGAGCCGCGCCATAACAAACAGAAACAGACAGTCAACAAGAACGACGTTCCAATTTCTCTCTTCTTTTTATTTTCTTCCCATTGTGTCCTACCTCATTTACAAGACTGGGAGTGGCTGTTGTTCGTCAATACTTCTCGAGTTCGTCAACACTTCTCGAGTACCACCCATCAAACCCTTACTCATTTTTTATTTGTTTGCTTTTACAGAGTCTAAATAATCCATTACTTATAACAGCATATAATTTCCCTCTTTCCGCACTTGTGCTCTGCCTTCTGAATGAATGCACTGTAAAATGTAGCTCCAAATAGATGAAATGGCGCCATCATACAGCGCGGCTGCAGAAATCAAGCCAGACAAGCATAGGTACACAACGCATCATTCCTGTTCACTATAGAGGAGAGCCGGTGTTCCAATCACATCTCCATGCCGTGTCGCTCATAACACCCACTTCGTTGTCACAGCAGGTCGCACGAAAGCCCCGCTAATTCGATCGCCCTTCCGTTCTTGTGTGTATACATAGAATCCGAAATTCCGGTCGTTACATTCAGCCGGGAACAACCTTTATATCCTCTGTTGTCATCGTCGATTGCCGTGAACATGTGAATGTTATTGGAAGAGAGGGTGAAACGGCCAGAAGCGGATAGAAACAAACACGACAAAGCGAACTACGAATTCCGAGCTACGAGCCAGCAAGGGGTGTGAAAGGCGCGAAGAAAGGAAAGGGTAGCGGCTCTATGTGACGGGGTGGGAAGGGTGGAGGGGGGGGGGGGGAGGCGTTTGTAGAAGACGCAGATTGGAGCCCAGCCCTTGACACGGCTTTCTGCGCGACTCTGGAGCATCGATCTGCTCGCAGAGACTCGGCCGCGGGAGCGGCCATCATGAAGGATGGCCCACGCCCAGGAAGCTGCGAGTAATAATTGTCTCTACGCGAAAAGAGGAAGAAGAAAAACAGGAACCGAGGAACAAGAGAGAGCGCGTAAAAGGAGGGCCTTGTCTTTTGGAGCCCTCTTACGCTTCGCGCGAGTTTTTTCCCGCCGCCGCTGATCGCGATCATCCCGGCGTAATGGACTTCCGGCGGCCAGGAATGGGCGCTCCCTTATTGATCACCCGCATCAGCTGAGAATCAGCTGCTAAGTCTATTGCCACCGCTTCTTCGGCGAGTGGCACGGCCCAATCTACGTGCCTGCCTGCCCGAGTTCGGCCCGGACAGCCTAAAAGCAGGGAAATGCCTATTCGCCCGACTGTCTCTGCTGTGCGGTCTATATATATACACGGTAGCCTCTTCCGACAGGATTTGTTCCTTCGCGGCTCATTTCAGCGTTGGGTCCGCGAAAGTGTTGTCGCGAGTGGTGTTTGTTTGAATAGCGGGATTAGGGACTAAGTGTAGCTACTCTAGAGCACTCCTTCCCAGTCTGTACTCTACGGTTGTTCGCAGGATTGGGTGTTTGAAATGACGACGACGAGCTGTAAGAACAACCACGAAGAGACGAGCCTTTCGGCGATGCCATTAATGTGAGGTGACACGCCGCACATTAAAGAAAATGCCTCTAAGCAGTTACATTAGGTCTAGTCTGGAAGACACATAGTATTTAGTGACTCTCTGTTTGTCGTACTGAAACTGAACGGGTATTAACTGGGAAAAGTGCGGGGCTCGCTTTCGGCAAGATCGACCGGAATGACCCGGTGTAGACCGGATATTCGCAAGACGCAACATAATGATACAACCTCCCGCAGGTCGCGAGATAAAATCCCGGCCGTAGCAGCCGCATTTCCGATGGATGTGAAAATTCTTGATGCTTATTTGCTTAGATTTATATGCACGTTAAAATACACCAGGTGGTTGTAATTTCCGGAGTCCTATACTACGGCGTCTCTCATAATTATATGGTGGTTTCGAGACGCACCCCCCCCCCCCAAATTATGATTACTATTATTGATACAACCGTCATCATCTCAGATAAAATTGAACCCATAAACCGCTTAAACGTGTGTACGCGGTACACAGTTACAATTGGTGACTGACCTGCCTTCGTTTTTGATGACTATTCATTATCGTTTAGAGTGTCATCCACCCATCAAAACCTCAATAAGGCAAGGTGCAGTCACAATATACAGCGTTATTTAGGCGACGATTTATGTGCGGCAGTTGTACAATGCATACCAAACGCGTGCACAGTGATTCTTCAATAGATACAGAGAACAATGAAATAAAACTATATAATAAATCTATTCTCGGAAGCCGTCAGTAGGAGAAATATTTAAGCGCGACTTAATAGTCCTTTATTCAATTGCACGCGAAGGTGTGAATAAATCCTATTGCAAATGTGACGGTGCAGAGCAACTTTTCTCTGGAAGATGTTGGTAGCGGGTTCGTTTCCCGACACGGAATAAATTCTGCTTTAACGGCGGAGCAGTGTTTCTGAAAAACTTTAGTAGCTTCACACCGCCTAGCAGTACAAAACTATTGGATAATTAGTTTGGCATAATTCAAGGAGAACAGCATGGCTTCTTGTTGAGACAGGGACAAAAGAAAAAAAAAGGCGGGGCGATACTTAAGCTTCGCTTTTTAAAAAGACTTGAACACGATAGCAATATCCTGGGCCTAGTGCGTATTTCAAATAGTTAGTGCATGAAATCTTTTTGAACTTGCCATGCACTACGTGGCCTTCGGGGAATACGTGGAGAAACGGGCGTGTCTTTTGTAGTGGCTGACCGGTTTTGAACCATGAAGTCAGGATAATTACGAGTTCTAACGCCCACTGGTAATGTATACTCCTGTACCACGCAATATTGCTGCAATATTTCATGTTGTAATGAAACACGTACAGTAACATGTTTGTAAAGGCTGAAAATTACTTTTACTGCATTTCCAAGCACAGGAAGTTATTTTCACTGCACTCACAACAGAATGACGGCTTGTCACGCAAACAACCCGTGTTCGATCCGCACTCAGGTCTATAATGTTTTGTTATAATAAAGCAATTTTTATTTGCATCTTTCTTGATTTTTAGGTCACGGACAAGATAATTTTTCTCTCACACCTGCCAATGCCGGAATTTCCGCAAAACGAGCTCTTCAACGTTTTCGTGTTAAAAAATAAGAAAAAATGGCGGCAAGGACGAGCGCTTGTCGCGAGTCTCAAGAAGTGAGCTGTCTTTTACCTAAAATTCGTCCTGAGGCGATAACAACGTTCTTTTTCCCTCCAGTGAAAGGTTATTCTCCCTATAATAACCCAGGAAGCTGTGTGCCGTGCATCAGGGTAATGTAATTAAAAACCGTCCCAGTTTTACGCCTTAAAACCACCCTATGATGATGAGAAACTCTTTGTAGGAGGGCTCAACTCCACCCCAGTTCAATACGATTCACAGATTGTGCCTCGAGTTTTCCCAGCATAGTGATGATATTGTCAATCACCGAAGTTCCAAACGTTAAGAATATAGTAACACGATGTACTTGGTGTTTATTGTTCACTTAAATCTATGTAAACAGGCCTCTAGCCTTACGCCTGTATTGAAATGGGACTGTGACGGTCAGAATATTGTCCTGCGACCATCGTGTCAGCGTGGCCACATACACTACCATAGCGATCTGCCGTGCATCAAGAAATGCGGGTGCCGTGTGGTCGGGCGCTCATTTGTTGCTTATATGCGATGTGTAGCCGTTTTCTCCGTGTGCTCGCTCAGCCATAACGAAGAGGCGAAGTAAATAAATTCATCGCAGTTGAGAGCAGCGCGAATCGCCCCGGTGTAAACGCACGCAGCGCGTGCCGCGATCGGCCACGGGATATGCACCAACGTCCGTGGCCGGCGTTACTAACCCTCGTATTCACGAACGCTCCTCGACTCGACTTTCACCCTTCACTTGACAGAGTTGAGCCTTGCGCCACCACTCGGCTGAAAATGACGCTGCGCTACTGAAGAATCGCAGCAGACTTTTGCAGGTATGCAGTGACTTGCCGTACCTATAGAGATGACGCTCCAATCGGCTTTGTCAAGTGAAGGCGAAGCGCTGAGTAAAGAAAGGGAGGTTACGGGGGTTAGACATGCACAGTCGGGACGTGTGCGCGAGGGTTTCCGCGATCGCTGCTGTTGCTGCGTGCAAGCGCGGAGGCGCGAGGGGTTGCGGGGCGATAATTATTCCCGATAAGCGTAATTCGATTTACAACCCCCAATGGAAGAAGAAGCGCGGGCTGCCCGATGTAGCCATAGTGCCCGGGGACCCAATTGCGTTAATGGCCGATGGCCCGGCGACTCGATAGCGTAGCGGCGAACCGTCGGTGGCAGAGCGAGCGGAGGAACAATTGCGCGCGCATGCCTATGTGCGTGTTGCGCGTGTTTGTGAATGTGTTCGGGTGGCAATATGAAGGAGCAAGAGTCGGAAACAGAGACGACGTGTACATTTGCCGAAACCGCGGAGAATATCGAGTGGATCGCTGGGCGCGGAACTGCGCAGTTGTGCGTGCACGTTCGCTAACAGGAACGACGAGTGGTCGTTCGCACTTAATTTGAGCAACGAGATGAACAAAGAAAAAAGAAAAGGACGTAGAGAGGCTTCAGCTGGAAATCGATGCAAGCGTTTGCTTCGTGTTGTGAAGTCGCATTTGTTCACACTAAAAAGTTTGGTGAAATCATCATTATCTTTTGCTTCTTTATTGCGATGCTGCACCGTACGGGCGTATTTTGTGGCAATCTACGTTAGGACACACTGTAAGAAATTGTGCACTGTACCGTTATTGATGAGGGACACACGCAGCTGGGTATTCGTACGGTCATAAATAGTTATATAGAAAGAGTGCACAAATCAAATGAGGCATGTTACTACTTTAACAATGTTTGGTGATAAACACTGTCATCACTCTGCTCAAAGAACTCTAGGCATAATCTTGGAATCGCGTTGAGCTGAGGTGAAATTGGGCGATCTGTCATGCTATGTACGCGAATTCGCGCATATAGCATTTGTACGGGGCCATGTCTTTAACACGTTGGATCAAACACAAGAACGCCAAACCAGTTTATGCACTGATGCCAGCGCAAGCTCACTTCCTAGACGGATTCCACTTGAAAGTATATGTCTACAACGAATAGGTACCGAAGTTGTATATAGTTCCTCCATCTCCATTCTGAACAACACCTCAATTGTAGTAAAATCCCGCGAAAACAATGAAGAAAACAAACCACGACAAGACGAGACAAATTAAGCACGAGTGATCGTGCTTACAGTGTCCGAGACGATAAACTTTCTTATCTACGCCACTGATCTCAAACATCGCACTTTCACTCTCATCACTCTGTAACTAAAAGAAATAAGGTGCATATTTACCTTTTCGCTGAAGACGAAGCAGTAATCATGGCGGGGACCATGCAGGAAGCAGAGTTTCGCTGAATCGCATTCAACCTACGAAACACTAAACTTCTTCGCCTGTACAAGCAATGTAGCGGACTTCAGTGATCGTGGAAACGCACAAACTTCATGTCCGAAGGCGAGCAGAGGATTCTTGCAAGACCAAAAAAAAGTTGCCCACAAACCAAGTGCACCCGACTAAAGGAAAGTGGAGGACTTCCGACTGTAACCCAGCGAGTCGGCAGGCAAATGGGCCTGAGACTTTTCAGCGAATTCCGAGTGAGCAGTGCAATTCCGCTAGCCAAGAGAGAGAGAGAGAGAGAGAGAGAAAGATAGTAGAAAAGTAAGACGTCATGTAGCAGACTTGCTCACGTCAATAAAAAAAAAACAAAATAATGGTTAACTCCGCACTGCAGTGCCTCTGTTTCCTTTGAAACGGAGGTGAAAAGAGGGAGTATTCGCCGTCAATGTTAAATAAAAAATTAAAAAAAACGAATGTGAAGCCAAAAAAGCCACGCCTTTAGACACCAGGAAACGGTTTACTTGTACCAAGAGGCGGCAGGGATCAGACCTACTGCTGTCAGAGGAGAAACTTTTTTTTTTTTTTAAAGGTGACAGAAGGCTCAGTCTAGCTGTCCGCGCTTCCTAAAACATTTATCGTCTTCCTAAACATCGTGGCAGACTTTCAGGCGTTAGCCGGGTTTCGAGACTCCTAGATAATTTTTCACCTTGCTGTCATTGCTGTTGAACGCTAGGCGTACAATGAATGACAATAGCTACTCCAAGTAAAAAAAAAAGAAACAAACGCGGAAATGAAATAAAGGACTGCGTCCTTGCATTCTTCAAGTCAACCGTTCGCGTACCCTTCCATGCATCTGTCAGACAACTGGAGAAAACAATCGTGTGACAAATGGTCTCAGACTGTGACTCGAAAAAAGAAAGTTGCCGAAGCGGGGTGCATTCGTGGTCAGAGACGAGTTTTTTAGCAAGTGCCTTGTAAATGAGCCGGAAGTATAAGAAGCGTGGAAAGAAAGAAGGGTTGACAATGGCTTTCACGTTCATTCGGTTTTTCCTCTTCGCAGCGGGAACCACCGACGATCCAGCGCCAAACAACAGGGAGAAGCGAACGCTGCGGTGAAGACGTAGCCAGCAACAGCTTGAGGAGGTGCCTCTACGTGAAGACAAAAAAAAAAAAAAAAATCGCGGAGACAAGACGAAGCTCTTCAAAACTAGAGGCGAGGGTGGGATGCTCCGCATTGCGCCCCCCCTCCCCCCCCCCATTTTTTTTCCCGTTCTTTTTCAGTGGTGGCCCCTGTCGGGCAGTTTCTCGCTCAGCCTTCGTAAACAATGCGTTTGGCTCAAGCTCCAAACAAACAAACACACAAACAATAAACAAATTGGTGCGTTTCTCTAAGCGGCGCACCTATGACACATTCTCTCTTGCATGCAAATAAAGGAAAATTCTTGCAGTCTTGGTTTTCTTTTTGTACAAAACGCCCGTTATCAGAGTACGGTCAGAAGAGGAGCAAGTGCTATTAAAAAAAAAGAAAAACAAGAACATCTGTGCTTCATGTTCCCAGCATCCGCGAGCTTTATTTTAATAAGACGTTATCTTGAGGATCACGATCTAACAGAAGCTTGCTGAAAATATACGCAGGGCCAACATCACCCAACGTCAGGAAGAACATAGACGCCAACTTTGCAGGAGCATGTTGATTAGAAAACAATATCCAAGCCGCCGACATGACAATCTGGTACATGCACAAAAAATATCTCAATTGAAGAAAAATGAAGGTGGCTTTCTTCTTGGGTGAATGGCTATAGACACCCTATATGAGCTTTTTTTCGAGCTTTAGTTGCAACTATAAGTAGTAGTTACAGCGAGTAGTTACTATTTGGTGGCCGGACTAAAAGAAAGAGTAAATAACTAAAACAATGACACAAGAAGCCTCGCTGAGTGTACCAACCATCTTCAACCCTACGCATCATCATCACCATCTTCATCTGGCAACATCGCGTCGCAAGTCACGCCCAGATCACTCTGGCTCTAGGCCTAGCTGCCCTTTGATGAGGAAAAAAAAACAGTTAGGATCTTTATTGAGAATTCTGGCTTGCTACGTATGAGACTGTCTTTAAAGAGACACGCCAACTGTATTTGGAGATCAATATGCTCTCTTCGAAGAGTAGTGTGATTCCCTAGAGAGTTAACGTGTCTCGTGAAAGAGGTTCATGCACGTGACAATCAGGACTCAACGAAAGAGGTCCCACATTATTATTATTATTATTATTATTATTATTATTATTATTATTATTATTATTATTATTATTATTATTATTATTAACATTATTATTAATAATATTATTATTGATAATATCATTATTATTGCTGTTGTTGTTGTCATAGATTGGGGTCGCTTCAGTCCCTGCTGTCTTTAATAAATGTGTAGAAGACAGTGTGTACACTAGAATCAGGTCAATCGCAAGATGCCGCTGACCAAAAAAAGCAAAAGAAAAAACATGGTTGATGCCTCCGTCATAGCAATCGCTATAACACTAAAGTAAAATGTCTCCTTACAGAAGTTGCTTACCGTTCGCAGTACATTGCTATAAGAGAGTTTGTGCAATGTATGTTGGTGTTTGACAGCTAGAGAACCGTTTAGCATAAATTCATAAATGCACCCACGTTGAGGTTTCGTGATACCTATCGATCGCGACGACTAACGTTCATGTTCATGATTGATTATTGATTAATGATTAAACATGCCTTTGATGACATGGATGCATGTGGAAGCTACAGTAATCGGTTAGCAAAACCGGACAAAGGGCTGCGAAATGTTCTAGACCCTTGTGCTCAGATTTGGGTGCGCGTTAAAGATCCCCAGCCGGTCGAAATTTCCGGAGCCTTTCACTATACGGTGTCTCTCTCATAATCACACACACACACACACACGCACACACACACACACACACACACACACACACACACACACACACACACACACACACACACACACACACACACACACACATATATATATATATATATATATATATATATATATATATATATATATATATATATATATATATATATATATATAATTTCTGTGGGTCCGGTGCAAATATAATTAGGAATAAAGGAGCACACTTACGCAGGATTTCTGTTAATCCTGACGAAGACCGTGCCACGGCTGAAACGTAGAGTAAACAACTATCAAATTTTCGTAAGTGTGCTCCTTTATTACTAACTATATATATATATATATATATATATATATATATATATATATATATATATATATATGTATATATATATATATATATATATATATATATATATATATATATATATATATATATATATATATATATATATATATATGAGTAACAATTGCATACTAACGAGCTCGGTTTTTCGTGTTTGGAACAATAAAATAATAATGAGAACTAACAGACACTAATACCAATTAAAGTATAGGGGCAGTTATTAGACCGAATTGTAATGTAAATGTGAAGAAAGAAAAGTGGGTGAATACATAGCTTGCCGTGGGCAGGAACCAAACCTGCGACATTCGAATAACGCGTTCGATGCTCTACCCCTTAGCTACCCTGGCGGCTATGCCCCAGCCACTTTTTTGGGTTTATATGTGAATGTAAACGTGGAAGTGTCAGTCAGCGCCACCTGTAGCCATGGCGGCGAGTGTGGCACACTCTCTATGAGCCAGTTTGGCGTCACGTAGCACGTGAACTTATTACGAGCTTGCAGCTGACCGACAGTCCCTCGTATACAACCTAAAGGCACCAAGTCTGCCAGTACGAGACCCTCGTCAACACACACACACACACACACACACACACACACACACACACACACACACACACACACCCACACACACACACACACACACATATATATATATATATATATATATATATAATAAATACAGTGTATGCCCACAAAGCACATGTCCACGAAGCAATTTCTTGTAACTTCGTTCCGTAATACGGCGATGGGCGCTGAGAGACAAAAATGTGGCTGCTGTGTACAATAGTGACAGTTTTGGCCCACTGTACATCCAGATTCTCTCACAATATTGACAAGTATGAACACAGCATCACGGGAGGCCGCGGATGGAACCAGGAATCTTGTGCCGGTAAAAGACTATCGTCTTTCGACGAAATTTGCAGTAAGAAACGGGCATATGCGGCCATTTTTTTTTGGTTTTAATCTTATGTTGAGATGCTTCGTCGTCTACTCTGTATGGGACAAAAGGGAGGGTTGCACGGGTGACGTAGATGCGGACTAAATTTAAATTGTACTTGAAAATAGTGATTCGTGCAACACTTTCACTGACCGTGATTAAAAAACCAAGCTAAAGAAAAAAAAAGGTATCTAAAGCACGAATGGCTAATTCGATAATACCACACACCCGTACCATTACTTGTGCCGCATGCGCTATACAGTCCCATAAAATTTATGTGTCCTCAATTAAGGATTGCTGCTTGTGGATAACAGATATATGCAACAAATGAATAAGCTAGTGGTTACATTGGCGTCCCTGACCCATTAGAGAACAAGCCACGATAGCATCTCTACGAGCTCTCGACACCACGACGATACGGCGTCTATATAGCGCGCAGGCCTGGGTTAAAGGTAAGCAGATTGCGAAGACGAGCTAGCCCACACGTGACTCGCGTACAAGTGGTCCTCACCTTCACAACTCGAACACGGCGTTGAATCGGAACGCGAGCACATCGATGCATTACGCCGCCTCGCACACACAATCTCTGACATCTCCAGCCTGCTCATCTACGCACGGGGTGCTTCGTTCCAACGCAACTTCCGCTCAAAAATGTACAGCAGCTTCTGCGGCTTCGTCTAAGAAGCCACGCGCTCATGGTTTCCCGACGCGAAAGCGCTTCCGTGTGCGCGCTGCAGCCAGTCCCCCCGCATCATGTTCTCCCCGATGTCGCTTCCCCATTTCTCAGGTTTGGCGAGCATATCCAGCTTGTCTTGCGCTTAGCTGGGCGACAACTGTTTGCCCTTTCTGGGCACGTCCGCGCATCGCACCGAGCGCTGCCATTCGCCACAGTCAGTGCGCACACAACGCACAGCGATGCAGCAGCCGCTCGAGGGCAACCCCCCCCTCCCCCTCCTGTACCCCACAGACGTGTGCTAGCTCGGCAAGGGGATCCACACTTTCTGCACAAATGGCACCGCCAGACACATTCATCATTGTGGCCGAAGTCGCTAAGGGAACCTGATGCTTCAGCCTTGTACGCGGTGCTCCTTTCTCTCGCCTCTTCCCCCTTCCCCTCCTGGCACCTTTTTACGCCACCGCCGCTACCACCACTGTCTGGAGCGCAAGCTCGACCAGCCACTTGCACTACGTATACATGTTCCACGTGTGGCGCCGGCGCCTCCAGTGTTTCGCTGTCGCGCGGGCGACGGCCTTGATTGCCGCGCTTAGCTGCTTCCGGAGAGCGACTGACGGCAGCATCCCTCTCCTTTCCGACGGCATCCTATTCGCCGGCTTCATCACTTTAAGCCGAATAATTTTTTCCCGCGCTCTTTGCAGGCCTTTGTTTTTGATTAATTGCGGCGGTTATAGCGTGTCGACGAGAAACTGATTACACCGGGCTGTTTCGGTTATTTCGCGTAATAAGAATCTGGTTGCTGGTGGTTCAAAGGCTGCACCGCTTATTATTAGCCTAAGGGTGTCGAAGACGTGGCGGGGCGATGACCCCTCGAAGCTTGTGTTGGTGGTATTTAGCGGAGAAAGAAGCGGTGTTCGCCGAATGGTATGTATGAGGAAGGGTGATTTTGATAAGATTGATCTAAATGATACTCAGAATAATTAACGAATTGTTACGTTGCTCAGTGATACACAGGTTCGCAGAATAAGCTGAATACACAGTCATGCCGAATACGTTTAGGAGGCCTAAAGAAAGCCCATTCGACTTCTACGCTCAGGCGTAAACGACGACGAAGCAAGAATTTTATTGTGGAAAGTACTTAGTGGGGAAAACAAGAACTGTTAAGTTGAGCCGAATGCTTGAACGTGGTTTCTTTCATCACCTTTTATTACGAAAGTAGCGAAGATGAGTTCTAGAATAGTCAAAAGCTGAGTTTCGAAGGTTAGTGTGCCGATTTATTCTGGCATAAATCACGTGTAAGTACCACACTTGCAAAGGTGGGGGAGTCTGAACATAGAAAAGACCATCGACAACTGCATACTTGTGTTTCACAAGGAATACGTTTTGTAACTTGCTTTGAACAATGAGTGCACCAAGATGATGAGACGTCACTCAACATCAATTTGTTAGAAACTTAAAAATAAGCCTTTCTTGGCATCGTTTTATCCACCATACACGTAGTTTCGACATATCTGATTTAGCGGGGCCCGTCCACGGAACAGGTTTCATTCTTGCGAAAGCATACATAAATTGTTACGCGGTTTTGCTGATGAAACTATTTAGGGTTCAATTGTCAGGAAAGCGACCACAATGTAACAAGAAGATGCATGCAAGAAGACTTGAAGTCAGTGTGTTAACTGGAAATATACGTTAAATTTTGGCGGCCAATATAAATGTGGAGCACTCAACCAATACGATGATCGGAACTCATTTTGCTTTTAAAATCGGAATTATAAGTAACTAACACGCTCCTTTTCTGCTTAAGGTCAAAACTAACTTGTATAAATGTTCAGTGGGAACAAAAGTGACGAGTAGGAGGCATGATTTTATTTCTTGTTTTTTGTCTTTTTTACATCTTTATTAGATTTAATTACTGACATATCCTGCCACTATTTAAGGCAAAAGTCCTACAGATGTCTCATCAAGCGCGAAAAGTGACTATCGGTGTCAGCCCGAGGCTAAACGATGCTCAGTCACCTGTGACCTTATTGTGATATCCATATCACCAAAATTTGGGACGTCACATGATGATGACATCACATGACATCACCGCTTGATCAAGGGTGGACCCAAGTCGTTGGCAATGCAATGCCATTTGAGGTGCAGGGCTTCAGGGGCGAGGAGAAGGATCAATACAATTAGTTTAAAATAAAAAAGAAAAAGGATGGCTCGATCGGCGCCTTCGAGTGGTCGTAGGCACAATCGTAACGCATCATGTGCCATTTTTTATTTTTTTTGTCTACAACAAACTTGCGCTCATATACCACCCGCTTCAATCTCAATAGTCATCTGTGAATGAAGCTCCCCCACAGTTCCGCGTTACGATAATTAGGTTAACCGTTAACGCAGCTTATTTAGTATTCACCGCTATATACATATATAGGCACGCGCAGCTATGGCGTTCCTCGAAAGCGCTACCGTTACAGTACGTGCAGGAATTATTGCAAATTGCGGCAAAACGAGCACGCCGGTTAAGACACAGTGGCGCGACGGTCAAAGGCCAGGCAAGGAGAAGGCGGGGAAGGAAAGAGGGCAAGAGGTGAATGCGGGAACGTCCTTAACGAGATGGAGAAAGTCGTTAGCAGTCTAACCCAGAAGCTACCAGTATAACGCGCGCGCTGCTTCTCCAAACAATGAGGCAACGTAAACGAGACAATGGCGCCAAATGTTTAGCCCACAAAGCCGCTGCTCCGAGCGGCAATGAGGCGACAATCGGGGGTCAAAGCGGTTTCGCCTTCACCGCGGCGCGAGATACAGATACAGTTTAGGTGCGTCTGCGCGTGACTGCGAGAGTCGCGTAAACAGCGCAGGTGCGCGGGAAGGCAGCCTCTCAAGTGTGCGGCACCGCGCAAGTTTAACCGCACGCATCCGGTTATGCAGCGAAACGCAATGACCCGCAATCAAACGTGATGAGTGCGCCACTCTCCGTTTTCAGGCGCAGATGCGAGGATGCGTGAGCAGCGACGCGAGCGGCCTAAATTTAAACGTAAAGCGTCGCTTCTAGTGCAAAACGAAGATATTTCCGAATGTGAGTAGACACTGTAGAGGATTTCACTTTGCTAAATCGATTCGCCTTCTAAGAGCTATTTTATACACGTAGGGTGCTGCTGTAATCATGGCTTGAAGCTCAGATCTTTAAGGCGAAATGGCAAAGAGAAAAAATATAGATATTTCCCTGCAAGGTGAAAAAATACGCGTACGTGACAGTAACAAATTGTAATGTTATACGAAGCAAGGCTGGCAGCTGGTAGCCTTGCTTCGTATAACCGAGTCTGCCCGCCTGTCAGACTCGAGCACGTGGTTATAGAACATACTGTAGCGATGCTGAGGCAGACAAGCTAATAAAGCAAATGTAATTATTAGGGTGAATTCACGCCTACAACTCTAAGTGACTATGGTCGTCAAAGTACGAGTCAGCCGAATTCCAAAGATGACAAACTTCTTCTTCTTCTCCGTAGCCAGGGCCCACGAGCGCGTGGTACATGCGAGCGGGTCTGACCTGGAGCTCCTGCTACGACGGTCACGGCGCGCTATTTGAACGTGGCCAACCTGTCGCAGCATTATACCCCTCCTCAGACGCACCATCCTGATGATTGAGACAGTGAAAGGATGCATGCGAACGCTCACTTGCTTTCCGACGATCTGTCATGATATGGCTTCATGTGGACCATACGTGTACCACTTCCTTAGGATTGCGGCGTCTTGAGCTCTCGTGCACAGCAGATCTGACTTCATAGTTGACGTCACTTATAAGATACAGTACTTCGTAAGGGCCGAACTATCGGCAAATAAGCTTTTCAGAGAGTCCGCGGCGGCACACTAGGGTCCATATTCACGTTTTGTCACCAGGCTTATAATTTGCCTCACTGCGCCGCTTGTATCGACTAGAATCGATGCGCTGTGGGCGGCGTATTCTACATCTTGGCATTCGTCGTGCTTGCTCGACTATTTGCAAGAAGTCATCTAAACCACGTAGATATGTAGCTGCTTTCGTCCCGTAGTGGCAACAGGGCATCCGATAGGGTGATTATATACTCTTCCGCCGAATACAAATGCGAAAGGGGCCGCGCGGGTTGTTTATTGAACGGCTGTATTACATGCAAATGTGATGTACATATAGGGTAACATTTCATCCCAGTGTTTATGTTCAACATCGACATGCATTGAAAGGATCTCGGTCATAGTTCTGTTGAGGCGTTCGGTTAAGCCATTTGATTGAGTGTGGTACGCCGTTGTTCTTTCATGATCGGTATTTGCCATTCGCATCAGGCATTTCTTTAGGTCTGCTGTAAATGCTGTTCCACGATCCGTTATAACGATGATAGGCGCACTATACCTGAGGACTATGTGGTTGACAAATAACTTGGCGACTTCGGCAGTTCTTGCACTGCACAGATATAGTCAGTCTCGTATAGTAACGGGTCAGATAGCCTATGGCTACGACTGTCCATCTGCCTGGAGATGACGTCGGGAAAGTTCTTAGGAAGTCCATGCTGACTTCTTAGAATGGGGAACCTGGATGTACTATTGGCTGGAGAAGGCAGGCTGGTTTTACGGGTCAAGTTTGGTGCCGTCGACATTGGCGACAGGTTTTCACGCAGCGCTGGACTATGCGAGCGATTTAGGTCAGGTATTTGAGACGAATTCTGGAGGACGCTCACACCCATGTGTGATTATGTTGTTTCATTGTGACATGCATGCATGCAGAATTACTCGCACGGTATGACAAGTAAAAACTTTTCGCAATTACGTTCGAGGTTCCTCTTGTAAAGGACACTTCCTCGAAGGTTGACCTTATAAAGCCCTTTAGAGAATATGCGAATGACTTGAACGTCGAGACCCTGCAGGTGTTGTATAAGCAGCAGAAAATACGGGTCATCTCGTTGTTTTTGAGCAGTTTCTGATGCGTCAATAACGCCTAGAAACGGGAAGTCTTCTTCTTCAGACACAGTTGAATGGACGGGCGCGCGTAACAGGGAGTCGGCATCGCTGTGTTTTCTCCCGGATTCGTATACTACAGTAATTTCATATACTCCGGCAGCCTGAGTCTCCATGATGGTAGTCGTCCTGACAGATGAAGTCTTGCCAGACAGCACACAGCATGGTGGTCACTGACTGCTTTGAACGGTCTACCATAAAGGTAGGGTCAAAACTTGCTCATTTTCAGATGACTGCGAGACACCCTTTCTCAGTTGCAGAGTAATTTGCCTCAGCTTTTGATCGAGAGATTGCGGCTGGCACAGCTTAACACTTTCTCTTGACCATTTTGCCACTGCACTATAGGATGGCGTCGAGGCCGACATTGCTGGCATCGGTATGAACTTCAGAGTCGGCTGTCTCATCAAAATGGGCAAGTATTAGTCAACTTTGTAGCCACTTTCTTAACTCGTTAAAACTTTGCTGTTGTTTGCTTTACCATGTGAAGGGCACGTCGTCTCTTGTTAGTTTTGTAAGAGGTTCCCCACTCTTTGAGAAGCTTTACAGAAATCGCCTATAGTAGGCACATAAACCCAAAATTAGACGCACTGACTTTTTGTCTCTGGGTGCGGGAATCTCAGTGGCTGTCTTTTCGGGATCCGGAAGAACGCCTTCAGAACTAATGTCATGTCCAAGTAATCACAGCTCTTCGAAGCCAAAGGGACATTTTTTCCGGTTTAATTGTCAAGTCTGCTGACCGGATGGCTTCAAATACTGTGCGTAATAGTCGCTCTATAGATATAGATGTTGGTCAAATGTTGCAGAGAATACGACCGCATCATCTAAATCCACCATTTCAATCCTGCGAGGACAGTGTCCATCATTCGTTGGAACGTCGCCGGCGCGAAACAGAGGCCGAATAGAAGTGCTTTAATTTCGTAGGGGCCATGTCGGGTTACGAATGCCGTTTTTCATGGTCCCACTCGTCGACCTCTATTTGCCAATAACCGCCCTTAAGTTCTAGGGAGGACAAAAGCTTTTGGGATCGCAGCCAATCTATAGTGTATCGTCGATACGTGGCAGGACTAGACATCGCATTAAGTTACACGGTTAAGTTTGCCATAGTCGACACAGAATCGAAATGTGTTGTCTTCCTTCTTAACGAGCACTACGGGGGTCACCCATGGAAGGCTGGATGACATCATTTGAAAGCATGTCCTCCACTTGCTTCTTGGCAACTTCTCGTTCGTTTTGTGACACTCTTCATGGGTGATGGCATATATGCCTCGTGGCGTCTTTCGTTTCATAATTCTGTGTTTCGTAATTGGCGTGCGTAGGAAATTCGAGGCAGTGGAGAAGGAATCAGAGATTTCTTTGCTAAGGCATAAATCTGTCTCTTTTGAATTCCTGGAAGCCTGGTTGACGGTTACGGATGTGCCGACGTTGCAGACCACTCGTCGAGTGCTTGACGTCGTTAAGCTGCATAGTTCGGTCGCCATGCAGAACTCGTGGAAAAAGGCAATAGAAGCGTGCCTTGAGTGATGTGTTGAAGTTCATTAGAGAAATTGTGTGTTTAGAAAAAGTTTATAACGCTTTCGAGTACTTCGTGCTATACACTACTCCCGAGCCGTGATTTGTGAATAGGATATCTGCACTGTATTTTGTCAAGTGAACAAGACCTCGAGCCACGTAGATACCTTTGTCCGAAAACAGCCTTATAGTTGTATCCACTATACCTTCGAGGCCATACGATGCCTCATTCTTTACAAGCAGCATTACACAGCCCCATTACAGCTGAAACACTTGAGAATCTCGTAGTGCACTGTCCCACATTTGTTACTCAGTGGTCTTTGCTGATTAAGAAATATAAATTCCTAGGACTTAAGTGCGCGACCCTAGACGACTGCCTCTTTCCGAGCGGTAGTGCATCCCGACGCGACCAGGCCCATCAAGCTCTCCTTACACTTATGAACGAAATGAACCTGGCCACCCGTTTATAGACGGTCTTTTTTATTATTTTTCATTTATGTTTTTACTCATACTCGTCGAAGTCTTCGTCATTTTTTTCTTCCTGAGCTTCTTTCCTCTTTCTTCCTTCTAATCTTTGTTTCCTCTGTTTCTCTTTCGTCCTCCCGAAAGAGTGAGCAGGTGTTGTGCCCCTCCAGGTGACAGTTGCCAGCTTGCTCTCTCCTTCTCTCGTATGTGTACTTGTGTATCTGTGTATGCCAATCAAATAATGAATAATAATAATACACAGTAGCGTGGCGGCACAGTTACGTCATCAGCAACAATTGCGTAGAGGAGTTGGGCATCGTTCCTCTAATCTCTCCACAGGCAGAGCTTGTTCGGTCGAGAATGACACGCTAGACCTACGCAGGTTAATTACGGCGCCATTAGCTTGCAGAAAATTCATTCCTATAATAAGTTCCCTTGAACATTCGGGCGCAGTACAATGAAATCGGTAACATAAATAAAGCCTCGCATTACAAGTTTTCCGGTGCATCGGCCAAGGAAGGAAGGAAGCAACAAAAGGGAGAAGGCAGGGAGGTTAACCAGAAAGACATCCGGTTGGCTACCCTACACTGGGGGATTAGGAAAGGGGACAAGAAGGGGCGTAATAATGTGACCGCCTGCCGTGCGTGTCTGCGATCCCCTCCACTCTATCACAACACTTGACCATTTTGCGACTTATTACTGAATAATCAGCGTCAGTGTCGACTAAGGCATATAGCTGCCATTCTTCACTTCTCAACCACAAATCTGAAGTACTATTTTTGTCGCTGCACCTACTTACCATACCTACCTCGTCGTCACCCTCAAACTGCACTGGGGGATTTTCTTAACTGAAGTTATCAGTGGTCTCACCTGTGCTAATCACTTATTTAGGTTTTCCAGGAGTACTTGGAATATAAGAAGGACGACCAGGCTGTTTTTAAGGTGCACGTGGGCTGGGTGACCGGTAGCGCATAGGCGATGACGACAGTGACTGATGTTGGCATCGAAGGAGTGAGTTGTTGCGCGTGGACAAGTACAGCTCAATATCTGCTGGTCGCTCACAGTTTCGAGTGCATCGTGCATATATCAGGGATCCTATTGAACCAGCATGTCGGTAAGGGTAGAGCATGTACTGATAAGTTGTTCTTCCACAATGAAAACACAGAGGTCTGTGCTCGTAGACACACCAGACGTCCCTTTGCTGGGGCTTATGCTCCACATATAGCGGGATATACTTCATCTACGCCCTGATTCCGCAGTGTCTGCATGATGGCTGATATTTCTACTGAATCAAACGCCTTCTCGTAATCTATGAAGGCTATGTATAGTGGTTGGTTATACTCTGAGCATTTCTCTATTACCTGATTGATAGTATGAATGTGGTCAATTGTTGAGTAGCCTGTTCTAAATCCTGCTTGTTCCTTTGGTTGATTGAATTCTAATGTTTTCTTTACTCTGTTAGCAATTACCTTTGTAAATAGCTTGTATACTACAGAGAGCAAGCTGATCGGCCTGTAATTCTTCAAGTCCTTGTCATCTCCTTTCTTATGTATTAAGATGATGTTAGCGTTCTTCCAAGACTCTGGTACCCTTCCCATCAGGAGACACCTCGTAAACAGGGAGGCTAGTTTTTCTAACACAATCTGTCCTCCATCTTTCAGCAGGTCTGATGTTACCTGATCCTCACCAGCAGCTTTGCCTCTTTGCATGCTCTCCAAAGCTTTTCTGACTTCTTCTATCATTACTGGTGGGGTGTCATCTGGGTTACTGCTAGTTCTTATAGTATTAAGGTCGTGGTTGTCTCAGCTACTGTACAGATCTCTGTAAAACTCCTCCGCTATTTTAACTATCCTATCCATATTGGTAGTTGTTTTGCCTTCTTTGTCCCTTAGTGCATACATCCGACTTTTGCCTATCCCAAGTTTCCTCTTCACTGCTTTGACGCTTCCTCCATTTTTCAGAGCGTGTTCAATTCTCTCCATGTTATACCTTCTTACATCGCATACCTTACGCCTATTAATCAACTTCGAAAGCTCTGCCAGTTCTATTTTGTCTGTTGTACTTGAGACTTTCATGATTTGACGCTTCTTAATTAGGTTCTTCGTTTCCTGGGAAAGCTTGCCAGTGTCCTGTCTAACTACCCTGCCTCCAACTTCCACTGCACACTCCGTAATGATACTCGTCAGATTATCATTCATTGTATCTACGCCAAGGTTGGCTTCCTCACTAAGAGCCGAGTACCTGTTCTGCAGCGACACTCTGAATTCCTGTACTTTCCCTCTCAGTGCAAGCTCATTGATTGGCTTCTTGCGCATCAGTTTCTGTCGTTCCTTCTTCAAGTCTAGGCGAATTCGAGACCGTACCATTCTATGGTCACTGCATCGTACCTTTCCAACCACTTCCACATCCTTCACGATTCCTTGGTGTGCAGTCATTATAAAGTCTATTTCGTTCTTATTTTCGCCATTAGGGCTCCTCCATGTCCACTTGCGGTTTTCTCGTTTTCGGTAGGAGGTATTCAAAATCCGCAAATTATTGCGTTCTGCGAATTCTACTAGTAGCTCTCCTCTGGCGTTTCTAGTGCCGATGCCATAATCTCCTACTGCCTGCTCTCCAGCCTGCTTCTTCCCTACCTTTGCATTGAAGTCGCCCATCACTATAGTATACTGTGTTTTTATCTAACTCATTGCCGATTCCACGTCTTCATAGAAGCTTTCAACTGAAGCATAATCATGGCTGGATGTAGGCGCGTAAGCCTTTACTACCTTCATCTTGTATCTTTTATTCAGTTTAATTACAATACCTACCACCCTTTCATTGTTGCTATAGTATTCCTCTATGTTGCCAGCTATGTTTCTGTGAATTAGGAGCCCCACTCCCAGTTCTCTTCTGTCTGCCAAGCCCCGATAGCAAAGGACGTGCCCATTCTGTAGCACAGTATAGGCCTCATCTGTCCTCCTAACTTCACTGAGCCCTATTATATCCCATTTAACACCCTCTAGCTCCTCGAATAGTACAGCTAGACTTCCCTCACTAGATAAGGTTCTAGCGTTAAATGTTGCCAAGTTCAGGTTCCAATGGCGGCCTGTCCGGATCCAGAGATTCTTAGCACCCTCCGTTGCGTTGATGAAGTATATATAAACATTCTGGAAGAAATCTACAGGAGATCAACTGCTACCTTAAATCTTCATAAAGAAAGCAACAGAATACCAATCAAGAAGGGTGTAAGGCAGGGCGACACAATCTCCCCAATGCTATTTACCGCGTGCTTACAGGAGGTTTTCAGAAGCCTAGATTGGGAACAGTTAGGGATAAGAGTTAATGGAGAATACCTTAGTAACTTGCGCTTCGCCGATGACATTGCATTGCTGAGTAACTCAGGAGACGAATCGCAACTCATGATTACGGAGTTAGACAAGGAGAGCAGAAAGGTTGGTCTTAAAATTAATCGGCAGAAAACGAAAGTAATGTACAACAACCTCGGAAAGGAGCAGCGCTTCGAGATAGGTAATAGTGCACTTGAAGTTGTAAAAGACTATGTCTACTTAGGGCAGGTAATAACCGCAGAGCCTAACCACGAGATTGAAGTATAACTAGAAGAATAAGAATGGGGTGGAGCACATTCGGCAAGCACTCTCAAATTATGACAGGTAGATTGCCTCTATCCCTCAAGAGGAAGGTATATAACAGCTGTATCTTGCCGGTACTTAGCTACGGAGCAGAAACCTGGAGACTTACAAAGAGGGTTCAGCTTAAATTGAGGACGACGCAGCGAGCAATGGAAAGAAAAATGGTAGGTGTAACCTTAAGCGACAAGAAGAGAGCAGAGTGGATTAGGGGACAAACGGGGGTTAAGGATATCATAGTTGAAATAAAGAAGAGGAAATGGACGTGGGCCGGGCATGTAGCGCGTAGACAGGATAACCGCTGGTCATTAAGGATAATTAACTGGAATCCCAGAGAAGGCAAGCGGGTTAGGGGGAGACAGAAGGTTAGGTGGGAAGATGAGATTAAGAAGTTTACGGGCATAAAGTGGCAGCAGCAAGCACAGGACCGGGTTAACTGGCGGAACATGGGAGAGGCCTTTGTCCTGCAGTGAACGTAGTCAGGCTGATGATGATAGCGGGATATGCTTTACGTGCTCCTGGAGTCGGATATGTTCCCGTGAACGAGGTGCGCTGCATGCTGCAGGTGGGAGAGGAGTCACCGCCCTCACAACTGCCACATTGCTGTGTACCGTGGGTTGTCTGAGAACTTCAGGGTATGCTGGGATAGGTCGAATCGGCTGCGGCTCACTCTCTGGCTATCGTATGACCTGCCTTAATTTGTCTCGAACAACGTCCGCGACAGATAGTGGAGTTGCAGTCTAGGGAAATCGCAGGCTACTGAAATCTTCCCTAACACATATCTAGTGAGCTCTCGTCGTTTCCAGAGAACACCTATGCTGATGCGCAGTTTAAATTCCAGTTGTACTGCCGAGCCCGCTGTTCCAATGTTTTTCGATGGCTGTCGCTTCCGAATAAACGTCAGCAACAGAGCGTGGGGAGGTGTGGACGAGAACAGGGACCAGCTCTTGCTTCACTCCGCGCATTGGATGACGTACCTTCTTATCCTCAGCCTTGTTGGGATCCGCACGCTTGTGCAGGCGGACCATGTCCTCGATGTACATTGCAGCCCTTTCGTTTGTGAGCTGGTTCCGCGATTTTCATCGAAGCACCCAAGCCTTTTCTTTCTGATCTGTGTTCGCGTAAGTATCCACCGATTGTGATCGGAATACCTCCCAGGTAGGAAAACGGTTTCATGGTCCTCAAACCATGTCGTTGCGAAGTCTTCCAGGGCAAAGTATACACGACGGAGTTTCTCTCTGTCATCCCATTCATTCAAGCTCGCCACTCCCTTGAACAGGTCCAAACAATCTTCCACGTCTTTGAACGAGTTGCCATGGAATACTGGCGGCTGGCGTGGTTGGCTGATATACACTTGCGCCGGTGTTACCTGGCTAGTCATATATTGGTGGCATCATCGTCTGAGTTCCCTTTGGTGTAAAGGGGACTGAATTCAGGTGAGTCACCTCGAAGACGGTGCGATTTGCCCTCTGGTGTGTAGGAGTCACTTCCAAAGAGTTGACTTGTTGGTGGTCGGGGCTGTATATATAGGCTACATGTTTTGAGCTTGTGGGGCTTCGATTCATACCCGCACTTCCACCAGAACTGTAGCCATGCTGAAGGGGCAGACAGGCTAATAAAACAAACGTATTTATTCGGGCAAATTTGTGCCCACAACTCTAAGTGACTATGGTTGTCAAAGTCCAAGTCAGTCGAATTCCAAAGATGGCAAATTTCTTCGTATATAGCCAGAGCGCCCGAGAACGTGGTGCATACGAGCTGGGTCTGGCCTATAGTGCTCTTGCCAGTATATGATCTCGGCGCGCTATTTTAACGCGCCCAACCTGCCGCGGCAATATGATGTGCTGAGGGACGGTATCAATTTATACTTTATATGGAACAGGATGGCGACAGCGAAAATCCATCGAGATTGTCCATGTAATTGCTATTGCAACAAACAAAAAAAAACGATATTGATGGAAAACTCAGTCACTGAATTGAGATTGAATAAATGCATTGTTGCTGTTGACAGCCAACAGGATCCGACGCTAGCCAACATTAGCCGGCGTTGGTAGTTTGTGGTTAAATGAGGTATTGGTGAATTTGATCCGGTGTTACCGTCAGCGTCATTATCGTTGATACCTCGTTACAGCAAGGGGGAAGAAAAGCTCCAGGAAAACATTTTCTGCAAAACAGCGGCAAAACAGCGGGGCTAGCAAGTGGAGTACACGCGAATGCATTCTCTTGTATAGTCACCACTGCGATAAGCTGGCATCATTACTTAAGCTTTCCGAGGAATGCTGCGATCGATACAGCTAAGTTTGCAATTTTCGTCAATGCACATTATTCACGCATGAATACAGAGCAAGTTACCTGCACTGTACACGCAAAAAACATCAAGCTTGTGGGTTTGATGTCAGGCATTTCGGCCACATTTTTCTTTTCTGAAACATTTTTCTTTTCTGAAATTTCTCCTGTATATACATATTCAGGGGCACGCTGAGGAACCTTGCTTAGTCACGATTATCTCGGAGTATCCATTGTTCCATTTCTCATAACAAAACAATAGTTATAAAATGCAAAAAACATTTTGCCTTAGGTGATTATCAATACAATGGAAAGAGAAAAAAAAAAGACTAGGGAAGAGAATGAGTGATCGAGAAAGCCTACAAGTATAAGAGGGCATGCGTAGAATGCTGTGCAAGCTGAGACATCATTGCAGTCGGCAAGATGTGTACTTGGCAGACGCATTCCCATATGACAAAATGAAGACAAACATATATATCCTCACTGCTTCAGCCATATCTTGGATGTCTGAGCCTGGGGAGCTGCTACACTGAAGGTACTCTTCATTATCAGGTGCACTGTGACTATCTTTTCTGGCTACAAATGCAAAAGGGATGCTACGGCATCGATGTTACGTTTAGCGAAGAATTCTGTGAAAGAGAGGCTAAACATTTTATGGTAATTAGCTGTACTAAGTTCCCAGTGAAAGTGAGGCTTGAACAATATTGCTTTTATACGCGTCTATCTTCCCTCTTATTGAACAGAAGGAGCTGAAAATGGCGTGCCCAGAACGTTAGAAGTATGAGGCAAAGGCGAGGCTGAGCAGGAAATCCAGTGGAAGCTGGTTTGCTGCACCGAATCCATTTGTTACTTGGCCCCGGTAACGTCGGTTAGGGCACGGTCGTATAGCTCAAATCCCGAAGAAGACAAGCACCCAGCGCTGCGAGACCGTCTACTGCTGGATTAGTGAGGTCGAGAGCTGCAGGCGTAAATCACAGAGGATCGCGCCGATGACAAACGTCCAAGCCGGGCACGCTGCACCACTTGAAATGCACAAGTGCGCTCGCCTGCCATTTTTCACGAAGCAGTGCGCACGTCTCGGAAGAGAGATCGCGAAATCACGCACATGTGGCTTAACAGAGTTCGATCGCCTCGAGAATCGAGTTTTTATGTACGTAGTACCCGTAGCAGGTCGCATAGTATATGTTCGATTTCGCATTGAATTACTTTGGATCAAGAATATTTTTTTTTGGTTTATGGAGGTCATTGCAGACCGCAGCGTATATGATGCATCAAAACACATGCGACATGGAAAATTCAGAAGCAACATTTGACCCGACCAAGCACTTTTAAAGTTTTTTTTAACCATAGCGAAAGACGTTGTATAATAATAGCTTAGCCTATATCGGTTAGCTTGCTACTTCAGGTGGGATAATGGAGAATGAAAGAAATTAGCTGAAACAAAACACGCACGCCAGGGTTGCCAGCAGTAGGATATTTACTTGTGGGGTATGTTGGGAGTTTTTCGGCCAGAGTAGGGTAGGGCCGTGACATAGAGTAATTTCAATGTTTCGGTTGTCACTGATTCGTGAAATATGCAGAAGACCCACGCGACATATCCGACGGTTACAATCCTGGAAAGTTCCAAATTGGAATTGTTTCAATTCCAATGTCACCAACAAAAGAGATGAAAGATAACAGTCAAACATCTTTGTGCTTTCTTTATTTTTTTTGAGATCTTTTTTTCTCTGTCGTTTCCCGCCTGTTCGTTGCATAGAGAGGATTCTCAACTTTGCCACGGTAGTCGACTTCACTAATTAAGGCGAAAGCTTTTGATGCCTCATCATACACAAAGAAATGATTGTCGGCGTCAACGCGATTGTTGGGAAAAATTTTTACTGTATAACAACAAACGTGACCTCACGAAGTCATTGTACTATGACACATTGCCAAATTTTTTCATATCACGAAGCAATTGTGACGTCACTTTGACACCACAATGTGACGTCAAGTGATGGCGTGATCAGATATCATCATCGCACCGTCATTGGTGGGCCAATCCCGGGTGCACCCGATAAACCTCCCGTACGCCGTTCCAATAACTCAAAATGCTAGCATATGGAATCTTTTCCGCAAGAATCTTACAGAAACATGCAAAATTATTAGGGAGTTTCCGAATAGCATACCGCGGAGCTTTGCGTTTTGGTCGCAGTCACTGCGCATGCGTCGTAACACGAACCACCGTTCGCGTGTGCGCGGTTCACCCACGGAAAATTCGAAATAGCGTGCGGCCCGCAAGACCCGCAAAGCCCGTTTGCGGTGAGCGAACGTGCTGTAAGCGTGCGTTAGCGTCTGCGTGGGCAAACGCTCTTCGAAATCTTATATGGCACCCATACGCAAACTCTATACGCCCGGTACGCCCACTAACTTTGCAATATGCTATTCGAAAACTTCCTATTGAAATCGGAGATACTGAACGTTTCAGTGGGGTACGTTTCAAGATTGTAGAATGTACATTATCTGTATACGTTATGATTGTCACACGGCGCTATTCCCAGGTGTATAGGGTAAAACATATATGGTATGAAGAAAAGTTGTGTAGGAAAAAGTTTGGCAATATTGACCGTGGCGTGGGGTGTTTTTGCCAAGGTTGGTTTACAACACTCACGCACAAAGGAACGTGAAATGCTATATACAACGTTAAAAATATTGGAAAAGCCTCGGTGTACGTATCCTGCGTGAATATCTTGAGATTTCTGAAGCAGCCACGGAACCATTAAACTGCAATACTTTTCGAAAATTCCTGAAATGGAATGCTCAAATCAGATGTTCATAATTTGCCTGTGGCTCGATCTACACCAGAAATAGGGGTACACATACGTTATAGGCCTATACAAATGCATATGTGCGTAAAGCGACCGGTATATGCAGTGTAGCGAGCTTTAGTGTGCAGTTCCCGTGTGAACTTCCTTCCACCGGTGGTCTAGTGGCTAAGGTATTCGGCTGCTGACCCGCAGGTCGCGGGTTCGATTCCCGGCTGCGGCGGCTGCATTTCCGATGGAGGCGGAAATGTTTGAGGCCCATGTACTCAGATTTGGGTGCACGTTAAAGAACCCCAGGTGGTCAAAATTTCCGGAGCCCTCCACTACGGTGTCTCTCATAATCAAATGGTGGTTTTGGGACGTTAAACCCCACAAATCAATCAATCAATCAACTTCCTTCCACGTAAATTATATTTCAGTATACCAAGAGCGATATTGCAATCCTTTTCTTTCACAGTGCATTATATCTGCGACCATTGCCGCTTGCACGTACGGTCGAGCGTGAGCCTAATGTGTGCGTTAAGGTGCCTGCCAGAAGTTCATTGGTGGTTTTTAAAAACTACGAACCTTAATTTGTAGCATGCTCCAACAAACCAGATGCGTTTCCGTGGAACACCCAAGGGAGAATACCATAGGAAGCCAGAAGGCAGGTCGGTTATCCAGGAAAGTGCATGGTGAAATTTTGCTAATTCAATGGACAAGACAATAATAATAATAATAATAATAATAATAATAATAATAATAATAATAATAATAATAATAATAATAATAATAATAATAATAATAATAATAATAATACGGGTGTAACGTCCCAAAACCACGATATGACTATGGGAGACGCCAGTGCGATTGTTTCCACCGTCTTACGTTCTTTAACGTGCCCTGACATTGCACAGTATACATACACGCCCCTCTACCAGTTCGCTTTCATCGAAGTGCGACCGCCACGGAGGGAATTCAACCCACGACCTTCGAGTCAGCAGCAGCAGCACAGCACAATAATACAGTGCCGACAGAGAGAGACAGAGAGCTAAAAGACTCGCTGAGTTTACGCGCATGACACAAATCAGTCAAATGCGTTCACATGCACTGGCCTGTTCCTCTCATGAGGGACAAAGAACTACAGCAGTTGTTCCGTGTGCGAATACAACCTATATGAGCGAAGCCAGAAATGGGGCGGGAACGACTATGCTCTTGATCTCGTTGGTGGCTCCCATGAAGGCAGTGGGAGGAGGCAACCTCAGTAGAACCAACGCCGACTAAATTTCAAGGCCGAAAGGCTGCCGCAGTGACGTCAGAAGGTGGGGGCCCAGTTACGCCGCGAATGCGGCGGACAGCCTGCGTCTCGTTCACGTTTTAGGAGAACCAACGCTCCCGCTCTCGCAGCTGCTGCGGCTTGATTGGGCTGAATAAAAGATGCGGAAAAAAAAAGTCTTACTGAGCATGCTCAGTTGGGCAACTGGGCCCCCAACCTCTGACGTCACTGCGGCAGCCTTTCGGCCTTGAAATTTAGTCGGCGTTGGTAGAACCTACAGCTTCCCAGCTCCGCTCCCGAGCGGACACACGCGGCCGACGCGCGAACTTGCGGCGCTGCTGTTCCATTTTGCTTCACTCGCTGTATCCTGCGGGATCGGGTCCCGCAGCGCACCGTTTCTCAAGATGGCGTGATGCCGAAGCTAACCGCTGTTGTGCCACCGACATGTTCCTCGTTCGGCAGCACGTCTCACGAGATCGAGCCCTGTTTCGACGAACGGTCTCCCCCCCCCCCCCCTCCCAGCGCCGCCTTCTGTGCAGGAGAACCGTGCAGTCCGGGGATAACGTCGTTTCCTCCGCCGGGCCACTTTGCAGTTCCGGGTATGGCTACATCTCCCCCTCCGAGCCCGAGAACTGGTCCGAGAGAATGGACCAAGGACGCTATTTAAGGCCGAGCCGGCCCCATGTTAGAAGATTTTGCCCCAGCCGACGTTGTCGTGCTGGCCGGATCTGTAAAACGACAACCTGCGATAGTAAACGCTACTTTTGTTGCTGTTTTCCAAACGGATTGCCTCCCTGTTTCACCTTGGGGCTAAGGCTTCAGCGAAGCCCGCTCGACTGCTCGCCGCTCTTCGCCACCGCTACCATCGCGACAGAGCAAATTCATAACAGTGGTTGGCAGCTTCGGGATACGATATCCTACGTTTGGCACGCCGGATCAGACCCCTGTCCTCAACGTTTTGCTGCTCTGGGACCCGCTACCCCGATCTCAACGGCTGAAAAGTTGGATCGGATCTCCGAGCACGAGGACGACCGCCGTGATAGCGTTTGGCTACGCTGCGATACGCTACCCTGTTCACATCGTTCGGCAAGCTGGGACAAGCAACCCCGGATCTCAACTTTGGCAAGTTGGACCGGATCCCTGCAGGCCTGACGACACCCACGGCACTGTTCGAAGGCAGCCACGGGTTGGACCATCGTCGGCTACTTTGGTTGGGTGAGTGCCCAACGTTTACTGTTCATTTCGCCAGACCTCTCTAGCACAGGCAGATGTTAGGAGAGCGTTTTGTGTTTTTTTTAGTTGTAATTTAAATATTCACCTACTTTAAACCACGAGATTAGTTTTAAAGTATGGTGAATATCAGTAGTAGAGCATCACGAGGGACGAGATCGCGATGGAGCAGTACCTGGTGCAGGACCTCCTTGAAATTTGTGGAGCCATGGGGATTTCCGCCGGGCCCGCTAAAACAAGGGAAGCGATTCTCGAGGTGATGCGGGCAGAGAATGTGACGGCCGAGGAAGCTGACGAGTTTTGGGAGCTCATTTGTGAGCAAAAGCAGAAGGCCGAGAAAAGCCGCGAAGAGCTCGAAGCTCAAAGGCGCGAACAGCAGAAGGCCGAAGAGCTCGAAGCTCAAAGGCACGAACAGTGGAAGGCCGAAGAGTGCCGAAAAAGGAGAGAGCACGCTCTCAGAATGAAAGAGCTCGATCTTCAAATTCAAGCACTTAAATGGGATGGAGCTAAACACCAGCTCCACAACTTTCAGACAGGCGAGAACATCGCGCATTTTCTTGATGATTTTGAAGTTGTCTGCTGTAATGTTGGTGTTAGCCGCGACCTTTGGGTGGAGAAGCTCGCCACGCTGTTGCCGCGCAAGATCGCGCATGTTTTGAATTGCTTACCCTTCGAGGAAGCAGGAGACTTCAGTCACGCTAGATATGCCTTGATAAGATATTTTTTTCTTTCGAGTCCTGCTGACTGGGAAAGTCGGAGCGATAGAGACAGCGCTGAAGCGCGTCGAAGGGCGCTAAAGGTAGACGCCTGCCGAAAAGAGCGTGAGGATGAGGCGCGACGTGAAACGATGGAGGCTGAGGCCCGCCACGTGGCGCTTCATGATGTCGCTCACTGGAAAGTATTAGATGAGAAGGACAGATGCAAAGCGCAAGACGCCGAGGCTCGTTGCTATGCGCAAGCCGCTGAAGTGCGTCAGAGAAAGCGGGGCGCTGAGGAAAGTCACGAGGTATCTGACGTTGAGGCCCGTCACAAAATGCAGGACGCCGAAGTGCGTCGGACAGAGCCAGACGCTGAGGTACATCGCGAGGAGTTAGGGGCCGAGGCCCATCGCACAGCTAAGAACGCCGAAGCGCATCGTAAAACGCTAGAGACGGAGCCGCTTCGCAGCGCTCATGATCAAGATGCATCGCGTGAAAAAGAGCTTGACGACGAGTCGCATCGCAAGGCGCTAGAAGTTGACGCATGTCGACAAAATATTGAGCGGGATGCGCGAGATAAAGCGCTACAGAATAAAGCTCTTGAAAGAGAGCACGAGGCTGACTTAGAAGTGCAGAGAACAAGGGCTAACCACGACAGCGATAAACCCCCACCGATCGAAAGCTCTTTAGGCGCGTTAGTTGCATTTAAAGACATCGGGACTCCCGTTCTGTCCCAAGCAGAGGCAGCTAGCAACGGGCCCGAAGAAAGGCTAGCTAACCAGTCTAGAGTTTTGGCAGTACCTGTCAAAGGCAGCGCACTTGAAACTGGGTGTGTTGAAACAGCCGGCATTCCTAGCCATTCCGTCAAAAGGAGGCATCTGCGTAAGCGTAACGTGGTAAAGACGACGGGCGCCACGTGCGCTAGAGCCGCTGTTAAGCGCCGTGACGTCTTCATTCGAGACGCCAGGTTCAAGGCTAGGCGCACGAAAGGGCACGCCATGAAATGTTTGAAGCGCAGATTGTCACGCACATCAAGATTTGGCGGACAGCGTGTTCAGAAAAACCGGCTTTCGGGAAAATTCGGACGCCGAGATCTTCGCCTGGCCTTACAAATTTTGAAGCCGCGTAGAGGCAACCACGAGAGGAAACATCGCGTACCTCTGAGTTGTTACAAAGGCTATAGTCCCCCACCGTGGCGAGAGGGTTACTGGTCGAACGGGCGGCGTAAACGACGCAGTGCAGATGCCACTTTCTTCGAGTCCAGCGGCTGCGGGACAAAAGTCGATGCTACTAAGTTCGGCGAACAAGTTGGTTCGTCGTCCTTTTGTCCAGACCGCAATCCTCGAAAGCTATGGAGTGGGCGACTTCCCAGAGTTCGTCTGAGAGTGCCACCTTGCTGATACCAAGAGTGTATTTTTTTTAATTTAATTTTGAGAATAACTTTTTCTAGTTTTGTCTTCTGCCGATGAGCAAGGAATGGATCTAAATTTTTGAAAGTTTTACTTTTCTTGTCGTCGCAGAAGCAGATTTTATTGATATGTTTGGTTCATTACTTTTGTTTTCCTTATATCTCGAAAGGTAACAGTTCACATGTTCTATTTTTAACAGAGAAGGCTGAGTAAAAGCCCTGTTTAAAATACCTTCTTTGTTTGGCATTACGTGTTGGTAAGCGTGTCAGTGTAGGTTAACTTTCACTTTGTTTTGTGTAACGCACGCAAGTTTCATTCTTTCGTTCTTATTTCATTCTTATTTCATAATTTTGACTCTTATTGTCTTACTTTTCAAGCGTGTTTTATCTTGTTTTGATCATATTGGCTGCGCGCATTGAAAAGAGAGCTTGTAGGAGGACGGACTTTGTTAAGTTGACAATATGACGCTTGCAGGCGACGCCAATGTGCGTGATTCAGGATTGCTCGGCGTACTAAATTGTAGTTTCGGTGCTAAATTGAGCAATCCTCAGAAGCTTCGATCATCCAGAATCTGCCTAAATCACGATTGAGAATCGCTTGAAATCAAAAAAAAAATTCTGTTTGGTTTAGCGGTGTCATGCACTGACACTTAGCTAAAGGTGTGTCCGCATTATGTATTCCTCCCGAGATTCGTTGCTCGTGATGCTATTTGTTAGCCCAGCGTAATCTCGAGAAAACATTTGGTGTCTGCTGGTCTGGCGACTTGATCAGCATTTGGAGGGTGCTTGCTTTGGCCGGAGTGGTTCGCCTTTGTGTTCGACTCCGTCGTTCCAGTGAATCTCTGCAGGCCTATGGAAGTCTCAACGGGCGGAGAGAGCGGAACGGCTACCGATGGTCAACCAGCATCCCTCCTTCCGAGCCGCGCTGACGGCTCGAAACTCCGGATGCATTGTCTGGCGGCGGGGGTGCTGTTGTGCCACCGACATGTTCCTCGTTCGGCAGCACGTCTCACGAGATCGAGCCCTGTTTCGACGAACGGTCTCCCCCCCCCCCCCCCTCCCAGCGCCGCCTTCTGTGCAGGAGAACCGTGCAGTCCGGGGATAACGTCGTTTCCTCCGCCGGGCCACTTTGCAGTTCCGGGTATGGCTACATCTCCCCCTCCGAGCCCGAGAACTGGTCCGAGAGAATGGACCAAGGACGCTATTTAAGGCCGAGCCGGCCCCATGTTAGAAGATTTTGCCCCAGCCGACGTTGTCGTGCTGGCCGGCTCTGTAAAATGACAACCTGCGATAGTAAACGCTACTTTTGTTGCTGTTTTCCAAACGGATTGCCTCCCTGTTTCACCTTGGGGCTAAGGCTTCAGCGAAGCCCGCTCGACTGCTCGCCGCTCTTCGCCACCGCTACCATCGCGACAGAGCAAATTCATAACACCGCGGAGACGACGCACATGCCACAGCGAGCTTAGACGCGCTAATAGCAGCCACTTGCGAGCATGGCGCGTTTCTTCGTACTCGCTTTCTCCGTATTCCGTGCATGATTTGCGTACCCGCGAGGCTTTCCTCTTTCTCCCCTCTAATTTTTGTTTCCCCTGTTTCTTCCCTCCTCCCGAAAGAGTGAGCAAGCGTTGTGGCCCTCCAGGTCCAGTTTGCTCTTTCCCTCTTTCCTCTGTGTCCTTGTGTATCTGTGTACGCAAATAATAATAATAATAATAATAATAATAATAATAATAATAATAATATAATGGTGCAATATGTATGGAACCGCAGTGCAGCTAGTTTCTGCGTGGGCCGTCACATCCACTTCGGAAAGCAAGCATAGAATAACGTATGCTTACTATGTTACTCAATGAGCAAGTATCTATGCGGAGCTGATGCATCACGGGTAGCTTCAACGGCGATGGTGGCGATGGCGACGGCAGGATGCGGGCCCAAGGAGCTTGGCTCCTAAAAATGACATCCACATATAATTCGAGGGCCTACGAGCGATGGATAAGCTGTGTAAGTGAAGCTACTTATGTGGGCCATCACGTATAGACCATTACGTGAACCATCATGTGAATCGTCGTAAGGACAATCAGCCGCTGTCCTGCACGGAGTGTTGGAGAGCGATTCACTTTATAACTCAAATCGAGGGCAAGGGCAGAATAAATATTCCGTGATTTTAATTTTATTTTTGATGCCGGATGCATCGTGGGCTGCCTGTATTTAAAAAAAAATCAACGTGAGTGCATTGCAGATAGCTTTGCCTGCCTTTCTGAATGTAGTTATGACAGTGGAGCACTGTCGATATATTGTAGCGTTTTACCATCGCAAAACACTGTATACGCTTAATGCGGTAATTTTAAGGACAACTGTGTTGCGCTGGCAAATTTAATAGGAAACTCGCGCTTTGCCTATAGCAAGAAAGGACAGTTACAATGTGCAATTCACCATAAATAAATCTAGGTGGCGCGCAGTACGTGCAGATGATGCTTTGTCTGTACGAAACAACTCTGAAAATGCTTTTTTTTTTTAGTTGTCCTCTTTGCCAGAAAACTGCACTAACATCTTTCAGTGTTTTCACCAAAAATTTCTTGAAAGTCCGTGATTGAGTTTCACTTTCTGACCGGCTGATGCGAAGTGAAACTCAAGAAACATATAACATACGTAGAACTATTACGCTAATCTGGCAGACTGACGGCTCCTGCTCGCCTTTGGTGCTATTTATATATGAGAACTTTTTTTTGCACTCTTGCACCATCAGAGCGACGTGCTAGTAGAATGGCAGTAACAAAAAAGTGCAAACACCAATGTGATTGCTGTGAGTAAATGCACCCTCATTAGGGCCAGGTGCTATGCGAGCGACGAAATTAAAATTCGAACTTGGAAAGGAGGGGTGCTTGATTTCGGTTTAATGCTCACTACAGTGTCCTTTTCCTCCGCCACCTTTTTGTCCGTTCTTAGACCCTACTGGCTTACTTCTTTTTCAACATTGTACAGGCGTACACTTGATAGGCGACGTCCACCTTTACTTCCGCATACTCTCCTTTCTTCTCTCTCTCTCTTTCTTCTTGCCTTTTCACTCCTGACGACTTTCGAATGAGGCTTTTCTTGTTGTTGCTCAAACCGGTGAGCAACTTTTAACGCCCGAACACGGCGCAAGAAGTATAAGCCACGCACGAAACACAAACGAAAACGCAACACAACGAACGAGAAAAAAAAATCGGTCGCGAGAGAAAGAAGGCGTATGAGTGGCTGTTTGTGCGTGTGTGCCCCATTAAACCCTCGTTTCCTGCCAGCGCTAATGAGCGGTGGTGGCGGATTGCCACCCCCCCCCCCCCGAACCTTCACGCGAGTTCGAAGCGTATGCTTCACCCAAACCCTCCACACACAAACGCGCGGAATACACGAGTACACACCTCTCGCCTTTCACACCCAGCGCCCTCTTCTGGGCAGCCTGACGCCAGGCCCTGCAGCATAGCCTCACCGGGGCCTCCAACGCAAGCACAAACTTTCACGCGGGAGCAACGCAAGAGTGACACGAAAAGAATGGAACGCACGTGCGTGGCTACAGGGCCAAGAAGAGGGGGTCGTTCGCTGATGCCATGCTTAGCCATGCTCGCGTGGTGCACGTAACTTGCCGTTCGTGCTTGCGTACGTACGCTTTCGCGTGTATGTGCGAACGTGTGTGTGTGTGTGTGTGGCGCGTGTACTGCACTGACGCAGAGGCTCTGCAGGCGGTTCGGATCGGGAGCTGCATTGCGCGCGTCGAATGAGATAATCGATAGGCGAGCACGGGCCTCGGTTTTTCTTCTTTCCTGCGCCTGCAGGACGCGACAATGGCCCTGACGAGAGTTTAACCAGCGCCCGCGGGGCCATCTCGGGCGTTTATGCGGCTGCTACCCCGCGGGAGGGAAACGAGAAAACAGGCACACGGTCTCCCGGGTGGCGAACGTTTTGGTGGTTTGGTTAGGTGGGCGTTTTTTTTTTTTTTTGCGGGCCTTGTTTCTTGACTGCGTTTCAATCGTTTGGTTAGTTGTGTCTCCGCACCGCTCTCTCCTCTTCTGGGAACTGTTGGCAAGTGATCTGAGTATTTGAAAGGGGGGACGAATGCTGGATTATACTCGTTCATTTAGCTTTGTTGAAGGCATGACCATCATAACATGGGCACACCTAAAACTCGAAATGTCGAACTCAGTAACGAACAGCTCTCACCTAGAAAGTAAAGAAGTGTTTTCGTCGATATCGTTGACTGGGGTTTTGCGCAAAGCTTGTATCGTCTAAATTAAGTGACACTACTAAAAAATGGCATAAGCGCGCGCGCACACACACGCACACACACACACACACACATTCCACGGTGGATCGGGCGTCATTTATGTGCGTGGAAGTAATCCTTCTTGCCTCATGGTTAGCCCCCATTTTGCGAGTTCTCTCGAGGTCCCAGTTCGAGTATCTGTACTTGAAGCACATGAGCCCGAATGAAATGAATGCCCTAAATTAGTGGCTGCATGCTTGAGCATTTGCAGAATGAGTACTGAAAACATCCAACATGGTTTGATGTTTGAAGTACTCAAAATCATTAAACATTTTTTTTCTAAACACACATCAAGCGCGCAAATTTTCTCGTCGCATGCTCGGAGCCAACCAGTTTTACACGTTTGACATTTTCACGCCCATGACATCACAGAATGGTTGCTTGCAAACCACTGAACCCCGAAGTTTAATACGAGTAATCTTGCTACTACGATTAACATGGTGCTTATATATAATAACCCCCGCATCGCACTCTGCTGTACACTCGAGGGTATACATAGTGGAGTGTGATGGCGTACGCGGGCGCCGATTCAATGCTCACCAGCTCAAATCATGTGCGTTTGTTGTGAACTTCTGCAGCTTACTTCTGACTTTATTTCCGTATTACAGAGTCAGGCACCAGTGTCGACGTCCAAATGCTTAGTAATTCGAACAGAAACTGTAATAAACTTCTTTTTGGCATCGAGAAGCAGCAGCTGCTTGTCCTATTAGGAGTACCAGTTGGTTCCTATATGCAGGTACCATCTAAAAGCAGGAATGAATCGGTCACTCCCACAAAGGGAGTGACCCGAGCTTTTGCACCACGATCGAATTCCGGCCGCCGCGGCCGCATTCTCGATGGAGGTGAAAATGCTTGAGCCCCGTGTGCTTAGATTAGGTGCACGTTAAGCAACCCCAGGCGGTGGAAATTACCGGAGCCGTCCTCTACGGCGTCTCTCATAATCATATGGTGGTTTTGTGACGTTAAACCCCGACAGCTCTTATTAACACCCCCCCCCCCCGACATTTCATACTTCAAAACAACTGAGGACTCGCAGTTCGTCCCCAGACAGTTACTCCCGAAAGGATGAACGAATCGTTCATCCTTTAGAGAGTAATGATTGTAGCAGTGCAGTTACTCCCCGCTTCCACCCAAAGGACGAACCTCACTCCCCCATGTCATGCTTTGCGGCTTAGAATGTATATGGAAAGATACGGACGATAGGCTGAACGATTTATTGGTTGATTGACGTGACGCCAAGATGTCGAGGTATACCAGAAGAGAAACGACATAGGCCACTGCAGAAAAAAATCAAATTTGCTTTGAACGCTTAGGTACTTTGCATAAGTACTTTGAGTATACGTCATAATAGGGAAGACGCAGCATGAAACTGAAAGTGAACTTAGCGCTCAGCTTTAGGTGTCACGGCAAGTTAACTGTGGCAGCGGCTATCATGAGCAGGAAATGCTTATTGTTTAGCGTTCGAATCCTGGCAGCATTTCAACGTAGGCAAAATATTTGGGATCCATTTACTTAGACTTGAACTCACGTTAAAAAAATCAAGGTGGGCAAAATTTTCGGAACCCTCCACTACAGCGTCTCTCATAACCAGAAGCACATTTGTTCTTCATACAAGTTCATCATCATGTGAGTTCTTCTTGACCATCCGTTGTAGAAACTCGGCTAAACCTTGATCTGCACCTCAGGTGTGGTCATTTCGGCGTGTCTTCGGGGCCTAATAAAGGTCGCGTTAACTGCTGTGTCACGATATGAAGATTTCGGAGCGTAAAATTACAACAAATAATAAAAAAAAGCACAGGGAGCGGTAAACGTATATAACAAGCACACCACCGCGAAGACGTTGCCACTAGAACACAGTATCATTTTTAAGCGACATACGGCATAGAAAAAAAAAAAAACATCTATAAGCTTAAAAAACAGCGACTAAAATGACAAATAGAATACGACTCGAGGAAGTGGGCGACGTAAAAATCGTGTCAGTGATGCCAAAAAAAAATAAAAAACGTATTAAAGACCTACAATGGTTGAAAGTAAAGGCGCCGAAACATGAAAGGGCTGAGCGCGTCACACAAAGACACAGTAAAAGGTGAAGAAGAACCCGAAGGGTGGCACCCTTCGGTAAACACAATTTTTCTCTCCTCTATCGAGCTTCTCATCTTTTCATTCCTTCTTTTTTTTTTTCAGGGACTTGGTTGTCGGAGACAGCGAAGAATCACGGATGGCGGAAGCGTGGAATCTATAACGCGATAAAAAGCGAGTAAACATACAGGCGAATAAGCCGCAAAAAAAAAAAAATGCCGTGAATCAAGCTTCTTGTTGTTCCAGTGGAAATAAAGTAGGAAGAGGTTTTGAGCCAAAAGGGGGTGGAAAGGGACAGAAAGGTAGAAAAAGGCAGCCCGCGTACGTTTACCCTTCGAAAAAAAAGGGTGGAAGTGCCAGGAAGAGAGAAGACGAAGAGATCTGAAGAGGAAGAAGAAAAAGTAGTCAAAAATGACAGAGAGAAGCTCTAGTGCGTGAGTCCGGATAAAATGAGGAACTGGTCCCTCTCCCGTCTTCCACCAAAACAGCACCAAGTTCCTTTATCGCGGGAGGCCCGAGTAAAAATGGGGATGAATCGGGGAGAAAAGTTTCGAGATTGAACGCCCGGTTCCTGGGATTGATAGAACGAGGAGGACTCAGAAAAAAAAGAGGGGGGGGGGGAGGAAAGATACACCAAGCAAATGCACGAACCTTGGCCTACAAAGAAAGAGAGAGTCGTAAAGATGGAGAAAAAACAAATGCAGGGGTTTCAGTGTGTTTGGGTATACGACGAAGTGTTTTTGTGCCTGTGTTTGAGGGGTAAAGACGAGGCGGACGTAGAAAAACACACACGTACAAGTTCGTAGTCTTGTGCACACGCCGAAGGGGCAACGTGGCGTTGCGAAGAGAGGGGGAAAACGTGAAAACGAAGTGAAACAAATTAAAATAGCGGAATACTTCCGAAAGAAGACTGCTCAGACAGCGACGAGCCCTATGGAATGAATACATGGACATAAAATGCAAAAAAAAAAGAAGTAGAGGGCAAAGGAAAACATTGCGGAGCAGAGGAAAGAGGCGCTATTCGTCAGGCTAAGAAAGGGGCGTTTCTCTCGCTTCCATGTAGCCGACTGTTTTTTCTTGCCGACTCGGTGCAGCGAACACATACAACTCGAAGAAGAAGAAGACGCAAATAACGCGAGAGTCGCAGCTATCGAATCAGCTGCAGACGAGAAGAGGAAGATGAGGAAGAAGGGGAGAAACGGCAGAAGAGGCGAAGCGTCACAGTCTTGCGAAGAAGGCGGCGTGCTGCCTCGTCGAGCATGTGTGGACGGGACGAGGAACGGGATCAGTCTTGCGAGGAAGAAGGCTTAGGGAAACTTTACGGAGTGGGATATCACTTAAGGAAGCTCGGTCATGGCGACCGTCACGATAGGTCGCTGACAAGCAGTGACGCTTGACAGAGAGACCAGATGAGATCCTGAAGATTTACTCTATTTTGTTTTCTTTCAAAGAAAGGCTGTATATTTTTTTTTTTGAGAGACAAGGAACCAGGAGGAAAACTGGGTTACGGGGTGGAAGATGAAATGCGAAAAAGTAAACACAGAAATATGCTGTAACGGGACGCATATCAGGAATTCAGGATGCGAAGTCTGTGTAGACGATGGGGAATTCCGATTCACATCCGTATTGTTGAGGGAGAAACAATAGAAATCGTACGTACTTTAAAGAGGTGATCGATATCGCAGACCTGCCACCTGCACCGAAACTCTTCATATCTGTAGCTTTGCCGGTAGTACTGAAATGCATAGAAAAATGCATTCTTTCAAGACAGAAGGCAAGGTTTTTGAGATGTTTCATTCGGGTTCATTCAAAATAAACTTTACTTCTTTGTTTGATTTCTCTCTGAAGTGGAATTTCTGGTTTACAGTTTGCCTCCTCTTGCATGGAGTATGCCAGCCAGCGTCCGCAGCCCACTCAGCTGTCGAAAGCTTCAGGCGTTCTTATGGGCTAAGTGATGCTTCAAATCAGGAACTAAATATAACTTTATCATAACACATGAAACATATACGATCCTCATCCCTCAGCAACGCGAGAGGCAAGTGTGAGTGCTCTGGAATCCTCTCATAGAAAGGGAAGGCACATTCATGTATGCCGATGAAGCCAATTACAAAGGGCAGGCGAGCGTACGCCTTCAACACCGTAAACATACAAGTGGTAGTACGTGCCGCTACCCCATTAAAAGCAAAAGATACAGATACTGTAGAAGAGGTGACAATAGTAATTGCAGCCACTCATGCTATAGCTCAATAGATTGCGTCAGGATCATAGGAAGCCTGCGAATAGCATGGAAAGGTTGCATGATATGACTGAGAACATGGACAGGCCTCTTTACGTATGATTATATCCTCGAACTCGCCTATCCCTCACCCGGAATTTGCATATCCTACCCTCGCCTGTGTAGGAGGCAATGAAGCAGCCTATACTGTAGCTTGAGAACGTGTACTGTCGAGATATAGCTTCGCTATACGTAGCTGACGGTGGATTTCGAGACTTCGCTCCTATACCGTAAATATACACTTATGCATATCGGCAGACCACAGAGTTGGATAAAGAAGTTATTGCTCTTCACACGCCCACCTCTCGAAGGAACACGTGATGTCTTTCAGGCCGTTAACAACCGCTTTCCCACAAGGCACTAACTTTCCCTATAATCACTTATAACTTAACAACCATCAACACAAATACCCCCACAAAGTGAACACACTGCATCAATACAACGGTATGCGACAGAACGCACACATCGCGTAGGCGACTCACCAGGACGACCATACACTAAACGACTTTTCTTCACGGGAGGTCTTCCCGCTGTCTTCATTCTTCACCAAAACTACAAGGCTGTCACAGTTGCTTATTGCCTATGTTCAGTGATTATATCATCTTCGCATTAGCATGCCTTAAAGCAATGAAATTCCCATGTAGGGTAAACATGACTCTTGGGGAACATTCCCATGAATGTTCAACGATGGCTGTTACGTATATAGATCAACGTTCTTCGCCAAAATGTTGATACACGTTCAGAATTTGATGCTTTTATATTATATCGAAGAAGTCACTGAGTTGTAATTTCTCCTTCTCAATTACATCCCAATGTTAAAACAGGTCATACAACCGAACAAATTACCAACGCTCTGTAAATTGCGATGTTATCGTGCATAAACAAAACCGTGTGCCATTATACCAAGACATCACCGTTTTCTCGCGCCTCTGTTTGACCTTGGCGTGCCAGAAATATGTCAGCCGTACGAACGTTGGCAAAGCGCGCGCATAAAACAAAACAATAGGGAAGGGATCAAAGCGAAACGGCTATAAGAAAGGGAAACGGTTGTCGTGGTTGGGACCACGGGAGCCGTGTTCGGCGCCGTCAAAACTTCTTCCGCGGCGCCCCTGTTTTGGGGAAATGCAGCTGCAAATTCTGTTCGCGGGGCGCACAGGGCGCTGCCGCGGGAGCGAGCAGTGCTTTGCCGGCGACCAGATCGAAGCAGCCGCCCGCCTTTTTCTTTCCCCCAGGGAGGATAGGGCCGCAGCGAGCAGCGACGTGGATGGGCGGTGCTCAGCGCGCGGTGCTGCAGCGGGGCCTCTCTGTCGCGCTCAACCTCCTTCTCGCCACATATTGATCAACGGCGCCATTCTGTGTGTACATTCTCGGGCACCGTGCCATATCTCGCGGCACCCTTGAAATAATCGAAGCATGGCAAAAAGAGAGCGGCTCACGCCCCGGGAGAGCAGAAGAGAGCCCGGTGCACTGGTGCCCGGGGCTTCACTGTCCCGCGTGTCTGGAAGGGTGATGGCGGGGGTGGAGGGGTGCAGCGACGTCGGAGAAGGAGAAGAATCCGGGTCAGGGAGAATCTCGGTTAAAGGCCATCTCCATCTCGTAACCCTCACCCGCTTCCACCTCTTTCGCGAGTCCCCGTCGCGCGCCGACCGAACACGACGAAAGAGCTCGGCGCTATCTGACTACACGGGGATTCATCATCGGCATGCTAGAGGGAGCGGAGGGATCGGGTTGAGTAGGGTTGGGGGAGGGCGTAAGTATACACACCCTTTCCCCTCTTTCTCTCTCAGCTCGTGACGCAAAAGCGTGGAAGCGTGTGCGTGTATGTGTGTGTGTGTAAACAGCCGAGTGGTAGTTGCGCCATAACGCGGCTTTCCAAATCGCGGAAGTCCGGGACACTGGTTGTGTCGAGTGCCGTAGACGAACGAATCAGCATTTTTTACGTGGCACAGGAGAGTGTAAACAATAAGAACAGGCGTAAGTGTTCTTGATCGTTCATTTGAGGTACAGTATGTGGTGACCGAGCCAGCGCTGCTGCATCAGTCATAAGAGTTGACGCCAAGAATGTGCTTGTCGTCGTGTTTGCATGTCGTCCCTCTCCGTGGGGATTCAGACGGGAGTCCATTTTTGCTTCCCAGTGGCGCTGTGCTTGTTGATATTTATATTAAGTGCTTACCATAAATTTCGACACACACACAAACTACGAATTATTAGTTAGGCATGCCAGCGATAACAGCAAGCGTTACGAAGCGTCACCCAAGAGTGCCGCTATCATTTCTACAGAATGACAGTATTCAGGTTTGCATAGAACACGTTTTGTGAGTATAGTATACTAGTAAGATGAGCTCTAAAGTAACGAGTGGTTGCGTTGTATCCCTTTAGTTTTTATTTTAGATAAAACGACGTTAATTATGCCTCCAGATTGTTGTATGACGGAAACCCCTAAAAGTTAGAGCTGGAAATGTTGTTACGGAGATGAAGTAAAGGAAGACGAAAGGCAGAAGAAGCCAACAGGCGCGTGAGTGTGCTAGAGCGCCATCTCGACTCTTGCATGTGTTTTTCCTAGTAAGTACTTCTTGTATATACGCCACCAACACCGCAGCATATTGGTGGAGGCGCTGTGTACAATGTCTTTTGCGTTTACAATATCTTTGATTATACCTCACTTAGGAAGATTGGATAAACATTCAAATTGTAGATCTTGGGTGCATCTGTGCAACGACCACGGTTTAGTCACGAGAGAATTATGCCAAAACTTCATTTTGTGACGAAAGAAAGAAAGAAGGAAAGAAAGAAAGAAAGAAAGAAGGAAAGAAGAAAAGAAAGAAAGAAGTAAGGAAAGAAAGAAAGAAGTAAGGAAAGAAAGAAAGAACGAAAGAAAGAATAGCCCTAATCTGCGTTCAATAAAATGTTTTCATAACAAGGGCGACTGGAGGTCAATGATGATGGTGAACGTGGATTTGCGAAGGTAGCCAGCGAAGGTCAAATACACTTACGAACACATATTTAATTCGTGACCAGCTACTCGCGTTACACCAGCTACCAGGAGCTCTCAATTGTTACAGTGAAGAAGTTTGGTAACTAAGCATGATGTAAGAGGTGACGCCGTAGAACACAGAGGCGTGTTCGTCGACGGCAGAGTATCAATGACGGTATCATGTACTGACAGATAAAGTCATTGCGGTTACCGCGTCATGCGAAACACATTTAAACGGATGCACCCTATGTGAAAAGTGAGAGAATAGATCAAGAATGACTTCCTAAATGGGCAGCTCTTGCTCAGAACCATCGCTTTGTCTTATTTACTCTGAAGGTTCAAAAACGTCTTAAATGTGCAAGATGGGCTTCGCGAGCAGTGGTCTTTACAAATGGGACAACAATTTTGTTCGAGTGATACAGCTCATTACTGCGCAGGGAGAGAGAGAGAGAGAGAGAGAGAGAAAAAGAAAGAAAACGCACCCTACTCTTTTTACCGAAGATTACAAACCAAAATCAGTCGCTGAGCAAAGTGACCAAGTTGGGAGTGCATCCTTACCAGATGAAGTTGAAAAGGTACATGCGAAGAGACCAAAATACAGTTTCGCACCAAGCCTGGAACGCTATCGACAGCTGGCTATGGCACGCAGCTTGGGACACAAAGCGAGTGACGAAGAAAAAGCCAAATCATAGCGGGGAGTGTTAACTGTGCCATAAAAGACTACAAGAAAGCCCCGAGATTGCCTGTGAAGAAGATAGCCGCATATATGAAACATAACGATTTAGAAGTGGTACAGACCCATAAAGAAGGCGGATTCGTGGTACTTCCACAAGATTTATTTGATTCAAAAGCAACCACGGCTATCCAGAAACACTCCAAGCTCGTCGAATTCGACCCCAAACATCATAAGAAGAAAGTATTCAAGCTAATCAAGGACATGAACCTCGACAACCTAAAAAAGTCAGTAGGCAAGTCCGAAAAAGTCCTTTTTCACCTGCAAGACACACAAGCCTCAGCATTCTTTCAGAGTAATTGTTTCGAAGAGAACGTCATAGCTGCAGCATGTAGGAAGATTTCTTCAGGATAATTTGAAAAAGAAAAAGAAAACGCCTTTCAAGAACCGTTTCTCATAGGAAGCTCGTCCGATTTGGTCTAGGAACTGCGGGAAGGCTGCAATGTGGTGGTATTTTCAGAAGACGTTGTTGATATGTATTACTACGTTCCTCGTGATGGCCTTATTTTTGCTGTGAAGAAATGTTTTGAAGAACAGGAGGTGCATTTTCAGAATATTATAGGCATGAACTCTGACAATTTCATAACGCTTTTAGGGTTTCATCTTAATTCGACTACCATCAAGTTCGATACACAATTCTTAATCCAACGCACTGGCATATGTATAGGTTCATCATTGGCCCCACTTCTTTGTGACATGTTTTAGGGACGAAACTCCTTACAGCGGCACCCGTTCGTCCTCCGTAACAAGTATAACATTTTGATCTCTATGGTGGTGCCGGTGAGAGACTTCTTCTGTGCGTTGTTGAACAATAAAAAATAGTGCTCAATGTACATGTCAAAGGCTGCTAATGGGGAATGACAGACAGGAGCATTCGGCTTTTAGTTAACGCGTAGGCTGCGATCACCATTAGCAGCCATTGGCATGTACATTGAGCACTATCTGACAAGAAAGGGTTGCTACGTTATACTCGCTGGGTGTAACCTCCTTAGCTTTAGAAAGGTTTAGTGAGCGTTGAGCCGCAGTGCCATGAATACAATGAACTTGTATATACCATGAATGAACTCGAGGTGGTTAAAAATGGGAAGTATAGATACGAAGCGCAAGCCGTAAGAAAGTAAAAGCCGAATTCTCCGCCTCTCATTTTCCGTTAGCAGCCATTGGCATGTACATTCAGAACTATCTGGCTGAAAAAGTTTGCTACGTCATACTCGCTGGGCGTAACCTCCTTGGTTTTCGAAAAGTTTAGCGAGCGTTCGGCCGCAGTGCCATGAATACGCAGTGAACTAGTATATACCATGAACTCGAGGTGGTTAAAGGAGGGAAGTGGACCCGAAGCGCAGGCCGCAAGAAAGTGTGTGTGTGCCACCTCTCGTTTAGTCCTTGGAATGTCCGCTGGATGGCGGTGCTTCTATATGGGGAATATATGATGGAAGGTGCGAGATGGTGGTACTTGGAGTGTTGAATAGATGGACGAACGGACACATAGACAGATGCATGGATGGACGCATGAACGGACGCAGGGGTGGCTGCATGTACGAACGCAGGGACGGATGCACGAACAGACGCACGCACGGACGGGCTGATGGACGCATGGACGGTCACACTGACGGACGCATGGACGGACGGAAGCAAGAACGAATGGACGGACGAATTCTTCGCCCCACTCTCCATCATTCACTCCGTGGCTATGCAGCCATTTTTTTTAAGCTGTTATTGACAAAAGCATTTCTGCTAGTCTTGCATGAGTATCTGTACTTAGAGTGTATCGGTATGTTGACGACAATCTTGTACTTGTAGAAAAAGCTGGACAAATGTGCTTTAATGACAACGTTGAAGCCGTACTCAACGTATTCAAAGATCACTCCTGGGGGCTGAAGTTCACATTTGAATTGCCTAAAGACAATGGTATCCAGTTCTTAGACATTCGCCTTTTTTTCTAATAATGCCCATACTTGCTGGTGCTATCAGTCCAGGAGTGCTAAGAATGTCCTGCCCTTTGATAGTGGGCATTCAAAATTAGTAAAAAGAGGAATCGCCACCACGTGTATTCAGTCCACTCTTTAAAAATCATGTGAGCACAAGGGGGAAGTCAGCCTTAAAAACCAGATTAAAAGACTAAAAGATGCTGGGTATCCCAACAGCATCATCACGCCCGTTTGCGAAACCCTTTGCAGAAAGTTAAAATAAACGAAACAGAACCAAGGGAAACACAGAATGACCAAATACCTTTGCGTGTTATACCGTATGTACATAAGAAAATAGCCAGCAGATATAAAATTGTTGTTTTCCGCCCCTTGCGCAAGCTTTCAAAAGTGTGTGTACTAAACACCAACAAAAATAGTCAATCTTGCACCATCCGTCACGAGACTAGGTTTGCTGAATGTCAATCTAATGTAGTGTAGGAGATACCGTTGACATGTGGAAAAGTAAACATAGGACAAACGAGGCAATGCTTCAATGATCGAGCGAGACAGCACTCGTTATATGTTAAGAATGGCTATGACAGTCTCATGGCCGTACATTGTAAAGAATGTAAGTGCAGTCCTATGTTTCATAAAACACTGTTTTTGAAAAAAAAGCAACAACAACACATGAAAAAGAGATTTTAGAAGCATTTTTTATCAGGAAGGCCAAGGATCAATGCATCAGTACACCCTCACTTATTCTTTCCGAAACAGAGTATTCTTTTCTCAGTTGAGATTATATTATCATGGTCACACATGTATCGTGGCGCATGACTACTGTTTTTTGTACTCTCTATAGAAGTAGTAGTAGCAGTAGTAGTAGTAGTAGTAGTAGTAGAAAACTATATTATAAACATAATCCAGACAGGCTAGAACTTTAGTGCCCCGAGGAATAAACAGGGTGAAGAGCGAAGTCTGTCCGACAGGGTGGTGCCCCTATTCCAGGTCCCCAGGGGCGCGAGCCATCCGTTCAGCTCTGTGGATCAGTCGCAGCTAATCCACCAGGGCTGGGCTAGACAGCAGCGCCTCCCATTCCTCCCATGTGCCAATGGAGTCGTGCTCTTCGCCGTGCTCTGCACACTTTCACGTGATGTGAAAGAGTGTTGGGGTGGCTCCACACCTCGGGCATTTATCTCTGTACGCCGTGGGGTAGATCAGGTGAAACGTGTGCAGATTTATGTGAGTGTATAAAAGCGGTCGTAGCACCTTCAATGAAATTCAGTTGACAGTCAGCGCTCTTTCCTGTCCTTTTTTGTCCCTTCCTGAAGTTGTCGCGCTGTTACTAGAACATAACCACGCCGAACCATCTCGGCCAAATTAAGGTCTTGTTGTTGAATTATGTCCAATATGTTGGCGACCATTGGCTGCAACGTCAACGTATAGTTTTCATTCAAATTTATTCCACCATTGTCTACCATGTCTTGTTTCAGGAAAGACGTCACTTTTATTTTTCATTCTTCTTGTCCTATAGATAAGCAGGAGTATCGACTGCATATATATATTTTGATACGTGATAAGGAAATCACACGACTATAGCTGGCAGTGGTACTGTACATACACTGAGACTGCCGAAACTTTAAATGCAATCTCAAGCCTCGTCTCCGCTTCTCTTTGTCGCACACGGCGACCGCAGCGCCTCACAGTGGCACGCGCGGGCGGGATGAAGAAGAGGGGGTGGCCGCTCGCTGGCAGCAAAGCGCGCCTCCCGTACGCGGCCATATATCTCATCTCGGGAATGAGTCGGCGCGGTCCATCCATCCTGCTCAGCGCTCTGCCGGAGTCCCCGGGCGCCTCGGATGGCTCCACGCGAGACGCTTTCATTCCCCGCTGAATTCCCGAAACCCTTTGGAGGGACCCATTCGTCTTCATTTTAATAAACTCGGCACGTCAGCTGGGATCCGTGGGCGTTCGTTTAAAAAGTTAATTTCTGCGCATGCGCCTTATTTACCCGAACCCCCACACGCCGCGCCCGCGACGAAGACACGGCCGCAAGGCGGCGTTGACGGCGCTCTATTTACACGTCGCGAGTCTTTTTCCCCCGTGGCGTTGCGTAGCACGCGTTGTGCGTTCGTTGTGGGTGTGTGACGTTCTATTAGAGCGGAGCGAGAGGCGAATGGACGATTCGTCTCCGGCGCTACTTGTTTCAGGGACGACTGGAAGCAGGCGCGAGTTGCGCGATTAAAGTTGCACGAAGCGGAAAGGAGTGCGGGTACACTTTGTATATTCCAGAAGCAGAGATGGGCGGGTCCCACCTGAGGCTGTAGGTGGTTATTCCGCTCCTCACGGAACCAGAATAGCGTCAAAGTTGAGTCTGCGTCAGGCCTACGTTACGAGCTGAACCGTTAATCACTCCGCTAAGTGGACCATTCGTTCTGCGTGCAAAAGAACGCGGAAGCATGGCACAGTTTCTTCACTGATCCTAGCTGGTGGTGGTTTCTGCACCGTCGTATGCGATTTGTCTTTACAGGGTAACATGAGGAGACTTAGCGACAATGTTAGGGCTTGAATAACGCACTAGAATTCCATGCCTTCTTCGTTAAATGCGTAGGTGACGTGTAATGAACATACGCACAGCCCAAGAAAAACCACGGAAGAAGAATGTTTCAAACGACAGACGCACTTGTATATGTAGCATAGCCATGGCGTGCGCATAGCAGCGCCGGACCAGCAAGATACCAACGTAGTCAGCAGAACGAAAGAACGGTTATTCAGAAGTGTTAAACGTATTTATAGGCAGATTAGTGGTAGACAGATAACAATGAACACGTGGCAGTAGCAATAATCTGATGAGGTGCAGGCTCCCAGCTGAAGCGTCAATGTGGTGCACGCGCACCCACACAACAACACGTGAAGGCACGACAGTATACTATTAACGTAAATTTCACATAGCTCTACTTGCGAAAATGGCAATATGACTATGAGGCATTTCCAGATCAATTCGGTCACCTGGGGTTCTTTAAAAGGCACCTAACCTTATGTACACAGATACATTTTCCTGAATTTCACCCCATATAGATGCGAGTGCCCTGGCTGTAGGGATAGAACACGGTTCCTCGAGCTCAATTTATAGCCGCTAATATATAGCACGACAGGTCAGCGCTTACGCTCTTTTAAATTAAATAAAAAAACAGCTGGGACAGTTTGCAGGCGTTGCTTTGTAGTACTTCACTGCTCCAGTCATGACTTTATTCTGCTTGTTTTGTCACCTGCTGTAGTCAAAGATTCTTCTTCTCTCTCAATCAATCAATCTCATTTTTTACATCTCCTTTCCTTTTCCTAAACACAAGGTAGCAAACTGGAGGCTTCCTCTGGTTAACGTCCCCGTCTTTCGTTTACCTGTCTTTCTCTCTTCACGGATCGTCTTCTCTGCGAACTAGATTCTTGATGGGGAATACAGAACCAACTAGCCAATACCGTTATCCTAATGGTAGTGGTGTAATCAATTAGGTGCAGTGAAATGCATTAAGCATGTTCGATCTGTGGCCTGCCATGTCAATGCTTTCTACGGGTGGTAGTATAAATATTAAGCCTGGATAACGCTTTAATTTGCACGGCTACCCTCGTTCGCCGAAGGACACTAGCCCGCAAGCGAGTTCTACCAATGTTTCCGATGGCAGACTGCATCATGTGGGCCATTCATCACGGCCGCAGACTGCAGCCTGCTTGACACTGAACAACGCTGTTGCATTGCACGGCTCGAAGTGTTGTTTACGAAATCTAGTACGAAGTTTAACATTCAGTTCCTTATACGTATACAACGGAAATCAGGTAGCATCGTACATCCGAACCCCTGGCTCGGTTACGAAACGAAGTACTGCGCCATGCTCGGCAATTGAAACGCAATACTCTGATCCCGCCAGTACTGACAGTGTAAGGGCGACAGCATTCGTGACGTATGGCGACCACGTTACGGAGGGTCACACAGCTCCACGGGTGCCAACGAGATGCACAGACTTAGGGCACCGGGCGCACTCACCACGCGTCACAAGTGCTCCCGCCCTCATCGTCGCTCCCTCAGGCGGCAGCCGCACGCTCCGAGTGTCGCGTTTCGATCGCCGAGCTCTGTGTGCGACGTGGCTGCTCAGCTTCGTAACAAGAGCCGCGAATACCACGCAACTTGTGTGCGTGCTGAGGTGTGTCTACTCCCGTGAACGTTCTGTGCGCATTGCTCACTAAGTGTAGCCCCTTGCCATCACAATAATGTGTATCAGGCTTGCCGCTATGCAAACATCTCCATTTATCACTAAGACCTGCGCCCTCCGCACTGCTCTCTCTCTCTCTTTTTCTCTCTCGCTCTCCTATGCACGGAAGACGTCTCCCAACTGTTCACGAGTCTTTCGAATCAACTTTATGATGGCACCACTCCGGTATATGTATACTACGGCTCATAATTCATATACTAATAATTCGGTACTAAAAAAGTGCTGAAGGTGTGGGTGTATATTTAGCAAACTCAAAAAGCTACTCCCACAATACCGCACTTCTGTAGGTACACAGGTTTCCACTCCTATACAGGCGGTGAGCCATGCTCCTGATTAGGCTGCAGAAGTTGCGCCTTTTCTTTTCCTGAACCTCTCTCTCTCTCTCTGTCTATACAGGGCTGATGAGCGTTACAGTGCATGAGGTTAGCTCAATTTAACAGGCTGCTTGACAGCCACGATGCATACTATAATAGAGACGCAGTTAATCGTACCTCTCATCGTTCCTATGCGTATACGCATTATAGTACTTTTTCGAGGTCTTCGGCTTGGGAGCAGTGCTCCTCCTCTCGTTTTATCTCTGCCTCCTTACCCTAATAATAATAATTGCGGGAGTTTAACATTCCAAAACCACGATATAATCATGAGGTACGAGCAAGTTTCAAGTATGCAGTCGATTGCCATAATCCCTAAACCAGCGATCATCATGCATGCGCAGTGCTCCTTCTGTGTTCCATTCCGTCTTCGTCTCTATAGCGCTGCTTCAATCATGCAATCGCTAGATCACCGCGGCGTCCGAAACGTGAACGAACAACCCCTCTACGCAGACGTCATGGGGTCGTGACGTTGAAGGAGACGGAAGTCGGGCTACTAAAGACAAGATTATTCGTTGGGCAAACTTGTGCCCGGGAGCCAAAAAGTCACGCGCTGTACACAGATAACGGTAATCACAGTCATCGGCAGGCTGTAATGTGGTCAGCGCTATAGAGGGCGTCAGAATTTATACACGTGTCATTGAAAATTCAAGCCTTGTCGTTGGTAGTCACGTTAGTTTCAGGATTAACTGTAATGGTCTCGTTTTCTTGCTTCGGCTTATTAGTGAAACGTAAAATAATTAAAAATGCCTGATATTTCAGCGCGGTGAGCGCATAGCTGTGGGCATATATACAGGTGTAATGGAACGGTTGCATGAACATGAAAAAATAAGCGCCCGTATCAATGTACATAACATTCTTCCAAGCCTCGTAGACAGAAAATATAGTTTAAAGTAATCAAGTGTGTATACCTCAATTTCAGTTTCACTATATTTCCATAGGAATGGAGGAAAGCCTGAACAAAAAGTGACAATTCCCACTTGACGAAGATTAGGACACCCAAGGCATCCAGCAGAGAACATACAATACGCACATGTACAGGGGGCAACAAATGTTCCCAGGCCATGCTGCAATAGGAATACATGATATAGTTGTCTGGGAATTTTGACCCCCATGTACATATAGTGTATTCACTATCACAGGAAGTACACAGACATTTAATGCATAAGTTAAACAAACACGCAGAGGTTTGAAGGACTAAAAATGAGGGAATAATTGGCAACCAAGCTAAGTTAACGACACGACTTCACCACAAACGCTTTGCCAGCACACCCCTACAATTACCCAGTGCAAATGGTTATGTTGGTTCGCTCGGGCGCAGACTGTGAGAAGTCTAAAAACGAGATGTGAGCTTTCAATATTCAGTTTCCTTTCACTTGCCAATGTATAGTTCTGGTTTAGTCTCTGGACGTGGTCATGAGCAGGATTTTTTCTTCGGAGGTTGAAACCAGTGTTGCATAGCGGCTGGTGGAGGGGGAGAGCACTGGTGTAGCTTGGGCGAGGGCAAGTACCGGTAAGGCTTGAAAGGGGCGAGTGCCCATTTTGCACCCCCCTGCCGACGTCCATGTCTGTGGATACCTGCATGCGTGCAGCTTTTCGCTGATACAGGGCAGATCGGCTTCAACACGTTGTCCTAAAGCATGGCTGGACAACAAGCTAATAGAGAAGGTATAAGTCTCAAATTACAATCCTTTTCTATTAATTTCCTAAAACGACCTTGCGAAATGGCGCGCACCATACGTCGCTTGTAACGACATGGATTAGGAAAGCTGGGAACTCACACGGTTTTTTGTTTCCGTGAATGTGCGTTGCTAATGATATAAAAAAGCGAAATACCAAAACCTTGAGTTAAGCGTAATGAGATTAAAATTGCCTCGAACGGCGGTTGCGACCGACCAAGGCCCTGTATAATTTCAGATAGCGCCAGAAACGGTGGTTAGGGGAGTGGCGGTCGATACGAAAAGAACTTGTTCTTGCTAAGCGTTAAAAACTAAAAAAAAAAATTAAACGCCAGAATGTGCAGAATCCTCTAGAAGCAGAGTAAGTGTGAGGATTAACGACCTGTGTCCAGCTCCTTTCTTTTATTTTCTTTTCTTTCCCCAAATCTGGCTTGTTTCACAGTCTGCTCAAAGGGCCCGAGTTAACCACACACACTTCACTGCGTATAGCATGCGCAACCAAGAGAAAGTGAGATAAAATGCAAACAAAAAATGAAGAGAAACATCGACATATAAAAGAAAACTGCAGAAAAGAGAGGAAAAGAAAAGAACAAATTCTCAGAAAAACGAGAATCGCCAGCCAGGCAAGCTGCAGCGCGATGCGAGAAAGTCTTCCAGTTTTTGCATACGCCCGCGCCTGTAACTCGATTATGAAGTTGCAGAGTTCAACTTTTTTTCCGCATGCTCAGATGTTCGCCTCGCCGCAGGTGGCAAGAGCCGAGACTGCAGCGCGCTGCGTCGCCAACGAAAACACCTGCTAATGAAGTGCGCCCGGCTAATGGAGCGAAAAATTAATATGAATGTCCGCGGCCGCTCCTTGGACGTGGCAGGCGCGCGGAGTTTGCTGCCGTTCGCTACGCTGGACGCGCGCAGGCGGTTTGCGCTGCGGCGTCAGCAGCAGCAGCGAGGCTGCAGAAACGGACAAGAAGGAAAACGGTACTAAGTTGGAAAAGAGGACGACGCTGGCCAGTGTGTGTAGTGGGTGGCGGCGGTAATCGAGCCTGAAGGGAGCTTGAAGAGCAAGCACGACTTAGCCATGCGGGAATTAAGTCAGCCTGGTGCGCCGTGCAGCATGGTTAACCTTTTTGCCCTCGTAAGGTATACGCCGAAGTACATGCGCCATCTACATAACGCTTATCAGGTTGGACGAAGGTGCAAGAGAATACTAATGTGTGGGACGTATACGTCATCCCGAGTTGTAGCGCTGTTGACAGTAAATACAGCTACCTGTGAATAGCATATAGGAAGGTTGGGATAAACTTATCTTCTAAAAAAAATCTGTACTTGCAGATTTTGCTTTTTTTTATTGGCTATCCAGAACAAGAGAACGCACAAGAGAGCGAGAGAGAGAGAGAGAGAGAGCGAGAAAATGCTAGCACATGGCGGTCGTCATTCACAGATATTCTCTTGGCACGTATCAATTTAGAAATTTAGAAGGGTATACAGCCCCGCCGCGGTGGTCTACTGGCTAAGGTACTCGGCTACTGACCCGCAGGTCGCGGGTTCGAATCCCGGCTGCGGCGGCTGCATTTCCGATGGAGGCGGAAATGTTGTAGGCCCGTGTGCTCAGATTGGGGTGCACGTTAAAGAACCCCAGGTAGTCGAAATTTCCGGAGCCCTCCACTACGGCGTCTCTCATAATCATATGGTGGTTTTGGGACGTTAAACCCCACATATCAATCAATCAATCAATCAATCTATAGAAGGGTATACATTGACACAAACTTTCGCGCCCGAGATACCCTGCGGGATCCAATCCCAAGAACATGCGTATATCATCTGCAAAATATCAACAACAGCGATAGCTTGGAAGGTATTGCGCTATTGATACCCTCAAAGGGGACTCTTGAGGACCCTCTACTTCCCTCATATGACCGAGCTGCTGCACGTTATGGCGACGTCATATATATCCGCCATTTTCGTTTGGTGACATTTCCTCTAGCAGACTATTACTCGGTCGCTGCTCGCGAGTTGTAAGGTTAGTGTTTCATCACACTGCGGCTGATCGCAATGCGGCTATAGAACCTGTAAATTCAAGACCACAGACAGCCTCAAGCACGCTCGTTCTCGCCGTCACCCCGGCTGACGGAGCCGCGGGGGACCTTCCTCGTCGGTGCTGCCGCCGCTGGGAGGCCGCCCTCAAAAGCTATATGAGTTTAGCTAGGAGCTGGACGCCCAATTCTGGGCCGTCCGGCAGTCTGAGGATGCCACCCGAGTTCAGGCAGGGGCCCGATGCCGCCACCTGAAGCCGCCAAGAGCAAACTGCCGGCCTACTGTGTGAAATGAAGTCTTTTCTTTCTCTCTCATGACACCGCTGTCTCGTTTCCTTGTCGAGAAAACTTCTTTATGAAAACCACGCGGCAGTACGTCACAGTTCTGTGCGCTGACATGGTCGAGCGCGCAGGTGGTGAAGTTGCAACCGGTGGCTTGTTTTTGAAACCAAAACTGAGACTGGTCAGCAATAACGAGCCTTTAATTAATAGTCAATCGCGCGCAGCGAAAACAATGTGTCGTGCTATGACATGCAATGTTGATTGCCTCTCCAGAAAGGAAAAAAAATGCTGTTTTTTAGCATCGTTGCGTCATCCTATTTGTGGTTTAACATTTCTCTCCAGTCACGGACGCGCGCGACGCGACCGCGTATCTATATGCGTCACTAAAGCTGCGCATCCTCCATTGCCAATGATCAACGCGACGATGACAATGTATGACCCCGGTGCGAAAACTTCTTGTGATGATCGCATGAGAGCTGGAAGCATGCTTATGTAACGCTATATCGTTCTATGCTTGGCCGTAGAGATTTTCAGCAAACCGTCACCGATAGAGCACCGGGTGATTTTCACCTTTGCACAATCCGTTTAATCATCCGAGTACAAATACCGGGGCACTATACAGTGCGCTTAGTAACTGATCAGTCATTATTGATCTCAAAAGAGACAGAAAAACAGACTGCACTTCAACGCTTCAGGCTTTCATGTTCATTGAACAAGCTCTTTCTTTTAAGGTCTATAGTCGTATCCGCTCATAATAACGTGATATGTTACATGGTTGTTGTATTGCCCCATATATATATATTACTTATCCTGCTTTAAATGATTCGATATATACAAATGATTTTAGACAAGCCCCGCCACGGTGGTCTAGTGGCTAAGGTACTCGGCTGCTGACCCGCAGGTCGCGGGATCAAATCCCGGCTGTGGCGGCTGCATTTCCGATGGAGGCGGAAATGTTGTAGGCCCGTGTACTCAGATTTGGGTGCACGTTAAAGAACCCCAGGTGGTCAAAATTTCCGGAGCCCTCCACTACGGCGTCTCTCATAATCAAATAGTGGTTTTGGGACGTTAAACCCCACAAATCAATCAATCATTCAATCAATTTTAGACAAGGGTCTCACGGCATACATGGTTTGACTTCGGGACCTCCGTGTATGTTACATCTGAATGGATCATGAACTTAAATTATAAATTTGGAACTGGAGAGCTCAAACTTGACGCACGCGGAACAGGTATATAGTATTCGAGGATGCTATCAGAGGTGCACAGTGGTGGCTTCAATGTAGAGAACTTGGAGGGACAAAAGAAGAGAGAGAGATAAAAAAAAAAGACAATGTGGGGGCGGGTTTTATTTTCTGGCCACCTTCCAGAAAGTCTCGTAACTTCATCTCCGATAGGGGCCCAAACCAAGGGCGCAGTTCTCGAGGCACCCTCCTCTCCCCCGTTCTCTCCAGGCCTCGCCCAGCCCTGCAGTGGTGTGCGACTATCCGGCTGCGGCACTGGTGCCACGCGCCATTAAATCATTCTTAATGGCCCTGATTACTTTTTAACGACCTAGGCGCTTTCTTCTCGCGCACACGCGTGGTTCTGTCAGAGGAAGGTTCCGGACCATCGCTTATATATAGACAGATGTATATGTATATGCACAGTGGCAGCGTGGCGCCTGCTATGGCCAGGACGGAAGTCCCGCAGCTTCCGCATATATATAAAAGACATGGCATATTGCCGTGCGCTTCTTCTCAGATTTCGTGTCACGTGGTGGTCTGCCTTGGTTAGCCGACCTCGACAGGACGCGTTCGAAGGCACGACGATTCTTCCCGCACAAGCGACAGATGATCATTCGAAGTCTTTTAACCTCGGTAAACACCCCGCTACCGAGAATGAAGAAGAACGACAACATTTAGTTCGCCATGTGGCAAAGTTTTATAATGTAACGATGAGGAGTTATTCGAGGCAACAGTATGTGAGTACATGCAAGCCACAAAGCACTTAATAATAATGATTTGGGCTTTCCTCTGCAAAACCACCATGCAAGTATAGATACACCATGGCAGAGTGTTCCCAAAATTTCGGCTACCAGCGGCCCTTTAACGCGCCGTTAAATCCAATCACACGAACGTCTAGCATTTCTTCCTTCATTGAAAACACGCAGCTGAAGATGGGGTTTGATCCCATAACCTTGTAGTTAGAATTCGAGCCCCATAACCACACGCAAGATAAGCCAGGCAGTACTGTATAACAGCGAGAATCAAAACCTGTGATATATGCTTCACCTGACGACCAGCATATAGGCATGAGGCAGCTGATATAGATGAGGTTGATCACTGCGTGGATTCCCAGGGCGTGAGGATGGAGGAGGATTAGCAACCTTCTTACGAAGTCGTCGTCCACGTGTTAAAATCGGGTGTGATTATGAGGAGCGCAATATGCATAATACGCGATTTTAACGCGACCCTAAATATAAATACAGGTCCATCACGGCGGATCACTGGTTGCGGAGCTCGGATGCTGGGTAGCGGGTCGCCACGGGTTCGATCCTGCAGCTGCTGCAGTGCCCGGTCGCATTTCGGTGAAGGCGAGATTGTACAGGCCCTTGTATACTGTGCTATGTCGGGGCACGTTAAGAAGCACTAGGTAGTCCAAATCAACGGAGTCTTCCACCAGGTGTACCTAATAGTCACATCGTGGTTTAAGGACGTAAAATCTCCGCTATTATTATTATTATTATTATTATTATTATTATTATTATTATTATTATTATTATTATTATTAATATTATTATTATTATTATTATTATTATTATTATTATTATTATTATTATTATTATTATTATTATTATTATTATTATTATTATTATTATTATTATTATTATTATTATTAAATCTAAACACAAATGCGTTGACGTATTTCTCTAGCATTCACATCCCCGACCTACTTTCCGAGCATCGTTACATCTCAGCTGCTAAGCAATCGGAACGTGCGCGTTTATCGTACAAAGGTAATACGGCTGAGGTTTACGTCACTCGATAAATTATTTGAAGCCGCAGTAGCGCTAACATCTATCGACGCATTCAGTTCCTATAGACCCATTCTGATACGATTAAATATTTCTGAATGCACTCTCATATTGCGATGCCACACTTCTTATAATCTGGATATACAGCTGGCCGTCGCAAACTGCAAAGAAGGCAATAAAGATGATCTCAGGAAAATTGTCGGAGAAATTGTGTGGCGATGTCGTTATTCCGAAGGCGTATACTCTCGTCGCCGTCATGGTTAATCAGCTTGTTTAGCATGGTTGAAAAAAAAATGAACTTCTCATTCTTTTCATTGATATTCCTAACCTCAAAAAGAAAGTAAAGAAGCATCCACGACACAATGATTGGCTGCCGCATTAGCAACACATTCTCGTTTCCGGAAACGATGAAAAGAAAAACTACAAATAGAGGCTGCAGGCATAAAGAAAAGGAACCCACCAGATTGTGGAAATATTTTTAAATGCGTTTCGCTTCCTTCCGTTAGAGAATCGCGTTTCTTTCCGGTCGGAATCGAGATTGACCTAACGGTTCGTTTGATTTTGTCATATCTCCTGCGTGTTCGTATGTGTAAAGGCATGCTCGGCAGGGAATACAAGAAAAAGGGACGTTGTTGCACAAGAGACAAAAAAAAGCAAAAACAGAAAAAAAGGCGAAGCTTTCGCTAAGCCGTGCAAGGCTTGAAACAGCGGAATCGGACAATTCTTCAGACTAATCTGGTTGCTATAATAAGTTGATTCCAGGCCTTATAGATGTGATGCAGGTTGTTTCGATAGGTTAATTACAGGTCGTTGTTGGCTTTAGCTAGGCGATGCCAGGTTGTTTGTATACGTTGATGCTCAGCGCAGAGAGGTTCGAGTGATTTCACAGACACTCAAATACACACATACAGATGCCCAAACTTCAGAGCTTCGTGGTGAAACCAAGAGTTCGTACTTGTCACAGATTTACACTCACAGACACGCTTACAGATGTCCAAACTTCACAGCTTCGTGGTGAAACCAAGAGTTGGCACCTGTCACAAATTTACGGTCATGTCGTCGTTGGCGTATAGGCCTGCCATCTCTTTGGGGTGTCCTCGCAGCCGTCGTAGCCTTTCCTGTTCCCTTTATCTCAATTTACGCACTTGGGGTCTTCGGTTCACCGCCATTGATCGCTTCGCAGTAATTTACAACTGCTGCCCTTTTCATCTGAGTGAACCGGTGCTGAGAAGTGGGATCTACCCAATTTCTTAGAGACATACCCATTCACGATGGTGGTAGTTTTCAGCTCAACGGATAAGGAACAATGGGCTAAATAACGTCGCTGCTAAAACATTTGGCTTAATGAAGTTACTTTCCGGCTACGGGTCCAAAACAGCTGGCTCTAACGTAGCCTACCTTCCCATATTCTGCCAAAAATAAACAAAAAAGGTGCAACACATCATGAGCGATGTCCAAGAAAATGAAGGAGCCCGGTGCACGTACGAAGCTGTCAGCATGGTCAAAAATATGCGTCGTACGTGCAAATACGGATTAACAGTGTGGAGGGCCCGGTTAAAAAAATAATCGTCCCACCCCCTTTCTTTCCCCCTTTCTCATCTGGTCATGCTTCAGACTTGGCGCTATTTAGATTTAGCTGCTGAGAACACAAGCCATGTTTATTCTAAGCCTCTCCAGTTTGATCAGTGCAATATTGAACCGTTTAATATATTGTGCAATACTGAACCGAAACGAAAACAGAACAGTGTCCGCACAAGAAATTTGTTTAACCGAAGAATGTGTCATAAGAGCCGTGCTGCCTCGTACCACCATGGTGCCATTCAGCGCAATAAACGATACTTCAAACAAGAACCACTCTCTATGCGCCTTCGCACTGCGTGTTGGACCGTAGCTGCTAAAATCCTCGTCAGGCTGTTCCATGTGTCCATCAGCGGGATCAGGTCCTTCCCTCTGAATGATGCATGGTCTTGGGCGGGCAAGTAAAGGTTTTCACCACCGACTGCAGAACTTCGAGCTTACTTGAAGATTATACACGTTATGCAGGAAACAAGCTTTTAGAAGCATGTATATTGACTATCGAAATAGATAATCAGTTTCTACCAGGAGAATGCAGCAGGAGGGTTAAACGTTTTCGAGCAAGACAACAAGGTCGGCCATTTTTTTTTACCCTTGGGGGGGGGGGGGGAGGGCTAAAACCAAGGAGCCCGGTTCATTTAAACCCTTTGAAGCCTGAAAAATCCGCCCCTGCGTATGTACCATTTATGCGAATTTTCTGTGAAGTATGCGGCCCTTTATGGTGAACTTCGTGAACCCAGAGCATGCCGTGTCAATTCTCACGCAAATATATTTAAAGAGACACACTGCGTTTATTCCTGCTTCACTCTCTAAAGGGCTCCCTGCTCCCGCGCATGCGCTGTTCAGAGTGGACTAGTAAAGCGGAAGCTGAGAGGCACGTTTTATTCACGCCGCGGCTTCGGGTCAGAGACCCGCGCGCGCCCTCTCCGGGCTGAAACACCAGGGCGCTGGCACCACTCGCACACGTGCGAGTGTGTATGTATACATACACGACGAGCGAGCGCGACCGAAATCGCAGATAGCGCTGCGAAGACGCGCACACGGAACGTGGAAAAAAAAAAGGAAGGGAGTGAAGCAACACGACGTACACGGAAGAAGCGCCAAAGCCAGAAGGAAGAATCTCAACACCGGCACGAAAGAGAGAGCGCGAGTGCTTGGCGAGCTAGTTAGTTGATTGGGGCGACGAGAAAGACCGATAATTTATGTCCATTAAAAGCGATCCTCGCGCTGCGAAGGCATCGGTACCGCCCCTCCTTTCCATGATTTGGAGCCAATCGAAACAGGGTCACGGTGCGCTGGCTTCCTCGACTTCCCGAGCGCGTTTGTCGCTTTAATTCGGCACCGTGCGCCGAGTGCGTGTTCACCTCCTCGCCCCCACCCTCTTCCGATGCAGGTCTCTAGTGCACCTCGCGCCCACAACGTGTCTTTTGTGTGCTTTGGCCCGCGCGCCCCCTTTTTCTCTTTTACGGGTGCTCGGAGACTCCCTACCGACCTTTGTTCTTCCTGTGATGCCCCGCGAGCGCACCAAAAGACGGCGGAGCGAGATAGATCCACGGACAGCCAGCGACAGCGGGAGCCTTCCCGTTTGTGCGTCAGTGCGTGTTTGTGCCAGTGCCATTTTCTTTCCCTTTCAGGTTTCGGGAAGCGCCGCTACGAAAGAATGGCGGCGACCGAGCACGCGGGAAAGTGCGGCCGGGGAGAACTCGCAGACAAAAAAGACACCAAGACTGAGCCACCCGACGTCGCGTGCCCCAGTTTGTCTCTACTACGGCCGCGACTGCCGCTCCTCCCCCACCACCCACGCTTTCCCGATTCAGTTTATTTTTCTTTCTCCCTCCCTGTCATCCCATCTTCCTTCCTGTTTCCCTGACATTGCCATGCACTTTCTCCTTTTCATCCCACGTTACCTTTTCCTTTTTTTTTACCGTTAATCTCCTTCAACATCGGTCTCCCTCTCCGCCCACCCAACTTTTCCTTTTACTCCTCTTTCGAAGTCAGTCGGTGCGCGTATTGGGAAGTCTCCTCTCCCGTCCACTCCTTTCTTCGTGAATTCTATCGTTGTGTAATAGGCTCCTCCCCTTTTTTCTCCAATCTTCTTTTTTTTCCCCTTCGCCTCTCCTTTTGTCTTCAGTTCTCGTCCTCCAAAGGGACGTATTTGTCTTTGTCTTCGTTCTATAGGTGGCGCTACTCATTGCAAATCAATATGGCCGCCGCTGCTGCTTTGATCGTTAGTATTGACTTTTACGCACTATCACTCTTCCTTCGCAAGTGGTCCATTCGCTTCCGCCTTTCTTGATTTTTACTTGTCCCCTTTCAACGGGTGGCTTTGTTTTGGGAGCGCACAGTTCTCGCTCCCTTGTAAGGGTGCCCCGGAGAGAAGGTTTTTTTTTTTTTAGAGACAGTCGCGATCAAAGAAAATAAGGTCGGCGTCTTCGGTGTCTTGAACGGTGTACGGAGCTGGCATATTATGCCGGATACTTGCCATATGCATGCCTTTGCAAAGCCGTGTACATCGGGGAATGCGGGAATAACACGGGGTTCGTTTTAATAATGGCACTTATTTGGGAAGAAGAAATCGCGAGATATCCATGGCCTCTATACAAATGTGAAGGTCAGGGATATTTAGGATAACACCTTTTCGTCTTAGCGCTGCAGGAAATGATTCGTACAAAATCTGGTTCGATGTTTTTTAATTGTCTCATGAAACGCGATAATACACCAGCATGTCGCTTCCACTGCATCAACGTGAGTGATGAAAACATTCACCATGACGTCACCATAAGACGTCAATGATTGACAAAATTTTTCGCGTAATATTGATATCATCACGATCTCACAGTGACGTCACATGCTGACATTATCACATGAAATTGTCGCTTGTTCAATGGTGGGCTGATCATGGGGGCAATGTGAAACTAGGTGAATTACAATCGTGTTAAGGTACGAACTACATCGCGGGAGGGCGTGGCCAAACTCACCGTGAGGTTTATACAGTGGCGCCAATCGTGAGATGTTTTCGAGTTATCGGGGGAGGGTTTGGCTGTTCCTGCGAGTGCGCATCGCTTCCACTTACTGCAGTGACTTCCAAAATGATAGCTTGGAGGGTGAAAGCATATTGTAATAATATCCAGAGTTTTACGCCCCAAAACCGCGATATGATTGTGAAAGACGCCGTAGTGGAGGGCGCCGGAAATTTCGACCATCTGGTTGTTATTCAATGTGCACTAACATCGCACAACCGAGTTGACTGTAGAAACGTGGGAGAGACCTTTGTCCGGCAGTGGGCGTAGTCATGCTTCTGATGAGGATGATGACATCGCACAGTGTACAGTCCTTTACCATTTCGCCTCCATAGAAAACCGACCATCACAGCCGGGATCGAACCAACGACCTTCGGATCAGCAGCCGAGCAGCCACCTTTCCACCGAGGCTTTCACAGAAGGTGAAAACTAGCAAGTGCACGACGGGGATGCACATTCGCAGAGACAACGAAACTAATAACGATATATCAAAACCACCTTATCATTGTGAGAGACGTCGTAGTGGGAGGGCTCCAGACATTTTCACCACCTCGGGTTCTTTAACGTGCAATTCAATCTAAGTACATGAGCCTAAGACATTTCCGGCTCCATCAAAAATGCAGCCACTGTGGCCGGGATTCGATCCCACTACCTTGGGGCCAGCAGTCGAGTGCCACAACCACTATACCATCGTGGCGGGGAGACAACTAAACTCTCATCCAAAAACTCGTAAGTTTGCCGCTGTCAAAGCCCCTGTACAAGCTTGCAGTGCGCTCGGTTCCGTGCTGGCGTGGTGTAGTACACACTGAGCGTAACAGTTCCTCCGATCCTGCAAGCAGTACAAAGGTGGGACTGGGGCAATGCATCGAATGGTGAAAAAAAAATCGCAGCATATACACAAAGTGAATGAAGACGAGTGGGCCAAGCTACGGCGCATCATTAACCCCCGCACATTTCCCACTCTGTCATGCAAAGACGTGACAACACAGTATATAAAAAGTTGTTTATTAATCAAAATGTGCACATGGTGTTGATTTGTCCATATGGATAGTCATATGGATATCCATATGGAGTACCTATATGGATATCCATACATGGTTATATGGTGATCGTATATGGATATCCATATGGATGTGGATATGCATAACTTGTCACGCCGACAGACAGGCACCTATAGCTAGGGCACATGGCTCGACGCTAATGAGCTTCGCCCCTAATAAAATGACTTGCTTTCCACTCATCTTAGGTGGGTGCCTAATTGACCCTGAAAGTTATTTTATACGCTCGAGTGCAGAGTGACACTCAGTTATTTTCTGAAGACTTCCAGTCGACACATACTACCGGTTTTCCGAATATTCGGAAGCGTTGGGAAAAAAAAGAGAAAAGTACAAGTTCAGGTTTCTAGATGAAATTAAAGAGTTCAATTGAATACATAGGATATGGAAGCATAAGGTTAAGATAGGGGCAATAAATTGTCGGGCCGATTAGTCGGAATGAATCGTATAAGTTGACTGAGCGGGGGCGCTTTTCTTGTGAGCGGAGGGGATGCTTGCGGCATCTGGTGGAGCACATCTTAACCACGCGTTTCTTTCTGCGTGGCCTCTGAGATCAGTTTCCACAGCTTGACGAAACTGCGAGTTACACTACCAGGCACTTAAGACCCCGATCAGGGTGGCCTTTGTTTGTTTGTTTCTTTCTTACAAAATATGGCACATACCCACATTGGGTGATTGGCCAAGATTTTCCGAGTTCTTCTCCTTTTTGCGTGACGGCGCATATGACTAATAATCCTAATTTCCCCGCGATAGTAAACATTTCATTTTAGGATTGATATGTGGGGTTTAACGTCCCAAAACCACCATATGATTATGAGAGACGCCGTCGTGGAGGGCTCCGTAAATTTCAACCACCTGGGGTTCTTTAACGTGCATTCAAATCTGAGCACACGGGCTTACAACATTTCCGCCTCCATCAGAAATGCAGCCGCAGCAGCCGGGATTCCATCCCGCATCCAGGGGGTCAGCAGCCGAGTACCTTAGCCACTAGACAACCGCAGCGGGTCTTTCATTTTAGGACGTTTTTGGGGTGTTATTCATGCGTGGCCTACATATTTGTGAACTAGAACGTGTTGTGATGCCTTTTCGTGTTATATGCAGTGACTGAAACAGGAATCCGATGTTTCAAAATATTGGGGCACTGATGGCGGTTAAAGGAAACATGTTGAATATTATCACGTTGCCCACATATGTGCGCATATCTGAAGCGCATGCGTGAATGGCGAAATTGACAAACACAAAACGACTAGAAATGTGCACTGACATTCATTTTGTGAATACATATTTAAGTGAGAATCAACTGCCCAAAAGATAAATTTACACGAAGCAGTACGAAAGAGTGCCGAATCGGAACCAGTGTGCTTCATGAAGCTCTGCCGCTGATAATGAGATCAATTCCATCTGTTAGCACGTAATAACTACACCTGTACTTGTAAATGTTGATGGTGATGATGTTTCGAAAGGAGGAGGAGGAGGAAGAGAAGATATGAAAGGCAGGGAGGTCAACCAGACGCACGTCTGGTTGCTACCCTGCACTGGGGGAAGGGGTGAGGGGATTAAAGGAGAAGAGAGAAGTGAAGGGCAACATGTGTGTAGATGTGACTTTGTCCCGGGGCTGCACGCTTATAAGCGGTTGCGTAGTCCGGTCGTCTTCAGAAAACTTAGCAGTGCTCGCGTCGCTTTGCTGGCATGCGACGCGCACAGCCATGAACCAAGGATCTTCTTTCGGAGAAAGGTCTACTGTCGAAAAAAGCGGAAAACAACTGCGGGGATGGGGCAATAACCAGGAAAGTATTATGGTCGGTCAACTATCGATCGACTTCACGTCCAATCCTCCCCCCTCATTGAATCCTCATAACCACAATCATCAAAACAGGCGAGCTCATTCGACACGCAATTAGTTCTCGATATACATATCAACGTTCGATTCGTTGACACTACAAAGGGCTTATGATAAGCTTAGAAGCAACAAATACGATGGCTGTGAACACGTTCCCACGGACACAAACAGTAAAGTTCAGGTCTTGACAACACCTGCATCGGTGTCCATTGTAATGCTTTTCATGCTGACTATTTACTTGAAATAAATGACACTATTTCAGTTTGACATTATTGACAGCAGAATGTTCAACCTAGGAACTTCGAAGAAATTATTGCTCTTTCCTTGCTTATGCATTCATTTTTTGGTCAGGGTGTATATGCTATGAATTAATAAATAAATAAGTAAATGAATAAATAAATATAATAAATAATATTTTCTCGTCATCAGTCCTGCGGCTTTGCTGCCTCTTTTAAGCAGTTTTACTCAGACAAACAGGCCCGTAAGTGGCAAACGCGATATCGTGCAAATGCAAAGAGAGTGATAGATACGATGATGGGCTGAGCAAGCAACATTGTAAGATAAAACTTTAGTAGGCCCTGCAATTATGCATTTCTGCGCCAAGAGATATTCACTACCCAGGAAATCGTTTTGACTTTGCAAACACACACTAAAAAGAAAGTAAATTTTTCTGATTAGTTTGATAGATATCAAGTGTGAACTAGCTTACAAGGAATGGAAACTACTATATACTAAAGAAAACCATGAGAAGGCGTAGGATTTAAAAGAAAAGAAGTACATGGTCGTCTGAGGATAACATAACGCACCAAGTTTCAGGAAATTTTTATTTGGCCAATGTCAACGAAATAGGAAAATCACACTTTGAAATGCGCGACGTCACGTGCAGAGATTTCTGCGCTAGTTCGAGAATGAGACTTTGACGTTGATTTCCCGCTCCATTATCAAAGCTCTGATGGTGAAATGAACGGCAGTAGTGTTTTGAGGGTATGATTATTCGATCTTAACCAATTCGTTGTTTCCCCCAAGCTTGATTTAACAACAAATAAAAAAGAACGATATTCATCATTGCGTAGTATACCTCCGATAAAATCGGAACTATGCGCTACACCATTGCGTCAATGACCATTTAGATAGTGACCAAATTCGGCCACTGATAAAATGGAGTCGTTCCCATTTGCCCATACATATACAGATCAGGCACGGCATCCCTCAAAACCATCGTGTAATGGTGGTGTCCACAGCCTCCCCTGCTGTAGAAGCCATTAACAATAGTGCTCGTAATAAACGACGTCGTCTCTGAAGTGAGGGAGTGACGTGCAGGGAACAAGCTCGTCAATTTCGCTGCCGTTCGCATGCAACAAGCCACGAAATCAGATGTGTACAGCATAGCGCCACTGCACTAAAGAACAAGCAAGAAAAAGGGAGGAAAGAAAAGAAATGAGGCTGCCAAAGAAAAGAAAAGGAAGAAACACACATCACTTTGTGGTAAGAACGGCGGAAAAGCTTCGCAAAGGAAGTCGACATAATGCCACGCAATCTCAACGCGACGCGTGGTGGAAGCGGGGTGGGAAAGCACGTCGCCTTTGTGATCTCCTTAGTGGCCGCAAAGCACGATTCTTTCATTCGTCCCGTGGTGGGTTCAGGGGTGTGCTTGTATGCATGCGTTTTTATGTATGTCCGTGTGCTTGGGGCGTTGGCACTTTTGATCCACTTGGAAAGCTTGGGAACGCTAAGTGTGCATTACAGATAAGAAAGAAAGAAAGAAAGAAAGAAAGAAAGAAAGAAAGAAAGAAAGAAAGAAAGAAAGAAAGAAAGAAAGAAAGAAAGAAAGAAAGAAAGAAAGTGCACCGCAGGGTATACGGGACGATGAGAAATCAGGAAACAAGAAAAAGATCAGTGCTTGTCTCCACTAGCCAACTGGCAGCAAACAATACACGGCGTTGGAGTCAATAGAGCGTGCAAGCGTTTGTTCGTGCCTGGGCTTCTGCGGTTGTCGCGTCGACGCCCATCTCCGCAGTCTCTATAGTAGTGCTCCTCCTCCCGCTACATTTCGCGCTGTTTTTGCCCGAAAAAGAGGAGCATTGTTGTTGGGCTTGGCAGCGGAACCACGTTTTCACGCCCGGCCTGGTGCCTCTGTGAGCCGCATAACGATCGCACAGAGCAAGCATAAACGATGTATGTATAGGAGGCCGATACCACAAAGCGCATGTTCTTTAATTCTATAGGAAAGGGAATTAAGGTGGCTTCCAGTGAAAACACTAAACGTGTCGCAGCAGCGTACTTCTGATATGATGCTGCTATCTTTAGATATATGTGGTACTATTGCAGATACATCACTGAATTCCTTGCATCTGCATCTGTGTGCCAAAATTTGCATAACACAGGGACAAGTACTTGGTACGTCTAAAGTGAAAGCTTAAAGGTATACTGACACGGTTTCGAGACATCGCAAAAGGGACACTTTTTGTTCCCTTGGTGTACGCAGGGTTAACACACTCCACCCGAGGGAGTGTGTTAACTCGTACAAAATATTTTTATTGTGAATATTTTGTTGTGGATCGTCAGCAAGTCAGCCCAACCGCAACGGACATTATCCCGACGAGTTTCATTTAGTCACAGAAAGCACAGGCGGTATCGTTGGAGACAATGCATTGATCATTTTTTACGTGTACCAGGAGCAGATGGTAGATCTTCCGTTAGTACGTCACGCATTCCTGTCTCCCCGTGACGTCACACTTTCACGACATGTCACAGAGAAACCACCCCCTCGATATCGAAACCGAGAGAGCTTTTTAGGGGCGAACTCCTTAAGACGCAGGCTTGTCTTACATTTATTTATTTATTACAATACTTCCGGTCTGACATTCAGACTTTAGGCAGGAGTGGGTATACAAGTAAATACTACAAAAATGGTTGCAGTAAACACATATGAAGCATTGCGAAGATAATAACAACAAAAGAAGAAGAATACAACGAATTCATACAAACAAAGCAGCAAAATATTTATATAACTAGTAAAAACACGAATACGTAAACACATGGAAGAAAAAGAGCGTCAGGGTTTATGTAAAACTTTGTAAGAGTATTGGTTCTAACCCCAATAATAATTTTCGATGAGAGACTGGGTCGAATGCCTTTTCGAAGTCGAGAAATATAATGTCGACCTGGTTACGTCTGTCTATAGGCCGCTGCTAAGTCGTGGAGAGTTTTGATGAGTTGGATGACTGTAGAGCATAACTACGGCGAAAGCCATGCTGGAAGGAACCAATTAAGCCCTTGTTTTCAAGGAAAATGGATATATGTTCAAAAATTATGTGCTCTAGTACCTTCACACCGGCATAATAAAGAAATTGGTCATATGATGACGAAGTTGATCGCGTGTTTTTTTTTTAGAGATTGCCGTGATTTTCGTGTATTTCCAGTCGCATGGAAGATCCGCATTAGACAGGGACTTATTGAACAACAGACATAGATATTTAGAACCCCATTCAACATATCGCTTTAAAAATTCATTTGGTATACCGTCTATGCCTGGCGATTTCTTGTCATCTAATTTTAGCAGTAGTGCTAGTATGCCTTCTTGAGATATCGACCCACTAGCAATAGGTTCACTATGATCAAATTCGCTGAATTCCGGTGCGCGGCCATTGTCAATGACAAACACAGAACCAAAATAAGCATTAGGCGCTTCAGCAATTACTGCGTTATCTGTCACAGGGACACCATCGACCAATAGAGTAGGCGGATTTTTCTTCTTTGGTGAAATGTGCCACCAAAATTTTTATGGCGAAGTTTTAAGAAAGTTTTTAAGACGAACGTGTTCGTAAAAATCTTTGGCCTTTTTAATGCTGTTTTTAGTGGTTCGCGTAACTCCGATATCTCATCTGAGCCACTTGAGAATGCATACCGCCTGTACTGCCTTTTCGCTTTGTTGAAGTTACGTTGGTGACGTGCGATCTCTTTCGTCATCCATGGATTGTGTGTACGCTGCCAGTGTCATTCGTGTGGGATAAGCTTTTTCACTCAAGTCAAAACCAGGTTTATAAAAGCACCACATATGTTTAACCGTAGAGGTATCTGGCTCGTAAAACGAGTTGAACAAAGAAAAGGAACTATCTAAAACATCCAAAATATCAACATCACTAGCACGAGAAAACACCGAAACAAACACTCTTTCTTCGCCAGCCTTGATCGGAATTTCGCTTCAAGATTCAAGCAACGGAGCATGTGGTGTGAGACACCTTTGAATATGTTCACTCTCGGGGCACGATCGAGAACACGGAAGGAAGGAAGCAACAAAAAGGAGAAGGCAGGGAGGTTAACCAGAAAGGCATCTAGTTGGCTACCCTACACTGGGGGATTGGGGAAGGGGATAAGAAAGATGAGAAAGAGGGAAGGGAAGGAAAAAAAGAGACTGGCAGTAATTTTACAGCAGCGTGTAGAAGTTCACTGCAAGTCAGAATCAAGAACACTGTCACTAATAATAAAGAGATTTGAAATTGATTTTCTGTCATAGCCACCCCTAGTACGCGAAATGTTCACTAGATAGCGTTCGCATCACTCGCATCGTTCAAAATGCTTTTACAGACAGACAGACAGACAGACAGACAGACAGACAGACAGACAGACAGACAGACAGACAGACAGACAGACAGACAGACAGACAGACAGACAGACAGACAGACAGACAGACAGACAGACAGACAGACAGACAGACAGACAGATAGATAGATAGATAGATAGATAGATAGATAGATAGATAGATAGATAGATAGATAGATAGATAGATAGATAGATAGATAGATAGAAAGATAGATAGATAGATAGATAGATAGATAGATAGATAGACAGACAGACAGACAGACAGACAGACAGACAGACAGACAGACAGACAGACATGGACGAACGGATGGGTGCTTCACCCCACTCATGATCATTCACTCCGTGGATATTGCCGCGCGCTTGATCTGCCAGCGCAAAAGAGGCAGACGAAGTGGCAGTTCCCCTCGTGCAAGTATCCTAATTCAGGTGACTTCCGAAGGAACCAGTGACGGTGAAACAGTGGCAGAGTGCAACGTCTCCCTGCTGCTGGCGCTTGGAATTTCTGTGGCACGAGGCATCATTGACATTCGGAACGGTACAGCCGAGGTCATGATTACAAATTTCACCAATGAGCATCGTCACCTTTTCCGGGGCACTGCGGTCGCCTACGCTGAAGCCTTGGAGGACGTCATTGAGTGTTTTGCCTGTGAAGACAGTAGCCGCAATGGACAAACCGTAATAGATGTTGACATGAACAGTGCACTGCCAGAAGAGAACCAGAGGGCCTTGCGAGAGCTATTGTTTGAATTCAGGGCGTGCTTTGCTCAGTCGTCTAAAGTGAGTCAGATGCCAATTACACAGCACAGGATAATCACTTACGACGACGCAAGACCTATTCACCAACAGCCATACCGCGTCTCGCCGACAGAACGCGCAGCTATCAAGCAGCAAGTGAAAGAAATGATCGACGACGGCGTTATCCAGCCTTCGAACAGTCCCTGGTCCTCACCGGTCGTTCTGGTTAAGAAGAAGGACGGTACGCTTCGCTTCTGTGTAGATTACAGAAAGCTCAACAACGTCACAAAAAAAGATGTTTATCCGCTGCCGCGTATTGATGACTCGCTTGACCGACTACGACGAGCGAAGTATTTTTCTTCCCTGGATTTAAAGAGTGGCTACTGGCAAATTGAGGTTGATGAGCGCGACCGCGAAAAAACCGCCTTTGTCACGCCGGATGGCCTCTACGAATTTCGGGTGCTACCGTTCGGACTCTGCTCTGCGCCAGCTACCTTCCAACGCATGATGGACACTGTGTTGACTGACTTAAAATGGCAAAGCTGCCTTGTGTACTTGGATGATGTGGTCGTGTTTTCAACCAGCTTCTCCGAACATCTGAAGCGACTACGACAAGTACTTGAGGCGATTCGGACGGCTAACCTTACGTTAAAGCCGCAAAAATGCCATTTCGGTTACGAAGAACTAAAGTTCCTTGGACATGTCGTAAGCGCAGAAGGCGTCCGTCCTGACCCTGAGAAAACCGCCGCTGTCGCAGCCTTCCCGACTCCTGCCGATAAGAAAAGTGTGCGGCGGTTTCTTGGTCTATGCGCGTACTACCGGCGCTTTATAGGCAATTTTTCGAAAATTGCCGAACCATTAACTAGACTCACTAGAGACGATACGCCGTTCGTTAGAAGTGCTGAACAAGAATCAGCATTCACAGAGCTTCGGCTTCGCCTGGCATCACCACCTGTTCTTGGACATTTCGACGAGGAAGCCGAAACAGAAATTCATACCGACGCCAGTAACGTCGGTCTGGGCGCGGTACTCGTCCAACGGCAGGAGGGAATTGAAAAGGTTATCGCCTACGCAAGCCGAACCCTAACACGCCCGGAGTCAAACTACAGTACCACGGAGAAGGAGTGCCTTGCTGTCGTGTGGGCAATTGCTAAGTTTCGACCTTACCTTTACGGCCGTCCATTCAGAGTAGTGACGGATCATCACTCGCTGTGCTGGCTTGCGAACCTCAGAGACCCCTCCGGACGACTGGCAAGGTGGAGCCTACGTCTGCAGGAGTACGACGTCACTATCGTGTACAAGTCCGGTCGTGCACACGAAGATGCGGACACGTTGTCACGCGCGCCAGTTGAGCCTGCCGCTCAGAGCTTCGAAGAGGACTGCCCTTTCCTTGGCTCCGTAAGCGTAACAGACTTGGCTTTACGGCAGCGAGCAGATGCTCAATTGCGACCTATCATTGAACATCTAGAGGGCCGCAACGTATCACTGCCCCAGCATATAACTCGCGGATTGTCATCCTTCTGCTTACGACAGGGCGTGTTGTACAAGAAGAACGCAGCCGCCAGCAACAAAACTTACCTGTTGGTCGTCCCCGCAGAGCTGCGTGAGGAAATTCTATTTGCCTGCCACAACGAGCCTCCATCGGGCCATCTGGGCATCACCCGAACCATCGCTAGGGTACGAAAGTCTTACTACTGGCCGAAACTTGCCGCTTGCGTTAAACAGTACGTTCAAGCCTGCCGCGAATGCCAGCGCCGAAAATCCCCATCTGTTAAGCCTGCGGGATTACTTCACCCTATCGAGCCACCCAGAACACCCTTCGATCAAGTCGGCATGGACCTCCTGGGTCCGTTTCCCTTGTCATCTTCCGGCAACAAGTGGATAATCGTCGCTACAGATTATCTAACCCGCTATGCTGAAACTAAGGCGCTTCCTAAAAGCACGGCTTGTGAAGTTGCTCAGTTTTTCATCGAGAGAATTGTATTACGCCACGGTGCTCCATCCTGTGTCATCACAGACCGAGGAACAGCGTTTACAGCAAGGCTCCTTGAACAAGTTTTTCAGTTAAGTTACTCCACGCATCGCAAGACAACAGCGTATCACCCTCAGACAAATGGACTGACCGAGCGGCTTAACAAAACGATGACTGATATGCTGTCTATGTACATAGACGTACAGCACAAGACGTGGGATGAAATACTGCCTTACGTAACATTCGCGTATAATACCGCTACGCAAGAGACCACACGATTCACTCCGTTTCGTCTTCTATACGGTCGGGACGTTCAGACGATGTTGGACGCAATGCTCCCATGCGACATTGACAACATCGAGAATCTCGACGAAGATGCTGAGTGTTTCGTGCAACGAGCCGAGGAAGCACGTCAACTAGCCCGCGTAAACATCACGAAACAACAAGGCGTCGATGCACAGCGCTACAACCGCTGCCACAGACAAGTCGATTATAAACCAGGTGACCAGGTGTTGGTTTGGACCCCTGTGCGCTGCAAAGGTCTCTCTGAGAAGCTTCTCAGTCGGTATTTTGGCCCGTACAAAGTGCTACGACAAGTGAGCGACGTCAATTACGAAGTCCTTCCGGACGGAAGCCAACCACCCCGACGCCGACAGCTACGACCCGAGATTGTGCACGTGGTGCGGTTAAAACCGTACCACACACTGTGACAATGTTTTTTTTTTACGATACACGCTTCGTTTAGCATCGAGGCGATGCTCTTCAGGGAGGAGGGGCAGTGCCGCGCGCTTGATCTGCCAGCGCAAAAGAGGCAGACGAAGTGGCAGTTCCCCTCGTGCCATTGTTCTGTTTTTGGCTGCGCTGAGCCGACCGCTCTTCGGACTTTTGTGAGGACGCCTTAAAAACGTCTCCTGTCTCTTTAACGTGACAATATTCTTCAATCTTTTTAAGGTAGCGGTATTGCAAAAGTATATATGTGACGAATTCCCAGGCGCCATAGCACTCCTTTTAACGTTCTCGAAACTCGTGTTAATATTTAGAGCTACCGTCTTAATATATTTCAAATTCGTGTCAATACTTCTTCAAGTGATTAGTTGGCATTCCTCTCCGCGATGTACTGAAAGACTTTCGACATACAAAAAAAAAATATCGCTTCCTCCGAGCGTGTAACAATGACTGCAAACGATGACGTCATAGATCATTATGTGATGACCTACTCACATAAATTTCCGATGGAGGCGGGAATGTTGTAGGTCCGTGTCCTGAGATTTGGGTGCACGCTAAAGAACCCCAATGGTCAAAATTTTCGGAGCCCTCCACTACGGCATCTCTCATAATCATATGGTGGTTTTGGGACCTTAAGACCCACATATCAATCAAAACCTCACCACATGCCATCATCGCTTGGCCAAGAATGGGCCGATCGCATAGCAGAGACCATCTAAGGCTGCTGTTAGAATTCACAAGACCGCAAATGGTCTTGAGAGTGTGTCAAAGAATAAATCAGCGCTATTTTAGGGGCAGAAAGCTTTCGAGAAGAAGGGAGGTGGGGATAGGAGAACCAAGGATCAACAATATTGACGTTGATGGAGAAGACGGCGTCTTTTATATATAGGTAGGCATTCAGCCTTATGACGCGAAGGTGATGTGGTCCATAAACGCAGCCCGAGTGCAATATATTTATTACTGTGTAGAACCCCGTTACGAAGGTAGATATTTAAATATCGAAAGAGGAAAGGAAACTGTAGGTGATCTTAATGTTTTATTTAAGTGTCTTTAATGACGCTAGATTTTTTTTCACTTGGTCACCCTATGGTTTATTTGGGCAGATTTTATAGGTTTGCGGTTATAGGTTTTATAGGATAGCGCGTAGGCAGGATAGCCACTGGTCATTAAGGATAACTACTGGATTCCCATAGAAGGCAAGCGGGTTAGGGGGAGACAGAAAGTTAGCTGGGCAGATGAGATCAGGAAGTTTGCGGGTATAAAATGGCAGCAGCAAGCACAGGACCGAGTTGACTGGTGGATCATGGGGCAGGCCTTTGTCCTGCAGTGGACATAATCATGCTGCCGATGATGATGAAGAGTACAATCTTCAACGTTGTCTATAATATAATGCGCAACGTTTTTGCACGTATCTGTCTTTCAGGCGATTACAACCATTACTAATATCTGAAACACTATAATGCACGACTATGTTAATGCAAAGGCTGATATAAGCGTTCAGAAATTCAAGCGAACATTGTGTAACGTATAGCTTCGGTTGATCAATGTTCATTCGCTTTCCCATGAGTCCTGAGTTACTTAACATGAGCGTGCTATCGAAAGCGGATGTTGCGACGCAACTTACGTGCGCTTCATGCATGGGTAAGCTTTTATTTTCGAAAGTCAAAGTGGTCGGCGTCCTTTCTCGAAGCATATGCTGTTTATCTTAATGTTCGGAATTATATAAACACAACGGTGTTCATTTACGCTTCATAGGCTTACGTTTATTTTATTTTATTTTCTAATCGTTCAAACTGGCGGGGTAAATGTTGCAGGAGCTTCTTGCAGGTGCCCTTCGCTGTGTTTTCTTCAATCTGAGCTGGATTATTTTATTGATCGCTCACGAAACTGAGATGTTTATTATACGTATATAATCTGCGGAACTATTTCCCTAAGTGTAATTTTTTGCTTCAGAAAAACACATATTACCAGCTCCAGTCCCATCCTCTATTTTTAGTCGTCGTTCCTCTGCGTGCTGCTTAATAATCTATTTTAGATAACATTGACTCTGCACAGTTGGAAACAGTTGTCCACCTCACTTCACAGCAGACTTTCCTGTCTATATTATCTTGTACTGATACTGTTGCAAGACAGAGCACTCAGATATACAGAAGGCGGGCGTCAAATAATAAGGAGGAAGTCACGGATGCTATCACACGACTTCTGGGATCGCATGATCAATCGGTTGTGGTTCCCAATTTAGCAGGGGCCCGTTCGATTCCCCGTCTTCCTAATTTAACGTCGGCCGGAAAAGCTCGCTCAGCCGATACCGTTTCTTGCCTCGCCTCCCCGGACGAACTGCGCAACGCGAAGAGGGGCGCGGGGGCCACGCCTAATTAAAAACCGGGGTCCTACAGTCCAGGAGTTCATCAATCTTTTGGACGGCTAGGCGTACTACACTGCTCACTCGAAACCGTAGCCGAAATGAATCCGAGCCCGTGCAGCCGTTGTGGCATGGTTACCCGCCCATCAAGGAAGCAGTGACCTCCCGCGAATTGTGCTAGTTGAGTTGGAAATCTTGTTCGTTATATTCGTAAGCTTACGCTTGTCTCTTTACAGTTTTTTTTTTGCACCAACACCTGATTGCTATATAGCGACGGTAAGGCAACGATGTACAGCTGCACGCGCATGGGCATGAAACCAAACCGACCTCTCCTGTGAGAAGTTTCCAGTGTGGAGTATATAAGAGGTAAGCGTGACTAGAGTGACAGCTAGCAATCAGGCCGAATCTATCGGACTGCCCTCCTTAATGTTCCACCATCTCTGTACTCTTGTTAGTCGAACACTTTTGGCACATACAGTATTCGTCTCAATCTGGGGAACGAAATGTTTGCAACGCATTCTTTGTGCGCGTGAACATAAAAAAAAGAACGTAACGATGCTGAAAACAACAACAACAACAACAACAACAACAACAACAACAACAACAACAACAACAACAACAACAACAACAACAACAACAACAACGACGACGACGACGACGACGACGACGACGACGACGACGACGACGACGACGACGACGACGAGAAGAAAAAGGAGTGCAAGCTATATAGGAAGAGTATAGGGATGTGTATAATCAGCACCTATTACACGAACCAAGTGCTTCTTCTCAATACATAGCTTTTATGGCGTTGACGGGCTCTATGGGAGCTGTTCATTTGCAGATTACAAGGAAAACCGCTGCGTGGCAGCTGTCTCTGGTCGTTGAACTTCTACCTCAAAGCTTTTTCGCATGAATGTGCAGTGTGTGCACGCCACTGGCTTCCTAAGCTTAATAAGTATGAGTTAATAGCAGTGACCTTATCATCACATATCTGTTTCGCAGCATGCAATTTCGTCTCTCTGTAAGAGCATGGTCAGAATACGATTACGGGAAATGAGAGTTGCAACACATCTTATAAAATTCAAGTAGCAATGTAGAAAACCCCTCTCGTTGAAGCATCTGTCACAACAACAAGTTGTACATTTTACGCTAGCTACTTAAATTTATAGACAAGAATATCTCTCGGTTAGTTTTCCAACACCTTAATAGCTGTGGCTGGTTCACGCTTGTCATGACTCCGCTACACATACACAGTAATGAATTAATCAATGCCCATTTGCCGATAATTATCGGTATGAATTAAATAAATTTCTGGCAGTAACGATTAAACAGTGCAAGTAACCAACAGGTAGCCCAACTCCGACCGATGTTCGTGAATTTCGTCGATGAAAGATCCATGCTCTCCAAGATCAAGCCCTCACTTTTTTGTTAAAGGTGACTGCGCGTATCTGGTGTGTTCCCTGACCAGCCAAAACAAAGATTGAGGCTGCGTCCGCACAGACGAGTGTATTTTGACCGTTCACTTATGTTCGCGCCGCCAACACCACTCAATATAAGCATAGGCTTGCACGCCAACATCCTGCACCTTTGGAGTTGAACATATGAACTACGTCGGTAAATGCAGCCACGCGACCAAGTAACACAGAAGTGACCAAGCGACCTAAAATGGTGTGATTATTTGTGTCCAAAGGCTTTGCGACAAGCTTGGCTTCGCACTTTCAGCGAACCGTATACATATGTGTCAATGAGCCCCGGTAAAAGGTGGTGTAGAAACTACAAACGTGCAAGCAGTCAATATTATTGGATAACTTGCTATAAGCGTCAGAGTGCTGAGGGCTCAAAAAATCTAAGATTTCAACGTCCAAAGGAACACAACTTTCGGACATATAGTTGCGAAACATCACTAGTACTACGGACCAGTTGTCCAAAACTGATCGTCCCGGAAGCACGTCCCTGGCAAACAACAAAAATCGATACGAGTAAGACGTAACCCGTGAAAACGCGAAATGAGAATCTGCGATGAAGAGGGGGTACACTTGACACGAGAGAAGAAACAAGCGAGCAGGGACCGATCTAATGAGTTCCGCTGTACCCTCCTCTGATGTGCCCTGAACAAACGTGCCTGCATTTAGAAGCACTTATGCTGGAAGACAAGAAAAAAAAGGCGACGACGACGGCTACACGAACGAGAAAAAAAGAGAGGGAGAGAGTGAAAGCATGCTTTTCCCTATTTCCGACGAGTGCAAATGTTCTTTTAATTGGACAGCGCCCCTTGGTGATGACAATTGCACAGATGTGAGTGGAGCAGATAATGGGTGGCACTTTGCTTTAGGATCACAAATGATGCCACAGAAAAAGGCCGTTTCGCGCGAATGACCGTTTCATCCAAATGGACCTCGGCGCCTCGTCTCTTGCGCGAAGCCCGTTTTTTATTGTTTTGTTTTCTGTATTTTTTTCGGTGCTTGTCACGATGCATATACCATACAGCGCCAGTTTGAGCAGATTTGTAGCAAAGTTCACTGAAGGAGTCAGAAAGCGCTAGCCATGGCACGTCATCCTAAACGTGTTTAAACCTGTCGAAAGACCGAGGGCCAAGAAGGGAGAACAAAATCGCTTGTTTGTGTCTCTTTACTTCGTCCCGCGAGTTTGTGCGCTGGTACTGCCCATAAAGAACAAAACACCCATTTATACCAGCCAGCAAGCCCTCCTCTTGAGAACATTGTCACGGGGGTGAGAGAATGAATAAAAAATTATATTTACAAAATATACAGGGAGAGTCAGAGGCAGCTGCAGCCAAGATGGAGGAACAACAGCAACAACACGAGCACGATCGCATTTGTCGTCTTCGTCGTCTACTTGATGCTCTCTGGTTGCCGATGTCGTGTAACAATATAAGAGGTCGTCTAAGTGTTGCGCCAAGCTTCGCATTGTACAAGCTCTGTAGTTTTGTAAAGGGTTGTTTGTGCATCTAAATATGCAGACGTCCAACTAAAGCTTCATTATCTGGTTGATCACTTCGTGGAAGTCTATAACAAGTGTTGATGCTCATACGTATGTATACTGTACGAACCAGTGCATACTGTGTTTGCGATTCAGTACTTACCACATCGATGGTTAACAGTCACCAGTATCTCGGCCAATCAGCATTACCATCGTGATGATAAGTGCTTGTTGTGGACTTTCATCAACCTATATAAAATGAGAAACATCTTGGTCAAGTCAGGCACACAATTTATTATGTAAACAGAGATGGAAACATAAATGGGCACATAAGGCAAGAACGACATCGTAGTAGTTTTTAATGGATAACAGCACATCCGATCAACGTGTTCCGATTAATTTAGGCGCCCTTTTAAGATTGTAAGGTGACAAATAGACAACGAGCGTGCTCGAGATATACCATATCTTACTGTGCACATCAATGGTTAATGTGGAAAACTTATCCTATAGTTTTATTTGAGAACAATATGTGTTATGTCTTCATTCCCTGTGGACTGCTTTTGTTAACTATAGATTAGAGGTTCGTCATTCATAACAGAACATTTTGGCACCGTAGCACCGTTCTTCAGTGATGTGCAAGTTTCAGTGACGTCATCAACTGACCTATATGCGGTTACTTATTATTGAATGAAGTATGGACATATACAACATGGAAGTGAAGTGTGTGCATCTATTCTATATGAACCTTTCTTCACGCCATAATGGACTAAGGGCGCATATACCTGGAGGTTTTTCCGAAACAAGGACGTTTCTTCTCCCTCCCTCTCTCTATTTGTCCTTTCTCGTTTCTCACTAACCATTTTCCTTTTTTCGTTGCAGGATACGCCAACCAAGTTCGGCCTCGTTAACCTCGTTGTCAACCAGACTATAGTAAAACATATGTACGGCAACCAAATGTTTAAGGAGACTAGTATTTAAAAATTAATAATATAACCTTGGAACAAATGTTCTTGATTGCAAGGGTCTACGTCATATGTTTATATGATTGTAAATAGTCGTACAAAGTACACTTATTGTTTTTCATGAACTTTGTTATGTTTGCACGAAACGTTGTTTTTTGTATTGTTGTTTACTGTTTTGACCACAACATCAGCCTGTGTTCGTTAAATGAAAATGTGTCACAGTGCCTTGCTTATTCGCTATTAGCTACCCTGTGTGTGAGGTGTTCAGGTTCCTCTCAAGCTGCTAACTGAAGCTCTCCTTTCATAATCATTCTCTCTGCCCAGACGCAAAATCAATTCAATTTATTTATGGTGACTCCAGATTACGCTATTAGTTACACAGCGACCAGTGGTACCTATATATTACGCGTTAATATACTCATCTGGCCTCAGAAATCAGATCTAGCTGTCATGACCATGGGTGGCCTAGGAGATTTCATTTTAGATAAAATAAATTTTCGCTAAACTGATGCGGTATAGTTCGCGTGACATGGCCATAACAAGAAATCTGCCGTTTCATTACACTTTATTGAAACAACGTTCGTGATACATCTTTTTTATTGCGCGAATATTTGATTCTTTTAGCAGCTCGTGGAATTCTCGAAACTTTATACGCTTCACAGTCCATGACTAAACCAATGTACCTTCGTTCTTTCATATTTCCTCAAGCTCTACTACACAGATCCACACAATAATACCACGGGATATTACAGGGCGTTTTAGCCTTTCTGTATTTAAGGGCAAAGGAGGAAACAACATGATTTTTTTGTGTTTTGAAAATGACCGTCCTTCTCACTTTTTTTTTGTTAGCCCCAGAATAAAAAAAAACATCTTTAGTTTCGCATGCTTCTTGCTATTGCAGCTTGCATATCGCAAAATAGTTCGTTTGTTTCATAATTTTTTTTTACTCTATGCAACCTGCCAATAGATCAGACCTATAAATTCCAAGTGGGCATATTGTGTGCAATCTAGGTATGGTGATAGAGCACAATCTTGTCTGAATACTTTCTGAAACTCAAGACGATGTTGCCTGCCAACATTTGCACTATGAGACAAACCACTCTCGGCAAGGGGCAGTGAGAGAAGACAAGTGCTAGAACAACGGGGCGCCTTTTGAAACACTCATTAATTTAACAGCATGCTTCGCATTCACGGCGTATCATGGGCCTTCCACTAGTATTTTGTCGGCAGTGTACTACCGATTCTCACATATATATGTAAAGAAGTCACCAATAATTTCTGATTCCTCAGTTGTATGAGAGTGTGATGCGAAATATTATGGAAGGAAAAACTGGCATAAAGCAATGGAACATTGTCTTTAAGAGTTGAACGCGATAGGGATATCGTGTCCCTAGTGTGTACTTCAAACACATAGTGCATGAAATATTTTCGAAGTTGCTATGCATCCACTACTGAGCCTTAAAGGAAATACGCACAGTAACGTGTGTGCTTTTGTAGTGAACGACCAGCTTTAAACCATGGAGACATTATAATAATGGCATGTTCTGACGCCCGGTGACAATGTACGCTTGTACAAGGCATTATTGCGGCAATATTTCATGTTGTATTGTGAAGCATGTATACAGGACGCGTGTGTTTCTAAATCATGAGAATTACACTGCATTTCCAAGCAGAGAAAGTTATTTTCACTGTATCCAATTTCAATTTGTTTATTTCAGACATGTACACACAAGTATACAAGAAGACACACATGTAGAGACGCGGTCTGCGCGACAATATTTTTGCGAATCAGTGTGCCATTTCCTTGAAGTACTGAAGGGGCAAGAGGATGTACCAGAGCATTGAAACGTTGTTACGAATGGCAAAGTATTGATCAATAGTCAGCTCAGAGCTGACGCTTCTTCATTCTACTTTGTGGATATTTTGTGGTAGCCTTGTATTTTGTATATTATGCTTAACGTGAAAAGTCTAGATAAACAAAGAAATAAAATATTACGCCTGTCTGTGTGGTCGAACACCCACTTGCCATGCAAACAACCCGGGCTCGATGCTCACTCGGACCTGAAGTTTGTCATTATTAATTTTATTTGCATCTTTCTCGACTCTTCGGTCACGCACAAAATGCTGATTTATCGCTCACAAATTCTGGGAAACGATCTATTTATTGCTTTCGTGTTAAAAATAGCAATAATACTAATCATAATTGAAGCAAATGTTACGCCTGGAACAGGTAACAGTGCAGAGAAAAGAGTATATGTACAGATACACAGGATGGGGTCGGTAACGATATACATACAAGGGCAAATCCAAAATTTCCCTGTACAGGTTTATCAGTGCATGGAAGATAGCAAGTGCATTTCCTGTTTCTATACTTGATAATTACTTTTTTTTTACATCGCTTGCGGAAACAAGCGCGAGAAGCCCCTTTTTCGTAGTAATGATGACCGAGTGCTGGGCGTGGCTCCAATCCGCTGCTTCTCTACACTTAATAAAATATATACGACCCAAATGCAAAATATCGCCTCGAAGACGGCGCCCCCCGCATAGCAATACATCACGCGCCGCCCAGCGCTCGACGGTCATTTATAACGTATTCCTATCGCGCGCACACACGGAGATTTGAATATGCTGATAGGGCCGAAGCCACTCGAGTCTCGCTCGCGCCCTAACTATACTAACGCCCAACGCGACTAAATTAAATTTACCTCAGCCTCCCAATAAGCCTTGCAAAGTTGTACCGGCTACATATATTACGCCTGCCAAGATATTCTAGCCGACAGCAGCGCTTTATCAGTTAGACAAAACGAAGTGCTTGGCACGTATTTTGAAACAAGTAAGTGGACTCTGACACCTGTAGAGAAGCGACGCGCATCTGCATATTTTTATGTATTTTCTCGCACCACTTGTATATATTTTTGCAGCCTTGCTTTCGTATGAATACGGTTATGCACGCGTGCAATGAGAAACGAGAGGAAAATAAACAAACAAACAAAAAAGATGGTGGAAGAGAATTCATCAGGAAGCTGGAAGCACAAGCGGGATTTCCCGAGGTTCCCCCGTATACGCGTGACTGGTAATATCGCCGCGTTAGGTATCGGCGAAATTTATCTCGGCTCCGGCGCAGCTAGGCAATGCGTCACCTGCTGGCGCTTCAGCCTTCGAGGCCGTCTCCGAAAAACTCGGTCGGCCTCCGCGTATAGCAATACGTCAGGTCACGTTTGGCTCCGCGAGATTCAATATTGAAAGAGACAAAAGGCTGCTGCTGCTGCTAGTGCTACTACTGCTGCTGCTGCATGCCGTGGCTGCTGCCTGGAGTTCCAGAGAATCAGAAGCGCGGAGCCGGCCTAAGCAGAGAGAGCATGCGTGTGTGTGTGGGTATATAGTATATACGGTATTGATATTCGGCACCATCGATCGGCGCGCGGCCATTAATCTGCGACTTTCATAAGACGGGCGGCCGATATAGCGCGCGCCGGCGTGGTTCGAGCACGAGTACTACGAAGTAAAGAAAAAAAAGAAGTCCAATAAGTAAAACAAAGTCTGTAAAGGAGACTGTGCGTATGCGCCGCTGAAGCCTATGGCGCACTAACACACGAACGCAGCGAAGAAAACAGGCCGCGCGATTATATATATACAACCAACCCGAAGAACCAAAGCTGGCGCATGCTCGCCGCATACACCATGGGAGCCCCCTCGCCGCTATGCTGCAGCCTTCCTCGTTCGCGGGGCTTGCCAGTCCCACACGCCCTCCATGCAACCCTGCCCTCCTCTGAGCGGCCCAGAGTTCCGTAGCCTCTGCACTACACTGCTGCTGCTGCTGCCGCAGCCTAAGAGGACCCGCGCTCTCCATTCGATTGAAACGTTGCGCCGCAGCCATTATTCAAAGTCAGGGCCCGATAATCAATCTCCTTTTGTTGCTTCCTCCGGTCTCCTCGTCTCGCGTAGACTACGGTAGAGGGGCGTCGGGGGCGAGACGCGCTCGCCGGCTTTGGATTCGGCATCGACTCGTGCACTGCCCCTCTTTCTGGCTCCAAGCGGCTGCCGAGCAGCCCGCACCCTTTAACCGTGCCACGTTGGCCACCAGCAGACAACTTCGGGGAGGAGGGAGACGACGTCCTCCGGTCAAATGGATTTCTCTCTGCATTCATTACGCTAAGACGGGCCTCTTCCATGCCGCTTTCTTTGCGAGGCACCGATACGTTATGGCGTTGTCCCGGAGTGTATTAGGCGCCTCGCCCATAGCAGTCGCGGAGTGGAGCTGATGAAATGCCTACAGGGCGCAACGGCGTGCTGCTTTCGCGCCAAGGTTTGGAAAGTGTCCGGTTGCTACTTCATCCTTTTAAAAGGGCTCTTTCACGCTGGGGTTGCAGTACACGCCTTTTGTTGTAAATTTGGGAGAATGTTTCAACTCCTTAGATATGCGAGAGCAACGCACATTAACATGCGCATAGGCTGGGAAGCGTACGCATTCAAGGCCATAAATTATCGTGACATTGATGATGCACTTGGTCATTGTCAAGTACTAAAGTCATCGTGTGTTCTTGCATAAGCTAGAGACATGTGTGATTTAAGGCGCAGCCTGTTAGTGAGGTAGTCGCAGGGTGCAAGGCAATATGAAGACTTGCTTCGTCTGCTTCTTTATTTCATCATCTGCTGCTGCGCTGTTGTTGTTCTTTTTCTTTTTTTTATAAATCACTATATATAGATAGTTCGCTCAATCTCACTCTTAATCATGTCCTGCTGAATGTGCTAGATATAACCAGGACATCAGACCTCCTTCATCATGTTTCTCTGCTATAAAGATCACTTTACCGCAAACTTATAGGTAACAGTGTAGCCTATAACGCAGTCGCTGGTAACGCAGGTAACGCAGTCGCTGGTACACCCAATATTAGTTAAATATGCCACACTTGTACCAAAGGAGCGTTCATGTAAGATTTAAAGGTTGGAACCGCAGCATGCACTATTTCTATGTCTCGTAGAGGGCGTACGTGTAGTCACAGGTGGACTCGAAGCAAAATAGATCACGAAAGAAATTCGGTGCTAATTATAATGTTGACGTGGAAGGAATTCAAAGTTTAAGCAATTATAACGGTTTACTTCGCGGTGATGATTGATTTGTGGGGTTTAACGTCTCAAAACACCATATGATTATGAGAGACGCCATAGTAGAGGGCTCCGGAAATTTAGACCACCTGGGGTTCTTTAACGTGCACCCAAATCTGAGCACACGGGCCTACAACATTTCCGCCTCCATCGGAAATGCAGCCGCTGCAGCCGGGATTCGATCCCGCAACCTGCGGGTCTGCAGACGAGTATCTTAGCCACTGAACCACTGCGGCGGGGCGGTTTACTTCGCGGTAATAGAAGTCTCAGATGGTTTGGAAGTTGCTTAGACTAGATGTCATATCCAGTCCCGAAGTATTTCGAGATTATTAGCTAAGAATGCGTCCGCGCTTCACTTAAATGGACTCTAATGTTATACAATGAATAATGCTAGGCTGAATAATTATAACAATAATAATGTTCTACTGTCCTCCATTTCACCACCACAGATTTTTTTAATAAATATAAAAATGAAGGCCAAAATTTTCAGTTTGTTTAAATGCACGCCGAGATCTCCGCGCGTGCTTTGTGAATTTCGAAGTTTTTTTCTCGGTAACTTGGTGACATTAATCGGCTCAATCAGGTTATCAAAAGCTTGGTAGTCTAATTGCTCGGTCACGTAATAGTACGATGTATGATTAATTTTAACAGATTCGGAAATGCGTAGGTTTTAGCGGACACCATCACAATCTATGACGTTATGATATTGGGGCGGAAATTTCTGTGTCGCGTCGCCGCCCAATTTTTTTTTTCGTGCGTTCTCTCACGGCAAAACTATTCATTTTTTTGTATTATGGAAACAATTTATAATTGCTAGAGAAATTGCCTTTCAGTGTAGCGTTCCTCTCAGACTGGCTGCATGCGACCGCCTAGTCGTGCAACTAAGCATACACACCCCAAGAAGTAAAGGAGGAAAAGGAATACCGAGGTTGCTCCTTTAGAGGAGTAATTAACTTGCCACACTCATTGCACCACTTTGGGAGTAACTGCAAAGGAGTAACCGCGGGAGCTTGGTTACTCCACAAAGAAGCAAAAGTTACTAAAAGAAGATTCTGGTTTTGGTTGGCTTAACCAGCCTTTCTAAGTGCGTGCATGTATTTGATAAGGTGTACAATCGATGTGCAAGCATCACATTCAGAACTAAATTTCGGAAAATTTGCAGCAAACACACTGGATTCGAATTCAGGACCTCTCAGTCAGCATATATACTAACCACTACACTACACAGCGCTACGGTACCCGGCTGAAAGGAAACAGGCTTGTGTGGGCACTGATGAGTCGTTTGCACATGGTGCGAACATTCCTGCAGTTACTCCACAAAACGGGTGCTTTACTCCACAAGGAGGAAAGTGCACCTCCTTGCCGTGTCGTGTGCTATCTTTTGCGCGCATTCCGTCTTTAGGAGGAGCAAAGAGCCCTTTTCTGGCATAACTGCGCAGTTCCTCCACGAAACTTTTTAAAGTGCATAGATCAGCAGAAAGTCGCTCGCCTAGGCGACGGCCGCGGCTCCCTTCTGCTTCGGAGTCTCGGCGCCGACGCCAGCCGCCTTTCATTGAGCGCCGCAGTGTACACAGCCGCCGAGAGCTTGCGACATCGCCGAAAATACATGGGGAGCCCGACTCGCCAAGATAAATGGCTACAATTCGAAATGAGCGCAATTGGCGTCAACGGTTCCTTTCTGGCGAGCCGCTCCTTCGGGAACGAAAGTCGCTCCTTCACCGAACACAGTGAGAAACGTCACCAAATGAAGTCAAGACTTTCGCCTTTCGTCATTTAAGATGCACGCTTATACTTCCATGTTTTTCTTTATATTACGGTTCCTTTATATACGAGCTTCTAAAAGACTTTCTTAGTACACTCCGTGTACTTCGAGTGCTCCGTGTACACTGTGCGTCAATCTTGCAGGATTATTGGAGCCAAATCGTGTCTTTCAAAGAAGAAGATGGCGCTTAACAAAGTAAAGGAAGTTTTGGTGAGCCACGGCCAGAGAAGAGGTGCGGCACGCGCCGCACGTGCCGCTCTTTTAATCCGGCCGTGTACGGGTGAGCATGCCTCATGCTGCTGCATGCCCCTCACTGGAATAAGGGCAAATAAAAAAGGTCACGGGTTCGATTATGGCCACGGTGGTCTAATTTCGAGGGAGCTGAAAACGCTTGAAGCCCGTGTATACTGTGTGATGTCAGTGTGCACTAAAGAACACCAGATGGTCAAAATTTCTAATTACGTCTGCTATACGGCTTCTCGCATATAATCAAACATCGGTTTTGGGAAGTAAAACTGAGGATAATATTATAAAGGGACTGTGAAAGAGACAGGGATGGATGCAAATGATCATGACCCCAGTACAACGAAGTAATGTACACACTTTGTCATTGCTGTTATTTACACGCAACAAGATATACGGATTCGCGCAACGAACATTCACTCATTACACGTACTGTTTCCGAAGTACATGCTCTACAGACTAAAAGGCTCAGCCTACCGCACTCAAAAATGTCCAACACGAGTTTCAAAGTGTGTTAGGCATAGTCGACGCTCCTCCGTAAGCTATACCAATGATGCCAGGATCTGGCAGGTGCCGTCTCGCCGCTAATTAAAAACATATTCGTAAACTGGTCGTGGGATATTCGAGCCCGCAAACCAGACTTGGAAAGTCAATTAACGACTCTTGACAAGGGAGCCCGACGGACTGCAACTATAGCCAGAGGGGTCCAGGAAGTGGTGCTCCACACGCAGTAAACCAAGCGGCCCTATTATATAAACGTTGTTTCGCTTTCTCCACACGGCAAATGTTTCTGCTCCGGAAAGAGAAGCGCGTCCAAATTACACACCACGTATATAGCGCGTCATTCGCTCAGCCGCATATTGAAACCATGCGTCTAAACCTTGTAGCGAGCGTATACGGTCGACGAATTCATTCTCGTGCAATCATGCCAAGGCATTTTGGAAAGAGTGTGCATACGTCGAGATGAATGTTGTTTGTTCTTTCTTTCTTTCTTTGTTTCTTTCTTTCTTTTTTCCTTCTACCTTTCTTTCTCTCTTTCTTTTTTTTCTTTTTCTACTGCTATGAAGGGACATATGGCTACATGTTCTGCTGTGCTGATAACACACTGCTCTGCGACACAGACGGCAGGAATGAAATTTTGAGAGATACGAGGAAAAGAGAGTCTATACATAGCACAGGCTGGCAAATACACCAGGCGTACGATATAAATAATCCATTCAGTGTTCTTAAGAATAGCTTGTATAGAATAGATGAAGAGATAGGAGTGATAAGAGGAATACGCGGAGAGAAACCAGGTCGAGCATTGTTGGACATCCAGCGAAGGGCAAAATACGAAATGAAGTAAAATTTGTGAAGTACACAGCACGAGTGTGCACTCACTTCCTATATAAACCTCCATAATTCAGTAAATATGGCTAACTCGAAGAGACCAAAATGGAAAGCTATTATTCTCAAAGTTTGTAGTTTTTCACGTATAGCAGCGGTGCGTGACAATCTCCTCCATCGCGTCTTCTAAACCCACGGAGTTAGCTCTGGTTACCGTGATTCATGAAAGTTCAAGTTATCTGAAACTTTCATGGGCGCGCGATGCGCGCAAGGCGCTGGATTGAAGATAAACTTTGAACCGAAGAAGTGTTCAAAAGACTAGAATGGAAAATAAAATGCAGCAAGAAATATCGGACAAGACAGAGAGAGATGAAAGTGTCTGAGGTACATAAACAAGACTCGATCGATAGCTCTGAGGATCAGATAGAAATAGGGAAAAAAAATGCGGCGAAGTAACCCTAAATGAAACTTTGGGTTGCCGTAAATAATATAAAAAAACGGTGCGTTGCCATTCGTTTCGGTCCGAAAACGCCAGGACGTGACCTCAGCCGAAGAAATCCATCTCCATTTCAGTGACAGCGAATCCGAAGACCTCGCGAGCGCGCTTCCTCGGAAACTAAACCAGCTCAGAAAAGGGAGAAAGAACGAGAGAAGTGTAAAAGAAGCAAGAAAAAGAAAAGAAAGGAGGAAAAGACCAACAGGCAGCGGGAAACACTGAGAAACACGCAGCAAGATAAAAAAAAGAACAGCCAAGAAACGGCGAGATTCGCAGCGCATGTGCGCACACTGAGCGCATTTCTCATTTATAACGTACAGTGTTGCTGGCACCATCTTTCTTTTTTTTTTTGTTCATTCTATAACGTACGAGAGTACACGCGCAACGTCAGAGACGGGGTCCAGCGATCTTCTCTCCTGCACTTCGCAAGGCGCCCAGCTCCAACCGTCTCCACATACGCGTGCTTCTCTTGCTCGGAGCGTGCGTTGCGTTGTGTATATAATTCGACTCGGAATCAGCTTCACCCTAACGAAACGTGACTCCACCGGCCAGCGGCAATCCTGTAATCGAACTCGAAGACTCGGGCAGACCCGCCAAGGCTCGCGCAGGGGAGGGATCACGCTCGTTGTTGCACGTCTTCCACGCACAAGGAGGAGGGGTGGGGGGACGAAAAGAGATCGGAAAGAGATAAATAAATTCAAGAACAATGCCGGATGGATAGGCCGCTGAGATGAGCCGGGAAATGGAATTAGACGTGGAAGACACGGGGGATACACAAAAAGAAAAGCGAGGAGACGGAGAGGACGAGGCGAGCCTCGTATGCTCGCAGAGGTGACGCAGGTCCGCACCGCCAGTCCAGCAGGGCTTCGCAGGTTGGGCACAGCCAGTAGGTGTACGCCGCGGGGCTGCCGCAAGGGTGCGTGGGCAGCAGCAGCCGGAGGCAAGAGCAGAAGCGCTCGCGGAGTCATGAATAATGTACCACGTTCCGCTGCGACGTGGGGAGTGGCTCGACGCAGTAGTCTCGAAGCGAGCGAGAGTGCTCTCGCCGTCCGGAGAGCCGGGTTGTGCGTGGAAGCAACCGCGGGACGCACGTTCCTATAAGTGGCCCGGAAAGGGATAGCCCGGCGTGCGCGGGGACCGTAATTATGAAACGCAGAACGTCCTTGCCCGTGGAGGAATGCGAGTGTGAGCGGGGCGTGTAATCCGCAGGCGCCGCGCATCGGTCATTCCGGATTCATGCATAAGCGTCCGAGCCACTCTCGTCCCGTCGGAAGACGAGGTGTATACGGCGCTTTGCATACTGAACCGCACTCGTCCAAAAGTGCTTGGCGGAGCATAATGAAACGCCGATCAACCTTGCGTGCCAGGTCTCGATAGCTCAGAAGAAATATATAAATAATTGAGTGACAGCAGTCAGATCAGTCTTTGGACAAATACAGAATGAGAAGTGCGTTGTCATAGCTTGGAATAGCCAGTATAGTAGCAGACAGAAGTCATCGTTATGCTAACATAAGCCAGTACAAGGCAGTGTCAGCAGCATGCGTGGTTAAATATGATGAATAGTTAACAATATAATACATACCATGCTCCCTTAAGCAAAGTGAGTTGATTTTCTAACCTTACACTCTAAGCCAAAAGGGAGCAACAGGGGTATAGGGGTTGCTCCTTTCAGGGAGCAATTGCATTGCCACTCCCATTACTCCCCTAAAAGGAGTAACAGCAGAGGGAGTAACCGTTGCTCTCCTTCCAGTTCCTCCTTCAGGGGATGAACAGTTACTCCCTCCAGTTCCTCCATGCGGACCAACAGTTACTCCCATCAGTTGCTCCCTGCGGACCAACCATTACTCCCACCAGTTGCTCTTTTAAGAGCAACAGTTACTCTTTACCGTTCCTCCCACGTGTTCGCAGTTACTCTCTGAAAACCAACTGCACATGCTTCCAGTTACTCCTAGGGGAAATGACTATTTATCTCCAGTATGCTTGTCCCACGCTTAACACATGGCGAGAGCTCGTTGGAAGAGCACTGCTTGGGTGCTTCTAACACAAAAAGTGGACAATATTGAAAGGAAAATAAATGCTTTATTGTTCTTCTTATGAGGCGACGTAGAGCACACGTAAAAGTAGACTTCGCCACACCACAGCCAGCACTAAACAAGCACCATAATACATCAAAGGTTTTCTGCGTCATCCGTGGAAAAACAATCTTGAATTTCTAGCATAGGGCAGTCTGTGTCATCATTGGTGAGAGAAGGGCAACTTCTCCAATTCTGAAGAACTCAAGTTTCGCAGCTGGTGTTTCCATTAGGCTAGCGCAGCAGAACGTCACCGCAGGCATATGTGAAGCATCTCATTGCTGCAAGAAAAAAAATAGAAGTGTGAGGTTAAACATGCCAGAATCAATTCATAACAATGAGTCACACACACTGCAGCAGCGCTTACATTCTAGGATGTCTACTGCAAAACGAAATGTGAAAAAAAGGAAGGTTCGGCCAAACGTTACTTGGCAAGCCATATAAATGCTGATGTGGTAGACGCTCTTCACATGATGTCTCAGACAGCAATATTCTGGAAAAAAATGTGCAGCACCTCAACAAGGCATATTTGTAGTAGCTAAAGATACCCTTAGGTTCAGTTAACTTGTTTCCTATACACAGCTGAGTGACATTTCTATGAGCCCATTCACCAATGGGCATTCTAAATGAGGTCATGTGTGTGGCAAATAACACGTACTGTCCGCTCATGTTAAAATACTTATTTAGCTCGTGCACATAGTTGCTCTTGATTCTACTGTTCTATCATACGCTGCGGCGTCTTGAATTGTGCAATACCTGTAGGCACAAGCCAAGCATGCAAAGCCTGCTTGAAAGCAACCATTTGCAGAGGCTACATGATAATCTTCAGTATATTTCTTTGTACCTGACGCAAACGGCTGGACAAAACTATAGACAAATAAATGTAGACCATGCTACCTTCGAAAAATGCTTTAAATTTAGAAAACTAGGGTGCATTTGTTCACTCGGTTGACGAGTCACAGCCACGAGATATGTAAACGAAGCAATATATCTTAAGGCATGCACAGATATTCTGATTCTTTGTTTGACAGTGTCACAGATAGCTTGCCAATACATATATATTTGAGAGCAACAAGATGTGAAGCTTTTATTAGTTCAACGTCTTGTTGGTTCACAGCCAAACAGGTTACTGCTTGTTAGACAAATTGGAATAAGCACACCATGGTTTCCAAAAAAAAAATATATCATTATTAGAAGTTAGCTCCCGGTGTGAATGTCTGCCTATTTATTTTGTACTGCCTTCTACATGTGCCACAAAGACATTTGTTGAGGATGTGCTACCAGTCAAGCCAAAATCGCATACTTGGTTAATGTGATGGAAATACAAACATTAGAAACACTGCCACCTCTAGTAAGAGCATAACACTTCAGTATCTTGGACTAGCAAAGAGATGCACAAGAAAGTTAAGCCCACTCTTGCGGAACTTTGAACGCGAATATTTCAGAGTGGGGGAGGTCAACATGCTGTGGCACTTTTAAACCCACGAAACATCTGCAGAAAACAGGGTAAAGTCAAGTCAAGAAACGCTGTTATGAAGGCCTGCGCATGGACAGCTTTGTGAATCTAGGCCCAAGTTTTATGCTTTGTGCAAGCCAAAATCCATGTAAATAGGGAAAGCGTACATTTAGGAGCACCAGCGTAAACAAATCTTGGCAGTTGGCTTTCTAGTACAAACAGCAATCCCTGCAATGAAAACATAAACATTTTATCTTAACGGTAGCAGTGTGAGCACACACACGGGCCAGCGGGGCCATGTCAAATTGTCAGTGCCAGTGTAACCATGTGGCATGATAAACTATTTTCTGGCCAACACATGCACAGTTTGCCCCTAAAAAGCGATGCTTTCACATACGTAGTACAAAAAGTCTGCACTTACCAAAATTCACTTGCTTTCTGTACTTTAGCATCGTTGGGAGCATCTTTATCTGCAGTATAACCAAATTTGTGTCATACCCCTGAAAAAAAGTAGTAAAAGACATGCATCAAATATTGTTTCATTTGGTAGCAGTGAAGTCAGGTTAAGAACAGCCAAGTGGGAATCAGCCTAATTATGTGCATGCGGCAAATCCCAAACGGCGTTATTGAGGTTGTCGAAATTTTCGTCGATTGGTATTAACGTCGATATGTGACTTCAACGGCATGCCAAGTTTTCACAGCGCATAAAGATTTCATGATGCAGAATAATGACAACGCTAACGAGAACATACAGCATTTATGATTGTCTTTTACAATATTCAGTTTTGCGAAGGTTTTGCATGACTAAAGAAATCTGAAAGATTTGGGTCATTCCTCCTCCAATTGTTCTGTCCATATGTAAATTGCTCGCTTGATGGTGCGCTTTTAAAATAGTACGTTCAGCGCAGAGGTGAAGCAAGTGGCGCAGTGATGTGGGCAATTTTTTTTTTTAGGCGTGCGGGAAGGAGGGGGGGGGGGGGCGGGTCCGCTTATCTGACTGGAGGCCGGGCAAGCGAATATGGTCGTCATTATGGGCTCCCTACGACCGCCCTAAAAAAATTCTGTGCGCAACCGCCTGGCTATGCCAGTGAAGTGATGCGACAATGATTTGTTCGCTTACTGATTTACATACACTTTACAGCTCTAAAAAATGCGGCCCAAGGCCCCAACACTCAGCCGTTAACGTTACATAAAGCCAATGGTAGAAAAGTGCCAGTATGAAGGCAGCTACAACCCCGCCCCAATGTTTTTTCAAGCGAGGTAGTGTTGCGGAAATGAACTTTTAACTGCAAAAGTACACTGGCATTGCAGTGGTGACAGGGGAAGCAAGAGGGAATGCAGGCGGTAATAATAGAGGTAACTTAGTCCGATACGGCTAGCAATGGATACGGTAAATAAGAAAGAGCAAATCATTTCTCTTTTAATAGCGCAACCACTCAACAATGTATTGTAAGAGCATTAAATGTTGCTGGAAATGCCACTCACCTGCACGCTGATGCATGCACAGTCCTTTGTCCGACGAGCGAACAGGCTTGCAGATAGCTGAAGGCGTGTTTACGATGTGTTTGTTCCACCCGGCAGCAAAATCCACAACTTCGCGCTCCATAAAGATAAATATACACTAACCTTCATCACGAATAAGTAGAAACGCAAATCTGCGACACACACACACGATCAAAACATAGCCAACAAGCTCGCATGTCCATGTGCTCGCCGACCACAGACCATATGAATATGAGTAGTGCGAACGCGAACCTAGTTGCGCCGAAAAAAAAAAAAAAAAACGTCGAGCAGTGGCAGCACAGGCGTCAGCGCAATGCTTTCAGTGTGTTCTCCTAATACACTTATAAAAAAAACTGAGGTACACTAAAACTCATAAATAAATATGAAAAATTGAGTGCAATTTTTATTTAGTGCTAGTAAACATAAACACTGAATAAAAATTACTTTGTAAATTACATCGCTTACTACACTAGCGCCACACTTGTCGTGCGGGCGCAGATGGCGCAGATTTGTCATTCTGCCCTCAAACTACACGGTGAAGCGTGCTACTAAGTGTACGGCTGATGAAAAGCGCGTCTGGGTCCGCTTTTTTTTTTCCTTCTCCGATATATCTGGGGTGGGGGGGGGGGGGCTCCTTATGCACGTGTTTCGGTGCTTGATCGACTTTGACGCCCTTCCTTCGCGGACGAACGGCGTGTCTAGGCTCTTTTTATCGTTGTTCTGCACGTGTTTCGGCGTTCGGTCCGCTTTGACGTGCCAACTCTCCATTCTGCTGCTGCGTGTGTTAGGTACTTGCCGTAGCTGTATTCTCAGGCCTTCTGTGTTCCGCCAGCGCTGCTATCTTATTATCTGCGGATGCTAAAATAAATCACTGTTTTGGTTTGGTGAAGTTTGGCACACAGAACAAACAATAATCTGGCCCATGAATATCAATGTGGGCGGCATGCATATTTGTGTGCGGTGTCCTGCCAGGGAGAAACCGTTGCGTGACGAGAGCATATACAGCGGTTCCTCCTTCCGTTGCTCCCTTACAAACTTAAGATGAATACAGTTGCTCCCCCATTCTCGAACAAGTCGGCCATCTTGTTTCGCTTGGTCTTTTCGGAGAGTAACAGTCGGTCTGAAGGAGTAAAAACAGCCGTTGCTCCCATTTCGGCCGTTTTTGGCTTAGAGTGTAGCTAGCTTCTACACTAGCTAAGGAGGGGAGGTGTTGAGGTTCGGAATGGGTGCCCCTCGATGACTCGAGTGCTCGGTGGCAGCGCGAAGGAAGAGTCATAGTCCGGTGAAGAGACGCTTTGTTGCAGTACTCAGGCGTCAGCCCGGACTTAAGTCCCATCCTCCGCTCTCTGCAGCACCCGCATAAGTTGCGCCACATAACAACACGCTGCTCCGCATACCTCTTTCTAAATGTGTGTGAGAAGCCAGTGAAAATCGACGTTGTACGTTCTTGCATTGTACAAACAAGTACATTGCTACTAAATTGTTCGTTATTCCGAATCTGTAAATTGTGGTAATTCCCCAGATAAATTGCGGGGCATGGCAGCTTTCCTATCTTCTATTGTTTTGAATTGTGCGCTTTTGCAAAACGTCAGCCTGGTCGAGAAAGCATCCCATAGAGCAGGGGTATCAAACTCACCTCAGCTTGTGGGCCGCAATCACGAAATTTAATCACGAAATTTAATCCCGCGAGAGCCGGGACAGGGAATACAGTCGATGCGGTGGGAGGGGGTTAAAACGAAACTTGAGGATGAAAATGCCACCTAACGATGCCATTTCGAAACAAGCATTTTCTATTCGTATAACAAGGTTCAATTCTGAATAGAATTTGATGCAAGGTTTCGAGAATGATATTGATATGGATCTTCAGTATGACAACAATCTGGACAGATGATAGATGAAAAACGTTTATCGGGGTCCTGAAGGATTCCACCCCCGTTTCATAGGGGTAGGATCGCGGGCCGCTCCCACGTTGGGACGGGGAGGCCCAGCCTGGGATCCGAAATATTTCTGTTCCACAGTTTTGCTTTACAGCATGGCGTCCACATGAGGTGCCTCAAGAAAAAAATATATGATTGAGTCCAATGGCGTCTGTGTGGCACATGAAGGAAACTGTATAGAGAAAAATGTGGGACGAAGGCCACGTATACGCATCGGGCCGCTGGCGAGGTGTACGCGGACCGTGTGTTTGAGATCGCTGGCATAGATGAGCTTGAAGCTGACAGACACCAGATCTTTATTATATGAGAACGCAAGTTATCGGGAGCATTTCGTAGGCTTATAGGTATCGCTGTCCTTATAAACCTTTGTATACTTTGAATTTTTTTCAGCAGAAATGTACACACTAAAAACTTAGACTCTCCTTTTATACAGGTGTAAGGGTCACATGTGTAGCACTCGCTTTTCAGAGATTGTGGGGCGCGTGCATTTCTATAGGAGAGTCATTACGCGACACTCCTAAAGAGAGTCAATGGGCCTATACCTAAGTAGAGTACCAGACATGTGACTCTCACGCACGGGAATACGCAGAAATATCTTGTCGAGTGGGAGGGAAGCACGGGTTTCGTGGTATTGCCACTGCTCATCAAACGGGGTGTCAAAATACACTTTTTTTTTCTTCGCAGAATGTATAGGTTGACTTGATGGCATTGTTCAATTTTACTCCACAGCATTTTCCGTTTCCTTATGCTGCGCAGGAAGCAAACGTAATATTCACGTCTATAGCCACCGTTTCTTTATTCACCAAACCACATTAATCAGTCCTTTCATTACGTCATAAAACACTCCAATGCATGTAGACACAAAAAATTGGAGGAAAGCTCACGCCTCATAAACTAGTCCTCGGCTTTCATTCAATAAAGATATCATGAAACGATGGTGAAGGCAAACGCTCACACCAGATCGTATGTATCACCATACGCATGTGTGCTTTCATCCTGTTCACTAAATTGAAGTGCAGCCGGCGTCTGATATATGGCACACAGTCACGCTTGAACCCACGAAGTCATGTCTTGTTCGTTCTTTACGATTAACAATGACACGCTCTTGACCGGGCCGTTTTCAGGGAGTCAGAACGTAGACGGACAAGATGAGATACCACGCGATTACCCGAATAGGATTCTACAAGCTATCCAAACGAGTGGTGAAGGGACGCCGCCGACGCAGCTATATACACTGCAGCTCCCGAGGGATGGCTGAAACAATTCCCATCGTGCTATAACAGGATTGCGTTTGTCGGCGTTGCAGTTTACTCCGACTTGAACGGACATCCAAAGAGTGCCCGGTGGGCCAACGAAAGTTGTGAAGGGAATCTAACATGCAAGAACAAAGAAAAAGCTTTTTCTCGTCAAGTGAAGTGAGTCATTCTCTAATGGAGGGGGAGAACACAAAAAAGTGCCTTTGTCTCGTCGCCAGAAAAGACGGATGGTCGGAGTCATTCTTCCCTTGAGACGCGAAACAACGGAATAGGACAGGATGCCCAGAGAAGCCGCGTGGGGGAGCTCTGCTCGCAGAGTGAGACAGCTCAGGAAAGCAGGGGGGCGTGGTCTATTCGAGTCTTTTTTTGTTTGGTATTTCCCGCAGGTCAGTGGTCCCACCAATTTCCGTTACCAATCCAGCACCGAGGTACACACGAACGTTGGGTATACACAAGAAGCGTGGAACCATTCTCATAGTGTCTTCACTCGGCAATATTGGACAGGGCATTCGTTACACGGAAGATGGAGTATAGCTGTGTTATCACAAATTGCATTGTGCAGCTCCGTATAAAGCCAATAAAATATTAACATGACCGTAATGCTGCTGTAGAAATGTAAATGTCACAAAACAGTATTTACGTTGTTCTTTCTTACCTACACACTGTGTCGAAGTAATGAATAAGTGGCCATCAGTTGCAGCAAACTTAAGCACACTTCGATTTTCGTGACTAATACTGCATTTAAGGAATATTCCGGCTTAATCTTCTGTCATATATAGCGCATATATATGGAAGTGAGACAATTCTTCGAAGCGATTGTACAGAAAGGTTCACTGAACTGCAACGTACCCAACGTTTAAAGTTTCATGTTATGTTTTGGTAGAGAACGAACAAAAGAAAACAAAGCACAACAAGGTATGACAAAAACACTGCTGATACTTTGGAGGGACACTTTATTTTTGTCAGCTCAGTATGTTGATTGACGCAGGGTGTGCAGCAAAAAATGAAAGCTACTCTCTTAAATGATAACATTGATTGCGCTCAGTAATCAAACACAGGAAATCCAATATATTGAAATGCAATGATCGCTGTAACTTTCAACTTTGCGACGACGCAAGCGGTGGTTTTTAAACGCACCAACTTGGCTCTTTCAAACTATAAGGCGGTTCTTCCAAAAGAGATAAATTACACGCAGAAAGAGTTATCTAATTAACGCGAGGTATGCAGGCATAATCTCTGCAAGCTGCCCTTTATACAAGGCATTATTTTTTAAAGATTCGTGCACTTTATATTGTATTATGCAAGTTTCGCTAGTTGTTCTGGTTTACCAGGCTTAAGATGCAGGCAGAACAAGCTGTTCATAACGAAATAGGCACTTACTAATTTATTGCACCGTGCGGTTTTCAAGAATGACATACAACGAACCCTATATGTTATAATATCCTAGCTTGTCGTGTCGTACAATCAGGTAACTTACTTTACGTTTTTTATTAAGATTAACACAAAAAGCTTGACTTAACATATTCATTCCACGTATATTTATGCAGATGTCTGTGGAACTTTGAGGTAATGACTTAACTTAGGCTCATTGATGTTGTCAACTTTCGTGGAATTTTTCGTAGTTATGGGACCGGACCACTGTCGCAAACTTGGCAGCAGCACTCATAATAAGACTCGTTCACGTATAGTTTAAGTGACTGCCATGTCATTTCGGCGTCGTAGGCATCCAACACGCCAATAATGCAGCTCGTGCAACTTTTGAAGGCAAGGCACACAGAGAGATTGAGAGAGACCACACAGCTTTTATGGTCCGATGCTACCAGAAGACTTCGAGTTCTTGCCCAGATCACGCTTTCTCTACGGTGCACGCTAAACAGCCAGACCAACCCGACCTGTCGTCGACACCACATGCCGTCTTTGATTCATCTCTGTATGCCAAACGGGCTATGCTGGAAAGAGGCCACTCTGCTTTATCTTTTGTGCTTAAGGGTGGCATTTACGAGATATTATTCATTTCGCATTGACGACAACGCTCCCTGTGAGGTCCAGTCATTTAGAGGAGAAGCTGCAGCACATTCTGTGCGACTGTCCGTCATATAACGTTCAGAAATAGTGACTGGCTTCCGCTCTAGCGCACCTTGACAATAGACCAATAGCTGCTGAAACAATTTTCGCATGTCGCCGACCAATGGCATCATAGCTAAAGGCGATGAAGGAAGTAATCACGCTTTTAAAAGAGGCGGACATGGACAGGCTGTGACAGTGATGCCGTGTACCACGCAAGAGTGACGGAAATGAACCGACTGTGTCATGTGATCTTCCTCTCTTTCCTCTTCATCTTTCAATCTCCCCGATTTTATTCCAACGTTAAAGGTACCAAACCGGTTGTCCTGAGCTGGTTAACCTCCAAGTCTTTCCTTCTTTGCTATTTCTTCTTCTTCACGTAGTGAATGTTGCTTACATGGGTTGTATACGTGTTAAACACACTTGTCATAGATAACAATTCAAACGTTCTCAATTATATTGTTATCGTACGAGGTGAAAGGTGGTCACAGAATGTTTCTAGAATACTTCGAGTTGAGCCAAAAATCAACAGTGCATACGTCAGTATGATAATCAGCAAAAAACATGATCTTGAATAAAATGCATGAAGCCTGCAATCATGTTTAAAAAAATAAGCCATTTAAAGTTCTGCAGCCGAGACAAAAATATCGGACATATATGTTTGTGCACGTTAAAGAACCCCAGGTGATCAAAATTTCCGGAGCCCTCCACTACGGCGTTTCTCATAATCAAATGGTGGTTTTGGGACGTTAAACACCACATATGAATTCAATCATATATGTTTGTGCATTTACGTCATTGCAGCCACACGCAATTGATTGAATCAGAGAACCGTTAGATTGAAACAAAACAAATTGTGGAATTTTCATTGCACATACACCTGGGCAAGAGCAAAGGCCAACTCAAATGCCGAAGCAAACCTATACGCCCAAATGATAGCACATCCATGGATACATATAAGCGTGCTTGCAAAGACAGTTTTTTTATCAAGAAATTGTTTTATTTATAGCTCCATCACGACTTAACTGACGTTTCCGTCACGGAAGTAACGTTGGTAAAATGCACACGACAATAGCACAAAGGGTAAAAAAAGTGCTTCTTTCATGTGGATGACCTGGCAGCCAAACCCATGACCCATCGGTCCGCAATGATAGGTGCCGGGAACTCAGTGTACTCACTGCGTACTGACTCACACGCACGAGGCTTTACGAACACGCCTTATGCCTCTCACACGTGGTTACTCTGTCCCAGTGGTGTGCATAATGAGTATTAGTATGTATTATATGATTGTTGACGCTATGGATCGCATTCATCATATGATGTGTGAAGGTGAGTTTTAACTACTTCAGCTGCCACAAGGATTAAGTCGTGAACATAGGCGTAAACAGTCGAGACGGAGAAGTGCCATAGGCGTCGGCGAGATTGAACTCAAACTCACTCACGTCAAACTGTACTAAAGCCACCAAAACTCTAAGACGTATTGTGTAATCTCTCATACATCAATGTACAACATGCAAAAAAAAGAATCTACTACTAGGAAAACATAGAATTCACTTTCGCGTTATTCTAATTCTTATCGAGTAAGGGTGAAGCATGCCTTTTATCCGCAGGCGCAGAGAGCCCGAAAGAGTGATTTCGCACTGGTTGCTAATGCTAAAAATTAACTTTCTGTATGTAACAGTACACACTCTTGTCATCATTCGGAATAGCAACGTATTTACAGTTCTTAAGTACCTACCCCTAAAACGCTGCAGTTATACAGAACCAACTTGCACACAACTCCTTTGAATTTCCGAGTGACATGCATTAGGTGCTTCATTGCACGGCACGTCTCGCGCCCATTACGTCAACTCAGTACTTTGATATCTCCCCTCAGCATGGAGTTGCACAAAGATGAGAAAATAAGGAAAACAGAAACATGCACAGACTTAAGAAAGAACCGAAGAGGAGTGATAAGAAATCATGTCTCAGTCCACTGAAAAATCGCTATGGATTCACAGGCAAGTTCAAAGTGTTTTCAGCGGATAAAAGTTCTTCGGCCTCAAATAACTATTTGTAAAAGCGCAGTATCTGAATGCACTTGGTCGCCATGAACATAGAATGACGCAAGGAGTCTGAAACATTCACCCAACAAAAGAAAAAAAGACCAGCAGAGTGAAAATCGAGAAAACAAAAACGTGCATAGAAGTAACCTCTGTGTTTTCGCTGGCGCACATTCATTTTAGATCAACCTCTCATCTGCTTATGTATGCGTGCCTCGGCGCTGTATAATAAGCAGTCGCCGCGAAAGAGCCGAGCGCTGCGAGACGAGAAAGACACGACAAAAGGATCGTAATGCGGAAGAAAAAAAAAAGGCGGTGGGGGCAATACATCATAAAAAAAAACACGAACCATGAGACCACGCGGGAGATCTTGCCGCGTGAGCAAAAAAAAAAAAACCAAAAACAAAAACTTTCATGCAACTTTGATGTAAGTATTTGCGCGAAAGACAACTCTCCGGCAGAATGCGCGGGAGAGAATCGGTTGCTGACCTCATTTTCACATGCTTGCCCCCGGTCGTTCTTCTCAGACCGCGGCGAAGTGTTGACGTCAGCACGTGCACACACAGCCGAAGCACTTGCGAGCTCTTCTATCTCGCTGCATGCATGCTCTCTTCTTTGTGTTTGGCATCGTGTTTTCCCGCAGCGTTGCCACTGCTTTATGCTGCCTTTCCCGGTTCGGCCACCAAGTGCCTCGACTGAAGGCGCGCACGCGTCAAGACAGCGGTGCCTCGAGATTCATCAGAAACCCTTAGTTCCCTGACGGCTCCGCCCATTGCTCTTAGGAAGGAGATGACGTGAAAGGCTAAGACGGGCCAGCGAGGATGCAAAGAAAGGCGATACAAATGACGCGTGGAACGTCTCGGGGAAGCAAAACTTACAAGGGAAGAAGGATGACAACTTTAGTTTTAAAACTCGTCGAAGAGGCGGTCTTCAGCCTTTCTCGTTTGAATTATACAGGACGCCCGCACGGGTGGACTTGTCCACCTACTGAGATATGAGTTGACGGCAAAAAACTTCACGAAAAAGAAGGGGAGAGAGAGAGAAAGAGAGACAACGTCGCTTCTCTGGCCTTCTACCAAAAAAAGGAGCATAGTCGCGCATTTTTTTTACTTTATTGCTTTCGCCTGAAACCCACTCTTTTTTTACGGTGGCAACGCTTTCAGGATTGGGAGACCACCAAGCGGCGGCGAGGCGCGCATCCCCAATCCATCTTGATTCCTCCTACCAGCCTTGCATGGACGACACCAGAAAGAAGGAAAAAAAGGACGGAGAAAAGGGAAAGTGGGGTTTCGGAGCCACCCTCGCCGTCGACAGCTGCACGCAACGCTGGCGTGGAGACGCGGCGAAGAGCCGCGTGGCGACCAGCTATTGCCCGAACCAACGCAATCAATCATAGATCAACCTGCCAAGGACCCATATATCAGCGCTTAGCAAAACAGACAGATCGATATATGGAACGAGGCGCAACCGCCCGGCGTGACGACGCTATGTGACCGCTGCCGGCGACGACGGATGACGTGTAGGAAGAATTATGCTGTGGCGTCGTGGAGAGAGTTTTGGGAGGCACGACGCAACGCCCGGTCAGAATACAAATGACGTGTTTCTCGCAGGATGGGTGAATGGGCCAAGCCGAAGCGTCTCATGCTATAAGCTCGTGCAGAACAACCGTTATATCTGTACACAAAACGGGGAAAGGGAGATGGCGATCAAAACCTTAAGCGTGAGCACCCGTTTTCTACACGGGAAGTCTTTCACATGTTTACGAGTTATCCCGGTGTAACTGGTCCGAATCACGTCGCGAGGTTAAGCTGAAAAATGAAATATAGTTGTTTTGGGCATCCTTTACAGGCCGTCGACAACCGCGCTTCCCCCCCCCCCCCCCCCAATAAAAAAAACGCAATCCTCCAATCGTCGCCATCCACAGCTCTCTTCCCTGATTCCTTCATTTCCAGATTCTTGAAGGAACGCATTGATGCAACCCCGTGAAATCGTGGAAAGGATAAAAACAAAATGCGTCATGCTCGTAATACTTGCCGGGCACGTGCCTGATGTCCGTGCAATACCGGCGAAAATGTTGGCACCGTGATACACGTTGTCGGAATAAACGGTGCAGCGGACACGTATACAGGACCGGACGGGATGAATGATGGCGCGTAAGGTGGGTGCACATGGGCAGCATGACAAACAGCGGCGGGGAGGACAGTCTCATCGAGAATGGCATTTCTGAGCAGCAGGTTTTCGTCATCGCACCAGCCAATGTATGAGGCGGATGTTTCTTTTGCTGACTAACGCCCGTCCATCCAAAAGGAGATGAATCTAAGCAATAGCGTGCAAATTGAGGCTCGTAAATTAAGTCTTACTCGCATATGCCCTGCTTCGAGTATCGCTAAAACATATATGGTACTTTATATTTTTTTGAATAATGCACTTGCGTAACATCCGCGTTTAGAAATGCGAAGTCTATAGTCTTCTACATTTATATCAATTCTCCTGTACTAACACAGTAAAACTTATTCTTTCATGTTGTTATAATACCCAAACACGTTTGAAGCACCCAAAACTAGATTAGAAAATGTCTTTTCCTATGTCAGTAAGTCCCTTGGTTCCCTAATCTAACAAACTAAACTGATATTCATTCCTCCTCCAGCATGTAGCCATGGTACTCCTTTCATATATATACTGATTCATATATCAAATGCTCGGAATATTATTGAAGTGCCAGATACAATCTCCAAGAAAGGGCTAATGAAACATCGCATTAACTCAGAACTTACCTCGTAAACTGTTCTAGCACATGACTTGGCAAACAATCATTACGGCAAACATAACGGCGACAGAAGAACCATGAGGGCAGGCAGAAAAGATCTAACGTTCCACCCTCGCCGTCATGGCTATTGTAGCGGCTCTGACAGACACTCCTGTTGGTTTATATGTACACATATACACAGACGGAGGGAATGACCACCTAAGTAGCTCAGCAATTTGTAGAGCATCGGATGCGCTATTCGAAGGTCGCATGTTTGGTATACCTGCTAGCGGAAAGTTGTCGTTTCGTCCACCTTATTTTTCAGGAGCGAGCTCCTTTTAGTATAAGCTTGTCCTTCGTCAGGCGTAACCGACAGTACCTACCGAACAGTAAACCATGATTCTATGACTGAAGTACTATTGCACATCTTGGGCTTGAGCGCGGACAGATAGGCCACCTGCTACGGAGTCATTGCACACCGCGCTGGGTTTTGTGAGGGAAGATGGAGAGACTGAACTAAAAGCCGATTTCTCTTTTCTCTCATTCCCCCTTAGCAGCCATTGGCATGTACATTGAGCACTATCTGACAAGAAAGGGTTGCTACGTTATACTCGCTGGGCATAACCTCCTTGGTTTTAGAAAGGTTTAGCGAGCGTTAGGCCGCAGTGGCATGAATACAGTGAACTAGTACATACCATGAACTCGAGGTGGTTAAAGGTGGGAAGTAGACATGAAGCGCAATCTGTAAGAAAGTGTGCGTGTGCCTCCTCTCGTTCAGTCCTTGGAATGTCCGCTGTATCATGGTGCTTCTATATGAGGATTATGTGATGAAAACATGCGAGATGGTAGTACTTGGAGTGTTGAATAGATGGACGAACGGACACACAGACAGATGCATGGACGGACTCACGGATGGCTGCACCGACGGATGGACGCGTGGACGGACGTAGGGGCGGACGCACAGGTGGACGTGTGGACGCACGAACCGACGCACGCACGAACGGGTGAATTGACGTACAGACGGTCACACAGATGGACGCATGGACGGACGGAAGCAAGAACGAATGGACGGACGGATGCTTCGCCCCACTCTCCATTATTCACTCCGTGGATATGCTGCCATTTTTGCCCTTTGTACCTTGAGATAATTAGGCCCGCCGAGAGATTGATAATCAACGGGAAACGCTCTCCGTATTTAATTTATGCCTTTTAAGCCAGCATATCCAAACATAGTGCAAATTTATGCTCTGTTGAAATATTTGTTAAAGATGAACACATTCGAGCAGTTCTGTGTCGAAGTGTGTTCTTTCCTGCGTTTGGTATTCGTTTGCTCACTCACTGTTGTAAAGCATATGACAGTGAGAGTAGATCAAAGAGGTTTAAAAAAATTGCTGGGGTGGAAATTCTTGCCCATGAGTGAAGCCGTGCATAACGTAAGATGGTGGCTGTGGCAGCCATCTTACGAGGGGCATGATGAGCTGTTTGCGGTTGGTGATTGGGAAAGAGTGTTTTCCTGGCACGCCCAACGAGTTTAACGTGGCAACCTTTCAGGGACAGATAGTGCTCAAAGCGCGTCCTTGTGCTGCTAAGTTTTTTAGTAAACCTTGAATTCAAGGCAATTTTTATTGGAGATGAAGTCACCGATAATAGTCTCTGCGGAAAATTTATTCGGAAACAACTCTTAATTTATAATTAACGTAGATTTCAGACCAGAAAATCAAAGCCACTAGATCTTAAAGTGGGCACCACCAGAAAATAGCATGTTTCTAAGATCTTTGGAGGGCAAAACCTGGCTTCACTACTGCTGGCAAAGCATTGCGGGAACTTCCACTCCACCAATTTTTTTTAACCCTCCTTGGAGTAGATGCCGAGAAACTATTGACACAAGCGTTGTACCCGAAATACTTCCGGTCATCTCATTTACCAGCTTCTAACGTCGAAACTAAAAGCACGTTCTCAAGTGTTTTTTTTTTTTGTTTTCAGCAGAAAGAAAAGTCTCATTGATATGTGTAGTTTAACGTCCCAAAACCACCATATGATTATGAGAGACGCCTTAGTGGAGGGCTCCGGAAATTTCGACCACCTGAAGTTCTTTAACGTGCACCCAAATCTGAGCACACGGGCCTACAACATTTCCGCCTCCATCGGAAATGCAGCCGCCGCAGCCGGGATTTGATCCCACGACCTGCGGGTCAGCAGCCGAGTACCTTAACCACTAGACCACCGCGGCGGGGCAAGAGAAAAGTCTCTCATTAGTTTTTCACATAAAGTAACGTGCGTTAAGTTCAATGGAATTTCTCACAATCTTTATGTAGCTCAAAAGAACAGTATTTGAATATATATTGCCAAATAAGAGAAGAAAAGTGTAGGAAATGAGCGGGATATTTTCTAAAACTCTTGTTGCCCACCGATGCTATTAGGGAAAGCACATCGATGGACGAAACCGGATGTCATCAAGGGTGTGTTAACAGTGAAATGGTCTATTAAGGTGCGACTTTTTTTCACCATATTTTTTTCGATAAAGGCCCGGCAACACTATTCTAGCGTGATCAGAAAACGCTGTCGTTCGGTAGTCGAAGCTCCTAAAACTTGTGAGTGAAACATTATAAATAGCTAAAAATAAAAGTAGAGCGCAAATAAAAACAGGACACAGGAAACAAGCAGACAGGATAGAACGTGGTGCGTTCTATCCTGCAGTCTACTTGTTTCCTGTGTCCTGTCTTTATTGCGCTCTACTTTTATTTTTAGACATGCACCAACTAGTCCAGCAACGCATTTTATTAAATTATAAATAACGCAGCGCACGGCCTAGAATTTACAAGTAATTCTCAACGTACGATAGCAATCACTCCATCTTCCCTCGACTAATCCCGTCATAAACCTCTAATAACGAGACCTCAAAACCAAGCTCCATGGCAAATTGGTCGATTTGAGCCTTGTTAGCTGCATAGTTACCTCGGCCACCACGAGATGCCATCGGGCCGCCCATTCATGATGCAATAAACTACAATAATGAAGCCATTCGAGATTACATGGAACAATGCTGGAGGACTCCTTTCGGTTTGCAATTGACAGCGTTATACCTGCACGAGATTACCTGCATGGCCCATTCAGTGCTCTTGCACAGGTTGAGTTGCTGATAGCTCCATTTATGTTTGTGTATTGGCCACTGCTGTGTGTTTGTGCACCAACCACCGTGCCCCCGATATTGCTGGATCTAGATTCTGCAAATAACGGCTGCGAATAAATTACAATGAAAACAGTGCCGCACGCGAAATGTGAACACGTGTCTTCGTCTCCCGAGTGGTAGGTTGTTTTTGCGCCCAATTTACCCTTTCTCTTCACTTACTTTTGTTACCATAAAAACCCATTTACTGAGTATTGCACAAGGAGTGGGTTAACAAATGAGGGTTACAGAGAGTCATCATTACGATAAACAATGTGTAATTACGGCTGCTCGAGGTAAACAACGCAAAAAACGAAGACAGAGGAAAGATAGGACACAAGACGAGCGCTGGTCTTCTGCCCTTCCTTTACTCCTCTTCGTTTTTTTTGTCTTGTTTTTTGGCGCTGTTTACTTCAACCAGCTAGGCATTGCTGCCAACTTAGCCAGGTTTCAGTACTACTCAATATGGACTTATATAGCCCGCAAAAGTGATGGACAAGCAAGGGCTTAAATTACACCAGGAAGGGCGTTCCATTCACTGTTGCGCGAAGGAAAAAATCACAGCATTTTCCACGGAGTGAATGATGATGAGTGAGGCGAAGCGTCGGAGGACCGGTAAACCGCGAATCATCCGTCCACCTGTCTGTCTGTGTGTGTGTGTGTGTGTGAGGCGAAGCGTCGGAAGGTTTTATCGGTAAACCATGAATTGTCCGTCCATCTGTCCGTCTTTTTTTTTTTTGAGCGAAGCATCATAGGGTTTTATCTGTAATCGTCCATCCGTCGATCCATCCGTCCATCCGTCTCTCTCTCTCTCTCTCTCTCTCTCTCTCTGTGTGTGTGCGTGTGCGTGCGTGTGTGTGTGTGTGTGTGTGTGTGTGTGTGTGTGTGTGTGTGTGTGTGTGTGTGTGTGTGTGTGTGTGTGTGTGTGTGTGTGTGTGTGTGTGTGTGTGTGTGTGCGAGAGGCGAAGCGTCGCAGGATTTTATCGGTAATGATAGTTATAGCGTGAGAGCAGAACGACGATAAAGGGACAAGAAAGAGACGAGCACTTGTAATCGTTCTGCTCTCACGCTATAATTATCATCATGTCATACCAACTAGCCCAAACTGCTTTCACGCTTCTGAGTTACATTTATCGGTGAACCGTGAATCGTCCGTCCGTCCGACTGTCTGTTGGGTGAAGCGTCGGAGGTTTTTATCGGTAAACCGTGAATTGTCCGTCCGTCCATTTGTCCGTCTGTCTGTCTGCCTGCCTGTCTGTCCCCTTGGAACGGATGGACGCACGGACGGACATATGCTTGGAAAGCCACTAACGCCATCTAGTTATATTATTCCCGAGGATGGATGGATGGATGGATGGATGGATGGATGGATGGATATGGCTGTAACCCTTTAGATCGGGCGGTGGCTAGCGCCACCAAGCCGTAATACCTAATGAACCAAAAACTATATTTATTTTTTTTCCCTTAAAAAGTGAGTTTGAGGATTCGTACTTTGCAGTGAAGAGTTTAATTTTCACTCGTTCCTTGACTTTAGCCACCAATCAGATAACCTCCTTCTAGTTAAGTCTACCCGCTTAAAGTTTATTTTGCCCTCCCGGTCCCTAAACCCCAGTGCTTTGAAAAACTCTGCGCCATCATCCTGAACTATAGGGTGAAGCCCTTTACAGAACATTGTCAAGTGTTCGGCAGTTTCTTTTTCCTCTCCACACGCACTGCATACTGTGTCTACCCCTTCGTATTTGGCCCGATATGTCTTGGTTCGCAGTACTCCCGTCCTGGCCTCAAACAGTAGAGAACTACCCCGAGTATTATCATAGATCCTTTCCTTGGCAATTTCCTGCTTAAAAGTTCGATAGATCTCTAGTGCGGACTTCTTAATCATGCCCATTCTCCACATGTCAGTCTCCGTTTCCTTCACTTTCTTCTTAACCGATAGTTCTTTTTGGTTTGGCCACCTGCTGTTTTCTAAGTATTTACCAGTCAACTTCCTGGTTCGCTTCCTCCATTTTGTATCGACATTCTTCATGTACAAGTAGCTGAAAACCTTCCTAGCCCAACGCTCTTCCCCCATTTCTCTCAATCGCTTCTCAAATTTTATCTTGCTGCTAGCTTCCCTGCCCTCAAATGATGTCCATCCCATATCACCTTGTACTCCCTGATTTGGTGTATTCCCGTGAGCTCCTAAAGCAAGCCTACCTATTCCACGTTGCTTAATTTCTAATCTTGCTTGAACTTCTGATCTCATGCACAAGACCGCATTGCCGAACGTCAGCCCAGGAACCATGACCCCTTTCCATATTCCTCTCACAACATCATACCTACTGTAATTCCACAGTGCCCTATTTTTCATGACTGCTGCATTCCTGTTACCTTCAGTCGTCACGTATATTTCGTGTTCCCTCAGATACTCGGTCCCACTGCTTATCCACACGCCCAGATATTTGTATTTATCTGTTATCTCTAGCGTGACCTCCTGTATTCTAAGCTCACTACCTTCGTTGTCATCGAAAATCATGACTGCTGATTTTTCCTTACTGAATTTAAAATCTAACCTATCTCCCTCATTACCACAGATGTCCATCAATCTCTGCGAATCTTCCTTGTTGTTGGCCATTAGCACTATATCATCTGCGTACATTAATGCTGGTAGTGCCTGATCAATAAGTTTTCCTTGTTTCACTAAAGAGAGGTTGAAGCCCAGTCCACTTCCCTCTAAGCTGAACCCCTCTTTGTCAGAGGGTTCAGCTTAAATTGAGGGTGACGCAGTAAGTGATGGAAAGGAAATTGATAGGTGCAACCTAATATACAAGAAGATAGCAGAGTGGCTAAGGGAACGAACCAGGGTTAAGGATATCATATAGTTTAAATGAAGAAGAAATGGAGATAGGCCGGACACGTATCACGTTGGCAGGGTAAGCACTGATCATTAAGGGTAACTTACTGTATCCACAGACATATAGGACATATACACACAACGCCATCTATTGAGCAACCCATTAAGTAGAGGTGGCTACATACTACTACTACTACTACTACTACTACTACTACTACTACTACTACTACTACAAAGGAGGGAAGGACCCGCGGCGTAAGGAGCTTCGCCCCCAAAATGAGGCACCAAAAGTAGTAGGCCGAACACATGCGCGTACAGCTGATTAAGGAAGGGTGGTGCAGTGACGTATGCGCCTTGGTGGTATGACGTAAGGCGTGTGATTGAGGGAACTATGGCGAAATCGATGAAACAGATTAGCGATGCGGTATCGCGAAGAAAGATTACGAAGATGAATTTCACGTTTTAGAGAGGATATGCTTACGTAGTATGAACATGAGCAATTAATTGATCTAGTGGCATGATTTTGAGCTGAACCCCTCTTTGTCAGAGGGTTCAGCTTAAATTGAGGGTGACGCAGTAAGTGATGGAAAGGAAATTGATAGGTGCAACCTAATATACAAGAAGATAGCAGAGTGGCTAAGGGAACGAACCAGGGTTAAGGATATCATATAGTTGAAATGAAGAAGAAATGGAGATAGGCCGGACACGTATCACGTTGGCAAGATAAGCACTGATCATTAAGGGTAACTTACTGTATCCACAGAGAAGGCAAAAGCATGAAAGGGAGGCAAAGTTAGGTGGGCCGATGAGATTAAAAAATCACAGCATATCCACGGAGGGAATGATGGTGAGTGGGGCGAAGCGTCCATCAGCCCGTCCGTGCTTCCGTCCGTCCGCGCGACCATCTGTATGTCCATCCATGCGTCCGTCCGTGCGTTCGTCCATCTATCTGCTAGTCTGTCTGTTCGTCCGTCTGTGCGTTCGTCCGTGCGTCCATCTTGTGAACACTCCAAGTACCACAATCTCCCATGTCGCATCCCCTGTGGCACATACCCGCTCTAGAGCGGGTATGCGCCACCGGTGGTTACGTGGTACTCCATATATACGGATGAGTGACAGACCCACGCCCTAAGGAGCTTCGCACCTTTGAATGTTGGCGGATTTTACGTGGCAGCACGGAGCACAAGACCGGGTCGATTGGCGTGACATGGGAGAGGCCTTTGCCTTGCAGTGAGCGTAGTCAGGCTGACGATGATTATCATGATGATCACGATTCGGTGCTGAATCAATAGTTCGTTTTTTAAGTATACCTGGTGCGCGGGCTACAGATGGGTGATGCATATATTAGTTGAATGAATATATGATGAAGTAATTGTACACGAGGCGTTTTATGTCTTGTGTTGCGTGAAAGAAATGTATGTATGTATGTATGTATGTATGTATGTATGTATGTATGTATGTATGTATGTATGTATGTATGTATGTATGTACGGGGACGAAAGCAGGCAGGTGAGGGGGCTTGAGAGGATTTTGGTACCCGTGCGTAACACTCATCATATACGAACTTGTCACGTGCTGCCGTGCCTACTAAGCAACGAGAATGAAGTGGACGTAGCCGCAAAGAGCCGAGTGCGCGGGCCATCGAAAAACGACGAATAAATGGATGGATGCTATGAGAGTCTCCTTCATAACGGGGCGATGACATGCGTGCTTCCAGGCTCTCAGGAGAGACGCTCTAGGTGCCGACCAGTGCGTCCTGCTCCTGCTTTCAAGAATGCTTTCCTGTGGTATCCACAAATTTGTCGCCGAGTTTTCAGTCACATCGTGTGCCTAAGTTTTAAAAAAATCAGCAGATGGTGAGTGGACTCTTAATCCATTTTTGGGACATTTTTACAAGGCACCACCACCGAAGGATTTAAGCCTAATTAAGGAGGCGATTGCCGCCGATGCGCCGTCCCGGCGCCAACGTGACTCAATGCTCTGCGCGTTCCAGGACCTGCAACTGAGAATGGAATACCAAGTAGATGGAGAGGACATCTCCAGAAGATTGTACGGAATACATGGGTTGGAAGGAAGCCGAAACGAGACGCTCAAAGACGCGGTTAGCGTTCCCGCTGCCAAGATCTCGACCAAGGCTGGCGTTGGGGGAGACGCTCGAGCCAGTCATAGTAGGCATGACACCAAGCATACAATCGTGCGAGCTGGACGCATGCCGTCACTACCCAAGGACTTTAGCAAAATTTTGCTACGACCACGTGGAGAATTAGGTATCTCGAGAATTGGCACTGGAGCCTTGGCAGATGCTATAGTACCGGCGGCCGGCGTCAAAGAGGACGTGGCCATGCAGGACATTATCTGTTGCAACTTGCAGCAGAACATTATGGTGGCAAGCACTCCGGACCAAGAAAGAGCTTCAAGATACCTCAAGGTCAAGCAAATTGACATTGGAGGCAAAGTTTTCGAGGTTAGCGCGTACGCCACGGCACCACACGATACTTGTAAATGAGTGATTTGCAGAATCCCTATAAGCGATACTCAGAACATTGTGACCCGAAAGATTGTGAATGCGAACAACCCGCTCGCGCTGCAGGCCAAGAGAATCACGAACACTGGGACAATCATCATAGCGTTCGAAGGACAAAGGGCCGAGATTCGTGAGATATGGACCTTCACTTTTGCAGTGCTCCCTTTACCGCAAGAACATCGACATTTGTTACGTCTGTGGAAAGCTGGGACATCAGTCTGACGTCTGTCCGAACCCAGCTGAAACCATCTGCAGAGGCTGCGAGATCAAGAACCCAGATAAGCTGCACCAGTGCAATCCAAGATGCAGGCTGTGCGACGCTCACCATCCCACAAGGAGTGCAAGAACAGGTTCTTAGTGCCATATGTCGTCAGACGCAGACGTTGGGAAAGATCGCGAGCAGCCGCAGAAGCTCGGAAAGCATCAATCACATCGAGTCCGGACATCAGCGACAAGCAGCTTATTCAAGTCACGGGACCCAGAGCATCCAGACTACCCAAAAAAAGGAAAGGGGGCCCACTCTAGGGGTAGGTCGCGTTCCAGAAGAGATTCTAGACCAAAGGCCCACTCCCATTCACGGGGGCGCTCAAGTTCTCAAGGTCACCATCAGGGTCGGGATCAGCCTGTACGGCACCCGAATGGCCAGCTGCCTGGCGTTCAGTTCGAGATCACGGCTTCCTACCCGGGGAGGATGCCTGCAGTTACACTGAAAGGCAGCTGGGCTGAGGGAGTGTGCAACGGCGTGGCAGAGGTGATGACAGGTAAGCTGCCAGAGCATGATAGAACTGCACAGCTAGAGCAAAAAAAAACACGAGGCTTACGAAATCGAATGAGAGGCTATCAGCCGAGTTAAAAGAAATAAAAAAAATCTTCTTACTAAGCTAACCAGCACACAGTCTTCACAGCCAACGACTCAGCCAGTTGATATCCCTGTGGCTGAAAACGTGGGGGACTCAGGAACCACAAAGAAGAGGGCAGTCATGGCAGAACACGTGGAAGCCAACCAAACGACCATGTCAGATATGAAAGAGGTCTTTGACAAGCTCAGCAAGGTAGTAGCCAATCTTAGCGACCAGATGGGCAGGCTACAATCAAGCGTGGCGGCACTGGAAGAGCTTATGACTTTGCGCATTACAAAGATTGAAGCATATCTGCACAACACAGCAAGGCCTCCTCATGCACCAAACTCACCTCTTCGGCCACCAATACTAGTGGTACCAAACCTGTCGACAGGTGCAGCATAAGGCTCTGGCAGCCCACATAATAACCATGACGGCAGCGCTACGTGAAGCATTCCGTATCTGGCAATGGAACTGTAGAGGTTACCTTAAAAAGAAGGCAACGCTACAGCAGTATATTAGGAGCAGCCATGAAAAGCACCATATCATATTATTGCAAGGAACCCTTTCATCGCAAGCAACGCTGCCTGGACTCCGGCCTGTAATAGGGGATACTGAAGGGAGGGGAATCTGCAACTTCGTAAACAGCAAACCAACGCACGTAACCCACGACCTCAAGATAGAAGCAGGCCGGTTGGAACACGTCATAGTAGGGATTGTACCAGGTACCAGAAACCGTCAGAGCATTTTTTATTCTTAACATATATAGCAGTCCAAAGGAACAAATCAAGGGTTCAAGACGTTTCTAAAGAAAGCTGTTACTATCGCCGGGGAATCTCCACTCGTCATAGCCGGTGATTTCAACGCCCCTCATCATACATGGGGTCATAAGTACAACACTGGGGAAGGGAATCGACTTTGGCAAAGTGTCAGTGAACTTAATCTCACCCTAATCACGGACCCCAGCCCACCAACAAGGCTTGGTACATCTTGCTGCAGGAATTCCATCCCGGACCTTACATTTGTAAGGAACATCAAGAAGGCCTAGTGGTTGAACCTTCCTGTAGGCCTAGGGAGTGACCACTGCATTCTTGCCACCACCTTCTCCGTGGAGCGCAAAAAGCAGAGAGAATTCAACTTCACAGACTGGGATAAGCTCAGGAAGTTAAGGATGGAAAGGGAACAAGATGGCCACAGACCAGGCTTCAAGCAGTGGGTCGAATAGAATAAAGAGGACAAGAAACCCGTCTCCTCCACCATTACCACCGATTTTTCGGTTTAAAGAATGAATAGCCGGATCGCCCATCTTATTGAGGCAAAGAAAGCACTACTGCATCGTTGGAAGGGTCAGCGCCTGAACCGAAGACTGAAGAAGAAGATTGCCGAGGTAAACAGATCAGTCGAGGAACATTGTCGCGCACTATCCAGGTAGCAATAAGACAAAATTTGCAACTCTGTCGATGGTCAGATGCGCAATGGCAAGACATGGGATATGTTAAAAGATCTCCTCAACGAAAACACCACCAATACAAATCAAAAGCATGTTATCGCTCGAATTTTGCATGAAGAGATAGGGTGCTCTACAGAACAGCAAGCTGTGCAGCGGCTCGTGCATAAGTACCTTCCAATCAAAAACAGATTGGCACCACCAAGTAGACAGTACCTGGGCACACCCAATCCAGGTCTTGAAGGCGACTTTAACATCGAGGAGATCAGAAGAGCCTTGCACGATCTCAACGTCAGGTCAGCCCCTGGCCCGGATGGTATATCAAACAAGGCCCTTCGTAAACTTGATGACGATTGAATTGACACTCTGAAGGATATGATCAATGCAGCATGGAGGGAAGGGAGGGTGCCAGAGCAGTGGAAGCTGGCCAGCACGATTCTTATTACTACGCCAAAAAAGCCCCTAACTTGGACAACATGAGACCAATATTATTGACATCATGTATCTGCAAGGTTGCAGAACATGCCATCCTGCACAGGATAAACAAGTACTTGGAAGATAACGACATATATACACACACTATGGTTGGATTCAGGTCAGGGCTATTCACACAAGACGCAATGAAGCCTATCAAACACCAGGTCATCGACAACGAAACCAGAGACATGGGAGCCATTCTGTGCCTAGACCTAGAAAAAGCGTTTGACTACATCTACCACTCATTCACACTCGAAGCAATTTCCAAGCTTGGTCGGGGGAAAGCCTTCTATGACTACATATGGTCCTTTCTTACAGATCGGGAAGCCGTCATGAAGATTGCAGATATTGAGGCCGCAGCAATCGAACTAGAAGGAAGGGGCACGCCAGAAGGGGCAGTGATTTCACCAATGCTGTTCAACATTGCCATGACTGGACTGTCAAAGAAATTATCGAGCATTGAAGGATTGAAACACAGCATCCACGCAGATGACATTACCATCTGGTGCACAGGTGGAAGTGAGGGGCAGATTGGGAGCGCCCTGAAAAAGGCGATTGACACCGTAGAAGAGTACCTTCGTCCTTCTGGGCTCAAGTGCTCCTCGAGTAAATCAGAACTTTTACTGTATTGAACTACACGCCGGGGACCGAACCAGATAGACATCCGCCTCCGTACAAATCAAGGGGATGCCATCAGGAGGGTCGACTCCATCAAAGTCCTGGGCATACTGATAGAGTCTACCAGCGCTAACAGCCAATCTATAGCCAAGTTCACTTGGAAAAGAGACGGTGCGGTGAACCTCATACGCAGAGTGGCCAACAAAAGAAATGGGATCAAGGAAGACAACCTCATCAGGTTGATGCATGCGTTTGTTCTAAGCCACTTCATGTACGAGGCAACAATGCACAACTGGTCAAGAGCAGAGTCCGAGACAATGAATGTGCTCTTCAGGAAAGTTATAAAGAAGGTCCTGGGCCTACCCATACAGCACCGAGCGTCTTCTTGAGCTTGGAATTCACAACACGCTCGAAGAAATAGCAGAAGCCCAACAGAGAGCACAGTTTGCAAGGTTATCTACAACAAGGTCGGGGAGAATGATCCTGCAGGAGCTGGGCCAACACCCAGTGGCAATTAGATGCAATTACAATGATATTCCCAACAACATCAGGGAGAATATCACGGTATTTCCTATACCACGAAACATGCATCCAGAACACATCGGAAGAAGAGTAGCGAGGGCCAGGACTGTACTTCGTCAAGTCTCAAACGATGAACGGGGGGTCGTATTTGTTGACGCGGCTTCCTACGCCAACAGCAAAGCTTTTGTGGAAGTGGTGGTCGATGGGGCTGGCCGTGTCGTAAACTCAGCGACGGTCAGGACGGAAGACCCAATCATTGCGGAACAGGTAGCCATCGCCTTAGCACTCAAGATGGATAACATTGAAGTCGTCTACAGTGATTCAATGGCAGCAGTACGGGCCTTCGCAAAAGGGACGGTCGTAGAACAAACGCTGAGAATACTACATGGCAGGAACATAACGCATCGTCTTCTTAGTTCGTTCCCAACTCACTTTGGACAAATCAACGACTTCCCTCTCAATCTCAATGAAGCAGCACACGAGGCGGCGCGAAACCTCTCCAACCGCGCCTTCCCGGGGATGCGTTCTACCGGTCAAGGGGATAACCGAGAAAGTCTTACAACATATAACGAGCTCACTAAACATTTCTACCTTTCTAGAAGGATTTTCCCTCCACCTCACAAAAATCTAACTCGGCCCCAAGCACTTACATTAAGGCTTTTGCAAACGCGGATGTACCCTACTTTGAAAATGTTACACATCATGTACCCTGACCTATTATACCCAAGTAATCTTTGTCCACATTGTGGGGAGATAGCTTCATTAGAACATATGCTCTGGCAGTGTACCAAATTCACTCATTTATCGAACATCACCTCTGCCAGATCTGCCAGCTCGTCCTTGGCAGATCAGCTCCTGGCTGTCCGCCAAGCCCGCGAGGCGGCTGAGGAGCTCGGAATCTCAGTCCCCACGCAGGAGCTGCCCGCAACACAGTGATCTGTGTTTTGGAGGACCAAATAAAAATTATCCAATCCAATCCCCAGGCTTTCAAGAAAATAAAAAAAACTAAAAAATTATCTATATCTTGGCGTAATACCTTATCTACTTCGATTAAATCGATGTTATTGCAACAAAAAAAACAAATTTGTGTTCGATCTCTTTGCGTCTTCAAGCAGAATGACCTCTTTTTCCCACTATTTCTGTCCTTTAGCTCTACTTCTCTGTCAGCAGTACTCTAACCATCTCTTCCTCGCAGACGTGTTCAGCTTTCGATGTTTGTCCATGAAACCCAAAGCCTCATGTAGGCTTGTACCCACACGTATACCTGGGTGCATATTGCCACATTCAATCTGAACATGTTCAGTCGTTTCCTTAACTCCCCCACAGCACGCACATTGTTCTTATTCTTTACTGAATCTCGGTTTGTGACTACGCGTTCTATAAGGCAACCCAGGCTTGCTTCGAAGAGTAACACGCTTCCCCTTGAATTATCATAAAACCGCTCTCGCCTTATTTCGTTTTTGCCCTTTTGGTAGTTACTGAGATCCGGATTCTTTTTCATCGCTGTCATCCAATAAATCATCTCCGCCGTTTTGACTTTTCTCTTAATGCTTCCTGTTACCATATCGCCAACACTACCAGCCGTATATTTACTGGTAAGCCTCCTAGTTCTTTTTCCCCACTTTGTGTCCACGCTCTATTACTATACGAATACTTCAACACTTTCCCTGCACATCTACTCTCCATCATTTTCCTAAGCGTCTCTTCAAATCTCACTTTCCTCTGAGCTTCCCTTACTTCAAAACCTGTCCACCCCACATTTCTTCTTACAGCTTCATCCATCGTCTTCCCGTATGCGCCAAACGTGAGGCGTCCCACAGTTCTTTAACGCCTTGGGTGGAGGCCAGCCACTTAGTGAGCATTGCTGAAATCACCGGAGAGGACGCCTTCAGCGACGACCATAGTAGTTTAAACTGGAAACACCGGTGTACACGCCTGACGTCGCCGCCGCCGAAAAGGCGCGAGCATTAGTTCTTGCTGAGCAAGCTCATAAAAGACACGCCACCTAACACTTACGTACCCATGTAGCTTCATAAAAATCTGTAACATTTGCTTTTTGATTGGTAATGATCGCAAGTATGAACGCAGCCACCGGAACGAGATGTGTGGATGTAAAGCAAGGGGTAAGAATGACTGGTTCATAAGAAACGATGACAGAAAGACAAGCAGACCAAAATTTCTACGTTGACTAGTATCATAGTGCTGTAAATTTCATCGTGAATTTGCATTTTCGTTTGTACGCCCCACTGAAGTCATTTTGTTGCAAGGTGCAGTTGTACTCACCTGAACCTATGCCACTAGTATACAACAAACTTCCCTGTTTGAAGAAAGACTATCGTCTTTAAAGTGGTCGTTGATGTCTCACACATTTCGAGATGTTCATATATCTGCGTAAGAACAAAGATGGTGGCATCTATGAACAGGCAAGTCGCGTACAAATACCTGTCTGTCTTGTGGAATGCGTGGACTCAGTTGCTGTTTCGGCTATACCTATTCAGCCCAGTGCCTTAATAGCCCCAGGAAGCTTACGCCATCGAGAAAGAAGAATGTCATTCCGAGAGCAATTTTCCCGCCACTCAAGCAAGCGAAAAACTGGAAACTTCTTCCCCATAGCGCCGATATCGGTATGACGCACATGCCAGCGTTCACTCTCATGATATATACGGACACGTCACCATAGTGTTCGGAATCCAATCATCGCTCCTCGAAGCAACCGTAAATAGAACGCCAGGAACGAAATAGCGAAAAAAAGAATTGTGAGCCCGAAAGTATAGATGTTCGCTTAGCACGCTACGCATGTTTCGCATCTTCGTGCACGACGGGCACAGGGATGGCACTGGAATTCGCAAGAGTGCACCCAAAGCCAGATGCCGACAGGCGCGTCATACATCCCACACGACTTCGAGGACGCTTGGTCGCGTCACGCAAGTCCTGCGGAAGTGACACCAGTGGACTCTGTTCCGTGCGAGATTGCGCCAAACGTGCCGGCGTGATCAAAACGCGCGTCAGAAGAGGTGCCCGGAATGCCATCGGACATTATTGAGGGTAAACGAAGAAGGAAGCCAATGGACGGGAAAAAGAGGAAAGGGCCAGAAAAGAGACGGCGGCACGCCCCACGGGCCTTCGGCACGACAACGCCAATTGCGCCACTGTATAGTAAAACGCTGCGCTACAGCAGTCCCCCCTCTTTTCCATCCGCGCATGCTCTCGTATACGCTCCATTGGCGATTTTTCGTCCTTCGCCGCGAAGACCCGCTTGTCGTTCTTCCAACGTACGCACACAAACATATATGTAAGTAGTGAACAGCAGCTCTTGGATGCATCTCTCGACACCGTGCGCCGCAGTCACTCACCACGCGGTGCTGCACCGTGGGTGCGGGCGTATGGCACGTTTCCCCCGAACCCCTCCCGCTCCTCCCCACCGCGGTTCTTCTTCACCCATACGGCGAGATGCGTGGATGCCGCGGAAGCCCCCAAGACGCGCGGCAGTCACGAGCGGAATGCCGTGCCTGGAACCTATATGCCGCTCGCGGGGACGCCCAGGGCTAGGCAGGCAGCCCAGCCCTGCCTGGCCCTGCCCCGCCGACCAGCCCAAAGTGGTCCTTAATGAGTATTTCTCCCCGCGGAATCCGTTCCTTCTTACTGTTGTTTTCGAGCCCCCTCTCGCTCTGCCGTTGTTGCTTCCAAGGGTGCGCGCAACGGCGTTGGGAGATGCACCGACATGGGGTAGCGCCGCCGATCAGGAAAAGGAGGACGGTGCAGTGCTCGTCGCACGAAATCTGCGGTGCGCACTGTGCGCCGGCGATGCACCCTAATACAGCCCCGAATTGCTGTTTTTATAGAAAACGGTCCATTGAGTTTCTGTTTTTTTGTTGTTGTTCTTGTTCCTGCAGGGCCGTTATTTTATCTCTGTTGTGAATGGTCGTTGTAGGACGCTGTTGTATCACTGCAACGTTGTTGCACTCGGGTCCCTTCGAAAAGCCGAACAAAGAAGAAGAAAGATAAGAGAAGCAGGACTATATACGTAGCAGGAAGCCCACGTGCCGTGAACAACAAGAAGCGCGTCGAACGGTTTCGAGGGCCGAACACACACGTGATGGAATCCCAGCACAGGAGTGGCTGCATTTTCATTTGAGCGGTGAAGGCATGGGTGGGGTGGAGCCAGGGCAGAGCGTTCGGCTGCTGTCGGAACTATTCAAAAACACAGCCTGACGGACTCCAATCCAGTGGCGGGTGCGTGCGTTAGGAATGTTATATACTAGAGGCGCGCGCGCGCGCTAGCTTGACGGCGCCACAAAATCGAGGCGGTAGACGTCCATCCCCCCTCCCTGCTTCTGGAAGCGCGAGCAGCGGCACACACGCACGTGCGTGCGTGCTGTGGCGGCGTGCCGGGCACCGTGCCCGAAATGCCCTCTTCGCCACGAGCCAGCAGAAAATACCGCTTGCTGCTTGAAGCGTGAGGTCAATAGTCCCCACGCTACCACCGATTCGGGCCACAATGGGGCTGTATAATAGCGGGATGCAGTGCTCGCAGTGGCTCCACTGCCGCAAAGCGGAAGGAGCAAAAGTCGCGGAAACCGCTCACACGTGACACCTTTATTTATATACGGAGCGCACGAGTTTGTCTTCGTTTTTGTAGCACTGCGCGCCAAGCTTCGCGTAACCAGAACGGGTGGGATGAAGGCGGCGACAGGATTGAACTTCTTGTCACACAACTATTTTGCTCAGTAGAAGTGGAAAGAAACGGACTGGTTCAGGCGTGCATTCGCTGCAGCGTACTTCCACATTTTTGTGATCGTGATTTCGCGGGATGCACCTGGCAGTCCTTTTCCTGGTTGCAACTTAGTGTTTGATACCAAGCGAAATAAGTGAAATATATTTTGCCTCCCTACACACTGTACAGGGGAAAAATTGTGCATTTCATGCATTGCGGTAACAGTGTATAAGCAATGACGTGGTGAGTCAGCGAAACGATCGGCTCATTTGAACACAGAGACGGGAGTGTAAATGTACACATCATTCAGGCTAACATCCAGTTTGCCACCCAGCACTGTGGTAAAGTCAGGCATAAAATAATAAAAAGGAGATAGCACTGTTATAGCGCACGTTACAGCGCAGAGAAGGACAACCATCGGTCGCAGAGATGGCTGAAAGAGCCACTGAGCGCGAATAGTTTTCTGTGTCATTGACGGACGTGGGCAGAGCGCAAAAGATTTTCATTTCAGAACACGTCTTACTGGAGCTGACCCAGTTTACAGTGTTGTCTACAACCTAAGAAGAAGAACAAAAAAAAAAAGGGGGGGGGGTCATTCGAATTTTTGGGGGAATCCTCACCTAGCACATATACATATATCACTCTATTTAAAATAAAGGTCTCCTGGACCACCTCTGAAAAATAGAATAACGACCGCGTTGGTCTCATCTTAGTGTTCCCACCTTTTTGACACAGTTCATGACGCCCGCAATCGGTTCACGTGACGTCATGAGAAGAAGGCTCTAGATTATGAGAAGAAGGCTCTAGATTGATCCTTATACGAGCAACATGAGTTGCGATTGAATTGTTTTCTACCCAGCTTGGCCATAAATGGCACGCCCATTCTGCTTTTTTATCAACTTTCGGTTATATCTGCAGTGTGCGATTAATTTATTTCTCTTCGTTTCGTACGTTCATAACGATATACGAAAGGGGAGATAACGGCGTGTAGCCGAAAAACGAGAAATCCTGATGGGACTCAAAGCTCAGTTAGGACATTGCCTAAGTATTTTACGAAGAAATGAGCAGTAAAGTGAAGACAACATTGGCATGAAGGCTAGTGAGGCTGGAAAAGAAACCACTCTCTGATGCAATGGTTTAGCGGCCCTTTAAAGAGACACGCGAACTCTCTTGAGAGATACTTACACTATCGTGTAGGAAAGTCATTGGACCGAAAGAAGTGTAAAGACAGGAGTTTAAATAAAGTCCTATAGATGACAAATAAGGACTCACCGCAGAGAGTAAATTTTTTTTTTATCGCACGCTAGACGCTTCCTTACTTCACTGACTTTTCATGGTAACTTTTCAAAGTACAGTTTACAGCTTATGCAAGTGTGATGCCGGGTGTGATCTTGAGGTATGAGTAACCCTATCTCCAACAACGGAGATAACTCAGTGTTACTGCTATAAATTTCACTATCGCGAATACTGCCTTGACGTCCAACAAAAAAAAAAGGTTAGCAAGATATCACAAGTGAGTAATGATAATTATTGTTGGTGTTTTACGTAATTAAACCACGATGTGATTACGAGGGACACCATTGAGGAGGGTTCTAGGAATTTAAAAATCTGGCTCCCTTTAACGTGCACTGCACGGACCTCTAGCACTTAACCTCCATCCAAATGCTGCCGCCGTAACAGGTGTCGAACCCGCGACCCTCGTGTCGTCTGCTGAGCATAGAACCGCTAGACCACCAGGACAGTCAGAACGCAAGTCACGTCGACTTTATATCATGAATTGCTGTGAAACTGTTCGGTATGTTTAGTACTAAAATGTGTCCCTGAATAACAGTTTAGGTAACAGTGTGTTTGAGTAACAACGGAATAACACTGTCACTGAATGAAAAGAACGTTATAAGACGCCCGATGTCGTGAACATACAGGTTTCATTGTATGCCGAGGTCTTGAGCCGGCAGAAGACAAAGTGCAAGATGACGATGCATTAGTACTCTTTTTTCTTTACCTGGCCGTGCTATGTTTAAACTACAGGGACCCTAAGTTTGAATGTATCCCTGAAGCATTCCTCCAAAATGTGCTCGCTTTTCAGACTTCTCACGGCACAGGTCTAGTGGTGACACCTGGGGAACAACCACCGCAGCGCACCTCCATCGATCGGGGAAATGTTTGTCGACGGCGCTAAGTGTGTTGACTTAGATCGCGCAACGAGGGAGCAGGCTAGCTCTTTGGAATTACTAGCCTATTAGGGGAAGGGTTCGTGCAACTTAGCAAACACGATATCAATCGGTGAACCCTCAAGGAGTCTTTGTGTAAGTGCCAAGTCGGCGGTGACTGAATCCCTATCACGTGTATGGCGTGTTTTACTTACTACATTAACATGCGTGATTCTAAACTAGTTGGCCTTCCTATGTCTTCTGGTGATGCGAAGCATAGTGAATCACTCCACTGTTCACGCGATTTTATTCTCAAATGCACTGTCAAGCATGTGTCAGCCTAATGTGCACATTTATCGTTATCGTAAAGGCATTATCGCTGCGGTGGTGCAAAACTTGTGTCGTAACACCAAATCTTCAGCGGTAAACTACGCATGGAACAATAACCATGAAAAAAAAAACTACTCGAGAAACACGTAAACTTAACATAAACTTTCGCTCCTCTTACGCACGGGTGCCTTCACTGAAAATCATTGTACATATTTCAACACAACGCATGACTACGCGGACAGAAGACAAGAAGGGACAAACCGCACCGCTGTCCCTTCTTGTCTTACGTCCTTGTAGTCGTGCGCTGTGTTAAAATATGTTCAAATACTGTCACCAACTGACCCAGCTTTCAGACCTTCTACAGGAAGTTCGTTGTGATATACAAGGTGATAACCTCCAGCATTCCTCATTGAGTCCACGTAACAGAGCTTAATTGCGTTAGTGCTTAGTCCACAGTTACACGCCACCAAAAAGAAATGATTGATTCAACGCATACACACCTGCTTATTATTGACTGCAGGTATTTCGATCACAGAAAAAAAAAACCCTACTTCATAAATAGTGAAGGGAAATAACTTCGAGCATACATTACAATACAATATATACTCTCAGCAAAATGGTCGCGTCTAACAATATAGTAATCTCGTCGAAACGCAATGGAGTAACATTATTGAACCAAAAGGTTCGGTTATAAGTACACTTCGATGTACACGGCTCTTTGCTTTGCCACCAATGAATACCGGACTTCCAAGAGCCAATCGCGTGTACAGACGTCTGCAACACGATTGAAAGAGACTTCTTTCTCTCCCGAGGTGCTACGACGAAATAAAATAGATGTAATGGGATAAAGAGGGTGACGAGAATGGCTGCTTCACTTTAGGTCTGCTGTCGTCTAGCGCCACTCTCCTCTCCTTCAAGAACCACTTTCGCTCGTATAATAATACGGCAAAATATAGCGTGACGCACGCTCCGTACGTGATTGCTCAATCTGTTTCGGCCTCGGAAAAGCAACTGCAGTATAGAAACACGAGGCCAGCAATTACAATTCGTATAAGCTTTTTTTTAGGAGGGGGAGGAGTTGTTTTGTTATTCATAAATTACTTAATACTTCGTTTGAAACATACTAACGCTCTTCTCTGTGCTGATGACACTATTTTAAGCGCACAAAACGATACATTCATGTTATAATCAACTATCACTAAACGTTGACTTAAATAACGTTCATTCATGGTGACAATCAAATCTGTTACGTATCAGTTCATCAAAGACTAATTCCGCGGTGTTCACTTCCACGCAGTTGTTTCCGGACATCACTTCATTAGCAGTGACACTTGATGGACACTTCGTTCACGCATCTTTATCCACAAAATTTCTTGGTGTAGTGTTACACAAACATTTGAAATTCAGTGAGCATGCTCAGGCCTTAACTCAAAAGGTGTCTTTCGCAATTCGTGTGATTGTTAAAACATGACCTTAGTTTACAACCGAACTCCTTCTATCTTTATATCGCGCATTCATTAACAGTCACCTGTCATACTGCCTAGTATCATGGTGAAATACCTATTGGTCACATATAAGTCATCTTGAACGCTTACAAAAGCAAGCTTCGAGACTCATTACTTTCAAATCATCATCATCAACATCAGCGCCCCTTTTTCGCAACATGAATATTTAACCTCTGCATAAGCGTTTTAGCTACGACATTCTAATAATCATGTATTGTGTCGATAATAATGAATTATACTTTTCCTGTTTTTTAGACGTTACTCTTGTAAATACTAACAACACGAGGTTTCCAACTAACCATAGCCGTAACCTTTTACCTAATGTACGTACCAACTATGGTCACATGACGGCAAGATTTTCATGCGTAATACTGTGGAACATGCTGCCCATTGTTTTCAAATCATAATCAATGTAATCATTTTGTAAACGTGGGAAAATCCTATTGTTAATTCGGTGATTTATGACTTCAATGTGTTATTTTATCTTTTCTTTTTTCAAGGAAATTGTCACTATTCCTCATATTGCCTTACCTTTTTCGCAGAATTTTTTCATATATAATGCTACTATTTCACCCCTGTTTGCTTACTAAAAAATAATACTCTTTTTTACTTTTTGTTAGGAGGTCGCTCTGACAGTTCTCACTTTGAGGCCTTAGATTGTTCATTCGCCATGCAAAAACGTATATACCAAATGTATATATTTAATTTCAACTTCAAACTTCAGTTAAATCGAAGAGCTTCTTTTGCAAACACTTCCTTAAAAGTGTGCACGCTTGTTGGCGAATGACTTGACCCTAACAGCAAGATCGTTTTATCACGCCCAGTGATTAAAATTAATGTTCCCTTCAGTGCGATACTTATTTTCAATTGATGAAAGAGGTACGATAGAAGAAAGCAGTTAAGGGTAGTAAAAGTCAAACCCATATACACAAAATCCACGCGATGGCGACGAGCAACGCGGTCAGCGACGTAAAGGACCAGCGTGCGACATATCGCATTGTCGATAGCCCGGTTTTGCAAATCCATAAACTATCACTCGTCACCCAGTAGTGGAAGGAGGGACAAGCCAATAGCAAGAAGCCGAAAAAAATGTACGTGAGTGACACACTGCATAGAAATAACAACGAAGAAAAACGTTCACACACACCAGAAAAAAAAAAAAGGAATGCAAGAATGCAAGACGTGAAAAAGAGCGTGAATTTTTTGTGGCTTGGTAGAACGAAAAATAATGCTTCACTTTATATACCTCTATTATCGTGCCAGTTTCAGAGAAGAGTAAGCCGCTCTCATGCCAGCAACGCCAGAAATTTGTCGCCGAACCCTTCACGCCATTGTTGGGTTCAATGAGCATGAGCCTGAGCGACATTATATTGACCTCGAGGACATACCGTGGCGCCACCTACGTGATGACGTCACTCATTTGATGCCGGGTTGACATTGTCTGCTAGAACACCGCATTTCCTGCGCTTTTGCTGCGGACACCGTGCGTGATTCCCTTTGTTTTGAAGCTCAGTGCCTAAAGAAGCGGTATAAGACCTGATATTACGGGCAAGCAAACTACGAATCGGTGCCCCTGGTGGCGCTCTCGTGTCTAATTTGCATCGTAAAATCACGACTGAGAACCGGTGCAGCCATGCGGGACAATGCAAATGGTGTCGCGGAATCGAAGCTGCCTTATTCCACAACTACGCATCTTATCTGTGACGTCAAAACGATCGCTGCAGCGCTGGCCTCTCTATAGTGGAGGCCCTCGCGGCCAACACTCCGCGTCGCATGTCACGTGAACATTCCCGCATACGGAGTTCTTATTTAACACATTCACGAAAGTTAGATTCTTGGCTTTACATGTCGAGAGCGTGATATCACTGAAATGTATGCCGCAGTGGCACACTCCGGACTTTCCCTTGTTTACCCATTCAATCCGATCCTGGGCTTCGTGCGGGCACGTTATCCCCGTCAACTCCTTAATCTCACCTGGCCGCCTAACCTTCGACATCTTCCTCGCGTGGTGGCCAGCTCTTGAAATCTACTCTGTTACTCGTAACAATAATTTTAGCATGAACCTGCATAAGAAATTTCCTTAACACGAATATAACTAGACGGATGTACTTAGATTTCGTCTCCATCGAAATCTGGCCGCTGCGGTGGGAAATGCAGCCCGCGCCCGCGGGCTTAGCCGTATGTCTCCGGGAAAATTCGCATATGCAGCAGTACTAACGATGGGTACACAAATATAGGCCAGAAAGCCGCATTGTAAATACCACATCACCACTGTTGCATAACCGATGGTCAGTGCGCAGAATTGGTAGACGAAGCCGACGCTGGTAGAGGGTTACACACATAAAAAAAAAGTAGTGGTACTTACTAACCTTGAGCTCAAATGTCATCTGTCAGCTGTTACTGCTGTATGGTGGGCAAGGCCCAGTAAGATAATAACAGCCTTCAGCCATGTCCTCTTGGACAATTTCAATATTTTGCTGCACAAACTAAAGAAAAAAAAGTCTTCAAATTTTGATTGCGTTAACTGTGCCACCTAAATGAACGTGTCTTGGGGCGGAAGTAGCTTTGCATATTTAGGCATTGCAGCTTGCTGTTCACGTGAATACAAGTCGCTTCTTGTTTCTGGCGTGTTACTGACTGATCAATGAGTTTTGTTAGCTATAAGGGCATGAACTTAATTTACGAAACATCTGCGAGAAACGTGTAGCATCACCCAATTTGCGGGAACGAGTCCAGAGGTTGTTTCTCTGGTTTCTCACCGCCCAGTGTGGCGAAATGTCTGCTCATTCTAGCGCCCGCCACTAATTCGAACTTTGATTAACTTGAACAGCTTTATAGTCTCTTTCGAGTTCGAAGGAACCAGCTTTCACTCTAGCGAACTTTTGCCATAGTATTTACTACTTATGTAGTAAGTGAAGGTGATAACCGCCAAATTACCAACCATGACACTACTACTTACACTGTTTATAGTATATCCACATGGAAGGAAGTAACTCTACAACCTTTGCAAGCCAAAAAAAAAAAAGTGAGACAGTATGATAAGGCTTCTATGTGACAACTCTAACAGAAACAGAAATGATTTTATAGTCCTAATTTGGGGTATACACACCGTACAGGTGAGCTAGCCATGAGCTAATCCTTACTATTGATGTCTTCGCACTGAATCTTTATAAATCACTACTTTCATATATGTATGGCATAACGTAGCGTAAAAGTGCTACTCGAACATAATTAGGCAAAAATTATCTTTTGCCTAGATACATCATCACACTACCATAATTATAAAACATAAGATACCGCACTCACTGTCAGCGGTAGCAACGTTTACTAACTCGCCACGTACGCAGGTGGTAAGCTCTACTAACCATGACGCAACAAGCAGTAACAACAATATTTACTACTTCTAAAGAAGAAAACGTTACCGAAAGGTCATAAACGTATCAAGAAGGCAGTAAATGCTGCAGTGAATACCTTTTTTTTTTCTCTTTAAGACCGTAGGTGTAATATTGAAATCAGGAAGCTCGCAGAGATAAAAAGCAATCGGCTCGCGCCTTCGGGGGTCATTGGGAGAGCTCGTCGTCCTGCATTGGGCATAGAACTTGTTTCCTAAAACTAACTAGAGGGGCTCTGGCGCTGCGATCGTTCAGCGACCATGGGATTGATGGGTAGAACACGGACTTGCCTAGTCTTCGTACTTGCCAGATGGCGAATCGTGTTTGCGGCTTCATTTAGTGCTGCATGGTTTAGGTTCTGGTTTGAAGAAAATAACGAAATTTTTTTAACTTTATGACCCGATTTCAAATGGTAAGCCTAAAAAAATAAGTAAGGGAAGCGCAACCGCGTAACATTTGCTGATTTTTCTTCCGTGAGAAAACAGCTCTAAGTCATACGATCACAGACGAAGCCAGAAGTAGTATCATTAGACAAATCCGTGTGCTACCAATCATTCCCATGCTCGCTGAAGCGCCTTGCGTTGCAGCTCCCGTAGACACTAGCGCCAGAGTTCCCTCTAGTGTATATTTAGGAAAGCGGCTGCTCACCCGCAAGTCGGGGGATCGAATCCCGGCTGCGGCGGCTGCATTTCTGATGGAGGCGGAAATGTTGTAGGCCCGTGTGCTCAGATTTGGGTGCACGTCAAAGAATCCCAGGTGGTCGAAATTTCCGGAGCCCTCCACTACGGCGTCTCAAATTCATATGGTGGTTTTGGGACGTTAAACCCCACATATCAATCAATCAACGTATATTTAGGAAACTCTATGCATAGAACATACTGATGACAATGATGATTATCAACCCCCCTTACATCTGTAGCACTCTAATACACGCTGTTGACGTGTTTTCTCTTCTTTTCCCCTTGAAATAACCAGAATTTCCGCTATTTGGGACGCCTGACTTATTCAGGTGTGTTCTTGTCATTTCTTTTTGCTTTATTTTTTGTAATAAAGCGAAATTCTAACCTGAATATCTCGACACACACTTTTCGAATACGCACGACTTGTAGCAAACACTGCCTTGCAGCAAAGTACAAAAAAAAAAATGAAGACGCCGAATCGTTCACTCCCTACTTTCATAAAAGTCACATGGCAGGTTTCACCAAATCAGCTGGAGAATAAATTATTTAAGCACAATCAAGAGCTCTGTGTACTAATATTCACTGTCGCAACAATGAGAGCTCTTCTGAAACATAGCACATTGCCATCGTACAAATTTTGTGCTTGTAGTCTCTCATTTCTTCAACTATGTTGTGACTAAGCGCAGGAAGCCTCCAAATCTTTTTTAATTTAATGTAATAGAACGTTTGGCTATATTGCTTAAGTTTCTCGCTTCCTTTGCGAACTGCAGTAATCGAAATAGCGGCATTTTGCTGATATATCTGCAGCTTGAAATGCCTAATCACGCCATAATCATAAGAAAGTATAGTGTGGTCGAAAGGTTATTGTTATGACAAAAGGAAACGGAATGAGATCATAGACAAAACAAACAAACGTACGGAAAGGTGGTTTTCGCCTTGCTGCACGTGCATTTCACTGCTGTTGACCTAGCGCAACGCGTGTACGTGTTGGATATTCGTTTGTGAATTTCGACAACTTGCGCTTTAATCAACGTTAGAGTGATGAAAAGAAAAGTTGGGATGCTGCTTTACGCCATCCCGCCACGAGAGGGTTCAAAAAGCCAATGGCTCAAGCTTCAGCGATGCTGGCGCCATCTCGAAAAGAGAAGAGAAAGCACTCCTCGCTACTGCTCCGACCACAAAGCGCGCGACGTTTCAAACAACCATGCGCTGCCTCTGTTGCGTTTTCATGCTGTTTGACATCCTAAAGCAACTTCTACTTATTAATGGGAATGCTACGACGCAGTTAAGAAGGCCTTCATAGAGTATGCGTTTTCCACAAAGATGCCGGGTAAATTATTAGGAAAGGTTATGATACGAGTGACCGAAATGATTTGCAACATATCCGAGACAAATGAAAGGTAAGTTTATTAGGCCGAATAAGGGAGCACGGATGAAGAACACAAAGTTAAACTCGCGGCCAAAGCACATGACTTCAATTACAGAACAGCCCGGTGAGTAGAGGCGATTTCGAAACAGTAGAATTGGACGTCTACAATCAAACACTGACAGCGCAGGGGGGTGTGTTGTCGAAGTTAGGGCTTAAGTAGAGGCAGATGAACGGTCGCGGTACCGAGTTAACGATGAATACAGAATACCAGCACACCTCAAGATGCACCAGCTCCCCGAGGCTGCTTTCATCGAAGCTACTACCTGGTAGAATGCGCAACAATTAGGTGGCATGGAACACTTTTATAGCCTATGAAAGACTCGACAGGACGTAGTAACACTAACGAATATGGACTATTTTGCCACACCTACCGTGACGACTATAAAGCGTTTAGAGGTATAGACCAAGCGCTCCACTAGCTCTAAGTGCATGTGCACGATGAGTGTTACTAAACTAATCGTATTTTGCTCGTGTCCGTTTAAATGGACCGAGAGAATGAACGCGCGGCATAACTTTTGTGTGCGGGAATTACTGAACAAGCTTCATGAAACTTTTGGAGTACTGCCAATATACCAAGCGATTTCGTAACAGTGAACAACGCAGGCACACGGTACAAGAAAGACTGGGAGGGCTTGACTATGCCCTGTCGGTCTTTCCAGTCCCGTGCGTCAGTGCTGTTTCTGTTATGAAGTCAAGTCAAAAAGCTTAAATTTATATCCTTTTAAAATCATGGTTGACTCTGCGTACGAAATCCAGTAGTATATCCTATCCGTGCACTTCATCTTTGTAGGTTCAGCATAGAGTGGTTCAATGTTGAGTCTAATCGGGTCAATTACAACTGGGCTGCCATACCACAGGTTCACCGTGTATCGTAAATAGGAAATTGTAATCATCATCAACCGGTGAACACTATAGGCGGTAAGAAAGAGAAGCTGAAACGTGCAGCACTCAATCGGTGTTCACCAGCCGTGTGTTCTCTTCTTAATTTTAAGCAGACCGGTGGGGTGGGTTGTGGCTTTTGCCAGAGGCGTATACCAACTCTTTCGCGAGTGTGGCGGGGAGGGGCGCAAACTTATCTAGCTTGTCCGCCGCGATAGTAATCAGGGGGTCAATTTGTCTTCATGAAGTATTGGTTATAACGGAACGGAAACGTTGTCACCAATGATACATATAGTGAAGGCTACGCGAATTATTCTGTTCTGCTCGCAGAACAGTCAGAGGGGAAAGTGCGAGAGATAAGCAAGTAGCTTATTTGTGCCTGGAGTTGCTACCCTGAAAGCTACTGTCAAATTCCGGCTTGTCAAATACCGCCAATTGTTAGGTGTGTGTGACCGTAGAAGTTGCTATTGCCTTTCTAATTCATTTAACATGCTATCGGCACGAAATTGGACGACATAGTGCGGTAACAAACTGGGTCCGGAACAGCGCATTTATTCCGAGCCCTTGTGTCAGTCAGGTGAATCCCGCATGTCAAGTTATCATGAAACAACAAAACTAGGTGCCGACATGAGGCATAAAAATGAAGAAGGGAAACTGACTGTTTCGCATGTCGCCATGCGACCAATTACAATCTCGAATTGGGCATTTGAATAGAGAAGATAGTGATGTTTAACAAACACACACACACACACACACACACACACACACACACACACACACACACACGCACACACAACATGCTGTCATTCGTGTATATATATATATATATATATATATATATATATATATATATATATATATATATATATATATATATATATATATATATATATATATTCCCTGACGAAGGCCGTGCCACGGCTGAAACGTTGGCATAAAAGTATTGCTCTTTCGTACGTGTACTCGCTTGTGTTCTTTATATATATATATATATATATATATATATATATATATATATATATATATATATATATATATATATATATATATATATATATATATATATATATATATATATATATATATATATATATATATATATATATATATATATATATATATATATATATATATATATATATATGGATGAAACTTACACTTCGGAACTGGTGTTACGCTTTCTGGCAAGATCACTATAATATACAAAATTAAGTGTGCCTTATATACAGGAATCATCTGTTTTTAGTACCTTAAATGAGCACTGCATGAATCCTTGAGCAAAAAAAAAAAATGGATGAGCCACGTGGTGTGAGAATCATAATTAGGAAGCTATCATCAGTGTTTGTCCAAATATCCTTCGTGCTTACAAACTATAGCAAATGTTCGCGTGCATCGCACTTCACAGTGTAACTATAAGGCGTTCTTGTTCAGCTGCATATGCTTCATAGCGGCATCCATCTCCCATGAAAACGCGCTTTGTCTTCATGTTGTTCTCTTCACTTCATCTCAGCTACTTTTATTGTTGATTTCTTCACTCTTCTGCATTTCACTGTTGCTCACGCAATACCCGTAAACTGTTCCATTAACTTTAGCTCCCTTTCTTGCTTCATGCTTGACTGCCTAAGTTGTCAACTAGCCCCTCTACGTTGTAGCAACTTTATTCACTCGTGTCCTTCCTCAGCTAACCACACCAATCTTTCTCATTCATATTCCATTAAAAATTCCTCTCCAACCGCCATGTAGCCCAGCCTCGAATAATGCCACCTGTTATCTACTTGTTTTTCATTTTTCTACCAACTCGGCTGTTTTGACTCTCTACGCCTTTTATTTCTTCTCAGAAGCTGACTTCATTATTTGCCTGTTGTTCTGTATGCATATGTGGGTGCATTCCCAGTGGCACATGTAAGCCCCTCATTCGCCTAGAATGAACATATCACCACAGTTACAATTACTCCTGCTTGTGGTTGCACATTTAGGCAACCATATACATGCCCCGTATCTGGTGTCATTGGCGAAACTCATATGGGGAGAGGGAAGGAAGTGTCCAGACCCAACCCCCGTGTGGGTTCAGGATGTAGGGTGACCCCTTGCCAGTGTCTCCCCTTGAGATTTAGCTTCTGAACATGATACATTTGAGTTACTTGACAGCTAGATTAGCACAATGAATTGTTCAACTCTTCCTAAAGGATTATTATTTTTTGTGTGTAGCTGTATTAAATACCTCAAAGCTATGTGAGACTGTGGAAATTGCCAAATTCGATTGACCGGTTCAAAGAACGTTCGATAGAACAATGCAATACTCGAGATGGGACCTCATGCTTGTTTTTAAAGCTTTATTTTAAAGCATATAATAATTCATACGTAAATAAAAGTACAACCACGTATTATAAAAAATGGCAGATATGGCCTGATTTGTGCCCCACCCCCTTATGGTTTTTTTTTGGGGGGGGGGGGGGGATTCACGCCACTTCCTAGCGTACCGTGTGGTCGCAGTTCATTATACACTAAAATAGCACCTATGAAGCCAAGAGAAGAGGTAAAAGGAGCTCCGGTTTAAAGCTGTGTACTTTAGCAACGGTACACGGTAGCGAACTACATGCATAAATATGGCTGAATTTACGAAGTGAATGCTTTGCTGTCTAACGCTTTCGGACGCAGCCCTTCACATGATGACCCCCTTTTTTTTGTAGTCTTCACCCCCATTATAACGTTGCCACGACCCAAGCCGACAAAAAAAAATGCTGAGTGCTTTGCTGTTTTAACAGCTAAAGCGCAAAATAGTTCGACAGCGGGCGAAGGGGACCACAACGACGAGAAGCGCTTGTCCTTGTTGTGCCCTTCGTTCGCCAACTATTTCGCGCTTCAGCTGTAAAGATATGGAATGCCAACAAGCCCGCTCCTCCACCTTGCTTTGCTGCACTGTCAGTGAGTGAGTGAGCGAGTGGGTGAGTTAGTGACATGGGTGCGCGCGTCTGTGAGTGTGAGTATTATGAATATTAAATTAATAGCCAATACTAACTAGCAGGTTCACAGCGCTATATTTTCGCAATTTTACCTTCAACAACAGGAACACGAGAAGAATATTGATTGAGCCTTCTAACAGAGCTTCATACGTGGGCCTGTATGTGCAGACCAGCCACGTCAAAAGACAAAAAAAAGAATCGAACGTATACTTTTTTCACAGCGTTTCTTGTATATGAGCTTACCTATTCACGGTCAAACAAAACGAGAGACTGCCAGCACATTAATAAAAGCTGCCAATGACTCAGTGCGGCACTTAAAGAGACCTTAGCCTTGCCGGAACGACACAGCGTGAATCTTAAACGTTATAGGCGCGGTGTGATTGCGAAACCGGATGCTCCGCTCGCACGCATTCTCACGCCATGCGTGACCAAATGCATGCGCGTAATTGTCGAGTGCTCATCTCTAAGCGGCGTGCACCGAGGCGCCCCCGTTACTCTCGATCCGTGATCATCTGGATCACTCGTCTGAGAAGCGAACACGTCTGACGTCTCTGTTAGCTCCGCGGCCATTCAGCCATTTCCTCGCGGTCCACCCCGTTATCATCTCCATAGCGATAGCTAAAACGTATACGTACAAACGAACAGGTCGCGCGCGCTTGACTGACTGTGAGGGCGTACTGATCAACCGGATAAAATGGTGCCCATGGAAACTGAACAGCGTTGATATTTGCCGCGTCACGGTGTGTGTATAGATTGCTATCAACTCGCGCACGCTCGCGTTGTTCCCTTTCGCAGCAATGAACCGTGGGACAAACTGACAAGCATTGTTTCAGTTAGAGGTTGCGAACGTCGTATACAGCGTGCTTGCAAGATGGCAGATGCGGTGGTTCAGAGATGCCTCAGACATGTCTGTAGCTCTCACGCAATAATGCAGCTCTCTATGATGTCCACCATGCACGAAAGGAAAATTTGTCACCTATATTAGCATGAAAGCAAAGATGAGCAGAGTATTTGGGAAGGGAAGCTCTGCATTTGACGCAGAATTATGGGTGTTCCAGAGTCTGGTGCTGTGTCTATTGCCTTCCATATAGAAGGGTTGCTAACCATGCAGGAGCTAGCCCGAGCTGACCATGCAGGAGGCACGCATATAGTAGAACGAAGTTGATCGACAACTCGAGGCTCAAAATAGACTACAAGTGGACATAAGTGTCCTTGTACACGACATTATGCTCCAGAAGAACTTCTTGCGCTTGCCGGTAAGTCGCCTCGGTAATGTAATTGCACCGAGATCCAGAAGTCTGTCAGCGCGCTGACAACCGTATACACAATCACATGAAATCAACAAGGAGTTATTTCAAGAAACAATTAAAGCCATACAAAAATCGTTCAAGCACACCGACGAACGCCTATGGGTGTTTTAGGCAAACCTGAACACATGTGTTGGTTTTCTTATACCATGTGTACGTGATTGTACCTAATGATAGTGTACTTACTTTTACTGAGACAACGCTATACTGGCTATTCCTAAATATGATTCCCATAAAGACTGGTTGTTGCCTGACGAAGAATTCTATGTGTAGGTAAAGATCTTTTTTTTTTTTTTGGATACGGGCTCAATCAGCTATGCGAGGTGAATGAGTGTTTATGAAGGAAAACAAAAACTGTGTTCAGTCCTGTTCTCGCACGAAAATAAAAAAAAAACGCTGTGTGTTCCATTGATTATACACAGGTTTCTGTTTATGACCGTTTTCCCAAGTTTGCTGTCTTTTGCAACTGACTCACCACACCGTCTAACCATGTATTCGTGAACAGCCGTCGGGAACAGCTTGGTTACATGCAGCCCATATAAGGAACACTCGGCCTCTTCTATAGCGGGGAGTGCTCGGGTCAGCGTCTTTCAACCGCGAAAGGAAGGCATCGGGCCCGCTACCAAAACCCATTCGGTCATTGGACCCCTGTGTTTACGAGGCCCACATGGCCCGTGCCTGTCACTCAACCGTTGTTCATTGTGCTATGCGGCTCATCTCGTAACGAAAACAAGCTGGCCGCCGGATGGGCGCCATCTTCGCCTCTTGGTTTTTACTTTCGTGTGTCCCAGCGTCGAACAGCTCGCGCAGCCCTTTGATCTTGCAATGCGAGCACTTCACTTTTCTTGTAAGATAATTGGCGCAACCTTGACTTCCACAAATACACAGTCACTCATCCACCAGAGTAACTGACACGACACTCGGCGCTCACTAAGAACTGTTTATTGCTTCTAAATGACTTTGCTATATATGTACCGAAAAATGCGCAAAGGCAATGATGAACAAAATTGCCCATGGGGAAAGCATTCATCAAGCGGTGTATGTAGCGCCACCACCCAACAAGGTAACAAATAAAAAAAATGTTTGAAAAAGAAACAAGAACAGCAGATAAACCAGCTAGAAGCACTAAATCTTTGCCCCGAGAAAAGATATTTCTTGTTGATGTAACACCAAAGACGGCTCGCTGACACAGTTACTCTTTTTTTACAATGAAGTATGCTTTTAACAGCAGACGTGCAGATGAATACAAGCTTCTTTCAAGAGGTGTGGCAGCTTGGGCTAGTTGGTATGACATGAAGATAGTTATAGCGCGAGAACAGGACGACGACAAAGAGACAAGAAGGACACGAAGGACACGAGCGCCTGTTTTACGAGTCCTTCTTGTCTCTTTCTAGCACTCGTGTCCTTCGTGTCCTTGTCTCTTTTAGCTCTCATGTCCTTCGTGTCCTTCTTGTCTCTTTGTCATCGTTCTGTTCACGCGCTGTAACTATCATCATCTTCCAAGAGCATGCGTTTCTGTGAATCGTGGTTCACACCCACATGCGGCAGTATACGTGCCACAAGATCTGCGTACTTATCCTCGTTTTGTTTTTTCTTAACTTTTAGCGCATGCATAAGCCGGTAATTTAGGTATCTCTCGGTTATACTGATCTACACTTTTCCGCAGGATAAAGGAATAGAGTGTACAACTCCCGTGGATCATTTAACGATGTCTAGCCCATGTTTCTTCAGGTGCAAGGCTATTGCAAATGTGCGGACAAAACTTGGCTAGCTTTCCTGGCGCCGAAAAGACCAAAGCCACACCATGTCTATATAGCAGCGACCTTCTTAAGGTTATGGGAGAGCTTGTGCAAGTACAGCATCACTTCAGGCTTGGAAGCCGATGAATCCCGCAAGAAGCTCCATCCTTTTGTGTTCCACATTTCATCTTCTGCGTTAGCGATTCGGAGACAGTGTTTATGACCGACGAAGGGAAGTGCGCCGCCTTCAATCGGCTGATCTGATCATAAGCCTAGTGCGCATGTGGCGTGGACATGACTTTGTCAACGAAGATACTAGGCAAAGTGAAGCAATTCCTCTTTTACCAATCTTAGAGTGTGCATAATCATACGGCAACAGCCCCTTTTTCACACGAGGATGGTTATACCAACGAAAGTGTTCACGGTCCCACAGTAGCTTAAGGTCTAAAAACTGTAGACAGGTCTCTGTGCATACCTCGGTAGTAAATCTTAGTCCGCGTCCATATTCTTTAAATATTCTAACCACAGCATCACAATAAGAACGCCGCAACTTCATAGAAGACATACTTGACACAGACACATATCGAAGTAAAACCATCCTCTTCAAAATCTAAAACGTAATCGGGGGTGTATAGGGCACCCGTTTGTCTAAAGAAATTAGGAAATCGTCAGCATATCTAAAAATCTTTAAAACCTTCAACCAATTAAAAGTTATTGATATATAGCGTCTTATCTACGTCAGCTAAAAGAAATATCACACGAAACTGGAGCGACACCGGATCCTATACAGATTCCTTGTCGCTGCAGATAGGGCTTGCGGTGAAAAGTAATAAAAGTGACGTTAACATTCTAAGACGCTAAAAAGTTCTCAACGCTAGAAGCTCTCAGCAATTGCAAACTATCCGTACGGAATAACGATGCCTCTGTCCCGTGCTTTGCTGACCTATACAGTAACTATATATGTCTCCCACACTCCACGCATGATGTTATCAAAATCGCTGTTTCGCAAAATCTTTAGCACTCCCTAAAGCAAGGGCCATATATTTGTTAAATTGCCGAATGCAGGGCATCAGTGGGAATACTTTATTGTAGGGTTCAGTACACTGTTTGCATAATCTGCAATCCGCAGAGCAGAATTCGCCCTTTTCACAGTGTCACGGTGCATGTGACCTTCCCTTATAGCGAGAAAGCTGCGAAATCTTTTGGTATGGCCGGCGCACACCTTTCGATCTCAAAGGCTTTCGTTCCGGTGGTTCCAGTTGATGCGGACACTCATGCTCACCATATGTACCCCCTACCAAATTGGTGGAGGGCAGCACATGAACATGTAAAATGTGGTTTGCAAAGGCCATGGTTGGTTGTGCAAGAGTAAATGCACTAAAAAAAACGTTCCCATAAGCTCTTTAGACTCATGTAGTCACCGTAACACAAAGCAGGCTCTTCATGGGTCTGTGCGATATATTACCCGATGAAGGCTGACATTGGGAGACATCTCACTCCTGTCTGTACGGTTTAGAGGCAGCGACGACAATCCAAATTTCCGGGTATCTGCGTGCCCAAGCCATCCAATGAAGAATACCATAATGAAGAATTAGAAATTGACGCGAACGTTTTCCAAAGTTTCCAGAAAGCAGAGATTTTCAAAGAGTGAATTCACTTTGTGGAGGCAGCAAATGCTCCTACGACCAGACGAAGAAAAGCCCGGTGGACAAAACACGGCATCCAGCGATATTCCTTGCTGAAGTCGTTACTGTCATATTTGCATGTTTTCGCACTCATATGCTAAGACTTCATAGGTCAGCCTGTCTCCTTATCCAATGGCTGTCTGTAAAACAGTAAATAATTCTGAGATGGCGGTTTTAATTCATGCCTCTGAGTGGATGCAACCGATACCATTTTCTTGGATCGTTCACCATCCCAATCGGTTGCCTGATCACATGGGCAGTCAAAACAAGTTTGTGCTTTCTAAGGACTATGGGCCTTTGTGAACGCCTCCGACAATTGTGCAGTGCGACTACGACATAACCGTTAGCGCATTTATTCACCATTTCTTATTTACTTTCCTCCCCACCCGCTATTCTTTCTACTCCCCTTTCTCAACCACTAAGTGAAGGGTAATCAGCCAGACATTTTGATAGTTCACCTCCCCGCCTTATGTCTTTTTTTCTTCATCCTCCTCCTTCTCCTCCCATTTGTTGGCAGCACCGAGCAAGTTACCCGTGTTGTAGGCAGGAAAATTACGACGGCAATTTTCGGGATGGCAGGATGACGTTCCTATTAGAATTTTGATAATCAAGGTGCCCTGTTTGGCCTTATGTGCTCAAACTAGGTATGCTGAGCGATCACGAAGACATATCGAAGATTTACGTTAAATAGAAAAAAATGTTTCCATCATTCTATGACTTACAATATTAAACAAATACGCCAAACTAGTTGAATTTACAGGCAATATACTCTTCGCAGGTCTACAGTATGGTCTACGAATTTATCATGAATTCTGCAAAAATTTTCGAGGGATTGCTGCAATCCACATTCATACACGTATGCGCACCGAAAAACCAGGGCTGGGCAGCATCTAAGATACATGTATTTTAATTTATGTCCAAGATACTGTTGGTGTTCTTTTGCCCGTATCGCGACACCTTTAACAAAGTAGAGTATCAGGGTGTGCACTTCCGATGCATCGTACGAAGTGTCCAGTATTTGAGGTCCAAGATATAGTCACAGAGGGCATTCTACACTCTGAGACGGATCATTTGTAATGCCGAAGATGGCAGATAAACGCTAGTTTTTAAACGCAATCGATTTAGGCCCACATAGTTTGGAGAAATGGTAGCAGAAAAATGGAGTAATAAAACTTGAAAAAAAATTACCAGCTACCTGTCAGGGTATACCATCGGGTTTTGTGCGTTCGCCAAACTTTTCATGAAACGTATTGGCTGTCTAGCTAACAGGATTCGGTGAAACATATTCAATCTGGGAGACATCTATTATCTAGATCTACAATACACATCGCTGCAAATTTGACTATTTAGATTGTACTCTGCTCGAGCTCTTCTGTTGACTCCTAAATGCACGCTTCTATGCACATTAATATATTGAAAAGCAGGAGCTAAAGAAAAAAAGGCAATGTTTTATTGAACATATTCGGCTCTACGCAACATGTGTATAGCCTTCATTGTGGTAAGTGGTGGTTCTTGCACATGGTATATATATCTGTATCATATAAATTTGGGTCATCTAGCGTAATAAATTATTTAATGATGGGTTCTACTGCCGCCACCGTCATATACGCACGTGTGGGCTGAGGGTTTATTCAAATATGTATATTGTCACTTCCTCCATCAACGATGTATTGGTGCGAATACTGATTATGATTATTTTTATAGCTCACACAGCGATGACATGCGAGTGACGCTGCATCATTTTAAACTATAGGAAGTATTTTTTTTTTCGTATAGATCTCAGCATATACGAAACCGCCGCGTGTGTAAGCTAGCAATTAGACTGGTGGCCTACCTCGTGGTGTGGGAAAGGGTAACCCGTTACGTTAGAAAACTACAAATGTCGAACGTAGTCGCGGGGTCGCTCCAAGATCATCGCAACCTTGGCGGATCGGTGCGCTCGTTCTCGTACCTAAGCGTTCTGGGAGCCCTCGTCACGTTTACAGCTCTATGCACTTCCCGGGACTGGTTAGCGAAAATCTTATCTTTCCGCCACACAACTGCGCTGCCTATATGGAAGATCGAAATTCCCTTCCTCATTCGCCGCTTTTTCATTTCCTCATTCACGTCTCCTTGACTTGTTCATTATTCATCGCGTGTCTCGCGCAGATTACATCATTAGCAATCATTCAGAGATAATGCATGAAAAGGGCAGGACATTTGCCAATACACATATGAAGTACGTACGTGCTTAAAGCATTGTCAATGGCTTGCGTCATGCGGAAAGGTGAATTCCGCAAGGAATCGCGCGGTTGCGAATACGAATGGGGCAATGCAGCATTCGAGTGGTTAGCGCGCCAGCGCGGCGTGTAGACTGAGCATTTCAACCCCGTCACACCATCGCATTTGGCCTTTGTTTGCCTCATGGTGAACACTGGGCCCAACTTGACTGGCCCTAAGGAGGTTTAATTTTTTTAAAACCTCTTTGACTGCTCCTCGATAGCAAGCCACAAGTGGCAGTGAGTTTCGGTTATTGAAGAGCTGTTTCAAAACATTTTTACTCGGTAATGTCGGTGTAAGCACCTGTATCCTAAAATGGTGGGCTGAAATTTCGGTATATATAAATATATTTGCAATGTTTGAAGTTTTACAGCATTTCTTCATATTTTTAGATGGTTACTGTCGCAGAGCTGCAAGCCACTCTACCAGCCGCTACCTGCGCAATTGTACATCCTGTAACTCTCGGGAATCTGTTGCAAAGTCTGTCACATAGACTAATATTGCACTTGGAAGAAAATATCCCGTCCTTAGGACCTTCGACTAAAAAAAAAAAACATATTGCAGTTCCTAAAGGTAAAAAAAAGTGATGGGACTTGCGAACATCTCGGAACATTCCGTCTGCTCTCTGCATGATCATCAACTGGCTCATAATTCTTAAGTTGAAATAATTTACTTCTTATATCTGCTTCACCCGCTTAACTACTGTGTTGGGTTGCTAGGACCAACGACCCGGTTTCAATTTCTGGAGATGGCACGTGAGTTGTAATGGAGGCGTACAATAACGTCTCGGTACTTGACTTTGAGAGCAACGTAGAAAGCTTAAGACAAAGTTCATTTAATAAAATTCTAGGATACAACCTATTACTAAGGCGAAAGTCATAAGTGTCTCTTTGTCCATCCATTTGAACAGAACACGGCAGGAGAACGGTGCGGTACAAATGCACATATGTATACACGGGTCTTAAGGCCGCATTGACGTCATACTGTGATGTAATCATGATGTCTCAGATATAGAACACTTTCATCTTCCTCCTCTTGCCCTGCGTAATTGATGCCTCTGCTCGTATTCTCTGTTTTATGGGTATGCAGGGTTACAAGAGCAGGTTTGTTATTTATCAAAGAGCCTAAAACATGACTGCTCCACTGCATCTTCGCAATATATGTTGCATTGCTAAGCAACAGGAGTTGTGTTACGTAATTATTCATGACAATTACGCATAATAAATTACAATTTCAAAGCAATGTATAATCAGCAATATAAAAGGAAGCAGCCTCGAATGGCTAAAAAGATACTGCCTTTAGGAAGAACTCGAATGAGCGCTCTGAAGCAACAAATTATTATCAACGATTTCAACGACATAGTTCAGGTGAAATATTTATGCGCTTAACTATATAGTTGCAAAGTAAGCCACCCAACCTCAAGGGGAAGTAACGTTGAGCGAGATACGCAAGTCTCGTGTATATGTTACTAGTGTAGTGGCGAAGGAGCAAGATATTCCACAGCGGGATCATCTTTGGGTGCGAAGCTTGAATGAGGTTAGCAATGCCCGACGCGATATGCTACGCAGAAAAGCAGCAGGCGATGACATAATAACACTCAATCTTATTACCGCCGGATAATTTATTTGGAAGAGTAAACATAACCTTCTGCCCACTCCCTCATCTGTTCCTTGAGAGCAGAGCTCTCCCAACTTGCGTATAGCCGCTGTCGACGTACAATAAAGTGGAAAGTGATTCAGCAGCTGTCGTGCATGGTTGCTGCCACTTCCCAAGGATGGAGACCAGCTCTTTTCTAGCAAATGACTTCACATTATGTACAGCGTATGCACGGTCACAAGAAAGTTTCTTACGTTGGGACTTGCGCTGAATAACTCGGAAGCAGAGGGTGCACAGCACTGGTCCTGTCGACTGCGCCAGTACATACAATTAATTTTCCACTCACTTTTTTTTGTAGTAGAGCTCTCCCAGCTTACGTATAGCCACTGTCAGTGCAAAAGAGTGGAAAGTCGCTGAACCACCTCGTTGTGGTTGTTGCCGCTTCCCCAAGGATCGTTCTGGTCGCAGAATCGCTGCTAATAATTATTTCGGCTATGCCGGTTATGTCGCCACAGCTTGAATATGAACCACTGCCTGCGTAACCTTGTATATATTGTACATAAAGTCAAGTGCTCGCTACGAAAGGCTGTTCTTAATCCTTGTTTAGTGGCGACAACCACAACGAAGCAGTGTACACAGTAAAAATTTTTACACCCAGAAGGGTGTAAATGAGCTTGTCCCGTGGACGACACCCTAAGGGTGTTAATTCAGCACCTTCAAACAAGGGTGCTTTTTCATGCACCCTTAGAATAGGGTGTACATGTAAAAAACTGTAGGGTGTTACAAAAACACCCTTAAGGAAGGGTGCCTTCGATGTCCATCACTTTTTTAGCACCCTCTGAGGAGGGTGCGAGAAGGGTGCACAAGGGTGTTGAGTGCCCATGGCAGGGGTGCCAGTATTCTTTTAGACTGCACTAATAGATATCGGCATGCACTGATTACACACTACTTGAAGAAAGTGGTCCTGATTATCAATGGTGCGCCACCTGTCGAGCTCCATTCATTGCGTCTGGGCAAAAATATAAACGCGTACTATCGTGTATGAACTTGTGCTGGATCTATATATACTTCACAGTATATGCATAATGCGCGTTACAGAAAATGAAGCCTTGCTTCCCTTGCATATTGCGTTTATTTATTAGGCAAATAAAACATAAACTTTTCTTCTGCCACACAACTTTTTCACCAGATATACGTTCACGTATACGTACACTACACATGCAACACCTCAAATGTTTATTATATTTATTCAGTTTCAGTTCATTGACAATTCTTTGCAACATACAATTACACTGGTTTCAGTTTAGTATACTGCTTCAAGTACATAGAGACTACAAATGAAATATACGCTAATATATCCCTATAATTCTTTCAAGTATCTACAATCCTAGTGGTTTCCAGTTTAATACTCCTTCATGTACACAATCGGTTAATAGGAATAAAATACAGGCAAATATATACATATGATTCTTTCAAATATATACAATCACCATGATTTCACTATGTACGCCTTCATGTACACAACCTATCCCGAGAAGTTATGCACACAAAAATGTATACCTATAGTGTTTTCAGTTGTATACAATCACAGTGGTTTAAGCTTTGTATTCCTGGATGTATAACAATTGGTTATGAGAAATGATGTACATGTAAACATATACGGGTTTTCGCACATATAACTTTAGCGAATACTTAAGAAACCAATACAATGATCAGAAACACAATAAGCTAAAAACGAACACAAAACTGAGTCAAAACACACAAAAAACAAAAGAGGTAATGCATAATTATGGCTAATGACACAGCTGGGTCACTTTATGCCAAATGTCCCAGCCATTTTGGCAACCATCTCAAATGTATTCGAAAAACTCGTGCTGCATTGAAAATAGTGAACTTCTGGAATATTTAGGAGAGGAAAAATATTTGGTCACGTGGCTGCCCTCTGAACTTCCTGGATGCCGTCTAGGTGTTGTATGTGAAAAATTTTATTTTAAAAGCACCGCTCCTTCTTTCCATACGAAACTCGGTCTACGTGTTACGCAACAAGAGCTTAATTTGGGAGAGTTGGTTCATCGTGGTTGTGTGCTAGTGACAGCGCGACAACTTTAGGAAGAGACAGAAAGGACAGGAAAGAGCACCGACTGTCAAGTGAATTTAATGAATGTGCTACGAGCGCTTTTATACGGAGTACAAGAACCGTGTTCATGCGCGACGACACGTGTGAGCACTACAAAATAATCTTAACTGTGAAAAGAATACTCCCTCTCGGAAAGGATAAGTGAACGTGTAGTGATGCACTGATCATTGGTTTACCTGATAAAAAATACTTCTACAAACGTTAAATTGGCATTAAGTAAACCTATTCTCGTGACGAATGGGGCAAGATTGACTATTCTTGTTGCTGTTTATTACACACACTTTTGAAAGCTTGCAAGGGGTGGAAAACAACACGCTAATATCATATCTGCTGGCTATTTTTTTAATTGTGAGACACGTGATGTGGTATAACATGCAAAGGTTTTGGTCATTGTTTTTTGTTGGTCCTGTCTTCTTTAACTTTACTTTCTCCAGGAGGGTTTTGCGAACGGGTGTGGTGATTCTGTTGGGATACCCAGCATCTTTTAGTCTTTTAATCTGGTTTTTAAACCTGACCTCACCCTTGTGATAACATGACTTCTGAAGGGTGGCCTGAGTACATGTGGTATCAATTCCTCTTTCTACTAATTTTGAATGCCCACTATGAAAAGGCAGAACATTCTTAGCACTTCTGGGCTGATAGCACCAGCCAATACCCCAACAGCATCATCACACTTGTTTGCGAAACCCTCCTGCAGAAAGTAAAGTTAAAGGAAACAGGACCAAAAGAAAAAGAGAATGACCAATCACCTTTGCATGTCACACGGTACTACGTACTTAAGGTGTCTCACAATTTTAGCAAAAGAGCCAGCAGATATGACATTGTTGTTTTCCACTCCTTGCAAGCTTTCAAAAGTGCATGTACTTACAGCAACAGGAATAGTCAATCTTGCACCATTCGTCACTAGAATAGGTTTACTGAATGCCAATCTAATGTGTATAAGATGCCGCTAACATGTGGAAAAGTAAACATAGGACAAACTGGGCAATGCTTCAATGATCAAGCAAGACAGCATGCTTTAAATGTTAAGAAGGGCTATAGTAGTCTCATGGCCGGGCACCGTAAAGAATGTAAGTGTAGTCCTAGGTTTCATAAAACACTGTTTTTGAAAAAAAAGCAAGCAGAAAAATGAGAGATTTTAGAACTCTTTATCAGGAAGGCCAAGGATCAATGCATCAGTACACCTTCACTTATCTTTTCCGAAAAAGAGTATTCTTTTCTCGGTCAAAATTATTTTGTCATGGTCACACATGTGTTGTTGCAGATGAGCCCTGGTCTTGTGCTCAGTATAAAAACGCTCGTAGCACCTTCAATAAAATTCAGTTGACAGCGCTCTTTCCTGTCCTTTTTGCGATAAGATTTTTATTACAGAAAAAATTTCATTTTCTTACAATTTAGGTATAATGATGAGTTTTCATTGTATCACAACATGGAGCAAATTGCATCTCAATACGGACAAAAATCACAATTTTGTAAAATTCGTGATATTTTCTCATATATTTCAGCAGCTTGAGAGGTCTAAAGATATTTTTTCCTCAAAATATACCTTCTGTGGAGTAAGTATTCACTGCTCAGATATTCATACAAAGTGCAATATTGCAATAAAAAATGCAAACATAACACATTTTGGCTTTATTCTTGAAAGCGAATGTGGCAAAAAAATTGCACTATTATTATTGAGCTTCAAATACCTTACAGAAGCACATTTACTTAACAGGTAGACCGAATTTGCTTTAGAAAAAATAAGCGGTAGTTTTAAAATGAAATTTTCCACAAACAGCACACAGACGGCATTATGCCAGGAAGTTATAAGCCAACCACATGAACAAAAATTTTTTTCTCGCTGAAATATTCTAGCAGTTCACTGTTTTCAACGCAGTAAGTCAGCACTTTTTTTTCAAATACAATTCAGATGGTCGCCAAAGTGGCTGGGACGTTTGGCATGGAATGGCCCAGCTATATTTAAGCAAAATAACTTATACAAATAACAATGTTTGTTCATCTACCATGACCACACTAAAAAAAGTTGTTCAGGCATTGTGACACTAAAATTTTCAGCGTCGTACTGCCTGAACAACTTCTTTGATAAACTCCAAACTCACGCCGAGAAAAAGCCGCTCAATCACGGTGGATGTTAAAGGCCTTGCGGCCGTAGACAATGTTGAAAATTAAAAAAAATCAACTCATCAGTGCTGTCAGTCCTTCTTCGTCATTACTGACACGGAAGATTTTTCGGTTATCCATGTGGAGGTTCAGGAAGTAGGCTTGCTCTAGGCTGGGGCCGGGGGGTAGACTACGCAGGACGTCAGCGGCACCCTCTCATCCTGTAATAAGAGCAAATATGACTTCTCATAAAAGGATGTTCGTGCTGTTCTGGCAGCACCATATATAAAGAATGTGTAGTGTGTATCCTTCGAAATGGCGTGTAATTGACATTACACTGAACTCGAAGCATACAACCCATACATTCCAATAATTTCGTATGATAAAAATAAGAGTTTTCCAGCATACAGCAAATTCCCGAAATGAGGTGAAGTGTAAGACTACAGCTCAAAAATGGCACTTACGAAAGCCTGAACTCACCTAAGAATCAAATTCCTTCTAGGGTAGTGAGCCAGTGTGAAAAACAATTCCTAAAGTACAACGTTCAGAACATGTAACTTTAATCAAAATGCACAAGAAACTTACCTTTTCATGTACAAACAGTGAAGACATCTCTGCTTTCTCCTTTACATGAGAACAAATGATCTTGGGCGTGGCACTAGCGAAGAGGTCTGCAAAAAAAAAGTAAAAGATTTACTGACTTTAATCACGCCTCTAACAATCTGAGGAATTGTTACAAGTCACCAATCAGTGCAATTCTGACTGCCTCCATAAGGGCATCAAAAATGAACAATTTTCTCGTTCTTTCTACTCTCACAAGACGCTCCGTCAATGGAATCTAATTGAAATTTGACGCTGTGCTTCCTATTTGCCTGCTTTCTAGACGTAGGGCTGCGAACATGTGTTTTGTGCACCTAATCTAGCACAGAAATTTGTCATCTATAATTCAATCATCTTAATTCATTGTAATTTGATAAAATATGTGCTAGCTCGTCCAGTTTTTAAAGAGTTGCGGGCCTGCAATAGGCACTGCCTTGCACGTATGAAAGTACTTCTTTTTTTAAAAAAAATTCAAAGCTTGCTTTCAGAAAAAGCGTCTGGCATATTTCGACAACCAAGCCCATCCTCTGATGGCAATCAGGGGCACGCTATTAGCGATTATTGACTACGGGATTTACAAACGTAACCCGTGCCTAAATACTCAGTTAAACACAATCACGCAAGTAAGAGCGCTCGAACGACACCAACGCGCGCGGACGCCGACTACGTTGCAGCAGCCATGGCTTATGCTGGAGCTACCGCACATAGCTCCAACAGTCACGTATACTCTCTCGATTCTGTTATAACGCCGAACATTATCGCAGATGAAAGCGAAGCACGAAAACAGCAAACATAAACGAGGGAAAACAACGCACGGCGATGGCCACAACAACGCGCCTTTGGAAGTCTGCTAGATCTTTCCCTGTTGCTGGTGGCACTTGTCCTAAATAGCTTAAAAGACCGAGGCGCACGTGCTGGGAGCATCGCGGCATATCAGCACCTCCAACTATACCGTCTTTAAGCAAAAAAAAAAAAAAAGCCATTTCGTACAGTGCGCCACAGTACATAATTTTTGCTTTTTCTTTCTTTTTTTGCGGTTACACCTACAGAAGCACGTTGCACATTTGAGTATTAATAGAAATGTTATTACGATGTAGCCCAAAGCACATCTTAAAACAATATCAATCACTTTGTGCAGTGTAGAGACAATGTGCGATCAGCAACTAATCCCGCCCTTGTTAAGTGATCACATCACTCACTGTATGAGTGATGCAGGCACTTACACAACATCGCGCATAGCAGTGTGAACTCGTTAAGTCACACGTTTAATCGCGCATCTGCAACAGGCCCGCGAACGCATGCTGTTGTAAATGGCTGGCAGCCTACTTCGGCAGAGCTGCTGCAGGCGCCCAGCTAGCGCTGTATGGTTACTATTTACGAAAACAGTACACTCACCCTTAACAGGCCCACGTTGTCCGTGTCCGCCACTCCATGAATATTCCTTAATCCGAGCGTCACTTCGAACACGGTGTCGTGCGTGACCACCATTGAATATGCGCCTGTTCGCTAGAACACGCACAGCGACCAAGACCCCAGACCAACGCAACGCATTTGAAAGACGATGAGACAGAGAGAGCGACGTTGAGAGAGAGAAGGAGGAGGCACTGGCGGCGGCGTTGCAGCGTTGCAGCTGTCGACGCAGGTGTTCGGTGACGCAACTATTCGCTTATCTACGCCGCCGTAGTGGGAGCAACGCTGGCCGGGGTGAGCGGGGGGGGGGAGGAGCGGGAAACCCGCCAGGACGGCGCCGAAGAGCAAACGCTATGGCGCATACGGCGGACGGCCGTTCGTCGCGGAATGACTCCTTGTAAATGGCAACTCTCCTTCCAGCCAGTCGCACAGCGACGCAGGTTATTTACCAGCCTCGGGTTCTTGGAGTATTTTGACGGAATGCGATTGCAGTGGGCGTCAAATAGTGAAGCAAAACTTGCGGAAAACAAAGTGCACCATGGAATGGCCAGAAACAATAATTATTTCGTCCTCGGTGGCATTAGCGGGAGAGCATCGCTACACCTTTTTCCAGAGGAATTTCTTTTTGCATTGTCTGTGTCTTGCACTTCCGCGTATGGTGCCGCAAACACTGAATGCGTAGTCGAAGCTGGAACAAATAATCCACAGTCGCGAATGTTTAGAAGGCTTGTCACGCACCACGAAACGTGCCGAGGTTGTTATAACAAACTTTTTGCTGACCACATGATCAGCACATAATTCCATATGGTTACCCAATGAGCTAGCTAAGCACCTGTAGCAAAGGCAGGGCACGTTCTTGTTAAACGTTGTTAATATAAACGATGGTTGTGCATAAGTGCACTGACAGCTTTCCGTGGGAATTGGTCATAACCCACGTTTTCGAGCGTAGAAGCACCTCAGCGGACCTAATCTGCTACCACAGCAAGTTCGTAAGCAACGATCAGGTACGAAAATGTGCAGCTGTTTTCCATGTACTGAATAGTCCATGTACAGTGCGTTGACAACCGCCATTCCTTGAGCCACCTCCCATATAGACTCCCAGTCTGAACAGGTGTGGGACCTTAAACAATAAGAAGTAGTGCCTCCCCCACCACACACACGAAATTCGAGGGCGCACGGGCTGATACACACGCATACTTATTCACAGGCGCACACACATACACGTATACACACATACGGCCACACACACACGCGACCGTAAACGCACGCATGCATGGGCGTACACATGTGCACAGGCACGCTTAACACAAGCACGGACTCGCACATACACGCGCACGCACACATGCACGGGTGTACACACAATCGCGCTTACACGCACACACACCCATACTCGGGCGAACATTATTTGTGTGTATATAATCCATAGCAAACATGCAGCTTATAGCCAACGCTAAGGAAAGCTTTCGTAACATGGATTGCAGTTAATTGCCATTATAGATGAAACGCGATTTGCTTCTGCTGACATTCTGCTGTATTCGGAGAGCACCTTCACACATTCTAAGTCAATTAGGCTGTCATTTAACGCAAGGTCCACATATTCGTGCAGTAGCTGCGCTGCTCGGCCGCCAATCCGAAGGTCGCGGGTTCGATGCCGGCCGTGGCAGTCGAATTAAGGCGGAGGCGAAAAGGTAGAAGCCTTTGCACTGTGCGATATGAGCGCTCATTAAAGAACACCAAATGGTGAAAATCTCTGCAGCTTTCCACTACGACGACCCTCATAATCATATCGAGGTTTTTGAGACGTAAAATCCCAAATATTATAATTATGCGTTGTTCTTATGCTGCATATTCCATCTGATGAATCGGCACCTACACCCTTCTCAGGCACAAAAGCACCCTTAGAGCCTATTTTAGGGTGCTATTGAGGCAAGCACCCAAACAAAGGGGTGCTTTTTTTTCAATCGACCATTTATGGGTGTTAAAGGGTGTTGCAAAGGGTGCTTTCCCGTAAAAGCACCCTTTTTACACCCTTTTGGGTGCAAAATTTTTTACTGTGTAACTGTCTCCCACTTCCTTTTACAACGACAGCGGCTGCGTCAACTTGAGATAGCTCTGCTCTGAAAAGGAAGTGGGGAAGGTGTATTTACTGGAAGCAACCATCCGTACTTTACACTCACTCTATCAGAACAAGAAAGGTTTCAGTGAGCTGGGAAAACGCCAACATCATGTTAATACACAAATATAGAGACATAAATCAAATGAGGCGCTACAGGCCCATCAGCTTACTTTCCATGATATACAAAATGTTTACAACGCTGAGTACAAGCAGTATAAGAGAAACACTTGATTTCAACCTATACTTAAAGAACAAGCTCGTTTCAGGAAAGGCTGCATTACGACGGATACCATTCATGTGATAAATCAGGTAATGAAGAAAGCTGCTGAATACAACAAGCCTCTTTATCTATAGCCTTTTTGTTGTTATTGTTATTGGTTTCGAACATCTCAAAATGACGATATGATTATTAGAGACGCCGTAGCAGAAGGCTCCGTAAATTTCGAATATATATATATATGGCTCTTTAACGTAGATCGTTAACGTGCAACAAGTATAGAAAGGCATCAAGCATTTTTATAGACTATGAAATGCATTCATAGATAATCATAGGCACTCGATTCCGTAGAGATACCATGCAGTCATAAAAAGTGCTAATTCAACAAGCAGTATACCTAAAACTTATGTCAATACATTAGCTGACGTGCACAGGGACTCCACAGCTGCCACGCTTCTCCACATAAAAAAGAAGCGCTAACATGACGATAAAAAATGGAGTCATGCAAGGATATATAAGCTAATGCTGTTCGCTACATGCTTAGAGGAACTATTTGAGCTGCTTCTCTGAAAATAGGGAGAAATCTAAGTTAACGGAGATTGTCTCACCAACCAGTGATTTGCGTATGCCATATACGATAAGATATATTCAGTAACAATACACATTGCAAATGAAAGATGATTGAGGAATTAACCTGAGATTGTATTAAAGTAGGCCTAAAAATGAATATGGTGAAGACAAATATAACACTGAATAGCGTGGCGAAAGAGAAATATTTTACGATTAGAAACCATACATCTTCTCTAAATGTTTGTATATATATATATATATATATATATATATATATATATATATATTGTGATGTAACGGAACGGTGAAGGCAACCTTTATTAGGCTCTGAAGACACGATGAAGCGACCACGCCCAAGGCATAGAACTCAGACAAGCCAAGTCCCCACAGCAGAAGAAGATGACGACCACTCATGATGATGAATATGTGTAAAGATAGATGATGTGCTTAATGAATGCCTACACTAAGTTCCCCCCCACGTGAAAGCGGTCATCCAGACCGCAGTTCTTGGCCGCATTTTAAAGCGAAGATGAACGCCGTATGAAAGGCTTCATGCGGGATACGTGGACTATTTCTGCTGCCCTGTAGCGGCGGTCCGTCGGAAGAAGAACGGGTGCCACGCGATAATTCACAGGAGACATTTGCTCCAAGACAGTGTAGGGACCAATAAAACGTAATTGAAACTTCTCGCACAGTCCGGGAGTGCGAATGGGTGTAAGGAGGAGGACTTCGTCGCCAGGGCTAAAAGACACGGCACGATGAGAGGCATCATATTCAAGCTTGCGATCCTGTTGCTTGGCTTCAGTGTTGACGCGAGCCAGCTGGCGGCAATGAAGTAGACGAGACACGTATTATTCACTTGAAGATGGACATGGTTTGACAGGCGCAGAGAAGAACGAAACATCGAGGAAAGAAGAGGGGAAGCGACCGTGGACGAGGTAGAACGGCGAGTAACCGGTTGTGCGCTGTACAGAGGTATTATACGCAAAAGTGACAAATGGCAAAATGGTGTCCCAGTTTCTGTGGTCGGGTTCGATATACATCGCAATCATATCTGACAGTGTACGATGAAAGCGCTCAGTCAGGCCGTTCGTCTGAGGATGGTAACTGGAGCTTGTTTTGTGTGTAGTGCCGGCTGCCTTGAGCACTTCTTCGACGAGTTCTGAAAGAAATACTCTTCCACGGTCGCTCAGGATTACACGAGGAGCTCCGTGTCGAAGGATTATTGCTCGAAGGATGAAGTCGGCCACTTCCGAAGCTGATGCAGAAGGCACGGGAGCTGTTTCGGCGTAGCGGGTCAGGTGGTCGACAGCTGTAACTATCCATCGATTGCCCGTGACAGTCATCGGAAGCGGACCATACAGGTCAATGCCAACTACCTCGAATGGCTGCAGGGGACACGGGAGCGGTTGTAATTGTCCACTTCGAGTTGATGTAGGTAGCTTGCGACGCTGACAAAGGGCGCATGAGGCAACGTACTTCGCGACACAGGTGGACAAGCCCGGCCAGTAGTAGTGACATCTTATGCCGTCATACGTTTTCTGGAAGCCCATGTGTCCAGCAGACATGTCGTCGTGATATGTCTTGAGGACTTGAGCCCGAAGAGAGCGAGGTAGAACCGGCACCCAGCGTTGACCATCAGGGTGGTAGATATGACGGTACAGGACGTGGTTGTTGAGCTTGAATTGTGTCAGCTGTCGGCGAAGACGGGCGTTAGGGGGCCGGCAAGTCCCGTCAAGACGGTCCATGATGCGGCGACAGTAAGGGTCAGCACGTTGGTGAGATAAGAACAAACCACACTCGCTTGGAGAAGTTGGGTCCAAAGTAGTTAATGACGAAACATGTAGGGAAGAGACGGCCAAAAGCTTCTCGTGTGCGGCAGTGGCGGGTTTGTTAAGCGGCTCCGAAGAGAGCGGGCAACGCGAAAGTGCGTCGGCATCTTGATGCTTGTTTCCCGACATGTATGTGATAGTGAAGTCGTATTCTTGTAAGCGAAGAATCCAGCGACCAAGGCGGCCGGACAAGTTCTTGATTGTCGAGAGCCAGCACAAGGCGTGATGGTCCGTAACCACAGTAAAGTGGCGGCCGTGGAGATAAGGTCGAAACTTTTGTATCGACCATACGACCGCTAGGCACTCCTGTTCGGTGATGGTATAATTCTTTTCAGCAGGGGTCAGTGCACGGCTCGCGTATGCGACGACTTTCTCACGTGAAGATTTGTCTCGCTGTAGGAGAATTCCACCAATGCCTCGACCACTAGCGTCTGTATGCAGGAGCGTAGGCGCGGTTTCGTCGAAATGGCAGAGGACTGGTTCGGATGTGAGTGCACACTTTAGTTGGGCAAACGCCGCTTCACATTCAGGAGACCACACAAAGGCGACGCCTGATCCGAGCAACTTGTGCAATGGTGAAGCTATTGAGGCGAAGTCTCGAATGAATCGGCGAAAATAAGAAGCGAGGCCGAGGAAACTGCGCAAATCTTTGGCTTTTTCAGGACGCGGGAAGTGTTGGACAGCGGAAATCTTGTCAGGATCGGGACGAATACCGTCCTTGCTTACGATGTGGCCTAACACTTTAATCGTCTTGCTCGCAAAACGGCACTTCTTGGTGTTCAGCTGAAGGCCTGCGTTTGCAAGGCACGTAAGAACTTCGTCAAGTCGTTGCAAGTGCTGAAGGAAGGTTGACGAGAAAATAACGATATCGTCTAAATAGCACAAGCAAGTCTTCCACTTCAAGCCTCGTAAAACTGTGTCGATCATCCGCTCGAATGTTCTGGAGCATTACAAAGGCCGAATGGCATGACGTTGAATTCATACAGCCCATCTGGTGTTGAAAACGCTGTCTTTTCTTTGTCATCCTCGTGCATGGGTATTTGCCAGTAACCTGAACGCAGGTCTAGGCTTGAGAAGTACTAAGCTCCTTGCAGTGAATCCAAAGCATCGTCTATGCGCGGCATGGGGTAAACATCCTTGTGGGTAATCTTATTAAGTGCTCTGTAGTCCACGCAAAATCGCACGGAGCCATCTTTCTTCCTTACTAAAACAACAGGGGATGACCAAGGACTCGCGGAGGGACGTATAATGTTCCGTTTCAGCATATCGGCTACATTTTGTTCAATGATCTCACGCTCGGACGAAGAGACGCGATATGGTCGACGGCGTACGATGGAAGTGCCATCGGTCTGGATACGATGCCTAATAATGGACGTCTGTCCCAGAGATGAGGAATGGGCATCAAACAATCTCCTATGCTTTTGTAGCAAGGCAAGCAACTCATCTGTCTGTGAAGAGGTCAGCTCTGGACTAATAGTCGCAGCAAGAACAGAAACGCTTGATGAACGTTCAATAGAAGGAAGGTCAGAACACGCTGGCATAAGCGGGACAACAGAGACAGGTTGAGATTCAGAAACGCAAGCCATTGTGGTGCCTTTAGGAATGAGAATTTTCTCAGAAGTCTGGTTTGTAGCGTAGAGAAGTCCGGAGCCATTGTGGAATCGCGCTAGACCTGAAGCAAGGGCTATACCTCTTGCGAGACAGCGTGCAGATGGTTGGACAAACACGTCACCAGAGTCGATCACATTAGAAGTGATGGCAACTATCCGCTGATGACCAGGTGGTAGCTCGGTCTCTTCAGCAGCGAGCAAGCGAACGGGCTTGTCATCCGCATACAGGGCATAGTCAGTTTCCATCATATGAACAACATTTTCTCGACAGCAGATGGAAGCGTTCGCCGTAGACAGAAAATCCCAGCCTAATATAATGTGGTGGGCACACGAATTCAGCACAGCAAATTGTACAAAATGAAGAATACCAGCTATGAAAACACGAGCGGTGCACATAGCGGCAGGTCTAATGGCGTCCCCTTGAGCAGCGTGCAGTGTAGGTCCATCATAAGGGGTGGTGACTTTTCGTAGACGTGAGCACAAAGAACGATCAATCACAAAGAAGCACCAGTGTCTATTAAAGCGTCCACGTACACACCTTCTATTAAAACAGCTATCGTATTATATGGACGCGCTGCAGGAATTTCTGTCTTTTCGTTCGATGCAGCTTTTCCTCCAAAAGCTGCAGAGGTTAGTTTTCCGGGCGTTGGTTGGTGAATTGCGAGACAGGTCGCAATGGAGACGTGGAACGGCGGAGGGGTGAGGGTGAGCGGCGTCTAGTAGAGCGGTAGGAACTGGTTGGCTCAGATGTCGCAGTTGGAGACGTTGAGCGGCGTAGCGGCGGATCATAAGGACGACGTTGGAAAGCGTACCAGCTTGTCCCATCATCCCGTCCGTAGGTGTCGAGTCCACGACGCTCGTCCTGCTGACGCTTCCGACAGACGCGTGCAATGTGGCCCCGATAGCCGCAGTAATAACAGATCGGACGATGCGGCCGCCACGGTGGGTGAAAGGGCTGGCTAGTCACACTCGGAGTCAACGAAGCCAGCGGGACAGGCGTCGAGTGTGCGGGCATCGGTTGTACGACGGGTGGTGAGCCAGCGAGGACTTGTGCGTACGTCGGCTGGAGTCGAGGTACTGGAGAGTCTACATACGCTGGCCCGGTCATGGACGCCAACTCCTCTTTGATAACATCCCGCAAAACAGTGTTGGAGGGGGGAGGTGGACTCGGTGTCATTGAGAGGCCGAAAGATTGCAGCTCTTCCCGTATAATCGCCCGGATCCTGGCACGCAATGAGGCATCAGTCGTGGTAGTGTTTTCAGAGCTGTCCGGCGGTAACCGTTGGGATTCAAGTTCCTCTAGGCGTTGGCACGTGGCAACAACGTCAGCGACTGTAGTCGGGTTTTGAATGACCAAGGCATTGAACGCGACCGTGCCTATCCCTTTCAATAGATGACGAACTCTCTCTGATTCAGACATGGACGTGCTGAAACGGTGACAGAGAGCAAGCACATCCTCTATGTACGATGTGTAGGACTCACCGCATTGTTGCTTGCGAGAATCCAGTGTCTTCTTCGCGAGAGCTGAACGAACCGCCGGGGTGCCGAAAATTTGGCGAAGCTGTTGCTTGAAACGTGTCCAGTCCGTAATGTCCGTTTCATGATTGAAAAATCATGTTTTCGCTCCGCCTGTGAGATAGAAAGAAACACGGCGAAGCTTGGTAGGATCATCCCAGTTGTTAGTGGAACTCGCTCGATTGAACTGGTCCAACCAATCCTCCACATCTTCACCTCGAAGTCCGGCGAACGTGGGCGGCTCACGCTGGTGCGCGGTGATAATCCACGATGGATAGGTCGTGGTAGCCGGGGCCGTGGAGGTAGACGCAGAAGCGCCGGTTGGCTCGTCCTGAGGCATGTTACCGGACACCTGGCACAAACGACGACCTGAGCGCAGCTCCAGGAGGCAGATCGGGCTGGGAGAGGACGGAAGATCGTAGAGTACACTCCACCACTTGTGATGTAACGGTGAAGGCAACCTTTATTAGGCCCTGAAGACACGATGAAGCGACCACGCCCAAGGCACAGAACTCAGACAAGCCAAGTCCCCACAGCAGAAGAAGATGACGACCACTCATGATGATGAATATGTGTAAAGATAGATGATGTGCTTAATGAATGCCTACAATATATATATATATATATATATATATATATATATATATATATATATATATATATATATATATATATATATATATATATATATATATATATTAATATGTTTGTATATATGTAGTACATATGTGTGTATATATGTAGTACATATGTGTGTATATATAAGGTTATTATTGTTAGTATACGTTTTTCCTTATCAAATTTTTGTCATTTATGCCTACTTTATTTCACTTACTTATCTGCTGTGAGTTTTTTTCCTTGCTGTTTTACATCGCTTCCGTTATGTATATCTCCACTCCCCTCTGTAATGCCCTCGGGCACTGAGGGTACAATAAATAAATAAATAAATAATTAGAGTGCCTACAAGAATATGGATACCACAGCTATATTCACAGGAGAGCCTAATCACGACAAGTAAGTTCACCGAAGAAAAAGAACGGGTTTGAATTTATTCGGCAAACACTCGCAGATAAAGTAAGAAAATCTACTACGGTCTTAAAAGCGATATACCATCACTGCATGCTGCCAGTTGTAACGTAAGGGGCTGAAACATGGAGGGTAACGAAGGAACTGAAATTCGGCGATCTTCAAGATTCACCTGTAAGAGTTGAACGCGATAGCTGTATCCTATCTCTAGCGTGCACTGAGCTCGAAATGGCTTGTGTCAGCGAAGCTTTCGGATACGGCTGCATTCCGTGTAATGGGTAGGATGCTTTCAACCACGGGACATTGTGCGCGTGAAATCTTTTCGAACTTGCTGTGCACCCACAACGTGGCCTTAAGGGCACTGCAAAGGCGCAGTAACGTGTGTGCATTTTGTAGTGAACGGCGCGTTTTAAACGATGAACTCGTGATAACCGCAGGTTCTGATGCCCGATCACTGTGCATACGCTTGCGCCACGCATTAATACTGCCACATTACATGTTGCATTGTGAAGAGTGTATACAAGAAGCGTGTGTTTGTAAGACATGCAAGCTACTTTCACTGCATTTCCAAGCAGAGGTAGTTATTTTCACTGTACTTCCACTCAGACGCGTGGCTATGTGATAGAACACTTCCTTGCCACGCGAACGACCCGTAGTTCGAACTTCACTGAGACCCAGAATTTTGATTATTTTCATTTTATTTGCATCTCGATATTTCGGTCATGCACGAGATGATTTTTCGCGCACAGCGAACGACGCCGACACCAGAATTTCTGCGGAATGAGCTCTTTTACGCTACCGCGTTAAAAAGTCGGGGACCGCGCAGCGTTAAATGGAACGTAACATGATAGTAATACCGTTCAAAAATTGAAGGACGACATAATGGGTCAGGGGACAAACAGGGGTTGCAGATATCCTGTAGTTGACATCACGGGAAATAAATAGATCTTGGCTGGTCATGTGGTCCGCAGAACCATAGGCATGCGCACAAATTGAAAACGCCACAAATACTGCATTTACTGTGATAGCCTAATACTAATGTATGTGCGCCTTACTATCCACAGAAAATACTCTAAGCGACTCCGACGATTGCCTTGTTTTTGAAAGTCGACGTGTGACCTTCCGAACCAGATCGATGAAAAATCGCGAAAGGCATTTTATTCCTAGCGAGAATTCGGGATGACGGCTTCACACATAGTATCTCAAAACAAATAAATCAATAAACAAATAACAAATAAATAAATGAATAAAGAAAAATGCAAGAGCAGTGGCGTGGCTTGTGAAGTCAACATGCCTGAAAAACCGCTGTGCATGTCCACAATTTTGTCTTTTTTATCACTTCCCCCATGTGTATTGGGCATCCCAAGCGAACGAGGTTCACGGGTTAACCACATTGTCTTATACAAATATTAACAATTTTAGCACGCATGCTCTGAATATGAGTGAAAAGACCTTGTATGATCACAACGCAGTCACATTTTTAGCGTTTGGTTGATTTTTCAAGACACGGTTAACTCGATATAGATTGATTGATATGTGGGGTTTAACGTCCCAAAACCACCATATGATTATGAGAGACGCCGTAGTGGAGGGCTCCGGAAATTTCGACCACCTGGGGTTCTTTAACGTGCACCCAAATCTGAGTACACGGGCCTACAACATTTCCGCCTCCATCGGAAATGCAGCCGCCGCAGCCGGGATTTGAACCTGCGACCTGCGGGTCCGTAGCCGAGTACCTTAGCCACTAGACCACCGTGGCGGGGCTTAACTCGATATAGAGAGCGCGTATATACCCATTCATAAACGGATAACGCGTGCGTAACCAGAAAATAGCCAGGTAATAGAATTAGACGCAAATTTTATAGCCGACCGCTTGGAGGTGCAAATTCTAATCACAATCTGCGGAGTTTTTATCGCCCAATTAAGAAAGCCTGAGTGTATATGCTTGCGGCACGCGCAGTTTTTATGGATCAGTCGGGCGATGGAAGATGCACGGCGAGCAGATAAGGCCTCGGTGGGTGTGGTCCACGCACCGGGCTCGCGTGACTCGAGGTCACGCATGAAGCACAGTGCTTCTGGCGATGTTCTTTTCATACGCGCATACGGGGAGGGTAGGATGCGGCCGTTGCGATCCCTGCCAGCTCAGCGAGAACAGAAGCACCGCGGAGGTATAGGCATGTGTGTACCGCATTTACTCCATATGGGTTCGTTTCGTGCGGTATACTAAAGTACCGCATTAGAGATACTTAGGTACCCTAACGCTAAATCAGATACGTAGGTACACTAACGCTAAATCAGATACGTAGGTACCCTAACGCTATATATACGTAGGTACCTTGTTTCGCCAAATCAGTTGGACTGTGTTGACATGTCGGGATAATATCCACCGCAGCGGGGCCGGGTTGCAAAACTTTATGACCAAAGTAAAATATTTTATACGTGTTGTCTACCTCCATGGTGCACGGAGAGCCTCAACACTGCATACCAAGGCAACGAAACATTTTCTCTTTTTACAATCTCCGAAAATCTTGTGCACTCATTTGCTTTCTCGCTTTTTCCAAATTCGTACGGTGGTGTCTCGTGTATCGTGCCCTTCTGCAAGCATGGCCGCGTGGTATATAACCGAATCCCGCTAGGATGCTATCAACTGGGGTTGTTTTTAGTGCTCGCCATTGCCGCAGGGTGATCGTGAGAAATGCGGCAACCGGTGGTGCAGCGGCCCACGCTAGAAGCTTGGCACGAAAGCTTCGCTTATTTTTACACGTCATCTCTTCCCTAACCTATTGATCATTTACCTTCGGCTGCCTCTCTAGTTCGTTTCGAGTATTATGTGCATCTAACGTACGATGGGGTTCGCTGAGCAGCATTTATTTAATAGCTCGCGGTTATAAACAAGACTACGGCTAATACATGCAGTTATGATCCAGTTGATGAGATCAACTCCACACATAGCAACAAGCACAGTTACTGCACGCACAAAGGAAACCTGTTGTTGTTTGGCCTGTGAAGGCGCCGAATAGTGTCATTTCTTTTTACCGAGTTTTATTTATGTAATTCATGTTTATGCCAGCATTGTTTTCTTATGCACCACTGTATAAGCAGTAATATAAACAATGTATTTGTTCTATGGTGTTTCTTAGAAGCGATATGTTCCACTGCGCTTTATTTTGTTGTCTGTACATTTGTCCCGCAATACATTGCATTTACGCCCTGCTAACTCTTCCTTGGGTATTGAAGCATCTGCAAATACATAAATGAATTTTCAATGTCTGCGCAGCTCTTGAATGTAGCGTAAATATGCTTCGAGACAGGGGTATTTGAGCGTCAAATATATCAAAGTTGTTTGTCACAACAACTTTATCATTACTGGTGAATGTAACAGGGACAGCTCACTGCCTTAGAAAAGTATATACCAGTTGACACGAAGTACACTTAATCTTTTACTAGCTTTTATAGGAACACGATAAATAAACCCGATTAAGAAAACACACAGTTCTTTTTTCAGACAAGAGGTCTCTACTGACATAGATTGTCCTGTAAAACAATCCGCCAATCCGGAAAAGCATTTACATTTTTTTTTTAATGTTCGTACGATTTTTAGAATGACAACCATTTACAAGTACAAGCATATACAGGTCTTAATTGCGGGTTTTGACGGTGTTACGTACGCTACATAGAGGTCTTTATCAGACCTTTAGTGCCGTTCGCATGCAAATCGCTGCGCGTGTAACTGCGAAGGAAAGAAATAATATAGAAGAAGTAGAGTACCAGCCATTCCGCCTAACAGAGTGAAATCAGGCAATGACCTCATCATGCTTTTTACCGAAAACACAGTTATTTTTTTTTTCAACATTCGATGCTGCGTATGCCTGACATCCCAAAAAGTGAAAGAAAGAAAATATCTCGAGATTATAGCTTCAATGACCTACTCGCAAAAGTAATAAAAAAAAATCAGTCATAAACCCGACGCGTACTGTAGTCAATGCTCAGTTATCTCTCTTTTTCCTAATAATAACACAAATAATGTGGATACTTACTAAGGGCGCCATTACTCTCCACCCCACAATTAGTGAGAAAGAAACCAATATAAGGGAGACGACGGTAGCATATAATTACCGTCGTCACACTCAACCGTGCGTTGAACATTCCTAATGTGACGACTGAAACGACATCGCTTGCTGCTGGTCATCACGGTGTTATTCGCCTGTTAACGATTACAGACAGAAGAGAAGTTATTGCTATATAACTTTCAGCATTTAGCGTCGGGTTAGCAATGAGCTAGATATTTTCTTAAGAGAATGAACAAAAAAAAAAAAAGCCGGGCACGTTGCAACTGGAGTGTCGTTACGACGATGTGTTGAAATGCGCGGAAGTAAATATAACGCTTCTCTCGTCTGAGATTGTTAGTAATTTTATGCATGCCCATAAAGTAACTGACACGTCATTACAACAAAAAAATGGGGCGTACAGCGTTGTTTAGTTGAATACCAATGCTCGAGGAATGTTAAAAATGTGTGCAACAGCCCAAAACAAAGTCAGATGTCGAATGCATGCTTTTCTTTGGTGTAAGTGGGGCTTCAATACCTCTGTATCACATCTCTAATTTTTAAGCTTGCTTTTCAATAGCGTTGTCTTTCAGTGCGAGAAACAAGAGAGAGTACAAGGAATGTTATTGTTCGCGGTATATTTCCTGACGTTCCTAGCTGCAACGTCAGAAGTAAATATGCCGCGAAAAGATCAACATTCGTCCTACTCTCTCTCTTTCTCTCTCTCTCTCTCTCTCTCTGTGTATATATAATTTGTTGTCTCCTGGCCCATTCTGTCGTCCTTCAATTCCTTAATGTTATTCCTATCATGCTCAAAAAGTGTTGCAGGGCCTTTTTAAAGAAGAGCACAGCAATTCAATATGTCGTCTCTCATAGCAGGCTTTTGGACAAGTGGCGTCAGCTATGCAGCCTTAGCCATAACTGACAAGCGTGTAATGTCTGCCCTCTGAGATTCGGGAAGGCTTGCTGAAGCCTACATCAATCATTTGAGTATGGCTCTCAAAAACGGTGCCGAATCGATTGGAGTACTGTGTTGTCGAAGCTAAAGGACATCAGTCTAAAGCGCATGGAAGCATCAGTTCGCAGCTTACGAGCTACAAAAACTCCCAAGCATTTCCCCGAGGTTGAACATGGTTAAGTGCGAATGCACGGGTTGATGCTATGAGGGGGAGTAAAGTTAAAATTCATTGGCATTCGCCAGCGAGTTAACGTAAACTCCCCCGTGATCACCGCGCACGCGCACCCAAAGGCGGCGGAGCGAAACATGGTTGGAGAGGAGGGGAGGCGGTGCAGCACGGAGGAAGGAAAAGGTAAGGAGAGGCCCTGACGTCACTCGATGTGAAGCCGCGATGAAGCCGGAAGTCGGCCATATTGAGTAGGCAAATTCTCCTCTCTTATTTACATATGAATGCGAAGCAGAAGGCGCGACTCCCTCTCCGACTCGGAAAGCACGTGGGCTGCGCAGCGCGTGTGTCGTGACGATCCGAAACTAATGGAACTGGGCTCATCACTCAGAGCCAGCGGGACACCTTCAGCGAAATCGCTTCGTCCGAGTAATAACAAAGAGTAACAGCTCGCTGACAACGAAGCAACTACGAAAGAACGCGCGCTAGATGCACTGACAACGGCGAGTGCTTTCACGTCATTAATTGAGCAACTGTACAGACAACACGATCGGTCGTGCGCCTTCTACGGTTGCATTCCGCCACGCGACTGACGCTGCGTCCTGCCACTGTGTCCGTGTTTCGCGTGAAACTCACCTGCGTCAGCATTCTGCGACCGTGGTGACTTTGAGCACGGTGCTAGTGACAGTTGAACGTGGTTGCTGTTACGTTGAGATTACATGCAATGCTGGTGGAGAGTGTACCAAGCGGAACAGAAAAGGTGTTTTAATACGCACATGCAAGTTGTTACTGTACACACACAACACGAAACTACGTATGTGCACATGGTCCTCACGGCGTCTTGCTGGGCTCAACAGCGTCGTCCGTTGTCACAAGCAGGAGCACTGCTCAACCGTCACTGACCTGCAAGGCGTTCGTCGTCATTCAGCTTCGTCATGGTGCCCAACGCCATTTCGCTGAACACTAACTGCTTCATCCGCGTCATCCGCCGCACGACACATGGATATGCACTTGTTCTACGCACTGTTGAAAACCCGTGATGGACAAAGAGATTTGTAAACGTTGCTAAGAGTAATGTAACAGCCAGACGAACACTGCGTAACCAATAACGCGGCGCCGAGCACAGATATTGTCCGCCACGGCTCAGCACGAGACCGGCGGAGGCACACATTCCGCCGCCAGCCGCGGCCGCTCACTGCTAGACCAGCTTCACTGCGCAACACGTAACCATAACAACGCCGCCATTGCGCCTACTGAATATGGCCGCCATGATGTCATTTCCGCCACATTTTTTACGCCCTGCGCCGGCTGGGCATGCCCTCTCCTTACCTTTTTCCTTCCTCCGTGCGGTGCAGAGACACGCGCGAAGGCGCAGTACAAGCGACAGGGAGCTGTCAGGAGGAGAGAGGCGCACGCTGAGAGTGAGTGCAAACCTGACGGAGGAGAGGCATGCCAGCTGCATGGCGCCGTGACGTCACGGCGCGGGAGAGGGGTGCAAGGAGGCGGCGTGGCGCGCGCAGTCACGGCTCCGGAGAGGCAGGCACTGCGCCGTGCTCCCGACCGGGTTGCAGAAATTAGGTGCCTTTTTTCATCTTCTAACCACTACCACCACCACCATAGAGTTTCTTAATATACACTAGAGGGAACTCTGGCGCTAGTGTCTAAGGGAGCTGCAACGCACGGCGCTTCAGCGAGCATGGGAATGATGGGTAGTACACAAATTTGTCTAAAGTTCGTACTTCTGGCCTGATTTTGGCTCCGTGTGTGTGCGTGTGGCTTGGAGCTGTTTTCTCACGGAACAAGAATCAGCAAATGTTCTGCAATTGTGCTTCATCACTTCATTCTTTTAGACTTACCTTTCCAAATTTCGTCACTAAGTTCAAAAGGGTTAAATCTTTATTTCAAAACAAAAACAAAACACAGCAATAAACGAAGCCGCAAGTACGATTCGCCGCCCGCAAGTACGAAGACGAGGCAAATGTGTGTACTACCCATCATTCCCATGGTCGCTGAATGATGGCAGCGCCAGAGTGCCCTCTAGTTAATTTTAGGAAAGTCTATGGCGCCAGCTGCACAGCGGGCCGTGACGTCACCGCGCGGAAAGCGGTGCGGGAGCCGGCGCGGGCGCGCGCAGCCACGGAGCGGAGGGCGGAGCGCGCGCCATCACGTGGTGCGTGACGTCGCTGCGCCGTTGCTACAGACGCTCCTCTCCGCTTCTCTCGCCGTTGCTAGGGAAGAGGAGGAGGCGCACCGCGTACGGTGGATTCAGGGTCGCTCATAAAGCGCATTCGCACTTAAAAGAGCACGGCGGCCGCTTGATAGATTCGAGGCGGTCGTCAACTGCATTCGGAAGGGCAGCCATGTTAGTCGGAGGAGCTTGCCGTGCAATTCGAACAGCTCTCCTGCGGGCGGCGCCGGCGGTCGGTATACGGCTTGCCGCTAGCGTGAACCGGCGCTAACGCTCCAAGGAGGTTTAAAAGGCACATAGTACACTCGTCAAAGAAGAGCCTGGGTGCATTCCTGATCATACAAAAATATCGCTGTTTCAAAAGCTATGGAGTCTGTAACAGGTAGAGGTTTAATTTGCTTGCAAACAGATATTTGACACTGGATACATTTAATTAAAAGATAAACGCACAGGACTAAAATATGAATGCTAGATTATCATATGATATCATTTCACAATACTAGTTAGGGACGCAAAAACTAAACCTGCTGACTTACCCTGAGCAAGTGAGGAGTCTAATCAAGTTAGTGAGCGCACGCCTTTCTTATGCGGCTCCACAGACAGTAAAAGTGCCGCAGTTGCAACGTCATGACAGCAGTGTGGCACAGTCCCCTGCTTGGCCCATATCGTATTCGTTGATTTTCGTATTTAGGGACAGCTTACTACTGCTCTCACACAGTTGAGTACCAAGTACTCAAAATCGTGAAATACGTTTAAGGGCCAAGCTCCTTATAACGGCACCCGTTCGTCCCTCGCAGCCGTTGTGATATGTAACAAGTATAACATTCTGACCTCCAAGGTGGTGCCGGTGAGAGATTTCTTCAATGCGTCGTTGAACAATAAAAAGTAATGCTCAGTGTACATGCTGTCACACAGGTCCCGTTAATTAGGGAGGCGATCGCCGGGCTAATTCTAAGAGCCGAAGTATCGGCCCCCCGAACCGCACCACGAAAGCGTGGACAATTTAGAAGTGGTCCTTATTGGCGCGCCAGCAGACGCCGGCTGTGGCCCAAAGAACAAGTCAGAGCCGAGAGTTGAAAAACAAACAAAATTATATTCTCAATTATGGCAGATCGAAAACAATACACGAGTATGCACAATCCACAATAGTTGAGTACAATATGTCACCAATAGACCAACGTACTACACAGTACAATCAGCCACATTCAAAACAACGGACACAGACAACAATACACACTACAATGCAGTCGCATGCATTTAACAACCAAGACACTTAAAGACTAAAGAGATAGAAAACCTATTCAGTCCAAAGTTCTTGGAACAAAAGTCTGGATGATACTCTTCCGAGAATCACTCACTCTAAGTCCAGCGTTGTTGTCGTTCCGCTGCCCCTGAAGTTTCTCTTCCCGGAAACCTCGCCGAAGTTTCTCTTCCAGGAAACCTCGCGTCTTCAATTGGCCACTCTCCAAGCTTCAAACTTCTTCGCCGGAAACACGTCGGCTTCACACACGCAGCTGTTGCCACGCGTCTTCCCTCGATAGCGGTAAACACACGCTCTTGCATGTAGCTCGAGCCTTCACCCCTCAGGTGGAAATCGTCTTCTTCTCCTGCTTTGTCTCTATGGACAAAACCTTCGCCGACTACACGGCAGGATACCCTACGCGCTCTGGCGCTAACTTCCGTCTTCTCCTGCTTTCTCGTCTCGGCTGCTCGATTAAATACCATCTGCGCGAGGTTCCAGAAGGTTCTCGTCATTTCGTCGGCGCGATACGCAGCGAAGGCTGGGGAGAGGGCGAGACGGTTCGATTGCCCTCCGCGTCGGATGACTCAACTCGGCATGACCACGCCTATTTCCTTCTGGAAATTTCCAGCGCTTGCTCGGCCGCTGTTGTGGGGTGAGAAGGTTCGTCGGCGAAGCCACGCTTCCGAGAGGAGAGGCTCGCGTGCCCGGGAGCCTTTAGAGGTTTGTTTACTTTTTCTTTCTTTTTCGTTGACCTCGCGGCGTCACTCCGGCGGTTCGTCGCGAGAATTTGGCGGCGCGCTTTTTGAACGCTCGTTCTGTGACACTGCCCCCCACTATAAGAATATTATCTCGTAATATTCAAAACCACACAAACGAGCGCGAACAGTCACCTTACACTCTGAGAGACTGTAACACAAACCGTCGCTCATGACACTTCACATTCGCAATAGATCGCTCAATACAATCGTACATTGTAGTTCAATTCCACAACACATGAAATATAGCCACAGGTACATGACTACAACACTTCATCACACATTCCAAACAATACAAACGTACAAAGTTCTGTCTTTACAACAATTATACAACACTATACATCACATCATCGCACAGAACGCTTTGACTCGCTCGACATACACTTGTGACACAGGATAACAAGAGCATTAACACAACATATGTCACTCAGCCCTGCCAAACACATTCCGATTCCACCTCAGCACCTATCCTGTGTATTTCGAGCTGCGCTTGCGTCCTTTCTTGCGGTGCTCGCTCGATCTCTTCTTGTTTTTCCTTGTTCTTTTTCGGCGAGCTTTTTCCAACGACGGGGTCTGAGGCGGCGTCTCAGCCATCGTTGTCACTTCTGACACTGTTAACGGGTGATAACGCTCAACCGATCCTGTCACCCGCTTGTTCATGTCACGACATTGGACCTGGCTGGCCGACTCCGTCACCTTTACACTCTCTGTCGGTTGGGGTCGTGCCGACGTACGTCCAGCTGCCCAGCACGTGAACTCATTCAACTCGATCATCTTCTCATTCGCTGTCTCTTGCGCCGCGGCTTCACCTTGGGCTCTAGTGAGATCCGTCACGGGATGCTCCTCCACTGTATCTCGCGGTCGCTGGGTTGGCGAGGGCTCTATCTTAGGGTCTTCTCCCAAACATTACGGATCATTTGGTCCTCGCGCCCCGTCGATGTTTCCGATGACATGGTCGTAAAGGGGGGACGTCATGCATAAAGCAGTAACCTTACCGCTGAAATACGGGGTGTCAACCTCAATCTCTGCTTCGGGAAGCATCCGAACTGTACGGTCAATTAGGCAAACCGGTTTCGTTCTGCCTGTCAACTCACTTTGCCGTACCAAATTTCTCCGCACGATAACCGTGGAGCTACCGGTATCTCTTAGAACCGTAATCTTCTTGCCCTCAACCTTTCCAGGCAGCGTTGGCATTCCCTTCCTAACACCGGTTGGCTGTTTTGACATTACAGCTCCCACAATAGGAATTTTCTCCCCATTTTCAACTCTACAAATCCGTCGGTGACGGCATTATCATCGGATTTCGGTGCTGCTAGCACGCAGGATACCTGGTGAGTTTGACTCGCTCCATTTCGACATGTGTCTGCTTTGTGCCCAGTCTGACCACACTTAAAACATTTTACTGCCGTAGGGCTCGTAAAGATCGTTCGACAGTTTTTCGCGCGATGACCCACTCGGTTGCACAGAAAACATCGCGGAGTGCTCTCTGGTGCACGCTTCTTTTCTTCGGGAGCCAATTTCTTCGAATCATCGGGACAATCCTTCTTGACCTTGGCCAAATTAGTTCCACCTTGCGCTTCCGAGAATTGATCAGCCAATTCAAGCATTCCTTCAAGTGACTCAGCCTTCCTCTCTTTCAAGTACAGCGACAGGCTTGGGTGGCAACTAGTAAGAAATTGTTCTCTAATTAGGAGCTCTCTAAGCTCATCGTACTCCTGCGCTGTCCCTGAAAGTTCAATCCATCTGTCGAAATAATGGTAAAGTCGGGCGGCATACTGCGTAGCCGTCTCACCATCAGCTGGTTTTCCTGTCCAAAATCTGTCCCGGAATCCTTCTACAGTAAATCTAAATCGCTTCAGCAAAGCAGCTTTCACCTTGGCATAGTTGGCTGCATCGGTCGGCGTCAGTCTACCGTACACACTGAGCGCTTCACCACTCAAGCAAGTACTCAAAGCAGTTGCCCATTGATGTTCCGGCCAATTCTGGCTCCTTGCAATCGTCTGAAATCGGTGAAGGTACGCGTCAAGGTCGTCCTTCCTTTCATCAAACGCTACGAGCAGCTTGCTTGGGTTCAAGCGGAAGCTATGATCTTCCCGTTCACTGCTTTCAACTCTAGCTTGGACGGGAGCTTCACTTCGCTGTTGCAACCGGAGCCGCTCGAGTTCCATCTCGTGCCGCCGCAACGTTCCCTTTCCTCTCTTTCTTCTTTCAGCTGTCGCTCCTTTGCCTCTCTTTCTTCCTTCGCCCTCTCAGTAGCCAGCTTTTCTCTCTCCAGCTCAGCTGCCTTTTCTTCTTTGGCCCTCTCTTTTTCTTCTTTTTCCTTCTGGGTGACCCACTACCGTAGTTCGGCGCCAGAAAGACCCATCTTCTCACCAAGAGCGACTAAGTTTTCGAGATCCATTTTGTCTCGCAACTCGCAAATAAAACCTTGCCGCGTGCAAAAAGTATATGCCTAAATCAGTCTATCGGAACACTCCCCTGCACTCGTTAACGAGAACACTGAACAACACACAAAATCGTTCCGATAGCACTACCAACAACTCGAGGCTCTTTCCCACTACTTTGGACACACTGTGCACCAAAAGGTCCTGTGTCGCGGACGCCAGATTAATTGTCACACAGGTCCCGTTAATTAGGGAGGCGATCGCCGGGCTAATTCCAAGAGCCGAAGTATCGGCCCCCCGAACCACACCACGAAAGCGTGGACAATTTAGAAGTGGTCCTTATCGGCACGCCAGCAGACGCCGGCTGTGGCCCAAAGAACAAGTCAGAGCCGAGAGTTGATAAACAAACAAAATTATATTCTCAATTATGGCAGATCGAAAACAATACACGAGTATGCAAACTCCACAATAGTTGAGTACAATATGTCGCCAATCAACCAACGTACTACACAGTACAATCAGCCACACTCAAAACAACGGACACAGACAACAATACACACTACAATGCAGTCGCATGCATTTAACAACCAAGACACTTAAAGACTAAAGAGATAGAAAACCTATTCAGTCCAAAGTTCTTGGAACAAAAGTCTGGATGATACTCTTCCGAGAATCACTCACTCAAAGTCCAGCGTTGTTGTCGTTCCGCTGCCCCTGAAGTTTCTCTTCCCGGAAACCTCGCGTCTTCAATTGGCCACTCTCCAAGCTTCAAACTTCTTCGCCAGAAACACGTCGGCTTCACACACGCAGCTGTTGCCACGCGTCTTCGCTCGATAGCGGTAAACACACGCTCTTGCATGTAGCTCGAGCCTTCACCCCTCAGGTGGAAATCGTCTTCTTCTCCTGCTTTGTCTCTATGGACAAAACCTTCGCCGACTACATGGCGGAATACCCTACGCGCTCTGGCGCTAACTTCCGTCTTCTCCTCCGAAGTTTCTCTTCCAGGAAACTTCACGTCTTCTCCTGCTTTGTCCCTACGGACAAAACCTTCGCCGACTACACGGCGGGATACCCTACGCGCTCTGGCGCTAACTTCCGTCTTCTCCTGCTTTCTCGTCTCAGCTGCTCGATTAAATACCTTCTGCGCGAGGTTCCAGAAGGTTCTCGTCATTTCGTCGGCGCGATACGCAGCGAAGGCTGGGGAGAAGGCGAGACGGTTCGAATGCCCTCCGCGTCGGATGACTCAACTCGGCATGACCACGCCTATTTCCTTCTGGAAATTTCCAGCGCTTGCTCGGCCGCCGTTGTGGGGTGAGGAGGTTCGTCGGCGAAGCCACGCTTCCGAGCGTAGAGGCTCGCGCGCCCGGGGAGGCTTTAGAGGTTTGTTTACTTTTTCTTTCTTTTTCGTTGACCTCGCGGCGTCGGCGTCACTCCGGCGGTTCGTCGCGAGAATTTGGCGGCGCGCCCTTTTTGAGCGCTCGTTCTGTGACACTGCCTCCCACTTTAAAAATATTATCTCATAATATTCAAAACCACACAAACGAGCGTGAACAGCCACCACACACTCTGAGAGACTGTAACGCAAACCGTCGCTCATGACACTTCACATTCGCAATAGATCGCTCAATGCAATCGTACAATGTAGTTCATTTCCACAACACATGAAATATAGCCACAGGTACATGACTACAACACTTCATCACACATTCCAAACAATACAAACGTACAAAGTTCTGTCTTTACAACAATTATACAACACTATACATCACATCATCGCACAGAACGCTTTGACTTGCTCGACATACACTTGTGACACAGGATAACAAGAACATTAACACAACATATGTCACTCAGCCCTGCCAAACACATTCCGATTCCACCTCAGCACCTATTCTGTGTATTTCGAGCTGCGCTTGCGTCCTTACTTGCGGTGCTCGCTCGATCTCTTCTTGTTTTTCCTTGTTCTTTTTCGGCGAGCTTTTTCCAACGACGGGGTCTGAGGCGGCGTCTCAGCCATCGTTGTCACTTCTGACACTGTTAACGGGTGATAACGCTCAACCGATCCTGTCACCCGCTTGTTCATGTCACGACATTGGACCTGGCTGGCCGACTCCGTCACCTTTACACTCTCTGTCGGTTGGGGTCGTGCCGACGTACGTCCAGCTGCCCAGCACGTGAACTCATTCAACTCGATCATCTTCTCATTCGCTGTCTCTTGCACCGCGGCTTCACCTTGGGCTCTAGTGAGATCCGTCACGGGATGCTCCTCCACTGTATCTCGCGGTCGCTGGGTTGGCGAGGGCTCTATCTTAGGGTCTTCTCCCAAACATTACGGATCATTTGGTCCTCGCGCCCCGTCGATGTTTCCGATGACATGGTCGTAAAGGGGGGACGTCATGCATAAAGCAGTAACCTTACCGCTGAAATACGGGGTGTCAACCTCAATCTCTGCTTCGGGAAGCATCCGAACTGTACGGTCAATTAGGCAAACCGGTTTCGTTCTGCCTGTCAACTCACTTTGCCGTACCAAATTTCTCCGCACGATAACCGTGGAGCTACCGGTATCTCTTAGAACCGTAATCTTCTTGCCCTCAACCTTTCCAGGCAGCGTTGGCATTCCCTTCGTAACACCGGTTGGCTGTTTTGACATTACAGCTCCCACAATAGGAATTTTCTCCCCATTTTCCAACTCTACAAATCCGTCGGTGACGGCATTATCATCGGATTTCGGTGCTGCTAGCACACAGGATACCTGGTGAGTTTGACTCGCTCCGTTTCGACATGTGTCTGCTTTGTGCCCAGTCTGACCACACTTAAAACATTTTACTTCCGTAGGGCTCGTAAAGATCGTTCGACAGTTTTTCGCGCGATGACCCACTCGGTTGCACAGAAAACATCGCGGAATGCTCTCTGGTGCACGCTTCTTTTCTTCGGGAGCCAATTCGAATCATCGGGACAATCCTTCTTGACCTTGGCCAAATTAGTTCCACCTTGCGCTTCCTAGAATTGATCAGCCAATTCAAGCATTCCTTCAAGTGACTCAGCCTTCCTCTCTTTCAAGTACAGCGACAGGCTTGGGTGGCAACTAGTAAGAAATTGTTCTCTAATTAGGAGCTCTCTAAGCTCATCGTACTCCTGCGCTGTCCCTGAAAGTTCAATCCATCTGTCGAAATAATGGCAAAGTCGGGCGGCATACTGCGTAGCCGTCTCACCATCAGCTGGTTTTCCTGTCGAAAATCTGTCCCGGAATCCTTCTACAGTAAATCTAAATCGCTTCAGCAAAGCAGCTTTCACCTTGGCATAGTTGGCTGCATCGGTCGGCGTCAGTCTACCGTACACACTGAGCGCTTCATCACCCAAGCAAGTACTCAAAGCAGTTGCCCATTGATGTTCCGGCCAATTCTGGCTCCTTGCAATCGTCTCAAATCGGTGAAGGTACGCGTGAAGGTCGTCCTTCTTTTCATCAAACGCTACGAGCAGCTTGCTTGGGTTCAAGCGGAAGCTATGATCTTCCCGTTCGCTGCTTTCAACTCTAGCTTGGACGGGAGCTTCACTTCGCTGTTGCAACCGGAGCCGCTCGAGTTCCATCTCGTGCTGCCGCTGCCGTTCCCTTTCCTCTCTTTCTTCTTTCAGCTGTCGCTCGTTTGCCTCTCTTTCTTCCTTTGCCCTCTCAGTAGCCAGCTTTTCTCTCTCCACCTCAGCTGCCTTTTCTTCTTTGGCCCTCTCTTTTTCTTCTTTTTCCTTCTGGGTGACCCACTACCGTAGTTCGGCGCCAGAAAGACCCATCTTCTCACCAAGAGCGACTAACTTTTCGAGATCCATTTTGTCTCGCAACTCGCAAATAAAACCTTGCCGCATGCAAAAAGTATCTGCCTAAATCAGTCTATCGGAACACTCCCCTGCACTCGTTAACGAGAACACTGAACAACACACAAAATCGTTCCGATAGCACTACCAACAACTCGAGGCTCTTTCCCACTACTTTGGACACACTGTGCACCAAAAGGTCCTGTGTCGCGGACGCCAGATTAATTGTCACACAGCTCCCGTTAATTAGGGAGGCGATCGCCGGGCTAATTCCAAGAGCCGAAGTATCGGCCCCCCGAACCGCACCACGAAAGCGTGGACAATTTAGAAGTGGTCCTTATTGGCGCGCCAGAAGACGCCGGCTGTGACCCAAAGAACAAGTCAGAGCCGAGAGTTGATAAACAAACAAAATTATATTCTCAATTATGGCAGATCGAAAACAATACACGAGTATGCACACTCCACAATAGTTGAGTACAATATGTCACCAATCAACCAACGTACTACACAGTACAATCAGCCACACTCAAAACAACACACACAGACAACAATACACACTACAATGCAGTCGCATGCATTTAACAACCAAGACACTTAAAGACTAAAGAGATAGAAAACCTATTCAGTCCAAAGTTCTTGGAACAAAAGTCTGGATGATACTCTTCCGAGAATCACTCACTCAAAGTCCAGCGTTGTTGTCGTTCCGCTGCCCCTGAAGTTTTTCTTCCCGGAAACCTTGCGTCTTCAATTGGCCACTCTCCAAGCTTCAAACTTCTTCGCCGGAAACACGTCGGCTTCACACACGCAGCTGTTGCCACGCGTCTTCGTTCGATAGCGGTAAACACACGCTCTTGCGTGTAGCTCGAGCCTTCACCCCTCAGGTGGAAATCGTCTTCTTCTCCTGCTTTGTCTCTATGGACAAAACCTTCGCCGAATACACGGCGGAATACCCTACGCGCTCTGGCGCTAACTTCCGTCTTCTCCTCCGAAGTTTCTCTTCCAGGAAACTTCACGTCTTCTCCTGCTTTGTCCCTACGGACGAAACCTTCGCCGACTACACGGCGGGATACCCTACGCGCTCTGGCGCTAACTTCCGTCTTCTCCTGCTTTCTCGTCTCAGCTGCTCGATTAAATACCTTCTGCGCGAGGTTCCAGAAGGTTCTCGTCATTTCGTCGGCGCGATACGCAGCGAAGGCTGGGGAGAGGGCGAGACGGTTCGAATGCCCTCCGCGTCGGATGACTCAACTCGGCATGACCACGCCTATTTCCTTCTGGAAATTTCCAGCGCTTGCTCGGCCGCAGTTGTGGTGTGAGGAGGTTCGTCGGCGAAGCCACGCTTCCGAGAGTAGAGGCTCGCGCGCCCGGGGAGGCTTTAGAGGTTTGTTTACTTTTTCTTTCTTTTTCGTTGACCTCGCGGCGTCACTCCGGCGGTTCGTCGCGCGAATTTGGCGGCGCGCCCTTTTTGAGCGCTCGTTCTGTGACACATGCCAATAGCTGATAATGTGGAATGAGAGACAGGAGCGTTCGGTTTTAGTTGACGCGCACATTGCGATCCCTATTAGCAGCCATTGGCTAGTACATTGAGCACAATCTGACAAGAAAGGTTTGCTACGTTATACTCGCTGGGTGTAACCTCCTTAGTTTCAGAAAGGTTTAGCAAGCGTTGAGCCGCAGTGCCATGAATACAATCAACTAGTATATACCATGAATTAACTCGAGGTGGTTAACGGTGGGAAGTAGATACGAAGCGCAAGCCGTAAGAAAGTGTACGTGTGCCACCTCTAGTTTAGTCCTTGGAAATGTCCTCTGGATGGGGGTGCTTCTATATGGGGAATATATGATGAAAAGATGCGAGATGGTGGTACTTGGAGTGTTCAATAGATGGACGAACGGACACACAGACAGATGCATGGATGGACGCATGAACGGAGGCAGGGGCGGATGCATGGACTAACGCAGGGACGGACGCACGAACAGACGCATGCACGGACGGGCGGATGGACGCAAGGACGGTCACACAGATGGGCGCATGGACGGACGGAAGCAAGAACGAATGGACGGACGAATGCTTCGCCCCACTCTCCATCATTCACTCCGTGGATATGCTGCCAATTTTTTTAATGCGAAGCATTTCATGGCAAACTTCAGCGACTTTGAGCGTATCTATCTATCTATCTATCTATCTATCTATCTATCTATCTATCTATCTATCTATCTATCTATCAGTCTGTCAGTCTGTCAGTCTGTCAGTCAGTCAGTCAGTCTGTCAGTCTGTCAGTCAGTCAGTCTGTCTGTCTGTCAGTCAGTCAGTCTGTCAGTCAGTCTGTCTGTCTGTCAGTCTGTCAGTCAGTCTGTCTGTCTGTCAGTCTGTCAGTCTGTCAGTCAGTCTGTCAGTCTTTCTGTCAGTGTGTCTGTCAGTCTGTCTTTCAGTCTGTCTGTCTGTCTGTCTTTCAGTCTGTCTGTCTGTCTGTCTGTCTTTCAGTCTGTCTGTCTGTCTGTCTGTCTTTCAGTCTGTCTGTCTGTCTGTCAGTCAGTCTGTCAGTCAGTCAGTCTGTCAGTCAGTCTGTCGGTCAGTCAGTCTTTCTGTCAGTCTGTCGGTCAGTGAGTCTGTCTGTCAGTCTTTCTGTCAGTCAGTCTGTCGGTCAGTGAGTCTGTCTGTCAGTCTGTCTGTCAGTCTGTCTGTCTGTCTGTCTCTGTCTGTCTGCCTATCTATCTATCTATCTATCTATCTATCTATCTATCTATCTATCTATCTATCTATCTATCTATCTATCTATCTATCTATCTATCTATCTATCTATCTATATATCTATATATCTATCTATCTATCTATCTATCTATCTGGCCACCTACGACTTTTAGCTCTCCTGGTCATTTCAACAATCGTATCGATACCAAACTTGGTATGACATAACATGACTGTATGAAGAACATATTTGACTAGTTATAACATGAAAATCATGACATGGATGTCATGAATGTCATGATTTAGATCTCACGGCCCAGCAGCTCTTGCAGTGGTTTTGTTCACAAGGCATGTTTCAAAACTGGTACAGTATGACATTATTTCATGGAGAACACATGTGACAGACCCTAACAAAATATCATGACATGCGTGTCATGTAACAACATGATTACATTCCACGCTCATGATGCGCTCGCTGCCATTTCGCTTGCCTTAGATATACTAAATTTGCTATAACGTGATGTGAATAGATGAAGGTAAACGACACGTCCAAACATGATAATCTTGACATGGAAGTCATGTATGGCATCATTTACCTCCACCTCGTAACTTAGTGCTGATGTTAAAGTGACATATCAGCATCTCTCATTCATGCTTCCCATACCATCGATTCCCCCTGTACGTGGGATCTGCCAATTTTTCTAAACACTGATTGGAATTTGCACCTTTATTGGGACAGCTCCTGTGTATTTTGCGCTAAAGCATTCACGATTTATTTTAAATAGGATTAGTGAGTTTCCTCCTGTAATTGAGACGGCACTGTAAATCGTCGACAGTTATGCCAATCCAAGGGATTTATTCCTAGATCTAGGAATTTTTTAAAGTCGAAGCTCTTTAGGGCGTGGGTCTGTCTTCACCTCTTTGTATGCATGCATGTAGTGACCACCTCACAGCATATCCACTGAGTTAATGGTGACGAGTGGAGCGAAGCTTTGGAGAATTTCATCAGCAAACTGTGAAGAATACGCTGGCCACGTCCGTTTTTAATAAATTGTGAATGCTTTAGCAAAACATACACAGGAGCTGTTCTGATAAAGGTCCAAACTTGATTCATGATAGTTGTGCTAATGGTCGTCGAACGGTCTGTGGAGCCAATTGTCTGACGCACGGACGAACGCAGGGAAGGACGGATGGACGCACGGATGAACGCACGGACGGACGCATATGCAGACGGATGGACGGAAGCAAGGACGAACGGACGGAAAAGCGGGTGTACTGATGGACATTTCGCCCCACTCAGCATCATTCACTCCGTGGATATGGTGTCATTTTTCTTACACCCTTCATGGATTTAGTGTCTTTTCTGTTGAATGAAGAGAATATTTAGGGATATGGAAATGCGACATTACGTGGCCTAACTAAAGGCATTATAAGTGATCATCACCATCATCATCAACCTGACTACGTCCACTGCAGGACAAAAGCCGCCAGTCAACTCGGGCCTGTGCATGGTGCTGCCACTTTATAACCGCAAACTTCGTTATCTCATCTGCCCACATTACTTTCCCTCTGCCCTTCACCCGCTTTCTCTTTTGGCATTCAGTCTGGGATGCTTAATGGGCAGCGGTGATTCGGCCTTCGCCCTACGTGCGTTGTCCATGGTGCTCTCTTCTTGATTTCGGCTATGATGCCCTTAACAACCGTTTGTTCCCTGATACACTCTGCTGTCTTGTTGTCTCTTATAAAGTAACACCTAAAGTTAGGGAACAGATGAAGTGTCTAAAAAGCGCAGGAAGCTTCAAAGAGGTGAATAGAAAACTTGGGATCGGCATAAAACAGATATGTGCTCTAAGGGACAAGGAGGGCAAAGTAACTATACAAATATTTATAAGATAGTCAAAATAACAGAGGAGTTTTACAGAGATCTGTACAGTATCCGGGACAACCATGACCTTAATCTAAGTACTAGCAGCAACCCCGATGACATCCCGCCAGTAATGACAAAAAAGTCAGGAAAGCGCTTGAGGGAATATAACGAGGTGCTACTGCTGGTGAGGATCATCAGGCTTTGCAACACCAGATCTGCTGAAAGAAAGAGGATTGTGTTAGAAAAACTAGCCACACTGTTTACAAAGCGCCTCCTTAGGGAAGTGTACTAGAATTTGAGAAGAATCATTTTAATCAATAAGACAGGAAATGACGAGGACTTGAAGAGTTACAGGTCGATCATATTGCTCTCCATGGTACAAGTTATTCAGAAAGGCAATCGCTAACATAATTAAGACAACATTAGATTTCAATCAACTGAAGGATCAGGCATAATTTCGTGCAGGCTACTCAACAATAGACCAAACTGATACTATCAATCACGTGATATAGAAATGATCAGAACACTCATAGCCTTTATAGTACAAAATAAAGCATTTGATTCAGCAGAGATATCCACAGTCATGCAGACACTGAGAAATGAGATCGTCGATGAAACATATATAAGCATCATGGATGAAATCATCAGAAAATCTACTGCCACTACAATGCTCCCCGAAGAAAGTGACAGAATAACAATTAAGAATGGTGTAAGATGAGGGGAATCGATTCCTCCAATGATATTTCGCTACCCGAACGCACTTCATGTATTGGAACTCTACAAATAAAGCTTGTGATAGAGTAAGCCAATCATGGTATTTGTTTAAACATGTGCGCCTCGACGTTCATTACTTACTTAACATTCCTTTACACAGATATACCTTATTGACGATCTGTTCCAAGTTGACGCTCTGTTCAAGGCCTTTCGTCCTTTTTTCTTTAACAACGAAGCTGCTTAAGCTTGCCGTAAGGTGTATGCCGTATCACGATTCATGAATGCGTATGTGCCGAAGAAATTGGGCAAGTTTTATTGCTGCGAGAAGACATCGAAGCGGTGGAAGACTTCGTGCCCGTGTCGTGTCCGTCTGTTGTTTAGCTCGCACCCTATCAGAGGTGAGAATCAAGGAAGAAGAAACCTAGCAGCACCTAGCTGAAGCCTAGCTTTTGACCTAGAAGCAAACTGGGACCAACCTGATTCACCCTGTCTTCAGAATCGTGCATTTTCACTGTTTCAAGGCTTGCGCGGACTTGTGCAAGCTCATTCAATATCTTTTTCTTTAGCTTACCATCTGTTTTGTCATATGATTGTTTTTTTTCTCATATCCTGTCTTTTTATATTTATTGCATTATTTCCAGGTATCAAGCCTCATTGTGCAAACGTGTGGCTTTTCATTTCTTTTATTCCTGCATACTTATATTCTCATATATTACCTATCTATTATTTGTATGTTGCTTCTTTTACGCTGTGGGTGCTCTCGCCCTCAAGTCTGGAAAATCTTGCTTCGTTAAATCAATGAAGAAATAAATAAATAAATAAATAAATAAATAAATAAATAAATAAATAAATAAATAAATAAATAAATAAATAAATAAATAAATAAATAAATAAATAAATAAATAAATAAATAAAATAAGTATATTACATAAATAAATAAGTATATAAATAAATAGGTGTACAGACAGACAGACAGACAGATGAACAGACAGACAGACAGATGAACAGACAGACAGACAGATGAACAGACAGACAGACAGATGAACAGACAGACAGACAGATGAACAGACAGACAGACAGACAGACAGACAGACAGACAGACAGACAGATGAACAGATGAACAGATGAACAGATGAACAGACAGACAGACAGACAGACAGACAGACAGACAGACAGACAGACAGACAGACAGACAGACAGACAGACAGACAGACAGATAGATAGATAGATAGATAGATAGATAGATAGATAGATAGATAGATAGATAGATAGATAGACAGATAGACAGATAGATAGATAGATAGATAGATAGATAGATAGATAGATAGATAGATAGATAGATAGATAGATAGATAGATAGATAGATAGATAGATAGATAGATAGATAGATAGATAGATAGATAGATAGATAGATAGATAGATAGATAGATAGATAGATATAGTAGTCCGAGTGTGCCTTATACCTACAGTCACTGTTCTAGCAGCACTCTGCTGTTTAACAAGCTGGAAATGTAACATGTGCGCCCACCTTCATTGCATAGCTGCTGAACGGCGACGATATCGGTCACGAATGCACGGGTTTAATTTTCGGCCTCGAGATTTCGACATGCCCTCGTGATGTCCACGTGAACTCACGCTTTCGACGAAGGCTAAATGCAAGAGCACCGGCACGCAAGCAAATTAAGAAACGCGTTAAAGAACATCACGTGACAATTTTTTTTATATATACTCGGGAATTCCCCACTAATGTATGCTTCACATGGAAATCATGGTTCTTGTGATGTGAATACGTAGCATGAAGTAAGTAATCGTGCAGGAATTGATATATTTCTGGATGTCAGATATCTGGAAACCACGTAAGTTGACCGAATATCTAGCGGATGTGCGCTGAAGAGCATTTGAAAGGTAAGCAGCAACGTTCCATAACCGAACTTCATAAATATGGAGCGGAGAAGGTGACTCAATGCAGAAAACACCGCGTTTCAGGATAAAAACTCCCTCACCCAACTCTCATGCATTAGTAGCGTGACTTTTTTTAAAAAAAAATATGGATCACAAGTATAAATTCGTCGGGCGGGCTGATTTTCAACAATGGTGATGAAGCCCACTATATTGACAATCGACAATACGCGACCTGAAGTGATTACAGATCAGTTCTCATGTCATACCTACAAACTGTTGGGGTATAGACCATCCCAAAACCACCATATGATTACGAGATTAACCCTATAGTGGAGTGCTCCGGGACTTTAAATCACCTAAGGTTCGTTAATGCGCATCTATATATTAAGCATACTGGTCTGGAGCATTTTCGCCTTCATAAAAAACAGCCGTCGCATCTGGCATTCATTCACACAACCTTCGGGTCTATAATCATAACAATCAGAGCACCACAACCAACTATCTTGAAGGAGTGCACATTATTCTCGTTAAAAAAAAAAACTAACCTACTAAGAGCATTGGTGCGAGGTGTACAGCAGGTGTACAAATGAACTGTGTATTGTAATACGCAATAAAGGGCAAGCAGATGTTCTTAGCATGTCATCCTTACGTATCACGAACATTGAAGTAAATCTCACAATCTGCAATATATTGCTAAACAATGAAATCCACATCTAATTACCATTCCAAAAATAATCATACAGAAATGTAACTTTGGCATAATGTGGTGAGAGATTGTGTTCCCCCTTACAATTATATCAGAGTCTAAACGGGTGGCTCTGAATAGTTATAATTACGAAAAAGAATATAACACGAGTAAAACAGAACAGGAACAATTAGGAAAATGCCTGGTGTTGATAAATTTAGGTCTGCTTTCTGACGTTTATCGCACGAACGCCTGAAGACATTTTTTTATTTCAATTGCATGGAATAATCGCCCTCACTATGCGGGATTATCTCAAAACGTATGTGTGTGTGTGTGTGTGTGTGTGTGAGAGTGTGAGTGTGTGTGTGTGTGTGTGTGTGTGTGTGTGTGTGTGTGTGTGTGTGTGTGTGTGTGTGTGTGTGCGTGCGTGTTAGCTTGCCCACGTTGGCAGACAGATATAGGCTGCCTTCACCTTCAGCCGGCCAAAGCCCCATGTGCCAGCTCACCTGACGTGAGTGATGCAGGTGTACTATCTTCCCAGTTAGAACATATATTTGTTCGGTTCTCGCCATAGCTCCAGCAGCACTGTTGCTTCTCTGTGGCTGACTCTGACAGCGCTGAATCAAATCCTGCTTTGGTTGACGCTCGCCGTATATATACACCGTTTACAGAGCCACGGATCAACTACGGAATCAACAACAATATAGGTCGTGGAGCGAGCTTACATCTCTGATAATGCAGCAGCCCACATTAGTCTAAAAAGCGAGCCACGAAAATCGAAAGTCAGTTCAATAGAGAGCGAGGAGGTATAAAGGGCGGGGAAGAGTGAGGAAGAGAGTACCACGATCGAATAATCACTCCCCACGGCTTGCATGGCGTATAGAACGGTGGCGCATCCGGCGGAATCGAGTATGAGGAATAAGTATATATGCAAAAATGGGCTAACACAAGCTCGCGACGGGCTCAGCGGTGACGTTTAAGCTCACTTCGAGTGAACTATAGGGCCATTGACAATCCTTTTCCCGGCATTCTTTCCAACGGCGGTCCACTTTTTGAATTCGATCTTGGTGGGGAATGAACCCGGAATATCGAGCTTTTCAGTCGAATGCACTGGCAGTAGCTTCGTGATCGGTATATGTATAGGGTGGAAGGGTTAGGTCCAGCGTAACGAGCCCCCCCCCCCCCCTTTGCTCAAGTCACTCATGTGCGCCAGTGGGCATACAAGAGGAGCATTCACAAATTCCAGCGTATATATATATATATATATATATATATATATATATATATATATATATATATATATATATATATATATATATATATATATATATATATATATATATATATATATATATATATATATATATATATATATATATTACGTCAGCCAGTGATATTGACTCTACCGAGAAGAGGTCACAATAGGTGTAGCAAAAAGACTGGAACTTGTTCTCCACATTAGCTGACTCAAACCGGGGGCACAGAAAGTGTAAGATCTTTGTACGGTGTTCATGAGTAATTCTGCAATAAATGAGGCAATACATAAACTCACAGCACACTACTGGTGTGCATGCGTTCAGTAGTAGGACACGACAACAACGGTGCCGTCATCGCATGCGGAGAAAGCGTGTGTCGAGGATATATGTATATTTTAACTTATCAGGCCATTTGATTGGTATAAATTATAATGATCCATCAGTGTATAGGCAGCATGAAACTTCACTTATAGGAGAGATACAAAAAGGACAAGCCACTGGCGCTTAGTGTATTTTAGTTTTTTGCATCTGTCCTTTTTATATTTTGCCTGTACCTATACAGTCAGAACGAATAATTGAAATCACAGTTGTAGCAGACGAAGAAGGCTATGTGTGACGCTAGGATTTATGTGAATTTTTCATAACTTTGAGACAGCTAGGCAATTTGGGTACCTCCACGGAAGGCCTGTTTCTTTTCTAGCCCTGCGTGGTGTAACTAAAGTTAAACTTAATAACTTATTTACCAGCGGAAGCAGTTGTTGACGCACTCTCATACGCGTCAACCCATTTCGTAGCATACGGCTTCACGGGTTGTTTTCGACTATTAATACTGCGACATTAGTCAAGTGCACAAAATTCTGTTTGTGCTGCTTTATCATTGCTAAAGAACTATTGAAACTAAGTTTGATCGGGACGTCTTCATTGTGAATTGAACCAATATCAATAAGACAATGCCCCTCCAGAAGCAGAGCATGCTATTCACTGAGTTATCCCTTAGCAAGAGTTCTGAACTGTTGATGAAAGGAGTCAAGCAGTATGCAGACTCCGAGACCATAGACGCCTCTATATGTGTTTCGATTGCAAAACAGGAGCAACACTGTACTGGACATAATATACCATCATGTGTCCCGCGCAAACACTGCTCACAAAATAGAGGTATCGCCCAATTAATCGCCAATACACTAATAAAAACTGGCAGTGGTTCAACGAATGTGGGTACGTAACAATGATGGCAGCCTTAAGCTTCAGGCATGAGTCACACAAACAGTGTACCTCTGATAAAAATGGTGATGGTCAGCAAATATGGTGCAGGTATACATTTAAGGACGCACGAATAGTGACACACCTGGCGGAGAACGACGCCTAAGCTACGCATGGCATCACCTCTAACACCTTCAGAAGTGCAAGGGGAACCAAAAATGTGTGCATTCAAATAAGGCTCGACTCTGAGAGGAAATATTAGCAACTTGTTTGCGTTGCCAACGATAAATTCGGACTTGGAAGGTACAACAAGGAGGATACGAGATGTTAACCGAGAGGACGATACACCGTGGTTGGGGTAACTAGGCGGTACTGGTGAGAAGACTGCCGAAACAGCGAAGCTGGCGGCCTTACCCTCCTTCATTTCCTACTCCTCACCCTTACCTTCCACCCCCTAGCTATTCGGTAATACACACGGCTTTACCACCTACCTTCTTCATCCCCACTTCTCTTTTCTACATATTTGCTACATACACTGTGCTATTCGCAAGTTTCATCGCCTATATAGGGGGCAAACGGGTGCTTCAATGTGGCGCCCACAGAGAGTATCGGAGTCGCTGAGCACATGTGCGGCCTGCACTGCACTGTTTTTTTTTTTCTGCTTCACGATGGCTCTACCGTTTTTGTAGTCGTACATTATGCGCCATCCAGACAATTCAGAAACTCGAATACGATGACTCGTTGAAGGCGAAGAGGTCCTGAATGCCAAACATGACTTGTTGTGGCATGAAGGCCTGTATCGCATATGTCGTTCTGCAAGGACCCTGCCTGCAGACTTCTCATGTCCACCAGAATCCGCGCTAAGTGCAGTTCACATATGACTGCGAAGGTTCTGTATAGGAATTTTAGCTTGCTTTTCGTCTTCGTGCTAATCGTGTTGGTTCGCAAGACGTCCCTTTTGTGTGCTGACGTTCGGAGACACAAGGTAATATTACTGTTCTTAAATTCTCTATACGTGTGTGCCGCGGTAATGTGGTGGTTACGACGTTCTGCTCTGACCCGAACGTCGTGCGTTAGATTCCGGCCACGGTGGTTGCTTTGCGATGTAGATGGAATGCAAGAGGCCGAGTACAGTTGGATGTCCGAGCACGTTGCCTTCCATTAAAGGCGTGCCTCACGATCATTACGCGGTTTGTCACGCAAAACCCCAAATATTGTTATAACATTCTGTATTTCCTTTCACGTCCTCAGTTTTGAGCGGAGACTTACCGACGTAAGATTTCCCTAAGCTATCGCAATGCCGATATTTTTGACGCATTTATCTAAAAAAAAAGTCACAGCTTTGACGCAGACCGGGTGAAGCAATGAATGCGATAACAAAAAATCAGGAGGTCGCGCGCTGAATAGCAAGCAGATCAAAACGTGCCCCGCGTTTCTCACGCACGAATGATGCACGAAACGTACTCACAGGTACAGATGAACGTGAGTAAGTGTCTCAGTTGTTACCTCGCTGTGTGAATAAGTGAACCCTTTTCGCAAACGTAGACTGTGCAACGACTGCAGTGACCTTTGTGTGCCCGGTAACTATATAACTATGTAACAACAGAAACATTCTAGTAAAGGCCCAACGCCAGCCAAGACGTATTGTGCTCAACTCGGCTGTCTATAACGACTGAGCATCGTGTGCGAAACAGCACGGGCGACATCTACAGTCGCAAATACGCCACATCTGAGCATGCGCGGCGCCATTCATGTGCCTGCCTCGCAATACTGATCACTGTTTATCGCCGCGGATGGTACAACTGCGCTTTGGCCGTCGAAAGCGCTCTGAGCGATTTCGCGAAAAAACAAAAACAAAAAAACAAGAAAAAAAGACGAAGTAAAACCGTTGTCGCTGCATGTGATATGATATCACGAAGCGAGAATATTTGTTTTTGTTGTTGTTATATTTCGATCTTGTAATGTTGACAGCGCTTCGACCGCCAAAGCAGCCATCCCGGCCGCGGAGATGAAGAAGGGTGGAAACTGCAGGACAGGCACATCATTGGCGCCGCGCATGCTCAGATGTGGCGTATTTGCGACTGCAGGTGTCGCACGTGTTGTTCCGCGCGCGACGCTCCATCGTTATAGGCAGCCGAGTTGAGCACTGCACATGCACATGCTATGAGCGCCGCTGCCCCGCCGCTACCCGATACTTTTTTGAAAAAATTACGCTGGCGGCCACGGGGCGGCATGACAATCTACGGAACTTGCGAAAAGCTTTGCTGCGCTTTCTTTCTTTCTCTCTCTACCTAGTTCTCCTACTGTCTATGTGCCAGCGGGAGCATTTTCGATGGAAACGCAAATCTTTGAGGACCACGTGCTGAGATTCAGAGGCGAGAACTGGCGGAGGTACTGGAGGTACTGGAGGAGGAACTGGAGGTCTCCACTAAGGGATCCCTAATAATCTCATCGTGGTTTTGCGACGTCAAACTCCAGCAATTGCCTCTATTTCTTTCTTTATTTCTTTTTCTCTCTGTGTAACTCTCGTTTTCTCCCGTGTAGGACGGCTTCACATGAACGCTTGTTCTGCTGGCGCGCCTGGATATTACCGAGTGATCACGACACTCGCCTTCCTACCAAGCAAAAGCCCCCGCGCAGGTGTGAAATTCTGTGGCGAGAACTGCAGACTTGACCTCTTCTTCCCCTTACCTCCTCACATTCATCTCTCCATTTACGCTTCTCCCTTTTGCAAACTCTGCGCTTCTTCCGCAGCATACTTCAACCACATCATGTGGAACTGCCCTGAGCGCCCCCTTCTCCCTTTCCTAACACAATATCTAGTGAGGATCAGTGAGAAGTCGCCTCGAGCAGCTCGAAGCCCGACATACAGGGGGCCATTCTGGAATGCGCTGAAATGGTATGGGAAGCCTACTTCAAGTAGTTCCTCTCCCGAACCACTGAGCCATCGCTTCCGTCTCACAAACAGGGACAAGTGAACTTGTTCAATAATTTGGACTTTAGGTACCCGGGTTTAAATACCACCTGGTAAAAAATTTTGTTTTCCTTTATTTCTTCCCTTGAAATCCTCCTCTCGACTTCTCCTCTGTCCCCATTTCCTTCTTCCCACTTGTTTCTATTAATAAGCTGCACACTCGACGAAGCCTGGCGCAGCTGTGCCAAGTGCTTGCTAGCCAACTCGAGTTAATGCGAACGATCCCGCACCAGACCGGGGTATAAACAGCTCTGCTGTTATTACTTCAAATGATGTGACTGAAAAGAGCTCCTGTCGCAGTAAATAAATACTTATCAGAAGGAATCACTGAAGATACCGTTTTTTTAAGTGATAGCTTTGCCGCAAAGGCGAAGCAATGAACGCGATAGCAACTAATTGGAAGGTCACGCGCAAAATGGCAAGCAGTTCGAAACGCGCCCACGTTTCTCACACACAAATGACGCACAAAACGTACTAGGTGAACGCGAATAAGCGTTTCAGTTGTTACTTCACACCTGAAAAGCACGCCCTTTTTGCAAACGGAATCTGTGCAACGATTGCAGGGACCTTTGTGCGCCCTTAAGTACGACAGAATCGTTCCAGTGCAAGCCGAACGCCAGCCAAGACGTATGATCCTCCCTACCGGGACGAAAGGGTGCAAGAGAGATCGCCCCCTGCCCTCCTCTCCGCGGGTCAAAGTACTTGTGAGAGATGAGAGCCGCCGCCCGCTCATCGCGCCATCTTGCTGATAGTGCTGAAAACACGATGCCCCCCCCCCCCCCACCCCGGCATGCCCACGACCAGCAGTGCGTGGTAGATATATATAGCTTGCCATTTGAACGTTGAAGGAGGTACCTCTCGGTGGTTGAGCTGTTCACGCCTTGCATTCATGACGCGGAGGTCCCACGTTTGATTCCGCGCGCCAGAGTCACAGAACACTGCCAGAGTCCTTTAGGGGCGAAGCTCCTCAAAGCGGCACCCGTTCGTCTCTCGTCGTAGTACGTAACATGTCTTACGCTTTGACCTGCAAAATGGTGCCAGTGGGAGATTTCTCCTGTGCGTTGTTGAACAATAAAAAATTCGCAGAGTGCGCGTTAACTAAAAGCCAAATTCTCCTGTCTCGTCATTTCCAATTAGCAGCCATTGGCATGTACATTGAGCACTATCTGACAATAAAGGGTTGCTAGGTTATACTCACTGGACGTATCCTCCTTGGTTTCAGAAAGGTTTAGCGAGCGTTGGGCCGCAGTGCCATGACCACAGTGAACGAGTATATACCATGAACTTGAGGTGGTTAAAGGTGGAAAGTAGACACGAAGCGCAAGCCGTAAGAAAGTGCGCGTGTGCCTCCTCTCGTTTAGTCCTTGGAATGTCCGTTGGATGGTGGTGCTTCTATATGGGGAATATATGATGAAAAGATGCGAGATGGTGGTACTTGGAGTGTTGAATAGATGGACGAAGGGACACACAGACAGATGCATGGATGGACACAGGGACGGACGCACGAGCAGACGCACGCACGAATGGGCGGATGGACGCACGGACGGTCACACAGACGGATGCATGGACGGACGGAAGCAAGAACGAATGGACGGACGGATGCTTCGCCCCGTGGATATGCTGCCATTTTTCTCTGGATTTTTTTTCTTGCGTTTTCGGATATATAGATACGTCTACATATACGGCACATGACGTCGACGCCGACGCTGGCGACGAAATCCAGCCGACAGTGTCCATATAACTGCTATCGCAATAAAACTTCGAGGACGCTCCAGCTTCACCTTCAAGGGTAGAACGCGGTAGCCTAATCGGAGCCCGCGCGCATCGCATTTTCAACGGCTATAGCCTGGCCTAAGTTCTCGGTGCATGTATCAACCGCGTCGTAAGGAAGCGTACTACTGTATACGCCTAAAGTTGGCTGTTTCGTGTGAATGAATGGTCGTGTGGGAGTGTCGTAACCACTCGGCAATGTCCTGGCACTCTAGCAGAACAAGCGTGTGAATGTGGCGTCAGCTGCATACTCGCACCTCTCCTTCCCCTTACTTTCCCCATCGCATTCATACCTCATTCTAGAATGCCTCCTGCAAGTACAAAATCTACATGGGAGCCGACAGATGGAAACAACGTAGTGGGATAACCAGGGTGAACAGCGGAAGTGCCTTAGACTGGCTGGCCGACGTTTGGATAGGAACACCTATCTTTTTCAAAGGCGCCGTGTCATCCTTGGCGCGTTAGTTTTAAAGGGGTTAGTGGTGATGACAAAGCGCCTTTGAAAAAAATAGGTCCTCCTATCGAAACGTCGGCCAGCCAGTCTGAGGCGCTTCCACTGTTCAGCCTGATTATCCCACTTCTGCAAGTACAATTCTTCAGTTCCCACTGAGCCATAAATATTTCTTTTGCGACTCAGCGATAAATATCTGTTCTTCAGGCAACCTACGCGGTTGCTCACTTTGTTGATGCTTTTTCAGATGAAGATCGTTAAACATGCCTGAGTGCCTTGTAATAGAAACATTTTAAAACATGTAAATGTTGTACAATTCTCATGTTTTGACGCCGGCATCGAATCTACGTTTCGGCCACGCAATGTTCCATGCGTTAAGAAGACTCGTGTTACTGTACATGACTCCCTATCTCTGTGTTTTATTTTGCTTTCTTTCCTTATTTAAAAGTAGTTTCAAACAATATCAAGGCTTTGTGGTATAAAACATCTGCTTGCCACGCAGGTGGCCTGGATTTGATTCTCACTCAAACTGATTATTTTCATTATTTATTTCGGTTGCATCTTTCTCGACTTTTTCGGTCATAAACAAGGTGGAAATTTTTCGCTTGCAACCACCGACACCGACACCCCGCAATTGTTTCAAATCAACTCATTAAGGATATCGCGTTTAAACGTCGCCAAAGATATATGACGAGCATCTTCACGCGTCCAGCGAAAAACGCTATAAGCCATCGAGGTGTCCCTATGTCCACACATGTATGTTTAGAAAAAGTGGTTAACGATTTAGAGGACTTGGTACTCTGATATGGGAGAGCTTAAAGTCGCCCCGTGGGCCTCACACTTGATATGTAGGATGGCAAATTCTCATATCCCATCACACGTTTTTTTAAATAGCATAGTCTCCTTGCGAAAGGCAGGGACGTCTTCCCCGTGGACTCTCTAGAGAGCGCAAGTGTGACAAACAGTAAATCTATATAGGACACATTTGAATATTCATCACCAACATGCGCACACATTGTGAATATTTAGTTACCTAACGTCCACCATTCTTTTATTTTATGACAACCAGCCTTATACCCCTGTCACACGGGCACCCGTGAAGACCGTTTAACTCCCTCGTCTTTACGACAACGAAGATGCGGTTGGTGTCACACGGCCACCCTTACGCAAACGAAGGTGAACGGAGCATTTCGCAAAGGACGTTCAACGATCTCCCTTCGCAGCGGAACGAGGTACTCTCGTCCTCAGCAGTCTAGAGGTCAGAGAAAAATTTCGAGCACTAAGTGGCCGCAGTGAAAGAATAATACATTTTAGCAATATTAAACGTTCTTTCGTTGTAGTACTCATTCACAACGCGTGTTTGTTTACAATATTTACGCCCGCCAGAGTTCACTTACTCTCAACACCGATGCCCCACACACAGTGCCTCGCGAGTCGGGCCGGCCGGCGCCAGCCGATCAACGTCATTACCAGCGCAATATCGCACCACTTCCTCACGTCTTCCGCTGTGTCACTCATGGCTGAAGAACACAAAATGTGTGCTCACGAGGCAAGGAAGCATAAGAACTTTCGTACCGGGCATGTACACAGGCAACAAAACAACTAAAAGCACAATGTGGCCAGCGTCACTAGCAGCATTGCTACAATTAGCAAATGCGTTTTTATTTGAAATTATTTTTAATGGTTTGTTAGTCGCATACCTACTTTATAGTGCTTTTTTGTAAAAACCGCATAACGAGGATTCACATAAAAATCAATAGGGATCAAATTAGAATTCTTTTCCGAAAATCAAACAGCGCCAGCTGAGCCCCCTCGCGGCAACTGTTACAACATTGTCATTGCCGTGTGACATTGCCACAACTCCTTCTCCGTCGAACCCCCTAGGGGAGATTTACGTTGACGGTGTTCAACGGAGTTTGGTGGTGGCCGTGTGACAGGGGTATTAGAGAAGGCCCTTATGAGCTGCGCAATCCGTTTGATCCTGCAGTCGGCAGCACAAGCCATTGCGACTAATGCCCCTGACACACGGGCACCCTGAAATCCTTTAGACAAGGGGACATCTTTCGGAAAGGCGTTCGGGCGCAGTGACACACGACAAAGGAGTAACTCCTTCCCGGCCAAGATCCTTTTCGCAAAAGCAGATCCCACATCTACTTTTCTGGCAGGAAGGGAGTACTCTCGCATACAGTGTGTATAATTTATCAATAGAAGAAAACGTGTCGCAACACTGCGGTGCCCTGTCAGTACTTTTTGCGCTGAGAAAATGTTTTCATTTTCAGCAGCAGTGCGATTTGTTGAAAAGTGAAGGCCTATAGTCTGTCCATACTCTCAAACGCCTGCATTACGTCACTAGCGCGATCATGTTAGGGTTGGCAGCGGCAGTTGCTGTGTGGGCGACAAGAGTCAGGCCCACCTCAACTGTTGCTTTATCTCTGTCTCTGCGCTGAGACATCGCAGGACCACGACGAAACGCGGCACGCCGTCACTGACCCAGCTGGACGCAGCCATGTAAAAAGCACTACAAAAAACAAAAACAGCAAAACACCGACTGTTCATAGTTGCCAGAGGAACTTAAGTTGCTGCTAAAGGCGCAAAAAAAGCGAAAGAAAATTACAGGTATGCACATTATAAACCACCAGACAATAAAAAAAACGGTTTTATGCTCCGGCGTCGCTGAATGTGATGTACATGCGCAGATTCCTTTTAATATTTGCAATCTTGCTGCTTCCACAAACAGCGCCATTTTTTTCTGCAGCGTTCTTTTGAGGCACCGCCTAAAGCAGTAGTCCGGTGCCGTGTGTCATCAGCGCCACTCCTTTCTGCAAATGGTCCCCTTAGGCGACAAAAGGGGTTTACTTCAAAGTACTTTACTTTTGCCCGTGTGTCACGGGTATTAGAAACCATTTGTTTTATGCAAGGAACAATTCGCGCTTATTGGCTTGTCGACGAAAATAATGGGAAGAGGAGGAAAGTTTAAGCGGAAGGACAGGGAGGTTAGCCAGTTCTTAGACCGGCTGGCTACTCTGTGCTGGGGAAAGGGGTGAGGGGAATAAAAGATGATAAAAAGAAATGTTGCGAAGAGAGAGAGAAAAATTACAAAACATAGCGACTGAGGAAAGGCAATATTAAAGAGTATAGGACGCTAAAGAGTATAAGACACTGAGGCCAGTTGTCCGCAAAAAGCGCAGCAATGCTTTCAAAGCCTTCTAGGCTGAGGATGGGCTCAGCCAATGACCCAGAATCCTTTGTTCCGACAAAGGCCGATCATCCAGTCTATACTGCAGAGCTGCAGTCAGTTCTTGTCTTGGCGCGTTGAAATGGGTGCACTCATATAGAAGGTGCGCGATGGTTTTTTCGCAGCTTCAGTAAGTGCATGTAGAAGAGCTGGCCATCCCAATAAGGTAAGAGTATGCGTTCGTGAAGGCCACTCCAAGCCACAGGCGGCATAGAAGAGTCTCCTCAGCTCGAGATATCTCTGAGGGAAGACGAAGCTGTAGATCGGGATCCAAGTTATGCAGGCGCGCGTTTGTGAAGTCTGTTGAGTTCCACTGTACCAGTGTGAGGTCACGTGCAAGTGAACGAAGACTTGTAGCTACGTTGGTGCTTGAGAACGGGATATCGCATTTGACGTCATCGACAGCTGCAGAACTCGCCGCCGTACGTGCAGCTCTTGAGTTTATAGTTGAAGAACCTTCGGGAACTCGGTCTATCTTTTTGGACTCGAAGGCAGCTCTTCAATGTCTTATGTCTCCCTTTCGCCATGAACCTAACGAACAGTTAGTAGCGGAAATAAGGCTTCTTCATCACCAAGCAATCGAGAAACAGCACAGCATAGTGTATCAGTGGATACCAGGTCATTGCGGTATGCATGGCAAGACCACGCAGATGAGGCCGCTATAGATCTGCACACGACGGTACCTAAGACGAAAATTATAGTTAACGTTTGCATGAACGAGTATCTGTGACGAAGCGAAAATAAATGTTTGAAAGAATAAACACGATTTAAAAGCAGATAGGAAAGCTGAGAGGAAAGCGCGCTGCTGGCAAAGCTGGCAATTATTAGTGCACCGCGTAGAGGACGTGAGCTGCGAAATGAGAAACGGACAGTGCTGGGAAACCTTACATGTGCGCGCCATCTCTGTTTCGCGGAGGCGACACGCACATGTCCAAGCAATATATGCATCGTCATGTACATTGTGAATATTGTGATAAGTGGGTGTATGTTAGTCCTTACAGGAACATGTGCTGGAGAATCCGGTGGAAATCTATTTTTGTAAAAATGTTTTATGCATAAAGCGCTTGGTCATTTGCACATGTTTGTTGCATGCATAGACACCGTACCCGTGCGTTTGTAGCGCGGAAGAAGAAAAACACAGCGCTGGCCGTAGTAAAAATATATACTTAAAAAAATGGCAGCATATCCACGGAGCGAATGATGGATATTGGGGCGAAGCATCCATCCTTCCATTCGTTCTTGCTTCCGTACATCCATGCGTGCGTCTGTGTGGCCGCCCGTGCGTCCATTCGCCCGTCCACGCGTGCGTCTGTTCGTGCGTCCGCACGTTCATCTGTGCGTACGTCCCTACTTTCGCCCATGCATCCACTCCTGCATCCGGCCATGCGTCCATCTGTCCGTGCAGCCATTCATGCGTCCGTCCATGCATCTGTCTGTGTGTCCGTTCGTCCACCTATTCAACACTCCAAGCACCACCATCTCGCATCTTTTCATCATATATTCCTCATATAGAAGCACCGCCGTCCAGCGGACATTCCAAGGACTGAACGAGAGGAGGCACACGCACACTTTCATACGGCTTGCGCTTCATGTCTACTTCCCACCTTTAACCATCTCGAGTTCATGGCATATACTAGTTCCCTGTATTCATGGCCCTGCGGCCCAACGCTCGCTAAACCTTTCTAAAACCTAGGAGGTTACGCCCAGCAAGTATAACGTCTCAACCTTTTCTTGTCTTCTGTGCGTTGTTAAATAATAAAAAAATTGCAGCGTGCGCGTTAACTAAAAGCCGAATTTGCCCGTCTCCCATTCCTCCTTAACAGCCAATGGCATGTACATTGAGCGCTATCTTTTATTGTTCAACAACGCACAGAAGAAATATCTCACCGGCACCACCTTGGAAATCAAAATGTTATACTTGTTACACACTACTACAACGGCTACGAGGGACGAACAGGTGCCGCTATAAGGAGCTTCGCCCCTAAAACGTTTTGACTCGCACGCGGGTGGCTTGTTCCTCCATGTCACTCCCCGGCCACGCGGGGCTCCGCCGAACCTTCAACTTCATGTTCGTAGCACCCTAAGGTGAAATAATCTTTTCAAGGCGGAGCTCCTAAGAACGTGGGTCCTTCCCTCCTCTGTAGTTGTAGTAGTAGTATGTAGCCACCTCTAGTTTATGAATTGCTAAATAGATAGCGTTTTGTGTATATGCCCTTGGAAATAATACCACTAGATGGCATTGGGGGTTTTGTAGAGTTGACGAGTTTGTATAGTTGACCAACCGACCGACCGACCGACCGACCCAACGACGTACGTACGTACGTACGTACGTACGTACATACATACATACATACATACATACATACATACATACATACATACATACATACATACATACATACATACATACATACGTACGTACGTACATACATACATACATACATACATACATACATACATACATACATACATACATACATACATACATACATACATACATACATACATACATACATACATACATACATACATACATACATACATACAGACTGATGCTTCGCGGCACTAATCGTCATTCACTCCGTGAGTATGCTGCGATTTCTTTGTAAACAAAATTAATATAAACGTATTGCATGACACAAAATGCGTAAACATTGTTGGCGGGCCGATATTTTTTCATTGGAGTAAGAGGCATAAAGCCGAGAGAAACGTGAAAAGAAAAGTAGAACGGCGCATTTATTATGTCAAAGCATGGTATAAATGTACTTGCGCCTCCCCATTCTGCCTCTTACTGGGCGGCGATTGAAGCTAACTTACCACGTCGCGATCCTATCCCATGCGACAAGCGACACTCCAATCGAACAAAACCGGTTAACATTCGGGGGGACCACCAAGTATGCCACTCCGCTCACGTCTCCACATGAAATGTTATTGGGCATTTGAATCATCTATCAGTTTCAATCATCACATGGTGCCTCTTCAGCGTTATTAGTTTTCAGAACAGATGTGCATTGTGTCAAGCAGTCATTTCATATCTTATGCCTGCACTTTCTCATCTCACCCTTTATACAATTCGCGTATGAAGTTGAGTACAACGTGTTTATGTGTCTCCCTTCTGACTATATATATGCATTGAAGTTCTGAGTGCCCTTGAAACACGTTACACTTTAATGTGTAGAAAGTGCTAGCTACATCAGTTATCTATAGCCGTACTTCACTATAGAACGCCTCGTATACGGGGTACAATTATGCAAACTTCGCATTTGTGCATATTCAATTCGCCAGTCGTATATGTTACTTTTGTGTCATTCTCTTCAAGATAAGTTATATTATTTCTAAAATATGCTTACAAAGTCACATAGCCAGCTCTCCACTGCATCGATTGATTGATTGATTGATTTGTGGCGTTTAACGTCCCAAAATCACCATGATTATGATAGACGCCGTAGTGGAGGGCTCGGAAATTTCGACCACCAGGGGTTCTTTAACTTGCAACCAAATCTGAGCCCACGGGCCTACGGTATTTTCGCCTCTAACAAAATGGAGCCGCCACAGCCGGGATTCGATCCCACGACCTGCGGTTCAGCAGCCGGGTACCTTAGCCACTAGACCACCGCGGCGGGGCTCTATACACTGCGTTATGTGGTTGTACTTTGGTACCCACAATGAAGCTACAACGACATCAATTCGTGGAAGTCGAAATATGATTAAAGATGAATGCACTTAAGTCGCATCGTCCATTAATAAAACTTAGAACGCTTCGATGTCCAACCAGTTTTGCTACCAAGCAATACACACTATTGTAAAGGCACTTGCTCACATTCTGTGAAGCAAGGTATTTTGCTCACTTCAGAAAAATTGCACTCATTCATATTCGCATGATCTAAATATTATGACACTCACATCCTGTGGTAACTATATTTAACTTCAAGAAAAATGACAGGGGGAGATGATTGCGTTCCACAAATATATTGCAATACTGGCTCGTAATAACACTAAGTGAAACAAAGGGCTTCTTCACTCATTAACACTATACTTTTCAAGTACTGGCAGTACAGATGACTATCTACTAGGTTATGTTAGCGTTTATAAGTCGCGACTGCAGGTCACAGCGTAAGATACGGTAAAAAAAATTGTTTCAACAATCTGCAGTAACTGAACGTGCTAATTAAGTAAATCTCATTACTGCGTCTAACACGGATTACTGCAACTTGCGCAATAATGACACTACACAGCATCCCCAGTGATCATAATGGGCCAACGCACTATTATCCGCATGACCGGAACGTGCAACAAGCTCTTCCGCTTTTCGGATACACAGCAACTTCTTTTCCGCTTACATACAAGACAATGTGATAAAAAATCAATCGGTCATGCCATGCTTACAAGATATAAAAAGGAAGAACACAGAAACAGTTTTTCAATGACCATACCTTCATTTACCCACAAAACAACAAGAAAGTCAGACATTAAAAAATTAAACACCCACGAAATACAGACCTAAATTCCAGCACATGAAAAAAAAAGAGCAAAAAAGGAAACAAGGCGAATTTCGAACCATGCTGTCGTACCATCGAGAAGAATCGGGACGAAATAAGTATGTATTTAATAAAAAAAATGCAGAAGTAGGAAAATCAACATATTTGATGAAGTTTCCTAAGTGACCCGACAGGAAAGTTTAAGCGGGTGGTGGTGGTAAAGGAGTATTGCCTCTACACATTGTGCGAGTATAGAATAAAAACTGGTGGTGGCTGTTTAAGTCACCCACTAATTTCGCAAAGGGGTGATAGTAACCACCTGCTATTTGTGTATGTGCAAATATATGTATTCACGTCCGTACGACAGTGACAACGCTGCGCTGAATAAAAACTGTTAGGGTTTAACGTCCCAAAAATCACGTGATTATTATGTGGGACACCGTAGCGGTGGGCTCCAGAGTACCACATCAATTGGGGTTTCTTTAGCTTGTACTCAAATCTTAGTACACGGGGCTGAAGCATTCCGCCACCATTTATGCTTTGAAGATAGACAGATAGCACTGACTACAGAGATGCTATACAGATAGGTCTTACGAAAACTATAAGTTCTAAGTACTTAATATAGGAACATGCGACACCTGTAACGGGCTATAATATCGGGCAATGGGCTTAGCAACGCTCATACGAACACAAGAGGAACGCCATAAACTAGGCGCACACAGTAAAGTATAGTTAACGGCGTTTCCGCATGCGAACGAAAAGTGCGTAGCTTTCTGAAACACATCAGAGATCTCAACCATTCATCTGTTGTTGTTATACCGCGTGTTCGTATCTCTGACAACGAGGAAGAGGAATTAATGAGGAAACAGCGCTAATGGTGGTCATCAACCAGCGGAGACGCCATACGCAATTTTCGACACCGTACGCAACACCAAGAGAGACAAACTCGCGCGACTGTAACGACCACAACACCATTCCTAATGCAAGAAAGCTCACATACGCTCCCGCGTGTGCCATACACACACGTATTACTACGACAGCACAAGGCGCTTTAGAAAAATGCAATTTTTTTAAACCCCCTTACGTCAGCACCACTAAAAATCGAACGCCCATTTTGCTCGAGGTGAAATACACGTTTTTCGAGGTACACGCCCCGATCGAAATACGTGAGTTTCTCTCGAATGTCGCAAGAATAAAGGCTCGCACATACCGTGCTCGTCGGCGACGCTGACCACCCATGAGCTGCACTTGCGCCCGAGTATCTCCGAGTGGGGACGCTTCTTTCCTGGTTCGAAAAAAAAAGCAACATCAAGAGGCCCGCTGCGCTCGGATTCGAAAGCCAAATCTTTCGGCGCCACCGACAAGAACAGTCTGGAAACATTAACACACAAACGTACAAAAGCAAACACGTAGGCCAGGGACTCTTCTTTGACTTATCTGGTGTTTCTTTTTTTTTTACGTCTCTGCACCGACATTTGTGTGTGCGTGAAGCGCCAGAGGTAATTACAAGGGCAACGAAAGCAGCAGTCAGTGGACTGTGAACAACTGCACAGCTTGAGACGTTCGTGGGATGAAAGTCAAGTGAATGCTCGGACGGGCCGAGCGGGTGGGGCGAAGAGCTGCCGGCCGCGGGTGATCTATGGACTGCGGCCGCCAAGAGTCCCTGGAAAAAAAACTACGCTGACAACCGTGGTCAGACCAGAAAGCCGGTGCGAGGAGCGGAGCAGGCGTTTTTTTTCTCTTTTAATGAGAATGAAAAAGACAATCTCTCCACTTTCTTTCCCAAAATGAAATTAAAACTAATTTTAAAAAGAAATCCTGTCGTGTCACGTGCCATAGCCGAGACGGGGGGCGATGCACATCGTTGTGGGGAACTATATACGGATTGAATTTCACCACCTGTTTTTTTTTTTTTTCACGTGTAACATAAACTCGAGTAACTTGGGCGGTTCTTCTTGCGTACCGCATCCATCTAAAAGCAGTTGCACTGCCGGGTATGAAAGCCACGAAGCACCATTTCCATTCACGTTAGCATACGCACCAAGAAATAAAACGCGTAGCGAAAGAAAACGATTGATTGATTGATATATGGGGTTTAACGTCGCAAAACCACCATATGATTATGAGAGACGCCGTAGGGGAGGGCTCCGGAAATTTAGACCACCTGGGGTTCTTTAACGTGCGCTCAAATCTGAGCACAGGGGCCTACAACATTTCCCCCTCCATCGGAAATGCAGCCGCCGCAGCCGGGATTCGTACCCGCGACCCGCGAATCAGCAGCCGAGTACCTTAGCCACTAGGCCACCGTGGTGGGGCAGCGACAGAAAACCTTACAAATGCAAACCACATCACAAGATTGTTGTATTATAGCTCTGCCTCTTCGATAAGCTCTCCTATGTGCAAATACAACTGTTAATAATAATATTAGGGGTCTTACATCCCAAAACCACGATTACGAGGGACCCCGAATAGTGGAGGGCTCCAGAACATCTGGTGTTTGTTTTAACGTGCAATGAAATCGAAATGTGCACGCTGTTCTGCCCATTTCGCCTCCATCAAAGCGCGACCGAGATAGAGCACACGGCCTTCGGATTAGCAGCCAAGGATCTTAACCACTGCTACACCGGGGCGGACAAACACTACTGCTGGTTTGAAACTTTTAACGTATACCTGCAGCAATTGGCCTCGGCAGGGATGTGCGCATCGTATAGGGAAGCTTATCAGTGCCCACTCGCGATCCTTCGTGAACACGGTCGATGAACCTGATGGCAGAATAGGTCGTCAGAGTCGCGTATGGTTGACTTTTTTCCTTTGAACTCGCTCTAAAATTCTGAAGTATTGCACGAACAAGGAGGATAGCGTTGACATTCACCTTTATTTTTATTTTAGAAATCCCGATGTTATGTAAGATCATGTTGTGACTTTGAATAGCTGGTGTACGCTGTTGCGCCTTTGGGTAGCGTGGTGCGGACTCGGGCCATCCGAGTCCCCGGAGAGGACGAGTAGAGAAGCCGGAGAAGGAGAAAAAAAATGTTTATATACAGTATTTACATGGTAGCGTGGTACAACATGAAAAGAGAATCACACACGAGCGCCTCTGCGCTAGCGTTTTTATACATCGTCCGCCTTCCCAAGATCCCTTGCAAAGAAAATTTATGCGCAGGATACTCCAATGAGATCGTCGTCTTCCTCTCCGTCCCCGAAGAGGGAAAGCCAAACACCGCCTCCCTCTGAACCTAGGAAAGGGGCAAGGCATGCCCAGTTCGCTGTTTGGTGAGGGAGACCCCACGCGCCAGCGTGGCACCACAGTGAGATGACGTGGAATCCCATGCGCAAAGTCGCTCCCTGATGCAGCCAGGTTGACTCAAGCAAGGCAGAATACCCCGTACAGCTGCTGAGTCAACGCTGCTTCGGAGTGTTGCTCTCGGCGGCTGACAAAAGCTTGGCCAACGACTTTTGTGTCAAGAGGAGCCGGCGACGTGGTTTTTCCCGATTGTCCGCGTCCGTCGCCGTCCCGGTGCAGGGTTGACTCATCAACAGCTGCCAGGTGCCAGCAGGCCGCGAAGACCACGTGGAACTTGGGCGAGGCACAACAACGCCTTTACAGAAGTGCACGTTGACGATGGGACGTTCTTTTTATAATTGCGAGTTGTAAACACTATCTCTTTTATACACTTTTCGGCCCCCTCCGTAGAAACATGACACCCGAATCCTTAGAAAATACGCATTAACTCTCTCTAGGATTACTGCCACAAACGAATCTGAGTGTAAAAGTGCACCATTTGCCTGTCACGTTCTTTAGCTGAAGTTCCCAATACCGTGATAACAGGCGGGGCTGAACGTCCCAAAACCATGGCATGATTACGAGTGATGACGTTTAGTTCAGGGATCCGGAAATTTAGATCGCCTGCTATTTTTAACGTACACGGGCATGAATCATCACCGCCTCCACCGAAAATGCTGCTGCCGCGGCCGGGATTCGATCATCGTGTCAGCAGTGGGACACCCCAGCCACTCGACCACATGTACAGTAGCTGGTAACTGCTGTTCTTTGATAAAGTGTGTTGTTCAGTATTCAGAACACTCTACTTTTTCTGTCTAACCGTCAACGTGTCACCTCAAGCCTTGAGCTTTGATGCAAACCAATAAAAATCCCAGCACGACGCTTTCTACGTAAGCTTGTGCACTTGAGTTGGCAAAGCGAAAACGTGGGAAAAAATAGCATAGATGATTCGTCAGGTACAAACAAAAAAATGTAACAAACAGACTAGATGGAAAAGCATGTGGCTGGCAGGCCGCTGACACGTACCACGGCTTGTCGTTGCATCCGTCGCGCTCCATTAATTGCTACGCACAGGCCCGCTGACGTGTTCGTGCCACGCTGCCACGACGCTAACGGCAATTTAATAGCATCTATGGGCGTAGATTAAATGACCTCCCGAGGACGTGCACTGGACGACGCACGATGTGGCACATGCATGGCCCGTCGTCAGTTTAGCATGCGCTCTTCTTCACGGGGTGATTAGTTTTTGCTTCGTTTTGTACCGGTATACTCATGCACTGCGTGGATCGCGTGTACACGGAAGCTTACACTATATATAGCATTATCACTTGGTGCCACGACTGTTGCTGCATACTGATACGGGACGTGCTTGTAACACAACTCGTTAACGTGTATTCTTTTTGACTCTCTCTTCTGTCGACTATATATATGCATTTCATGGGGTATGCGGGTGTAATGCAAGGTGTTGACGCTACTGGGCTTCTAAAAGGCAGTGCGTTCGGTCACACCCATGTGTTCAAGTCCAGTGAATACCGGCATCCGAAACCTTTAACAGGAAGCGCGAAAATAGTAAGAACATCCTCGTCCTGCAGAGTATGCAGGTAGCCTATAACGGCGCGAGTGCGTCAAATACCGCGAAGCGAACAGAGACGCTGTCGAAGAGAGAAATTTCAGGGTTCGTTTCTGTGATTGTACACGTCAATCACACATGAATGTGCCGAGGTGGTTTATAAAGACATTTTTCCAGCTACAAGTGCGCTGTATACGATTAAGAAAGGATGGTGAAGGCATGAAAGAAAAAAATGGTACATTTTAATATAGCAGAAGCAGCGTACAATTTTGCGAACCATATGTGTAGTGTTGACATAAAAGAAAGATCGGGATCATGAAAAAGTTTGATTTGAAAGCTTTTTTTTTTTCCCTCTTTGCCCTCTTCCCACTTCTGCTGCGCTATCTAAACTATCATTTGGTTGTAGCGAGACGCAACACGACGAGCCGTATGTAGAAGGAAATTTTTAATGCTTTCTGATCAGTTCTAACGAGCTTCTGACGTGTTGTCCTCCTTGGACACCAAAGTAGGGTCGAAACGGTCAGTCTAAACCTTCAGTTTCTCGCACTCTGCGATACTAATCACGTTGTCTTGTTTCTCCCATAGTTGAGTACCCTGTACTCTAAATCGTTACCCGTTTTTCTAGCCCTCCAGCTGCACCACCGACATTAGTGATACGCCAGCCATAATACGCGCGAGCGTTAAATGTCTTTACTAATTGTATTGGTAACCGCTGGCAATTGTGGTGGCCTACAAACATGACAGTGTTCAGGCAGAAATGATCAGATCAACCGTTTCAGTCTGAACTCGCGCTTGCTGCACCTGCACACTCTACAGACAGCAGCAAATCAACGGTGCGATGATCGGCCCATTATACTTTGTGGTATCTCACGCCGACGACAAAGTATCAGGCATGTTTTGTGAACATTATAGAGATCAGGTGCATGTTCAGCCCCACCGGATGAATCCCATGTAACCTAGAATTCCACAATGAATCTTGGGAATAGTGCGAATTGGTGACGCATATATATTGCCGTCAAAGCACCAGGATGCATATATAACTCACGCAAGCATCGTATTATAATATACGGGCCGCAGAGCGCCCGACGACAACATTACAAAATAGTGATACCGTGCGCTCGCTTGACTCGTCGTTGAGTGGCGCCAGTATACTCGTAACTGGGAATATGCACGGCACTGCTTCCGCCACAACACAGCCAGCCTTGCTTTCGAGCTCGCGCAGAGCGCTCGGACTGAATCTGTCGTGCGTCTCCATGTAACTATTGCTGACTAGCAGTGATCCACGCCGAATGATAGGCGCATGCGCACCCGTGTCCTTTGCCTAATATGGCTGTCTCTTGTGATGCCTATCTCCGTGGCAAGAATGTGCCCAAACTTGAGCTTTGGTTCCGTGTGTGGAGGCGATCGAAAGGGATTTTCGCTCTTCCTGTTAGCTATGCACCGCGTATAGAATTCTGAGTACTACATGTAACCAACTCGTGAGAGAGGAAGATATTGTTTCTTGCCTATTCCAGTTAGTATCCATGACTTACATTATGGGCTGTTCTACTGTGTAACGGAAGCATTCATACTTAATAGACGTGACTGGATATAGTGGAACACGCGCGCGTCGGGGTATGCTGCTTTGCTGCAGAACTCGGAAGTGTTACGAACCATGCAGACAAGTAGACTGTAATTTGGACCTTAATGAATGTTTCTGTATGGAGTTCCTAGAATTTTACATTTTCTCTGGGAATGCATATATTTTCTATTAGGTTCCATAACAATCTTACGGCAATGTATGGGAATATTGGAGTATGACATCCTCAATGTTTCAGCAGAGGAGCTAAACAGCGCAGAAAAAAGAGAGAGAACACAAGGAGGAAGGCAGGGAGGTTAACCAGGGCTGAGCCCCGGTAGGCTACCCTGCACTGGGGAAGGAGAGAGGGGGAAGGAAAGTTACAGAGAAATGGGTGAATGGTCTATGGGGAAAGTTTTGGAGGTTAATATTCCAATTAAAAAGCAAAACTCATAGATATTTGACTGAATTTGAATGTCTTTCCGACTTGCAATTTCACACAAATGTATTTTGTTTAGAATATTAACTAAGAAACATCAGTTGTTGCCAGATACACCCACCAGCCTCACTTGTTTTATTACGTCAGCAAGAGTAAAGTTTTGTTCTATATTGTTTAGTGCAAGTCGGAGGGACAATATTGGTCCCGTATTTGATGAGATACTTCGAACGTTAATTGAACAGTGTGTCAATTACACATATTCTTGTGGTATTGTTGTTGTTATAATTATGCCACTATCTAGGCCCGGCCAGGGAGGAGGTTCCCTAGGGGCCCAGCCTATCTCACCTCGTAATTCGAATGGAGGGCGTCTCTACCCAAAATTAATAATGAAAATATTGGTCAAACTATCCCCCCCCCCCTGATCTCCTCCGGAAAAAAAAATCCTGGCTACTGGCTTTTCACTGTCATAATTTAAAAAAAAAACATTACAGTGTAAGTGCTGCAACGTCTAAAAGCCGCAGTTTAGTCACACTGACCATCAAACCTATATTACTGGTTATTAAGCCAATTGAATGATTCATCAGTCGATGCAGATTACGCTGCCTAACTTAGGTCTTCCCAGCCGGTTATTTAGTTAGCGTACCAAACTTCCTCTGCTTAAATAAATAAACAATGCATTATTATTATTATTATTATTATTATTATTATTATTATTATTATTATTAATATTATTATCACGCGTCTTAAGCCCAAAAACCAAGAAGTGATTACGAGGGAGAGCCATAGTTACTCTGTAAATTTCAACCATGTGGTCTTCTTTGAAGGGACGCTGAAGATTAAAAATGACTTGGCCTAGATTGATAAACTGTACTCTGAGAACTCTCATGCCATGTTTCACTATCATAACTTTTTTAGTAGCGCAGAAAATCAAGGGCAAAGCTTCATTTTTAAACTTCGCGCCGAGATCTCTGCGCGTGACGTCAGAAACTTTAGAATGTATTTTCGGCACCTTCGTAACATCAGATCGATCAAAATTTCTCAAACTTGGACATCTAGGTATGTGGCGCCCACAGACAACAATGTATACTTCAATTTAATGATTAGAAGCTGCTTATCTTCTAGCAGGCGCCGTCGAAATCTCTGACGTCACTGTGTTTGGTACGGAAATCTCAAGGTGACGTCTGCATCTGGATTTCTTTTTCTCGCACTTTCTGGAGTGTGAAATCGTACACTTTATTACAGCGCGATATTTCGTTTTTCTATTTAGCGGTGTGCTAATTTATTATTATTATTATTTAACGTGAACTGGCATCGAACTCTGCACTAGCCTCTGCCACTTCGCCTTCATCAAAATACGACCGCAACGCCGTGGTGGTCTAGTGGCTAAGGTACTCGGCTGCTGACTCGCAGGTCGCGGGATTGAATCTTGGCTGCGGCGGCTGCATTTTCGATGGAGGCGAAAATGCTGTACGCCCATGTGCTCAGATTTGGGTGCGACATTGAAGAAAATCAGGAGGTCAAGCTTTGCGGAGTCCTCCATCCACTACAATGTCTCTCATAACCATATCGTGGTTTTTGAACGTTAAACCCCACATATAAATCAATCAATCAATCAATCAATCAAACAATCAATCTAAATGCGACCTTCGGCTCAGCAGCCAAGCACCGAAACCAACTGCTCCCCGACACTCGGCGGAAAGCAGAAACTCTTCATTACTGAAGGCCAGATAAAGCTCGCCCATTATTTCAGCTCAGGTACTTCCAAGTATTGCGTACGCGCACGATATGTGTTACCAATACCATGGGGTGCCAATTAATAAACAGGTACCCTTAAGAAACTTCACTCCATATTATGCGCCGCTTCGCGCCGCTTCAAGCTTTTGCCGGCGGGACGAGACCACAGCATAAGCCACGTCTCTAAGCGCAGTCCGCAAAAAAAAAATAAAAAAAAAATAAATAAATAAAAATAAAAATAAAAAAAAGGAAGCCACTAGCTTTTTAATGAGTGCCAGCATTCTTTGTTGCAATGTGACTGGGACCATTACACCGAAGATGAGGATCGTTTTCAAACCAGTGACTGTGCGTATGGACCCTCTTTAGGATATTACGCGCTTACATATGGGCGTACACGTTCATGCGAAAACACTTTGTGGCGTGACTGCTGTACGGAGTGACTTGATCGCCGCGCTACCACCCCCAGAGCCTATGTATAGTCTTCGAGCTAAGGCTGCTTCATCAAAAATTAAAATTACCGCCAACCAATGCACGTGTACCACCGAAACCGCTCTCGCACACAAAAGAGAAATACTAAAAATAATAAAATAAAAAGACGGTGCGTGACACGGTATGGTGCGTAAAACACGTGTTCACCCTCGTGGTATACAAAATGCAAGCTGAACTATCTCTCTCAAACGTCATCCACCCAACTCCTTTTTATACCGAAAAAGCAGTGCTGAGGCAATGAACTTTGGCACACCACAGTCATTATAAGTATCTTCTTGTTGTACAATGTAATGCACCCAACAGTACGTACACTCATGCATCTAAACATGGCTGATCAAAGCTTCGGCACACACGCATAAATTTAGCGCAACCCTTCCGGAATATTTAGCCAACAGCAGGGAGCGTTTTATTCATTTTGTTTTTGTCCGGGCGTAAATAAATGCGGTGATTCGACAGAACGCTGTCGTTGCTATATAATGGAACACGTGAATTAGCAAGTACTCGCAGTTAGGGACATTCATTATCGCACGGCCGAGCTCCCATAAATTGTTTACAGGGTATATGACAGCCTGTGTAAATACAAAAAGCTTATGAAAAATTATTGTTTTGAACATGCTGTCTTGGCTAGCAAGAAAAGATGGTTTCATTAACCAACGAAATATGCATTATTATGTTACATTTTTCTCAAAACAACGCCCGAAAGCATTTTATGTGGAAAGGTTACAGTGTCACCGGCATCAAACTTTTATCACTCCCAGCATCGCGCACATTTAAAAAAATGCACAGGCCAGAAAGAAAAATATGAAAGACCGCTACTGCTTATTCATAACGATAATATTCAGTACTGCTTATGAAACGCATTCTAGGCATATATTATGAAAATACTGCAACGAAGGGCTGGTCGGCCTGCTTACGTCACCTGGCGTTTCAGATCATCGTCATGATATACGTGTTCTCCTGACGTACACTGGGGTGTGGCCTTGCAGGGCAACACGTACGCGTGATAAGTATTCACATCGGCAAGAACGCTACCCAATAACGAAAAGAAAGGGCCGCTAATCGCCTTTTCCTGCGTATACGGCGATTCCATGTATATACAGCGCATCATCGTCATGGCGAGCCCGTCACCGCAACAACCGAACTAACTAGAGACAACAGCCTCAGGGTCACCCTTACATGGGCACACTCCCGCGGTGCAGCACAATAACACGGATCCATTAGCGGTCCTAAGAACGTATCCGTGTTTTGTTCGCGGCGGGATATCGTATATAATACGCCTGCGGGGTGCAGGCTTGTTGCTATAGGACGAGTACGAGCGTGTCGTAGCACGAAGAAAATACGTCGCTTCTTGCAGAGAGACACGGTTAGGCACATATTTTTTTCTGCTACGCCCACGCAAGGCTGTGTGCCAGAACATAAAGGGTAAATATATATACACAGAAGCAGAGCGTCTACGTACGCATGAGACATCTATAGGGATCGGTGGAAGTAATCTCTCGTTCAGGTGAAGGAGAAGACATCTTGTGCGCCGCAATCAGCCTTCAGGCACGGCCACACGAACGAGCAGGCTGCATTTTCTCCGATGTTCCCGCCGCCGCAATCCAAATAGGAAAAAGTACAAAGAGTGAAACAAGAGAAAGATAAGCGCGATGCGCAACAAAGGATGAAGAAGCACGCTGCAAGGCGACGAGTGAACGAACGCAGCCTGCGCTCGCTCACATGATGCGTTGCTATCTGGTTCCGGAGTGTACTGTATACACACACCAACCGGGAGACTCGCCGATGTTGCTGTTTCGCTATACCTATGTTCTCGTTGCTAGCAATGCGGCCACCGACAATGAGGAATCCGTACGAGGATACCAGGTGTACAGACGAGTATATTAGCCTCTTTTGACGGCACCCACTCCTTTTTTCTTTGTGTGTGTGTTTTGCGTCCATACGAGTACGATCCTCGTGATCTTGTATTTTCTGTCTGTTGGAGGTGCTTCGCTGTGCACTCTATATAGTGGTAAGAGTGCTTACGCATCCGTCTGTAACATTTCTTTCTTCTTTACTTTTCTCGCTCTTTCGCTCTTTGCCTCCTCTGTGTCACTCGTCGGCAAAGAATGGACGCCTCCTGTACATGGCGGCGAGTCTGAACCGAGTCCATCGCGTCGTCCAGCAAAGGAAGCAGGGCACAGACACGGTGGATGGGGCAGCGTCGACCCTGATGGTCCTACGTGTGTGTGTGTGTGTGTTGCGCGAGAAAAAAAAAAGAAAAGTACAGCCACCGCCCCAACGACTCATGCGCTATGCTTGATGGGCCCGCCTGCGGCTGCTGGTATCTCTCCCACGAACCGTTCTTTTCTCGTACACACGAATGTGCGCGTGTACCTGTGTGTACGTGCGCAGGTGTTTGTGTCTCGACGCTCTGTATACCCTTGCGGAAACCTTCCGAGTACGGGTGCAGACTTGCGCTAGAGCTCCTTTTCTTCATACGTAGCCTAAGACGGAGATATAGCTCGCTGTATTAAAGGCATCGAACGTATAGACGTGCAGCGAGTCGCATGCCCCTGGGCAGGCAGCCTTGGGGGGAAAAAAGAGAAAAAAAAAAGAATTTGAAAGAATAAGTGTAAGTTTGAAGGGAATGACGTTCCCAAGTCTTCACTTATTTTTATTTCTTCTTTTTCTGGGGTTGAGGGAAGGGGAGGGAGGGGAAGCCTTCGCGTGCCGAGGCGCCATATTCACCGCTCTTCCGAACCACCGCAACTCCGGCAGCGAGGAGCCTATACAGCTTCGCGGTGACGTGCAGGTATACATAAACATACATTCAGTGCAAGAAGCGTGCAGTGCTCGCATGCGGCCGCCTGATGGCGGAATCAATCGACTCTGCGAACGTCTCGAAGATGAGCGGCGTGCACACTCAAAGAAGCAAAAAAAAAAAAATCAATCATTTCTTTTCTCGCACGAGATTGTAGCCTGCAGACTGAGGCCTCCCCCTTGTTCGCAACTTCCTGGTTGTTCCTCTTCTTGCACTCCGCATCGTCGAATAACGCAAAGAACCGAAGACGCGCGCACGCTCGGGCTCCATCGAAAATCTGTTCTCTTCCCGGGACTAAAGAGCAAAGAAGCGCCCTCAGGAAAATAAAAATAAAGACAAGATAATCGCGTGGGTACACGCGCCGCGCGCCAAATAATAACTACGTGTTGTCTCGAAAAACAGCAGCTTAGCGCCATCTTTCGGACATCAGCCCTTCGAAAGAGCGCCAAGCGAAGGCTTGCTTTTCGCAAGCGTGCTTACTCGAAGGGGCGCAAGTGAATGCGCGAGGCGCGTTTAGGGTGCGGCTCTATTTCTGCATTTTCCTCCTGGGTATTAACAATTGCTTAACACACGACAGAATGATTGTTTCATTATCATTCTGGACTTTATCTTCAAGCGTGACCTCTGAGAAGAAAAACAAATAAATAAACAAAATGCCAATAGGATTCATACGTGGCTTGCGATGGCTATCGACCTCTCTTATATTATAAAAAAAAAGAAAAACGATTTCGTACACAGTTAGGGAAAATTCTTCGGCGCTTGGAGAAGCACGTACCTAAAGGTAACACGTAGGCACAAAGAGTGCGATTCGAGTGCGTGTGTGTGTTTCTTTCGTCCTTCGCCCGAATCCCGAACAAGGTGTCGAAACATCGTGGATCCCGCCGCACCCATGGAAACATAATTCCGGCAATTATCCCCCCGCCGCCGACTCCACTCTTTGCTTGTTAGGCAATCCGACCTTTGCACTTCCGCCTTATCGAAAAGGCGAACATGTCACGGGGTCGAAAAAGAGGAGTCTGCTTTTCCTTCGTGTGTTCCGTGGATGTTATCCTCAGAGCCCTATTCAAACTACGTATTTATTTATTTATTTATTTATTTATTTATTTATTTATTTATTCATTTCGAAAGAATTTTTACGTGTCACGCCGATGCGGGCAATATTCACATTAAGCTCAAAGTGAAGTCAATAGCAAAACAAATCAGATAATCAGAAGAACAGAACATGTATGCGTTTAAAAAAATATCGCGTAATCGCACGAAAACGACGGAAAAGAGCAGGTACAAGATAGACACAATAAGGAAACGCATGCGAATCACAGCTCCTCAGGACAGCTTTCACTTTGCGTCGGAACTGGCTGTGATTTTGTCTATACTATGCCTTGCCTCGTCCCGCCGGGTGCAAAGTACCAGAATGGTGGCACAATCTCCAGGCGAACCTCTCCTGTTTTTCATCATTCAACATTAATTTCGTCGTCCACTTAGAAGAGTCCACTCTGCGCCATATTCCCTTTTGGGTGGCAGGAACAAGCGTTCTTTTCATTACTGTTTCTACTTTACTTCTCGTAGCGAAATACATATCGAACAGATGCGCGCAACTATACACGAACGGAGACATGACACAATTTGTTTTGATAAAGGAACTCTGCACTGAGTGTTGCATGCTCGTCGCAAAAATAAACTTAACTGTTGTTGATTCTCTCACAGCATGGCTATATATATTTCAGAATGTGCCCCCCCCCCCCCCCAAAAAAAAAAAAAAAGCTGAGACTGTAAAGATGGAAGTGCTGTGCTGTGCAGGTGCATAACGTGGAACAGCTATACGGCAGTGAAAGTACACGCTTGTGTGCGATGCGCAACAGGGACAGCTTAGGCTCTCGCCGCATGAACTACAGTTTAATACTTTATTTCTTTATTTTTTGGATACTGTGAGCCTAAACAAGCCCACACAGGAGTGAACAGTGAATACGCTGGTCAGTTTCGCAACAGCGCAAGAGAAACACAGTTATCACACTTCAGCACAGCGTTATGCGACAAAGTCTCATACATTGATCAAAGCGAAAAACATCAGAGAGCAACATTTTCGCATAACTCAATGTTACATACATACAGTAAATCTCAGTGTCATGGTGAACCTGAAAATGTAGAAGTATAGTTAGTCACTTGAAGGGTTTATACGAATAGAAACCACTCGATATTAGCATTGAATGCCTCTAACATGCAAGAATCGACATTCAGGCAAGCATCTGGAAGCACATTTCATTTTTCTACGGTAGTCGGCAAGAAGGAACATTCCTAAGTGTCGCAGCGTGTTATATGGTCTAATACACTTCGCATGATTTAGTCTGGACGAGCACTGATAAGCTGGTTTGAGGTAGTCGTTTTTATTAACAGCGAGCTTGTCGTGATATAACAAGCACATAATTTTTAAAGAAGCAACGTTCCGGTGATTTTCAAATATTTGTATCGCAATGCGATTGTGCAGCAGCGTCACACCGTCATTCCTGGAGTATCTATGTATAGTAGATCAAACGAAGCGTCTTGTCTTGTATTGACTCTAAATTGTTGATGAAATACCCTTGGTAGGGATTCTATACAACACTGCCGTATTAGAGAATGGGGCGTACCAGATATTTATCGCATGATAACTTAAAATTAGAGGGTGCTGCTGCAAGATTTATGCGTAGAAACCCCAGTTATCTTAATGCTTTTCAACACGTCTTACTGATGTGTGTATCCCACTTTAATGTACTCCATAGTGCCACCCCTAAGTATTTGTACGATTCTGCCCGAGCAACGTTTGACCCCATGAGGTTGTAGGTGAAGACAAGTGGCTTTTTCTTTCTTCTTACTGACATACATACTGTCTTAGCTACGTTAATTTGCATTGCCCATTCATCGCATCACTTGGCAGTACTGACCAAAGATGAGCTTAATTCAACCAGATATGCCTCTGCTCGCATTGTTTTGTATATGACGCAGTCATCTTCAGATAATCTTGATGCAACGCCTTGTTCAACTTGATGACGATGATGATGTTTAATGTTTTGTGGCGCAAGGGCCATTTCACGGCCAAAGAGCGCCAGTTGTTCAACTTGAAGGTGCATATCATTTGCGTATATTAGGAATGCAGTAGGACCTAACACAGACCCTTGATTGGGTCACTCCAGAGAAAACTTCCAGACATTCTGATTCAGCACTGTTTACCTTAACGAATTGTGTGCGGTTAAAAAGGTACGCACTTAGGTTACCACTTTATCCTCTATTCCGATGTTTTTAAGCTTGTTTATTATTTTTATTAATTTCCAGTGGCTTACTTTGTCAAACCGTCTCGAAAAATTTATGAATATATAACGTATACTTGTAGTCTAGAATTAACCACTTCAACAAAGTCGTGAACGGTTTCCAAAAGCTGTGTTGCTGTCGAAAGACCATTGCAACAGCCATGTTGTTTAGTGTATTGCAAGTTGTTTTCTTCAAGATACGTCATAATTGCTTTGCAAATAATGTGATCCGTGTGTTCAAGAGAGCAGCTTGTTAATGGTACTGGCCTGTAATTGTTAGTTTGCTCCCGCCTTTGTGGATGGGGATGGTTTTTTCACGTAGCCATTCTGCTGGAACGCTGTCACTATTAAAGGATGCTGCGAAAATTTCATGAATAAAATGAGTCACTTGCTCTGCGTAGCGTCTGATAAACATATTTTATATATTGCCGGGTCCAGGTGACTTTTTGACGACGATTTGTAAGAGAAGGTGTATAGGATTCCCTGCCTTGCCAATCGAATAGATGCGTGCTACTCTAATGAACTACTTCTCCACATTACCTATAGTTTAATATTATTATTATCTGTGATTTTACGTCCCGAAATCTCGATATGATTGTGAGGGACGCAGTGGTGGAGGGCTCGGGAAATTTCGACTATCTGGTGACGCGCTACGCGGGCCTTTAGCGTTTCGCCTCCATCGAAATGTGACCGTTGCGGCCGGGATAAAACTTATGACATGGCATGACAACATTGCCAATATCAGAAGGAATTTTCCAAAAGCCGCATCCACCTTTTCGAATACTTCAATTACCCTGACATTGAGTGTTGATTTACGTTCTTCGCACAATTGCCGTGATTTCATTATCCTCACTCTAGATTTTTCCCTCGTACAGTTAGTTGATACTCCCACCAGAGATCGAAACATATTAGATTTAGTGCTAACATCGGCGCCAAAGGCTGTCGCTTTTAAAGGTTGCATTGATAGATTCAGTGATCATCGCCTTCTAGAAGTTAACAATGAAGATACAACATACCACACACCACACCAAACTGGAGTGCACATTAAACTACAAAAAAGCTGACTTTAGCGCCATCAACGATGGCCTGCGATTATTTCCTGAAACCTTCTTGAAAAACATTTCATGCAGGTTTGTTAGTTAAACTGGACAGCTTACAAACATAAATTAGTGGAACTAAGCCAAGCTCACGTGCCCCGCATTAAGCTGCGTGTAAACATATCAAAACCACGGTTCCACGGATTTCTTCTAACGCTGAAAAACAAAAAAGAGCACCTTTTCAAGATTACCCATAAAACAGGAACTGACACATCACGAAAAAAAAAAAAAAACAAGTGACGTTAGAGAACGAATACTGTAAAGCTATTCGCGTCGCTAAAAAACAATTTTATTCACACGACCTTCCTTCTCTCTATAAAAGCAATCCCAAAAAGTTTTGGCAAATAATCACACCCCCAATTACCCATGATGACATAGCGTTATTGGACAGTAGTGGGAATTCTGTTGCACAGGAGGACTGCTCAATATGCTTAATATTGACTTCACGGCTGTGTTTACCAAACAAAACCACTCCAATATGCCGCTGCCTACTGAAGTAAGCTATATCAGTACATGCACCGATACTCATTACCTCCCGAGGTATATCATCGTTGATCAATAAACTTAAATTATCGAGTAGTTGTGGCATAGATGGCATAAACTCCAAAATTTTGAAAAACATCGTCAGCACTTCTAGCACTATGTTGTTCTACATATTTGAACAATTCCTATAAACAGGTGAGATCCCCGATGTTTGGAAGATGGGAAAAACTATTCCCGTCTTTAAGACCGGTGGTAAACGATGTGTCATTAACTACAGACCCATTTCACTAACAAGTATATATACCATGCAAAATGCTCGAACATATCATCGCTTCTAACTCCACAAAATTTTTGGAAAAAAATAACTTCTTTTTGCACAGCAACATGGTTTCAGGAAAGGACTGTCATGTGAAACACAGCACATCGAGTTCACCCACGAACTACACCAGAATATGGATGATGTTTTCCAGACAGATTGCATACTCATTGACTTTTCCAAAGCCTTCGATCACGTAGCCCATACCCGCCTCATAGCTAAACTCTCTTCTTTATCTTTTGATTCGTTAACAACATCATGCATTCGGAATTTCTTATGTCACAAGCAACTCACAGTCGTAGGCAATCATTCCTTCGATTTAAGTGACGTCACATCTGGAATTACACAGGGAAGTGTTTTAGGCCCTTTATTATTTTTATTTTTATCAATGACCTCCCCGACGGAACTGCATCCAACATCAGGTTATTCGCGGATGACTGTGTGGTTTACCGTAAGATTTCCTCTATATAGTACGGACCACAATGCGTTACAGCAGGATCTTGATAGAATCAGCTTCTGGTGTTCGTCCTGGCAAATGACCCTTAACACGGACAAATGCACGTTACTTACTTTCAGTCGTAAACGTACCAACTCGGCAATTGTTTATTCACTTAGCAATCATTCAGTAAACCAGACATCTATGTATAAATACTGAGGTATTCATCTGACATCAGACTTGTCTTGGTCCAGCCATATCGAAAAAATAACCACAAGAGCTTCTCGTACACTTTGTTATCCAAAACGACATCTCCGGGAATATCCGTCAACGACTCAAAAACTAGCCTACTTATCATTAGTCCGTCCGCAGCAAGAATTTGCATCGTCCGTATGGTCTCTTCACCAAGCATACCTGATTCATTCACTCGAATATACACGAAATCGTGCAGCTCGCTTCATCGTCAGTGATTACAGGCGCGCATCAAGCGTGTCAGATATCAAATCAAAGCTATCACTTCCGTCATTGGAGCCCTCATAGGACTATCGCACTTATCAGTCTGTTTCATGAGGTAATCTGCAGTCAATATTTAACTACACTACCACTTACCCGCGCACATCGTATATCTCGTCGCCTTCACAATAATCGAAGCTGGAAACGCCTGTTCGGTCGAACAAATGCTTTCAATTCATCGACTTTACTTCGTACCATAGAATATTGGAACAATCTTCCAGATAAAATAGTTAGTATACGTGATTTTGAAACGTTCAAAAAGAACTACATAATATGTTTTGATAACTTTTTCAAATGATTGTGTTTTTTTCTCGCACAGCCTCGAATTTTGGCTTAGGCAAAGGATGCTCGCTCTTGTTTAATTGATATGATTAAGTCAAGTGTTTTTTTTTTGCGCAGTTCGTCTGTCGCCTTCGCACTTACTACTACTAAATTGTTCAGTGTACTGAAATATTTGTATTCAGTATTCACTTTGTACAACTACCTGTTCATGCATCCACTAACTCACCATCTGTGCTGTTTCAATTATGAAGTATCCCCCCGCTCACATACTGTTCCAAATGAGAACCTGTGATGTAAATGAATAAATAGATAAATGAACTTTGGCTCAGCAGCCGAAAACATAGCCACTGATCCATCGCTGCGGACGAACACCAGTTCAGAAGTCATCCTATAACATCATTCCGGAGGCGAAAAAGTAAATGAATGAAGTGATAAAGAGAAAGGAAAGGACGCACGCACCCTCATGCGAAAAATTTCTCACAACGAGGTCATCGAACTAAACAGAGATAAAGGCTGGGAGCCCGAACACCGTGTCACATTCTCGCGGATAATAAGAACAGTGCTCAAATGGGCTACACTGGTAGAAGACGACCCACTGTCTACACCTCTTCCTATTTATTACGTGAAGTTATATTGCATATGCAATCGCTGCCGCCACCGCCACCATGCACGTGCCCCCGCACACTGAGGCCCACATGCGGGCACTCTCTTCCTGGACGTGCGACCACAAACGATCGGATTACGCCGTTTCCTCTCGAGAAGGCTGCGCAGCCATAGCAGCATACAGGAGGCGAAGCCCGAAAGCCGGTGTTTAGAGCCGAGGCGATGACCGTCCGAGTGCGGCGCGCTCGCGAGCACGGAACCAATCCCACAATTACTCGGGCATTTTCCTCACGGGGGCCGCGGCAAGGGGGAAGGGCAGCGCTACCTCCTCTAATCAGTCTCTTCCACTCCCTGTTTCACGAGTGTAGCTGCGTGTGCAGGGCAGCCAGTCTGTTGATGCCAGGAACACCGAGGGGTAGACGGCGAGGAAGGGGCGAAGGAGGGAGGGGGGAAGGCGTCGTGATGGACATGAACGCCTCTGCCTGGGGCATGACGGCTGCGGAAATGTCTGGGGGCGCCCCTTGGCGCAGAGCAACGCCATTGCAAACGCCTCCGCGACGCGCGCTTGGCGAACACCACCAACAGGCTTTAAGGCCAAACAGGCTCGCCAATTTTCGTGCACGAAGTTCAAGGCCACGGAACTCACCGGTGTGTAGCACTGCACAGACGCCGGCACGGCAGAACAGCCCGGTCTAGACGGGCGGGCTTCGCTTTTTCTTGAATGATCTTCAACACGGCCACGAGTCACACCCCTGCAGTGTGGTGAGCGTACGAGTATACGCATGCGGCGCCGTCGACTACGCACCGTACAAACTCTTGTTGGCTTTTAAGGGTAGGCTACATACGCGAGACTGCAAGAAAACTGGCTTCCTCGCGGCATAGCGTGCTGCTGCTCGGCCGAGTGCGGGCAGCATTTATTGTGACATTGCGGCGCAAAGATGACTTTGCTCAGCCGTTATCTTCACCGAAACGCTGACAGTGACGTAGGTGGAGACGCTGATGCGTATTTTCAATCCAATCCTCTGGAGCCCCGACGAATGCACATGTGCAGATAACGACTTCGAAGTTGCTTATTAAATTTTAAATTTTGCTGTATTACCCGTCATAACCGTACGATTAAGATCGGGGCACGCCGCAGTGCGGAACCTAGATGGATGTTGGCGAGATTATTTAATGCGCCTTGAAATGTAACTGCAAAGTTCCCTTAACTTCTTTTTTTCTTCGATCGTTTCAAAATGTGGCCTCCGTAGCCGGGGAACAAAAACGCCAAAACGCTTCAGCAAGCTCACAGCGCTACACATTAGGCTTAAAGCTATGTCATGGCGGGTCACTAACTTAGAACAATAATACAAAATACCGTTGATTTAGTAGTTATGTTGCTGCATAGATCCGGACGTTTCAGAAGCTCTCATTCACAACTGCTCGCTGACTTTGGACGATCGAAGCATGCTGGCTTCTACAGTGCTGAGAAATGTCTTTTCCTTCGTATTATTTAGCTAGTATTGCTGTCATCTTATCAGTACGGCATTTTACATGTTCGAACCAATCCCGACCGTGTTGACCGCACTTCCGATGGAGTCAAAATATTATAGCTCGTTGTGTTCAGATTTCAGTGCACCTTATACAATTGCCCCGCCGTTGTGGTCTGGCTAAGGTACTCGGCTACTGACCCGCAGGTTGCGGGTTAAAATCCCGGCTGCAGCGGCTGCATTTCCGATGGAGGCGGAAATGTTGTAGGCCCGTGTGCTCAGATTTGGGTGCACGTTAAAGAACCCCAGGTGGTCGAAATTTCCGGAGCCCTCCACTACGGCATCTCTCATAATCATATGGTGGTTTTGGGACGTTAAACCCCACATATCAATCAACATTATACAATTCCAGGTGGTTTAGAGTTGTGGAACCTTCTACTACGCGGCTTCACTCATTATGGCATCGTAGTTTTGGAACGCGAAACACCACTAGTTCTTAGAATTGCTCGTATCAAGGCGTGATGAGACACGTTGTGTAGCTCATTATTACGAGAGAATGTCGAGCATTCGGTACACGGGCGGCATTGTTTTTTTTTTTGTAATCATGGAAACAATAACGCCTTGCGCAACACATATATGAATGAAAAGAGGGAATTTTAAAGGCTCGTTTCTTTGTCGATGCAACCTTTATCAAATCCATCAGATAATGAAGTGGACGAAGGTATAGGAGAAGTTAACTTCAATTACTCTTGATGGTTTTGTTTATGTTCAATTATGTTCCCCATCCTGCTTGGGCCAGATGGCTAGGGCCTGCAGTATTTGTCAATAAAGAATAAAAAAACATTGTACCATTTTAAGCGTATTGCCTTACAAAAATAATTTCAATCAGTCTAAAGACAATCTAAGAAATAGTTTACACAGCCTATTTAGACTGTCTAAGTGCAATTTTGTAATGATTGCATTAATTGCGATATGAATGGGAAGAAAACGTGCTCCCGCCACGGTGGTCTTGTGGCTAAGGTGTACTCGGTTGCTGACCCGCAGGTCGCGGGATCGAATCCTGGCAGCGGCGGCTGCGTTTTCGATGGCGGCAAAAATATATGCCCGCGTGCTCACATTTTGGAGCACGTTAAAGAACCCCAGGTGCATGGTCCAAGTTTCCGGAGCCCTGCACCACAGCGTCTCTCATAATCATATATGGGGGTTTTGGGACTTTACACCCCACACACCAAATCACGGAAGAAAACGTGAGGCGAGCAGGCAACAAAATGTTCTACTCGCCCCATCATGCCTGAACGAAAGGCACTGAGTAATGTTCCCCGACTTGCATGTACTAGTAAATAAATGCCCGATAAAACCGCATTCACATGACGTGCGTGATCGCGGACGAATCAGTCACGTGACATGTCATGTGATTCGGATCTATATCCGCAGCCAGCATTCACACGACAGAGGACAATTCACGCTATACAAGCGACGATTTCGGCACATGCTCACCGAAGGAAGGATGATGGCAAGGAAAGAACGGCAGGGAGGTTAACCAGTTTATAGGCAGCCGGTTTGCTACCCTGCACATGGGAGGGGGAGATGAAAGACAGGAGAGAGGAATTATCCCAACAGTGGTTTATAGCCTCCAGCGCACAGAAGCGGGACCGCGCGAACGGCTGACGTATGATGTGCGTAATCTGTAGGCTCGAATCGCGAATTAATCCACCGTGTGAGTATACAGCTTAAAGTATACGCGAAAGATGAACGCTATACCGTAGCTCAACGTAGGAGCATCGGGCGTCTTATCCGAATCGTCGCAGGTTAAGTGCCTGTCGGAGGCAAGTTGTATTTTCGTCCATTGTACTTGGAATTTTTATGTTGTAGTTACTCAAAGACCGTTTAAACAGTACAATTAACGCTCTCTACATATTCTTGGCCTTATTTATTCATTGGCTTTTATTAAAATTATATAAACCGCACAAGATAGCGCCACCGAGAGTAAATGCGCACCTTATTTCTAATTCATTGTCACACCACTGGCTATGACGGTACATAGCCATACACGAAAGAATCATACACGAAAAAAAAAAAACGACGCAATGCGACAGTCCTTTATCGTAACTTTAGCCGATAAATAATTGAACTTAATTCTCAACTTAACAGGCCTTCCAGTGAAAAGGTAAAAAAAAAAGAAAAAAGAAAGTGTGCGAAAACAGATGAAGAGGACAGACACGACATGGTATAGGCGAGAAATGCCGGAAAACGCACCAAAACCATCACTCGAGAGTTAAGAAGGAGAACAAACCACGATAGGGGTGCCGGAGCAATACTGGGGAGAAAAATTCGACGTCACCGCGATAACTTTGAAAGAACTCCACTTCTACCTCCAAGGAGAGAGGAAAAAAAAAAACAGGAAAGTTTCGTACTGCTCTATCACCTCTTTTTTCCTCATCTCTCATTTTATTGTTTTTTAGACCTAACTCCGCTGGCAAGTGAGTCCGCATTCGCCCTCTGGCCTCGAACCAATTTCGCGAAAATACCTCGATCATCTTGGCAGGTGAAAACTGCGCCCATTCGCCCTTAGGACCATTATACGGTGCGAGCCTTGCAGCGAAGAAAAAGAACGGGAAGTTGAAGAAGTACAAATAGTGTAATAAACATCGCTGAAGAATGCAGAATTAAATTTGGGAATTATATAGAAGCAAGACCTTCAAGGAATGGGTAAAGGCTTTTGACCCCGGTCTCATAGCAGTCGCGAATGAGTTATAGCTGGCTTATACAGCAGAATAAATTTAAAAAAAAAAAACGAAGCGGATGGAGCAACAAGAACACATTACTCATCTTCACGTGCCACCGATCGCGAAGCTCGCGAAAATGAGTGAGTTCATTTACCGTCATTATTTATATGTGTAGTCAGGGCCCATTGGATTACGTTGCACTCACCATATTGTAGTCAAAGGTCTTATTATGCCCGTTGGATAACGTTATTCTGCAGTGAAACTTCTTATACTTTTGTGAGACTGAATGGGAATTCGATGTTTTCGAAAGATAATTTCTGCGTTAATTCAGTATACCAGCTGTATGTTGTTAGGGTGGACAATAACTGACTTCCTATTAGCCTTTTACTATAATTGAATATCAGATTTAGATTAGGACTAATTATGGATTAAAGCGCAGTTTAAGAAAGGAAAACTACACACAAATGGTTTGACATTTTAGCCAAACGATGATGGTCTCTGCTGTCTTCTCTGCATCTCTCGTATACTTTAAACGCCGCATGGCCAGTTTTGCAATCAAGTCACTAACAGAATGTGCTTGTCGGAGTGAGAAAGAACTGCAGACACAAAATATGTTACTGCCAATGTATTAAAGACAGGAAAGTAAATCAAGACTAATAATATAATACTTTCGTTGTGATAACAATTATATGGACACTCTCGGCTAATTTTTTACCGTCGCCGTCATGTTCCGGATATATATAAATACGTATATAAAAGGTGTAAAGAATAGTTATTCATAAAAAATCTGAGGTACCCACTAAGGATTCGAACCAGCGACCCCTCGTTCAACAATGCGCTGCATTAACCAACTGGACCACGCCGTGAATATTACCCATCACACTAACGGCGAGATATGTATATACCCACTTGTCACTGCCTTACTGTGAATAAACATTCTTGAACAAAGCATTTACTTTGTTTGGACAAACCATACATGCTTTTCCTAAACAATTACGTGTCCAATGGGTTTATCGATGGAGGGGTGTGTTCAGTGAGGCAGCTACAGTTTGATGAAAGGGGCATTCCACAATGTCTCTGGCTACACTCTCACTCTGAATCATCAGGGATATTGCTCGCATAAAGTGCAGGACTATTCGGGAAGTTGCTGGTCATGGCGTGCCTGTTGAAATGCGCACAGCAACTATCGCTTTAGACGGACAAACTCAACTCAGTGCCCCAGATCAGTTGTGGTGTCGCTTGCGCCCAAACATCGTCCGCGGCTTTGTCGTTGCATCAGTGTACATCTCACCAGGAACCTTGCAGGCTGACGTCATGAACTTTTTGTTGCCCAACATCCGTGCGGTGTGCTCACAGGACGCGCCAGTGATAGTCGCTGGAGACTTCAAGGTTAATGTGCTTCGACGTGAAAACCAGTGGCTTGTGATGCTTCTCCATGCCGAAGTTGAACTGCGCCTCCTGTCGGACGTCTTGCAGTCAACTATTCCCAACACCTGTTTAGATACTGTGGTTACTGCATTGCTGCAAATTCAAGCACAATCAACCATGCATGTTTATTGGGTTTCGTATGATTCTTAAATGTCCTAGCCTTACTTCATGCAACAGCCACATGTGTCGTTATCGCATTCATTACTTAGGCCTTTTGCCGAAACTGAGACCTTTTAAAATAAATGTTGGGTTTAACGTCCTAAAACCACAGTATTTTTGTGAGGTACGCTGTAGAAAATTTCAATTACCTGGTCTTCTTCATCGTGCACCAAAATCCAAGTACACAGACCTCGGGCATACCCGCCTCCATCGAAAATGCGACCACCATGACCGGGATTGGATCCCATGATCTATCGCGTTAGCAAGAAAGATGACGGTGATTATTTGGAGACACGATACGCTCCATAAGGTAAATAGTATCACCAAGAATACAGCACGCTTCATTCAGTCTTGTATACAGGTAAGATAATTGCTTTTGCACAGAAGCGTGTAGACTCCAGCAGCTTCTTGTCATATCAGTTATTCTGGAAGATGTATATAACGCCAAACTCGCCAGTAGTGAATGTTCTAAACCTGTTTACCATTTGTGACGATGACATGAGGCAAGTATCGAAACGCGCATTTGCAGCTTCACCGAATCACGTATGCATGCGTGCAGCAAGAGAAAGCTCTTAAGAAAAAGAGAAGTGTACAAATAAGGGCTCGTTTTCTTTTTTAGACGCAATATCAATAAGAGCTAACACGCAATGAGCTCTTGTAATTCGCTTTCGCAGTGGGTACGCTTCTCGCTTATGACGTCATATTAAAATTAATTTACAGTCCTCATACCTAACATACAGGTTTCTTTTCGCAGTTTGTCACACGGGAAACCAAACACCGGCACATCACCCAATCAACTCCTTATCGAATGACCTTATTTCGCCGATCAAGGAAGCCAGCATTAAAATACTGATATGGTAGAACTGGGTGATGGATGACCAGAAAAAAATCTTTTGATGAACTGCCTGATGCGAATCGGACTTGTGAGCAATGACTGTACTCGGGGGTTTTGAAGCGCGGAGAATGTACAGCGCAGTTCGTTGTTGTGGCTACATAAATCTTCCCGTGTTCTCTGAGGACTTCGTACACAACGCCTTTGCGCCGACTGTCCGAGTGACTCTTTCCGCGGTTATATGAACTAAAACGGGCGCAAGAGGCCAAGCCTAGCGAATCCTGTAACGCTCTAGAAAGTTAGGAATGTTCCTTCCGGAACGTCGTTATTCATGGCCGCGGCTGACTTTTTTACGACGCCGGACACAAGCGGTGATGGATGGGGATAGGAGGATGTGGTGGGAGAGGGGGCGAGGCAGCGCGTTTCGGACGTTTTATGGGGCGAACTTCCTAACTCTGTAAAAAAGGCAGCGTGTCGCGGCGTCTTCAACGACAAGCCGGCATCGACCACCAGAGCGTGTTGTCCCGTATCACAAGATAGGACGGCACGCGGTCGATTGTGTGTGTATATTCAGATGAGAAGAACACGGTGTTTTCAAATATTCGAGTGGCCCCGCAAACGCAGTTACACGGCCCGGAACGCCGACCGGCTAGATTCGTTTCACGGCCCGACCGTGCAGTGTCGCCGTCAACGCTATAGGCATTCCTTCTCTTTTGGCCCTCCATGCGGATGCAAGGCGCATCCCCCGCGGACCCAGCCGGCGCCGATGTTTTCTTTCCGTGTTCTGCCGGGCACCGAACAAGTTTCCTTTCGCTCCGGCGCACCGGAGGAGAAAGAGAGGCGTAGGAATGGGAAAGGAGAGAGAAAGGATAATTAAAGATGAGGAGACCGCGGCAGCAGGCGGCGTTGCCCGGCGGCTCTGCGGCGGCGCGGAGACCTCAGCCCTCCGGGACAAAACCACGCCCACTCGCGAGTTCGATGTGCGCAGACGTCAGCCGACCAATGGCGGTCGCCGGCTCGCAGAGCGTGGCGCCTTGCAGGGAGGCTAGAAAATGTCGATGGAAAGGGTAAAACATACTCTTCCTCTCCCGGTGATGTGAAAGGGTAGAAAGAAATCAGAGAGAAAGAGGGTATAAAAAGATCGCGAAGAAACGAAGAATCTTCGAGGGAGCTGGAGGCGCTCAAAGGGATGGCGGAGAAGCCTCGCGAAGAAACAGAAAAAAAAAAGAGCGATGATGGCACACAGAAAAGCGCAGTACTAGCAGAAAATGGAAGAGTGGGCAGGAAAAATGGCTCTTTCCCCTCGCTAAGCCTAGGCGAGACGCGTGAGAAGAGAGGGCAGAAATGAGAAGAGAAAGAAGCGCGCATGGAGCGCAGAAACAAAAGAAGTAAGAGTCGGCGGATGAGAAGAAGCAAGAAAAAGCTCGTGGAAGAAACTTTTGTCTTTCCCTCACGTTCGCCGTGTGCCTTGCACTTAAAGCAGGCTATTTGTTACTACTCGGGAAAGCCGGGCCAAAGTCTTCTGGACGGCCACTTTTTTTTGTTTTGGTATTCCTTCACTTTCCAAGTGTTGTATTTATCTTTTGGGGGGTTAGCCTATGGCTGTCTACACTTACTATTTACTTATTTATTCCGTTGGTATTCCTCAGGGCTATCGGCTTCTTTTCGACGCTGTGCGCCAGTCGCTCACTCTTCAGAATATCTTTCTTCTTCCAAACTTTCGCACCGCACTCATAGAGAAGCCATTCTTTCATTCTCAACTCTTTCTTTATCGGTGCCTCCAGAATCCTCCAGCCTCCAACTTTACGCCCCTTCTCTCTTCTATTTTCACGTTGTTCGTCAGGGTTCATTCGGCTTCTTCGCATGTTGTTCCCCTTAGCCAGGCCCGACGGTGAAGCGAACGTTAGGTCTTTTCAAGCCGCTAGTCATGCCCCTTCTTTTTTTTTTTCCATTTTCTCTTTACTCATACCACCGCACTGCTTTCGATTGGGACTCCCAGAAGCTGGCGTCGTTATTTTTGTTTAGTTACGTCTTATTCAACACTCCTTTCCTCATTTTATTCGCTACAGCCCTTCTTTGGTTTTCTTATCCAAGCCACGAACTTTCCACTCATCAGTCCTAGCTTCACAAAAGGCGAAGAAAAGGATAGTAGAGAAAGCACAGGAATGACCTTTACGCGCCCCCTGCACGCGCTTCAGGGCAGGCGGGAAAACTAGAAACAAACGCATTGAATACCAGCTACAGCCATATTGCGAGCAACGATGAATGACTCTCGGGAGCCCGAATAAAAGCGGCGTTGTGTGGTGCTGAATCCAGAATCGAAGAAATCGCATCTTGTGGATACGGCGGCGACAGGGTTCATTAATTGCTCAAGGCGGGTCAATAATTTCCGACGTTCAATATATAGACTCCCCCTACCTCCCAGAGAGAACGCCCGAAAAGAAAGTCATTTGTTTCGAAACACGGAAGCAACTGAGAACGTTGGCATGCACCGTGTCTCGAGATTGAACTCGGGGCGCTCGCAGAGGCTTCGGCTAAGAAAGATGTCCGGATTACGGTATAGAATCGGAGAGCACGCCAGAAATGTTGAAGTCATGTTGCGTTTGTCTACGGGCATCTCACTAACAATAGCGGAAATGTATAGCATCTCTCGCTTTAAAATGTTCAGCTAGTCTATAGCTGCAAGGCACTGACTTTAAGTTGTACGATGAGATAAGGACTTATTGCATGACTTATTCTCGTGCACGCTACGCACTTACAACCCGATAGGACAAACGTGTGGTCCTGCAGCTGTAGAGCGTGTTTGGTATAGTAAGTGATGCATTGAAGCCCTCCTCTCGATGTGGACACGCATACACTATAACGCCTCGTATCACAGAAGAGTAGTAAACTCGTTAAAGAAAGGTAGTGTAATGCATAAAAGGTGTTACGTGCAGTGAGGAAACTGCGTGTGGACATCTTGATCTCGACAAATGGTTTAGTATAGTGATGATAGTACACATTAGGGACAGAGTTTTTTTTTTAAGTGCGAATCTGTTCTTGATCGAGGCTTTCATGTCTGGCACCATCGTAGATCATAGTGGGATTTACCCCACAGAAAGTGGGTAAATCCTATTGCTGGAAAGTGCCACCCATTCCATTACTCCCACTACTCCCTAAGCTCACAAGGAACCACTACGCCCAGTACTGCTCCCACTACTCTTCCGGCTTCAACTATCCACTTCATGCCATAACGTTCCCACTTCAGTCACCCCCTTCATGCCATGTCATTCCCACTTCAGTTCCTCCTTCGTGCCCCGTCATTCTCACTTCATGGGACGTTACTCGCACTTCAGTCACCCACTTCATTCCATATTATTCCCCCTTCTTTCAAACCCATTGCATGCCACTGGTTTCGCAGCTTCTTTAGGGTCAGCCAAGAGGAGCTTATACCAAAATTTATCATATTGTGCATTAACTGATGAGACGTTGTCCTTTTGTCGCCTAAACCGCTATTGCAAGAACTCATTTTTATTCTTGTTTTTGAAAACACCTTCCTGCTCACATTTTCCCTGCAAGGCTTTTTTCCTCTCCTCCAATGCTCTTGCAAAAGATCAAGTAGGATAATGCACCTGAAACGCTGGCTAATCATTCTGATTTTAATGAAGCACATTCTCTTTCTCTCGCTTTCCCTTAACCAAACCGCTTTATCTACATATGACATTATCCACGTCATGTGATACTAGCCTCATGCAATCCATGATGCCAGGGAACATGAAGTGATGATTTGGCCTCCCAAGACAAGTTTATCATTTGTCAATTATACATTGATTGATTGCCTTACCACACATGAACTGCGGGTAAGACATGACGCAAGGGTTGCAAGCTCTATAGTTCATGAGAGCAACGTCAGGGGCACTATGTGCTCACGTCATCTTGACTTTAGGAAGAGCGTAATTAATAGGACGGGGCGTGATGGCCTATACGGAAGTGACAGTTCATGGGACCACCTGATAGGTCCCCTTCTTGGAGTGTACATAGACAAAGTTAATGGGCGGGGCGTGTCGGAACATTCCAACCATTTTTCAGGATACTTTACTTATCTGTTGGTGAAAAACATTCTACGTGAGATAAACGCCCACTCGTCATATCTGCATTACTTTCTTTCGACGGGAACACCGGAGAGAAACATTTTACTTTATTGATGTGTACTATAGCCGAACAAAAATGCCAGCGAATGCCGCTAACAAAACTGCTATAGTCGTGAACGTTTGCGGTAACGCCATATCCGCAAACCGTAAAAAGTTCGCGGACAGACAAGTGCCAGAGATGTTCAGGGTGCTTGCTTATTTGATGAGCTCCGAAAATTCATACCCCTCCGCCTTTCCGTACACTTTCGTTTATATATTTTTTCGGTAACGATGGACATCTATCTATCTATCTATCTATCTATCTATCTATCTATCTATCTATCTATCTATCTATCTATCTATCTATCTATCTATCTATCTATCTATCTATCTATCTATCTATCTATCTATCTATCTATCTATCTATCTATCTATCTATCTATCTATCTATCTATCTATCTATCTATCTATCTATCTATCTATCTATCTATCTATCTATCTATCTATCTATCTATCTAAATAATCAAATGACTTTTCATGAATGAGTCATGTGACTTGATATGGAACTGTGCTCGGCTTGCGAAAAACTTGGAAACTTGCAAATGAAGTTGAAGGCAGCGGAAAGCGGAGTGAGAAGCTTGCGCGCACAGTTGCCTATGCAGTTAGTTGATCTGGCAACCCAGAAAGTACAGACGAGCACAGAAATACAACCACAGTGTTGAAACCGGCGTATAGTTACCAAGACCGACGTAAGGCCGACGTAATATATGTCCAGGCCACGAGTATATATACTTCTGACATCTCGGCCCGTGTTTATAAGCCGCCGTCATAAAAACACCCGCCAACGTGTATATACGTCTCTCAACCCTGCGCCGGGTGAACACCTATTTTTCACGGCACCCCCCTCACGTCCGGACGCTATACGACCGAGACACGAGTCCTACCCGACCTGCCAGGCCTCAGCCTGTCCAAGGCGCCATGTGCGATCGAGTCGCCGAAAGCGGAAACCGAGCGTCCAGTTCCAAACGCGCGCGGCATTCAATTTGGGCCACCCTATTTCTCAATGCCTAGCGTATCGCGAAAAAAAAAAAAATACTTTTATTTCGAGGCATTCGTTTCAACCAACTCTCTCTCCCTCGCTGTCCATCTCCCACACGGCGTGTTCCCTTTCAACGCTCGAAAGCTCCCTTCTCCGTGGACGGAATCTTAGTTGCGGGCCATTATCGTACGTTTCCGCCCGAGGCGGCGGGCCGGGCGACCGGGATTCGTTTTCACCTCATCTTTCAGCCGTCACGAAGGACCTGAAAGAAAATGCCGTGCAGAAACTTGAAGAAGCCGGTCGCGCCGCAGCGAAAACGACCACACTGCGGGGCGACCACCAGCCCTGCACTGCGGTGCAGCGTGTCTGGCGGCGCAAGATCAAGCAGCATCAACGAGACTTGTGGACGGGCCAGTCTTGAGGGGAAAGGTGTCTGCTTCACCGGGACCAACTCGGCGTGGGAGAGGGATATTGTTGGTGCGTGCGAGTGAGTGTGAAACGTACGTAGACCTTTCGCAAGCCACAATGTACAAAAAAAGAAAAAAATAAACACGAGCAAGACGCGTCATCTGTATAGTGGTAGCAGTAAAAGCAGAAGCAAACGGGCAGCTATATATATTTATAAAAGCCCAACGTCAACCGAACACCGCTGCCTTGACGGAGGAGTTCATTTTTTCAGAGGGAACACGAACGCACGCACGCGTATAAGGTGTGAAGGACGATGCACGGTCGGTCGTCATGCGGTGCGCCGCGGTTATATGCTGCGTGCGTTGTGCGGCCCACCCTCGCCGGCGCTTCCAGCGCTGTCGCGCGGCGATCGCGTTGGCCGCAGGAAATGGCGGGATCAAGTAGCGCGTTGACACTCAAGTGGAAGTAAATAGAGCGGCGGCGGCGCCTCCTTTTGGCCGGAGAGAAAAATAAACGGCGGGGCTGGAAGTAAAGCGCAGATAGTGAAACGAAAGAAACGCCCAAAGTGTACGCGCGGCGCGTCACCGCTTATGGATAAATCGCGCGAGGAAATCGCAATTTTCTCGCGCGCAATCACTTCTCCGCGCGGTCCATGGTTCCGCCTTCACTCCCCGCCTGAGGACACTCCCTCTTCTATCTTTCTTTACTTTTCTCTTACTTTCTTTCGTAACCTTCGCCCCCCCCCCCCCCCCCCTTACCTCGCTCTCTCGAAGTTAGGCTGCAACAGTGGCGGACCAAACATTTCCCTTTCGGCTTGCCGTAACGTTTTCTAGAGTCAGCACATCTTTCTCGTTTCTCTCGGCTCGCGTATATACGGCACCGTAGGCTGGCGTGAGTGAGTTGAGCCAACAGTATTTCTCTTACTGAGTAAGGTTCCGGCCCTGTTGGACTAGCCGCTGCAGTGGCACTCTTGATTGCTCCGCCTTTGTGTGCAGGCTCGTTTGTTCAGGGCTTCCCATGAGTGGTGAGAGAAGTCGGCGCCCCTTTTCCGAACCATATTTCGTCCTCGGTCCCCCGTTGGTACCAAGCCTGCCCTGTTCCGAGGTTTCGGCTTCGCCGCGTAACTCACCCTGCCCGAGATGGAGCGCCAATGTCGGGCTCGGCGCGAAGGCTCAACAGGGTTCTTTGAATGGGCATCGAAGGGTCGCGGTTATTTGACGCCGAGGCCAATTGCGTCCTGGTATAACTCACCGCGGTGTTGGCATTCAACCAAAGCTCGGTCTATATGTACGTATACTGGTGCCCAGAATAACGGTAAACATCGTTTTTTAAACCGACTCCGTTGCGCGTGGCCTTACAGAAACGTCCACTACATGATGTTCTATGGAGATGCGTGGTGTAGACGCATTATTCACCACTTCGTGTGTTGCAAGAAGTCAGATATCGAAAAAAAAAAAAACACTTTGCACGTATAAGAAAAGTCTGATGATAATATTGTGCATTATTCAGTGTAATGATAGTTACGACTGTTGCGGTTCTACCCTCAAATGGCAGCATAGAAGCCTTTGGTGCTTTCATAGGGTATAAATTTCACCTTTCATCCATAGTTTGCTGAAGGAGTAATGGGCGGCCGCATATTACGGCTGCCATGATCCTCCATCAGAGCTGTTGAAAGACAACACTGTTCTTTTTTGTTCAGTAGTAAGACTGGTATACAGAAGTCTCGTGTGGTTGTGCTGTGCACAAGGATATGACGAATCAACGCGCATTTCTCTTTACTGTGGGGTTGGGCATGTAGAAATGAATCTCTGCGTTTTCTGCAATGCAGCGCGAGAGCACTTGGCCAAGTGCGCGTACGTTTCACTTAAGTCCACACTCATCAAGCTGCATGAACGCTTCCGCATTATATAGAAATCAACACTGCTTCTACAACCAGAGTTTTCAAAGCAATTTAGCGCTTGTTACTGTCACTGCGCCGATTTGGGGTTGTTTGGATCATGGAAACCATGTTTCAACACGTACGCAGTGCGACTCTGCCTATTATTCGCAAGAAAGACTGCTTCTCGTTGCTCCTATGCCTTTGCGCATATACCTTTATGATAAAACCAGTGTCCAGTCATAATCTGTCAGTATTCTCTGCATGTTCGTTGCAGCCAAAAGAACATATATATATTACCATTACGTTCCAGTACCATTAGTTAAGCTGCAACCAAGTCGGCATTTTGGGAAGTGGGAAATTTATCACTTCGTGAATGACGGGCATTCACAAACTACATTTGTCACGGACGTTATCTTTACAAGTCCGGGAAGAACAAACAGAAAACATGGGGAGATGACAAATCAGTATCATTATTTCTAGCTCACGTATTAACCCTCCCTCGTGTACTATTCCCTTCCCTGCCTCACTCACTCACTCACTCACTAAATTGGTTTCAGAGGTTTAGTGCAAGCGCTTCACAATAGTGTACGGGTGACGTACCTGATATTGCACGCCAGTTCTAAATACTGTGATGTCATCAGCGCTTTGGTTTTGCAAATGCAAAACAGTGGTTGTTTGGTTGGTTGATCCTTATCAATCTGGTACTACCCGTCATGGTGGATTGGCCGTAAAACGGATGGTGCCTTGATGTATAAATGAATTTGTTTATAATATTGAATTGTTTAGAGAGAGATAGTTTTTTGAAATAACTCATTAGGCATCTGAAGAATTTTTTAGCTTATCTTCGCACAATATATTGATCAGGAAAACGTATCAATTTTGCCTATAATAGGGAAATGATATTCTTTTCTGGGATAGGCGGACAACGACGAAGTGATTCTCTCACAGAACGCTTGTGCACGTGTCTCAGTATTTTCAATTTGTTTTCCTGGAAATCCTGGGAGCTGCCGCTCCCTTCTTTGCGGTGATGCTTCAGAGCACACCTGAGAATGTCCCAGGCGTGCAACCGTCGCGCCGGGCTTCGTCGTCCAGGAAGCGTAGCAACGCGTCGAGCGACACAGACAGCGAGGCAACCGATTTGTACTCAGACGGCTTTGAGTCATCGGATGATGACTTCATGGTCGTCATGAATCGATCTACAAAACGAAGACTGCTGCGGACGGCATCGTCGGCAAGTGTTTCCACCGTTAAGACTGCACCACAGCGGTGGCCGCACACCATGCTGTTTATGCCCGAAGACCCTGCATCTAACTTGCGACTCCTCAACAGGCAAGTTCTTTCTGTGCTTCTCAAGGAAACCGCGCCGAGTGAGATCAAAGACGTGAGGATCAATGCACGGAAGAATGTCTTTGCTGTAGACGTTATGCACCGTAGCGCACTGCAAAGCCTTCGGCACATAACAGAAATCGACAACGTGAAAGTTCGGCCAATGGTCGCTACAGGTTGTAATGGCACTGTAGGCGTCATTTATGATGTGGACCTTTCCATCTCAACTAATGACCTGCCAATACTAATAAAGCCAGCGACAGAAGGCACCCGCATCATGCACATTACCAGACTCGGCAACTCACGTTGCTTGAGGCTTGTGTTCGAGGGAGACAGCCTTCCCTCGTATGTCAAAGTTGGCCATGTTCGCCACTCAGTGCGTCCATGCATACCGAAGCCACTGCAATGCTACAAGTGCTTCAAGATGGGACACGTAAAAGGTGTCTGTGAGAACAAAGTTGTGTGTCCGCGGTGCGCTGAGTCTCACTCAAAAGACGCCTGCGGTGCCACCGAGTTACGATGTCCAAACTGCCACGGCGCTCATGAGGCCTCGTCCAAAGATTGCCCGCGGGTGCGAAACGAGCACGCGGTACTCAGGCGTATGGTGCGGGACAATTCAACGCACAGGGAAGCTGCCGCTACACTACGCCGACGACGGCGTCGTGGGCGAAGACCATCACGGAAAAACTGCTCTACCGATAGAGAGATGTCATCCTCTATCAAAGAGGCTGACCCACAAACACCGAGCTCACTGAAGACGGATACTGCCAAACAGAAGAAAGGGACAGCAGTCGCACCTTCCGAACAGTGGCCCTCACTTCCACGAAGTCAATCTACTTCGGAGCTGCATCAAATCCCGCCGCCCTCGACGACCCCTCAAACCAGTGATGCGATGAATGAAGATCAAGTGATAAGCTTGCTGCAATCGCTGATGAGTACCACGCGTGTCCTACTGAGTAATATGAAGACTTCGGCTGCGCAGGCGGCACTGCATGTGCTGGACACCCTGAGTCCGGTGCTTGCAGCTCTAAGGTAAAACCATGCCCAGCGAGGCACCGTCATTTCGAGCGGAAGTCAAGAATGCATCTGTCTTTCAGTGGAACGCCAGAGTACTGAAGTCGCGCATGTCTGACTTTAGACAGATTGTATTTGTGAACCGCTTCGCCATTATCGTGATTTGTGAACCCAACCTGTGTGCTTCAATCAAGCTGTCAGGATATGAGTGCTTTATGTCCTCCACTCACAGAGACTGCAGCAAAGTTATTGTATTCATGCGCCATGACCTCGCTTACGTTCTCCACAGAGTCTCGCCTGATGAAGGGAATCAGTATGTGTGCCTTACTGTGAAGAAGGATAAGGTTGCTTTCACGATTATCGGAGCTTACTTATCTCCATCAAGCCGCCTTGACTACGAGCGCTTACGCGGTATTCTGGCATCGGCTCCAAGGCCATGGGTGATCACTGGCGACTTCAATGCCCACCATTTCCTATGGGGAAGCTCCAGGGACAACTCTAGAGGAAGAAAATTGGTGTCCTTAGCGTCGCAGTACGGACTCTGCGTTTGTAACGATGGAAGCCCTACATATTTACGCGGATCAGCCTATAGCAGCTGCCTGGACCTTACATTGGTTTCTCGCTCACTTACCAGGAAAGTGCACTGGTTTTCGGATCTGGAAACGCGGGGCAGCGACCATATACCAACTTACCTGTGTATAGAAGGTTTCACCAGCTCCAAGTCCTCAAGAGGTCTCAAATACACCGATTGGCCGAAATTCAAAATGTTAATGGAAGACTGCTGTACCGACGGCTCATCATATAACCTAGAGGACTCGATAAATGATGTCCTACACATTTGACTAGTCGAAGCGCACCGATTTCGACATCGAGCTTGAGAAACTTCGCGCAATACGCCGTCGTGCAGAACGAAGGTACCGACGGAGAAAGTGCATGGATGATTTGAGGCTGGCTAGACGCATTCAAAAGAAAATGCAGCGGCACATGGATAAACTGGCTAGGCGACATTGGACATCCTTTTGCGAGTCGTTGGAACCACGAAAGCCCCTATCACTGATATGGCGAACTGTCCGGGGTCTTAGCACAACCTTGGGTCAGCGACACCCGTTTACATCTCTGGCACTTCACCTTCGATGCAGAAAGATTGACGTCGCAGACTCTTTCTGTAGAAGAATTGCCGGTGATTCCAATTTCACAGTATCAAGAACGGGAACATTTGACAACCCACCGCCCTCACGTGATCCCCGTATGGAATGCCAGTTTTCTATGGATGAGCTAGAGGCGGCACTGGCTCTGTGCAGACGTTCTTCAGCACCCGGACCTGACGGCATTATCTATCGTGCCCTTCGTAATCTTAGAGACGAAGCTCGGAAGGCACTCTTACGCCTATACAACGACTCCTGGCAGACTGGTACGGTTCCCCAGGCATGGAAGTCAAGCCGCCTCATTCCACTTCTAAAGGCTGGTAAATCTCCTTTGGATATTGTCTCATACCGTCCTATCGCACTTGCCAGTTGTGTGGGAAAAACGATGGAACGAATGATTCTAACATGAATGGAGTGGTATTCAGAGCACTACGAAATCTATCCAGTATCCAAGACCGGATTCAGGTGCGGCCATTCGTCAATCGACAACGTTGTTGATCTGGTGACATATGTTCAACACCAGAAAGCCTGTAAGAGACTATGCGCCGCCCTGTTTCTAGACGTTAAGGGGGCTTACGACAATGTCACCCATGAAGCCATCCTTATTGCTTTGGAAACAGTAGGTCTTGGTGGCAAGATATATATGTGGGTGTACAGCTACTTACAGCTGAGATCATTTTACGTGATGACAGCGAATGGCCCAACACCTGATTATTACAGCAGCCGAGGAGTTCCTCAGGGAGGAGCGCTAAGCCCTACACTTTTCAACCTAACTCTCATTGGTCTAGTCGAGCAGCTACTTAGCACTGTAGAACTTTCTGTCTATGCTGATGACATCTGCATTTGGACATCAGGTGTGACAAGGCCTCAGCTTCACGCCCGCCTTCAGAAGGCTGCTACAACGACGTCATGCTACCTTCGTAAACAAGGCCTCGAGGTGTCCTGCGGAAAATGTGTGGTGGTAGCGTTCACGCGGAAACCAATGTCTGCTTACAGCATATCAATTAATGAGGAATACATATCGTTCAGCAGAAGCCACAGGTTCTTGGGAGTCATAATAGATAGAAACTTGTCGTGGACTCCACACGTGAACTATGTGAAGAAGCGGCTGATCGCAACATGCCACATGTTCAAATTCCTTGCAGGAAAGAATTGGGGAGTGCCCATACCATCCATGCATGCTACAACTGTACAGAGTGCTGTTTATCGGATTCCTACGGTACAGCTTACCTGCAATATCTAACACCGGCAAGACCAACCTGCGCGCAATTCAGAGCATTCAAGCCCAAGCACTTAAGATATGCCTTGGATTACGCCGCACGGCTGAAACCATTGCCATCGCTCAAGATCACTCGATAAAGACGCATATTATTACCGAGACAATGCGCATGCACCTCAGTCATTATGCCAGGACCCCTTCTCACCACCTGGCGAGCCTAGCTGCTGAAAGGCCTCGCACGACATACGGCACTATTGTCTACAAGCATCGTTCATCGTTTGCTGAGACATACGCACCTGCATCAAAGCCACTGCTTCCTCCTTGGAGCTTGAGCCGGCCGCGAGTTCACTTAATGATTCCAGGAATGAGGAGAAAATCGGACTTACCGACACATGCCCTGAAACAACTGAGTCTATTCCTACCGGAACAAAACTACAGTAACCACGTGCACATTTACACGGATGGCTCTACTACGCCGTCTAGTTCAGGTGGAGCAGTGGTTATACCATCACAAGGGGTAACTCAGTGTTTTAAGACTTGACATGTGACAACGTCAACGACGGCAGAACTCGAGGCTCTGCGCAATGCACTGGAACTCGTCAATTCAGAAGAAAGACCAGGTAAATGGGCTGTGTTTTCTGACTCAAAACCAGCGTTACAGTGCCTGATATCAGTTCTCCAACGCGGATGCCACGACCAGTTGACCTACCAAACCGTGAAACTTCACCACCTTTTAATACAAAAAGGCCAGGACATCGTCTTTCAGTGGTTACCTGGGCATTGTGGTATAGGCGGCAATGATTCTGCAGATCATGCTGCTCACACGTCACATAAAGAAGCGAACAGCGTTCCGATTCAGCTTTCAAGAGCGGATGCGGCGAGGCAGGTTCGTCAACTGGCCCGCAGTCTCACACTGACTGAGTGGAACACACCAAGCATACGACGCACAAGACTGCACGAGCTCGACCTTTCACTACAACTCCGGCCTCCACCCGGCCTACATCGACGTGCAGCTTCGCTTCTCTATCGCCTTTGGCTGGGAGTTGCTTTCACGAAAGCTTATACAACGTTAATCGGAATTACTGACAGTGCGGCGTGCGATGTTTGCGGCACCGACGAAAATATCGAACACCTGCTGTGCCATTGTCCTCGATTTGCCTCAGATAGACAAGTACTTGCCAACGCAATGCGGCGACTGGATGATCGGCCTCTTTCTGTGCAGGTGCTATTACAGCAACGTCCACATGCCTCGACCGCCCACAAGGCAGTGAAAACCCTGCTGTGTTTCCTGAGAAAGACAGGCTTGTGTGATCGCCTCTGACATGCGGTAGAGTTCTACACGCTGCAGTGAAATTACTGTCAGTCTCTCCCCCGCCCTTTTTTTTCTTTTCCCTCTCTTCCCTCTTTCTCGTCTTTCTTGTCCCCATCCCTAATCCCCCAGTTTAGGGTAGCCAACCGGATGTCTTTCTGGTTAACCTCCCTGCCTTCTCCCTTTTGTTGCTTCCTCCTCCTCCTCCTCCTCCTCCTCCTCCTCCTCCTCCTCCTCCTCCTCCTCCTCCTTTCTGGGATATATCTATGGTCTGAGCGGTCTACGTATTTTTCCACAAGAATTAGCTATATAGTGCCCAGTCATGACAGGCACAGTGAAAAGAAATCAATATAGAATAAATCATTGATTCCACTGCAAGCCGTACTTGTTTCCTGCAGAGCCTTGGCTCCTCTGTGGCAAAGTCTAACCAAAACAGATTTTCAGCATGGATTACACCTAGCTGTGACCTAAGAAGCAGCGGTATTCTCCCCAAACATTCTGCCCTCGGTTTTAATGCGAAATAGTTTGGTTACCCATGTGAAGAAAAATACAGAGTCCGTCGCATGAGTGTCGACAGGTCATCATTTTGGGGTTTGCAAACCGCATTGCATCGCGGCTGGCACAGGGGTAGAGTGCTGGTGCACGAATACATAACCAAAGTATGTCATCAAGGATGATGTCACGTGTTACTGCCACGTGGTATAATGTATGCAACTGTAGCCGTGATACCGGAACTCATGATTGTTTTACATTGAATGAATGTTAAGAGAATCAAGGGCTATAACCTGTGATGAAGTGAGCCCTGCGGAGTTCCGCTGCCGGATCGCATATACGCTTCACGGAAAATAGCACGTGCATATGCTTCGCGATAACTTGTTCTGCCTAATGCGCAAGCATTGTATGGTACTGTTATTGCTCCCAGCTCGTTTTTACGTACAGCTGCGTTTTCATTTTAGTGTAGGCAGATATCCCTATAGTTGTCGTAAGTGATATCAGCAACAGAGGAGCGTAATAAAATGGTTACTGTACTATGTTCTACCAGCTTCGACTAAATAATCAGCAAAAAAAATCACCAGAACGCTATTTAGATTCTGTGAAAACTTGCCAAGAAGCTTGTGACACGTAATGCGAATGGGTGCGGTTTTGTCAAGTACTCCTGTCGACACACTAAAAGATTAAAAGAAGAAAAATTAGCTTCTACAAAATAAAGCTAAGGCGTATCTATATTTCGTAGATTATTATTTACAATTCTTCATATTTCCCGAAAGAAGATGAGAGGATCACTTTATGGTAATGATTACTTAATATTTGACACTTGCGATTCCGCTTGATCTGAAGAAATTTTAGTGTCCTCGAACGTATCTGATCAAGCTTGAAAGAAGATGATCATGTCACCATCACATACTAAATTGAAAATTATGCTCTCGAAAAGCCCACATCTTGTTAGAGCTTGCAAGTAGGCACCAACACCCTACTCAAGGCGTCAAAGTTTCCGCACAATGTACAAGTGCTCTGCACCCTTTAAGTTGGGCTACTTTCTTTACTTAAGCGTTCAGTGGCGATGAAGCCTTTCCATAAAGAAAAATCAGAAACGAAAGGGATTGAAACGGGCGTGGGGGTACTCCTCAACGTAGAAGATACATTTGCAGAGTGTAATTTAAGCTGCATTTCGAAAGAAAGAAAATAACGTTCCTATCGAATTCCGTCCTCGATGTAGGAACTTTAGTCAGCCCCAAACATTTATATTTCATGTTTACAAGCAGCTTATGGGGTGATGAAAATGCGCGCTAAAATCAACCCCCTTTGTTTACTTTGTTGCAACATGAATGCTCGAAAAGTTGAATGAAACAGAGCTCGAACGAAACGTTTCCACGGGACTGCGACTCGCTTTTCTCGGAGATTCAACAGGCGTCGTGGTGGACACTTCATATACAGTTCTGCCCCATTTCCATTCCTGCCACTTGTATCTTTAGATTCCACAGACCACACGACATGCAGGCAACAAAAGGAGGGAGCGCATTTATTTTCAATAAAGGCCTCATAAAACCCTAATGCATCTGAATCCACCTCCCACAATGTATTTGGAGTAGAAACACGCGAGCAGAGGGGTGGCGCATAGAGCGATATATTAAGGGCCTATAATCCTAATGGTACTTGCGAACGGACAGAACGACAAGGGACAATGAAATAAAGAAGACAGAGGCGAGGCGGTGTGAGGGTAAGGGAGATGCCATTGAGGATGGAGGATGCAACAGAGTCAGCAGAGAACGGGGAGAGAGTCAAAGAAATATTCGTATACCATCATTCTCTTGCCCCAGTGCATCGAGATGTCTGTCCTCTGTACTCTTTACAGGCGAGAAGGAGGGCCCACAGGCGCTGAAACTTAGTGAACTGCGAAGAAAGAAGGGGTGACGGGAAGAGGAGGGACAGGGGTCTTCCTCAAAAGTGCCGCCATAAACGGTTGGTTGCCAGACAGACCATTTCGACAATGACGCGGCGGCCAAGGACGCCATTTCGCGCCTGGCGATGATGACAGTTTTATGACCAATTTGGCCATTCGCGGTTTCCTGGTGTACGGCGAACCACCGAGTGAGGACTATAACCGCCCTCCTACCAGAGGTTGTGCCCCTTCCATCAACGTCCCCCCTCCACCCTCCTTTTACTCCACCGTTTTCCCTCGTATATATACCCCCTCCTGAAGCCCCGCAGCGCAGACAACGGGATGCGGTTAGCGGCCGGCAAACGTTGATTCCGATGGCATATAGGCCCTGAATCTGGAATGACCCGAAAACGGTCCGGCCGTGTGATGTCTAGTTTAGAGACAAAGAGGGGACCGTTGCTCTCGGTGCGCTATGGTTGTAGTTTGGGCGCGTATCGAGTGTGCGCTCGCGAACGCCCTCTCCCGTCTTTATTCGCCCTCGTCGGCCCATTTTCGTGAGAGCTCGCATTTGGAGCACCAGGATGTCATTGGCTAAATTGATACAGTCTTTGTGCACCCGTGATGGCATATTTTAAACGAGGCTCGGCAAAACTGTTCGATTCTTCGCGCGGTGCCGTCAACAGGCCGTAAAGGGCATCGCACTTCCGAGCGTTTAGATGTTAGTGGTTTGTTGCCGATGGGTAATGGAGAAACAAGACGAAGAGATATTGATATGGAGTTCACGCATAAAGTACAGCTGTTTGTCAGAAGGAGCTTGTCTGGGATTGAAAAATATGGCATTTTTTCACAAATGAATTGTGATCTGGATCCCGAAATTCACTTTGTATCTCAATTTTGCGAATGCTGCCATTTCACTTTGGTGCTATAGAAGGATACACCGTTGAGAGTGCAATGCGGAAGTAATCAAATTTGCTTACTTAAAGCTTAGGAAACCACTAGCGAAAGCCCATGCCGCGCGAAGCACTCTCAATTTGAGTCACCCTTCATTCACTTGGTTCACTTCAATGCTGGTTGGTTCACCTTTCGTATTTATTCACATTTTTTCACGTTTATTCACATTTTTCACATTTATTCACGTTTCAATTGATTCGCATTTAGGCAATTTGGCTCATTTTTGATACATATTTACATCCCTAAATTACCGCTTGAACCAAACTTAAATCGCTTGATTCATTTTTGATTCAAAATCAGGTGACCTGATTCGCGCTCGGTTCACCTTTTTTGCTGTAGTGTTTGTTAATTCATTCCTTAATCACTTTCGATACCCTTTAATTTCTACTCAGTCGTATCACCAATTTGTACTCAATTTGTTCTGAATATCATACTATACTGGAAGCCGGATATTTCGACCCATGAGCCATGCAATGCTTTCGCATTCATCAGTGTTAGGAAATAATGGAACGAATAAATTGCACTCCTGATTACACATTCAGCTCAACAGGATGACAACACGGGACATGGGATATGAGGGTATCGCTCAAGTGGACCTCACTGCATCACGTATGTCCTCACTTGTGAGTGAGGATTAGACTATCACTTGATGGTTCTTCATTTTGCATCGATAACTCTGCCTTCGAGGTGTACTACTATCATACTTCGAAGCATCCTCGCGTTAGAACAGCCCACATTCTTTCCCCTTTGAAACGAGGTGATGATTCTTCTGGACCCATATAAGTGTTACTATATATCTTTCTGAAGGTCACAATTTGAGATCGTAGGAGGAGTGGAACCCCCTACTTTAGGAAAATTTTGCATTTTGTGTTATATATACTCATGCGCACATACGAGCTAACAATCACGAACTTTAAAATAAATCCCTCCTCTCCCACCCCCCACCCATCAAGAAAGAAGACCTGTACGCAGGTGTATAATTAACAGCAGGTGGTTTTATTGACGATGATTTACCAATGCGACATCGCCTGTTCCTGCGATGTCAATAACAGGGCGCAGCTTGCAACTGTTTTATCTCATATTATGTATTTCGCATATACATGACGACTGCGAAGCAATGAGTTTGTTTTTCCACAATAATATTTCCAATAGAAAAAAAAAAAACACTCAGCGATTTCAACTGAGACGAGTAGAAAAGTAGAACAAACGCAAAGAAAGACATAGAGGTGAAATGTAGAAAGTGCCTGCCATTTGGTCTCTACAACTAATAGAGAAGAAAAAAAAAAAGATTGTCACATACTTCACGCGTAGTGAATGTTTGTGGGAATTGATTTCACGTGGACCTGTCAGCTAGTACACTAATTTATGCGGCCCTTTGAGCGGAGTATAAAGAGGCGGATCGACGTGGCCGTCTAATTTAGGTAGTTGCGTGCATGTCGGGGGGTTGCCAGGCAAGTTGAGTGCACTGGCGCCTGCAGGCTAGCTCATTTTCTATTGTAACGCCTGTACTCACGTTACAGCAACAAGGAGTTGAAGCATCGTTTGTTGGTACATTCCGCCCATTCGTTCTTGCTTCCATCCATTCATGCGTCCATCCGTGCGTCCGTCCACACATGCGTCCCTCCATGCGTTCGTCCGTGCATCCGTTCTTCCGTCTGTCCGTCCGTCCGTGCGTGCGTCTGTTCGTATGGCAGTCTGTCTGCCTGTCTGTCTGTCCATCCGTCCGTGAGTCCACCCCTCTGTCTGTCTGTGTGTCCACCAGTCCACCCGTCTACCTGTATGTCCAGCCGTCCATCCGTCTATCTAGTGAACACTCCAAGCACAGCCATCACACATCTTTTGATCATGTATTCATCATATACAAGTGCCGCCATCCGGCGGACATTCTAAGGACCGCCCTTTCGGGTATGTGCAACCAGTGGCTATATACAGCATCGGAGGGTGGACAGACCTACACCCTAGGGAGCTTCGCACCTAAAAACCCTAGGCTATAGCTCAGTCATATGGTTCATCATCGTCATCATCATCATCATCAGCCTGACTACGTCCACTGCAGGACAAAGGCCTCTCCCATGTTCCGCCAGTTAACCCGGTCCTGTGCTTGCTGCTGCCAATTTATACCCGCAAACTTCTTAATCTCATCTGCCCACCTAACCTTCTGTCTCCCCCTAACCCACTTCCCTTCTCTGGGAATCCAGTTAATTACCCTTAATGACTAGCGGTTATCCTGTCTACGCGCTACATGCCCGGCCCATGTCCATTTCCTCTTCTTTATTTCAACTATGATATCCTTAACCCCCGTTTGTCCCCTAATCCACTCTGCTCTCTTCTTGTCTCTTAAGGTTACACCTACCATTTTTCTTTCCATTGCTCGCTGCGTCATCCTCAATTTAAGCTGAACCCTCTTTGCAAGTCTCCAGGTTTCTGCTCCGTAGCTAAGTACCGGCAAGATACAGCTGTTATATACCTTCCTCCTGAGGGATAGTGGCAATCTACCTGTCATAATTTGAGAGTGCTTGCCGAATGTGCTCCACCCCATTCTTAATCTTCTAGTTACTTCAATCTCGTGGTTCGGCTCTGCGGTTATTACCTGCCCTAAGTAGACATGGTGTTTTACAACTTCAAGTGCACTATTACCTATCTCGAAGCGCTGCTCCTTTCCGAGGTTGTTGTACATTACTTTCGTTTTCTACAGATTAATTTTAAGACCCACCTTTCTGCTCTCCCTGTCTAACTCCGTAATCATGAGTTGCAATTCGTCCCCTGAGTTACTCAGCAATGCAATGTCATCGGCGAAGCGCAGGTTACTAAGGTATTCTCCATTAACTCTTATCCCTAACTGTTCCCATTCTAGGCTTCTGAAAACCTCCTGTAAGCACGCGGTAAATAGCATTGGGGAGATTGTGTCCCCCTGCCTTACACCCTTCTTGATTGGTATTCTGTTGCTTTCTTTATGAAGCACTATGGTAGCAGTTGATCCCCTGTAGATTTCTTCCAGAATGTTTATATAAACTTCATCTACGCCCTGATTCCGCAGTGTCTGCATGACGGCTGATATTTCTACTGAATCAAACGCCTTCTCGTAATCTATGAAGGCTATGTATAGTGGTTGGTTATACTCTGAGCATTTCTCTATTACCTGATTGATAGTATGAATGTGGTCAATTGTTGAGTAGCCTGTTCGAAATCCTGCTTGTTCCTTTGGTTGATTGAATTCCAATGTTTTCTTTACTCTGTTATCAATTACCTTTGTAAATAGCTTGTATACTGCAGAGAGCAAGCTGATCGGCCTGTAATTCTTCAAGTCCTTGTCATCTCCTTTCTTATGTATTAAGATGATGTTAGCGTTCTTCCAAGACTCTGGTACTCTTCCCGTCAGGAGACACCTCGTAAACAGGGTGGCTAGTTTTTCTAACACAATCTGTCCTCCATCTTTCAGCAGATCTGATGTTACCTGTCATATAATTATACACACGTAAATTGTTGCACTAAAGTCACCAACTTCGACAAACTATGCGTCTACCTGCAGTGTAATGAGCGCTACTAAAAAGTTTTCAATGCCTGTTTTGCTGTTGTGGTTTGATATATCCTGTAAATTATCTGTGGTGCTTCTCACCCATATCTTAAAAATGCGCAAAACGATATTGATATATAACTGTATTTTGCTTAGACGTTATTCACGGCCGCTTCCTTTACTTCGTTTAGTTCTCTAACAGACACCACGCGCCCAGTATTTTGATCACGGTGCCCATATCACACATTTTTGTACTGTAACGCGAGTGAATACATATGGAAGGCGAGATTCTATAATCACGGAAGCAGATGTTTTATGTTAGACTGCTGGCTATTCTATGTACACATAGATATATACAGAGATACAGAAAATAAGGGAAGCGCCAAGAGGTTAACTAGATTCGTAACATCCAGTTTCCCACGAAGATATTGCGACGTATAAAAAAAGTTTCCGAGCTGCATACGCTTATAGTATAGAAACGTTACCCACGAAAGTAATCAGGACGGGAGGGTAGGATAAGCATAAGCGAAGAAAATTCGTTTAAGCAATGGTACTCATCATAACAAACGGGTAAAGTGGCGCTGCTGTAAGATAAAGGCATTAGAGCCCGACAAGAAGAAACGCGTACTACAGGACCAAACGCAGGCTGGTTGTGTTGGCGTTTCGTATGCATTCTTTAGCTTTTTTTTATTTTCCTCGTTTTTGTGGCTCTGTAACATAATGAACAAGTACGAACTAGCCCGCCAGTCCACAGAACTCCTAAAGGGCATTTCAGCTGAATTTGTGGCTGAGCTGTTCGATCTCGCAGTTTAATTATGCTTAGCGTGACACTAACACTCGCAAAATAGGTACCGAAACACACTGCAGTAATCATTTTGGAAACACAATGCCTGTGCGTATCTATTGTGACCATTCGCTTTGCATTAAAATTTACGTAGAAGAGAACGACGTAATAGTATACGCTTGTACGACGTCCTTCAAGTTCAAGTTTATTATTCTTCATGGTATTACACAACAACAAATAAGTGTACAGAAAGAGGCCATGCACTTAATAAAATTATTGTTATATAGATAAGTTTTCCCTGCATTGACTTTTGCTTATGCTTTTTGCGCATTGGCCTTTGCTATAATCAGGTGTTATGCCGCATACCACATGATATAAGCAAATGCCAATGCGCAAAATCCTCAAACTAATCCTGAAAGTTTCGGGGTTAGTCTTCATTGTAGTTAGAAAAATTAAAATGGTAAAATATGGTTTTTGTTGGAAAGAGAACGTGTTTCACCTGAAATCCTGCGTCAAATACTATCAAACGCCGCAGTGTAGTTTAATTAAGCTCACGTGTATCAATGTTGTATGTTCCCTTCTTTGTATCTCTCTATAATCTAATCTCATAATACCCTTCCCCAGCACAGGAGAGCTAAATGGACTCGCGTCTTGTTGACCTCCCTGCCTTTCTTTCCTCGACTTCTTCCTCCTCCGAAATGTTTTATGTAAAGTTTAACCCAACCACGAGAGAAGTTGAAGGTTCTTTATCGAAGAAAGAGTTAACACTTAATGACACCCCCCTCTCTTCCCCCCCCCCCCCAATTTTTCTATTATTATTGCTTTACGCTGGTTAGTTCTGCACGTAACTTTCATGACAAAGATAGATACAAGGCACTATGCCTTGTACCTATCCCTGTTACTTACGAAAATTACGCGCAGAACTAATTACCACTAAGCAATAATAATAGAAAGATTGGGGTGGGGGGGGGATTATCTAGTGCTCACCTTTTTATAACCTTCGAGCGTTGCGATACCTTGAGATCGTTCTATAAGTTCCTAAACTTATAAAAGGTTAGGAACTTACAGAACGATATTAAAGTCTTACAACACTCAAAGCTTATGAAAAGGTGAACACTAAACGACACCCCTCCCCCAGCACCCAATCTTACTATTATTATTACTTTGCGCTGGTTAGTTCTTCTGCACATAATTTTCGTAAGAAACAGAGATGGATAGAAGGCAGTATTAGGGGCTTATTGTCCGATCCTGAGGTCTTGCAACGTTTGCGAAGTTATGAAAGAGTGGTGTGAGAAAGGAAACAAAATACCCAATAGAGGAACAGTTATTGATGGTGCAGTGTCCTTAATCATATGCGCGGCTTTGTGCTGCAACGCAATACTATGCAGTCACTTTTCGAACGTCTTTTTGTAGTGTTATTTCGTGTAATTTACCTAGCTTAAGGTGGTTCAGAAGCTATTGCTCTCTTTAGAATAAAACTAACCGAAATCGATAGAGACAGGCGCCGTACCGAGACTGCACAGCAGCCACGTAGCCAGGCGTTCTCATATGTGCCTGGAACAGGAGAATCCAGATCACAGCGATAAATAATTCAATTAGGGAAGTTATCAGAACGCTCTCCCCTCTAAATGGTCTGGCCTTACGTGCACTCCTCTGTATAGAAGAAGGCCGCAGAAAGCTGGAGGTACCCCAATGTACAGCAGCATGAGCACACGCGGTGCATAGTTAATTGCGAACACCGCAGCTTTTTAGGAGGCACCGTGTTGTACATACACAGCAGCGCGCCAAACCGTGATTAGGAAGCCACGGAAGAAAGAAACGAAAACGCCCGCTTAGGGTCCTCCACTCGAAACGTAGGGTCTTGGGTGAAACAGTAAGAGAAGCTCGTTTATGCGATTTGCGAGAAAGATTAAAAAAAAAAAAACAGCGATTGCGGCCGCACCAGCCAGCCAGATGCCACGTGCTGCGAAGCGTTCTGGATACGTTTCTCGCGGCTGGAGAAGCGAGCTCTGAAACAGGGGATGCGGCTGGATGCCAGCCGCCGGCCGCATCCGGCCGCATTGTGAAGCTTTTGAGCTTCAGATTGTGAAGCTTTTGTGCATGTTTCGCATTATCTGTTCGTTGCCGTGGCTTCTGTTTCGCTCGTGCAAAACGGGAAAGCGAATAACGGGATGCGTATAATCGCCGAGCGTAAGGTTTTGCTTACGCTTTAGTCAAAACACGCAGTGTATAACAACAACAGAGGCAGCGTGCGCAGCCTCTAATTGGTCATCAGGGGTAAGGAAAGTTGGTTCTCGAGAAACGGTATCATTTGCGCGTAGTAGCAGCGTGAAAGCTTGTGCGGTTTGCTCGCTAACAGCGTGTGAAGCTGGCAGATTAAAGTGGTCGGCGCGACGATCACGCGCCAAATTTTTGGCGCAACGCCTTTAAAACATCCGTGTACGCAACGAAAAAGAAAGCCATTTCGTTAAATAATCTTTTTATTAGAGCAGCGAAGCGCTTCGGAGTCATATGTGGGCTGAATGGCGATGCGCGTTGTAAACGGCTACGAATCAGTTGCCGCGTTAACTTTAAGACACCGTTTCCCAAGAATTCCCATCACTTGAAAGGACATGTTCTTATCTCCAAAAATGCACGTACCAGCGTCAGTGCAGGTACGATACGCTCGAAAGTCGTACATGTTCAAACAGTGGAATGAGACATTTAATTACATTTCATCTTCATTCCCCTGCGTGGCAATCCGTGAGAAGTAACATTTTTCATGGAGCAGTGCTGGTGTGTATTTTTTAGCTCGAAATGTGTTGCAAGGCGTCCGAGAGGCTATCTGCTCGATGGAACTCCGTGACTAATGTGCGGCAATGCAATGAAGTGGAACAATCGTCTGAATTCTATGCTCTGGAATCCTGTCAACAAATAGAAACTCTTGCTTCCGTCATAGGCGAAACCGTGACAAAATGCTCTTTGCAGAGAGCGCAGCTCAGGCACCCAAATACTCGCTACTGCAAAGTTCAAATAAAATCAAACTTTTTGCGTGGAAAATTGATTGAAGTGAAGGTTGCCGATTGCAGTGTCAGATAGGCATTAAAGTTTGAATAAGCGGTAGAGTTAAAAAGATTAAGACATGAGCAAATAGGAAAAGATGCCTGTTCAGGTGCGCGCGATAAAGAGCGATTAAATTATGCAGGTGACTTGAGCAATTGTCACGTCTACAAACTGCATTCATTGCATTCAACATCGGAGCGCTATGAAGAATGTTTCCCGCTGTTCATTGGGACTTTTGACCGTCGAGCTACTTATGCCAGCCACCCGTACTATTACGACAAAAAACAAATTATCATCCTGAACGAGTCTTCTTCTTCACCCTCTTCTTCATCTTCTGCTTCACTCCCACACTATGTGCACTGATTTATGCGGCGTGGAGTGAAATGACTCTGATAGTGGAGAGAACGCTTACAGCTAAAATGACAGATATATATATATATATATATATATATATATATATATATATATATATATATATATATATATATATATATATATATATATATATATATATATATATATATATATATATATATATATATATATATATATATATATATATATAGATAGATAGATAGATAGATAGATAGAATAAAAGAAAGAATGAAAGAAGACGAAAAAAACAGAAAGAAAGAGAATCGAAAAAAAGAAAGAGGAAATTATGGGCAGAGAGAAAAATAGACGGAAGGAAAGTGGCAGAAAGAATCAGAAAGAGAAAGAAAGATAGAATAAAGGGGGAGGAACGCAAAGCAAAATACAACAAGCGAGAAATAGAAAGAAATGTGTTGATATAAATGGATAATAGACAGAAAGAGATAGAAACTTAGCCGAGGGAAAGGCGGCACAGATTAAGTTAAGAGATTAAAGAAAAATTTCGAAGCACTACGCTCTTCCCTCAGGATTGGCCCCACTATCGCGAGACTTGCTTCGATTTTTTTCTTTTTTTTACGTCGGGCCTGTAAATGCGTCAGCGGTATCAACGTGAGTATATGAATGAGCGGCGTCGACACGAGTGATGCGAAAACTATCACGTGACGGCTTCACCGAATGACGTCATCGTGACGTCACAGCCGGAATTTGTCGCTTACGAGCCATCCCATCACGATGGCACGAAAGTGGCGAGGACTTCATATGAGTCATAAATGACGTCGTCGCATGACGTCTATAGCTTGCTGAAAGGTGGGCCCGCCACGGAGGCAGTGCTAAGCGACCGAATGAGATGCCTCCGATCCTGGGGGCAGTGGAAAACGACGTTAGGTGCGCAAAGCTTTCGGTTCCAATAGAGAGCGCGAGGAATCATGGGAGTTTTAGCAGCTGAACTGTAGTGTAGTAATTAAAACGTAACAGAGCACCATACGTGCAAATCGAAGGTTGTATAGGTACGGTGCCCTACTTCCGTCCAGTTATTTTTTGTCCCTTTAAATTTATTTCCATTGACGTCACGATTACTCCATTTCCGTTAAAAAAATAGGGGACGAGCTTGAGGTTTGCCTGAAGAGCAGAGCGCAATTCTGTAATCGCAATCCGTGCACCTCATCTTCAAAATCGGTAGCCTCGCTACTCTTCTCAGCGGGTATACCTTAACTACACCGCAAGGAAAGGAGCATCTGTGCAGTAACATTGGCCGCTTCAAATTATCGTTGAATGCCTGCTGCGAGTACTGTTGCAAAGTGTTCATTACGCTATAATTATTGCTTTTGCGAAGCAGCAATGTAGCCACTACACAACCTATGCAGCCACTCATTTAGTTGGCGCGTTTGCTTTTGCTGATTACCGCGTGCAGTATGTGAAAGCGCTTTGTAATGGTTTGGCCTTAAACATAAATTTAACTACAGGAATTATGCTAAGTTTCAGTGCCTCAGGTTTGGACATTGACAAAGAAATATTTTGATGTGGTTTGTAGTTGGATTCAAGTTTCCATGGCAATACTGCACGGTAATATTGACCACAACAAATATGTCGTAATTTATATAAAAAGGCATTATATTCTAACAAATGTATTCGAGATTGCTATGATCATGATGATTCGGTAGTCTGGTCTACTAGCGCAATCCCACAATAAAAGCAGCATTCATTTGATATATAACCCAGTACTTTCTATTTATTTATTTATTTGTTTATTTATTGATTTATTTATTTATTTACTCTTTATCATTGAGCATTGTTCAAAATATCTTTAAAATTAAAACAGCGAAATATTGGTCAATCCTCCAGAGTGGGTATGTGCCATTTTCTGCAAGGCTCAAACAAACAAACAAACAAACAAACAAACAAACAAACAAACAAACAAACCTCTCATACGTTGTGCTATTCACAAGTCTTGGCATTTAGCGCGATTCCATGCTTGTGCCAAGCAACATTACATTAGTCAGAGAGACTCCTGCCATTACATGACGTTCGTATGGGGCTTTTTTCAAGGTGGGGGAAGCAGTTACAAGCGTCGGCGGTGTCTACGTCAGTAAATTAATAATCGGATTCAACACGAGTGATGCGAAAATTATGGTGATGTGACGGCTTTACCGAAAGACATCCCCGTGATGTCACAGATAGAGGTGGCTCTGTGTTAGCGCGTTTGCTTTCCAAGCAGAAGGCCTGAGCTTGATTGCCACTCAAGCCGAATTTTCTTGCGATTCATGTATATATATTTGTATCAAAGTTTTGCTTATGGATAACGCTGATTTTCCGCTCAGAACCAACGACGCTGACACCAACACCAAAATTTCTGGGAAACAAGCTCTTTCATGAATAAAATTCTGGTGAACTTTGTAAAAATTCTTCAAACGTACTTGGTCTTTTCACGAGGTTACAGAAACTATACTCCCAGTCACGCGTGGCATGCCGCGAAACAACACACTTTGCGTTTCCTTGCCATAACAGTGCTCCTCGAGCGAGACCAGGTATCCTGGTCGTACGAGTCAAGGGCTATAGTAAGCCATCAATGCCGTGTATTTGGGTTTTGATCACGTTAAAACTACAAATAATTTTTGCTATGCCAAGTTTCCCTTGATTGTCTTTCCAATTGGTTAAACCACACAAAGCGCCATATAAAACTTTCGACATCTATTTTCCGTGTCTCCTGGTTGACTTAAAATACAAATCACGTGTGGCGCATACCCTCATGCCACAGGCCATGGTATGCGAATATATGTCACAGGGGGCAGGGCGAAGAAGCTTCATAACGTACATGACAGTGACGCCATATTATTATTGGTATGACCTGTCAATCACGTTCGCGACACTCAATGGTCCTCTGTGCCAATTTTCCCACAACCTATCTCAACTACCACAATAACCCTGGGAAATGAAACGTGGTCAGATGTAGGGGGGAGTGCATGGTTGTTCAACTATTGGTTACGTGGAGGTTCCTTCCTACGTTTGTAAATGTGTGAATAGATATATAAAGATGCAAAACTGAATATTGTCCAGTTTTGCATTTTCTAGTTTTTGCTTAATTCGCTTCGATTATACCAATAATCAAGACGGGAGCGATCAACCTGTCAACCTACTTTATTGAGTCGGAATATATGTGTATTTACGTATTTTATTATCAGTTTCAAGAAAGATAACAGCAACAACAATCTTTATTGATATTCCTGGAGATGGTATAGCCTGGTCGATCAACTACATTGCTGCTTCAGGTGTCGGAAGATGACTATGGTACAATATTCTAAGATGTTCGAGCTTGCCTCTGGGGTATACACACACGCTTTGGCAGACAGATGAAAATAAACAATCATGGCATATCCACGAAGTGAATGATGATGAGTGGGCGAAGCAGTGGGCTCGTTCGATGTTACGCACCAAAAATCACCCGTGACACTGGCCACTCGCGCAAGTAAATGGGTGACAAAGTGGTGTACACTTATATACGACGTTTATTGGCCATAATTGATGTGACGCTTGAGTCGTGAATTTCCTTCTGCCTTCATTATTACTGCTTTTTGAAATCGCATCAAGCCTGAGGTTAGCAAATACGAAGTCTGTGCACGTTCCTCTGTTGGCTGTTGGTTGTTTCCAGTCATACGAAAGGCATCGTAGAGCATATCCAGTATTGCAAATGAGTTCCACAAAAACTCGCAAGGTAGCGGAAGGAATAAAAAAAGGGAAACAAGGCAACCACCCGTTTGTAGCACAAAACCTCTTAGTTGCCTAAAAATGCGTCCTGGTCCGGGGTTCAAACCCGGGACCAACGCCTATCCAGGGCGGTCACTCTGCTGATTGAGCTAACCAGGAAGCTACCAAATGACAGCGTGAGGGCGAATTCATCGGCAACTTGAAGCACATGGAACAAAAGTATTCCAAATGAGTTCTCAGAGCATATCTAGACGTGATATACTGTTCAAGCCAATCGTTGTCCGTGGTCATCATCATCTTCATCATCGGCATCATCTTCATGACGTATAGTGGGTATTTTGCATGTGCTGTGCTGTGATGGCAGAAATAGAATCTGTGACCTGGAACGCGCTTGTCATTCATCATCATCGTCAGCGTCATCGTCATCGAGGGACAATGGGTGACACAGCTCAACCTACGAAGCTAAAGGTTTGCAGGGATAACGATAACATGTCTGCAGCAAGCAGAGAACCGAGTTGATCGGCAAAACACTGGGGAGGCGTTTGCCTTGTAGTGGGTGTAGTCAGGCTGATGAAGATGGCGATGGCTACACGTGGTGTCGCACTGCCTCTGGAATCGGGCCACCTTTGACCAAGCGAGCGATGATGTGCTATGATGACGTGACATAATCTTCGTGATCACGTCACAAAATTTGGTGACGCAACACGTACACTATACCCACGAAACAAATTGTCCCTTGTTTTACACGGTTTAAGTGGAGCTGGGCACATTTTCCAGGACGTGGCCCTTAACTTTCTCCTGTACACTTTTAATCACGATTGCGTAAAGTGCTTGATACTTCTAGGAAACTAGTCCTTTTTCGTCTAGTGTCCTGGTTAAATCTAGCACTATACGCGGGATCTGATTAAGAATTTGCCCTTTAACCCTGTCAACGTATAGGCAGGTGCGTAGCCAGAAACGTTTTTCGGGTGGGGGGGGGGGGCGGTACCACTTTGGGGGGGGCAATTTTGGGGGGGGGGGCACGTGCGTGGTTTGCTACCCCCTGACTACGCACCTGCCTTCGACAGATGTGAAAACCTTTCCAGTAAGGGACACCGTCATTAGTGAAAGGCATCATACAACGTTCAAGTTGTTGGTGGCCCTGAACACTCCCTAAACATCCCCCTATGCAGATGCACCTCTGATAAATGCGTCAGCATGCTCAAACTTCTTAAGAAACCATCGCCGCTCACATTGTGAATGTGGCTAGGACGGCTCCCTTGTCACAGAGAAGGATATGTCTCGTAGTCACCGTAAAAAGATGACACCGGCAAAGTTCACACTGCGGTGCTATTCATAAACTTGGATGCTTGTTCTTGCTTCTTACCCTATCAGATTATGAAAAGTAACGTTATTCGTGGCGGCCACGAGAAGAACAGATGAAGCCTGGCATGGGCCGCCGTTCTTTGACACCAGCGTAAATTACATACGAATGACACATCCCGTAGCGGATTCAGCTGTGCATTTTTGATATACCACATAAAAGTGTGCTGATAAACACCATGCACCAGTGGAAATTCACCAACATAGCTTGTTTACAGGGACTGGCGTGTTCCCCGGGATTTTAATATCGGGCCCAACGAAACACCACACAGTATACGACCTCCAATTCTCAACCTTTAGCTCACCACATGGTTGGTTGCGTCGGCCCCCGCTTGGATTAGAGGACGTCACGACTTCTGTGGCCCTGGCCACCAGCTCTCGTAATGGGTGGCATCTTACCTGTTCGACGTGTACGGCCTTTAAATGCACTGGATTACCGAAGAGCGTTACCCTTACGACATTCGGGCAGAACCTCCTTATACTAACGCACGTGAACTCTTATTGACTGCATCACCGGGGGCTGCAACACCCTCAAAGATAAACGTCCACGATGACGGTGTCCCGCCTAACCTGACACACACCATTATCCCCCCATAGGGCGAGCTCCAACGCGTGGAGGTGTACTTGAGATGGGACCAACCACCGGGGCTCCACTTGAGCTACCAAGTCATGCTTCTCCCGTGCAACTGTATATTGGTCAGTACGAATCACAAACGCCACAGGACCAAGAGGAACATCGCAAGTACCACAAATTCGCATAAAAATTGCCAGCTAGAGCACCACAAGGTATCTATCGGTGGCGTCAGTTAGTTGAATACACGTGAATGTAGCGTTGGACTGGTGTTTGCAATCACAAGCCGACGTAACAACAATAAGAAGGGTATACGGAAGTAGATGGACCCTGATCTTTCTTATCCTTCTGTGACTTTCCACGCCGGGTAGCCAGCATGTCACCCACTTTGTTATGCGAACACCGATAGTGGCACATGACACGTTTTGCCCATGAGATCCATGACACGTGTTGCCCATGAGAGGGGATAATGATCATTTACCTTGATGCCATCGAAGTCTGTGGTGTTCGACAAAGGGACGGAGATGCTATGTGTATAACGTCGACAGCCGAGACATTGTTGCGGCGGTTGATTTCTATGGCCCTGATTTAGTTTGACGCCGAGAATGAAGTGAGATTTTCTGCAAGTTCAGATGCATATCGTTGCCCGTTAATGAAAAAAAAAGAATAGAGCGTGATGCAACAGATGGTGAGAGATGGCTCGCTGATAATGTCGGAAAGCGACAACGATATTTCTGTCACCGAAGGAAGTCTGGAAACACTGCTGCCCAGTATGTACCATTAACTTGATGCCATGCCATAACCCAGCGGACCACCAGATTTCTTTCTGCCGACAACTACCGCCACTGCCGCTGCCACCTCCACCATCCAACGCGTTGCACTCGGAGAGCCGGAAAGAGGCAGGGGTGATGAAAGTGGCAGCGTATGTCATGTGGCGTCACTACCACCAATGTGTGTTAACAAAGAGACGAGAGAAGATCCTACTAATGATCTTCAAAATGAAATACTACACATCATCACTATGTTGAGGTCGCAGGTGAGCTCACTCATCACTGAAATGGCACCGTCATCAGCTCGAAACGTTCTGCATGCTCTAGATACCTTGGAGTTAGTCCCTGAAAGCACTCCTTAACATCATGTATTGCATTCTACTCCATACAAGACAGTCGAAATCTAACGGTACTCTGTGGCAGCTGGCAGTTTAAAGCCTTATGAGTATACGTGGTGAATGCAGCTATACATGCAGGCGCATTAATTGTTCGCTTCATCCTTCATCCTTTGTCTAATTCTGTACTCCATTCTTCCCCTTCTCTCGTACAGGGTAGCAAACTTAGTGTAACCTGGTTAACCTCCTAGCATTGCCTTTGCTTTCGTCTACCTTGAAGACTTGTGCAGACGGTTATAGACCAACAATGATATCGCGACAGTGAGAACAGTGATTTTTTGTGCGTTCCTCTCTCTCTCTCTGCAATCCTCTTTCTTACTACCCCATGCTTTCCCCAGTGTTCAGCAGTTATTCTGCATTGGTTAAGATCCCCGCCTTCCCATTCTCTCTGGTTCTTTCCTTGATGAAAACTCACAGTCTCTTATGTATCTCCCGAAGACCGCTCGAAGGCGAAAGCCGTCTTCTTTTCTTCTCAGTAGATGTATGCATCCTTCCTTTCCACCTTCCGAAAGCTTTATGCCACTCACCTGGTTTTGCATTGCCTTTGTGATCGGCCCGCCAATCACAGAGGCGTTGTAAAGTGGCGTAGACATGGAGTAAAACACCAGGATCGACCTCTCCCCCCCCCCCCCCAATTTCATACAGAGAAAAAAGGGACCATTTGAAAAAGGTCAAATCCACCCCTCCCCCCCCTCTCCCCAGAATTCAGAGGTGCACCCCCCAAAAAATTGCTTCCCTGCTCCTCGTGTAAAGCGATTATGTCACGTGGTGACGTTATAATACATTCATTCATGTCGAATTACTGTGATGCCGCGCATTTTGGAGACCCATGACGTCATTGTGACATCACTTGATGACATGATGACAATTTGTTGATGATTTTTCGCATAACCCGTCTTTATGCTGCCCACGCCGATGGCAAATTTTCGCATCTGATGAAGCATCTAGGGCTTTCGCCATAATAACCGCACTCCCAGACAATGGGTTGCAGATGCTCGCCAAAGAGCTGCATCGCGGGCATACCAGGCCGCGTAATAATTCGCATCTGCCCAGACAGGCAACCAGCCAGCTGAAGTAATAGAAGGTAACCGAATTTAGTTACCACCTGGTATACGCTGAAATGCGTATACGTGTGTTATTTACTGTCTCTCTTTCCCTCCCTCTTTTACTGCCTTATTCCTCTCGCCATGTTTAGGGTAGCAAAGTGAACGCGATCCATCTAGTTGACCACTCTGCCTGACCATCTCTTTCTCTCAAATATAACACCATACACGACACGCATCGAAGCGAAGACCTACTGGCTGTGAGGCGCAAGAAATGTGACGTAATGACGACGTTACACATGACGCACTCATAAAGCCACCTGTGATCCCATTATGCTCTTGGGACTGTTCGTGTTGACGCCGACGCTGCCGGCGGCCAATTTTAGCGCTTCGTGGGGCATCTAATAATCTCACCTTATTAATTCGTGGAATGCTTATGCTCCGGTCCTCTAGCGATAAAAGTAAACGATTCAGAGAGTGCCATGCAAAAGAGCTGCACGCATTCGTTCCCGAAGCGGAGTGCGGCATTGCGTAACTCCCTATATATACAGTGGTGGGGGTCGTTTTGGCGCACGCCTGCCTACACGCAGGTCGCAGGATCGAATACCGGCCGTGGCTGCCGCATTTTCGATGGAAGCGAAAATGCTCGATGCCCGGGTGCTTAGATTTCTGTGAAAATTCAAGAGCTCCTGGTAATAGAAATTTTATAACAGTCCAATACGGCGTCCCTAAAATCACATCATGGTTTAGGGACGACCGTGTGCATGGTAGCTCGCTCGATAATTTCGGCGTCTTCCCGGCGCTCCCAATGAGCTGCAGGTGAGATTATGTTTTACGTTCTGCTCCTTGCAAGTCCTTCATTGCGTAGTCCATGCGTCCAAAGCCTCGTCCAGTGGTCGTTTAGGGAGCGCCAATCTTGTGCGATAGACCACACCAGTAGATTTCATATGAACTTGCGAACCATTCGGGCAGATTTCTTGCGGTGAAGCAATGCCGGGCCTACTGCTTCGCGATGCAGATCGCCGCCGTCTTCGAAACGTTGCCGCGGAAAACGACACCTTCCCCGCTGGGCGCATTATGACACAAGTTCATATGCAGAACTACTTACATAGAAAATAAATGCGAAAAAAGAGTGATCCACAGTGGGGCCTAAAGCAGCAGTGGCAATGTCCAGCTGGCAAGCACTCACAGCACCGCGAAAGGCGCTCACGGGTGCAAAAGACGCCCACGGCTTTCTCGATTGCTTCTTTAGAGTCCCCTGTCCTCGAATGACTCCTTGTGGCCTGCGATCATCAATAGCTGCATAATCCAAGCTGTCAGTTTCACAGAATGATTGATATGGGTTTAGTCTCCCTAAACCACCACATGATTATGAGACACGCCGTAGTGAAGGGCTCCGGAAATTGCACCCAAATCTGAGCACCAAAAACGTGCACCCAAATCTGAGCACCAGGGTCTATAGCATTTTCGCCTTCATCGAAAACGCAGCCGCCACAGCCGGGATTCGACCCCGCGACCTGCGGGTCTGCAGCCGAGTATACCTTAGCAACTAAACCACAGCGTCGGTGCAGTTTCATAGAACGAGCGTATGAATCTGCAGGGTAATTGCCGTAATTTTTCTGGTAGAGTGTGGGTGGCGATGTGACTTTCTGAGAAGGCGTGGGGAGATTTCCACGTTTCGCTCGGCATCTACCGGCGAACACTATAGGCGATCGGCGCGAGATCTCTGTGGGTGACATTTTTTAATGGATCCGCAAAGTAAATATCTCCTTGAATTAGATTGTAACGGTTGCCATTCACATGTAATCAGCATAGGGCAGAGACCAAAGATAATGTGTAAAAATTCACCGTGTTAGCCTTCTTGTTTCTTCCCGCAATAGGTTGTTTTTCGTCTCCGTCGTCTCTCATTAGTTCGTTGCGGGGAGGATCTTTTCTATTTCGCGATGGCATGTCTGTTCCAGTTATTAAGGCAAAAGCTTTAGATGCTTCGCTAAACACGAAAATGGATCGTCAGCGCCAAGGCGAGTGATGTAAAAATCATGATCACATATAATTCGTCACCTAGTGACGTCACAAACTGCCCGAATTCGAAACGGCATCGTGCAGTCAGAATGACGTCCCTGTGACGAGACTTAATGTCACGTGAAAGGATGATGTCATCCCACGACATCATCCCATGTTCATTGGAGGGCGGATGTTGGTAGCGCGTGAGGGGCCGAAAAGTTGCAATGATTCTGATCCCACCGGCTGGCAGTACAAAAATTACACTGCATGGGTCCAGAAACCTGAGGACGAGGAGTTCAGCGCTATCTACCGAGAATAAAAAACAAGAAGATAGCTTTTAGCTTAGAGCAATCCTGCATGGGCGAGTGCAACGAATGCAAACATGCACCCAGGTGGATATCTCCCCATTCAATTAAAACATGCTTCGCCATTTCTTTAACTACCGCGCATGTGTATTTGTCTTTTTTACTGACACTTTAACCTATGCGCACTAAGGCAACCCTACCGCGTCACAAACAGGAATGTGCTTCTCTTTAAATTATCATAGAATGTAAAGCCACGCTCAGTTGACACACGCTGTCTGGGCTGCAAATGGCGCCGCTAACACTGCAAATCCGTTTCATACATCAGGTGCAACGCTGTGAAGGCTAGGCAAGTAGTCCGTAAAGAAAACACGAGGTGTTGCTCCGCGCGGTTTCGTAGCCGAGTGGTCTGACGCGTCGCTCCGGAGAGTTCTCCGTAGTTTTGAAGTGCATGGGTTCGAATCCACGTGGTGCCATTTTTTAAAATAATTTTTGCGAGTTCAATTCAAAATCTTGTTTTTTTTTTCAGTAACTTCAACTTATTTGCACGCGGAAGTGAACTGCACGTTGACAGCTTTGATGTGCGAAGCTTCGAAAAAATTCGCGCAGGAGAGGTGGTCGAGGACGCAGAGCTGGACGCCATTTTTTCGAAGCTGCCACAACAAGTAAAAAAAAAAAACGGTGGCGCGGGTCGCGTGGAGAGCGAAAACCTGATACGAAAGCGACAAACATAAATTACCAACTCGCATATTTGGATTGTTTATCCGACAACACAGGCGTTTGTTTTTTAACCTGATGACAAATATGTATGCTTAGAAGTTTCCCGAGAAGCATTTATTGATTCTCGTACACCCCAAGCGACGCACTACTTTTTGGTCGCGGCAGTACACAGCGCAAACAAGAGCGCTAGCTTTGACAGCGTTGCACAGGATGTATGAAACGGAGTATATACATAGACAAAAGTTCGTAAATTGAACGCTTCCAGTTATCGATACTTTGAAGTTGGTTGGTTTCATTATTCAGATTTCGGGTCACTTTCACCACAGAATGTTGCAACTTGCTTTAAGCGCGACTGTATGTGCTTGATTATCTCGCCTTCACCATTCACGTAGTAACTCATTGCTGGCGTTCTTCCCATCGCCGCTGTACAGTAGACCTTTTCTGCCTCTCCAAATGTTTGCTTAACGTTCTTCGTCATCATATCACTTACGCTGCCAGCCGTACGCCTCCTGTAGGTCTCCTAGTTCGTTTTCTCTACTAAGAGTCAATCAATGCTTTTTCCTCCTTATTACCCGAACGCTTTATATTCCCGCATGTTGTTAGGCACCTACTGAAGTCTTGCGCTGCTTCCTGCTCTTATGAATTCTGCCAGACCACCTGACAAGCCAAACGCGCCAAGCTAAACGCGCCATGCAACGCTGGCTGCACGTGTCAACACACCACGCGCTGGAAAAAGAAGGCTGGGGGTTTTTCAAAGGAGCGGGACGCGGCGAGACGCAAAGGAAGAGGTTGACGAGCTTTTCACTGGCGAGCTTAGGATAACCTTTGTGTATTTAGTTGACGGGCACAGTTTCGCCATAATTAAATAGCTGTTTTAGCTTCCGGCGTTGTATTTGTTCGTTACAATATTACCATTTACTGCCTTTAACATTCTTTCGTTTCCTTTTAAAAATGATTTTCTATGTCATGGAGAATTAAAGCATCACTACACGCTTGCATATCGTACAGTGAAGTAAGTACTCCATTGACAGAGAACAAGGAAGATTAGTAGAGAATAAAAAAAAAATGACAGCATATCCACGAGGTGAATGATGAGTGGGGCGAAGTGGACGAACGCATGGACGGACGCATGGACGGACGCATGAACGCCTGGACGGACGAAATGACGGACGCTTTGCCCCACTAATCATTATTCACTCCGTGGATATGCTGTGACACCGTTTTTATTGACGTGCAATGCAATGCAACTGGCTACTACACCGATTACGACGACTACGGCGACACAGGACATGCAACCCACAGGTCCTTAAAAACATTTGTCGGGCTATATCGTGTAATTTTGACCATGATGAAGGGTATTTTTCGTACACTGGTTGACAATGTTATAGGTGCAAGTCCGATCCCAAACACCTGTGGATCTCGGGAATTTTTCGGCGCAATTCAGCCTGGAAATGTGTGCGCTTGTGAGTGAGGGGGGGGGGGGGAGATCCTGTCGAAGCCTGACCTTACACACACAAACGTGTGTTCATTAGAAATGGTTTACGATTTATGGTGCTATATGCTCACCCTACTAGGGGAGGGCAGACCACTGTCCCTCACGTCAGCGTTTTAGTAACGAAGACCCTTACGCCGTGGGTCGTATGTCCCGTGTCGTCGTAGTCGGCGTAGTAGCCAGCTGCATTGCATTGCATGCCAATAAAAACAGTGTCACACCACGGAGAGAATGATGATGAGCGAGGCGAAGCGTCCTTCAGTCCGTTCGTTTCGCCCCACTTGTCATCATTTACCTCGTGGATATGCTGTGATTTTCTCAATATAGTGAACGCTTTCGAGCACTTATACGCACTCCACTATGGGAGAGCCGTATGCCATCCCAGTGCCCCGTATTTTTACAGAGTAGTTAACAATTTAGGGTGTTTTGTACTGCACGACGGGCGAGCATAATTTCGTCCAGGACGTGTGTAGAATCAGTGGTTAACAATTTAGAGTACTTAGTCCTCGACTATGGGAGAGTCTAAAGCCGTCCCGTTTCCAGAACCTATAGAGAAGCAGTCAGGACGTCAAAACAATGAGCATGATGCATTGCCATTGCAATCAAGTTTACGTATGCATTGCTGAAGTATGTTACCCTCGAAAGCCTCCGTCATTACTCACATTAATCTGAGCATCCTGACTTCGTATCTTCTCGACGTTCCGGGCAAACCTGACATAAAAAGCTGAAAGCATGTTCGTTTGATTTACCTTTGTATTCTTTATGCTGCCACAATTTATTCAAGTAAGTATGAACGAGAAATCGTCCTACTCGTATGTGAACTTTTGCTACACGAGATAGGTCATTACACGCCAAACGTCCCAGCCGTTACCGTGACGATCTCAAATGTATTACAAAAAAATTCCTCAGGTTTTTTTGCTTTGAAAATAGCGCTTTTTCAGAATATTTTGTAACAAATGTTTGGCTACATAGGAGCCTTCCGAATTTCCCACCCGTCACCTGAGCGGTGTTTTCCAGGTAATTTATTTTGAGAGTATTGTTTTTCTTTCAATATCAAATTGGTTTGCGTACTAAGCAAATTCATTTGCGTAAAGTGAACGAAGCTGTATCTTATTACTCTAATTTTACTACCACATACGCCTCAAGAAATCTAGTTCAATATTCTATGTAAGTATTTCCTCTTTTGCAATATTTTGCTCCATATGAATGTCTGAGTTATCAATATTACTTCATTGAAAGTACATTTTGGGTTCAAAATACTTTCTGACCACTGCATACGGCTTGTGAACATTACGTGAGAGAAATCACTAACGTAAGAATACCATTTTGGTCCCTGTTTATTAATTCAGTTACCTGCCGCACCCAAACGCATTATTGCAAGGGGAAGTCACACATGCATCCTCTATTATCAGTCTGACATTGGAAAAATAAAGTAATTCTTTGATTTTGGGAGTAGCTAAGTGGAATTTTCGTTTAACAAACTTTCTACATGATCTCGCCTCAACATACTCAACGCGCTTAGTCCAAATAAGATTATATAAAAAATAAACACCAAGGTATCCATGCTGAGTCACTCGTGCTAGCTGGATGTTCTAATGTGTAATGAAACAGGTATAGATCGTGCTTATGAGTAAAGGAGACATATTGACACATATTATATAAGGTTCAGAGACATACGTCAGTTAACATACCGATGAACTATGCTACCTAAATTGCGTTGCAAGTACATATGTTCAGACACTGATATAATGCAATGGTAAATCACACAATCATTCGTCCATAGCCGCACGTGTGTTTAGAGAAAGTGTATTTAGAAAAAAACTGGTGAACAATTTAGAGTACTTGGTACTCTAGTATGGGAGACACTAGGTCGTCCCGTGGTGTGTTTAGAAAAAGGGGTTAACGATTTAGAATACTCGGTATACCCTACTACGGGAGAGCTGAGAGCTGTCCCTGTTTGTGTGCCTAACGGTACCCTAAACGGCACCCAAGGGATGGACCTGGTCCCGTGGTTGAATAAAACATCCTCAGCAACATCATTGATGGAGGCCCTGAAGCAGATCTCCGAGGGATATTGAAACGCCATTTACACCATGAGGTGCTCCAGTTGAAATAAGCTGTACATCTCAGTAAAAAGCAAAATAAAAGCTTCTTATGCGGCTAGTTTTATCATTACATTATTGTTTCAAGGAAGATAACTATATTTTAATTTACGCAATCTTTCGTGCGGTATCTTCCTTATTGATGCTACCCATTGCTGTCAAACTGTGCGAAGGACATTGGGGCAGCAGGTGGGGGGGGGGGGGGGGGGCAAACTGTTGTATTCTACCATCGCTTGAGCTAATGCAGGCACAACCCAGTATAGCATTCCCAGCTGTGGAATATCGGGCGAGGTCACGCCAAAGAGATGTCTGCTTCATCTTGTTGTTTGAGGACCTTGAAAACGATTTTAACGCGTCTGCTTGTATTCGTTCTTCTAGCGCCTTGATAATATTATTAATGCAGGCAAAAATACTTCTAACGCAGCCAACTCGGTATAAGTACGGGCATCACTACTACGGCTTGGCAAACAGGACAGCATAAACCACGTATGAAAATTGAAATAGGAAGCAAGTTAGAAATGGAAAGGAAAAGAAGTAAGTGGCAAGAAAACACACATAAATAGAAGTAAAGAGAGAAAAGAAAATCTTGAAAAGAGAACAGGAAAAGAAGAGAGGAGGAAAGAAACAGAAAACTGAAGAGAAGCCATGAAGGCGGCCAAGCTCCGCACCTCGCCCCGCCGCGGTGGTCTAGCGGTTAAGGTACTCGGCTGCTGACCTGCAGGTCGCGGGATCGAATCCCGGCAGTGGCGGCTGCATTTACGATGGAGGCGGAAATGTTGTAGCCCCGTGTGCTCAGATTTGGGTGCACGATAAAGAACCCCAGGTGGTCAATTTTTCCGGAGTCCTCCACTACGGCGCCTCTCATAATCCTATGGTGGTTTTGGGACGTTAAACCCCACATTTCGATCGAAGCTCCGCACTTCCTTGAGGCTTCGCACCGTCAGCGGGAAAGTACGTAACATAAAATGCAATAATAAACATAAAATTAAATAAGAATTGCCACACAAAAATTAGTTTTCAGGGCAGGTACAAGGCAAATTCACATGTGATCGTGCACTTCCAACTTCGCTCTGAGATGTTGTTCATGTTGTTGAACACCCTCAATCTTTAAAAACAAAGGTTTGCTTCCCCTGTTATATCCCACCCCGAACGTTGCTGATTGATTGATTTGTGGGGTTTAACGTCCCAAAACCACCATTTGATTATGAGAGATGCCGTAGTGGAGGGCTTCGGAAATTTTGACCACCTGGGGTTCTTTAACGTGCACCCAAATCTGAGTACACGGGCCTACAACATTTCCGCCTCCATCGGAAATGCAGCCGCCGCAGCCGGGAATTGAACCCGCGACCTGCGGGTCAGCAGCCGAGTACCTTAGCCCCTAGACCACCGCGGCGGGGCACCCCGAACGTTGCTGGTATACGAGAAACCTGCATCTTCTTAACTAACCACTAGCTTTCCTCCTTTCTTCGCTCTCTCTCTCTCTCTCTCCTGGACAAATTTTAGGATGATTTGTTGAAACTGCTTGTGACTTCTCGAATCCGCAGGACGCGAACAGAAACTTTAGTGTTTCAGCTATTTGTTATTTTGATTTACTACCCCCACGGTACCAGTGTGAATGTTCATGAGTTTGTGCAGGTGATGGGTTGTAACGCGTTGCCTTGACGCGAGAGGGGACTAACGTAAAGCGGAGTGTTATGAAAACAAGACTAAGCCGTAACTAATGGCGAAAAATACTTGGAACAGGATTACCACCTCCTGGTGTATAAATATGGCTGACAGGGAGCCGCCATATTACCGGAGTGTGAAAGTGAGTTAGATTGAACAGAACACAGTGAGTGACCCACAGAGCCAGTACACTCGCCCATCCCCTCCCGAACTGCTAGAAAGTGCATATGTGCATTCTGTATGCGCGCCACCGCTAAGTGCCCAAAGTTCTTGTCCAGAATGCATCGCTAGCCTTTATAACGTTGCTCCATCGCAGTTATTCCCAGTTGCACAGTATGACTGCGTTCAGGAGGCGTTGCCTTCGCGTGCGATGCCAGAGACAGCGTAGCTACACATTATTCTCTCGTAAGTGCGACGTGTGCTCGCCAACACGACACGCGGGACTTACGACTGGTCGAGACAAGAGGGAGCGTTCTCACTAATGCAGCAGGTGATTCCTGTGTCCCTCCGACGGCGTACAGAACTTTCTCGTCCCTGGAGGTGGAAGTTTTGTGCCAGCGAGCCTGCGCCAAATACCAAAAAAGCACGCGATGGGGACAGAAATTATATCCCATGTTGCAAATCTACCAAGGTTGTTTTACGTACACAGCTATACAGATGTGATGAAAGTATACCATCTTTGTGCGATACTCTGCTAATTACGCACGTCTGTTTACGTTTGCGGTTTATATGTTTGTTTTTGTAGTAAAATCAAACCGGAGCTTCACAAAGCGTGAAGAAGGCATCCATCGACAACTTCAGAAGCAGAAAGTGAGAGAGAAAAAAACGAATGCGTACTTACGTCTAGTTAACCTTTAGCGTACTACTTCTCATCACATTTGACAGAGAACCTGTATATGACAAGGCTTTGTCTGCTTGTGCCAAACCCTAAGTATACTTGCATGTTCCACAGAAAGTGGGCAAATGACACTGCCCATTACTGGCCCACAAAAATATTAAGAAAGGAACGCATGAGTGGCAAACACATTTTCACAACGAGTACGAAGCGCCAAGCTCTAAAGCCGCAAGCCAGCCAAAGACGCATGATCGTGGCAAAGGGACGCATGCTGCTTAAACGGATACCTTTAAAGGCACATGCACAAATTTGACATTTTTACATCTTGCATACGAGCGCTAAAAACCAATGCATGTCCGTGTATATAAATGTTAAACAAAAATTAAAAAGGGGAGCTTTATTATACTCGTAACTTGCACATACACAAAGTAAACATCGAGAACAAGTAAACACAGTGTATACATCTTACAAATCAGCCCTGAAATCCAAACTATCTCCGTGTATACGGATGTGTGTTTAGAAAAAAGTGGTTAACGATTTGGAGTACTTGGTATTCTACTATGGGGGAGCATTGAGCCGTCCCGTGGGCCTCAAGGCACCATTTGCAACTGGTGGAGCCCATTAAACGAAGCTGTAAATGGATTGATTTATTAAAATTTCAAAGAATGTCAAGCATGTATGCGTACTAGAGTGGGCGCATAGCTAATAAAGAACAACTGGAAGCTCCAGCTGTTGCTTCTTTATATGAACAAACATGTATGCCATCGTCGAAAAAAAAGCCTCTTCGCCGCGTGTTTCCAGCTTTTCATAAAGGTAATTCCACACAATCTGCCACATTTTCTCGAGTGTGGAATGGGCACCTCTGTAAGGCTTGTGTCATACTTTCGCTAAACAGTGTCGCCGTCACAGCAGGCTTTCTCCAGTAAGCCTTGAATTCAAGGCAATATTGATCGGAGATTAAGTCACCGATACTCGTCTCTATGTGTGTTATTTCATCGCAAAGAACTATCTTACTATTCATAGTTAAAGTAGCCTTTAGAGTAACAGATCAAAGCCACTTGGGCAGCAGTAGAAAAGAGCGAGTTTCCAAGATCTTTGGCGGGCAAAAGCTTGCTTCACTATTGCTGGCAATTCATTACGGATGCTTCCACTCCAGCAATTTTTTTAATACCTCCTTGGTCGTACCGAAGGAGGTTTATTTTTTTAAAGCCTCCTTGGTCATACTCAAGGAGGTTTCATACCCGTTTACAATGTGTGAGAGCTACTCATTCACCTGAAGTCGAAAGCGCAAGGTGATTCACATCGTGGAGGCATAATTCTTGCGTTTTGCTTCACCTCTGAGGATGTGTGTTCGAAGACATAGGAACGTAAAGGTGTGGCTATCACTCTCAATCAGGTACCGCTTAAAGTGCTGGATATAGCCTAAAAACCGGGCGATTTCGCCTTGTTTCTTGGATATAGCTAGCATTTTAACCAGGACTTGATTAACAGTGTAGTAATTGCTTTCAGATGTTGAAAATGAAATGCTTAAAATGGGGGGAAAACAACAGTGGTAGAGAGGTTCCGCTTTGTGAGGTTGCAATCTAATAGATACTTAATTCTAAGACACCTGTCTATTTCAGTCTGCTGATAAGCCACAAAAGAGAGAGAAAGAAAAATGGAGAGGAAAAGCAGCGAGGTCAACCAAGCTTGGCTTGGTTGGCTAACCTACACTTGGGGTGGGGGAAGGCGTTTACAAATATTCCATGTCTTGATATTAAAAATAACAGTGTTCTCTGATAGTGCTGTACTGGACACAGCTTTTCACTTCTGGTAAACATGAGAGGGGAAATATGTCGACGGGAACATGAGGAATTGAACTACCGGCGCCGAGTCAGCACAAACAACAGTCTCCGTTTCAAAGGGACACTGATGTGGAAGACTGAAACGGTTGTGACAAATAAATTGTACTCTGAAAACCTTAATACCATTATATCACCATCATAGGTTTATTGATGGAAGAGAAAATTAAGTTTTAGAGTTTAAATATCACGGTGAAATCCACATATGTGACGTCGCAGATTTCAAAGATTAGTTTTCGTTGGCGCGGCGAAATTCCCTTAAGCGTGGTATATTCTCTACAACGCCCCCACAAGACGATGTAGTTCATTTTTACTGAGTAGAAACCACGTAGGACCTAGTCAAGGAATTCCGTGTAGAAAAAGACGTCACGACTGTTGGCGTAGGATTTTCAAGGTGACGTCACCATTTACATATTCATTTTGTGCGCTTTCTCGTTTGCGAATTTTTCTGCAATGTGGGGGAATTTAAGCATCTTGTAAGAGTAGTTTACCAACAAGTGAAACAAGGCTTTTCTTTTCGGTGTACATTTAGAAACCTTAAGAAGAGGACAGCAGTTTGTTTGTACGTCCTCCGCTTCGCAGGTTATGTGCGTCATAGCAAAGAAACCCCCACCTTCCGAAAGTGCAAAGCTCTTTTCAATTGCGTGTTGGCACCTTCTAATAAGCAGGCACTGACGTCTTGAGTGCTCGCATACTGGGCACGTTTACGACGGAAGCGCATATGGCAAGTCGGGAATTCCGTTTGAGCCCTCGCGTGCTCTGCGGCCGCCAACGCCCTTTAGGGCAGGCTCGACTGCCCGTGAAGGCTATGCAACACAGATTGCGCTATCACACGAGACGTTTTTTTTTTCTTATTGAGTCAGTGAATGAATGTGGCGGAGTCACGACAGAATTTAACGGGATGCCGCACAAAGGTCTTCAGAGACATTCCGAGAATCCCAGCACACGTTTGTAAGTGTGATTTCATGAAACGCAAGACGTCAATTTGTCGTGTGTGGCAGCGTTGACGGGGTCAAATAAATTCGATTTGTAAATATTATCAAAGGACCAGAGAAGTGGTTATAAGAGGGAGAAGAAGATAAAAGTGAGCCCCGTGACTGCCTGCATCAGGGTGCGACACCTCAACAGTAGCTCACTAGGCATGGGGGTAAGGATGGATTAAAAGGATAAGATTAAAGGTATATATATATAAAGAGAGATGCGCTAGGACAGTGAGCGAGGACAAATTAGGTATAGAAGATATAGGAAAGTTAGAAACACGGTCACAGGAGTCCGAGGACGGGGCACCACTTGCGAGAGCTCTTGTCGGCGACAGGAGATAGCGTATGGCAAATCTAGTAGATCAGAGCTACGCTGTCATTGGAGATCGGCGTCAGGAGATGACGTAGGGCCAGCCCAGTCGGCCAGAGCTACGCTGACGTCTGAGATCGCGAGGGCACAACAGGTCGGCACGGAATCCAGCGAGCGAGTTCAAAGGACCAGAAAAACAGACACGTGGTAACCCACTATTTTGTATAGACTACAAGAGCGTTCATGAAAGGCTGTTTACGACATATTTCGTTTGCTCGTATATATAGCCTAAGCCATTCTGGTATACATGTTAACTGGTTTTATACCCGTCGCTTCTGGCGTAGGGGCTATGGTTCCCGATTGCTCGCATATTCATAGAGGCGAATTTCTAAAGGCCGGTGCGCTTAAATTTAGGTGCACTTTAAAAAACGCCAAATGTTCGAAACCTCCAAAGCCCCCCACTACGATATCTATCATGATCACATCATGGTTTCCGGATGCTAAACCTCAAGATTTATTATTGCTGTTACGGTACATTTTATCTGATACGCAAACTTACATAAATGGCCCCAATTTTGTGCGTCTTTTCAGTCACCAAATACGATAGCGCTTTTCGGGCAAACATTTCAACCAGATTCCAAAAGCGACGGGCGTGAAATAATGAGAAAGTGAAAGTGCGAGACAAAGCGCAGAAATAATAAGCGGCTTGCGGATTATTTTGTTACGGCTGTATTTTCGTATACCTGTTACCGTAGCCTACCAATGCACTTAGCTAATGTTAAGGATGTTCTGTGGAAAGGACATCATCATAAATGACCTGATATTTGCACTCTATAGTATTGGTAGATTGCTATTATCAAACGTGTAATAGAACTGTCGTATAGCAAGAGGTCATAATAGCAGCCGTTTTTGTCTACGCTTGTGGCGGTTATACCCATATAGGCTTGCGCAGGATTTCCCTTGAGAAGGGCGAAAGTCCATCGCAGCCTCCCCCCTCCCTATACGTCATTGTATGAGACGGAATTTGCGCTCCTTCCCCCCCCCCCCTGCCACCTTCGTGAGCACGCTTTTATGGTTATGTCTATACAACTGTCTTTCTGCAAACAAATATAACTCCTTATATTGTGCAAATTAACCCTTTCCCGGTGAATACGCGTCGTGAAAAGGCAGCTGGGAGAGAACAGTTTGGATGGCGCTGCGCACATCAGGAAGGTTTAGGAGGACTTTCAACAGAACTGGTCGGTGCGAGACTGCTTCTTCACCCATGTAAACATACGGACAAGGCACAAAACGCGATGATAGCTGACGAAGCGGCCGTCAATATAGGTCATCCGACACGCTTTCTTGCTGCCGTTACCATGTTCAGCCGATTTTCATCGTTGGGTATGTTTACTTTTTGAGTGCTCATAGAGCTGTATGAATGGCATTACTCTATCGGGGTGAATCTGTGTTTACGGCGTTCGACTGCTCACTCGAAGGTCACGGTTCGAATCCCGACCGCGGCGATCGCCTTTTGGTGGAGGCGAAATGGTGGAGGCCCCAGTATACTGCATGTTGTCACTGAACGTTGAAAAAAAAAAATACACCTGATGGTCGAAATTTCCGGAGCCCAGCACACGCGGTCTTCTTCATAATCATATCGCAGCTTTGCTACGTAAAACCCTACACATTATTATTACAAACGTCATTGATTTTATTTGAGTTAAAATAAAAATAAATAAAAACACGACGGGTGTTATTTCAGAAGCTTACGTATGTAAGGTATTCGACAAAAGCAGTATTAAAGCCACACAAAAAAGTATGTATTCTGCCGCATGACGCATATCGTCTTGTTTAAAGCCATATATCTTACTGAACTCGTAACGAACGAACTCAAGACAAGTGAGACTTAGTGGAATTTCCAACCAGAACCCGTAGGGTCGTTCAGAAAGAGCCTAAGTTTTCATTAAGTAATTGTACTGTTTGTCAGTATGCTCTAAGAAGTATTACGGGTGTGTACCACATACAAACAGGGCCACAGAATGTACAGTTGGGGCCTACAAAACACACCAGCGACCAGCGTAACGTACGCGCCCGTATTTCTATATCTTTTTCCATCAACACCGTCTTCTTTCGACCATCCGTAGTGTGTACTACTTGATGGGTGAAGTTGATTGTGGGAGATGTATAAACAAAAATATTATCCACTGAATTACTATGAATACACAGTTACCTCCTGCTTTGTAGGTGATATAATTCAGTAATGGTGTGCAGTTGGGACCACAGTTCCTGCCAGTGATTCCGCACTTCCGAAAAATAAAGAAAGCAAGTTGTTAAAGCGCTTTTAAATATACATTTTTCGTGAACACACTAGTATATCTATAGAAACCAGTAATATTAAAGCAGTGTTTTGTAACAACGCCACGTCAAGTTGCTTCGTTATTTCACTTTCCTAAACGCAGGATTGCACAGGCGACCCCCGCCACGACCGCAGTCACCGCCTTCAGGGCAAGCCGTCGGAACTTCGATTCCGCGTGGTACTCGTGGCGCCATCTGCAAAACGGGTCCCCAACTTCGCTCTCCTCGTCGGTGAGGAGATGCTCTTACACAGATACGCGCATCGCCTACGGTGCATAAGTTCGAAGAACGCTATATGTGTAGCTCGCGTATGATTAGCATGTGTATCTCCCTTAAGCTGACGTCTGAATATGTTGTACGCTTGTGTGTCTTACGTAGAAATGAAATAATGAGGAAGTATATATGTTGCACGCTTGTGTGTCTTACGTAGAAATAATGCGGAAGGTATGTCTATGCATAAAAACTATTTATTGTCTTTCCACCCGTTTCTACAGATTACAGTTTTCTAAATAATTGGAAACAGTAATCTGGAAACACGCTCTTGTACCTTGGCTTTCTCGTGTGCTTTTCTACCATGTTATCTATTCAGCTCAATTTTTTCGTAAGTTCTTTTCTCATGATTAGAGAAGTAGTAGGTACCAATGAACGCGCCAAGGAGACCACGCTAATGAAACGAAGCGAACACATAAATCACAAACGCAGAGCAGTGTTGAAGCACTGCGGTACCCTTGAAAATGTACAGTACGACTATTCTAGAGCATTGGCAACTTGTTACTATAGGTCGGTTAGCACTTCTGATTGTAGCTCTCAGTGAGAAATAAGTGAGCCTTTATTAGTGACTTTCTGTGGGGGAAAATCACGGTCTGTAAATGATTGAAGGCGGCCGTCAGTCATGATGAATGTTTAGTGAGCTGGGGTACGTTGAGGTGTGCTGCATCGCATGTATAGACGAACTGCAGTGATCTGGAGTTTATGCTAGCCTCAGCATTTCCGAAAAGAAAGGCTTAATCATGCGTTGTGCCAGTTGTTTCTTATGTCCATGGCATCGCAAGAGAGGCTGTTTTCAAATATTCCTTTTGATGCGTGGATAAATCATTCCCAGTGGAACCGATAAGCTGGAACTAATGCCACATGGGAACAGTCAACTTGGTACATTGAAAAAAAAAACTGCGCAGACATAGCACTTGAGGTACAGGGTTACACAGGGATTCTGGGATTCTAGAGGCACTTGGAAGAAAAACGCATAGTTCAGTCATGTAGTTGCATGATTAGAAAGGCGGTATTTATAATAAAACGCTTCGCGGTGTGAATCCTTGTAACACACACACACACACACACACACACACACACACACACACACACACACACACACACACACACACACACACACACACACGCACACTCTCACCAGTGGTATCTGCATCGTCTTTGATACAGATATTTCATGGCATAATTATTATTACACACGCGGCCTCTCTTTATTAGGAATTCCTGTCTCGCGGAAGAACTTCTGTATAGTTGCCAGATTTTCTTTTCGTGTCTTCTATTATATAACGTGGTTATTACACGGCTAACAGGGAAATTATTATAGCTCTGCGCAGTCGTTTCAATAAAAGATCGCGTTTCGCAGAAAACTTTTGGCAGTACTAAGGTATGGTACACTGAGGCAGTACTAAGGTATATATGGTACACTTAGCACACTGATGTCTTGTGCTCTGCGAAGATACCCTAGTGCTGCTTAATCAAAATATAACTGGCTATAATCTTATCTTTTAGGTACTATCTAGCTTTGTGTGAGAACGGAATGAATGTACAACAAAAAACATTGCTTGGTTGAAGTGCGCAATGAGGCCAATACACCCTTGACGACACTGGGGAACGCATGCGTGCGTTTGCATTCCTTTGTTCATGTTATTGTGTGTGTTTGTGTGCACGAGAATACGCACATATATTTTGGCGTACAAATGACAGCGTGTGGTGTGTGTCTAGAAGGTATTCCATGCTTCCTAAACACACACCAATTTCTTGATTCCTTTCCACTCAGAGGAGCGAGTAATGCAGGCAACGTATATGATTCATTAGGGTCGTCCTTGTCATTGATGTATGGGTTCACAGTTCCTTCGTTATCGCTTCCATGCTACCCGGAACCTCTCGCAGAAGCGGCCCGGTCGTTAATCAGATCTTATCACGGGAGCATGACAGTCAGGATTTCCATGTGAACGCGCAGGCGCACAGGCGCTAGGCGCGAAGGCAGATACGAGCCCCAAAGAGGACACTGATCGATGGTGTTTCGATGTCTTTCCGCATACACTCCCTCCTACGCCACTCAGACTCGTCTTCAGCCTTCCTAATGGCCGATGTACTCCGATTCCGCTAGATTAACGAATGCTGTAGCGCACGTTTTACGGCCGCGTAGTTTAGACAACACTACAGTGTGTTTTAAACCTGAAGTACCAAATATGCTTAATAGATCTAATGGTCTTTATTGTTTTAATGTAGATGTTCTCTCCACACCTCTTTGAAAAACAATGCTTGAAACGTAAGTGTTTAAGGGCACAGCATTCATGAAGGGCAAAATAAATAAAAGTCAAAGATGTCCGGATTTCAGTCACATTATACTTAGAGAAAATAAGCAGTGGAATGGTTAATCGGAAAATGAAACGGACATGATCATGCGTTATCACGTAGGCCACATTGAAAAACGCCAGTTCAATGGCATAAATGAGGAAAATAGAATACAGTGTCATTGCGGAAACGTTTGCAATGCTACAAAACTGTGACGTCCAATGAGCAAGTCCGAAGAAATACTGCTAACGGCACAAGCAAAGAGAAATAAGGGTAATAACAAACTTAATTATCACAGTAAATGAATGACGACTAATAAAGAAATGGGTGATGAGTGAACATAGAAAACAGTACTGCTTTTATTACTCATAAATTTAAATTTTGTGTTTTGAATTCGTCGAGCAGCAATTTATTACGGGTTCCAGTCGAGGTATGGCCAGAAGTAATAAATCAAGTAACAATCCTTATTTAGTTATATGAACCTCGCATATCAAGGGTAATTTAATGGAATGAACAAGGTATATAGTACGACGCAAAGGAAATGACCACGACATCGAATTGTGTGCTTCAGCGATGTCACTATTTTGTAACGATTGAGTGTTTTCTCTATGAGATAGCAAAAACTATATACGCGTGACTTTGTTTGTTTCAAGTAAAATATCGCGCAATAGTTGTCAACTTAAAGATCTTTCCTCTCTCTTTCCCCTGCTTCCTCTATCCTTCCTTCCTTGCGACCAAAGTACCTAAGTACCCTGAACTACTATAGGCTATACGGTGCCTGGAGAATACACGCGTTTGCGCTCTGCCTCGCAAATTGTCATGAAAGGTGGCTCACATTTCCGGCGTGCAACTTCGCATTTGCGAGGCAGTCTAACTTCTTTCGCGTTACCGTGTTATGACGACGACGACTTTCACAGAAAACCGGAAGGGCTAGCGCAACGCGTTGCCAGACGTTGCGCAATAGGCTGAATATTTTTGTTAAAAACGAGAACACCACACGAATGCTGCTTTAAATAGAAGCGAGTAGAGCGTAGACCAGTTTTGCGCCTAAAAATTACTGCAGATCCACGCAGCGAATGCTGATGATGGAGCGAAGCTAAGTCCTAAGCTCCATAAAGTCTTTGTTGAGGTCATCGACTAACATAAAGGACAAAAAGATGGACGGACGTACGGATGCACGACAGATGCTCGTACGGACGAACAGACAGATAGATGCACGAACGGACGGATAAACAGATGCACGGACCGATGGACGCATGGATGAACAGACGACGGACAGACGGATGCACGAACAGAGTGCAGTCTGTTTTAAACCTATGTGCTCGCTGTGAACACTTTATGTACGGTATATGTAACACCTAAGCTTCAGTTCACCGGAAAGCTATCACAACAGCGTCAAAGGACATCGTGAGGGCCTATAGAGCTTGGCTCCTAAATCTTTCAGCCCCCTTCGAACTTCTGTCAGATAGAATGCAGGTACAATTGTGGCCGGCGCACTCACTCGTCCTGAACGCTTTGTTCAGAAGAATAGAAAATTTAGGAAGGGAATAGGCATAGGTGAATCACAAGTGCGTTTGGCGTACTAACCACAATATATACTGCAATCTGTCAGCGTAGACTACCTTGTGTGCATGTGTGAATCTGTATGATATCTTGGCAGAGAAAAGACGCTACTAAACGATCATAGAAATAGTAAATAACTCTCCATTTGTTACAATTGTCAGAGCAGCCCATCTAAACTGCCAGTATTTCAGGGTAGTGATAAGGACAAAAGAGCCTTGATAATATTTCCTGAGATATAAATTGATTTTTTGTATATCTGCGCTTAGCCTTTGTACGCAGTACAACACTTGGACTCAAACACGTGATACTCAAAATACGTGATACTTCAAGCACATGTGTCCACTCCGATGCATCTCGTTTATGAATTAATCATGTTGCCTCCACTCGTGGTAATAAAGTATTCAGCATTTAGCGTTCAAGGAAAAACCGTAGTATGCTCCTCCGCACATAGAGTCACGCTGTGGTGAAGCCAGCTTTCAAAACGTCTGTACGTGTGTTGTATGGGCATCTTGAAAGTTGGTGTTTTGCAGTAAACATGCTAATGTGGAGAAGCCCTCTGCAGTAGGCTATAGTGAAGTACGTTGTATAAGTAGGTCTGTTGAGACAGAGAAGAGATTTCCTCCCCCATTGCCCTGGCTAAACACTTTTTATTTCGATAGCGATTGTATGGACAGTCACGGCTGGTTTTTGCAGTGACCGAGGCACGTATGGTTGCCACGATATTGCTGCTACGATCAGCATGCGGCTTGTGCCCCCACCACAGGCGGGAGCTTCTACAAGCTGCGCTTTCAACACGAAAAAAAAAACAGTGCCAAAAGGGCGCCTGGAGTAGCCGTGTTCTCTTACAACAGCGTTTTGTATACTTACGTGAGATCGGATCTAGATGAGGTGACTGCCAGCCTCACTTTGTGTAACATTGCAATTGGACCGCCGTGATGATGTCTCGGTGCGAGAGTAAGAGGCTGAGGCGAGGTGACAGTGATGACAAGACTGTGCAGTTTGACAGCACGAAGCGGACGAACGTTGGGCCCGCATGTTTGTTACAATTAATATTGCTACTAAAAATGCTGGCCTTGCTTCGTAAAACACTCGAATATGTTGCTATCGGAATTTTTTTTTATTGCGTGCTCATGGGCAGCCCCACCTTTCTCAATCTTTTTAGAACGCTTTATGCGCATCATGGTGTTTCCCCGCCAACATATTACCGCGGCAATTTCAACAACCTCCCGGTCCATGGTGTGGTCGCTTGCCTACAAAGGGTACATCTGATGAGTGACATGGCTAATTTGCAGGCCGTTTGGAGGAAAAGCTGTGTTGAAATATCTTTCACGTCATCTTAGCCTGGGAAGGTCTTGACCATTTGCCGAATTTCCGCTATAGCACCGCCACTGGCATTGATATTCACCAAGTCACAAACGCGCATTCGGGACGAAGACTGTGGCTCGCAATGACGGGAGCGCAGAAAATGCAAGCCTTCATTCTACCATCGCTTTCACAGTCTGAAAAGCTCCTTGCAGTCTAGGCGTATTCGTGAGTCACGCAGGGTGAAAACAAGCCAACAGCTACTAGTTCCGTCAGGTAGCCCTTGGACACCCTTGCCGGTTAGGAGGTGTGACGCGTCAGCGGCCGTGTAACCTTGGTGTTATCACAGGGTCGCGTCAGAGGGTGGTGTACTGTCGCGCCTCCATGATGTTGAGACGTCAACGAGGGACAACGTGGAACGCGGTGGCCAGATAGAGTGGCAAGCTCATACGCCGTCTTCTTCCACAAGTTTTCAGTGCCAGGTGGAAGATACTCGTCCCTGTAGAGGATCTGCTGCCATAGATGTCCATGTATTTTCTTCTTTGATGATATTGCTTGGTTATCATGCGTTGTGCGTTTTCAGTGTTGAGGCATTAAATGGTTAAAGTGCCAGTTTTATATGCCCTAACCTTAAACAAAACAGACGTTTTGAGAAATCACAGGACAACACACCAAGCGGCAACTTATCTTGCAATGAGAGCGAGGGCGACGGAGGCGTGGCTTCTGCACATTGCTCCGCAAGTACAATGAACAATCACTTCAGTGAACTTCAAGGGACCAAAAAAAATACAGTTTCCTAATTGAAAGTTCACTACAATTATTATTCGCTAGTATACGGTACACTACCGGACACAAGTGAAACGTGTGAAATACATTTTGCTTTCAAAAGAACTCCATCGTTTTCATTTGAACTGGTGCCTTCAAAGCGCAAGAAGAGACAAAACTGCCAATGGAGTCGGCATTTCTGCGCGCTGCCTGTCACACAGCTTGCTGTTGTGAAACAAAGCCCCGCAACTATAACATATATCCAACAGCCACGGCTGGAAATAAGGTATTGGAACCTGCCTGAGTCATAACTTCGTCACTCTATAGTTATTTGAGTTTTGGACGAACCCTGGAAACGATGTTCAAATATGATTGTTGTCCGCAGGTACTGCAGCGCATGCGGCTCGTTTTCACGTCGCGCACACGCCAACCGCGCTAACCAACTACGCCACAGCTGCCGACCATGTCGCACACAGCTATTTTGCCTCAGCGGCGCTACATGTACACGCTATGTTGTACCGGCACCGATGTGTGGGTGATGAGGGGCGGCAGGCATTTGCACAACGCGAAATTCTGTTGATGTAAAATGAGCTTGACTCCGCATATCAAGTTCGTATGTATGTATGTATGTATGTATGTATGTATGTATGTATGTATGTATGTATGTATGTATGTATGTATGTATGTATGTATGTATGTATGTATGTATGTATGTATGTATGTATGTATGTATGTATGTATGTATGTATGTATGTATGTATGTATGTATGTATGTATGTATGTATGTATGTAAGTATGTATGTATGTATGTATGTATGTATGTATGTATGTATGTATGTATGTATGTATGTATGTATGTATGTATGTATGTATGTATGTATGTATGTATGTATGTATGTATGCATGCATGCATGCATGCATGCATGCATGCATGTATGTATGTATGTATGTATGTATGTATGTATGTATGTATGTAAGTATGTATGTATGTATGTATGTATGTATGTATGCATGCATGCATGCATGCATGTATGTATGTATGTATGTATGTATGTATGTATGTATGTATGTATGTAGGTCAGTCGGTGAGTGGGTGGGTGGGTGGGTGGGTGGGTAGGTAGGTAGGTAGGTAGGTAGGTAGGTAGGTAGGTAGGTAGGTAGGTAGGTAGGTAGGTAGGCATGTAGGTAGGTAGGTAGGTAGGTAGGTAGGTAGGTAGGTAGGTAGGTAGGTAGGTAGGTAGGTAGGTAGGTAGGTAGGTAGGTAGGTAGGTAGGTAATAAACATTATTAAGGGTCCAACGAGGAATCAGTGGTCTGCTGGAATAAACCTCCAGGAGCCGTCGTCCGTGGAACAATGTGCGATGTCCTAGGCGATAGCCTTGGCTCGTCGGATAGCCCAGATTTCGTCCACTGCTCGTGGGCTGAGAGGGCGGCTCACCACCGCTCAGATCAAGTTTGTTTGACTGAAATATTCCCAACTGAGAAGTGCGTTCACCTGAAATATTTCGTATAAAATGCGTGGAAAAACCATAAGCGATTTTCTAAGATTCGTTATTCTGAAATAATTGTAAAACCGACATTTGTACAATCACGAGTTCACAGTATTATGGAAACTTGTGGCTCCATGGGTTGCGGTTCAGTCGCTCGTCTCATCAGTGCGTTTAGATAATTGCATATACGAACAAAATATGAATGACATATACATTTTGACTGATTAGTATCCAATTTAGGAACATATTGCAAGTATACTCGTTTTTGAAAAATTACACAGTTCATTTGCGGCCGATAACTGACGCACTACTTCACGTAAGCTACGTATACTTTGCGAACCGGCGTGCTGAAAAAATAGATGATGAAGAGAAAGTTAAAGAGAAGGAAGACTTGGAAAATGAACAATGACCGCATTTCACATACGACTTCCCGCAACTATTTGTGTCTCATAATAAGTAAAGCAGTATTTATGTCAGCAAGGCAAGTGTGAAAGTAATCGGTAAACTTAAGTACTATTTTTTGACGCAGTAGTAGGCATGCTGTTCGGTTATGCTGCTTCCACAATGCTGTCAAGAAAAGTTGTCTCCGAGTATATTTGGCGAGTCTGTCGAGTCATCACTGGTTAGCCAACGTCTATTGGTTACCGGTGATATTGAACGAAATATCAAACTTCTCACTGGCACATGGGTGGTGGGCAGGTTGTAAATAAGAGTTAAATAGCTTAGTAGTGCGAAGTCGCGTCGTACAGAAAGAAATAGCATACAGCCGTAGAGACTGCAAGAAACGAGTTGCTTTAGCAGCTGTGCGCTTTACAGTGAAGGCTGAGCATCAGCGGAGCAAGAAGGAAGAGGAGAAGGAGGAAAATAAGTTGGGAGATGAAGTCGCGGTAGTTTTCAGCGGCAGCCCAAGCATGAGATGGCGAGAGAGAAAGGGGGGACCGAGCGGCGCAACGTGCCGAGCCATTTAGCCCATTTCTCACCGGGACACGCATGTTTATTACGCGAAGACGCAAATGAGGGGGGAATTTGGCCGGCAGAGAAGGCGGGGAGAATAAGACACCGCGGTGTCGGCTCGGGCTGCCACCGCACGGCGGAGTTTTGCGCGGACGACGAAGACGTCGGCAGCCGCGGAGCAGGCGCGCTCGGCCGTGCAGCCCGCTTCGCAGGGCTGCGTCGGAAGGGCCCCGGCCGGCGCGACTCGGAGAAGCACGGGAAGGTGGCCTCAGCCTTGGCGCAAGGAAGTGTGCCTCCGAGTCCCTAATGCGCCTGTGGCCAGGGAAAAACCCGAAGCCTGATTACACATACGCAATTACCCCGACGGCGAAAGGGGTATATGCAGAGCAGAAGAATAGGAAATGAAGCAAGACTTCGGTGTAAGCGAGGAGAAGGCGAGAGTATCTCGGGTTTGCGCACGAAGTACGCTCGGTATAAATAAAAAAAAACATAGGAAAAAAAAGAAAGACTAAACAGACCATCCTAGAAGAGAGACTGTAGTCCGGAGGGAGAGCTCTGGCGCGGGAAACTGACTAGTCTGTGGTGCAGGGCAGTTAGGCCTGTACCGAGCCAACGCTCCATTTCACCTCGCGGCTTGCAGAATTACTTTTGCCAGGTTTCACACGCACGCGCGCGCTCGCCTTCCCTACGTTCTCCTCGGTACAAGGAGACGGCGCTGCATGCGAAGGATGTCGGTCCCTCCGGAGACCTGCAGGACCGATGTGGAACCGCGGTGTGTGTACATGCGAAAACGAAAGAGAGGGAGAGAGGAGAGTGAAAGAGGCACGATTTTCTTGTTGCCTTCTTCGTCAAAGTGGCCCTGTGTGTAGCAAACCAGAGAGCTGAAACTTCGTGTGCTCCTTGGAGGAAAATCGGGCGATTACTTCCCGTCAATTAGTCCGCGAATCCATCCTTCTTTCTTCTTCCTTTCTGCGTTTATTCACCCGACAGGGCTCACTTATGCGAAAAAAAAAAAAAAAAGCCTGGGCGGCTGCGAATGTCTTTCGTACGGCGGTGTCTGCCCGATGGCGCAGCTCCAAACTTCAAGAAACATTTCCACTGCTAAGCCTCACCTCCAAGTGGAACGTATGCGATGCGAGCGCGTGGAAGAAAGTTCAAAGGAGCGAAAATTACACCTCGCCAAATGACACGCATGCTATTCGATACAGCTCTTACGCGTGTACATCGTAATGGCTCAAGTCCGAAGGAAGCATTCGAGGTACATTTACACGCCGCTGTGCAGCATATAGGTACCCGAGGGGGGTGGCTAAATCACGGAATTATTCGGAATTCCCGATGAGCAGGATCGCCGGGCATAAATTTTCGCACTTTCTTCCAACGTGGCGCTAAGTTTCTAATCCGATTCGTGGCGAGGTCACGAACCGAGGTGTAGTCCGAGCGAACGGACGCCGTGCGTCCAATGAGGCGAGTGCCGCGCGGGCCTTTGATGTATGCAGAGTAATTACTCAGGCGTAATTAAGGTCGTTTAAATCTATCCGGGACGTTATCCGTGAACTTAGCCTATAGCTGCTGCTGCCCGTGTTGTGCCTAGATATCAAAAATAGAAAGGGACAAATGCTCCCTATTTGCATGTCTCGCGAGCTAAATTAAGTTCGGTAATATTGCATCGTTAGGTGCAAACTTGAATTTGTAAGACGCAAGCTTTTTAGGTCTTTTCAACTCTCCGGTGCTTAATGAAGCTGAAAGGCGCTGCTTTCCTGTAGCACTATTTATAAGCACACTGGAAAAAGAAGAACGAACAACGCGCTCTCGGCTCATTAGTTGTTCCTGCTATTAATTCAGAAGCGCACGCTATAGCATATCTGCAATTTAAACGCTCTATATGAAGATTGGCAGTTTCACAAGCTGGGTGAGACTTAATCATAGTTAGGCTAATTACTATTTTCATACAGGTAGAACATCATTACAACAAAGGAGTAAATTTTATACAAAAAAAGAAACGTGTTAAAGTTTCAATAGCACCTTCACATATATATGACCATTGTTTCTTACGCCACCTTCGTGCTAATTATAGTGGCAGTATGTGTGGCCTGCCTGCCTGTTTGCCTGTTCGTAACACCTGTTGGCGCAAAAACGCCGCTGGACGCCTGACACAGCCCGATTAAAGGGACCCTTCAACCCTCTTTGAGCATGCTCAGCAAACGCTTCCGATCGGTAGGAGAGGGTCCCGAACACTCGACCAAATATTATAGCGCAGGACGTGGCCTGGAATTCAGAATAAATTGTCAAAGTCACCTAAAAATTGGTTTCTTTTTTCTCGAAAAATCACGAAAGATGCTCAAAAATCACTCGTAAAAGGCCCATCTATAATCCATTGGCTGATTTGAACATGGTTCGCTCGGTCGTTACAGAGAACGCCGCGGAAGGCCATGACTTCTCCACGCGTGCGCGTGCTATCACACTGGAAAATCCGCGTATTCGAAGAAAATAACGAAAAAGTGCTCAAGCTCACGAGGCGCACGTGACGTTTTTCTTTGCCCCGTGCCATCCCTCCCTGCTTAGCTTCCAACGCCTTCGCCGGGACGAGACAAGAGAGAATGCAATTGCAGCATGCGACAAATCTCTGTACCTCCACTCGCACTGGACGGATTCTTAAAATTTTTGCGGCGTTGAATCCGTGAGGCAATAAGCTCTTTCAGTAAATTCGTTCCGTGGTTAATTGAAGAAGTGTTTCAGGGCATCTTTAAGAAATGTGGCGCCGAGTTTCTCGAGCACGTGTCACCACGGGTGTGTCTGGCGCCGAGACCAATCGGGTGCGGAAGAAAAAATCTTTTATTTTCAAGCCCAAAGAGCAAAATAAATCATGTTTCAGATGTCAGAAATGTGTCAGATGTCAGAAACATCGCAAACGCCACGACCACTGATACTCTGAGGTGGTTGCTATACCATAACACCGTGCACGTATAGACAATGAAGGTTCTAAGTTCCGGATTTACCTAGCGAATGCGAACACGTACTTTATACAGGTAAATTGCAAAATGTTCGTCGTGACCGCAATCAGGCTTTTCTTGCCATTGGTCTCAGCGATTGCCGGAGTGCCGCATGCCTCGGTTTCGCCTTTCGTTGTAGATCGAGAAAGTGGACGCGTATGGGTCGCCACCCACTGTATATACAAATGGAAGGCAACCATCAACAGAACATTCTAGGATGTGTAATAAAACAGTTCAACACACAGGAAGTGAGAAATGAATGGAGAATAAAAGGCGTTAAGGGACCATTCATGCCGGATAAAGCGAGCTTCGTATCACTGATCGTAAGATACAGGGCTGGTGTATGAACTTCATCCATTTGACATCATGTGTATGCCCAAATTTAACGAACTCAGGCGTTATAAAACGCACATTGAAATCGCTTGCCTCGAACTCGATGTCATTGCATGATCGCATGCACATAAACTGCGAGTTGTCGCACGCCGAAATAAATGAAACTTCTTTTGCATTGTACCCGCAGTTCCCACAGTTAGCTTTGTAAGCTGCCTACTTTTCTGAAGCGTGGTTGGATTGATGGAAGGAGCTTGGAAGGTTTTTGATTTTCAGAAAACTGTGCCTCAAGACCAGCGAAAGAGAAGAGCCTGTCGACGTTCACTTGCGAATGGCTCTCTTTTCACTGGCCAGCGCGGTGACGAGGGCACTGGTGGCTGCGTTTCCCGCAGCGCCACCTAGGCAGAGTCTGACGTCGTTTTTGCAGCGATCGGGATGTTCCAGTAGAAAACACCGGCCCATAACTGCGTGCTTTGCGCCTCTCAATAGGTTTGTCTTCTGCGCAACACCACGATCAGCGCCCGCGTCAGCGCCCGGGTGCTAGTGTAAGTGTTAGCGCACACTGCTTCGCATCTATACATGGTCCCCTTTAGCAGGCGATGGTATAAATTTTTCTGAGGAACACTGGCTCACAGTTAGCAACCCCTTTCTCACTATGCACTGCCCCTCAGACATTGCACGTTTAGAAGACCAAACTCTGAAACGCAAGACTTGTTTACGTTGATTAAAAAAAAAACCCAGTGATCGCTTCTTATAGCAATGGTCACATGATAGACTTCAAGTTCATAAGAACAGTATGCCACTGACTGACGCAAATGGCAGTAAGCATTCCGATGCGAGGTGCACGGTCGCCCAATCTCTCACCGTCACCATACCAAAACGTCTTGACACGAAGGCTGTTGGCACAGCTAGTAAAATTTATTACAATAAATGTTTCATTGTCACAATCCTAGTGAAGTTGCACCTAATATTTGTAAATATTTCCATAATGTTTTTTCTATATCATCAAACGACGTTAAATGAAGTCATTGGCAAGAATGTGGGTATTGATAGGAACTAGAGTCATGGGGTCATGACATGGAGGGAGATATGTTTACTATAAGTTAAAAGCTGAAAGGTCGGTCTCAATCAATTTTGTGACCTCTACACAGCGATAAGTAACTGAAGGGTGAAGTGAAAAAAGCAGAAAGAAGGTGTTCTAATGATGGGGACGAAGGCGATGATGGATTGAAACCATGAAAGCTCAACAGTTTTTTTACGGTCTTCTTTCGAGTTCTGTTTCTCGCAAAAACTTGTTCAGAGCTTTGTGTATACAATGCGCTAATAAGGTAGTGTAGGTCCCAAAAGAACTTTTTTCAGTACTTGTTGCTAGATAGTATACAATAAAAAGGTGGCCATCATTTTTTTTTCTGTGTGCACTATATCGCGAGCACACGCACAAGAGATGTTCAGTGGTCTCCAGAGTGCCACATACCTCAAAGTTCGGACTGCCTGCACTGCCTATAAGGTGCAGGTAGTGACGACTGATCGCCACACCCAGGCATAGACACTGCAATAAGCTTGAACTGCACCTTTTCATGGTCGACGGTATTTTAACTTGCGTGTCTGGTCCCATAGCTCATTAGTAGGGCGGGGACAATTACTTGGCGAAGGTCAATAGCTATAGCAGTTTCGCGGAGGGGATTGTGCATAAGGGCTTTGTGTTCGACCATGAAAATGGCATTGCCAATATTGCGGCGTCAATGGGGGTTATCTTGGTCTTCACGTCGGCTTGCTCGTACCCATGGAGGCCGCTGATCATGGTGGAGACACATGCACGCTATCAAGATGCCAAGGCATCTGAAACGGGAGGTAATTGAAATCCGCAAGCTCTTCAAACTCGGTGAATGGGATGACACTCGTGCATCTTGTGTTTCCTACGTGCACTCGCACTGCGCAACCGCGAACGAAGACAATAACATCGTATTATGTACTTTAATGACATTGTAAAGCATAAAAGTTGCCCTATTTATCTTGATTCATTCAGGGCCAACAGGATTCGGAATTACGCCAAAGAATGCATAATTCTGCAATGTGCATCTGCTTAATATTACCCGTGGTTTGTATGTTCTAGAATGGTTTCTCCTTAAGCGTCCGTAATTTGGCAGTTCAATGACAACTTGAATCAGCGTGCATTTAATAGTATGACAATGGTAATTCCAGCATACACATTTAAGCTATGTTTTGAGCGCAGCCAAAATAGTGCGTTGTTCCACCGGGTTTCATGCCACTCCTTAAGTATACATTAAACGTAATTATGTACGCTCCTATTTCTTACACGCTTCTCCACCTCCCGCTTTATACATATTTGGTAAGTTTAAAAAGCATAATTTATATGCGTGCGTAATCTGCACGTATATGTTGATGTATTTGTGTGTACGCTACCAATATGTAAAGAATCAGACTCGTCATTCGCAGGCTGTGTGCTCAGTCTCACCCGGCAAAAAGTTGTTTCTTCGTCCGCTTTAATTCCCTTCAATTGAGATCTTATCTGTACAATACAGTTAAAAACTGTGAATAATGTCCCCATAGCATCCTCGGCTTTCTTGTCTGTTGGCCTCATCAGGTTGTGTGTAAGATGATAAACAAGCCCTCGGTTGGTTCCCTTTGTCGCAAATATGCAATATGTTACGCGGAACTAAGAGTTCACTGCACTTCACGCCAGCGGCGTATACAATTGTCTTTTCGTGGGGAGGGAGAATTTTTTTGAAATGGTGATTATTTGCTTTGAATGTCATGGCGAAAAAAAAATACGAGACGGCGGGGGGACACGGGCCAGTGTGTCATCGCTTGGTTACGCCTCTGCTCCACGTACTGCGCTTATGTTCACCGATGTTGTTATCCGGTTCCTGTTGGCATAGTCAAGCTGTATCCTTGCAGCTTTCTCGCCAGGATGGAATTCACCTCACTCGGCGGCATACAGTGAGCAAATGTTGGCTCGACACGACTCGACTTGACCAGTGGTCAAATTACCTCCCGTATTCCTTCACTTTTTTTTTTCTGCTCATAAGTATTCCTAATGGCATCCGAAACAGTTCGCAGATAAGGCAATTGCACGCATATTTCCTGGAGTTCCCTGTGTGCCGAGACTCGTAGTCTTTCTGGAAATGAAGACCTACAAGAAGAACGGAGATTCTTAGCACTTTCTTTCATTAGTAAAGATATTGCACCTGACGGAGACCACGTTTCAAAATTTCATGCGTTGTTCAGTCACTAGCAAATGCATTCAACAGGCTTTCGCTTTGCGTTTTGGAAAACGAGGAAAATTATTTGCTTTGTGAATACACTCACCCACTACACTCACCCTCAAACTCACCCTTTGATCGCCTTCTAGAAATGTCTGACGACACATTATTTGCTCAGTTCATGCGTTAACGTTGCGAAGGCAGTGTGACCGTGTAACATGGCTACCATATATGTCACGAATAACACATAGATGTGGCTCGAATACGGTTCAGTAAAGAACACTAGTCATAAATAGCTTTACTTGCCTGCGTAACAAAAGAGAGGGAAAGTTATGCGATTGTTTCATTGTCTTGTTCGATGCGGTTGCGCAGAGTACAGAATGTAGTCTATAGAAAGAATAGTGTGCTCGCCAGAAGCGAAGTCCAATACAGAGACACACAGTCCACAGACAGTACACACAAAAATAAAATAAAAAACTTATGTGCTGGGAAAGCCAAAAGTCTGGTATTCGGCGTTTTCGTGGAAAAAAAATTAATGAACTGTCATATGAAGTTTAAAATAACATAAGATTTGTCAAAGCCGCACTTCCCAAAGCAACCACTCTTCAAAAATATGCACGCCTCTCGAGCCGGTTACTTTCGTTGCCTGCGTGATAAACGAGCATCCTTGCCACAAGACACCGCGTTAAGACCATTTTCAAGCCATACTCGTGTCACTTTCTAGTCGAGCACAACCCAGTGGACACGAGACACATTAAGGAAGGCACTTGGCAGCTCGTGTTCGCGATGCCATTATGAGATGGCGCCACCGCCCACAGAACGGGCGACTCCCTAACTGCCTTGCCGAAGAGCGGGGGATCGCACGGTAGGGACTGATGTCGAGGGAACAACCGCGGGGTCTGCGCATCCTGCTTCGGAAACGCGCCTTGCATGGGAGTGACGGAACTTGGCTTGCGCCCTGTGCTCCAGCATCGCTTTTCTCGCTGCGGTCGTTTCTACTATAACTCGCGTGAGAGAGAAAATCGACGCATTTCACTATAGAGACAGCGCCACTATGAAAGACGGGGAGATGTGTGCGCGGGCTCCCTTCGCCTTTGGCGACAGGTCGCTTCTCCATTTTGGCCCATAGTTTGAAGCTATGGTTATACGGGCCTCTTGGTACGCATTTGATGTAGTACTGCTGTCAAGTGTGGCCCTACAGCTGCGTGAGTTCGCCGTTGATAATTACTTGATTGATGGGTGGGGTTTAGCATCCCAAAACCACCATATGAATATGAGAGACGCCGTATAGTGGAGGGCTCCGGAAATTTAGACCACCTGGGGGTCTTTACCGTGCACCCAAATCTGAGCACATGGGCCTACAACGTTTCCGCCTCCATCGGAAATGCAGCCGCCACAGCCGGGATTCGATCCCGATCCCGCGACCTGCGGGTCAGCAGCCGAGTATATTAGCCACTAGACCACAGCGGCGGGGCATTGATAGATATATACTTGACACAGAAACAACGTAGCATATAAAATCGTGATGCCTCATAAAAGACTGTAACCTCTATTTTAGCGGGAAAGCTGCTTAGCAAATCGTCACTTGTCCGGCGAACCAACGAAACAATAACATCCCTCATCATCACCAACATAAATTGGTGTGGTGGTCTAGTGGCTAAGGTACTCGGCAGCTGATCCGCATGTCGCGGGTTGGAATCCCACCTGCGGCGGCTGCATTTCCGATGGAGGCGGAAATGTTGTAGGCCCGTGTGCTCAGATTTGAGTGCACGTTAAAGAACCCCAGGAGGCCGAAATTTCCGGAGCCCTTCACTATGGCGTCTCTCATAATCATATGGTGGTTTTGGGACGTCAAACCCCACATACCAATCAAGCAGCAGCGAGAATTGGTGCTTTGGGAATTTTCGAAGTATTTCACATGTCTGCATAGCCCGTTGTTATACTCTCACTGACCATATGAGTCAACGTCGAGAAGCTGGACCGCTGAGACTTTTGTCAAGAAAACAACGTATGTTGTTGCAGAAAGCTATGAGCTAAGATTGTAATTAATAGATACTCCCCATACCAGTATAGAAGCTTTTTAATACGTATAGGGCAATAAGAGGCCATGTCCAGAGGCTATTTGCCTGGTTTGAGCAGGGGCGCAAGGCGGCTGCAGTTCCACGAAGGAGGAACCAAACCGTTGCTCCACGAGTGCTTGTTTACAGCTAGAAGGGCGCGCCGAGCTGTTTGTCCTAGGTTACCAAGGGCCATGTAAGTGACTCCATCGGGTCCAGGCGATGACGAGCGCTTGCATGCTGCCAATGCTGCATGAAACTCCTCTAGAAAAAGCATATTGTCCATCCGAGTGTCTCTGGACATCGGGGCGTTTCGTAGGTTACTAACGGTGATCCCGAACTCCTTGCTGGCAACCCTGCCGCAGAAGTCTTTTGCTACATCGATTTCACGTCGGCTTTGGTGGAGAGCAAGGCATTTGAACGGGCAATGCTGTTGTGGCAATGTTCGTAGGCCGCGGGTTATTCTCCATATTTGCGAAAGAGGTTTGTGGAGATCAAGCGACTCGCATAATGACTTCCATCGTAGTGACTGTAGTGCATTGATTCGACGTTGAATCTTCTTTTGTAGACGTCTCTTCTCCCTCAAGTCGTAGATGGTTCGCACTTGACAGCTGTTTTGGAAGGGTGATGGAGAGAATGGTGCTGTCTCGCCGAGAGTGGTACCTGGAACATAACAGTATATACCCTGATGCCTTGCCCGGCTTTCGACGTGGACAGTTTTCCATAGACAATGTTATTGACCTTGCCACGTTTCTACATTAGCAAAAAAGTATAAAGAGATTATCAGTGGCACTTTTCTCGGATGTTAAGGATGCATATGACAATGTATTGCACGAAACCATCCTGGACGCCTTGGGCAACAATTTGATTGGGGGGCCGCGTCTACCAATGGTTCTACAGCTATTTGAAGAACAGAACCTTCTTCATTCAGACAGAAGACGGTGCAACAAGGCACCATTATACTTGTCGTGGTGTACCTCAAGGTTGGGTCCTAAGCCCCATACTTTTCAACCTTGCGCTCGTCGGCCTCGTTGACGTCCTGCCGCGCTCCGTGCATCAGTAGATCTACGCAGTCGACATCTGCATCTGGGCATCAGGGGTCACGCGTCTACACGTACGAGCCAGGCTCCAGAGAGCGGCTACATTGACGTCAAACTACATTCATGGACGAGGACTGGAGCTGTCATCTGAGAAATACTAGTATGACCCCTTACGTCATATTAAATAATGGACACGCAATCATCTATCAAAATGCCCACTGTTTCCTAGGAGTAATATTAGATTGTGGCATGCCCTGGAGCCCGCACACTGCCCACATGAAAAAAACTCACCATGATCCCCCACGTCCTAAGGTTTCTTGCGGGAAAATCATGGGGTGCATTGGTATGAGCCACGATTCAACTGTATAATGGACTGCTTTTCGGCTTCACGAGCTACAGCCTACCTGTGCTCGACAAGGCCCGAATAATAAACGTACGCGTCCTCCAGTCAATACAAGCTCAAGCACTTAGAATATGCCTCGGGCTTCTGAGATGCGCATCCTCAGCAGCGACTGTCGCAATCGCTCGTGATTACCCTGTCACAACCTACATTCGTGTTGACGTTTTAAGAACGCACATAAGGCATGCTACCCGGATTCCAACGCATCACCTCGCCTCCTTTTCAACTTGCAGGCCACACTCTGCGTTCTTCTCTATTATTGCTCCCCATCGCACGGTAATTCCTGCGAACTTCACGCACGCAGCAAGACCTTCGTTACCATTGGGGTGTCTACATTCACTGGAAGCCCTGACAACCATCCCCGGAATTCAAAACAAGAAAAATTTGTCAAATTTGTTCCTAAAACAAACAACATTACTGTTTCTGCATGACAAACGCAATGAACGCATTCACATTTACATGAATGGGTCGGCTACTTCAGCAAGCTTAACAGGTGCAGTGGTAATTCCGGAGAAATCCGTCACGATGAAGTTCAGGACATCGCATCTGACATCATCCACGGCTGCAGAACTCGCCACCATTCGTGCCGCTCTGGAGTTCATAGTTGAAAAACCGCAGCAGACATGGTCAACATTCTCCGACTGCAAAGCAGCTCTCCAGGGCATTGCCTTGCCATATCGTCATGCAGCAAATGAAGAGCTAGTCGCTGAAATAAGGCTGCTTCAACACCGGGCTATAGAGAAACAACATGACTTAGCGTATCAATGGATACCGGGTCACTGCAGCATCGATGGAAACGACCGTGAAGATGAAGCAGCCCGATCTGCTCATAATGATGCCCCTTCTGCAGCTATACCATTACCAAAAACGGACGCCGCTACAAGGCTTCAATCACTTGCACGAGAGCTGACACTCGCTCAGTGGAATTCACTGGCATTAACCAACGTCTACCTTTATATAAGTTGGATCCACACCTACAGCTCCGTCTTCCTTCAGGAATAACCAGAGCTGAGGAGACACTTTTGTGCTGTATGTGGATTGGGGTGGCCTTTACAAATGCTTATTCGTTTCGAATCAGAATGGCCATGCGACAACTGTGGCTGTGCGGAGTCTTTCTCCCATCTTCTTTGGGAGTGTCTTCGCTTCAGTGCGCCAAGAAAAGAACTGTCGAAAGCTTTAGATAGACTAGACAATCGCCACTTGTTGGAAGAAAGGGTATTAGGACGCCGGCTGAGACCGTCCTCGGCACGCAAGGAATTGAGAGCATTGTGGCGTTCCTTGCGAGCAAGTGGTCTTAGAGACAGACTGTAAGCAGAGTCATGGATCATCTGTTGTCCTTTTTTTTTCTCTCCTTCGATGTCTCTTTTCTCTCCTCTTTTATTCCCCTTACCCCCTTCCCCAGCACAGGGCAGCCAGCTGGTCTTAGAACTGGCTAACCTCCCTTGTCCTTCCCTCAATCCTCCTGTTCTTCCTCCTCCTTCATACGCATACTCCAGCTTTGTCGTCTTGCATGCCACGTTTCCAGTATATTATCAGGCCTCGTACCATATACCACTGTTCCCTCAAAGCACTTACGTTCTGCGCTTCACAAATCGATAACATGCGACACCATAACATATATATATGAATACATGCACCTATAAAAGAAGAAAGTGTTAGAGATTGTTATCCAAATTTGCAGAACTGCTGTAATTAGCAGCGATACCGCTTGAGGGGGTGTAAGACCAAGCGAGGCCTGCCATTCTAAGGCACTTTTTGCACTCGAGAAGAAACCATGACCAGCAGGCTTCGCTGCCTCAAGGAAGCAGAACCGTGCGCTAAGACGGCAGGATAATGAATCCAACAGGCCTAAGGAGCGTTGGCGTACGCTTTTACAACGCTGCAGCAACGTGTCGACCTGTCTCACGCAGTACGCCGAGAAAACGCGTTTGCTGGTCCCCCCTGTTTCCCTTTTCGTACAGCTAGCAGCATAGCCAGTGAGGCAGCAGCCCGCTCAGTCCGGGCCTCGAAGCGCTTACGTATCTGGGCAGCGCTCGGCCTTCCACAGCCACCGAACATCTCGCTCCCTTTCCTCATCCGCGTCTTTAATGTGCGCCGAAGAAATATTGAACGCCTCGGGAGCGGAAAACTTGCCGGCCCAAAACAGCAAGGCTGCGTAGGCACGGGTGTGGGGAGAAAAAGGGGAAGCGAAGAAAACCCGGGGAGTAGTTGGGTGGGAAAGGCATAGAAACTTCGAAGAGGGCAGGGAAGCGAAGGCACGCGCCGAGGCTGCTGGCACAGCTTGGGCGATCCGTCATTGGCGCAGGTGTTTCGTAGTTAAGTTTGATTGCGATACCCCCACCGAGTTCGTACGAGTTTTCCAGAAGGAGCACTGATGATTGGGCGAGGGTCGACAGCGAGCCCCGACACCCGTCGGGCGAACAAGAAGAACGACCCGATCGGGGAAAAGGAAATACCGGCACGGCTGTCAGCTTGCATCGGAGGAGGACGGCAAGGGTGGGACGCATTACCCGTAGCGCTGAAACAAGGAGCGCCTATGGCTCGCGACCTGCTGCTGCCGGGGCCTGGCAGTGCGAACATTCCCCCCTCCCTTCTTTTATACCTTGACTGCCTCAGAGCACCCCGCGCCAGAAACATTGGTGTTTCTGTATTTCCCTCGGGGGTCCAGTTCTGAACGTCTTGGATCTGAAGAGCCTCTTCCTCTTCGACGCAGCTCTCCCACGACGTCTGTGCCTCCCCCTCTCCAACCTCCTCACCACTCCTTCCCTTCTACACCGCTTCGCCGTTCCTCAAATCAGAGCCAGAGGAAACAGCGGCGCCTGAGGGATTGAGGCCTGGATCTGGGCTCAGGGGCTGCTTGAGCCGCCAGCTGACTGCGAGCCTTCGCTCCTCGAGTTGCCAACGCTGCTGCTTTTGCTTCTCGCGCGCGCCGCGTTACTTTCGGGACGTCTTCTCTCATTGCCCGCTGGCGTCGATGTCGATATGAAATATGGGGTCCCGGCTGGCTGGCTCTAGGACGAGTGCAGCAGAAAAGTTTTGGCAGTTTTCCCGAGTCTGGAAAAGAAGGCCGGCTGACTGCCTCGAAGAACGGCACAAGAAAAGGGAAAGGGGGGGGGATAGCAGGCGAACGCAGAAAAAGGACTCAGAAGTCCAAGAAAGCTGTCGCGATCGATTGCCTTTCCCGTTTGCAGGGTGCGTATATATATATAACTTTTGCAGAAAGGAGCGAGTTGCTTCTCTGCTTCGTTCACGCCTGCGGGATCTCCCGGGCATTTGTCTTGGAACCAGGGTTGAAGAATTGCCCGTGGGACTATATATGTGTGTGTTTGGGAAAAGGTTTGGTCGCGTTCGGGAAGTGTTCTGGGGGTGCTGGTTTATTCCGCCGAGTTGAGAAATTGCGTTTGGAAGCGAGAGCTGTTCTCTCTTCGGGGATAACAAATGCTGCAAGCTTTGACCTCCGGCGTCGCTGCTCGTTTTGCGTTCGTGAACACAAACAAAGAACTGCCATAACTACGCTCTTCCAGCGTTGTGGTTCGGAAGCGTTTCGGCAGTGAATATCTATAACGCCGGACCAGCCCGTTCAGGCAGAATAAATTGGTATGAACTGCGAAACATGCGCATTATTTGATTACGACGATAACGTTGCACTCAAAGTCGAATGAACTGCATCGTTGTAACCAGTAAAACTCGGTGAAGCCTTTTATAGCGATGATGGCGCTGTACTTGTTCGGAATACTTTATGTCGCTCTCCTGACGCGCTAGTCATGCCGATTTCATTGTGTCATACAGAAGCTAACCATGCAGTGTGGAAAATTCTTCTGAACATAGATAGCCTTGGGTGAACTCATCCAACTGTTTGAAGTGTTCTGCCTTCCTAGGCTGCCTCTATACCATTGAAAATTTGTGAAAGGTACACAAAAGAATGAGCTGCCTTCGCTGCAAATCTATACCCCAATTTTGTAAATAAGAAAGAATTGTCAGAACCTGTATGATGCGCTTATATCAGTGTCGCCACGGGATTTCGAAATCCGGCAAAATCAGCATGCTCAATAAAGGTGCCGTTTGCAATGACGTAGTAAGCAGACGAGGAAACACTGCGTGATAATCCCGCAAAATTAAGTAATAAACAATGTAACAGTAGTACGTAAAGCTGGAGCATCGCTATCAAGACACTCTGTAACAAGTGCAGAATTCTAACAGTACTTCTTCATCTCGGCCTTTATGTTTGGTAAGACGCCAATAAGTTTAGCACGATTTTCAGCCAGAAAAAGTAACGGAGTCGTGAAAGCATGAACACCCGATTACCATGCCAAACGCATTGAATGCAAATGAGTTAAATCGCCGAAAACACGCCATACAGTACCCCGTTCTTGCTTCGAAATTCACGATTCTTCTCCCCATATCTCTCTCGAACGTTTCTGCTCAAAAACTCATTTGAATCTTCTGATATTGAGACACGGGTCACGTAGCCACAAACAACACGTCTAACAACGCGTCCATGTCAAAAGCAAACAAGAGCTGGGATCTTCGTGCAGGCAGAATCATAACGCTCCGATTTCCTCCTCGCTCGAGCGATGAGCGAGGGCGTACAACTGGCACGCACACTCACGCACTCACAAGTATAGCCCACCAAGGCGAGAACAGGGGCGAGAAAAGGAAAGTGGTGGAGGAGGAAGATGTGCTCGCTACTTCAGCCGCTAAAATAGGAAGGGGGGGGGGTGGAATCCCGGAATCCGCCCCGACGAGGTTTGGCTCGCCATCAGCTGCAGATGTGACACTTGCGTCTCCGAATAACCCCGTTACATTATTTCTCCATAGATGTATAATGCGGGAGCCTCCCACGTGACAAAGGATCCCGCGATGGCCGTCCGAGCACGCGCGCCCTTTAGACAACGACATCTTGCGATTATCATAAAAGGGGCACCCCCCTCCACCACCGCTTCGTCTTAAGTCAGCGCCAAAGTCCGTCTCTCTTGCTGTTTCTTCGTCATCGTCCTAAAGCCTCCCAACAACTGCGGGCTCAGGGCACGACTCTGCTGTACACACATACATACACGCGTACACGCTGGGGAGCAAAAGGATTGCGTCCAAACGGCCGTGCCATTCCTCTTGGTTACAGTGGCGGCCTCCACTCGAGCCGCGGCGGAAGAGAGGACAGATTTGCCGCGGCGACAGCGCGGGCTGCCCGCCGAAAGCCCCCGTCGCGTCTTTCGCGTGAGTCGCATGAAACAGCGTGGTATTTGCATCAATGCCCGAAACAAGGCTCGGTCCGCTGCTCTCCTTGCCTCGCTGCGGTTGAGCACCGCTGACTGGACAAACAGGCTGGTCGTCTCTCGAGTGACCGCAACCCCCATACTCGCCCGCAGCTGTCCTTGATGAGTTTTGGCTGTCGCCGGCTTGGCGTTCTTGTTCGACTTGTGTTACTTCCACGAAGTGTGGCGTGACAGAAAGAAACGACTGACGATAACAACGTAGCACGGCTTCGGTTCAGGCATGTTTGTTTTTTAAATGAGCAGCGAAATGGTGGTGAAAGAGTGAGAGAGAAAGATCAGAGTCGGCATCAGAGTCGGCGATGTCGTTGTACCGCTGTGCAGCACTCAAAGTGTGTGTGGGCCAGTTGATTCGAATGACTAATAAAATAAAACTCACGACAGGTAATTAATCTCGAGGTTGTAACATAAATTAACCTTAGAAAAGCTGCAGGATCGCATACAGCCGTGGATACGAGAATATTCGACAATTTCAGTGTACTGGGAGGTAAAAGCGTGTTATGCTTGGGTTGCAGAGGCTGCGATTGCTAACTTTACGATATTGTTATCTCAATATGACAGAGCAACACGTATAGATATTTCGCACTTCTACTAACGTTGCAAGTAGCTACGAAGTCACCCACAATGAAAATTTCTACGTGATAATGTTGTTTTACTTGAACGTGCAGCGCAGTGAGCGATATTTCTTGGCAAGCAACTTTAGAAAGCGCGAGAAGACCCTAATATTCGGAGTGACAGTGTGCTATTTATCCCAACGTTACAAAAAGCTTATTTGCATTTAGCGACATTTGTTCCACTTTTTAAACTATTTTAGCAGTCATGGTAAACCACACGAATAATTTATTCTTGTTTCCACTTGAAAGCTTTGTGAAGTGACAAGACGACGCATCCCAAAACATTATTGCTGTAATAATACAATACAAGCAACGAGTGGAATTGCTCTGCGTTCCAGATTCGGCTTTCTATTAGCTGCGCTTGTCGTTGTTTGTAAACTACGAACAGGTTCATAGAAAGAAATAATGACGTAATGTAAGACTGCGTTATGGTACTTCCATCCATTCTGTCGAAGTTGCTTTCGTGAAACGAATCACACATTGTCGACCGAGTTGAGATGAGATAATGACTGAAATTGGGGAATCGATGAAATAATCACGTGGTTGTTATATAGTAAAACGACGATTCATTGACATGGCATTGTCTGCGTTGTCAACCATTTGCACTGCAGAATGGTGAATCACTTCATAGTTGAGTAGATGAGTAGGCGCATGATTGACTGAATGACAAAATAGGCTGACAACTGAGGTATAGTAACTAACCCTGTCATGCAGTGACTAAACGACTAAACCACTAAGTTGGTTGTTTTGTCGTAGAATGGGCACATGTGTCAAGTAGTTCGTGGCAGGCCCGCTGGCCAAGGGAGCAGGGTATATATAGGCGAATAACTGACACATCAAAATAAAAAAGTATTGGTGGTTAAAGAAACACACTGAATGCTTGAGTGGAAGAAGCACTAATTGATTCGGTTATTGAAAATCTATGTAAGACAGCTCAAAGCTTGGTAAACGGCGAGAACGAGTGGGTGAACCAATGAGCGACAAAAAGGAATGACACAGCCGATAAATTTATAGAAGAAAAGACTGTGATGCGCCAGACGAGGAGAAACGTGAAGAGTAAGAAGAGAGTCACAGCCTCTGTAGTTCATTGAATGTGCCACAAAAGCCTTGGTAGAGAACTGATTGATTGATTGATTGATTGATTGATTGATTGAATGATCGATTGATCGATTGATTCATTGATTGGTTGATTGATTGATTGAGTGAGTGAGTGAGTGAGTGGGCTAACATAAAAGGAAGACTACAAGAATTGATCAAGAAGTGAGGAACCGGAAGAAAAAAATGCAGAAAACGAACACCGTCATTTCGAAACGAGCTTTATCTTCCGCCCCGTACTCTCAGGCAGCGAGTGCAAACAGCAAGTGTTGTCAGATACGTCATCTGCTCAGGAGGCACTTCGTGACTTGGGCGTTGGTGTACGGGTATACCTATACACGTATAGCTTCTCTTGGCCAAGAGAGGGTGTTTGCGCGAAGGCTCTGCCATGAAGGGTCGACCATAAGATGCGATGCGCTCGACTTACATTGCGAGTCACGTCATGGGCACACCACTGTCGGTTTCGTTTGTCGCCAACCGAACGTCGCCAGCACGTCGCCTCAGGTCCGTGCCTTATCGGCACCCCTACGGCTCCCCACCATTGTCGTTAGCGCAAAGCTGGTGCATGACAGCAAAAAAAGAAGTAATTCAGGTTGAGCTCTGGAAATAGAGTTGTTAAACCACAGCAGTGTATTGCTGTGGCACAAGCACTTGTGCCCCCGCGTCCGTTTAGCGACGGCACATGTGCAAAACTTTATTTCAAGGTACTAGGTCCCGAAAACAGCAATTAGTCTTACCGAGTCCCGCAAGATCAGAACCATGCCAAATTTTAACCCGAAGAAATCATATTAGAAAGAACTTGCGCGCAGAGCACTGTTTCTCTAGTGTCTGTGTACTTCTAGCGGGAAGCGTGTGCGCTGTTTTGATCTTATTCTGAAATGAAGCAACTACGGTTACGAAACAAATTGTTAAATATGCGGAGTATTTTAGAGCTTGATCGTTTTGTGTGCAAATAATAAGTATCCAGAAGAAAGAAGGGGGGTGGGCGGTGGCAATATTTCGAAGCTATTTCTCGATTTCACCGGTGTACTGGCGAAGGCTACCGTATAGGCATTTCCAACACTAATTGTGGAAGTTGAAGTTCGCGCCAATGCAGCTAAAGAACGCGCTAATAAAATACCTGAAAGCTATTGCGGAACATGCAGAATGCTTTAGGAAACGAATATTGTTTATGGTTGAACTCCACTGGTGTGTTTAGAAAGTTGAAGTTATACGAACATGTCGGCACGTAAAATAACATATATGTTATTTTACGTGCCGACATGTTTTATAGGTTAGTGACACTCATTCGGTGACTTTAGCTAGCAAAATTGCATGAAACATCAGTACTGGGTTTGTTTTGGAATGCTTACTTCTAATATTTTAATAATAATTTTTGCGGTTTTATGGCCCAAAACCATGATATTGCCACGTTCCTTTCCTCAGGTATTGTTATGACCCCGTTACACTACGTTCGGCACAATTCGCACGTACAATGTTCGAGAAGCTTCGATGATTTAGTAGATCGTTTTGTTAAGATTACGCCCACTTTGAGAACTTGACTGATTATTCGGTAACCTACGTCGCCGCTAGTGATAATGATAGAATATTCGATGGCAAGGGTGTAAATGCCGACACACTTCGCCATTTGTCAGTTGATCGACAGCTGACGCTCCGTTTGCCGCTATAAGTGCAAGACTGCTACTGGCATCCGACTTTCCGATCACCGGGCACAGGTTCGCCCAAATAAACAGTTTGATCTCTACATTCTCCTGTCTTCGACCACGTCGCGACCCCGTGACAATATATAATTATGGGAGACACTGTATGGGCAGGGCTCCGGAAATTGCAACCACACGGAGTTCCTTAACGAGCACCCTAATCAAATTACGCGGGCCTCAAGCACTTTCACCTGCACCAAAAAACGCGGCTACCACGGCCAGGATTCAATCTTGCGACCTTCAGGCCGAGCAACATTACCTCTGCATGGACCAGCGGCCGGGGTCGTGGTGGGCATTCCCAACTGTGGAAACATGGGAACGTACATTAGATTACCGCTTATTATCTTAATGCACGGTTGTGATGTCGCAACTAGCCCTTTCACCGTTCATGAAACGCTAAACACGTTATGTGTTATGGTATCAGCACGGAGTGTTCGTGAAGGAACTGCAGATAAACGGATGCTGGAAGACACCCAAGCGCTAGTCTTTTGCTGGTAGTCCTCTAAATCTATTTAATAGAACAGCTGAAGATGTTAAAGAATAATTTATGAGCAAGACAAACAAAACATTAAAAAAGTATTGCGCAAACATTTTGGACAGCCACAGCAGACGCGCCCGCATGCAGAACAACTTCATTCATTTCCACCTACTCCACCATTAATTCTGTCTTCGAAATATTCAAGTTGAATGCCCTTGTGCTCCCTGAACAATAAGAGACATCAGTATGATCTGGAATCGTTCAGTCGAAAGAGCGTAGAAATATTCTATAATGCCATAACGTTCTTCTATAGACCAAGCAATACGTAGTGGTGACCTCCATCTTGTAAGGTCAAACAAGGCTCAGATAATGAACAAAAGGCGGCAAGTTCAAATCGTGCGATGTCAGGCAAGGCACCATTTATGTTTTTTTTTCGTGACATGCCTTTTATACATAGGCATGTTTATGACATATGAATATTGCCGAAACGGTTCGCAAACCAATACTGTTAAGTATAGGCAGCTCAGGCCATTTTATAAAGGACAATATCTTCTCTCTGTACACGTCCGCTTTGTTTGAAGAGTAAGGAATGAAAAGGAAAAAGGCGATGCAACAAACAGTATTCACGATCGGCTGTTAGTAAGGACCAAACTGGCTTCTATTTAACGCAAGTACAAGTAATATAGAAAAAGAAAATAAGCACGTACACGTGCACACGGAAGGCGAGAATCAAAGGAGGCGTGCGAAATGTTCTACGGAGAACAAAAGAGCGTCAACGACTGATGGAACAAAGCCTGGTCGTGGTCTGGAACAAAGCGAGCCCCATTCACCCGCTTCGGGCTGCGCCAGCAGTGCCAAGCATGCAGAGAGCTTTATAACGTGCTTTGCTTCCGAGATTGCACCAATCAAACGGAAATATCAATACAAAAGATGGCTCGTGAACTTGTGATGGAGAACAAAGCCGTGAGCTATAGCGTCGTGCAGGTCGATGTAATCACGCATACTTTCGCGGAAACAGGAAGTTTTCACATCATGACCCATATGAGTATAGAAAACCTTTCATTGACTCAGTGCTAAACATGTGCTTTTCATCGCAAACACGACGTGACAGAATACGGAAGACAAAATGCACTCCCTAATATACCAAGTGTTTTCACTGTTTGATTCTGCAGAACATACAGGGTGTGTCAAGAAATGTGTCGAAGACTTCAAAAATCGAAAAAACGAGATATTTCTTTGGTGCCTTCACATGAGCTGCTGTAGCCGCAGGTATCTTGAGATGGCCAAAGACGTGATCTGGTACCGTAATTATTAACCCAAATGAATCATTTTTCGAACTAGTGAAGTCAGGTTGTTATACCAAAATGGGACAATTGAATTTATTCACGCAAAATATCTATAGCAGCTTTGACAGTTTTGAAAAAGCGACCCGTTGTACTAATTGTGATGCAATGCAATCAATTTAAGCTCATAAGGAAAACCTAAATAGAAAAGTGGAGGAGCGTAGCGATAATATTCTTTTGAGACGTCCAGAACGAATGATCGTCATTATATCAACATTCACCGATTGCTTTGTGTGGGTGGGGGGGGGGGGATGCGCTTGAAATTATAACACGCATGTCACACATACGTTCACGAACGCCGAAGAAGTACACTTCTGTAGTCAATATCTTAAACAGTGAAATATCACAAACAAACAGTGAAAATATCACAAACAAACAGTGAAACAAAACAGTGAAAATATCTTAAACAGTGAAAGAAAATGTTTTAATGCAAATCATTACCTTATTGACCCGGTGAAGTACATATACGGTGATGGAAGGCATAAACGGGACGCTGTCACACAATGCCTGCACTGTACCATAATAAAGTTGTACTCAATCACTTACTCACTCATCTGGTGTCCTTCCTTGTCCCATCTTTTTAGCGCGGATTTACCACTCGTAAATAAGTTATCGTGCAGTTGTTGTGAAACTATATACTTATTATTCATTCCTTTCTTATTTTTTTCTTTACCCTGAAACAAACGACACACCATTACCAACCCATGCAAATTGTAAAAAGCAATGAACAGCAGCAGACAGCCATCATTGTCTCATCTTGTGAACGGCGTTGCTTCTTATTAGTGCTCGAATGTCACGCTTTCTGAAACCAACTTATTCATCAGCTTTACATGAGATGCACCAAATAATGCGTTATTTAAAATAGCGCAAAGCGCTGTAGAACGCGGACACAAGAACATACTACAGTGTGTAAACATCATTTAGTATTTCGCTCAAGCGAAACTCGATTTCATGAAGTTTACAAACCCCGGTAATACTGACTGGTAAAAAAAAAATTGCCCGCAGCTTCCCTCGGGGGAACACTGAGGAGGATGCGGAGCATATAATTGGTTAACGGGGTGTTAATGTGCGACTTACTTGGGTCGATGGCTAAATTGGTTAACGTGGTTGTGAAATGGGGTGTTAAATTGCGACTTACTTGGGTCGATGGCTAAATTGGTTAACGTGGTTGTAGGAGGGGGTGTTAAATGAGTGAACACGTACACACGTATGCGAAAGGGCGGCGCTGGTCGAAGGGACGTCGATCATTGTGTTTGTGGATTCGTTGGAATTCATTTCACCGCGACCTTGGACGTCGACGCGCCGTACAAACCAACCGACGAGCGGCAACTGAGCGCGCGAGCGCCGACCTTGAGTATATATACAGCGTGACGGCGCATGCACTGTCAGCTGTTGAATGTTCTCGAAGCGCGACGCCACATGCGCGTCCACTGGAGAATCAGGAGAATTGTAGATGTCGAACGCGGTGTGTACATAGAGAAAGAAGAAGACAAGAGCGGACACTCCGCGAAACCTGGCCTCAGGAAGTGCGTCACGACTACGTAACGAACTAGTGCTCCCACCACACGTCAGAGGGCGCAAGCGCAAAAAAAAACACAGTTATAATCAATGCAACAGAATTGTTTTCACAAATTAATAATTACACGCCCAAATTTGGTATGTTCTTTATACATAAAAACGATTTATTCAACACACCTTACGCGATTATTTTTCTTCAGCCGTACTGTCATAAACACCATCTACCCAGCGACAAGCCCATGCATGACTGACAGCGAGAAGCTTTCGTCGCTTTCGTCAACGTCGGCTGCGTCGGCGTTTTCAAGCGTGAGATAACAGGTGAGGCACGTTTTCAAGCGAAGCTTGTTGAATGACATGTTGTTGGTCTTGTTGGGTCATTTTTTCAGAAAACGGTTACGCCTGCGCGAAAAAGACACCATGCAACAAACATAGAAAGATGCACACACACACGTTGCGCTTCGTGTGTGCGAGTTTGTTTCTTACGTGGCGTGTCATTCACGCAGTTGTAACCTTTTTCTGAAGCTTGTAAGGACTGGGAGGTTCGCTAAAAAGAAAGTTTGTGGCTCTATGCGGCGGTTAGACGGGAACATTGTGCAACGTATGCAGTATAGAAAAGGCGGCACGGCGTCAAGCCGAGGCGACGCGTGCTGCGTCTGCCACGGACGCGAGCGTCTGTGCGCTGAGCATAGCTGGGTAGCTAGGTCGTAGGCTCGGTGCAAAATATTGAGAAGCGTTTGTTGGGCCTCGCATGCTTCACGACGCATTTCCCGAAGGCTCGGAACACGAATAATTCTTGGTGTGCCGGAGGCAAATCTGGACTAGCCAAGTGGCCATCATCTTCGTTTCTTCGCTAGCCTTGTGCCACTAGTGCAAGCTGCCCACAAATTTTTTTGACGTTTCCAATATAATTTTACCGCACAAATTTCAACTACGATTTTTCTTCCCAATGTACTGCTGATACTGCGTACGCACGAAGGTGTTCTAATGTTCCCAGGCCGCGATACCATTGCATTACAAGGGATAGCGGCCTGGAAACTTCTGAAGATCTTTGTTCGTGGTCTTGACGTATATCTTTGTAAGTCAGAGTTTTATGGGTCAGAGATGTATCACTGGTTTTGTATTGTGCATCGATTAGCTAATCATTCAAAGGGGTTTGCTGGTACACTTATGACGTGCACATATCTTTTTTGTAATTTGACAGCGAAGCATCCACTTACTAACATTTTCAGACCGCGCTGACGCCATGCCGTCCGGCGGTCCAAGCTACGGCAGCTACTGCTGTGTATCGTGGTGCTTCAACAATGGCAGAACCCACAAGAAGCCTGGGACGAGTTTCTTCCGCGTACCACGGGACGGCAGGTGTGTTAAAGCTTTTGTATGGTTTGCATGTCTGTAGGCTTACTGTTCGTACTTGCTAAGTGAGGGTAACAATAAAAAATCACTATTCAAGCACTTCCCCTTTCAGCTGATAGTTGATTGCCAATGCAGGATGAAAGCATGGATGCAGTATGCTGGACGCGATGATCTCCTGAGTAAGCCGGCCAGCCTATTGTACGCAACGTACAGGGTTTGTAGCGACCATTTTACTGCTCAAAGTTTCATGGACCCTGGGCACACAAGGCTTACAAGAATGGCTGTTCCCAGTGTGCAACCAGCTGCACCATGTAAGTGATTGACTGAAACTCAAATATGTGCAATAGCAGCCACTTGTATTGAATCAGTGGCGACAGTTAACCGTGAAGATCTCTGTAGCCGATAGAGAAACCTCACTACAGAAGTAACACTTGGAAAGTCTTAAGTTCTGTGAATTGTGGGCTATTACCTTCCTAACAGCAGCTTTACATTTCTGTCATTTTTTGATGCTCTGGACCTGCGCAACTTGTTTTGAAAGACTTTAAAGGGCTATTTCACGTTATCTTCAAGCCTGAGTGCACATGTACGTATACCTTTCATCAGTGAAAGCTGCCACTGTTGATAATTCCAAAAATCACAAATTACTTGTTTCCTAGTTGGTGCCGTCTCTTTTCTTCCACGTTCGACCAATTTATGCGTTTGAAAGAGCTGTTTAAGCTTCCCCATGCTACAAGCTTTGTAACTTGTACCAACTGCACATATATGCAGGTTCTCTGAGCGTCGCTTCAAGTAGTGACTGTGACATGGCTGCAGAAGCTGCACTGCAAGGTGCGGATGAGCTTCAGTTTGTGTTATTATAAGCCTCTTACTGACACATTGTCGTAATTTCATCTCTTCAGGACCTGCGGTAGAGGCTTCAGAAAGCGGCTCCCACACATTGAGGTGCCCCGATGAACAGGGTGCGTTCAGTGTCGCGATTTCTTTTTTTTTTTTACCCAAATTGACTGTTGACCAAACCTCTGCAGGTGGCAGCTCCCTTGTAGCTGGTGAAAGAATTTCTGATGATTTCGTCTTGCCGGAGAAAACCTTAACCAGTCGTTCAGCTGTCACAAAAGGAACTTGTGTGGCCGGTAAGTTGTATGTTCACTTCAACACCAGAGTGGATTGATATAGAGACTTCCGCAGGCCGCTCGCAAGATTGTTCCGACAGCATTGTCCGAGGCACTGAACAAGCTTCACAAGACCCTCCAGAAGACGTCTCCGCCAACAGCTCCACGCCTGAGTGCCTTAGAGAAAATGGTGACTATGCTTTTATTGCAGCAGTTTTTAATGTGCTATTTTATGTTTAGGACATTCTGAGGAAACTATCCTCAAAAGGACACTACGTGTGCACTTACAAAATGTAAGGGTGGGCTCTCAGTGATTTTCATTTTTTTTGTGCATTGTCAACATTGTGAATGGTTTGTTTTTAGGTAGTGGAATCGAAAACTTTGTACCACAGAAAGTTGTGCACCTTGGGTCTGAAAGAGCGAGGAAAGTGCTCGTATGGGATTAGTTGTTCTTCGCTTTTACATCAATTTTTTTGTTTATTGCAGTGCGTTCCTGTGTGCCAGCGACAATGTCTCCATCAATGAAGTACAAGCAAACCATTAAACATCTGCAAGCCAAAGTAGCAGCACAGCGGAAAACTATCAAAAGACTGCAGAGACAGCCTCACCAAGCACCGTCATCGACTACAAAGGCCCTTGAAGTTATCCGACCGCACGTCACCGAGGAGGTTTTTAAACTTCTTTCTGCACATGTTCGCTTGAGGCCCAAATGCAAGGGCAAGCGGTTTCCCGTGTGGTTCAAGAAATTCGCTCTTCACTTAAACTTCCGAGGTCCGCGAGCATACCGATTTCTGGCTCCGTATTTTTCTTTGCCCTCCCGGCGTTCATTAAGGAGGTGGCTAGCTAATGTAAAGATGACTCCAGGCATAATTCCAGGAATCCTTTCTTCCATTGCAACAAATACTCAAGCTTGGAATGAACGGGACCGAGTGTGCGCTTTAGTTTTCGACGAAATAGCACTCAAAAAGAATTTGTACTATGATGCTTCAAGAGACGTTGTCCAGGGTTTTACAGATGATGGCACTCATCGCACTTCAACCATCGCTGATCGAGCACTGGTTTTTCTTCTTGTTGGTGTTTCGAGAAAGTGGGTTCAACCGGTTGCTTTTACTATAGGGCACACATCAACACCATCATCTGTTATGCATAACTTGCTGGTGTCACTCATTTTGGAGCTTAGGAGCATTAATATTGCAGTGAAAGCAGTCATTTGTGACCAGGGCAGTTCAAATGTAAGTCTCGCTAACCAACTAAAAGTGACTGTAGCAAAGCCTTTTTTTGAAGTTAATGGTGAGCGGGTATATTACATTTTTGATGTTCCGCATTTAATTAAAACAACGCGCAATAATGTCCAAGCACACAAGTTATACATTGGGGATGACATCGTTAACTGGTCGCACATTGTAAGCCTTTACCAATCCTCACATGAGTTGCGGTTGCGATTGGCTCCAAAGTTGACTGAACGGCACGTTCATCAGAAACCTTTTTCTAATATGAAGGTCAGCAGAGCAACTCAGGTCTTCAGTGCATCAGTTTCGATTGCTATCACGGCAATGGTGTATGCGAAGGTGCTGCCTGCCTCGGCCATCACTACAGCTCAATTTTGTGATCGTATGGACAGGATTTTCGATGCCTTGAACAGCTCGAGTAAAAAAAGAACTTCGCAAAAGCTGCGGCATGCAATCATGAAAAATGATTCAGAGCTGATTGACTTCCTCCGAGGCCAGCTTCCCTGGATTGCATCATGGCAGTTTGTTGGCAGACGTCAACCACAAACCATCGTAGGTTGGCAAATAACAATTCAGGCAATTTGTCAACTATGGGACGACCTCTCCAAAAATTACAATTTTGAATACCTGTTAACACGCAGGCTTCAACAGGATCCTCTGGAGAACATATTTGGCCACATTAGGCAAAAACAGGGTTGCAACACCAACCCCAATGTAGCACAATTTATTTGTGGCCTGAAGCACATCTGCATAAGAAAACTCTTCAAGCTGTCAGAATACGGAAATGTCGAGGATGATGAATGTGACCTCCTCCAGGAACAGCTGTCGCCATTCTCCCTCACCAGTGCGTCTCTTGTGGATAATGAGGAGTGTGCACAGCCACAGCCTGACGACTTTCCCGCTCTAGACGATCTCTCTGAACTTGCGACAAACATTCACTCCCATATTATCGATGACTCCGCTGCATATTATGTAGCTGGTTTTCTCATCAAACACTTCCTTCGGAATGCATGTGACGGTTGCAGTTGCCCACAGTTACTGAAAGACGACAGTGAGACGCTTAAGGGTACCCACCAGTATTTCACAATGCTCAAAGCATACCACGTCCCCAGCAAACTTTTTGGGAATCTCACTGTGCCATCAGAAGCAGCTTTTGCATACGTACAACAACTTGAATCTCGCTTTCTTGCCATAATTGAGGCCACTGCACATCACCTGAAAGTGTGCGATGTTTTGTATCACCATCTGTCAAGTGTTGGCGATTTTCATTTCTGCTCTGCTGGGTGTCGCGCTAAGTTTCTGAAAATGTTTTGCCGGGTTCGTTTATGTTGGCATGTGCGTTTTGTGAACCGAAACTTAGACAGGGTTAGGTTCCAGTCTTCAATCTCGGGCATGCAGCTTGACAAGTTCAAAGGTTAGCAATTAGCGGCGGGTTTACACTAAAGTATTGGAGTTGAGCCGAATCCTGCAATAGCTTTGTTATGTTATTACTTCGTTACAGCAGACTTCATTATGGTCTTATGTGCTTATATTCAGTTCAACTGGACTAACCACTCCTTCGTTGCATTCATTGTTTTGGTTACCCGCTATGAGGAGTACAAACACTGTGTATTCGCTCGAAGTGATTTGCATAACCTTAAAAAGAATGTTGGGCATCCTGTCTGTATTTTTTGTAGCAAATACGGGCGAACTGTACACTTTACTGTGGGTCGCTTGGTCACTGTGTATGCTTTATCTCTCCAGCTCAAGTAATATATCGATAACAAAACCGCTTGTTGAAATGTCTTCGAGCGGGTAAGGAACACAGTATGAAGTGGGCACGGTTCATGTTATCACGCTTTTCGTATTTTAGCTTCTCATCAACCTCCTCATCTTGCCCATCAAAATTTTCAAAAGAATACCCAAACTTGTAGTGTTTGATGGGGCTGCGGACGCTGCCATTTTATTTTTATATAGCTTGTGAGTGATAACGTACGATGTAGAGCCTTTGTGAAAAATAATGAGCCAAAGTGGTTTCCTTCTGCTATTTATTAGCCCTGTAATACCGCTCTCGTAGCACCAATTAAAGTCCACAATTCTGGATAAAGTGATGACTACAATCTATTTTAGCTCGCAAGCGTCACAGCAACACCCAAACGCAAATCACTTGGGATCTTAAGTTTTTGATGAAGGCGACGCATAACAAAAGCCACAAGACCTGCCAGTGTTGTAGCATAAAGTTTGTCTTTCACGTAGTGAGCAAGCTGCAAAGCCCTACCTTTCTGAGGACAAGCAGGCATCAAGTCTGCTTTTTTTCATTTTGGACTAGCTGTTCTTAAGCACAGCCAGCACACTGCACCTTTGCCTTTCTGTTATATTGTGTCGTGTGGTTTCTGTGCGCTCTCTTTTTCTATGCATTATTTCAGTTAAGCCCAGGCGTGATTCGCGACTTCATTGCTGTGTATATGTCACTTCTTCCTTCTTCATCAGCATTGTGCGCTATGTTTTTGCCATAGATCCTTAGTTACCCACTGGCCCGGTGTGTCATACTTCACCAGTTTCTCGGCTTCTGCCAACTCTAGCGATGTGTGCGTTGTCTGTGTTCTCTATGTATTTGTTACAATATTTGTTACAATTTATTTGTAAGGCGAGATGCATTTGTTGTCTACCTTTGTCATATTGTGCTTTTTATATTCTCATACTCTACCTTGCCTTTGAATAAAACATTGCGGATGCTCTGTTTCTTTGACTGATATATACATTGATCACTTGTTCCAAAAGAAAAACACAAGCGCGATGAATAAAACGATAGTGAATTATCATTACCTGCATCTCTTTTTTTTATAACTTAATCAAAATAAAAATTACGTCACGACCGATTCGCACGAACCACTGAACAAAACAAAACAGGGAATCGCTAAATCAAAACGACCTACAAAAACTATCCATTTGGGCGATGAATAGTGGTCTGAAATTATGAACTTACGACATAGCCAAACGTCGGTTATGCAAAGTAATTCAAAAGTTGCGCCAGTGAAACCGAAACCGGAAGCGCAAGCCACTTGCTCTCATCAACCACTAGGTGTGCTAGAGTCGATTGGGCCGCTGGGGTCTACGGGAGTGTCCACTCTTCACCTTTTTTATTTCTCTATGGTGTGTAGAGGAGGAAGGGTGCACAGATGGTGGAGGAGTGAAGCGCGCGCGGTGTGTAGAGGAGGAAGGGATGCACAGATGGTGGAAGAGTGGGCGACGGCGCGACGGCGCATGCGCGCGCGTCAGCTGTCGAATGTTCGAGAAGCGGTGCGGACGGCGCGGACGGCGCACTACAAGGCGCGAGTATAAGATGCTTCCGCATCTAAAAAAGGAAGGAAGGAAGGAAAATAGGAGGAAAAGAACGGCAGGCAGGTTAAGCAGCCTATAGGCAGCCGTTTTGCTACCCTGCGCATGGGAGGGGGATGGGGGAGATGGAAGGTAGAGAGAGGAGAGGGAAGAGAGATAAACACGGCACACTCGGCAGCACATGGGCGCACACTCGGTCATAGTCCAGTCTTGTCTTTCGCGGTGTGTGACAATGCTGTTACAGCCGCTTGTTCAAGTCCGTGTCGCGTAGGAATTTCAACAGAGCGTTTGTCACCCTCTGTTGCAATGTCTTCTCTCGGGCACTTGACAGAATAGTGTCCACAGACATTTGGCTGTTGTCGATGCGCGCAGTAACGGACGCCAGTGACTGTCTCTGGATGTCCTACAACAAACAGTCGCACAGGATGTGGTGTAGCGTCTCTTCGCAATGACAGGCATCGCAGAGAGCGTTGTCCGCCATTCCTATGACAAAGGAATAAGGTTTTGTAAATGCCACTCCTATTCACCTTTTCATAAACGCCTCCCTGGGCACCGCCATAGCCCTCCTTGGGCTGTGCAAATTGGCGCGTCCCCTCGAAAATGCACTGACAACGATGCGCCCTTAACCTTTGTATATACTCCCGCGCACAGCCCATCATGGCGGTGTTATTTTCCTTCCTGCGAAAAGGTGTATAACCATAAGCGATGGAGAAGGGTGGCTTCTGACTGTAAACGTTCCTGAAACATACTGCGATTTGCGTCAACTCTAGTCCACTTTTCTACTTGGGCTGTAGGCCTCCTGACAGCGACGTATCCCAAATATAAAATTACATCTGTTATCCATTTGTAGTGTGTAACAAGTTTGTTTTAGTTCACTGAGGTAATGTAGTGGTTACGTTGCTCGGCTGCCCGTCAGAAGGTCGCGGGCGCGATCCCTGCCGCGGCGGTAGCATTTCGACGTAGGCAAAGTTCCAGGATACTGCGTATACTATGCGATATATCAGCGCACGCTGAAGATGGTCGAAATTTCCGGATCCTCCACGACGGCGTCCTCCATAATCGCATCGGGGTATTAAAACATTGGGCCCCAGAATAATATTATTAACATTATTTAGCATTTCATACATTCATCCTTCTTTTCTACATGGTGACGTGCAAGGCTGCAGAAAGTAAGCAGTAATTGACGTAATCAGTACTGAGCTATCAAGCACAGACATCTCTAAACTTGTAGTTCGCAATAAAAAAAAAAGATACTCGTGAAATTATATTACTGCACTAACATTTCCGAACAGCATGGTCACGGTAACTGCTGTATTCCGTTGGCATCCGCGCCTAGTGCGAAAGCGTGGCAATCTTATAACTTCGCGTTGCGCTGTACAAACTCGAGTCTCTTTGTTACGCAAGTCCATAGATACACGGGAGTTCACGCCAGTGTCTCGTTTGGGTTTTTCACTCTCCTACCCCCGCTCTTCATCAGTGGCTCGTGCAGGCACCTCTGGGGAGGGCTCTTCATCTCTGCAAATAACGCTCCACTTCTTCGTGTTCTTCCTTGTTTTACTCCAAACGCGCACGGCTCAGATCGTTTTTCACGCCTGGGAAAACGCCGAGTGCGGCCTGTCCGCGGTGCAATGAGTTGTGCTCGAGGAATTTCTTTTGCATATATAGGCCCACCTTTAGAGTGCCGAGGCTAAAAAAAATAAAAGAAAGAAGTGAAGAAGTGGAGGTGAAATAAACTTCGGGGGCCAGCAGCGACGAGAAGGGTCGTCCCTATTTCAATATCCGAGTACCGAAGTAATCATGCCTTTTCTTCGCCTTACGCTGCACACACGCCGCCGCATAGCGAAGACCTTCCTTCTTCCACGCCGTCTCGCCTGCAGGGTAGTTCTCCTTTCCCTCTCCCGCGATGGCTGGCCCGAACTTTCTGGAAAATCAAGAAAGAGAGTGAGAGAGAAGGGATCGCGTATATCTCTCGTGCGGCGGCAAGCAGGCAGACGGAACGCTGAGCGGCGAAAGCCGTTCCGCGGAGAGGGCATGCCATGAAGACAGGTGCGCATCGCAGTAATAAATTTCACCAGCATGCGTCGGCGAAGATGCGCGCCCTGAGGAAAGCGTCGGCCAGACGGGGCGATGAGAGATAGAGGCAACCCTCGAGAGGACTTTTTAGAGAGATTGGTGCGGGGGGGTAGGCCTCGATACCGGGAGCTGCTGTTTACGGAAAGGGGAGGAAGGCAATACGTTTCGCAACTCGTGAAACTTTTCTTCGACGAAGGTTCAGGGGGCGTGTATATGCGATCCGACCGGCATTGCTGATGAGGTGGCCGCGCCAGGGAGATGCGTGCATATATACGCCAATACGTGGTGGCTGATTAGTACGTGGGAGATATGAGGCCGTTCTGCTGACGTCAGGAAGATGTATAGCGGTGCGATGGTGAGGACATTCGTCTTTCGGGACCGCTGATGTGCGATACATCGTGGCGACTGACAGGCGGCGCTCTTGCTGCTACGTGGATGTTTTACGTTTGGTAATTGCGATCTCGATGCGAGTATCGGATTGCGACATGGCGCCGTGCGTGATCGCAGAGTATTCGCGTCGCTCAGTGGCCCGTCGCCTAGGCGGGTGTGGTGCGATCGGGTGGGCTTATCGCCAGTTTTTGCGGTTGTTTTGTTTTGTTGCATCGCAATGCCTACGTAGAGACCATAGTTTTGCGACAGTAATTGCCGAGGTTTATTAAGCTTTCCAGGCTTCATAGAAGAACAAGCTGTCGTCTCTCTGTCCGCTTATGCTGCCACTCTCTCCATGCAGATTGATTGTTCGGCCCATCATACATCATTGTAATTTGAAAGAGATGCATAGTGATTGTATTTATTTGATCGATGCCACTTCTTCAAAGTACGCTAGTTCTTTCAAACAGCGATTTTCAGAACCCCAACTGCATGGTTCAGAATCGATGGCCAGAACGCAATGCCCCTCAGGATTAGATGATGACTGCGCCCACGTAGGCACTGGTCGGCCAAAGGCTTTTCCGAATGGCATGACTACTCCTGACTGCCATGCAGGAGTTGATCTTGGAGGTCTTGATTAGACATTCATTGACCTACGTCTTCCTCAAGGTTGAGATCTGAGGCCCTTTGGTTGGGACACAGCCAGAAGATATGATGAAAGACGGTGTGTGTCCACAACGATTATTCAATGGGAAAATCTCCATAGTTTTTTAAGCATCAAGGGAGGGGGAGGATTTAATTTGAGTTAATGTTATTCCCACAGACAACCTTTATTCTCTTTCTGTGTTATTTAGTGCGTAGTTTTAAAACCTGAGTAAGTGATCAGTTGTCTTTAAGCGGTCGGTGGATTATCATTGATTCCTCCTCCAGGTTAGAAAAAAATTGCAGGGGAGTATACTCTTGAGGGACATGATAATTTGGGAATTGGTGCTTGTGTAACCCGAATTTAAGGAAATATAGCGGCACATATGGATGTTTGCTACAGTATTATCATCACATGACACTTTTGATTGATTGATTGATTGATACGTGAGATATAACGTCCCAAAACAACCATATGATTATGAGAGACGCCGTAGTTGAGGGCTCTGGAAATTTCAACCACCTGGGGTTCTTTACGTGCACCCAAATTTGAGCACACGGGCCTACAACGTTTCTGCCTGCATCAGAGATGCAGCCGCCGCAGCCGGGATTCGATCCCGCAACCTGCGGGTCAAGCTTAGCCACTAGACCATCACGGCGAGGCTCGCATGGCATTTTTTCAAAAGCGAGAGAAACGACCCATGTTCACACGCACCTCTCGCACCTATAACAGCTCGCTAAAGAAAGATTCAGTCATAATCGGGACGCTGGACATATCACTGAAGACACCAGCTGGCCAATAAAAAATACTAAAGAACCCAAATATTTGTCACTAAAGAACTTAAATATTTGTCAATTCAACCCCCTGAAGGCTCAACACCCAGGCTCAACCCATATTTATTCATGAAATCTATCTATACATCACCTATATCCATCAAAACGGAGCTTTCTTGATTCGATACAACAATATCGCAAGGAGACACAGCTCACGGTATGTGAATTTCAAAGAAGTGCATGGAGATTTAGGTGCACTTTAAAAAGCCCAGGTGGGCAACATGTTCTGAGCCCTCCACTACGGCGTCTCTCATAATCATAACGGGGTTTTCTGACATTAGGCCCTAATAATTATTAATATATGGAAGTACAAGGAACGCCACAAGAACATACGAAGTTCACCATCCATATTAGCACGCGCTGATTGGATAGCACTCCATATCAGATGTTGTGATTGGCAGTCGTCCACTATCACTTGCCCTCCATGCAACCAGCACGTGCTCCAATGTGTGATACAGTCTGCATGATAGACTAAAAAATTGCCAGATCTCACGTACAGTTGCAATCAAGCAAAAACGAGAAATGTTGATATGTCACTTTAAAAATCAGCCCAACGTTACGAGGTGGAGGTAAAAGATGCCGTACATGATTTCCGTGCCATGATTATCATGTTTGGATCTGTTGTTTACCTTCGTCATCTATTCACGTCATGTGATACCAAATTTAATATATCTGAAGCTAGCGAAACGTCCCCGAGCACGCTATGAGCGTGGTATGTTGTCACGTTCTTTTATCACACTCGAGTCAGGATTATCATGTTTGCTCCAGTGATATACTTCGTCATTTATCGACGTCATGTAACTCCAAATTTGGTACATGTACAGCTAGCTAAACGGCGACGAGCGCATCATAAAGGGCCTAATATACTCCAATGTAGCGTTGGCGCGCGCGCACGCTGGGCACAGCGAGGCTACGTTTGCAAAACGCGAGCACTCAATAGTCTGACGCCAGGTGCCACCAGCGTCAACCGGTGCGAAATGCGGCATGTTGCATTTCGCGCCTATGCGTTACCCAAAGAACACTGCGTCTCCCTCTTTTCGTGACGGAGGGACGCCGGGCGCGCGGAAGCGCGCATGCGTCAAAGGAACGCAGCGCGGCACGCGCCTGCAAGCATATGGCAGGACCGGCGACTGGCATGGCAACGCCAGCGTGACGCGACGAAACAATGAACGCCGGCGAGCACGAGCTCCGCGTCACGTCAAAATGCATTGGCGCCTTGACTGCGGCATGTAGTCATGTTCTCACATGACACGCATCTCATGATTATTATGTTTGCACCATGTCACATACCTTCGTTATACATTGGTGTTACGTAATACCAAATTTGGCATAGGACAGGTTAGTGAAAGGGCCGTGAGCGCATCATCAGTGTGGCATGTAGTCATGTTGTTACGTGACACGCATGTCGTGATTATCGTGTTCGGATGTGTCATTTACCTATGTCGTCTGTTCACGTCACGTAATACCAAGTTTGGTACATGTGAAGCTAGCAAAACGGCCGCGAGCGCATCATGAGCGTAGCATGTAGTCGTGTGTTTACGCGACACGCAACTCATGTTTATCATGTTTGCACCAGTCACACACCTTCAGCATCCATTCACGTACTATAATACCAAATTTGGTATACGTGACGCTAGCGAAACGGCCGTGGGCGCATCATGAGAGTGGCATGTAGTCATGTTGTTACATGACATGCATGTCATGATTTTCATGTTGATTGATTGATTGATATGTGGGGTTTAACGTCCCAAAACCACTTCATGATTATGAGAGACGCCGTAGTGGAGGGCTCCGGAAATTTCGACCACCTGGGGTTCTTTAACGTGCACCCAAATCTGAGCACACGGGCCTACAACATTTCCGCCTCCATCGGAAATGCAGCCGCCGCAGCCGGGATTCGAACCCGCGCCATGCGGGTCAGCAGCCTAGTACCTTAGCCACTAGACCACCGCGGCGGGGCGATTTTCATGTTAGGGTCTGTCGCTTGTTGTTCTCCATGGATGCAATCATTCCATATCACACCTGTTTTGCAACATGTCATGTGAAGGAAACCACCGCAAGAGCTGCAGAACCATGAAATGTAAATCAAGACATTCGACATACATATCAAGATTTTCATGTTATGACACGTCAAATATGTTCTTCACACAGTCATGTTATGCCATACCATGTTTAGTATCGATACCATTATCGAAACGGCCAGGGGAGCAAAATGTCGTAGGCAGCTAGCTAGCTAGATGATATATATATATATATATATATATATATATATATATATATATATATATATATATATATATATATATATATAGATAGATAGATAGATAGATAGATAGATAGATAGATAGATAGATAGATAGATAGATAGATAGATAGATAGATAGATAGATAGATAGATAGATAGATAGATAGATAGATAGATACGCACCCTCTTAGTCGCCGAACTTTTCTAAGAAATGCGTCGCATTTAAAAGAACCCGGAGAGGGGTGAAGCACGCTGTGTTTTTAGAGGCGGTCGTATCAACTTTCATTTGACTAAGACACTTGCGTGGCGCCCCAGAGAGTTATTTGATGAGGCACTAGTGGTTCTAAGTCTGAAACCTGACATGTAGGTAAGGGTGCTTCCATTCTAACAAACGCCATCAGAAAACAGTGCAAGAAAGCAGCGTATATCCTAAAGAGGTGGTTTTGCTTCTTCTTCTTCTTCTTGTTGCCCTACTCTTGTGGCTCATACCCACTGTGGGGTTTGAATAAGAATTGAATGGTCTTGTAAAATTTTGTACAATTTTAGAGTAATGCAGGCTATAGAATAAAGACATTACTACTATGAGAACGGAATTTCGATGCTCACGCAGATGTACAACATATAAAGATTTTCTCCTTCTTCTCTACATTTTCTATTTGAGTTTTCACTACATAGGGAAGGGTGTTTAAGCTCCACTAATCTCGTCCGCTATTTGTTAGTCTAGCTGTTAGGTTGTGCATTTTTAGTGGACCGATGGCAGGCAGTGTGATTTAATTAACGCATTTCCTTGTGACGTATATCAGTTTACTGAGGACCTTGACGAGACCGTATACACCGTGGACACATTTGACGCCGAAAAACCGAAACCAATGTGCTTCGAACCTAGCGGAAGACCTGTTCATTGCCTCAATCTATTTTGAAACGTGTATGTACGCAGTTGTCGACATTCAGTCTTGCGAGAAAACGTCCCTTCGCCTCTACTCAGCCCACATGAATTCACAGCGACCACAATGAACAAGATCACGTTCACAACATGGGCACTATTACTTAAATACAAGAACTGTTCTTCATATTTATAAATTATGCATTCTCATGTCTTGAGTAGATAACTGGATCCTCAGCAAGCTTTGATAACTATGAAAAGCATAAATGAGGAAGCGCTATATGTGAAGCTAACTGCATGCATACATGCAATAAACAGCGCTGTTATCCTGTGTCGACTCAGTCATTTACATTTACAAATCCATGATTCTGCCTTCGCATATTCATCCCCGTAGTAGCACCTTGCATTTCATGGATAAAACTCTGAACTACAAAGTCATGGTTAATCCCGAAGCGTCCTCTCCTTACCGCAAGAAGGAAAAGGAATCACATCGTCAACACTCGAGAAAAAAAAATTCTCTGCCTTTTTTGGGAGTATTCTCTTTTAGTTTTTTATTACACTTAACTTTCCTAGGGTTCCGCTTTCTTTTTCTTTCTCTCTCTCATGCGTCACACGGGTTGAAATAGCGCCTGGATTAACCCCGGCCACCACTGGTCTTCACACTGCCATCGTAGCGCAACGCGACGCCTTGCTTTTTTGCGGGCATGCAGGCATGCGCGAGCGTGCCTGCGCAACTAGGCGTTGCGTATGCGTACACTGTGCTTCTGCAGCAGGCCCAGGCACGTTATATACGCAGCCGGCCCTCAAAATAGATTACATTACACGTAGGCGTGCGCGCTAGTCGCTCGTCTTGGCGAGCAAGCGCGCTCATTTTTTATATATATAAATGAGCGGGTTTCAAATTTATATCCCACTAAGCCCAGCCCCCTTGCAGCCTACCTTTGCTCTGGTGTCAGTCGTCTGTTGGCCCACTTTGTTCTTTTTTTATTTAAGATCATTTAGCTCACTCTATACCGAGCCCACGCGAATTGCTGATGGAAGCCCGTGAAGAGCAGCACACGCCGCGTCCGAGCTATAGCGCGCGCGCGCTAACTGATTACCCCTCGCAGAAGAAGCAAGCGCAAGGCGTCGGGTTTTAATTAAAATTTTACGGTTTTGCAGAAACGCAAGAAGCGTGCGCTCTGGCCCTGCGCGGCCGCGCAGGCGCGCGCCAAATGAAATCTACAAGACGCACACACACACACATATACGCCGCAGTCGTATAACAGTTCGCGCACAGCGCGCTCTCATGTCTGGCTCTTTGTTGTCTTAGACCCATTTTCGTATACCTTCTTTTCCAGCTGTTATTCTCTGTCTTTCAATTTTGATTCCGTCGCTGCCTATCTTTACTTCGTATACTGGCACGCAGCAAAACAGAAAGAGCTAACTAAATAAACGTAATAAAGGTAGATGAAAGAAAACCGACGGCAGGCAGATTCGCCTCTGGAAGCTGCACACGGGCATAATTTAGAGGGGCAGATATAAATTCTCATTTTTGCGTCCCCCTCCCCATTTCTTTCCTTTCTTTCCTCAGAGTCTCCCGAGCACTAATACGTTTTAACTCCAGGGGGGCTGAGCCAGAATCCATCCTCGTCGCTCCCTCGCTGGGAACAGCATCAAAAGCCACGACATAAAGCACGAAAACGGGCCGAAGGTACGTAAAACGAAGAACAATAGATAGAGCGTGTAAGCATAAATGTATATACGGATGAAGAAAGAGGCAGAGATAAAGAGAGGGGAGAAGGGTCGGGAAGGCTGGCTGCAGCTGAGGCACGCAATGGCGTACGCAGCAGGGCAGGCGGTGAAATATGTGCGCTGCCTTTGAATTATGCAAAGATGGCGAGATTAATTCATCTCGGGGTCAGTTTCACCTCACCTCTAGAGGCCTCCCCCGCTTTGTTTTTTATCCCCTTCTTGGGTTCCGTAGCGTCTTCTGCGGTATAGGACTGCAGGCGTGCCTGGCGTGAACTGCTGCGCGTTGCAGTAGCGCAAGCAGCAGCCTCGGCGTGAAAATTTTATGCTGCTCGACCTGCCTTCACCTTCTCCCCGCCTCCCTCACTACGTCCATACTTCGCCTACCCTGATCTACGTTCCTCACATCCACTTCTGTTTCCTCCGAGGCAAGCTTCACATGCACGGCGATTTTGTCATGCAGTGAAGACTAACGCAAGAAAAGCCCATTTCAAAATTATCGCGCTATTGTTTCCAAGGTGTACTTTTCGTTTCTCCTTCATCCTTTGGGTGCATCTGAGCAGTGTTTTCTATTCTTTCTCGTTACTTATTTATCTCGCTTTCTATCATTTGACCCTTATTGTTATTGTGTGTTTCGTCGTTTGTATAACTGAGGCAGATTCTCAGCAAAGAACATAATACTTGCGGCTTTCAACTGCAACAGTGCGTGCTAGGAGTCATTTCATATCATAAGTGTTCGTGCATAATGTTTTTAGGAGCTCTTATACGCATTTCTTGGCCTGCTTGTGCACTCTCGTCTTCACAGAATGAGGTTTAAGTGTAGGAAATGCAGGACAGCACAAAAGTTGCAGGCGCGCTTTCAAGGCAAGTAATATATTGGTGACGTGGGCGTAAACGTTTCATAAGAAGTGCCTCGGATATCGAATTAAACTTCCTTAAACTGCGCACAGAGTTTGCTGCTTTGATATAATAGTGTGATCACGTCGTATGAGAGATGAAAAGTGCAAATATAATCACCTTGTTTTATTTCTCAAGAAAAGTGAATGAGGTATAGCCTCAATAATTGTTTCAGAATTACGTTAACGTTGATTAAGGAGAATAGTTCATATAGGACGTTGTCAGTACAGTTATCTTAGGTTTCCGATTGCCCGAGGGCTTGAACGTTTCTCTCTCTCTCTCTCTCTTCCTTTTTTTTTTTTGAACGCTAGGGGTCAGTTTGAATGGTATTGCTACAGATCAGCATCATACAATTCTGAAAAGCAGCAGCTACACCAGCATTTTTAGCGACAGCAGCAAAAGTGCAAGCTTGTTAAAAGCAGCAACAGCAGCAGGATATAGCTTTTAATCAGACGCAAGTGAAGTCGCGACTTACCGAGGCTAGAACGAATGGGTCAGGTTATCAACCGCGCGTACGATCAATGAAACTCGTACAATTGGTGCCCATCAAGCAGTCTATAAATGATTGTCTGGTCTATATATTTGTTTGTTATATGCACCACAAACAACATTACTAGGCTAAACCCGTGTTTTCATCAAGAACCAAACGTTGGAAGTGTCGCTGTTCTTCGTGCTTGTGGTGCAAGAAAAAAAAAACAATATTGTCAAGTATTTAGCGACCAGCATTGAAAAGCTAGCACAACTTCGGGCTCACTGATACTATAGGTAAAATGCACACATTTGAGTTGTTTTTGAATTTACAGAGATATCACTAGTTGAACAAACTATCAAAGCCGACAATTATAAAGGTCAAAACTACGTCACACTACCGGTAAGCACCATATGGCAAGATGTCGCCTGCATGTAAACATATATGTATCTGAAAATAGGTTATATTGTTGGTGCTTCTTTCTTCCTTACGCAACACGTATCGAATTTCACGGTCAGTCCCGTTTTTCCCACCGCTACAGTCGTGAAACCCAAGAATTCCGCCTTAGACTTTCATGCTGTTCCATGGCTGCGCGTGGTCAGGGCTACAAATTGAGATTTTAGAAAGAAGTGGCAGAAGGAGACGATATAATGTAAATGGCAGAAGGAGACTGGGTCCACGGAGACCGACAAGGCGACAACATTGTCTGGGTATACAAATGCACGCTTAACAAAGCATGCAACCTGCTTGTTTGCACCGGTTTCCTTTCCGATTTCGTTTTGTTCCAACGTTCAGTACCCTCCAACCCCTCCTTCTACTTTCGACGGCTTGCGGGTAGCGTCCTGTTCATTTTTTTTTTTTTTGGCCTGTGGAGCTATACTTCTCACGGTCCGAAAGTCCTTGAAGAGGTTGCATTCTGGCTTCAAGAGCGCGACACCTTGCAATCGCAGGAGGCCCCTCTCCATCGGCCAAAATGTTAAGTAACATGGAGGATGGCGGGACACACACGAAACAAACGCGACCTTCCACGCCTCACGGGGCCGGACGAAGAGCGAGTCACATCCGCTCCGCAAGGCGCCGAATAAGACGTATTCCCCCGGCGAGCACGGGTGAATAATAACGCATCCACAAGATGCATTTCCTTCGCAGCAGACCTTATGCCACGAGATCTCACAAGGCTTCGTCCGCTACTCGCAGTTCCGGTGCCAAACCCGACTCGAATCCCACCAGCCAATGTGCGTGCGTAGACTGAGAGTGAGTCCTCTCAAGATGCCAGCACAGAGCGAATCGCGCGACCGAGCCAGCGACAAGCGTGCAAGTACACTGCCTTCACTTTCAGATCGGTGTGTCTGTCCGGGTGACGTGTCTCTGTAGGTACGTGCGAAGTCGTGGGACAAATGAAATGAAATATCGCGTTTCGATTGTGCGCATTCTGGTGGGACAGACGTATATATACGGCGTACGGAGTGGTGGCATTGAGCAATAGACGCCCAGGTCCTGTAGCCCGGGATGACGTCTTTATCTTCCTCTTTCGCGGGTCGCATACGGTCGTCGTCGACGGTGGCGGCGCGGTGGTCTGTACTCCCGCAGCGTTCGCCTTTCGTACAGAGCTGAGCAGAGAATCGAAACTCTATTATGCACGCTTAGGGAGACCGAAAATTGGGCCCGACTTTCTCAAGCACGTCGAAAGGAGAAGGACAGTGCAGCGCCGGTGCTTTTTCCTTGGTCTCCTGCGCTGCACAAATGGTGGTAGTAGTCTTCTACGAAGAACTTTTTTAAAAATATAAGTCGGAAAGAAAAAAACCGAAGGAGAAGAAAAAACCGAGTGATTGTTGAGGGGTGCCACCCTTTTGAATAGCTCTTTTTTTTTTGTGCACAACCACTGCCACGCACTTTCGGGGCTTCAATATCAGTTTTTTTTTTTACTACCGATCAAGTAGCCACAGAGCCCCCCCCTCACGTGGTGCAATCGAACCTTAACTTCCTTTTTTGATGATGCTTGCTTAGAAAGGAAAAAAATAAATAGGCCAAGATCTTCAGAAAGAAAGATACTGAAAATACAACAAGGACGCATAGCTGAACGTCACATGGCTCCCAAATATGCACAACTTCCAAAGATAAATCTAAATGCTTGGAGAAATAAATAGTTCGCATGAACGGCGCAGACTGCAGCAACATAGCGGTATAAACGTGCTTTCGAACCTCGTCGCCCTATTCAAACTTATAGTCACTGACTAAAGCAGGGGTTGGAAAAAAAGTAATGCCGATGGCATAAAATATACGCGCGCAAAAGCAAAAGTTGGTGTGTGTGCGTGATATTGTCACTTTCGTCTCGTACATTGTTGTTTGCTTGTTTGTATGTTTCTCCCCGCAGCCTTCAGGCTCGCTGCCCATATGCAACGTTGAGATTCGCAGCTTATATGTCCTCGACTGTATTTTTTTTCTATTGCGTAGCAAGATCAGTGGAAAAGATATGCAAATCATCAAGAAGAAAGATATATGGTAGTAAAATGAGTCCATGCTCGCTTTCGTATACGTGGCTTTGGTGGAGGGAGGACCGGCTGCGTCTAGCACCACCTGTCCCAAGTCACCGTTCTCAAAGGAAGGAAGTCCTGTCCCCGACGTTAAACCAGAGGCAGCAGCTATGTCTTAAAAAAAACGAGATTTACAAAAGAAAACAGTTGCAAGGAAGCCAATCACACCTTGATGCACAATAGATAGAGCCCCAGTGTAGGTCTCCTTGTGACTGGCCCACGGGGGTCAGGGGTGGGAAAGCTGTCTCGAACTCCCTAACCCCTCGCTTCCCGGCGGAGAGAGAGAAAGAAAGCACCAAGCCAGGGGGTACGGCCTCTATTTTGAAGGGGAACACCGCGAGACGTGTCGTCCGGGCTTGGCCGATGCGGCTCGGTGGCTACGTGCCCGCTTGTGCGCGCCACTATAGTCCCGGCTACCCGTGGTACTGCCGGTTGGACCGAAGCCTCCCACTTTTATTTCCTCCATTCGAAACCACCGTGGCGGAAACAATGTGGAGGACCAGAAAGATGCCCCGAAAGTGGATGGCTGTATACGCGTTGAGGACAGGCTGTCGCTGGTCGAGAGGGTCTTGTCTTCTGGACACCATGATGTGCCTGTTGCCCATGACTCTCCCAGTCAGCTCCTGCTTATCTCTTTTTATTTAATTCCATATACCTGTTATTTTTTTCTTCTTCTTTTCTTTACGTGTCGTGATTCCTTTCACTTCAGTGGACAAGGCGGAAAGCTTTTAGCCCTGAATGTCTTTCGCATGAGGGCATCGCCGGCAGGAACTGTGCAGGCGCTCCTCTTTACGAGAACTCATGGCCGGGAAGAGAATGAGAGAAGACTCGATGCTTCCACTGCATGCCTCAGCTTTCTCTTTCACCAGGAATGTAATAATTTGGAGAAGATGGCACCTTTTAGTGGTGACGGACTCACTGTTACCGACGTGAAACAAAGTAGATGAAGTGTGCTAAGAGTCCAACAGCATGCGCTCACACGGAGTTATAGGAGCTTCACAAAAAAAGCCTGTTAAAAAAGCGCTGTCATGCCGTTCAACTCTTACTCATAAGTATCAGAGCTCTATGTTGTGCTTTCTTACTGGTCGCGGTATATACCTCACTCAGTGGCTTATACTGCTGATCACCAAGTGACAGCTCTCCTTCCCGGCCGCACCCACCCCAATCCAGAGTCGCCACACAGTAAACCAGTTTGCAACCTTAATTATACCGGGCTTTTGCCGCATCTTTAACTAACAACCTTACGCCCTACATAAAGGGTGTTTTCACGTATTAAAACACCGATAAGGTGTTGCCACTGGCCTGTAACATCCATATAATGAGGTGGAATAAAAAAAGTGTTTCATAAATGGAAAAATAAAAAAGAAGGGTTATAAGCAGGCGGGTGGAACTTCTAGTCCAGGGCTCCAGTAACCTCAGTACCCCCCCCCCCTCCTCACGCCAAGTCCAGGAGCTTCACTTTAGTCTCCTTTCCCACTGCTATGTCCTGAATATTTGCGCCAGAATCTGAGGCGTGTTAATTTTGACTAGTCTTTTCATATCCTCATAAAATGCAAGCAAGTGTTGGCTGTCTTCCCCACCACGAGCAAGTCGACGGGCTATGCGGGTGGGTGTAAGGCATGTTTTAAACGCAGGTGCGGACATGTCATTCTCGACAAGTGGTGACACTCATGCATTCTTTAACACTTAGCCGTCAGTGAGGCGGCGAGTGTCGCTGTCGTTGTCAACGCTGATGCCCTAAGGTGCTTCCAATCACCTAAACATCTTTATCACTTAAAAAAACTAATTGAAAATAAAATGTGCAAGTCAAGGAACATGCAATTAAACATTACATCAGCATTGAAGAAGCACGCACGCATGAATCCACACACACACAAGAGAGCGAATTGTAAAATACCCCACGGATGGAGCACTTGTGTTAACACAGCCTTACACTAACTATCTGGTGCATGGTTGGTTGGTAACAACTTTATTGGTAGTCCAGCAGAGCTTTCGCGAACAGGTCTTTAGGTCTCCCACGTGCCGGTTCCGGTGGATATACTCTTGTTCGTTGTTAACGAATAATAATCATTAAGAACATAGGCGTAAATTTGTGGTATGCTAGATAGCCCTAAAAGAGGCATATCGTTTAATCTAAGCTAGCCTAAATCCAGTCATTTTAATCAGTGAGTCCTAGGGATCATTTGGCCCACTGTAGTATACATAGACCATGGGTGTTCCGATAACCGAGAACGCTCTTGTCTCGCAAAGAATATTTTAGTTAGAACGTCACTGCCTGAAGACTATTTGGGTAAGAAAAACACTCTTACACCCCAATTTTTGGAAATTTCAGTTAGGCAAAAGCGTGTTTTACTTGCTTGAAACCGCCTTAAGTGTGCAAAGTGTTTTTATACAGTTAGGTTACGTGTATAAGGAGAAGTTGCACTCCCCCCCCCCCCCATTTTTTTTCGCCGAGTGGTTCGTACGATTTTGCAAGCACTTGTGTTTTTGGGGTTTATTTACGTTTTTCATATATATATATATATATATATATATATATATATATATATATATATATCAGAAAGTTGACCTTAGAGAACCAACAAGTAATTTATTTATTTATTTCTTAGAATACCCTCAGGGCCCGTAGGGCATTACAGAGGGGGTGGGTACAACATATATAACACACAAGAAAAAAGACAAAATAAAGAAACAAGTATCAGATGCGCAAATCAGGAAGGCAACATAAGTCAACTAAAAATGTATAAGAATTCAAGCACATACAAAACAAAGATAGATAATGGAAACAGCGTATAGCTACAAGCATTGCTGAGAAATTGCAGTCTTGAATAACAAAGGGTCTGTTATTGATACAACGGAAGAGGGAAGGTGGTTCCAATCGGCGGCTGTTTTCGGTAAGAAGGCTGCTGAAAAGAATTTGGTGCGGCAAAACGGAATGGCAACCTTATGCTGATGATCAATGCGCGATGAGTGGTATGACGGTTGTGAAATGAGGTCTCGCTTCATTGAAGGATTGTGAAAAAATATCTTATGAAAAAAATGCAGTCGCGCCAGTTTCCTCCGGACAGTTAAATTGGGTAGGTCAAGGTTAGATTTCATTTCTGATATGCTAGCAGTACGGGAATAATTAGAACAAATGAACCGAACTGAGCGGTTCTGAACAGATTCTAACGCGTTAATTAAATTTTGCTGCACGGGATCCCATATAGCGGACGCGTACTCAAGCTTTGGGCGAATTAGTGATCGGTATAATAGAATTTTGAGGGACAGCGGAGCGCGAGAAAAGTTGCGGCGTAAGTATCCTAGCGTTCGGTTAGCGTTATTACAGATGTAGGTAACATGCGTGTGCCAAGATAGATTGTTGGTAATGTAAACGCCGAGGTACTTATATGAAGAGACATGCTGGAGGGGAACGGCGTTAATTCTGTAGGTACAGGGGGGAGAAATAGATCGCCGGGTTATTGACATGCATTTAGATTTGTTAGAGTTGAGAGTCATAAGCCATTTATTGCACCAGGTTGAGACAGTGTCAAGGTCTGACTGTAGAAATTGGTTATCATATTCATTGTTTATTTCGCGGTAAATTACACAATCATCTGCAAATAACCTTATAGCGGAGTTAATGCTGTCTGGGAGATCATTAATATATATAAGAAAGAGTAAAGGGCCTAATACGGAACCTTGGGGTACGCCGGATGTTACTTTAGAAAGAGGTGAGTTATAGCCATTAGTTGTTACAAACTGAGTGCGATTAGTCAGAAAGCATTCAATCCATTTAAGAATGTTCGGGTCAATGTTTAAGGCACTAATATTCAGGAGGAGTAATTGGTGAGGTACTTTATCGAAAGCTTTTTGAAAGTCAAGAAAAATGCAATGCACAAGTGAGCCGCGATCTAAAGCCGATCCTATGTCATTAGTAAAATAAAGAAGTTGGGTTTCACATGAGTAACTTTTTCGGAATCCGTGCTGGTAGGGAGTAAAAAAAGAATTTGATTCTAGGAATGAGACAAGGTTGGAGTAAATTATATGTTCTAACATTTTACAAGGAACACTGGTTAGGGAAATTGGTCTGTAATTGAGAGGAGACTGTGGGTTACCAGATTTGTGCAGAGGGACCACCTTCCCCACCTTCCAGTCAAGCGGCAATGTGGAGGTCTGAATAGATTGCGAAAAGATTAAGGACAAGTAAATTGATGAATACAATGCAGTGTTTTTCAGAAACTTTGAGTTGATTTCATCTACGCCACAAGAAGAGGATAACTTAAGCTTGTGAATTAAATTTTGCACTCCAACGGCATCAACGGTAACAGGATACATGGGTAAAAAATCACGACTAGGCATTTGCGGCAACGCAGAAGCAGAACAACTTGAAAAAGAAGTAACAAAAAAATCATTTAATGCAATGCAACACTCTTCACAGCGAACTGGCTGCCCATCTGAGTTCGTAAGCGAAATGTTTATCTTTTCCCTAGGTTTAACAGTTTTCCAAAACTTAGAAGGGTTGGTTACAAGAATTGAAGGAAGGGTATCATTAAGAAAAACGCGCTTGGCTTCCTTGATAGCTGCTCTGTATTCGGAAAGGACAGATTTGTACACGTGCCAACGGGCTAACGAATTAGTCTGCTTTGCCTGACGGAACAACCGTTTCTTTTTATTCCGCAATTTTTTTAAGTCAGTTGAGAACCAAGGGGGGCGTTGGCGACCCTTGATAACGTATGTGGGAATGTATCGCGTGATTAAAGATTCAACTTTCATTTTGAACAAGTTCCAGTTTTGTTGAACGCTGCGATCAAAGAAGCCATCAGCAAAGCTCTCAAAATTCGATTCGAGTTCACTGTTGATTGAGTCATAATCGCCGCGTGAGTAGTCTCTTATTGTTTTGCAATTGTTTGACCGACGCCTTAAAGAACCTGTTAGGTTGAAGTGCACGAAACAATGGTCACTTATGCCTGGGATATATGAAATAGAATGGACAAGGTTAGGTACAGTGGTGAGAATCAGATCAAGAACATTTGATGAATTGGGGCCCATTCTTGTTGGTTGCGTTACGAGTTGGGTAAGGTTAAAGTCTTCGCACAGTTCCACGAAATGTAAACTGTCGGCTGAAAGTGAGCTTAATGAACAGGAAGGAAGTGACCAGTTTATTTTCGGGTAGTTAAAATCGCCTAGAATAAAAACAGGTGTATGCGGGTGCCTTTTGACAATATTATTCAAAGCATCATGCAGTTGCTCGCAAAACTCTGGCGTCGCACTCGGAGGGCGGTAACAGCCACAAAATATGACATTTTGATAGTTGACACGGAGGGAAACACAGACAAATTCTAAAGGTGATGCTATTACTATATGGCTAGAAACTATATAATCAGCTACGGCTATAAGTACACCACCTCCTGGCGATTCTTCTCTATCACATCTGTAAATGGTATAATTATTTTCACAATCGAACAGCTCTACACTTGCAATGTTAGGGGTAAGCCAGGTTTCCGTTAACACTACAACATCGGCGGCGCAGTCATCAAAAATTGAAGATAATGCATCCCGTTTGTTAAGAACACTTCGTACGTTAGAATATAAAACTGAGTAGTTACGATAAGTAGCCGAGGGTTGAACTTTGTTAGGATAAGAGCGTATCTTCGTCGGCATGCGTAGCGGAGGACGAAGCTTCTGATGAGTTCTGCGCATTTGTATGCAGCTCACAAACGCTGTCGGTCACCGGAGAGTACACAAAGCACTTTTTGTTGATGTAAAGCTTATTGTATTTGACGGTATACTTCTCGCCACTCGCCCTGCCGAATTCAAAAAGCTTCTTGCGCACGCTTCTTGTTGCGCGGCAGAAATCCTCGTTGATTGACACATGAGACTCGCGAAAACTACTTCTAGACTGCAGTATGCTTTCTCGGAACTTAAAAAAAGCAAATTTTACGATCACTGGTCGAGATTTGCCAACTACGAATCTGCCTAGCCTGTGCGCGCGGGATATGCGGTCGTCGCTACTTCCCAAGTTTAGCTTCAGAGTTTCATTGAGGATTTGGCAATTTTTTTCTTCTGATTGCGCCCACGTTTCCGAATCGCAATCTTCTATTCCATAAAAAATCAAGTTTTCTCGGCGAGAACGATCTTCAAGTTCGTCAAGACGCTTGTTAACCGAAAGTACCTCCGGTACCCGTTGACGATTCGGCTCGCTGTCTGAGACCCGGACACATTCCTCAACTGCGCATAATCGGTTGTCTAATTCTGCCACTTTTTGTTCAAGAGACACTTGCGCTTCTCTAACTTCGTTAATGGATTCCATAAGTTCTTCGTGTTTTACGTCTATCTTAGAGTGCAGCCCCTTAATCAACGAGATTAACTCGTTGTATTGCTTCCCCGTATCTTCTTTTGGCGGGCCCGGGTTTTCCTCAACATCGCCGGACATAGCCAGAAGCCTAACGACATGAACGCACTCACAAATGGACATAAGCAATTAAGCTGAGTCATGTACTGGAAAACGTGCATTAGAACAAAGACTTCCCTGAAAACAACGAAGTTATGTGTTTTTCATCGTATACTGTAGTGGCGCATGATTTCGCAGTACAAGATATTACAATTCTTTTTCGACCCTCCCGTCTTAATTAAATTATTTGTTTAGAAAAAAGGGATAACAATTTAGAGTACTTGGTACTCTACTATGGGAGAGCTTATTAGAAATAAACATATCTTAAAGAACGGGAACATTTATCAGATCTCCGCTTATTTTGGGCTTCTTCATGGAAGCGGCAGCCCTTTTGTGGGAGTGGTTTTTGTGATTATTATTTATTTGTTAACTTGGTGCCATCTGGCAACACTGCCACAGTCTCATAGATGAAGTGTGAAAACAACAACAACAACAATGTGTTTACCTAAATAAACTCCTCGATATTGCCATACTTCAAGAAGCTTTCAGTGGCTTCTTTCACAAAAGCATGCCTCCTGGAGTCGTTCTCTAGGAAACATCACTTTAAGATAAATACGGCCTCCTGCATGTATAAGGTGTGTAGCGAAAACACGTAAACTTGTTCGACAAACGTGGTTTTAAAAGTATGGGCTCTAAATATTATTTCTGATAGGAAGCACCAGCCATAAGTTTCTCATTTAGCATGTTTCTGTAATTATAATTACAATAAACATGCTAAAATGTGTACGGGATGTGCACGGGGCTTTATAGAACCGTGTGCACATCGTCGACGAATGTGTTTTCAGATAGAGGTTTTTTCTAACCCACCGCACAGAAACTAGGGCTATAAATACACAAACACATTAAAGAACGGGGTCCTTGTTTGCCCGAATAGCAAAATACATTCTGCAACAGCAGTTGAGCGAAATTGAAGAACGAACGCTCACTGAATAAATGCCGCAGTAAAATTTCACTATTAAGACGAACTGGACCAAGTTCACATTAAATGGTGCTTCGGCTCCTCGGAGAGCGCTGCTCGACTTTTGATTCCTCTTTTTAAAGAGCATGCTGTAATGAATCTCGTTTTATATTCCATTGTCTCTCTACACTTTCATTCAATTCGACAAGCTAAGTAGGCCGCCGAGTCTCGAAACGGCCACAAACACCGAAGGCCTCTGTCCACGTCGGAAGTGGTCAAAGCCCACGAGTACACCATTTATGCCGCAAATACACGGCTTGGGAGCGGAAGTCGCACGGTCGGTCTCATGCACCCTCGTGATTCGCGCCGCTGAGTTTTATTTTGAGGCACCGTCCAGCTCGTTCCACAAGATATAGGTATACCGGCAACAGCTCTTGTCCCTGGCAGAGCCACGCCATCCACTGCGCGGCGCCCATGGATACAACATACGAAGCAAGAAGAGGCTGCTCCAACTGACGCAAGGTGGCTAAAACACCGTGTTTATATTTATGTGCAGAGCAAGCTCGGGCAAGAAACGTTTGAGTTCGCCCTAAAGAAATGAGGAGGGTGCAGGACTGGGAACGCTGCGACCCACCCACGGAGCCGCGACATCGTCAACGCCTCGTCGTCGCGTATAGCCTGACGTAATTGCCGGTTTCGGCAATCCGTCCACTTCTCTCTTTACGGCCGGCGTCGGCTGATTGTCGGCTGAGAGAGCGCTCATTATTAACCATCGTCGGCGTAGTTGCTTGCGCTGTTCCGCTCCGTCAGCTCTCGTGGGACGGACATTAGTCGGGACGTCCCATCACCGGTTACGCGACGCGAGAAAGAAGCGTCGAGATACCAAGTGGGTCGTGCAAGAGGGCGCCGCTATGTATATGCGAGTTTAATGTTGTGCACGGCACCCACAACAACCACTTACGCGGTTAAATTACTCGATGATGCAGGTTCAGAGGTGCACAGACATGGATAATTGGCTGATTGAAGGAGTTTCGTTAAGAGTTACTGCTGTCAAAGGCTTACAGTGGCCGTAAATATATTGTTTTCAAGGTCCCAATTGTCCAAGAAACATAAAAGTGTCCTCAATTACCCGAACTATAGGTGAAAAAGAACACATACAGCGTAATGTGCATGCTGCTGCGGACAACTCAGTCAAATCTTGCAGTCGTTCGCTTCAAGGAGAGTTCAGAAGCAAAGCGCGAATTTACTACACTTCATACAGAGGCCCGTATACAATGAATCTAGGGTCGTCATACAACAGATTTCTCGCATTGGCCATGTTATGCTCAGTGCGCATATTGCGCAGCCTGGTAGGCAACGCGCAAACGTCTCCAATGTGTGGAGGTAGTGGGGGTTTCCGGCCAAGCTCTGAGATGTAAGGTATGCCGAGAGTGCACATGAGATGGCGTCCTACACTCTAAGCCGAAATTCGGCAAAGTTGGACTAACTGCAGACGTTAAACCAATAGACGAACGGTTCGTCCAACAGGGACTAAATGTGTGACAATGCGTGTCTTGCGCAAACGCCCGGCAATGAAGGGACCAACGGGGAGGGCAACTGCGCCGCGATCGCCTCCTGTCGATGCTGCACTGCAATGCTCGGCGTGGTCGGCAATCACGAAAACAAGTTATATATAGGCTATATGCCACTGTGAAAGTGAAGCACTATGAAACGAATAGAAGATGTTATGAGAGGAAAGTAGTACAACACGCTGTCAGTGCACACAGCAAGTGCCCTCACGTTTCCACCATGCCGGCACGGGCGAGCCGAAGCCAAGTGAAAGTCTCCGCAAACACGGGCAATGCCGAGAACTCGTTTTAATGTGCTGAATAAGTTCGAACTACGGTGAACACTGACAATGCTAATAAAGGTAAGCTGTTCATCAGCGGTCGTGTACCCACACAGTGACCACAAGTTCAAAGCGATATATAGGAAAAGTAGGCTTCGTACGTCATCGGTATCAAGCGGGCTGCCGGTGTGAGTGCATTGCCGGCACAAGCGAAGGAAACGTCGCGTACAAGTTCACGAAAATAGTAGCTCAGGCAAACTTATGTCTTTTTATCCATGCGACAATAGTTATCGAAAATCCAACGTGTACGCGATCGCGGATACGACTAATCGTGCGGCCAGCGGTACACAGGTTGTGCCTTACCAGCACGATGAAAGAACCGTGCCTGCGAACGGTCTCGTCGCTGTAAGATACAGATATCTACATCACTCCGTAAGACACAGCGAACATGGGGCACTTACCTATTGTTCATTTGTGACTATAAAATAACGACGACGAAAATATCACGCGAGCCGCATGTTGCGATCGCCGGTGGTCGTTTAGCCGTACTCGTCGTAAGCCTAGCGACGCCGTCGGCAAGCCGACACGGTATGGCATCGGCGGGGCGCCTGCGGCTGCTTCGCCGGCTTTCCCGCTCAAGCGCCGCTGCTATGTTTGTGTTTGCGGACTCGTGCGCCAGCACTGCGAACGCTGGTTCGGCCGACATGATCGAATACCAGCTGATAATTCGTAGTCTCGGGCTGGAAGCATGTTGAATATTAGATGGATCCATATTAAAGGATCGGTGCGCATCGGTGCTACGAATTAGCCGATGTAAATTTTTGCGTTACGGTATCAATGTTTATTGTTTTTTTAAGCCGAGTAAAAGTCGCCCCCTGGCACTAGATGGGAGGTCAAAATACTGTGCTATATATACCCGAGAGTCTGTTCTCTGTAGTACAGCGCGGGCAGTCAGTGTTTGCGGTGTTTTACTTTGAAATAATAGTGCGTATGTATATGTGTGTGTGTCTGTGTGTTGCATGAATAACATACTATGATCTTCAGTGCTGATTAAATTGGAATAAACATAAAATATACTGCACAAACGCAGTGTCGCCATTTTTTTTTTTGCCATTGGTCCAGATGGTTCAACTGTTAGTCCCGCTGGAGCATTCTACTGGGGCCAACATTTAAACCAAGTGGAGTAAGTGCTTGGGGTAACAGTTGAGCCCTTGCAGTTACTCCCGCAGTTAGTCCAAAATTGGTTCAAAATCTGTGGCAGCGCATTTAGACCCCTAAAGGACCAATGGCATACCCCACTTTAGTCTTTTTCGGCTTAGAGTGTATATACAGTTTGACACAATCGTTTGTAGTGCGATATGCGTTACACTTCAATGAATTCCTCGATAGTGTTGTGAAGTCCTGGGTCATTAAGTTTCGCATTGTGGTTAAATAAAAAGACACATCGACCTTGCAAAGCAACTATATAGCTAAGTTCTACGCGCGAGCCATGCACGTGGCGTACGCAGCGGAGTATGCAACGCATCACGCCATGGTTCTCGCTGTGGTAACCGGGCCGCAGCACATAATTACCGAAACTGGCTCAGTTTGAGCAAACAAACCCCAAGACGGTGATGAAGCAGCTATAAGCAGCCGGCAATGCAGTTTACGAGATCTGGTGGTAGCGCCAGAAAACACAGCCTAGAAAAAAGGAGCAGCAAAACTGAGTCTTCCAATGCGTATACTATAGCGTAGCGAGTAAATGCGGCAAAACCTGTCTTGCCCGTGCACATTATTTTCTTTTATAGTTGTAAGCAGCGGGGTCACGGCTGATTATGTAAGCGCCCAGGAAGCCTTCTTTGGAAACGCGCCAAAAGGGAACTGACACTTCAGCGTGTCACTGTGTTCAGCGAGCGTTTCATTTTCTTAGTATCCCTGCCGGTCGGTACCAACAATGCTGCTGAGGCGGCCCAAAAAGCTTCGCCGCGCACTCTGGTCCACTGTCGGGTGCCTGTCGTTATAGCCTGCGCCTCAACTCATGCATCTCGCATCATAAGTGGCTCGAAGACTGCCATCCGCAACTTCAACAAAGTCATGATCTCAAAACCGGCGCACCACATGTATTCTCACAAGTAGACCTCTGTTATACGTTGCCGCCACGTTGAGGTCATCTGGGCTCGGGGCCACTCGGGGTTCGCGAAGAACGAAAATGCTTATGACGCTGCTCGAGATCTTGTCCATGGGGTCGATCATTCAACATCATCTCTCGCTCAGCCCCTCTCCACCCCTCGCGAGCGGGAGATCATGGTCTCTTCTTCACAAGACCATGACAGAATGGTTACTTTCGGAGAAATCCTAATGCACTGCCGTAAGACCCGACTTAAATACCCATCACCAGACAAGTCCTTCGAAAAGCAGCAATCCACTATACCTGGCTTTTATTACGGGCACGCATTTTCCCTTGTCCATCACTGTACAGTCGTATTTGCCCTGCTGTCCACACAACACAATGCTAAACGTGTGGGGTGCCTTCCGCCGAGCTCGACCATCTACTCACGCAATAAAACACAGCATGAACCCTATACGTTCACAACTACCACGGGCGAGAAGTGGGAGGCGTAGCTGCTCAGCACATGCCCGCTCTGGGCAGTCCAGCTGGCCGAAGACGCCGCCAGGATCCAAAACCTGGCCACCTCCTGAGAAAACTGGGTTACGCAGGGGGCCCGTCTCCCGGGCTCCCGCAACCTTTAACCCCAGCAGGGACACTTAAATAAAGTAGCTCTCTCTCGTATCGGCCACTAGCTGAAATGAACCAAGAGGAGCGTGTTGCTAAAAGGCGCTTCTTGTCTCTGTTTACCGCCACGTGCTAATTACACAGTACCAACACGTGCGCGCGCAGAAATAACATTGGAAAAACGCAATGGCGCTTCATGACGTGCACTCATGGTCGTCTCGTGGACGAGACGTAGATTATTTCCCACATGTCGTCCATTCCTGCGTTGTTTTCTTCTGTAGATCGTCGGGACGAAAAAAAGAGACATATTGTTTAAAGCGTGCGACAAATCTATGTAACGCCGTTCGTACTCGAGAGATTCGAAAATGTTTTAGCGGTGATCGATCCGCGAGGCTATAAACACTTGTACTGAGGTCAATTGATCAATACTTGGAAAGAATATTTCAGGATTCCAATAAAGAAATGCTACCACAAAGCCTTGGTGAATCTTACAATTTAAATAAATTAATAAATAAATAAATAAATAAATAAATAAATAAATAAATAAATAAATAAATAAATAAATAAATGAGTACGTGTGCCCACACTATAAGAAAATGGCTATACTTCTGTCACTTTACTCCTCACTGCCGCCCCGCCGCGGTAATCTAGTGGCTAAGGTACTCGGCTGCTGACCCGCAGGTCACGCGATCACAACCCGGCTGCGGCGGCTGCATTTCCGATGGAGGCGGAAATGTTGTAGGCCCGTGTGCTCAGATTTGGGTGCACCTTAAAGAGCCGCATGCAGGTGGTCGAAATTTCCGAACCCCTCCACTACGGTGTCTCTCATAATCATATGGTGGTTTTAAGACGTTAAACCCCACATATCAATCAATTACTCCTCGCTGCCATGGAAGTCGATGCCCAAAAGCCGTTGTTGTGAGATAAACAGTTCGTTGGGCAACCGCCACGGTGGTCTAGTGGCTATGGTGTTCGACTATAGTGACCTGATGGCCACGGGATTGAATCGCGGCCGCATTTTCAGAGGGGTCAAAAATGCTTGAGGACTGTGTACTTAGATTTACGTACACTTTAAAGAGCCTCAGGTGGCGAAAATTTCTATAGCCTTACACCACAGCGTACCCCACAATCATATCTTTGTTTGGGACGTTGAACCTTAACAATTATCACTCGATGAGCCCTTCAGACAGTTTAAGGGAATAAATTTTCCGTATAATACTAGGCCACCCGGACACTGTCTCCGTCTCTCTCAATTCGCTATATGGTGCGCATTTCAGGAAGAAGGTAAACTTGTCTTGTTTGTATTTACAGATAGTGTTACTTTTCGCACAGGCCAAAAATCTGATCGCAAATGCTCGCATCTGTCCTCCACAGCTGAATTCTCCCAGTTTCTCACCTTGATGTTTGTGTTGTGAGAACAGGCTCGCTGAAAATATAGGAATGTTAAGCAGCCGCTAATGTTTAACTGGAATCTTCAAAAGATTTTTAACATGTTGCATGACGCACAGTATCATTGAAAACCATGAAAAAAATAACTGTAAACGTTTAAGAGAAAGTATACTATCATTTGGCAGTCCTAGCCTTAAAGACACTGCTTACGTTTAGAGATATGGAACGCCGAACGAGGCACAAATGTCTGAGTCATTAGCGTCCTGCTTTTGCCATCAGCCGTAATTTCCAAGACTGCAGTGTCCCTTGCTGGCACGCTTAGCTCTCAGCACTAGTCACTCTGCAAACAGTCGGGAAATCATTAAGTAGAGTAGGTATATCCACTATACGAGTATACTGATATGGCTATAGAATTTTACTGGTGGCGGCTGCTTTTCACTTCAGTTGATCCTCCTGCTATGACGGACTATTGTTTCTGTGCCGACTGATGGAATCATGGCTTCCAAGCTGTACGAAAGCCAACAAAGGCACTCCACGGCAACCTCTGATGTGCCCTGCATTTTAAGATAACTCATTTTTCTGGGATTCCTCAAAGGAAATTGCACGAGTTCAGGTGTTTATAACGACCATTATTGAGAGCAGCAGAATGATTACTGAGGCTGGTTGACTTGCATACTAAAAAAAAAAAAGAATCACTAAAGATTAAAAATTTCGTTACCATTGTGTTTTGATATGTGCGTATAAGTGTGTTTTTGCATATGTGTACTCGATTGTTCTATTTTCCAAGCAATGTTTTGTATGTTTTATTTTAAGATATGTATCGGCTTTCACTTAAGGACAACGGAGTAGCCAGCGCCATGCTTATGCTCCCACATCTTTTTATATACTATATAAATAAAAAAAACAGGTCGAAACAAGATGCCTTGTCGTATCATTTCTCTGTGTTTCCGAATATTAATGTTTTCGCTAAATCACATGCACGTTCTTCACTTATTACGGCCCATGTTTCAGTGGCACCTTTATCGCAACTACTTTTGCTGCTACATGACGGCACTGGTTTGATGTCACCAGAGTGAAAGGGTTGCAGTGCCTGTGCATTTAAAAGCTGCGTCCAAGACGTCATGACAACCTATCAAATAGGCCCCGCCACGGTGGTCTAGTGGCTAAGGTACTAGGCTGCTGACCCGCAGGTCGCAGAATTGAATCTCGGCTGCGGCGATTGCATTTCCGATGGAGGAAGAAATGTTATATGCCCGTGTGCTCAGATTTGGGTGCACGTTAAAGAACCCCAGGTGGTCGAAATTTCCGGAGTCCTCCATTACGGCGTCTCTCATAATCATATGGCGGTTTCGGGACGTTAAACCCTACATATCAATCAACCTATCAAATAGAGTGAACTCCTATTTATGGGGAGGGGAGGGTAACGTTTCAACACCACCATATTATTATGAGAGGCGCCGTAACGAAGGACTCCGGGAATTTCGACCACCTGGGTTTTTTTTTTAACGTGCACCCAAACTTGAGAGAACTCCTAGCTATTATGAAAGATACGCCTTGAAGATCGTTTCTTCTGTATTCAAAATAGTTGTCTGGTGTTGAATTGTTGCCCGGCTAACAAAAAAAGTATTAATAGGAACTAGCATTGCAGGCCATCGTTTCCTTGTACTCTGAGCAATCATTGCTTGCTTGGACGTGTCAATAATTTATATTTCGCACCATGCATCGCTGATGTGTGCAGCACATGTGCACAAATGTTTTCGTGGAGCTGCGTTGGACGGATATATTAGGATTAATAACTGACGTGTCGGTTAAGTCCAGTCTCTGAAGATCAGTTTTCCTAACGGATGCTTTGTGTCGCTTACAGCGAAATTATCAAAGCTATAAGACAACTCCATAAAAAACATCAAAGCTCCGGTGATGTCATCAGAAAGTTCAGAATGCGAATAGCACGACATTCGATGAGAAAAGTCAGGAAAGTTCTTCGGCGCACCTTTCATACAGCTTCTACAAGCTGTGATTGTAAGGCGACTAAGTTAGAAGTGGGAAAATGCCTCAAAATAAATTTACTGCAGCTAGGTGAATAACAGAGATCCTGAATGCCCATCGGCGGAAAATTTAATGTTTCACTGTAGCGTTTCTATATTAGAATCATGTCTTCAATGTCATGAAAAACATATCTTAGTCAATGAACACAAGTCCACGAGATACCAAAGTGTTATCATGTCTTCCAAGATCACGCAGGTGACCTAGCTCAGATTATTGTTTCTTTAGAATAAATTGTTTCATACCCTGATCTGCAAACCTGATACATCTGTACAAACGTACGGTGGCTGAACATTCGTTAGGAACTTAAGTTTGAAGAAAGGCGTATACGCTCCAGGAATGTGAGAACCAAGTCGGATAATTGAATGATTTATCGCTCGCTGCCCTGAGTTATGCTATTCCACTTAGGGGCAGGAACTCTCCGAGAGAGTCGCTTAATATGTGAAATATTTTCGTCATTTAAACTCTAGCCGTGGTTTCACTATCCTAAAGAGGAAGAATGGCTTATCATTTATTACGAATAAAATAGAGATAGACTGAGCACATTACGGACGGTAATCAAGACGCCCGCGGGGCTAATTTATGCTCAGTGCTTGAAATTATGAGGCCCGCCGCTAGGGCCGCAGCTGGACGAGCTCCGCTGCTTTCTCACGCTAAGTGAAAGGCGCCCCTTCCACTCGCCCCTGCAGTACACTCGAAAACAAAACAACAAAGAAAAAAAAACGCGGCAGAACTGAAGAATGCGCGGGAAAGGAGGGGGGACAGAAAAATCGTGCCGAACGACGAAGATTTCAGGTAATCAGCTGACAACGGTAAATTTGTCATTGCGCTGCAATTTGTTTCCTGCCAACTGTACACGTGCTAGACCATACTGCACCGAGCGTATTTATACGAGGCACAGGCGCTGCATTCTGGGAAGAGGAAGAATCGAGGAGCTTCCATCGTTTCGTGCTGCGTTCGCGTTAACGAATGGCACGATAATTTTTGGAGCACTTCGGGCGATTCTCCCGAATAAACATGTGTTTTTTTATCTTATTGTGCTGTCCGAGTAACTGTAGCGCAAGAACCGCCCCGAGCACGTTATTGCTGAGTTCGATGTTTACGCCCCGGACCTCGAGGCAATAACTTACGCGCAAGCCGCAAACGGCTGTTGGTCACGCTTGAAAAGTTGCCGCGAATGAAATGTGTTGTGGTTCGAGTGGTTCTGATAGAACGGCTGCCTTCGTTCACGTACACGCAGACAACCACTCTACCCGCACTGTGTTTCAGAACAGGCAAGACTTTTTTTTTTTTTTTTTGCTGAAGTCGGTAGAGCATTGAGAATGATTTCGCGAAGAGCCGAGATCTGACGCATGTTCCATTTTTCCGAGTCCCCCTAAAATCTTGCCACTCCTACATTTAGGTTCGTCCATGCATTCATCCAATCCATGTGGGCATTTATCTGTTTGTACCCAGTCATTCATAAATACGCCTCCGTTCCAATCTTCCATCAAGTATGGCTCATACGTATGTGCATACATTCGTATCTGCGGCTACTACATCCTCTTCTATATTGACCAGTCTGCTCGATATCACTTTATTATCTTTGATTAAACCATGCGAGTGGATACACAGAGCAGTCAATTCATTACACTTTGTTCTTCCATTCATTCTTTTCCTTTACGTTCCTTGTCCTCTCTGTCCAGTCCAGCACCCTATCTGAGCATACGTTCCACATTATTTCATCCGGCCTTCCCTATACGTACAACCACCCGTCAATCAAGGTTTTTATATTTGCTCTCATTCTCTTTTATGTATCGTGGTGGTTTACTTTAGCCTTGAAGCGTTTTGTTAATGCATACTACAACGCCCACCTAATCTACTTGTTATTTACCTGTTTCTTGGGTCTTTCTCCGTCGCGTTTCTGCATTTTTGTCTTGTACTGCCCAATCTGTCAGTAACAGTTCATAAGCATGAGGATAACGTTGCTGACTTATGCATGCATGCTGCGGCTGCGTAAAGCGTGCCTTCAGCGCCCATGGTCGCTGCGATCGTCCAATGTAAATTTGATTACTAAAAAGAAAACTATGACATAAAAAACAGAGAAGTTATGAGTGCATCCTATTTTATCTCAAGTGCAGAGAAGTCACAACTTCACTGCTTAGTTTTCTTGCATTTCGCGTGCCTGCCCCATTAGATTAGAGGTCTCGCTATACGCAAGGCATATTTCTGCGGTTTGCCAAAGCTTTCTGTGAGAAAGAAGGCGGGCGGCACTATTGTGTCCCGTCTAATACTACATGAATGGTGTGAAATGAACGTGCTACAAAACACGCAGAAAATGGCCGAATAGTGCCGTTTATGTGTCTCGCGCCGTCTCACTATGCCTCGATAGAACACATTTCTCGATCGCCTCGAAAGAGATGCCGCTTCTGGAGCCTCTTGCAGCATTATAGTCCAGCACCCGCCAAGTGGATGATTCTTCGCCCTTCACTTTGCGACCAATGATACCTGTTTTGAATATCCAACGCGACACTTAAAGTGACTCTAAAACATTCTCAGCACTTTTATTTTTTACTTGGAAGGCAGACTGTTTCGACAGATGTCGGCCACCGTGCAATGAAGCCCAACATTTATTTTCTTTCTTTTCTTTCCAGGCACGAGAAACTGAACTTTCAATTTCGGCTAGACCGTGACAAAGAAGCCCGAAATTAAAGGCAAGGCTCACAAGGACCCGTGGCGCACTCCGAAGCTGCTTGGGCGACGTCACCGCAGCCGAAGCGAAATGTGCCGGCGCATGCCCCGTGCCTCGATGAAACTATCCAGGTCGATTTGTTTCTAGCCCTTTTCTACACTCTGCTCCGACGCAGCGTCGCTGCGAGCAATAAAACACCGAGACCTCTGCGGAACTCGGTAGACACCCGATGATTTACGGCGAGCTGCTGCAGCTCCGGCAAAGCGGAAGAGAAGCAGCGCAAGTTCTCCCGAGGCGTCAGTGCAGGCGCTTGGCTCCGAAAGGCTTGCACGCTGTGTGCCCGACGTATACGCAGCGACACAGCGGAACGCAGCAAACCAGCAACGATGGGCACGGAGGAACGGAATAAAAGAATAAAAGTCGGAGAGCCTTGTGGGCGAGGAATATAGGAAGGGGAATGCGTGAGGCTGACATGCTGTATATTTCTTCCAGAGTGCGCGCGCGAGCCTTGTAGGAAGACACCTCGCACTGTTACACGCACACACTGGCCCGACGACGTGGATTGCTCTTCGGTGGCGGCCGCAAAAGAGAGCGTCGCGTGTCGTGCATTCCGAGTCTTCATGGTGGGACCACACATACCAGTGTCCCGAGGTGTCGGCGACGGCCCGGGAAGATCAACTACCGTAATAAGTGGCGAAGAGGCCGATGGGCTTGTGAAAGCGGCGGTGGTGCCGTTTGTGCAACTCATTGTTTCGGTGAAACTTCCCAAGAATTTCGCTGTGGCCTTTTTTTTTCTTTTGCAGGGCCACGCCTTTTCCGTTGAGGCGCGGAAGCGGACCGCTTTCTTTCGACTCCCGCCGAGGACCGAGCATGCGTCTCCCCGGGTCCACCCCTTTCTCACGACGCGGCACGAACGTCGCAAACCCCCGCCTCCCGCGCCACCCAAAATGTTGTGCGGGATGCCGGATAAAACAAAAGACGCGTTACGACCAGTAGATTCCACCTTCACCGGCATGCACGCGCATGCATACGGTACATACAGCATGCATAGATGACAAGAGCAGTCGAAATTGTACCGACCGTTTTCACTGCAGTATCAACTTCATGGTTTTGGTGTGAAACAGGAATGTACTTCGAGAAGAAAGTGGTCAATACGACTGATAGTGTACGCGCTAACGAAATAGGAAGGGACTAATACTGCGCTACGCAACAACTCTTACATGTTAGCCTAAGGCGCCAAGTGAAAGCCCTTTTCCATATCATATATATGAGTCATATACGTATGACCGGCTTAGGAGTAAGAAATAAAGAAAAAAATCACAGCATATCCACGGACTGAATGATGATGAGTGGGGTGAAGCGTCCATCAGTGCGTCCGCGCTTCCGTCCGTCCGTTCGTTCTTGCTTCGGTTCATCCGTCCGTGCGTCCATTCGTGTGTTCTTCCATGCGTCCGTCCATGCGTCCATCTAGTGAACACTTCAAGTACTGCCATCTCGTATCTTTTCACATATATTCATCATATAGAAGTACCGCCACCCAGTGGACATTCCCAGGACTAAACGAGAGGTGGACACCTACTACTACTACGACGACTACTACGAGTACTACTACTGCTACATACATCGTGGACGCACGACCCACCATAAGGAGCTTCGCCCCTAATATATCGTCGATGATACCGATACCCAGAATGAGTAAAACCTGCGTTAGTAATCACCATGGGCGAGAAAAAAAAATTAGAGGACGCTCGAGCATCGCCTTCAAGAGTATATAGATCGTGATAGCGTAATGGGGCCTCATGACTGTCGCCTTCTGAACTGTTTTGATTTTCGGTGCATGCCTCAACCGCGCCGTAAGAAAACGAACGTCTAGGCACGTAACATCGGCTGTTTCATGTGTATGATTGAATGCCTATTGCAAGATCAGTTGTTAAATGTCCACTACGCCATAATTATTCTTTCTGCGAATCAGGGAAGGGCCCACTACGCGTTAGTATATATGGGGCTGCACGCGAAGCTAAAAAGCTGTTTGCATTGTTGATGGTTCTGCTGCTGATAATTATAAATATGTCTGAGCGCTTTGTAATGGAATGACCTTTCAAACGCCCACTCGTTGCTCAATTCATATTTTTTGGTGCCTGGCGTGATTCTACGCTTCTGTCACGCAATATATGATGCGTTATGGAGGCTCCCTCGACTGCATGACATTCACATCACTTTGTTTTTTAAACAGTCTCAAAAATTATTGTGGCTCTGTGGCAGAACACCTGTTTGCCAAAGAAGATGGCCTAGATGTGATCCTCACTCGATCCAGAACATTTTTTTTATTTATTTTGTTATCATATCTTTCGATTTTTCAGTCATCAAGAAGATGATAATTAGCTTACAAACAACGAAGGCAACGCTGGCACCGACTTCGGAATTTGTGCGGTACGAGCTCCTTAAAGGCCACCTCCGGCGATTTTTCAACCATGTCAAGGTAATGGTGTTTCTATGTTCCCGAGACAATCTTGTCACGAACCCAATAGCTGGAATGCTCAGGAAATTCGAAATTGATTTTCAATAAGCAATACGATGCAAAACCAAAACCGAAACCCGACCAGAGGCCCTGTCTGCGTATGACGTACTATTAGGTAAGAACCGAAGGCCGTATATATATATACTCATGCCAGCGCGGAGTGTGAAAACGGTGAAAGCCAGACCAGCGAAGCGCCGGCCAAACACCTCGGAGGAAGGAAGAAAGCTTTCCCGCGCTCTACCCGTGCCAATTAACATTGCCACCGTCGCCTTGTGGCCAGCACAATAAACGCTGTAGCGGCCAAAGTTAGCGATGCCATCGGCTGCGTCAATTCCGTCGACATGCCAAACGTGACGTCACACAGACAGCGTTGCCAATAATTCTGGCAAGCGAGCTGCGCTTTTCGAGGCAATCTTTAAAATTCATTTGCAAGCAATCGGCGCATCTCTCAAGCCTGTAATTTGGCATAAATGACGGAAGTGTGCAAAGTAACGTACCCAGCGAATTTCATTGAGATCCATTGAGGTCGAAATATTGCCAAAGTTGGCCTTTAAGGCTATCGCTTTAACACGCGCAGTTGACCCAGCTGGCAGGCTCTCTGTGCCAATACGTGAGCAACCAAGCACCAAGCACCGGCGAAGCAGCTGCTCCTCTTTCACCTGGTGACGTGGTACATCAGAATCGTGATCAGACACACTTACGACGTGTCTTATTACAATATTTTTTTTCGTGCACCTATAGTTTTTTTTTTCTATGTCGGTTTCCGTCATTGAAGTGGAAACGCTCACGGTAGGTGGTGCGAGCACATGACATTGCGACTCCCAGGACGAGCAGCCACACTGTAATTTACGAGGTGAATATACACAGTTTGATGCATCAAGAACTCGTGAAATGCATGACAGTTTTTTTTTTTTTGAGGGGTGAGGGGGGAGCATCAGCAAGGAGCAACCGCAGACTTTCAATACTATGAATATTATGTCTCCCAGTTCTTATAAAGAGAACCGGCAAGGAAAAGTAGAATACGTAGTGAAAAGAGACGTTGCATTATCTATTTCTTAAACCACCCTATTTGTCAGAAGTCACTAAAAAATCGCCACGAGATTGCAAGAGACGTTGCTGATACTTCCTCTCCGTATCCGTGGCCCCGTCTCTGAAGTATATACGGCGCACCGTGAAATCGAAGCAACGTCTGCAAAGTGAAAACAAGCAGACTGGCAGAACCAAAGAACAGTGCGAGGTACAGAATTACGTGAAAAATAGGAGCCGGTACTAAGAGGCCGTGGTACACCCCCGCAAAGGCCTCATCCCCATCGCCGGCGCGGCGAGCTAACATCCGCGGAAGCTTGCGTCATATCTCAGGGGGGCTTAAAAAGTTCCACGTGCCTCGGCTGCAGCCACGCCTTCGCTTTTTTTCGTATATAGCCCTCCAACGGAGGGTACGTATATATATACATTTCAATACTTTCATTCGCTATATCCAGATGGATACAGCTAGCGAGCGAAGATGTATTATATATCTTAAGTCTCCGATTACGAAGGAACCGTGGTATAGGCCTGCAGAGCGAAACCCGAAAGAGAAGCATGTGGGCCAGAAGGAAAAAGCTCGGAGCCGACCTCCCAGAATTCGAGGAACCCCGGAGGATTTGAGGGAAGCGAATGAGGTGCGTGCAGGCGTCAGCGTGTTGCGAAGCAGCAAGCTCGTCCACGGCAAGCAAAATGAAGCGCAGAAAGAGAGGAAAACTTTTGAAGCTCGTGCGATGCCATTGGGCGAAAATAATAAAGCAGTTGCTCGGATGAAGATAGGAACGAGCGAAGAAGAAAAAAATTGCGGTTCGGTTGATGGAAAGTCAACGCAGAGGACGAAGGCTTCACGTATGACCGTACACAAGCGAAGTGTGGCGAGAAGGCGGCGAAGGTGGGCACAGGGAGAGCGAAACAGCACCGCAAAATGAAAGAGGGGGGCTTCAGAAACCGGGATATATCCAACATGGCGTCCGGGATTGGTTTTCGCGTTGGCGTCGGGGAGCCCCTCGTGAGATCTTAATCAATCAAGGGGTTTCCTACGACGTCTTGGACCCCGCTTTGAAGCGCGAAAGCAGCCGCAGCGCTTCGGCGCTCAAGCCCAAGGCAGAGAGGGCGCTGCAGCCGCAGCCACCCACGTGGTGCACCGTAGGTCTGCTGCCGCGCTTCGGCAGTTGGCGGGAAGCAGCCAGGCTTCGTTGGTGCCGCCAAGAAAGATCCATCTCCACTAGCGAAATTACCGCTAACTTTATCGGCGCCACAAGCAACAGCAGCAGCTCCGAGGTGGTTCCACCGGTGCAACTCAATGCCTGCGAGCGCGCGCTTCCCGACGCCGAAGTGCGGCGCGCACGCGAGTACGCACAAACGTACGCGTATACTTCTGGGAAGGAATGGCAGTTAGAGGAAAAGCGAGGATGGAAAGTAAGAAGTAGAAGGAGAACGCCGGCGGTGGTATCGAGAGGGCTTGGCGGGACAGGCGCCAAGAAGACGAGGGAAGGGAAGTAGGTTGAGGAAAACGGGCGTAAGCTCGGAGGTGAAACGGGAGGTGGGGAAGCAAGGGGAGTAGCTGTACGGCGGTGTTACCTAGGAGACGGAAATGCGTCAGGGGCTGCTGAAAAACAAACTACAAAACTAGATGAGATAGAGAGAAAAAAAAAAGAAACGAGACAAGCATCCCCGCCTGCAGAGGTCTCCCTGCCTGACCGGCCGTGCCAACTTATCCTGAAGGAGTAATCGGAACGGGATACCTTAATTAGGTTCCGCAGATGGCGCGCCCCCGGCCAACCCTTCTTTCATTTCGCTCGAGGCTCGGGCTTCGGCTGGCTTCGTTTGCCGGCATGCGCGTAGCTTTATCTTCGGCCTACCGGGCGGGCACATCTGCGTCGGAGACGCCACGCTTCCGCCTCGCATCTACGCCACGAAGCTTTAGGGGCCGAGACTTGTTCACTTTGCATGGAAGGCGCGGTACAGGGTGGCCAGGCGGCCGACCGGCTGCGCTGTGATTGCCGGCTCCCTCGGAGCCGTGGCGCCAACTACGGTGTGTACGCGCCCAGAATTACACGACGGAGTTACCGGCGTAGGGGAGAAACGTTGCAGGCGAAGGCGTAGCCTAAAACAGCAGGTGCGAAGCCACTTTAGCGACTAATTACGTTCGACCGACGCAGTGGGTGGTCCGCGTTGGCAAAGGAAGTGCGTGCTGTAAATGCAGCATTTTTGGTAAACAATGTGCGTGGACACAGCAGCTGTCGTCGCCCGTGATAAACGCGATTATGCACTATACAGCGAAATTACACTGCACAAAGCATGGCACTGCGCATATTAAGTAACGTCGCATCTGCATAAATACTATGAAGCCTGCAGCGCGATAATTGCAATGCTAGTGGTATCCGAGGGCGTGACATGTGAAACGCGCCATGCCGACCCATTCGGTGCACGTTTGATAGCTTAGAAACAGAACTATTGGTATTTGTTTTCTGAGGCCCAACATTGCATAGTTCCCAATTCGTGTTACTGGTGGAGTCCAGAAGGCAACGCACTCTCTTATTTTTTAAAATAATTTTGTATCCTTTTGTTCATGTTGACTTATTCGACCACCTTATCCCCGGCTGTGAGCTCTTTTCTCCTTCAGAGTGAATTCTTGACCTAACCATGTATACGTCACTTATAGCCGACTTCGCGGAATAATGAATTTGTTCAACATGACTGAATACATGTGATACTATTTTGAGTGTTTCATGGCTGAAGGCGTATTGGTTCCGCTTAACATTTTTCTGTTTTCTGGACGTTGGAGCCGCCGCCGCTGTATAACGACTGTATATGCAGAGTACCCCAGCTAACTTTTAACAGAGTATAAAAACATGATGACGCAGTTCATGCAGACTCGACAAAATACGTGTTCCTGACTATTGCATGGCAAATGTAAATTTTTTTTTTCATTTTCCATATTTTGGTTATTAGGCAGTTAGGCAAGCTACACCAAGGCTTTTAATGAACAAAGCGATTAACAGAGTAAGAAGGTTCGATTAGACAGCTTCTAACTTGCAATCCATTTAATTTCAGTGTGTTTCTTCCCGATGATGATGAGTACTGAATGCCAGTCGAAGCCAGAAATGAACATTTCCATTGTCTCTGTCCTCACGGAGCACCTACTGCTCTGTCTACGACGTCTGCGGCCATTTTGACTAGCGTATTCATATTTGACTAACGTGTTCATGTATAAGTACATAATGAATTCACTTTCAGTGTTAAGGTATAGGAGTGAAATAAACAGGAACACTTTTATGAAGACGAAATACTGCAATTTATACCCTTATAGCCTTTCATGAATGTCTTGGAGCCGAAACTTTGCTTCGTGGAAAGTGTTTTTTTCATACAGTTCATAAATATTATAATTATTTTCATAACAATGTGACATTATAATGTTTAGAACGCACCGAGTTGCCCAATAGGACATACCTGTTCACTTAGTTCACACATTGCAGCGAGTATGTGGCTGTTACTCTGCGCTTCATATTGATCATTACTCATGAACAGTTATGTGTTTTCAGACCATCATATCTGCGCACACCCGCAACGCAAATGGCAGGTGTGCGACGATCTGTTCTGCCACATTAATCACAAGCGTAAACACCCATAAGGCGTCAAGGCTTTGCGTATCCACTCGAAAGCGTGGCAGATGCCGCTTTTATCCACCAGAAACGGTTTTCCACTTCACACCTATAGGATAAAGCCTCCACGAGGATCCTCGTGTATACAGGACGGCTGGCAAATCGGGACGCCACCACACCAAGAGCCCCTAAACACGCATATAAGCGCAGATACTGCAGTGCACGCGTTTGCGTGGTTTCACGAAAATCACTCCGAGTGCGACTTTCAACCGGCTGTATCTTCAAACATAAAAAAAAGAAAAATGGCCCAATAGTCGCGTCGATTGTGCAGTGACACTCGGTGTAATTCCGGGTCAAACAGACGAAGTAAAAAAAAAAAGTGAGTGCGTAGACGATGTTTGACAATGCACCGGCTCAAAAGCAAACAGAAAGCACTTCGCGCGACGATTTTGTCATACGCCGAGCCATCGGTGCAACGCCGCCGCCGCTGGCCTATTAATGCGTTTATGCAAATGCCTGGCGACACCGATGCTGATTCTGCAGGCGCGAGCATCGTCATTGGCCTGCGATATTCCCCCCTGCGGCGGCACATCTCGGCGCCATCAATCAGCCTTATCCCTTAAACAGCGCGTCAGTGCGGACAAAAGAGGCGGCGCGCCTTCCCAACGCCTCCACCTTTTTTCTTTTTTTGCATTTTCGCGCTCAAAACACTGCGTGAACGAGTGCCGAGGGCTTTCCACCTTTCTTTTATCTTCGTTTCTTTCGAGTTTGAGCCCGGATTCTCCCCTTTTAAACTCGCATACAGATAGATAATCCTCGGGCGCGTGGGAAATTATACGCCCGTCCCATGTATTTTTATGCGCAAACAGTGGCAAGATGGGCACGTTCGATGCTGCCATGCGTGCATGCGCGACTGTCGCTTCTTCATCGCCCCTTCTCTTCACCACTAAAGGCCTCTTCTCATCTCTCCCTGAATCTCATCTGGTTTGCTGGGCGTGCAAAGAAAGAATATTTGTTTTCGTCTTCTCTGGCCCCGCATAAAAGCGAAGCCAGATCTTACTTTGTTTTCTTCCAAGCCTGTCAAGAAGCGAGTCTACTGTCATATTAGTATGTAGGACGACGAGGATGCCGCAATCCCGTGCTCCGGATACCTCCCAGGGAACATCAATTTAGAATTCTTCCACACAGAGGTTTCACTGTAAAAAAACGCAAGAAAAAAACGAAACAAAAAACACACGCTCAGCAAGGCTTCGCTATAGAGTCTCCGTGAGAAGCTGATGCAGAAGAGAACAATGTTTGAGGTTTCCAAACCTGCATCGTGTAGAGAGCTTAGGGCTCGCTAAGAACGCGAGAAAAACAGAAAAATAGGAAAAAGCGAAGATTCGCGGAAATGGCGGTTTGTGGAAAACTTTGCGGTGGCGCGAAGAAAAGAAAAAAAACAACTAGTTAGACACACAAGGCATCGCCTGCAGGCCGTAAAGGAGGAACGGCATTAGAGTGAAACCACAGAAAAAATGTTACACGAAAAGAAAATACACGGCGCGGAGAGTCGGAAAAGGAGAGAAGCGTCAGCATTCTTGAACGGAAAGTTGAAAAAAAAGGTAAAAAATGTTACGTGTACACCTTCTGTGCGTGTCGCAGAAGAAGCTTTGGCTCGAACGTGTGGCCTGAATACGGCAACGAGCAAGCCTGCAGAGCGCCGGTGTTTCTTTCTTTTCTACAAACTTAGTTTGCCTTCTTTTTGGTGGTTTCGCCATCGCTAAAGTTTCCAGCTCTAATTCCTTCCTTGGCGATCCAAGCCACCAGCGTCTACCTACCACTACACCCCCCTCCTTCCCCCTCCTCTCCCGCAAACGTATAGTATGCTGCGCTTTATTTCGTTCTGCCATCTCTCCTGATATTTCTTCTCCCGTGGCCGCACTGCGATCGGTCCTGCAGAAAAGAGCACCGGGTCCAACACACTTGGCCATCCATCGGGAGGGCCCCCATCCCATCCATTTAGAAGGTTCCGCTAGATGTATTCAACTCGTGTCCCTCTCACGGCGAAACGCGTGACGTGGATGCCAAATGCGCAGTCGAAGGGTTTAGCTTTCTTGGCGTAATTCCGGTGCCCCACACTCCGCCTCCACCTCCTCAACCTTCCCGGCCTTGTATACATAGACGTAGACTCGGGGCTAGAACCCATCAATCCGCTTAGCTTTCCAAGCGTGTATAGAAGGCACACTGGGAGCTGCGCAAGGCCGAAGCCCGGTGCTTTAGCCGCAGGCTCCGTGACCGAGCTTCTGGGGGGGGGGGGGGGGGGGGCTGTTCTTGAGTTTCACCAGCGGCGCTGCCCACGTATCTGCGTGTGCGTACGCCACCAATCCTGCAGCGGATACGGGCACGGATCTCAGCCGTGGCCTGAAACACGCACGCCGCATCGTTTCTTTTTCTTTTTCTGAAATATTTGGGAGCGTGTATATTTCTTTACGTGGAAATTTCGAGATGCGCTACTCTCTCATCCCTATTTCGTGAGCTGCTTCCCTGTGGTCACCGGGGAAAAAAAGGAAATAAACGAAAACGTTTACGGAAAGCTTTTTTAGCCGACGTGGTGCTACGTGTATAGGCTGCGTTCGACAGGAATACATATGGCTGCATTTAGAGCCGCAATGTCCGTTCGAAGATGTTCGGCGCCCGTTCGGAATTTAAGATGTATACCGGTGGTTGGGCTCTGAAGTGCTCCCGGCACTTACAACTGAATATCGTGGAGCTCTGTTTCTCCATTTTTGTTAATTTTTTTCGGGTAATGTAGTTATAATGTTTTCAAAGACAACGTTATAAACCGTAAAAGTTCCAACTCTGTGTACCTCATGTGTACTCTGTATTTACCCCGTGTATTCCTTGTGTGCACTATATATACGTTACTCCCCATTTAAACTGTGTTCAAGCCTTAAACGTTGTATGAAATGAACATGGAGAGCACGACACTAACTCTAGATTAAAATATCACCACTAAGATACCGACATATTACCGAAAGATAAGCTTGAATGTGGATGATTTCACTCATAATTGTTATTTGAACTGAAATGAATGTACCGTCACGAAGGGAATAGTATGAAATGGCATAACGTTCTATCATTCATGAATGACATGACGTGTGAGTCATGCCACAACATTAGAGGCATAATTGACAGTGCGTTTTAACATCAGAGGGATGCACTGCCGTAAGTCTTGGTAAGCCCAGTGATGGGATACCAATACCGCAAGTTGCTGTACAGTGTGCACACGTCCTATTGGGCTCGCCAAGCAAGCTCAAATTGTAAAGCGAAGTAAAAAATTGGTCCCGTATCTGCATGTTTCACTGCAAATGTCGTCGAAAGACGATAGTCTTGCGTGTGGAGAGAGTGAACAAAACGTTTATCTGATGATCTGCGCGAAAAAATCGGTGAATTGTATTCTGGAGACGCTGCTTTAGAGAGTCTCGATGCGTGCAGCAAAGGCGAACTAGCGCATCGAGGCACGTTAGACACGAGCGCCATCTGGCAGTTATCTTCGAAAACGGAGGAAGGCGTGCGCGCCCACGGAGAAAGATGCGCGCCGGTATCGGAGAGAGAAAATGAAACAACATTATTTTGCCTGTCTAGGAGACGATAAGGTGTCACCATGGACCGTGTCGTCTTAGCAAAGCGTTGGGAACACTTGCCTTTTAGAGCATCGTGTTGCACTGTCAGCGCAGCGTGATAAACGATACGGTCCCTATAGAATTACTTGTGTGTGCCCTCTCTAGTATAAAGGCACACATAAAAAACATCGACGTGTTGTTATGGTGCCTCAGATATGCGCAATTATTGCTTTTTAATTGACAATCGCGCAAGTGCGAACGCTGAAGCTTGAGCAATATTAGTGGGCGCTGAGGATGGGGTTGGCCGTTTGTTAGGTGCCGTTTGGGGTATCGCTACTGCGGACAAACAGACAAAAGTACAGACCGACAGACCGACATAAAGAGAGACAGGCCGATCAAAATCTTTGCGTCGAAGGTCCCCAAGAAAGGCTATCGACTTTACAAATATGCCAGATCTCACGTACCTTGAGAATCGACGTTATGCGAAGCATGCGGAGGGAAGGTGAGCGTGTCGCAATTTATTTTTATTGAGCGACACGTCATGAAATGACGCTGAATATATATACAAATGTCGCACGCTCAGACATATGTTGAAAAGTTGCAGATGTTTATATAACCAGTTGTTCGCACTTTCGCAACGATGCCTACAGGAAGATTCCCATTAGCAACACCAGAAGCTGATATGAAACGCTGATGCTCGCGAGGTTGCTGGCCCTAGACACTGCTACATAAAACAACTTCAGCGCATGGCACCTAACTGCCATTGGCGTTAATCGAACGTGACTGCTCTACCAAAGGAGTAATATGTAATGTTTATAAAAATGGATAGGCAGCACTGCAACCACTATTGACATTTCATGAAGATTAGCCTCCATTTGAAAAGTAGCTCCAAGACCTGGCGTAGCTATGTGGTAGAATGCTTCATTGCCACGCAGAACTTGGATTCGCAGAGCTTGGGTTCGATTGCAGTAGCTGAGACGCTCACATTTATCCTTTGCTTTCGTTGGGTTGACGCTGCCGATGTCGGGTATTTCCTAACGGTCGCACGTTAAAATTGCCCATGTGTGTTCTCGTCGTTCCTCGGTAGATACTAAGTGCCAATCCCCTGTGGTACATAGACGCATACTAGTGGCTCATACTCGCCCGCGTGTATGTGCCACTGTCTGACGGGAAGTGTTTGGCGATGTACGCGACGGGAATGTGACATTATTCATGTTTTGACCAGCGCGTCATATTCGTCATGCTAATTTTAGTTCACGCCAAGTCAAGGGGGGGATCACGAGAGCATCCAAACGTAAGCGGCTAGATAGATAGATAGATAGATAGATAGATAGATAGATAGATAGATAGATAGATAGATAGATAGATAGATAGATAGATAGATAGATAGATAGATAGATAGATAGATAGATAGATAGATAGATAGATGATAGGTAGATAGATGATAGATAGATAGATGATAGATAGATAGACGATAGATAGATAGATAGATAGATAGATAGATAGATAGATAGATAGATAGATAGATAGATAGATAGATAGATAGATAGATAGATAGATAGATAGATAGATAGATAGATAGATAGATAGATAGATAGATAGATAGATAGATAGATAGATAGATAGATAGATAGATAGATACGCGTAAAGTCGAAGCAGTTCGCTAAGAAATGCTTCGCATTTTGCTTCGCATTCCTTCTTGAAACACACACAAAAAATTATCAGACTTGCCTCAACGCAGCTTTGAAACAAGCCCTTGACGTCCCTTCGTGGGATGCCGAGGCCCGGCCCCCTAAACCTGCTTGTTTCTTATAATAAAATTTATTCCTCCTCCTCCTCCATCATTAAGCAATGAAGTCGTCTATCAATTGTAGTATGACGAAGATTTTACTTGGAATGCATCAGCACTGAAAATTTAAGCAAATATGACCCTAGTAAGATATCCTTTCCTGATTTCCCAATTTCTCTCGTGAAGATTTAAAGTCTATATTCCCCCTAAACATTTTCTTTAAAAAAAGACACTCTCCAGAATGTTGATTTGATTGATTTTTGGGGTTTAACGTCCCAAAACCACTATTTGATTATGAGAGACGCCGTAGTGGAGGGCTCCGGAAATTTTGACCACCTGGGGTTCTAACGTGCACCCAAATCCGAGTACACGGGCCTACAACATTTCCGCCTCCATCGGAAATGCAGCCGCCACAGCCGGGATTTGATCCCGCGACATGCGGGTCAGCAGCCCAGTACCTTAGCCACTAGACCACCGTGGCGGGGCACTCTCCAGAATGTCACAATAATATTAGGATTGCTTAAAGATCCCCCACCCTAACATAATAAAATGGTGATCTTAGAAGGTTTTTGTTGTTTTTGAGCAGCGTAGCTGGTAGATAAAAAAAAATGTCAGAATGGTTAAGCAGCACAACTAAACAAAACCTCTATAGTAGCTCAAACTTCATTTCAAAGCTCAATAGACAAAAATAATTTCATATAGCCTTTTCTATTTGGCACAGTTTAGCAAAAGCAAGCGTACTTGGCAGTTTGTTTTGTGCAGGCAAACCAGCATGTCCATGTATTTGTGACGGACATGCGGTAATTCGAGATTAATTCCAGTGACCGGATCGCCATGAATGTCATTGCAGATAATGAACCACTTTACCTACATTGTAAGCATTGCATAGCATAAATGTCCGAAATGATATGTCTGTGTTATTGATCATATATATATATATATACATATATATATATATATATATATATATATATATATATATATATATATTGGAGGAGCGTTTGTCGCCGGATCCGGGAATAATAGGAGAATAAAAGGAGTTTGACTCACAAGTGAAAAGATTTTTTACTTGACGTTTCGACCGTGGGCCCGGCCTTCGTCAGATTCTGACGAAGGCTGATTCTGACGAAGGCCGGGCCCACGGTCGAAACGTCAAGTAAAAAATCTTTTCACTTGTGAGTCAAACTCCTTTTATTCTCCTATATATATATATATATATATATATATATATATATATATATATATATATATATATATATATATATATATATATATATATATATATATAGATAGATATGACGCGGCGTAGGCCACGCCACGTTATCTGCTAGAGCATCGCCGCTCGACCAAATTGCGCCCGCTTTGCGGTGAAGCAAGCATCACTCTTGTTATGTGCGCACGAAAATTGAGAAGTCGGTGCGGTTCTGGAGAAGCGCAGAGACAGTGGCATGTTTTGCAAGCAATGGTAAAATAAGCATCGGCCCATACATGAGCAAAATTTTCAAGCCGCGCTGGCACTGCCACAACTGAGTGATTTGGCGGAACAGAAAGAATATTCCCATAACTCACACGACTTTTTTCATCAAATTATCAAATCTGGATGACATCAGCCTGGATCAGACCAAAGTTGGGCGCTGCAAAATCACAATAAGAATATGACTGGGTCTATTACGCCAGGTATTAAGTGTGAACGCTGTAGCGATGCATTTAAAAGAACTCATAATACTAATGATGAGAATAGCCATAATTAATTCTCATTTGGTGAAGACATGAAAAAGAGAAGAAGTTCTGGCCAAGCTTATCTGAAAGTAATATATAAGATTCCCTTGAGAAGGTGGGGGCAACTGTTTTCGTTCGTGTTTTGTTCTTGGCAATCTCTGAATATATATGTAACAACGTCGTACACGTGACGGAAATACGTCAGCTTAGTCGTGGTGGACAACAGCATAAAACACTGTTGTGTTAAAAGAATACCTGCAGTATGCTCACCTCGTAGCTCTCGGCGTCATAGCCAGTTACTTGGTAAGTGCTTCGCATAACAGCGATTACCACACTACGTGGCATGTGTCAGATTTTCCGGCTAAGAAGGGCTTCAGATGCGAAGCAGCTTATGGTGAAGCTCAATTCCATGTGCGTAACCACCCTTACTACGCGTGCGCAACAACTGGCCCAAGCACTGCCAGAACGCGCTAGCACGTTCCACCCCGTGTAAGGGGTTCTGTAAGAGGCTATGGCCTCTGCCCCTTGCGCTCTCTCCGAAATCACGTGATGGCGTCACGGAATGAGATTCTACAAAAGCGCGAGGAACGCACGTGCTCCCGTGTGGAGTGCTGATGAACTCTGGTGGTGTGTTCCACTTGCAAGGACGCGTTACATCAGGCAAGGTGTTCGTGATAAATGGAACTTTCTAAGTCGACTCATGCACTGCTTAGCACACTACTCACGAAGATTGTGCAGTTTTAAATGCCAAACATTTCTTAGCGAACTTGGGTGACTTTTGGAGTATGTATGTATGTATGTATGTATGTATGTATGTATGTATGTATGTATGTATGTATGTATGTATGTATGTATGTATGTATGTATGTATGTATGTATGTATGTATGCATGTATCTATCTATCTATCTATCTATCTATCTATCTATATATCTCTCTATCTATCTATCTATCTATCTATCTATCCATCTATCCATCTATCCATCTATCCATCTATCTATCTATCTATCTATCTATCTATCTATCTATCTATCTATCTATCTATCTATCTATCTATCTATCTATCTATCTATCTATCTATCTATCTATCTATCTATCTAGCCGCTATAGGACGACTTTTAGTTCTCCTGGATGTTTCAATAATGATATCGATACCAAAATTGGTATGGCATAACATGGCAGTGTGACGAGCATAAGTGACTAGTCATCACATTTAAATCATGACATGTATGTGATGGCTGTCATGATTTACATTTCATGGTCTTGCTGCTCTTGCGGTGGTTTCGTTCACATGACATGTTGCGAAACTGGTGTGGTATATGGCATGACTGCACGGCTAACACAAGAGACAGACCCTGACGTGGAAATCATGACATGCATGTCACGTAAGTCATGACTACTTCCCACGCTCATGGTGCGCTCGCGGTCGTTTCACTATTTGCAGGTACCAAATTTGGTACTATGGGACGTGAACGGACGACGAAGGTAAATGACACGTCCAAACATAATCAAAACATGCGTGTCATGTAACAACATAACTACATGCCACGCTCATGAGGTGCTCGCGGCCGTTTCGCTAGCATCACGTATATAAAATTTGGTATTACGGGACGTGCACGGAGGACGAAGGTATATGTGATTGTTGCAAACATGACAATCGTGAGATGCGTGGCATGTAAGAACATGACAGCATACCACAGTCATGATTAGCTCGTGGCCCTTACGCTGCTTCACATATACCAAAGCTGGTATTACGTGACGTGACGACGAAGGTAAATGGCATGTCCAAACATGGTAATCATGTCATGCATGTTATGTAGAACATGACTACATGTCACGCTCATAGCATGCTCGCGGACGTTTCGCGGGCTTCATATATACCAAATTTACTATCACGTGACGCGAATAGACCAAGAATGTAAATGACACTTCCAAACATGATAATTATGACATGGAAGTCATGTACGGCATAATCTTAGTCCAATTCGTAGCATTTTGTTTATTTTGAAGTGACACATCAACCTTTCTCAATTGTGCTACGCATATCATATATTCCCACTCTACGGGGGTTCTGCCAATTTTTTCCTTTTTTTTTTCAGTGGGAATGTTCGTATAAAGAACACAAAGACGCCTCAAATAAACCTAAGACCACAAGTTTGTCTCTAGGTTCTGTAATAATTTAAGTGAGAGCGTCAGCAACGCTGGCCATAAAGACCAATGTTAGGGGAATGATTTTGCAAGATGACTTTCGCAACAGCACGAAGGTAGGTTAGGTTTCGCTGCTTATGTTAAGTTGCTGGACGTTGTTCTCGAGGCCGCTTCGCCTGCCTTCTCATTGTTGCTGGTGCCTATACTGTCTTTGGCGTAACCGCTGTGAAGCTGTTGCAGCAAGTCGTCGCCGCCGTGCTCTCTTCCCAATTTTGGAGTGACTGTACAAAGAAATAATATCTGTTTTGTCAGGGGAACTCTTCTTTCTCGGTGAGGAAGAATTCCTTAGACACTGGTCCTGCTCTTTTGTGTTCGTCTGCGAGAGATGTGTAAGGCTCGTTTTCAGGCCTGCCTGGTATTGGCAGGGTAATCTTTGTTTAGTACTCATACAAATACCTTGTAAATACTATGTAAATATCTGACATATAGATCTTTACATTTCATTTGTGTGTCCTTCGTTTACCATGCATACATGTATTGTGCATATGTAGACATATCTTTTTGTAACAATTGTTGTGTATCTGTGTACGATGTGTTCCGTGTACATATGTGAACATATCTTTTTGTTAGAACTTTTGGTCTGTGTGTGGATGTTGTGTTCTGTCACGATGTTCTGTTGGATTGTAATTGATGTTCACTGTCCGCGAGAATGAAATTCTCTAAACACAAACCGTGCGTTAGTTCAGGGGGCTCCATGCGCCTCGGGCAGTGGTAGTAGAAACACTACTCAAATGTACTCTAAATCATTAACCACTTTTTTCTAAATGCAAGTGTTAGTTCAGGAGGCAGCGCGAGAGGCCCATGGGACGGCCTTATGCTCTCCCGTAGTAGAGTACCTAGAACTCTAAATCGTTAACTAGTCTTTCTAAACACACAAACGGGAGCCGTAGTGCTCTCCTATATAGTAAAGCACCGAGTACTAAATATCGTTAACCTCGTTTAGGAGAGAATGTTCTGAAACCATGGGTTTGTCCATGCGTGTCTGTGACCGATTCATAACCATGACCTACTGTACTCCTGACCTGCCCAGATAGCCCCTCTCCAGCGCCCACGTCGAGTTTCTACCTTCTGCCGCTAGGGCTATCACCTACGAGCGGCGTAGCGCTAGTCAGCACCTGTTCACTGACGTCACTTTCAGCGTTGGTGGGCATATTTCGGCTAACAGACCACGCATATTGTGTAATTATTATGCACAATAAAAATAATTCGAAAATAAATATACGGAGAGTCATTCAGAAATTGTTTGCAATTAAATGAATGCGATACCACACAGGATGTCCTATACACTATGTGAGTGCACGGGTTACCTTGTTTTTCAACCAGCGTTCAATAGATACTTGACCGCACTGAACAGCTTACTTCACCAGCCGTCTAAGTGAAAAAATAGTCACATATATGCCGGAAGTTCACCACAGAATGCAGGCATTCTTGCATCAGTGCCGTTCAAACAGCCCTACAGTATCAGAGGAACAGGTTGTAGGTAGCGCCACCAATTTTGAGCGGTTGAACGAGAGCGGAGACACGCGCTCCCATAGGAACTCTGCCATCTGGGCAGGTCAAGAGTACAGTAGGTCATCTTCATAACCACCTAGTTGTGTGACTCACTCAGCAGGTGACGCTAGTGTGAGTGACAGACTACGATAGACAGACGGACGGACAGACATATGGACGCACGGATGGGTGGATGCACGGACAGAAGCACAGACGGACGGATGGATGCTTCACCCCACTCATCATTCAATCCGTGTATACGCTGCAGTTTTTTTTTTCCTAAACACACATATCACGTCTGCAAATTCATCGAAACTCCATCTTCCCTCTCTGTGTTAAATTTTGTTGACACGGCCTCACGTATATAATGGCGAAGCCCACGGGTCTGCTTTCAGCTCTCCCATACTAGAGCACCAAGTACTCTAAATCGTTAATAACTTTTTTTGTTTGCTACTCTAGACTGTCCCGGACAGTCTATGGCTTTCCGATGGGAAAGCACTCACAATTTATTCTAAACACTCTTTCATAGCGCTAGCTCGCCGTGTTGTAGGGACAGCTGCTTAACGCTCTCCCTTAGTACAGCACGTGGCACTGCATATATATTATGTGTTCTAAACACAGGAACTCTAAACCATCAGCCATTTTAGGGGTGAACCTCTTTAAGGCCTAGCTTGTCCGGCATTCGTTGATGTAGCAGCGTCCACCACACGTATCACAGCGCCAGCTACACAGCTGTGAAAAAAAAAAAAAAACCCTGCGGCGTTAACAGAATGGTAAAAAAACAAAACGGGACCATATTAAACACCTAGAAGCACAAACCCTTCATAACAGTGGGTGAATTCAACGTACAAATTATGAACTTTAAGAGTTAGCTTTTGTCGTCGACGATCACTGCCCGCTGTCGTGGTGGTTAGAAAACCGCTGCTGTAAGCGACACATGTATGTGAATAAAGAAACAAGCTTAACGATACACTGATATCAGTCATAATTGCGACGGAACAACATAAGATACCTACAAGAACGAGCCATTTATACTTGTCGGCCACATCAACGTAGACTAATATTATGCATCTTACGACCTAGCTTCGCCCACTCATCATCATTCACTTCGTGGAGATGCAGAAGTTTAGGGGGAGAGAGCTTTCCTTTTAAAAAGTTTTGGCATCATAGGCATAAAACTTGGCACTCGCGATCACGACGAAATTCGGCCATCGAAACTGAGTCGATCACATGCATGCGTAAGCATATATAGGCGCGCACATGCAGTTGGGGGGGGGGGGTGAAGTGGTTCGCCTCCTCCCTTTCCTCATAGTCACCTAAAAGGGAGGGAGTGCAAAGTCGGACCCATACATTAAAGGAGGTGTTTCGATGAACCTTGGTGACAGTTATAAGACAACGCGAAAGCTGACACTAAATCTGAAATGTTATTCCAACTAGAGATTTGTTGCAGGGTGTTATCTATCGCAAAACTTAGTATACAGTTATACCACGTGCTATGGAGTAGAACCAATCTTCAGATCTTTTCACATGGCTTTATTCCCAGACATTTATGTGAGAAACAAGGTGCAAGTGTTCAAGCAACACGCAGCAGGAACAAGCGATTGAGGGTGAGTATATGGCTCTCAATAAATCGTTCACCTTCGAAACCAATTGAGCAAGTGGACCACTTCAAATCAATGCCACGTGCACTCTGTATACTCGCGTCGTGCCCCTCCCTTCACGTACCAAGTCATCTGATGCACTCCCTTGTGCACACAACTGATCCCGCTGGACGTGGGCCAATGAGAGATGATACGGGCAATTTGCCAGGCATCCCATACCAGCGCCTACTGGGCCCCGGGCTATATACAGTCAACATCGACTGCGCACCGAGTAAAGAAAAGTGAGCAGGAGCGTTTGGTGACGCTATCTATCGCTCTGTAGATTCTATCAGGTGTCAGGAACCGAAGCCTTCGTGTGTTTAGCTGAAAGCGTCCGGAGCTTTCGAGACCACGAACCATGGCTGCCCTCTTTTTCGAGACTTTCAACGGCGCGTGTTTGTCCGCAGAAACATGGGGAGACCGTGCGAGGACAAATGGCGTGGTGGGGAAACTGTCGCGCTTTATTAGCATGACTGCATGTGCAAACACTGGGAACGCGGACTCGGTCGCTTGTCGTCCCTGTCTGTTACGCCCGATACCCTAGCCAGCGCCTTCTTTCTTCTTTGCCCGTGTCGAGTTTGTCTCGGACGGCGCACGCTGCGAACAATGCCGCGTACACGACACGTGACGCTTTAAATGTGATGGGCGTGTACCGTTCACACTACGCACGGTGTGCAGAACCGCCGTCTTGTGGACGCCGCACGCGAAACGTTGGGTGGGACGAGAAAAAGGCCACCCGTCGTGACTGTACTATGGATCGGGGTGGAATCGAACATTAAAAAAAATAACAACAACGTAGAAGGCTGGCACCACGCGTAGCGGTCGTGTATAAGCTAAGTGAACGAGGTTCACGGCATTGGTTGGTGCATCCGTTCTCCTTTCGATGCGCGTCGATAAGGCGCGTCTGTCGCTGCGTCCCACCGGGAACGATGCCCCCGTGTTCGCCCGCGACCAGTCCGCCCAGTGTCGCAGAGTGGTCCCTGTCTTCGATTATGTATTCCCCTTCATACCTTCGCCACTTTTTTCCCCTCTTTTTTTTTTTGACGGTCTAGATTATGCGAAACGCAGCGTACATGGCGTGAACTCGTGTGTTGTACTGCGATCTGTTGGGGCGGTTTCTTTGAAAAGCGCCGGGCTTTGGCTGCCTGAGCGTTGACCTGCGAAAATGTATCCGGCGAAGTGAATACTATCGATACGCGTTGGAATCCTGTGGGAACAAGTTAGTGCCTCGCGGCCGCTACAACACTCCCGTCGACAGGTGTGCGTTTGTTTCCAGAGTACCTCAGCGCCCGCATTCACGAAATTTATCGTATACGCAAGGGCGTTTCGTCACCGGACAGCTTTGATGTCACCATTGTTGATGACATATGAGCGGCGTCTCAATACAATGAACGCGTGAAGATCCATTCATGAATGGCACTAAAGAAAGTGCACTTTCGTGAGCTTAAATAGCACAAGTGCACTAAATATTTCTGAATTACTGTTTATACTAAATGACAGCCTTTCCTAATACAGTAGACTCTCAGTAAATGGAAATCTGTTAAATGGAACTACTGCTTGAACGAAACAATTGCCTCAGTTGTGTTTGGTTTCGCACGTGTATTCTGCACATGTTCATATCTCAGTAGACGAAGCTGCTGTTAAATAGAACATATTTTGCCGGTCCCTCCAGGTTCCGTTTACTGAGAGTTGGCTGTAGTTTTTGTATCACGCTGGCTATAGTCTCTGTTACGAATAACAGTTAAATAGTGGGTTTATTAGATTAGAAAAAAGAACCAAGTTTGAGTGAGTTGGTTTATTTGATTGAAAATGAAGGAGATATTAATTATCCCACAGTTACCAGTGAAAATCTTGAACAGTTGCAACTGTTGTTACACTTCAACGAACTGTCACGTAGCAAGAAGCCAAGGGCACGCTGTTTGCTTTCCAGTATTGTTGCACTCGCCAGCCTTTCGAAAAGGGTGCACAATAATGCCCATCGATCCTTCAAGACGTTCTGTTGTACGTCGGAAAATATTACGAGCCACACAATTCTCCTCGCGTATTCCGGCGTCATATATTTGTTAAGTCCTAAATCGGGAGTGGCAGCTGCAGACATACACCATGGTTTAGGCTAACTATACGTGCCTTTGCACACAGCAATACACCGTTCTATTAGCTCCTGAGTACCACAACAATTAAGAATGTGTATTCGTTATGCTAACTGGCAATAAACACGCAGCCGACGACACATAGCCAAGGTGGTACATCACAGTAGATTAGCTATATTGTGAACAACGCGATAATTCGGCCGTGCTGGCTTTTCCCAAAGTGAAGCTGTGCAATATGCATGTTAGCATTTCCCATTTCTATTCTTCTGCAACGGAGGAGGTGGAATGAGACATAGTTGATGGCACGCGTGAAGCCACGGCTGAGTCCTTCTTCCATACAAGTTTCTATGGCGCCTGATGTGTAATATATACAGTCTTTCCAGAGCTGGCTAACGCTATCTCGATCGCACTGTCTAACGTTTATTAACTGCTGTATATATTATTCGGATGTGTTGAATATCAACGTAATGTTATACAACCCCGAAACTTTCATATTGCCTTCAATGTTAAATTGCTGCTTAAAATTTTCAGCTTCACTCAGTGTATATCAGCGACCTTGGAATAAACACAAGCGGTTTTTGCATATACGCAAGCATAACCAACAATACCTATAATTTATGACAAATCATTGTAGAGTAATACACTCAGCTGCGACCACCACTGGGACATGCTCCCATACAACACTCCTAATGTTCCTGGCTCCTAAACTGAAAGCACTCACACAAGGCAGCAAAAGCGAGCTCGAAACGTCTCCCTTTATTTCACGGGCAATTGGACAGCACACTCCGTGGACGCGCGTTCTTGGTGTATATAGTGACTTCAGCTGGACACAGCTTTCTTCGATTAGGCTATACAAGTTGCACCGAATTCTTTCGGGAATGCTGGGTGCAGCTGATATATAGGTATATCTTGATGTACTTTTTCTTTTCAAGAAACACTCTGTGAAGTCAGTAACTCGCGTGCTGTCGTAATACTTCTTTCGTTGCCCAAGAGTGCATCCCCGCTGAGGTTATTTCTGCAGCAACTGCGGCTCTCAATCTCGTGACTTGTTTTTTCGTTTTGTTTTCTACGTTCACACTTCGGTGCTACCGAATGAGCCTCGAAATTTCCACAAATCGAACCGAGGGCCCCCGAGTCATTTCACGCACCAACACCTAGCTGGCTCTTATCCGGGCCCACCTTTTGTTTGTTTTACTTGCGCCTCACATGGGACACATGGATGTGGTGAACATCGTGCAGCCTCTTCTCGTACACACACTATATTTGTTTCGTTTTACTTCTTAGTTTAATGGTTGCCGAGAAGAGAGAGAGAGATAAAGATGCAAGGAAAGGCAGGGAGGTTAACCAGACGCACATCCGGTTTGCTACCCTGCACTGGGGAAAGTGTGAAGAGGAGAAAAGAGGTTGCAGAGAGATAAGAAAGGTACACACAATCACGAGCACACTCGGGGGAGCACACAGTCAACAGGCGGTCGTTCAGGTTGATTGTCTTCATGTAATGTAGGAGTACTTCAGTCGGTTTCTGCGCAATTCAGGCAGACGCCCAAGGTCCCAGAATCTTCTGCATACAGAATGGTCTAGAATCCAGTTGGTTCAAAAGCACCCGGAGCTGGCATCGCTGCGTGTCGTAGCAAGCGCAGCTGCACAGAACGTGTTCGATGGTCTCTTCAGTTCTGCAGGAGTCGCATGTAGAGGTGTCTGTCATACCGATGCCAAAGGAGTAGCTCCGAGATATACTGAGACTCTCTCCAACTGTGCTTTTTGATCAAATTAATTAAGTTTGTATATTAAGAATGGGATATTTACTGTGTATTTTGATTGAAAACCCTGTTATAGTGAAAGTAACAAATAACATTGCATGTATTAGACACTGAGGCAGACCTATTGTGCAAGGGAGAAGAACGATTGGAAGCGACAGAAGTACAACCCATGTGGTAAATCAGAAATACAGGAATTAAGTCTTGGTATAAAGCCGGGCTTCTTCACCACGCTTACTCACGAATGAGAACCCGACCGTGTGTGCAGACAAGTTTGCCGGTAACACTCGCATGCGTACAGTGGAGCTGCGAAGCACGAACTCAAGCTGAGCCAACTGTGATCGGCCTGGATAACCACCAGCGCTGGATCCCTCTTCTTTCACTATCTTTTGCTGTAGATTTTCCAACAGTTAAAGAAAAAGCACGATTTATTCCTCTGTCACACACACAAAAAAAAAAGAACTAGAAAGTCTTTTCATTCTTTTTAGCGAGTTCTCGCTTGCCACGTAGATGACTATTTTTAAAGAGAAACATGTATTATCTTGGGGGATCATTAAACTATAGAGTCGTCTGACCCACAAGGCTCTTGAGTTAACGCGTCTTTTTTAAGGGACATTTTAACTTCGCTTCGATAATCCTAATCTCTGCGCTCTAAAATGAATACTGACGTTACGTTAGGCCATAAGCTATACCCTTTAAATGCCAATGAAGTCGACGTTCCTAAAAAGCCCATCATGTGCACGCACTTGTGAAAACACGTCGATACAGCTCTCGAGATACCTGGCTGAAGACACACATACAAAAAAAAATCAACGTGGACAGTTACTCGCAGTTGTTTCGCGTGAAAATGATTTTCGCGAGGCATGGAATCCGCAAATTTTTATTTTTTATTTGTAATTTGTAATTATCTGGCGCATTTTCGTGACTGAAGTAGGTCACTGAAGTCTGGTTGGACCGCGGTATAAAGCATTTCGTGTTAATAAGGTGAGCTTGCTACTGATCGTAACCAACATTTTACGTGCAGCCTCATTTATAATTATAGTACAAGCAGGTTTAAAGCTTGATATTGTTCCGGAACAATCTAATGTTATGTTCCTTTACCGCTCACTCGAAATGTCAGTATGAAACAGGAAGTAGGGAATGCTAATACATGGTCGCGGGTTCGATTCCCGGCTGCGGCGGCTGCATTTCCGATGGAGGCGGAAATGTTGTAGGCCCGTGTACTCAGATTTGGGTGCACGTTAAAGAACCCCAGGTGGTCAAAATTTCCGGAGCCCTCCACTACGGCGTCTCTCATAATCATATAGTGGTTTTGGGACGTTAAACCCCACAAATCAATCAATCAATGCTAATACATGAAATATGTTGTTAGATAAGGTATTTCTCTACAAATTAACGAGACCATTGTCATGCTAATTGCAGCTTTTCGTAACTGTTTGAAGTAAGTCTTCCCCACAACATCATGAAAAATATTTCAGCGAGCCTTGTATTCACCCAATACAATAATATCAGGCGTTAATTGTTCGGAACGCGATGCAAGCTCTTTATTGTGAGGACATACGAGAATTTCGTACCAGAGAAAAATAATCAGTAACCAGAAGCTATGGTCTGTGAGAACTTATCGATTGAATAAGCCATCGTGAGACTGTAGGAACCAGATATGATGACAGCCCGAAACAAGAGTCAAGGTGCAGCTATCTGCCTTATGACTTAACAAGTTCGGAATAAATAAAGCAATCATCCTATGGATGAAAGGCAAATGCTCCAAAGTTGAGCTTTAATATATAAATGTGGACCACACACGTTACTAGCATTAAAAGTACAATATAGTAGTTCAGCAGCAGTGTTCTAATTGAAAACTTTACAGGGGACTTGGCACTGCTTCAACCTATACGATGTATTGTGCAGAAAAAAAAACTGGTGTTATTCATATAGTAGTAAGGTAAAAAAGGGGATAACCAACAATTAGACGATACGATTAAAGTATTAAACTTCAAGTATAAATGAACTGGAGTAACGTTTGACACATGTACATGGTACAGCGATATCTGGTCTCCCCCTTCCAATCGCGTACTTTGTGTGACTGGTATACTGCTACTACTATATACTACTATAATACTACACTTTACTATACAATATTACAATATTATACTGCACTCTATGTATTCTGCTACCACAACGACTACTACCCTATACTGCTATAACTATACTCCTATGGTACTACACTATAATAGTATACGACGGCGAAGGCGGTGGCTGCAGGGCAAAATAAGACAGTTTTGTTGTAGATTGACGCACAAGACAAACGGCAACGCTTTGAAAGTATGCACATTTCACATGGCCTCATATTTTTAGACGGTTTTCTTTTTACAGCAAAAAAACGGTTTTCCCACGCCAATCACCGCTAAAAATTTGCCCCGTCTCTGCACAACCGCGCACGTGAGTGCCCATCTTCGCCGACCGCCGTACAGCCTCGAGCCGCCTCTGGCCAATACACGGGTGCGCAACAGGTCACTCGGGCAAATCGGCGCTCTTTTCGCCGAGTTTACGACGCCACTGAGAGTCCCCTTCCCAAGCAGCGTCCATATATAAGAACAACGACCCGTACGCGTGACACAAATGCGCGCGCAATGGCCTCTGCGGCTCGCCGTCCGCCGCCGCGACAGCGCTACAAACGCAGAGAAAGGCGCCCTGGTACGGGCTTCGGCCATAACAATATCTTCCCGTGCACTTGGAGGAGCGCAATGCCGTCGTCACTCTGTGCTGATAGAATCTCCCTCTCTCACTTCTTCTTATATGGGCTCTTATCCACGCCGGGTCCCTCGCACCGTTTCTTCATGTTGCTTTTTCATGACCGTTCCACCTCTTCTTCACCCCCCTCTTTCTTTTCTTTATTTCTTCTCACTTTACACGCTCGTCGATTTCTTTTCGGCATAGTGGGAAATTATGGCTCTCGATTCCCATCACAAAGTCTCCTGCGATTCTGCTTCTACTTTCAGTCGTCGGTTTTGAGTTGAAACGCGAGAGATCACTTTCAGGAAGGAATTTCAAGAGAAACAAGCATGTATAAAAGATTGCGCCGCTCTGTAAATGGCACTCTGCAGCTTACTCTTTCTGTCAGTGAATGATGTCATATCGGGCTTCTATCATTCGTTGTTGGTTGGCTACAATTTCGTGAGGCGAACTTTTAACTCGTGATGCCGAGTTCCTACCAATAGCGTAGCGTTCAGATGGCGGGGGGGGGGGGGGGGAGGGAAGGGGTGCAACAGGTTTCCTCTAGCACTCAAAATGGGATAAATAGTCAGAAAAAAGTAATGATGATCGATGGGGTTTTATGTGTCAAAACAATAATACGGTGATCAGACACATGGTATAGGGAAGGGCTTCGCAAATTCCGACCACCAGAACTTCTTTAACACGATTAGCCAACGTACAAGGGCAAGTTATTGTCCACGCCGAAAATACAACAGCCACTCCTGGGGTCGAAACCACGACCTTATTTCCTAGAACCCTAACCGCTGCACCACCACATCGGCTTAACGGAAGTGCGATGCTATAGGTGGAAATGTAGATTGCATCATTACCTGCATTCTCACATGTATCTCAAGTGGTTTTCTGGGCGTGTTGGTGCGACATCATAGAAAGAGCGCGAAAAGCGAGAGACCAGACGAAGAAGGACACAGACAGAGTGCTCTGTCTGTGCCTTTCTTCGTCTGGTCTCTCGTTTTTTTTTTTGCGCTGTTTCTTTTTCACGCATACGTATCTCAACTCACTAATACGTTCACGCTTTTATATGCAATACTATTTTACGTTACGTTGTTACTTCAACTTTCATGAGTGGCAATATTCCCCTTCACCACGTGAAGTGCCTGTGTGGTATAGTTAAGCTATTATTACAATGTACACGAAAGATGGCGCGAACTGTCCTTCCTGCGAACCTCTGCAGCACAGACGAGGGGACAAGAATTGGATGGCACGAGCCCGAGACGTCCCACTCTTCGTCCGCAGTCTGAACCACGCTGTACTTTTAACCAGGTATACCCGCTCGCCCAACCTGCCGTGCCAATTATGTTGTGCGTGCTATAGATAGCGCCAACAGCATAATTCACCGCTTTAAGTCATCCGCCACTTAATTCGCAGTTTAGAAGGTATAGGCATCAGTTATCAGAGATTGCTCGAAAGTATATATACTCCGAGATGAACGAAGCTATCTCTCCCGGCTAGGAGAACAAACTGGCCTTCCTGTGAAAATTTCACGATGTTCTACACCACTATAGAGCCGCTGTTCACATAGCTATATAGTGATACTTTTCTAATTTTTCTCTTTTTTCGTCTTTTTCTTTGTCCTTCCGCTTAAACTTTCCTCCTCCTTCCTAATTTTTCTACAGTCTGAAGTATTGTGCAAAATATCTGGTGTGATATCTGGGGCTCTTTATCGTCATCGTATAAGACTGGTGAGCCCGCATGTTCCAGTTGACGCGTTGATACAATGCTGAACTGAACCTGTTTTCAATTGAATTGAGAAGGTGACCAGCGAGCAGAAGAAGCACGAAGTTACCAGTTTATAAGGTGAACCTTGGTCGTCTTCTCCACAGGACCGCCTCACAGTGGGTAATTAAATCAAAGGACGTAACGCTGACTCCCAAACACAATCATTTATATTTCACATCAGTTATGAAAGACAATCAGTTATCTTTTAAGTCAGAAACTGTATTAAGAAGAGAAGTATGATGTACAAGCGTAATAAGCAAGGTTGGTCGAACAAAGATGAATCTTTAACACAAATAATTACAATCATAAAGACACACCACTTAGATCCTGCATAGGAAGTACAGATGGGTTTCAGCTACAATAGTTTTTTAACTTCTTTATGAGTCTCGGTATGGAAAGCTTGGTCACCGAATGTAGATATACTATAGTGTTCACGCCCCAGTTCTCTGATTGACATATGTTGTCAAAGGAGATATGATGCTCTCGAAGGAAGCCGAAGTGGTTAGTGCGTTATCATTCAGTGTTTTCAATTTCGTATAAGTGATATAGTATATATTGGTATAAAGATTAAATTTGTATAGTAGTGAGGTTTAAAAAAAGGAATTGTGCGAGAGAGATATGGTACGTTGCATATACAAAGCGTACGGTTATTTTTTTCAGTGGTATAAAAAAGAAGATACAAGTGCAAGTGCTTATATGAAATATTTTCTCGTAACAGCGTCGTGGTACACAGTGTCGTGAGACCGGTGTTCCCACGAGATGGGAGTATGACCACGGCGGCGACCTTTCGGGGCAAAATTACACGAAATTACAATTTCTTGTGTAGATATACAAAAACTACATGTTTAATGCGGTTAATGAGCCTACGCTCAAAACTGTACGCATAGCAGTTCAAGCTTTGAATATTGATTGAGTGTTTCACCGATATACAAGCGAAGTGCTGGTGTAACTGACCGTTGCGAATGGTGAACGACATAATGCAGCCCCAGCGTTAAATTAAACCGAAGCGCGAAGTTCTGTAGACCATCACTAGTCGCATAGTGTTGTGTAAGTTTTTTTTTACTTCGTTTCTGTGTCTACGTAGCAACCAAAGGCGTCCATTAAGTGAGCCACGGTCACCCATGCAGTTCAGGTACGTACGCGTATACGTTCACGGAGAGCCGTGCTCGAGAACAATGATACCCGGCCGCAGGGCACCGGCAAAACATGCCGTCCACTTTTTCACCAGCCCCGGAACTATCTCCCCCACCTGTTTCTCAGTCCGTCGTGGCGATGCATCGGTGTGCCTGCAGCCGCGCGAGAGAGAAATATTTCGCAAACACAGACCGGTAAACAAATAATTAGCGGTTGTCATTAATCGCAGCCTCCTCCTCTTTGGCGCGGCACGGTTGCAGCGCCGCGGGGGCCATTCAACGTGCACCAGAGAAGAAGCGCGCTGGGTGCTGAGGACGGCAGTTATCCATGAACAAACAAACACACGCACTCGCGCGGCTTGCTTTGTCGTTGTTAACGGCTCGGGAAACTCGTGTTCGAAGACAACACGTGTTCCGTATATGCGGTATATGGGTGCTGCTGCTCGCCGTAAATAAAAACGTTGGGTCCCCACCTCCACTTCTTTGCCGTATACGCATGCATTGTGGGCTAGAAATGAAATGTGGGCGTCCGTGTAATGGGGTTGAAAAAGTAAGCGCCTCCCAGGGGCCGCTCCACCGCCGGTGCGGTTGTTCTGCATGGCTCCCACGTGGATTTTTACGAATGCGAGTAAGCAAGGGAGCCTTGGGAAGCGACGTACTTGAGAATCGTTCACCGGCACACGCAGTTTTCACAACTATGCTTTTGTTTTGCCTCGCCCTCAACGCAACTTCTTCTCTCCGCAAGCAATCGCTTACAGTCGAGAGGCAGCGTCCGTTGCTTACTTTGAATCGTTAGAAAAGTTTTGGGCGGCCCTCGATGGCGCCTTAATAGGTGCGCCAGCTGTTGGCGATTTTACCTGCAAGGCGACGACTTGGTCTACTGTGGGAAATCTCGTTGCGGTTGTGTGCTTTGTGTTTGTAAGCCGAAACAATTCGCGCGGAGGCAAAGGATTTGTGCGCTGCAAGCTTTCGCGCGAGCTAATGAGTTGAACTCAGGAGAGGTTTTAATTGATGTGACAGCTAGGATGTAAGGTCGTTATTGTTTCGTTGCTTACGCGTGGTTCTCCACTGCTCCTCTGTTTTCAAACTTGGCGAGTAGTTGAAACGCTTCTTACGCACTCGACGTGAAACGTTGAACATTTGGTGCTATACAGTGCTCTAACGGAGCATTAGAGCTTCAAGGTTCTGATTCATTGACCATGTACTGAAGCTGATTAGAAATGAAATCTTTCTTACTTGAATCCAGAGTTCAACGGAAAGCTGTTTCTTGAGGAGTGACCCTCCACAATTTGAGGCCCGGAACGCCAGCATTTCTTCCGCGAGTTTACCGAAACGTATATTGTCAATCCTACGAATCTGGCGTGTTTATCAAAAGTAAAAGAAGAAAGAACAGGAATTCTGCCCTTTTCCAGAAACACAGCGAGGAGTGTAGTCCATGCCTCACTCGACAAGATTCATCGTCCCGGAAGGAAAAGTTCAGGTACAATACGGAAAAGCGTTTGCGCGACAGCACATTCCACAACTGCAAACGCGAACGCGAAGAGGGCCAACGAAAGGAAAATGAAACAGAGATGTCGCGTTCGCAGTGGGCAACAAATTGAATCGAAACATGGCAAGACGGCAGAAAGAATCTGAAAACAGAAATCGGCGCGCGCTGCACGGTTCGCCTGCCTTAAAAGGGCATGAGGGCAGGCAGCCGAAAAGGAACTTGGCTCAGGCATGGCTGCCCAGCCTCCTCCGTTTCCTCTCTCGTGGCACAGCGGAGAAAAGATCGGCGACTGACACCGTCGGCTCGCAAGACAGCACATCGCCACACAACGGCCCAGTCAGTGACGTGGGCGTAGAAGCAAGCGGGGTGGCCTCGCCAGCGTTCCTCCTCGACAGAGACGTACGGGCACTTGGGCCCAGCCAGAGCGGCCGCACGCTCTCCAGCGCCGCTCAAGCAGCAGCAGCAGGAGCAGGGCCAGCGCGCGCGTAGAGCACGGAGAGACGGCCCATTTGTCTGGCAACGGCGGCACTATCGGTCTCGGGACTCGGCCGCGTCACTGAGGACCTTCCTTTCCTTCCTGCGCGCGCGCCTTCGACAACGCCAAGTGGCAAAAAAGAAGGCCCTGTGCGCGCCGGGAAAGCCGGCCCGAAAGGCGGCATTCGTCTCTGCCAGGGCGGACGCCGCGAACACAAAGAGCGCGAGCTAGCTCGCGCGGCAGCCGGGTAACGAAGCGGGCGAAGCTCTTGCTCTGCTGCTGCCGCTACGCCGTGGGCTTACCAGCGACGCTCCTGGTCGCACCCCCTTTCAGAACGCTCCCCCCCCTTCTAACATTCTTTGCTTCTCCTGGCCGCTTCACGTACACCGCTGTTTATCTCCGGGGTCGGCCCGGCATCCATGCAAGGGACGCGCAGAGGCCCTGCCGTCCTTTAAAGCCAGGCCGCGAGTAAAGGATGGCATTCAGTTTCTTCGCCACGGCTGCGCAGGTCTGCACGCGACGGCGATGGATGGCGCATGCCGGCTTCCTTCCCGATCCTCCTAGAGCCACCCTTGCCTCTCTCGTGCGCGCCACAGTACATACAGGAGGCACGTTTTAGAATCCGGCACGGTTCCGCTATGTTTGGTCCGTGATGGAGATGAATGGTCGCGCGGCGAAATCTTTAATTTCCGGGTCGATTGGTCAGTCCCCGTCGCGCGCCGCTTGCTCCGTCGTGGTACGGCATACATCACGAGTTTTTATTCATGTTTCAGAGTCTTGCCGGTTCTGTGTTTTCATGCCAACGTCACCCGTTTGCTTCTTTGCTTTTCTCCGCCTCTCTTCTTTATATTTCTCTTTGGCGTATGTTTCGCGAGTCTATGGGTGAGCTGCTCTGTGTTTCTTCCTCGTTGCCTGCCCTGTCCTCTGACTGATAGCGAAAAGGGGTAACATGCTATTTGGGATGGGCCATCCGAGAGCATAACTATAACTGGTATTTGTCTAATCTAGATAGCTCGACGGCAGCTTGGGCCACTTTAAGAACGTTGGTTGTGTTCGATGTGTCCTCTTTCTGTCTCTCACGGAAACCGTAAGTTGGAACAAAGCCTATTCTAGTGACGTCATCATAGCCATTGATCATCTTTTCCACGCCCCTGCACGGCGCCTCCCGCGCATCTTGTGCAGAGCTCGCGAGGCGCGCTCTAGACAGAACGCGCTTATGCTCCCGGTAGATAGGCAGCCTGCAGCCGCCATCGCTCCGCTTCGGCCCTGAAAATAAAAGTTCGAGACAGCCCGACGGCCACCGTCATGGCGCCTGAAGTCTCTCATCTAACGCTACATCTAAATTTAACGCAGAGAGTCACCACTCATGCACGATAGGTATCATCATCATCATCAGCTTGACTACGTCCACTGCAGGGCAAAGGCCTCTCCCATGATCTACCAATCAACTCAGTCCTGTACTTGCTGCTGCCATTTTGTACTCGCAAACTTCCTAATCTCATCTGCCCACTTCACTTTCTGTCTCCCATAACCCGCTTGCCTTCTCTGAGAATCCAGTCAGTTATCCTTAATGACCAGTGGTTATCTTGCCTACACGCCACATGCCCAGCCCGTGTCTATTCCTTCTTCTTGGTTTCAACTATAATATCCTCATACGCTTCGTTTGTTCCCTGATCAACTCTGATACCTTCTTGTCTCTTAAGGTTACACCTATCATTTTCTTTTCCATCGCCCGCTGCGTCGTCCTCAATTTAAGCTGGGCGCTATTTGTAAGCCACCAGGTTTCGGCTCCGTAGGGAAGTACCAGTAAGATGCAGCTGTTATATACCTTCCTTTTGAGAGATAGAGGCAATCTACCACTCATGATTTGAGAGTGTCTGCCGAATATGCTCCACCCCACAATAGCCTGCAGTAGAATTTGATAAATTCTGCTCACACTACAATGTGGTTATAGGTCAAGCCAGAGAGGGCGATGTGAGGGAGTGGCGGTCTCTGGATGGATTCTAGCTATCTGGGGTTCTTGAACGTGCGCATAAATATATGTGCACTGGTTAATGCTTGCATGTATTTGCGTTCTATCGAAATGTGGCTGTCATGGCTTGGCATTGAGCCCGGTTCCTTGGCTGCTATACACTGACGGTCGTCTTTATGACGCGTTAGTATATCGTCATTGGTCACCTATTCATAAGGGAACCTCCGTTTTTTGAAGGAACGTACTTCTACTCATTCCCAGTATTAAAATTGTTCATAATAGGAAAGAAACGCGAAATTAGGATGCATATAGATTTAAAATATTTCTTTACTCGTTTTCTTGTATAACCTACGCATCATATTATCCCCGCATAGTCTATATACCAAAAGCATCTGCCGCACAGCAGGCGTGCTTCGGGATAATGGGTGCAATGAAGTTGTCGGCAAATATGGTGACAATAAAGTGGTGCTCCGCAAACCAATGAGCGAAAATTACCCATTGAAGCACTTTAGAACATCTTCCCCGGCTGATGCATTTCGCGCCTCCTTTCCGATATGCTATGCAAATTTGTAAATTGTTTCTGCGATAGTAATGCATTCCGAGTGGGTCATGGCACAGTCACACAATTGATTCAGCATGCCCTTTTTTACTACCCTCTTCTTCCACTTAACACTTGCAATTTGTGAGATTGTGTAAAGAAAAAAAAATAAATAGATGTATCCTACGTGTTGTTACATCGCTGCTGTGTTTTGATAAGAGTATACAAATTAGTGCAAAGCTGAATGAACTATGAACTATCGACAAAGATTACCTATTTAAATATCTTTAAAGCCACCACTATGGGCATATATATATATACACACACACACATATATATATATATATATATATATATATATATATATATATATATATATATATATATATATATATAGAAATTGAAGGGAAGGCACGACAGGTCCGAGTATTTTCTATATTGAATGAACTTGCAGATAGCACATTTGAAAAGGAAATCGTATTTACTAACGTTTCGGCCGTGCCTTCGTCAGTATATATATATATATATATATATATATATATATATATATATATATATATATATATATATATATATATATATATATATATATATATATATATATATATATATATATATATATATATATATATATATATATATATATATATATATTCTTTATTGCGACATATATTTGCCCTTAAGGCATACTACTTTGTGCGTGTATGAGTAATAAATGTGTGCCGTTAGGCCTGTGTTGTGCATGAAGTGAAGAAGTGTCTTGTGGAAGGTGTTGTCATATATCCAGCTGTCGTTACTGGTTGTGTCGCTGTAGCAAAGGCCAGCTTGCAGGAGGTGACGTGAGCGTTCCGACTGTACACACCTTGGCATGTCGATTATAAGGTTGTATGCATCCGCTTGCATCAGTGGAGTGCTACAATAGGACACGTATCATTAACTTGTAAATGCCACCACAGTTCCACGAGGATATAACAGCCGGTGTAATAGTCACCCTTCGCCGAAGAATCCTAAGCACGACTTCCTCCGACCTAGTTAGGTAAGGGGGGAGAGTGCAGACACATGGTGGGACAGGAGCACGTGTATATATACTGTCAGAGGACATTTTTACGGGCACTGACTGAGTCTAGATAGCTGGAAAGTCTATATCTGGAGGGAAGTGTGCATGCCTGATGGTCAGCAGCGGTGACACAATCGCAAGAAACTAACAGGAGGAAAAAAATGTCTACAAATCTATGCTCAGTACATAGAAATGAATATACGGGCTGCGAACTCATCTTGCCTATTCATAACTATGCACCATGTAGATTTGTAGACTGTTTCGTCCTCCGGTTATTTCCCATGCGAATGTTTCATTGCCCAATCATTGATTTAATAGAACTGCTTCTGCAGGCATTGCTTTCCTCCTCACTCCAACCAACTTCGGCTATTTGTAAAAATACGCTGAAGAAAAAAAAAGAAAGATAGAAAGAAACGTGTCACACAAACTGCTGCATAGCTGCAGTGTGTTGGTGATACAAGCGACTTAAGAGATTAACAATTAGGCTTAACGAGCGGCGATAGGAATATAAGGTGTAAAGCAGAACGGCCTCCGAAACCTCACTTACCTGAACACACTTACCATAATGTGCAAGCTAGATTGCACATTATGACAATAACCGCCGTCGCTTTTCCACGTGTATGCTTCTTTTCACAACAGAAACAATTATATTTTGCGCTAAAAGCCTCGTATACCGTCCGAAAACAACATTTTGACTGCTGCTGTATTAAAATTGGGCTACTTCAAATATTCGCGCTACTAAGATGCGAATAACTATGTATACAACAATCCTTGATTTTGAAACGACAACTGAGAGTTTGTTTATGCAATTCAATATGACTTTGTCATGTAATAAACCAACTCTCCATCTACTATATTGCATATTTTATTACGACTATATGGCACGTTTTGCATGGAAACCCGTCGAAACAACTCCGTTCGCACATAAATTGTGTTGACTGCAGGTGCACACCAAAAAAAAAAAAAAAACGTTTTCTCAAAAGGCAGTATACGCAACCCATAAAAACGGAAGCTTATATAATAACACAGACATTTGAGAACATTAGAGCCCACTTCAAACTTTCATTTAATTTACGTGCACGGCACGAAGCAGAAAGCGTAACGCGAGATTCCAGTTGGCACGTACACGAATGCACTTACAGCACTTTACAGAAGAGCGCCGCACATTTTGCAAAGGCATGCAGTACTTTTAGTTCTCATCGTGAAGCTCGCCCAGACATTTTGCCGTCAGCTAATAGCTTGAGAAGCAGAAAAGAAGGAAGAGTGCAATGCTTATCCCATTGATTATCATTACAATTTTTAAATGTACATTCATGTTCTGAAGAACGCTCACTAAAGAAGTAATGTCCTCATTTGGTTTTCACATAACTTCTAGCTAAATAGACTCTTCTCTATATCACGTAACATTCCTTGCACTCGCAACCTGATGACCGCGTCTTAGACAAGTATAAACAGAAGACATGGTGGCGTGAAATAAATGTCGTACTGCATGTTAATGAATCCCTTAGAGAGGACGAAAAGGTTATATAAGCCTTCTTTGTTCTATTCCGACAGAACTCTATACACTCATAATCAGGTCCCGCTTAATGTGCTGAATATAACCAGGAAACCGGACAATTTTTTTTTGTCGGGTTTTTCGGCTACAGCACGCATTTATCCATGAGCTGAGTTAGAGTGCAGGAGTTGCCGAAGTGATCTCAATTCAATTTAGTTATGAACATAAACTCACATCTATCCCGCCAGTGACTCATGCTGGTAAGTCATGCCGGTATGAAGAATGAGCAGTCATGCTTGTCTGTGTATGAAGCTATAGGCCACCGGTCGAAGCTTTATAGTAGATATTTGCCTGCTCGTCACGCATATATATATTTTTCTCCAATCAAGTTCTGAAAAGCATACCAGCGATTGTCTTCCTTTTTTTCTCCCGCATGCAGAGGAAGCATTTGAACAGCTTGATGCGTCACTGGTATACGAAGTTATTACGCGATGCTTATAATATGCTAGTATATATACAGAGACAAAACTTTCATTCGTAGACAGATAAGAGATCTTCCTTGTAGGGTGGAGCCCATAAAGAGGTCGCGAAACGTTTTTCGAAACGCTTCACGTCTTGCGAATACACACAAAGTTTTAAAACACTTGTGTAATCGGAATCCCGTCCGTCGATCTAATACTATTTATATGGACTTGTTTTGTAGTCGTGGTTCATTTATTAACTCTAATTGCACAATTTCGATTCCCCGCTCAAGTTCCCCTCAAGCCGACGTCGCTTAAGGTCAGACAACGAAAATGTATCTGTCTTCGACAAAACATGGCAACAAAGCTATGTTTGCTGAGCTACAATTGACCGAGGTTAGTATATAGCATCACCCTGTTTCAATTGCGGCGCCGTGAAGCGGTCACGAACGCTTCCACTTTGATAACTTGTGCGGCACTGTCTGAATATGGGCATGGTATAGGCATATTCAGGACTAATCCATTGAAAACACGCCGTAAAACGCAACATAACGCAACCAGCAAGAAAAAGATTGGGAGGCTGTGACGAGTGAGCGTAGGCAACAGGTGACGGAGCCCGGATGTACTTGAAAGCGGAACCAAGCAGATAACTCGCAGTATACTTCCGCTGTATATTCACAGCTCAGAGCGCAAAAATTGCTGCGTTATGATTTTCTCTCCCAATTTCTATAAATATGTTATTATGGAGCAAACGTAGGCTGGCGCTATGAATATACGTCCTCTTAACACGACGTTTCACTGTCGCCACGTGTTAGTGCCGGCAGGTATAGGGCCGTATGGCTTTTTAGAAGCATGAGACAACTGCGAAACTGCAATTTCAAAAGGGCGTCATAAATTATGGAATGAATATTGCGCGCAAAAATTTAAAAATTGGTATCTCTAATCCTTACTGAAGCAGACAAAATTACAACCGGGCAGTTTTTTGTGTCTGTTTCACGACCCCTTTAAATCAGGGCACCATTGGCTCGCGCTCCTACCCGCTCGACCAGCCAATGCTGCTCTCGTGGCTCAAGATAAACATATTTCACCGCTTCTAAGTTGTAGAAATAGCTTCATGTTGATACCGTAAGTCAAATTATGCTAGTGACGGGCATTCGCTGATTTCTGTTGATTCTTGCATCATACCGACATAATCTTTTAACTGCAAGGTTAGCACATTCTACTACATTTATTTTTTTAGATAAACAAGACAGCATGACCGTAAATTTTAAAAGTGTTACGGTGGCGTTCAGTTTGTCGCCATGTTCCCATACAATAACAATAAGATCTGGGGTTTCACATCCCAAAATACAATTTGATAATGAGAGACGCTCTATATTTGAGGGCTCCTTAAATTGTGACCCTCTGGCATTCTTTAACGTGCACATAAATCTGCTCTGTTCCCACCCACTTCCTCTTTTTGGAGTCATTTGTTGATGAGTCCTTTTCACCACTATGCTCATCGCCGTCACCTGTTGATTCACATATTTATTATCGACGTGTGCATCAGACTCGGAAAAACAATATGTTCCATTCAAGCCGTGGCTCATAATTTGTCACACATTGGATGCCGATGTCTGTTTAGGAAGAAGGGATTGATCTTAAGAGTTTGTGTACGAAAGCGGGCAGGAAAAGAAGAGGCTTCGGTCGCCGAG